>NC_134700.1:81758499-82958499 GCF_043290135.1 Rhipicephalus microplus | reverse complement strand
GACGTATACCCTTTGCCGCGCATCGATGATGCCCTGGACTGCTTTCAAGGCGCTGAATTCTTCTCATTACTAGACCTACGGTCCGGTTATTGGCAGGTCCCCATGGCACCATCAGATTGTCCAAAAACTGTTTTTGTGACGCCCGATGGGCTATACAAATTTAATGTAATGCCCTTCGGCCTTTGTAATGCACCAGACACATTCGAAAGGATGATGCATAGCGTCTTGCGTGGGCTAAAATGGAAGACATGCCTATGCTACTTGGATGATGTCGTTGTTTTCTGCCCTGATTTCGACAGCCATCTCCAACATCTCAGCGAAGTCTTGAGCTGTTTCACGAGCGCAGGCCTTCAACTAAACATCAAAAAGTGCCACTTTGGAGCGTGGATGCTCACAATACTTGGTCACGTTGTCTCAAAACAGGGCGTCCTCCCAGACCCAGAGAAGCTTCGTGCTGCCTCTAAGTTGCCGAAGCCTACGACTGTGAAAGCACTTCGCAGCTTTGTCAGACTATGCTCTTACTTTCGCCGCTTTGTGAAGAACTTTGCTTCGATAATCGCACCACTGACACAGCTGATCTCTGGCGATGGACACCTCTATGATTGGTCGCCAGCATGCGATGATGCTTTTGCAACATTACGCCATCTCCTTACTTCACCACCCATTTTACGCCACTTCGACCTTACTGCTCCAACCGAGGTGCACACGGATGCCAGTGGCATAGGGCTTGGCGGTGTCCTTGCTTAACGCAAACCTGGCTTCTCGGAGTATGTAGTTGCGTATGCCAGTCGCACCATAACCAAGGCAGAGCACAAATACACGGTTTCTGGAAAGGAATATTTGGCCATTGTTTGGCATTAAAAAAAATTTCGTCCTTACTTACTTTGACGCCCATTCGATGTAGTTACAGATCAGCATTCACTCTGTTGGCTCGCTTCATTGAAGGATCCTTCGGGCCGGCTTGGACGTTGAGCACTACGTTTACAGGAATTTGATATTCACGTCATTTACCGCTCAGGCCGCAAGCACACCGACGCAGATGCTCTTTCTCGTTCGCCCCTTTCTTCAGCCGTTTCACCTGTTTCCTTCGCTGAAGCTACCATCGGCAGCATCGATACCGCCGACATGCCTTCGGAACAACGCTAGGACCTTTGGATAGCCTCGCTCGTCGACGTTCTCTCCTCGTCTTCGGTGACACCACGCCAGCGTCTACCTCGTGCACAACGTCGGCCAATTCCCCATTATGCAATACGGGATGCCATGTTGTACCGTCGCAACTATCAGCTGTATGGGAGGAAATGGCTTTTTTTATACCTCGCCATTTGCGCTCCAACATTTGCGCGTACTTCCACGCAGAGCCTCAAAACGCGCACGCTGGCGTTTTGAAAACATACGACCGGCTTCGTCAGCAATTTTTCTGGCGTGGAATGTACTCGTACGTTCGCAAGTACATACGCTCCTGCACTGAGTGTCAGCGACGGAAAACAATGCCTCTGGCGAATTACAACCATTGCCGTCTGCAGCTCGGCTGTTTGATAGAATCGGCATCGACCTTTTCGGCCCACTACCTTGTACCCGTGCGGGAAATCTCTGGATTATTGTGGCCGTTGACCACCTAACCCGTTACGCTGAAACCGCTGCTTTGCCAGCCGCTGCTGCTCGTGATGTTGCCTTGTTCATCTTGCGTAGCTTTGTCCTTCGCCATGGCGCGCCACGTGAGCTGCTTAGCGACCGTGGGCGTGCGTTTCTATCGCAAGTCGTCCAGGAGCTTCTCAGTGAGTGCAATAATATTCATCGCACCACTGCAAGCTATCACCCACAGACAAACGGTTTGACAGAACGCTTTAACTGCACGCTCGGTGATATGCTTTCTATGTACATATCCTCCGACCATTCTAATTGGGACTTGGTGCTCCCTTTCGTGACGTATGCGTATAATACGGCTACGCAAGCAACTACTGGGTTTTCACCTTTTTTCTACTGTACGAACGTGAGCCCTCTTCTACGCTTGACACGATACTTACTTACCACCCAGATGCTTCAGAATACCGCCCAGCCTCCGAACTTGTTCAGTGTGCCGAAGAGTGCCGCCAATTAGCGCGTTCATTTACGTCCGTCGCACAAGGTCTCCAAAAAGAACGACTCGACCAAGACAAGCTTGCTCACAGCTTCCCCGTAGGCTTATTTGTTTTGCTTTAGGTTCAATTCCAGTACCCCGGCCTCTCCCGAAAGTTTGCACCCAAGTACAATGGTTCGTACCGCATCATTCAATGCACGTCATCGGTCAACTACGTCGTCGAACCAGTGATACCTGCCGAGGACAGACGATGCCGTGGTCATGAGACAGACTACATCAGCCGCTTAAAACCTTACTATGATCCCCTTGTGCTTGCTTCGCCTTGAGTCGCCAGGATGGCTCCTCTTCACCACCGGGGCAAATGTAGTGGGAAAGAGGGAGAGAGACAGTATCTAGTTAGAGCACCTGAAAGACGACTACGACGAAGAGCTGAGCTCGTGATAGTAACTGAGGCCTCTTGAACCAGGCAGTTGGTTTTATTCAATAAACGCCCTTATAATATATATATATATATATATATATATATATATATATATATATATATATATATATATATATATATATATATTTATTGTGTGTCAGTTTTAAATGTTGTTTCTTCTCATAGACTCACAGACTGTGTAAGATTTATTGAACGTCCATGACTTCAGTGTTCTCAGTTTTCGTTCCTCTCACATGATTTGCTGTTCTAATTGTATAATGACTTTTTTTGCTAAATTACGCAGGAAGCATGTAGCGCAAGCCTGTTGAAGAGTTGAAGAGTTGTTCTCGGTGGCCGCGCTCTCTTCGTTTGTTGTGCATCGTTTTGCAGCATTACGAGCTTCATTTTGAAGCGCTGCGCTTCGAACTTGAGCACTGTTGATTTCATGGGATATGTTTTATTGGGTTTTGGTTTTGGTCGCTTTTAGCATGCTTGTTTTTTCTTGACCCTTTTTCCCAAATGCTGGGTAATCCAGAAATGGCAGCTGGTTTTGAATAAATCAAAGAATAAGAACTCAAGTGTTTTCTTGAATCTTCTCTGCTAGAGCTCTGTGGAGAAGAATAGACAGTAACTCTGCCGTGCTTGCATGGGAATTGGGACTTCCTTGTTCTAACCAAAGCCTCAAACGATCGGCATACAATAAACAGCGGAGCATACACTTTAAGAAGTACTCATCCACCTCACTGAAATTCTGTCCGGACGAAGTAAGAACATTCGTAAAATACTCCACAAAAGCTCCTGATAGTCGAAGTGAAAAACCCACGAAAAATTCTCCAGAGGTGCCACGTATCTACTCCGGCTAGTCGGAGGAAAACGCGAGTAATAACCGACCGGTGGAACTATGCAATAGCTGTGGTAAGCCGCAGTGAAATATATGTTAAAAGTACTTCGGGTTCAGCACGCAATTCCTCCGGCGAGCCGCAGCAAACATTTTTCTTTGGATGTCTTTAGCGAAAATTCCTTCGAATGGGGGAGGGGTGGCGCTAAAGGACAAGTGTTTTACTCCGACCTCGGAGTAATTTTTTTGCAGTGTAGGGGCACTGATTGATTGATATGTGGGATTTAACGTCCCAAAACCACCATATGATTATGAGAGACGCTGTAGTGGAGGGCTCCGATAATTTCGACCACCTGGAGTTCTTTAACATGAACCCGAATCTGAGCACACGGGCCTACCACATTTCCGCCTTCATCAGAAATGCAGCCGCCGGAGCCGGGATTCGATCCCGCGACCTGCGGGTCAGAAGCCGAGTACCCTAGCTACTAGACCACCGCGGCGGGTCGTAGGAGCACTGAACAAGTTTTTCTGGTCCATTTATTTCACTGTAACCAGCAGGCGAACCTATTGCCATGCATTTGCTAGAGGGCAATGTTAAGGAAGGACCACCGATTTACTGGTGACAGAATAGACTGCCGAAGAAAGGCAGCTTTACTAGAAAAATTTAATCGTACATAAATGGCATGCCGAGAAAACACATTAATGGCGGCGGTGAACCGACGTCTCGGCGCACACCTCTAATCTGAAGGAGAGGTGTCAGTAGAGTTTTGGTAGAGTGACCTAGAATAGGGGAGTGCCCAAAATGCCGCGTTATTCGCGGATACATGGGAGGAGTGAGGGCCTTTCGCAGTGAACTCCTGCGCGGAAGTGCTGAAGTTCGGGACCAGTGGACTTTCTCGACCGGCTCCCAACTTTCCTATCTCCTTCTTTTAAATGCGAAACATTTCCTAGCGAACTTCGGCGATTTAGAGCGTATGTATGTATGTATGTATGTATGTATGTATGTATGTATGTATGTATGTATGTATGTATGTATGTATGTATGTATGTATGTATGTATGTATGTATGTATGTATGTATGTATGTATGTATGTATGTATGTATGTATGTATGTATGCATGTATGTATGTATGTATGTATGTATGTATGTATGTATGTATGTATGTATGTATGTATGTATGTATGTATGTATGTATGTATGTATGTATGTATGTATGTATGTATGTATGTATGTATGTATGTATGTATGTATGTGTGTATGTATGTGTATGATTCATCTATCCTATCTATATATCCGCCGACGACTTTTAGCTCTCCTGCCCCTCTCAATAATAATAATATTGTTACGTAAAAATGACACGAGATGCGTCTACTTAAAATCTATATTCAAAATGATGCGTATGGCGTCGATTAAGATGAAAGCAGCACGCACAACCGACAGACCACTTCCTCGTTGTCGTCTTCTCCCCGCTGATACGTCAGCTACGTAACATTACCCCCCCCCCCCCCGGCGGTAAAAGCGCCGTCTCGGTGCACATTAACTACGGTCTTCAGTAGGCAGGTGGTAAGGTTTCAGCCTGCTGACGTGCACAACATCACTGGGTGTGGTTGCAGGCAGGCTTATGGTCTCAGATACAGGAATGATCTCATAGGTGACGTCGGTTACCTGGCGGATGATACGGTAAGGACCCGTGTAGCGAGACAATAACTCCTCTGATAAGCCAACTCGACGAACTGGGCACCACAGGAGAACAAGAGAACCAGGTGAAAAGTGAACGTCAGCATGCCGGCTGTCGTAGATGGCTTTCTGGGTGGCTTGCGAAGCCGAAAGTCTAGAGCGGGCGATCTGACGTGCGTGGTTGGCACGAGCAATAGCGTCGCGTGCATATTCGGTTGACGGCGTTGTAGTGGTTGGAAGTAGGGTGTCGAGTGGTAACGTCGGATCACGGCCATAAAGCAAATAAAAGGGTGAATAATTAGTAGTGTCGTGGCGCGAAGAATTGTACGCAAAGGTCACGTGAGGCAGCGCCAGGTCCCAGTCATAGTGGTTGGAGGACACATACATCGCGAGCATGTCCGTGAGGGTCCGATTTAGCCATTTGGTAAGGCCATTTGTTTAGGGATGGTAGGAAGTGGTCAGCTTGTGGTGCGTTGAGGAAGAGCGCAGAAGATTGTCGATTACACGGGACAAAAATGCGCGGCCGCGATCGGTGAGTAATTGGCGAGGAGCGCCATGGTGTAGGATGACGTCGTGGAGCAAAAAGTCCGTAACGTTAGTAGCGGTGCTGGTGGGGAGCACTCGAGTGATGGCATACCTAGTCGCGTAGTCTATAGCAACGGCGACCCACTTGTTGCCCGATTTCGACTCGGGAAAAGGACCGAGAATATCTATACCAACACGGAAGAAAGGTTAGGTTGGGATGGAGATCGGTTTAAGAAGTCCAGCCGGGGGCGCAGTAGGTCGCTTCCTACGTTTATCGCAGGAGGACACCTAACGGCAAGCGGACCGGGCGAGACCGCGCCAAATGAAGCGGCGACGCACGCGGTCGTACGTCCGAGATACACCCAGATGACCAGCAGTTGGTTCATGGCGAAACTCGTGCAGCACGGTTGAATGCAAAGTTTTCGGCACGACAAGAAGGAGCTCAGGGCCATCTGGCTGGAGGCTACGACGGTGCAGCATGCCATTCAGGAGGACGTACATGCGAAGTGACGTGTCGTTCGGAGCAGATTCGAGACGGTCAATAAGTTGTCGCAGAGAAGCATCACGACGTTGTTCATCACCAAGCCGAAGAAACTGGGACATTGACATGACGCTGAGGCTTGGCTCGATGTCTGGTTCGTCGGGCTGATCAACAGGGTAGCGAGATAGGCAATCGGCGTCCAGATGGAGACGTCCAGACTTATAAGCAACCGAGTAGGAATACTTCTGTAGGCGTAATGCCCAACGACCAAGCCGTCCAGTGGGGTCCTTCAGAGAAGAAAGCCAACACAGCGCGTGATGATCTGTGATGACACGGAAAGGGTGGCCATACAAGTAAGTACGGAATTTCGAAACCGCCCAAACAAGAGCGAGACATTCCCGTTCTGTTATAGAATAATTGCGTTCAGACTTAGAAAGCAGACGGCTTGCGTACGCGATTACACGGTCGTTGCCCCACTGAATTTGCGTCAAAACTGCACCAATTCCGTGACCACTCGCGTCTGTTCGCACTTCTGTAGGAGCATCGGGGTCGAAATGTGCAAGAATAAGAGGTGTCGTTAGAGCGGTGGTCAGCTGAGAGAAGGCGTCAGCTTGAGGAGGGCCCCAACAAAATGGGACGTCTTGTTTGAGAAGGTCGGTGAGTGGCCGTGCGAGTGCTGCGAAGTTTTTCACGAACCGGCGAAAGTAGGAGCAGAGGCCCACAAAACTGCGAACATCTTGGACATAGCGTGGGACTGGGAAGTTTGTTACAGCGCGTACTTTCGGCGGGTCTGGCCGTACGCCGGCAGTGACCCAATTCGGTAATCTGACGAAGACCAAAGTGGCACTTGGAGGAATTGGGCTGCAGGCCGGCCCGTCGAAATATGGATAGTATGGTCGAAAGGCGTTCAAGGTGGGTTGCAAAGGTAGGTGAGAAAATGATCACGTCGTCCAGGTAACACAAACATGTCGAGCATATAAATCCTTGTAGGAGCGTGTCCATCATTCTCTCGAAGGTCGCTGGAGCGTTGCAGAGCCCGAATGGCATGACCTTGAATTGGTAAAGACCGTCAGGGGTAACGAAGGCGGTCTTTTCTCGGTCCATGTCATCTACAGCAATTTGCCAGTAGCCAGATCGGAGGTCGAGAGATGAAAAGAAGGTGGCGCCATAGAGGCAATCGAGGGCATTGTCAATGCGTGGTAGGGGTACACGTCTTTTTTGTAATTTTGTTGAGGTGGCGATAATCAACTCAGAAACCCCATGAGCCGTCTTTCTTTTTTACTAATACCACGGGAGATGCCCAAGGGCTCGTTGATGGTTCGATTACGTTTTTCGTCAGCATTTTGGCCACTTCTTTCTGAATCACTTCTCGCTCGGACGCTGACACGCGGTACGGCCGACGGTGAATGGGCGCAGAGTCACCAGTGTTGATTCGGTGAGTGACAATTTTAGTATGGCCAAGGGACGATCGTCGGTGTCGCAAATGTCACTGTATGAGGCCAAAACTTGGCAGAGAGCGTCGGCCTGGTGAGGCGACAGCTCCGATCCAATCATGTTTCGAAAAATACCATCGTCTGAGCTGGGTGACCGTGAGACTGCGCTTCGATCAAGAGCAGATACAGCGACAACACTGACATCGTCCTCTGTTATGGCAGTTAGCTGGGCTAGAGACATCTGGCAGAGCAACACTTGAGGGGTGAAACCAAAGTTAAGGAGTGGAAGTAACACACAGCTACCCGCTATGGTCGCGATGGTATAGGGCACAGTAACACTGCGCGTCAGCTGAACGTCAGTAATTGGCGTAACGATATCACCGTCAGGAACGGGAGGGGTTGATGACAAAGAAACGTACGTGACGGCTCAAGTTGGCAGGCGAACGAAAGTGGTTGGCCTCAAGCAGCTGGTGGGCTTTGCAGAGTAGTCGGCAAAGATTGGTAGATCAAGGCTGAGGGTGCCAGACGAACAGTCAATTAAGGCCGAGTGTGCCGAAAGGAAATCAAGGCCAAGTATGAGGTCATGAGGGCAGCAGGCTAGCACGGCAAAAAGGACCACGGCGTGACGACCGGCAATGCTGACACGAGCAGTGCACATTCCGATTACTGGTACAGTACCGCCATCGGCAACACGTATTGCCTGCGTCGTAGATGGCTTCATAATCTTTTGTAAGCGGCAGCGTAGAGAAGCGCTCATAATAGACAAGTGCGCACCTGTGTCAATGAGGGTGGTCACAGGAACATGGTCGACTTGTACTTCAAGCAGGCTATGGTGCGTGGGAAGCGTCAGTAGAGGATTTGCGGCCGTCATTGGTATTGCAGCTTTACCTCTATAAGCTGCAATATCTAGTTTTCTTGCTGCGGTCGTCCAGAGAAGCTTGCCGAGGAAAAGCGCCGAGGTGGCGGCGAGCGGGATTGGCGACGTAGCGGCGACGGGGAGCGTCAGCTGCGGCGACCGAACGAAGGGGCGTCAGGGTAGCGGCGACCGGGCAAAGGGGCGTCATTGGAAGGCTCGTAAGATGACGACGAATAGAAATTGAAGGGTGTGGTGACTGAACGTCGAGGGGTCGTCGGATGCATGAGCGCCGAGGTAGAGAAAGTCTGACGTGGTTGGTTTGACCAACGTCGGCGGCAATAGCAAGAAACGTGCCCAGGCTGGTGGCAGAAAAAACAAATAGGCCGGTCGTCGGGTGTTCGCCATTCCGAAGGGTTACGGAAGGGCATTGTTGGAGGTGAACGGCGAGCGTGTCCTCGGGAGTAGGATGGGACTTCAGGGCGAGTCAGGGGACATGCTGATGGAAGTCCGAGGTTCGCAAACTCCTGCCTCACCACAGCTTGTATTAACGCCACTGACGGCTGTTGTTGGTCAGAGGCGGGCGTTGCGAAAACGGGTGGCCGAAGAGGAGCCGGACAGGCGGCTTCGATTTCCCGACGAACAATGTGTGTGACGTTTTCATACGTGGGGGACTGGCGGGCGGCTTCACACGATGAGGTCGCAGCCGTGTTGGGCAGCCGGGTGAATCGCTGAGTAATACGGCGGCTCTTGGCTTCTTCGAACCGCCGGCACTCTTTAATGATGGCGTCGACGGTGGCAACGTTGTTGTAAACTAGTAGATTAAATGCGTCGTCTGCTATGCCTTTCAGCACATGGGCCACTTTCTCCGACTCACTCATGTGCTCGTCAATCTGGCGGCATAGGGCGATGACGTCGTGAATGTACGCGACGTACGACTCCGTCGACGTCTGTGCACGGGCCGCCAGTTGATTCCGCGCTGCGATCTGCCACCCAACGGTGTCGCCAAAAAGGTCGCGGATTTTTTCTTTAAAGGAGTGCCAGCTCGTAATCTCCGCTTCGTGCGTCTCGAACCACACTCGCGGTGGGCCATCGAGGTAAAAAAGCACATTGGCAACCATAAGAGTCGGGTCCCACCTATAGCTTGCGCTCACCCGTTCGTACCAATTTATCCATTTGTCGACGTCAACGTCATCCTGACCGGAAAATACACCGGGACCACGAGCAGGAGGTAGAACGACGTATGTAGAAGTCACGGTAGGGGCAGGTGGCGAAGACGATGGTTGTTCAACCTGTGACATGGTTGGACCTATGATGATGCGGCCGTTGCGGAGCTTCGTGATGAAGACGGGGAAGTACCCAGCACGTCCACCACAAAGATGTTACGTAAAAATGACGCGAGGTGTGTCTATTTAAAATCTGTATTCAAAATGATGCGTATGGCGTCGATTAGGATGGAAGCAGCACGCACAACCGACAGACCACTTCCTCGTTGTCGTCTTCTCCCCGCTGATACGTCAGCTACGTAGCAATATTACCAAATCTGGTATGGCACAACATGACTGTATGACGAGAATAATTGGCTAGTAATAGCATCAAAATCACGACATGTGTGTCCTGAACGTCATGATTTACATTTCCTGGTCTTGCTACTCTTGAGGTGGTTTCGTTCATGTGACATTTTGTAAAACTGCTATGATATGACTTGACTGTATAACGAACATAGGTCACAGAGATCATGACTTGCATGTCATGGTTTTCTTGTTATGACTAGTCGTGGCTACAAGCCTCGCTCATGGTGCGCTCGCGGTCGTTTCGCTAGCTTCATATATACCAAGTTTGGTATCAGTTGACGTGAATGGACGACAAAAGTAAACGACACGTCCACGCATGATAATCATGATATGCGTGTCATGTGATACATGATTACATGCTATGCTCATAGCGTGCTCGCGGCTGTTTTGCTAGCTCCACATGTACTAAATTTGGCACCAGGTGACTTGAATAAACGATGAAGGTAAATGACACGTTAAAATATGACATTCATGGTATTGTTATGCCTGCGAGTCCGCAGCGAACGTCCGTGCCTCGGAAAAAGGAAATCTCTGTCAAGGCCAGCACGCGAGCCCGCATGACGCGATGAACAACTTAACGGCGTCATCCCGTGACGGCGCCTTTTTGCTGCGCACGTGCAGTGAGTCACCTAAGCCAGTGAGCCCGTCGAGCAAGCAACCGGTGCCTTCCTGTCTGGCGGGTCTGTTGCAATGCCTGGCGACGTCACTCGTCCTTGGGTGCAGCCACCTGCAGCGCAGCCTCTCCAGATTTGATGAGAAAGAATGACGCGGTCCCGCGGTGACCACATTGGAGGAGTCTGACCTCACGACCAGCGGCGCTTCTGGTTGGACATTTGGTTATTCAAAGAATCCACCCGGTGCATATAAAAGAAGCCCTGCGGCGCGTCGCGAGCAGCAGATCTGTTGGAGAGCAGACATGTATGTCAGAGAAGAGAGCTATGTGATAGAGAGTTGAGCTGTGTGTCAGAGAAGAGAGCTGTGTGATAGAGAGTTGAGCTATGTGTTAGCAGACCCATTTGAGAGCAGACCTATGTGTTAGAGAGGAGAGCTCGGCTCTTCGGGTCTCTAAGCTGTCGGTCCCAGTGCCGAATTCGTAACGCGTCTGTATATATGCTGTACATAAGCCTTGTTTAACTCACCGTCGTCTCGTCCGCTCGTCTATCAGCTCTGCGCAGAAGCAGTCGCGAGCTGAGAAACCTTCGCTACCAAACGGCTGGTGACCTTCCCGTCAGAGTTCGAAGCAGTGGCGCCTTCGGGACCAGGTTGGCGTCGCCGTCTTTTGAAACAGTGGTTGTAGCGGTGAGATTCGTGGCGCCCTTCGTAACGTCGTCGGAGGCGCGCTTCGCAAGAGTGGTTGGCAGCTGCGGGATCGGCCGACGTCACCGACATCAATGCGGTGAGTGCCTGATGTTTTCCCCTCAGTTACCCAGAGTACTCTAGCACAGGTTATTGTAGTTTAGAGAAGGGCTGTGTGAAGCATTAGAGTGAGCTTTCACCGTTTCAAGCAAAGTCGAAGCGCTTCGAAACCAAAGGTAATGCGGAGGGTGTAAACACGGGAGTGTTAAAAATTGCTTGCGCGTCTTGCTAGTTGAGTTATAGTGGGTACGGTAAGTAAATTCTTAACAGGGGCAAACAGCACAAACAGCAAGAGGCTAGTGTGAACGATTGAGAACCTTGAAGTGAAGGAACTCATCGAAATTTGTGAGGAACTCGGCATTACTTTGGGCCGTGCGAAACGAAAGCAAGTGATCCTTGAGATCATGAGGAATGAAGGAGTTTCAGTTAAGGAAGTCGATGAGGCTTGGGAGGATATCACAGCACGCCACGAGGAGGCTGAAAGGCGAGAAGCTCGCGAACGTGAAGAAGCTGAAAGGTGAGAAGTTCGCGAACGTGAAGAAGCTGAAAGGCGCGAACGTCGCGAGCGCGAGGAGGCCGAGAGACAGGAGCACCTCGAGTTGAAACGAATAGAATTGGCAATCTTACAGTGTTCACAGCCGCCCGTAGCTTCTCCGACTATTCAGGTCAGCGGTTATAGAATTCGGGACTAATTGCCACCGTTCGTAGTAGGAGAGGACATGGCGAAGTATCTCGTCAAGTTTGAACACGTCTGTGAGCGAAATGCTTTGGAGCAGTCTCTTTGGGCGCAGAACCTGTTAGCTCTTCTTCCCGGCGAAGTGTCCGACGCGATAACTTGCTTGTCTAGGGAAGCGTTTGAGAGCTATGACGTGGTTAAGGAAGTGCTCTTGAGATGTTATAAGTTGTCACCCGAGGCTTTCAGGCAAAGGTTCCGGTATGCTAAAAAGGGGAATGAGTCACACGTTGAGTTCGAGTTTCGTCTTAAAGCCGATTTAATTGAATGGCTCAAGGGCGAAGGTGTTTATGACGACCGCGATAAAGTGGTGGAATGCGTTGCATTGGAGCAATTCTACGGCTGCATCGAGGAGGGTGTCAAACTTTGGCTGCAGGACAAACTTGGTGAAGTACAGCTAAACAAGGCAGCAGAGTTAGCTGAGGAGTATCATACTCGCCGAAAGTTGCATAGCAGGGCAGTGTGCGTTGAAAAAGATGAAAGGAAAGACGGCTTTTCAAAGAAACCTGATCAACGGAAACCCGCTCCGCACCGTAATTTCAAGAAGGACCCGTCTCTTACGAAGGACACTGTAGGGGAAGGGCAAACGAAAGCGGAGAAATCGAATGAGGTTCCTAAACAACGCACTGATACTACACGGGCGTTTGAATCATGGAAGCCACTAATCTGCTACAACTGCAAAAAGAAAGGGCACATCGCGATAAACTGTAAGCAATAGTTCGCTTTTGCAACAATTTGAGAATCGGAAAAGAACATGTGGTTGTTAGAGCCGTATCTCCAAGAAATTAGGGTGATTGGGAAAACGTGTCGAGCACTTAGAGACTCAGTGGCAACCATGGACGTTGTCCATCCTTCATTGGTGTCTCCGGATGACTTTACAGGAGAATGCGCGTGGATTATGCAAGTCGCCGAGGAGCAGAGTGCTTGCTTACCAATCGCTACGGTTGTCAGTGAAGGCCCGTACGGTAAGCTTCGCAACGAAGCGGCTGTGTCAGCCGCGCTTCCCGATCATTTTTATTATCTTTTCTCTAACAACTCAGAGCAGCTTCTCAAAGAACAAGGTAAATTGTTTTTCCCCAACTTAGCGTACATGGCCCTCTCGCGATCGCAAGTGCGGAAGCTTTCGCAGGAGCTTGATCTTGTTCAATGCGGTGAACTCTCAAGTGACCTTGTCGGCGGGTCGACGGAACCTCAGAGAGGAAATTTTCCGCGTGAGTCATGTGAGCAGTCACTCGAGCGGCCCGTCGCCGAAGCGACCGGCGCGGTTTCCGTAGCCGTGGGAGACGACATGGCGCCATTGAATCAGAGCGAGAGGGCTGCAACGTTCTCGCCTGTAGCGGAAAGTAGGAGTAAGCTTTCGAGGGTTGATCGAGAAACGCTCATTCGAGAGCAGCGTGAGGACCTCTCGAATAAAGCGCTAGTGGAAAGCCACATGAAAGCTGCACAAGTGTTGTCGAAGGAGTACTACGACAAATCGGCGAAGAAGCGTGCTTTTGAAGTAGGAAGTCAGGTAATGCTGCTGCAGCCGTCCAAAAAGAACAAGCTTGAGGTTCATTGGGAAGGGCCCGCCAAAGTAATATCGAAGCTTTCCGATACGAATTATGAAGTGAAATTAGGAAGGCGGCCGAAGAAAATTTACCAAAGTAACTTGAGGAAACCATACGTTCAACGTCAAGCGGCCGTAAATCTGCTGTTGAATGCATCAGAGGAAGAGGGAGCAGAAATTTGGAGTTCTAGTGATGTAATCGAAAGGGGATCGGAGGTAATCTGGGAGCAATTGAACCTAGAGCCTAGGTTAAGTAAAGTCCGGAAGAAGGAGCTGAGAAGGAATGTTCCTTTTTATGAGAAATCTGGACTCCCCTATTGTAGTTACACAGATGTGCAACGTCGCAAGTACGAGCAGCCCTTAGTACCACATAGGTATCGTCGCCTAAAAGTGGCTGGTTACTGAGATGGAGCATGATGCTCCAACAGCACAATTTTGACGTTCGCTAACAAAAAAAAGCTAAACCCTAATGCAGACGCATTGAGCGGTGCGTTTTGGTTAGTACTTTCTCCACCTTTTCGTTTCTCGCTGGTGATTCGGGGCAAAATTTTGTCCTCATCACGGCCTTAGCTGAGCGCTCTCGTCCAGAATGAGCTCAAGGAGCCAATTTTATGCTCTATTCTATTTCGTTTCGTTGTTGTACGTGTAAAAAACTTGAGTTCTCATTTTAAGAGTCTTGTGTCCCACATGTGCCTCTTGATGTAGAGGGAACGATATTCCGATAGACACGTAGCTAGGTATATGTTGTACTATACTTTCTTTGGTGTTCTGTCGGGTGACCGAGGGCACTAGCTTGTGTCCTGTGTTGTCTGCTGTCGGACCGCCGTTCTTGACAAGTTGCAGAACCATCGACAAGTGCTGAAACCAAAGATCGTCAGATGAGACGAGCGAAGCTGGTCGACAAGTTGTGGCGACAAGCCAGTGGAGCTGGGATCCGTCCTCAAGAATGGAATGTGTTCCCGGAATGGAGTCTGGAGCTGCATTCTCCCCATGGCCCTGGAGGCAAACCTGGAGGGACCTGGCGAACGAGCGCGCCTGACATCTGAGCCACGTGGAAGCAGCTCGTCTTTTCGGCGCATTGTCTGGCGGTGGGGGTGCTGTTATGCCTGCGAGTCCGCAGCGAACGTCCATGCCTCGGAAAAAAGAAATCTGTGTCAAGGCCAGCACGCGAGCCCGCCTGACGCGATGAACAACTTAACGGCGTCATCACGTGACGGCGCCTTTCTGCTGCGCACGTGCAGTGAGTCACCTAAGCCAGTGAGCCCGTCGAGCAAGCAACCGGCGCCTTCCTGTCTGGCGGGTCTGACGCAATGCCTGGCGACGTCACTCGTCCTTGGGTGCAGCCACCTGCAGCGCAGCCTCTCCAGATTCGATGAAAAAGAATGACGCGGCCCAGCGGCGACCCCATTGGAGGAGTCTGACCTCACGACCAGTGGCACTTCTGGTTCGACATTTGGTTATTCAAAGAATCCAACCAGTGCATATAAAAGAAGCCCTGCGGTGCGTCGCGAGCAGCAGACTTGTTGGAGAGCAGACATGTGTGTCAGAGAAGAGAGCTATGTGATAGAGAGTTGAGCTGTGTATCAGAGAAGAGAGCTATGTGATAGAGAGTTGAGCTATGTGTTAGCAGACCTATTTGAGAGCAGACCTATGTGTTAGAGAGGAGAGCTCGGCTCTTGGGGTCTCTAAGCTGTCGGCTCCAGTGCCGAGTTTGTAACGCCTCTGTATATGGGCTGTACATAAACCTTGTTTAACTCACCGTCGTCTCGTCCGCTCGTCTATCAGCTCTGCGCAGAAGCAGTCGCGAGCTGAGAAACCTTCGCTACCAAACGGCTGGTGACCTTCCCGGTGGAGTTCGAAGCAGTGGCGCCTTCGGGACCGTGTTGGCGTCGCCGTCTTTCGAAACAGTGATTGTAGCGGCGAGATTCGTGGCGCCCTTTGTAACGTCGTCGGAGGCACGCTTCGCAACAGTATGCGTGTCATGTAAATATGACTACATGCTACACTGATTGTGCGCTCACGGCCACTTCACTAGCTTCTCATAAAAAACATTTGGTAGGCGATGAAGGTAGATGACACTTCGAAACATGATAATCACGGCATGGAAGTTATGTGCCGCATAATTTACGTCCAGATCATATTATTTTGCTCATTTTAAAGCCACATATCAACTTTCCTCATTCGTGCTTCGCATAATAATCACTCCCTACACCACCCCTACAAAGTACTGTGCCATGTCTCTTCCAAAGAACCACACCCCCGAAGTGCCGGGCGTCTGCTACGCGCCCGATATTTTGGCCGCTATTAGCCAACGTTGCGGTAATATGGACAGGATTTATTATTGCATCGTTTCAACACTATACTGTAGCGGCTCACAACCCAGGCAACGCATTCGGTAGCTCTGGAGCAGGAATTTTGCATATTTTTTACCTGTTTTGTCATGGAAATCATGCACACTCACGCGCCCATTCGAAGAACGCATTCTGCGCGCACCCATCATGAGCAAATGCACCCAATTTGGTTTCATTTTGAATGACGAATGTAAACACGCTGTAAAATAGAATAAGCTGCAGATGGCAAAGATAACCAGGAAAACGTATGATGCGGTACGATGTTCGATAGCCGTTCGGCCCGTTCTGAACGCGTTCCAAACTGTCTCACCTGCGCGAGCCCTCTCACCAGAGCGGACTGTCTCACCAGTGCGAGGCTTTAACCACTGAGCCACCAAGCAGCACGTTCTTCAACGTTCAAGCGACTACATACTGCTGGTGACGGGCAATCCGGTAGGGCGAGGGGACGACTATCGTGTTTTCAGCATTACCACCAAGATGGCGCAATGAGCGCGCGTAGCCACATCGTCACCAAGCGGCGGCGCGCGCTCTCATATCCCTCGCGCACTTTGCCCCATGGTGAGCAGGGTGTCGACGCTCACTCGCACACCCTTATTATAGTGCCTATATTCAAGGCACTATAGATGGTTTCACCGGAACCTGCCGATCTCTAGCAACATTGTGCGTTCACCGGAAAACCACCCTTGGAAGCTTCCAGGTTTTGCTTGTGTTTGCGTGGTTTTAGTGTTTGTTGAAGGCCGCAGCTGGTTGTGTTCCGAATTTTTATACGAATGAAATTATTCCTTGAAGCGCTGGCAACTTGAGCACAGCTGTGTCAAGCGAAGATAAAGTGTACGTGCCTAAATTATTTTATATGCTAGTCAAAACGTTCTGTTTTCTGACCGATGACAAGAGAAAGAGTGCCTGCATTGTAGCGATCACGCGAGAAAACGGGATTCCCTCTAAGAGCGCAAAGGTTTGTTCTGCACTTCACCAAAGGCAATGTAAAGATCAGCGCAGACTGATGGCACAGAGGCGATACTCAGACGTTGGACTAGTCGAAGGCACCCGGTTACTGGAAACACATCATGCAGTCATTGTTGTCTTATACACCCGTGGCGCATAACTGTACTGACGCATGAAATGGGCCGCAAAACGTGAAAGCTAACGCAGAAAATGCATCGCAAAGGTGTTATTTTATAGATTGAGCGATATAAATTATGTGCATTGTTCGGAACAACACAAAACACAAAGCACTTGCGCTTAACAAGAATTGCCACACAGCGTACGCCACGGTGTTCACGTTTCATTGACGTAGCATTTGATCTTTTTTGAAAGCGACGCTGGCGAGTGGTCTCTCATATGTGCGAGAAAATGACTCATCGCCTGTCTTTTTGTCACTAATGAACATCGCTGCATTCTAACTAATGTATATTTTGGATGTGAACATGGACTGTAAATTTAGGTAGGTTTAACATGAAAGTTTGGTTAATGAATAGCTCACTCGTGAGTAAACGATAATAGTTAGTGTGAACCTGCAGCGGCCATTGACGTCATCACATCAATACATTTTATAATTTCTCAGTCACATGAACACTTCGGATCGCGAGCGATTCCGATCGCTGCTGATCTTTTTAAAAAGTGCCTAATGTGACACAAGCGCAGAAATAAGCGTTCATTTTGTTTTTAGGTTGTATGCTTAGATGGAAACACAAATATGTTCGGGGTTCAACAGGAAGAAGGTTTCCAGTTCTAGTCTAAAAGCTGAATTGAACAACTTCACAATGAATCGAACAACTCTTCTGCATGTCGACAATGTGGGTGCGCTTTGAAGACACGGACAGGAAAAAAGGAGGTGTGCGCTGTCAATATCCGGTCCGCATCTTCAAAGCGCATCCATATCATTCCCATACAGAACCAACTAGCCAAATTAAGTTCGCTGACAAAGTTCTCCTGCAGTGTATGCATTAACTATTTTTGTAGGCGTGACCACAATCAGAGGTAACACGGAGCAGGGAGCTGCGCTGATCGGTACGCCACGACGGATATTTTGCGCGGCACCCATCAGCCACGCGAGCAGTGTTACCTACAGTATAGTAGCCTGCACCTGCCATGAATACGTCGAGCCCCTTCATGTAGCCGCAAGACGTTGCTGCAAGCACATTCTAAGGAATGCACCAGAAATAACAGAGCAGCAAACTGAAACACACCACGAAAACACCGCCAGAACTACTGAAAAAGCATTGCCGGAAGTGCTGCACCGGAAGTCTGCTGGCGTAGGCCGCTTGGCGTGAGCCAGTTTGTTTACAAACATCGAAACCGTCTATACCCTTATCTCGTGGTGAGGAGGATCGTATGTCTTTGCTGGCCTTCGGCTTTCGCTGGAACAATTATGTTGTAGTTACCAGGCCCACAAAGGTCACTGAAATCATTGCACAGACTCCATTTCTAAAAAGAACGCGTTTTTAAACACAGCGAAGTAAGAACCGAGATGCTAATCGCGTTCAACTGTACCTGAGAGAGAGAGAGAGAGAGAGAGAGAGAATTATTTATGGGAAGCTGGAGAGGTTTGCTTGGTTTTTTCACCTTACAGGCTACTCCAGTTGCTATGTGATGACAGCGATAAACACAAAACACATACAGTTACGTACACGCATAAAAGTCACATAACCCATAAAGTCTCTCACATGCACTGCCCAATTTACAACGTTCCGTTCAAGCCTGTGGCCCGTAAGAATGTCAGTAGCGCTTTTGTAGAGTCTAACGCACTGGAGGTGTTCTGCCATGGGCTTAGAATGTTTTTTAACTCTAAATTTGTGTCCTATTGCATTTTAAGCCCACCTTCAGAGGCTGTCTCTCTGATGCGTATTTCGTACACTCACAGATGACATGTTTGATGTCTCCAACGACGTTACATTGAAGACATCAAACATGTGAGAGTACGCTTCGTAGGTTATTTGTGCGTCAGAAACGCGGGGCACGTTTCTATCTGCTGGCCATGTTGCGCGTGGCCTTCCAATGTGCTGCGTTTGCGTTCATTGCTTCGCCTTTGTGGTAAAGCTGTGACTCCTTTTACTTCATGCAATTGGTTTGCTAAAATTACAGTGTTCTGTGGTCTGCTGTTTGAAGCATTTTTGTGCAAAGCGGAACGTCGTGGTACCAAAGGTAAAAATTAACTCGCATAACTCTCGAGTCTCGTTCACTTGGTAAGATTGACATTCCTAAATTGACATGCTTAAGACTGGCATGAAGACTAGTACTGACAATATGGTGTTTGGAGCACGAGTTCACTTTGTTCGGCCAGAAATAATTCTGACGATGCGTGGTCTGATGATTATTCTCCACCAGAGCTTGATAACCTGATAATCAGTAGCACCACTCTCAAGATTTATGACTCCTCTAAATTTTGGAGAAATGACCGTGAAAGTAAAACACACGAAAAAAAACACACACACACAGGGTATCCTATCCGCCTGAAACGACTGGACGTCCAAAGCCATGTTCATATTTGTCTTCATCCGATACCTTGACCCTCCTCTTCTCCCTTCCGAAAGCTTTCTGTACCTAATGTGGTTTTGCACAGCCCCAATGACCGAAGGCACTGCAAGGTTTGTGCATGTCACCAGGTTTTACACGAACATTGTGATTAGTCCATGGAGGTAACGCAAAGTGACTGTCAGGGAATGACACCATTATGTGACACACGCTGAATGACGACACGATGCCGTCACAAATTTTATCGATCTGAGATGTCTTCACGTAATAATGTTTTGCAGCATTCGTAGTTGATGGCGTGGGTCGCTGGTGGTTAATTCCTCTGTTTGATGAGGCGCGTAAGAATTTGCCACTAGAAAAACAGAACTAACCGAAGTAAGTTAGTCGATAACGGCCGGTGCACCACCATGTATACGAATCGGTTCACGTTACGACAGATCACTCGAAAACAAACGTGATAATCAGCTATATGACCGTCGTACACAAGAGGCTTGATCTATATGTCAACCTTCAATTTATATCTACTAAACAGATGTCAGACACTCTGCGTCAGTTAGTGGGAAAGTTTTGAGCTACGGAGCCTAATGAAAAAAAATGTTGTTTACTCTAAGCTGAGCTTATCAGCAAAAAGGAGCATATCTCTTGTTTACACTATATTGAACTCATGAGAAAAAAGGAGTACATATCAGTCAGATGCCCGGTTGAAGCGCATTCAATTAGGGTAGGAACATTTGCACTCCGTGTAACTTATAGTTATGAGTTTGTAGGTACGCTTTTCGACAAGTAAACGAATGTTTCGCGCCTGAAGGTGTTGCAGATCTTGTTGATTTTGACTTGCGGCGTGGCCACTCGGCTACTGGCTGCGGCTGAGTAGTTAACAGATGAAGGCATCACTACTCATTTTTACATACTTTGCGGGTGAATATGTCCCTGTGTTTTTTCTTTTTCTTTTGAAGGCGCGGTAGCTTAGCTTTATTAAGGCAAGTTAGACCCTCTACGTAAACAGCTTCCGGAGTGACATCACGCGAGGCATTCACATTCCACTCGCAAATCTGGCAAGGCGCAAAATGAGTGCTCACTTCGGGATTTCGGCAGCCACTCCGGATCTACCAGTGCAGTTCTCCATTATAAATTCTAGAGTTCTCAGTGATAGTAATCCAAACCAAGCTCTCCATGAAGGCGTCCTTGTTGAAGACGTCGAGCATCGTCGTGCTGCATGGGTAGTTTGCAACTTGAGTCGATGTGGGCCACTGCCGACGCCTTTTCCGCCATGTTGAATCTGTGGCCGTCTAGGTATATCACGTGGTTTTATCTAGCGCAGTGAATCCGTATCCGCTTCCGCGTGGCAGAAAAATCGGTTTCGAACTGATTTTTGCGCGCCGGCCAGCGTGGTTTCCTGGCTGCTTGGGTGGCGAAAAGAGCCAGTTTCTGGAGAGTTTCACCGATTTTGCTCTCTTCGAAGCCCCAAAGGTAGCGCATAGACGAATACCTCCAGACGTACTTCATGAAAATGCAGTGGCGCTGTCATCGAGTGTATGGTTTCACGTGGTAGGCAAAAGCCGCTGTGCCGCAGTTGTTGCTGTGTTTTCGCTGGTGAGCGCTGTTTGTCATTGTGCAAAGAAAAAACCGATGTACTGATGAGCTGTCAAATTTCTTTGCGAGGGCATCAAGGCACAATAAAGATAGGCTAAGTTTTCTTTTCTGCTTACGAAAACCATTACAGATGATCTGCAGCTAAGAAACGCAAGAACTTGCATTCGACGCCACTTTATCGGTAATGTTTTGGAGTGGCTTACCCAGAAAAAAACTGTTAGCTCTCTATGGCGTTAAAATAAGCCCTAGAATTACGCATTCTTTTTTATTTTGCCGTTTTATTATATTTATTAAACCTTCCAAAAAAGTAACAAGTATATCGTCACTCTGGGGGCTTTTGCCACTCGGTGTCTTAGCGTGATACCGTTGCCGGCTGTTGATTCAGCGAGTGTCGCCCAAGAGCGAGAAAAAATGCTCTCACGTGTAGGATTTCCGAAAAAAATTTTCTGTGATCAGGCGGCATGCTCTACCTCGGTGTTAACGAGAGAGGTAAACAGCCTACACTTCGGATCAAACTACTGAGTTCGACTCTGTACCTTCCCATGTGCAAGGAATTGGTGTAACAGTTTAACGTAACTATCAAAAAGATGCTCCGTAAGCTTTGCCAGGAAAAACCAAAGCCATGAGATTGATACATAGCTCCTCTGCTGTTTTCATACACAGAGGTTCCACAACCAAGTCTTGGTTTTTTGTCTTTCGAGCTAATATACGGCCAGCAAGTACGGGGTCCATTGACATTACCTAAAGAACTCTGGACTAAAGACGAGATCGATGAGGATACCTAACTGTGTATGGTTACGTCCTCGAACTCAAAGAACGCCTGTCTCGAACCTCACAGGTGGCGCTCAGAGTACTTGAAAAGGTTCAGCGTCTTCATAAAAAGGTATTACGACAGAAAGAATCGTCACTGCCATCTCATGGTGGGTGATGGAGCCTTGGATCTTCTTCCAACAAACCACAACAAACTTCCTATGTACTGGAAGGAACCTTTTGAAGTCACAGCACAGAGGAACGACTTTGACTGCTAGATTGACATCGTACGCGCAAAAAAAAACTCCTTCATATAAACATGCTAAAAAATAACAGGAGCGCCTACCGAACTTACCTGCAGAGGTGCCATCGTTCGTTGTGGTAGAAGACGTGACCGATAATGCCCTTCCAAGTATCACGGTGGAGACTTCCGGGATTGCGAGCATTCGGAAATCTGTTGCTCTCAGTTCAAACCAACTTGTTGAAGTGCAATATCTCTTTGAAAACTACCAGAATATTTTCTCAGATGTCCCAGGAAATACGAATTCGTTACAGTGTCGTCTTAAACTAACGACAACTGAAGATTTGATTACGTCGCAATACCCTTTAACAAAATCCCTTTACCTCAAAAATTCGTCGAGAAAGAAGTGGCCGATATGCTAAGGGTGGGCAAAATCGAACAGATGAAGTCGCCTTACGATTCTTTCCTTGTTTTGGTCAAAAAGCCAGACAAGTCATATTGAGCAAACGTTGAGTTCCGTCGCATTAACAATTTTCTCATTCATGACGCAGAATCGATTCCAAGATCTGACGTTATGTTCGCAGAAATGTGAAACAAATAACATTTCTCAAGAGAGAAAAAGAATATCAGAAAGGTGGGGAGGTAACTTAGACTAAGTTCAGTTAGCTGCCCTATACGGGGGAGAGGGAAATTAGAGATAAAAAGAGAGAGAAAGCGTGGAAGAGGAGATACACATTGCACATAGCACACACACCGCTCACACAGTGCAGGTTTCACAGGTGGTTTACAGTGATGTTGCCCTTAAACATTGTAGAAGGGCTCGTGTGGCTTTAGTTATTATACAGCATAATCAGTCAGAAATGAAACTACGTCATAAATAATCATAATTTTTGTGTTGTAGCTCAACATTGACTACGCTATCCTTCGTCATTCTTTGGATAAGCTGGCATTCGCTACACACTAACCAGGAATTTTGTGCAATTTTTTATTGTCTTGTGACAATGAAGAAGCAGACGAAGGTGTTTAGTCAGCAGAAGGAGAAAAGGTTGGCTTGAAAAGTGGGTTTCTAGCCTGCTACCCTTCACGGGGGTAAGGAAAAGAAAGAGAAAAAGGAGGCCATGATGAGGGGTGATAATGAGATAGCACGACGAGTCACCACGCTCAATATCTCGTTCGGAGTATAGGACATGTACACAGGTCTCTACTCTAGTAGATGTTTTAAAGATAGCAATCCAAACCTGCCTTTCTTAGAAATGTGAGCAGGCTGTTTTAAGCTGCGTAGGGCATGATCCACACGTTCCCAGGCACCCAAAGGCTTCTTTTTTGGAAAAGGTTGGCACCCTAGGTAATATGTGAGGCGCTTAAGAGATTGTCTTTCAACTGCGCCTTCCTTGCGCAGTCGAAAGACAATATCTTAAGCGCACAGGAGGTGATTGGCATGTGGCAAGAATTGGCATGTGACATTTGGCATGTGACAAGAATTGAATTTAGGATTTTCCTCCTGCCCAGTCTTGCATAAGCGTCGTCACGTGTATGCAACACCCAGCCCCAGCATACGTAGCAGCGTGTCCTGGCTTCCCCTTACTCGTAACGGAAGGCGAAAAAAACAACAACAAGAGTCAAGCCTATAAGTGTGCTCGTGGCGATAATCCACATCATTTCTCAGTCGTTGCATAGATGTCTTCATACTTTTAGACAGCAAGGCGTTGATGTCATATCAGGAAAAGTGAATTATCACTTCGTCGTTAGTGTGTTACATTTTCGCTTTTACATCAGCTTGTTCATTGCCAGTTATGCCACAATGACTGGGAATCCATTGCAATGCAATGGTATGTCTGGATTGATATGTCTTATTCAACTTATTCATTATGCCATACACCGGAGAACTGTGTGCAGTGTCCTGCTTCATGTAGTTTCTAATTAGCTGAAGTGCCGGCTTGGAGTCGCAAAATAATGCCCATTTTGCTGGACTCTGCAGTAAAATGTAGCACGCAGCCTGTCCGACGCCGGTCAGCTCAGCAACAGTATCGGATGTTTGGTTTGCTATTTTGAAGTATTAAGTGATTCCCATGTGAGGCACAGTGAAAGCTTCTGCTGAGGTGCTCTGCGTGACTGAGCCATCTGCAAAATGTGCACTGTATGTATGTACATATAGTCAATATACAACAAAGTGAAATGTTTAAGTCCACCAGGGAGTATTTTGAACTTTTTTGTTAACGCTGGGATCTAAAGTAGCACGATCAGCTTAGGGATCGTCCCGAGTGGTATGTCGGAAATCACATGTGGTGCATATTTTGAAGGCAGCAGATTTCGGTGCGACATAACAGCTTTTGAGGGAGCATCATTGGGTTGTGTGTTCAAGAGACCCTGAAACAGTTTTGGCGGTTTTACTAGCACATTCGGCTGGTAGACCAAGTCCCAACGGTAATTGAGAGACCGATTTGAGCTCTCTGCATAAACTGTGTAATTTATTGCAAAGATTTAAAGCGGCGAATCGCTAGAGATCGCTGCAGATCGCTGCGACTCAGCCAAACGCGTTTTCAACCACCCACACAAGAAGCGACACGATCTGCCCTATTTACGTCATCGTTTTCAGGCGATCAGAATGGCTGTGGAACATTCAGCACAGGCATTTTTTTATAATAAACAGGAAACAAACGTTGTTCGTAATTTGTACAACATATTACGATTTATTTCCTTAATTTTTTTTACAAAGAAAGAGAAGACGATCGCAGTTTACAACTAAGCTTCGGAACTTCCGGCACAGGGCGAACGTTGTCTGCTTGGATCCCACACCTTGTGCCAACACGCTCCATGTGAGCGGCGCAACGAGTGGGCATCACGCGGTTGTTGTGGCACCACAGAACACCTATACACTGGCGACACCATGAATCACCTTTGACACGATGTGGACTGCAAATTCGTTGGTTGGTGACAAGTGAAGGGGCGACACTGTGCGCCAGGGAAAGAACAACAGGCGCACCGAGTGGCTGCTGTGCATCGGATTGCCCTTATAAGATCGGCGGCGGGATTTACGCGTATGAGGTCGCCACTTAAAGCTAAAAGACTACGAACGCAATTCCTTGCTTGTGCGGCGATGTGAAGAGGCATCCCCTCAAATCTGACGCACTGCCGTTTTTGTTCCTTCCTGGTAAAAAGGTAAGTTCACGGTCGATCCGGATCGTGCGACACGCACTGAAAGCGCGGTTCGCACGGGTGCGTTCAGAAAATACTTTGTAACCACGTTAATTTTAACTATAATGACTGTGTCTCTTCAATGTAATGTGGCCCACTTCACAATAATTATATACACGCTGAAAGACTTTCGCCGGTTCGCGATTTCCAAAACTGATTATAAAATGCAAGGCTGCCTTTTTGTACAAGGGTATACTTCATAGTAATTGCTAACAGAGTAAAGAAAACATTAGAATTCAATCAACCAAAGGAAGAAGCAGGATTTCGAACAGGCTACTAAACAATTGACCACATTCATACTATCAATCAGGTAATAGAGAAATGCTCAGAGTATAACCAACCACTATACATAGCCTTCATAGATTACGAGAAGGCGTTTGATTCAGTAGAAATATCAGCCATCATGCAGACACTGCGGAATGAGGGCGTAGATGAAGTATATATAAACATTCTGGAAGAAATCTACAGGGGATCAACTGCTACCATAGTGCTTCATAAAGAAAGCAACCGAATACCAATCAAGAAGGGTGTAAGGCAGGGGGACACAATCTCCCCAATGCTATTTACCGCGTGCTTACAGGAGGTTTTTAGAAGCCTAGAATAGGAACAGTTAGGGATAAGAGTTAATAGAGAATACCTTAGTAAATTGCGCTTCGCCGATGACATTGCATTGCTGAGTAACTCAGGGGACGAATTGCAACTCATGATTACGGAGTTAGACAAGGAGAGCAGAAAGGCGGGCCTTAAAATTAATCTGCAGAAAATGAAAGTAATGTACAACAACCTCGGAAAGGAGCAGCGCTTCGAGATAGGTAATAGTGCACTTGAAGTTGTAAAAGACTATGTCTACTTAGGGCAGGTAATAACCGCAGAGCCTAACCACGAGATTGAAGTAACTAGAAGAATAAGAATGGGGTGGAGCACATTCGGCAAGCACTCTCAAATTATGACAGGTAGATTGCCACTATCCGTCAAGAGGAAGGTATATAACATCTGTATCTTGCCGGTACTTAGCTACGGAGCAGAAACCTGGAGACTTACAAAGAGGGTTTAGCTTAAATTGAGGATGACGCAGCGAGCAATGGAAAGAAAAATGGTAGGTGTAACCTTAAGAGATAAGAAGAGAGCAGACGGGATTAGGGGACAAACGGGGGTTAAGGATATCATAGTTGAAATAAAGAAGACGAAATGGACATGGGCCGGGCATGTAGCGCGTAGACAGGATAACCGCTGGTCATTAAGGGTAACTAACTGGATTCCCAGAGAAGGGAAGCGGGTTAGGGGGAGACAGAAGGTTAGGTGGGCAGATGAGATGAAGAAGTTTGCAGGTATAAATTGTCAGCAGCTAGCACATGACCGGCTTAACTTGCGGAACATGGGAGAGACATTTGTCCTGCAGTGAACTTAATCAGGCTGATGATGATGATGATGATGATGATGATGATGATGATGATACTTCGTAGGGCCAGCTGTAAAATGCAGGTTCAAATGTGCGGCATTCATGTTATACATGATCAGCTCAAAGAAAGCCCCGCAATAGTGTAACACGTGTTTGACGGCGTTGATAGGCCACGGTCCGATTACTCGTGTTTTATTCATGCCGAATAGCAATAGCAGGGCGCGCTAACAAACCGTCTTGCAGTGCCGGCGTCTAAAGTGCGTTGATGCTTAGGCTTCAACTGTGGCTCATATGTTTTATTTGTTCATTTATTTGCTGGTGTGAGTGCACTTTTATGTATTTGTAAAAGCAGCCTTGCAATAGAAAGCGTACTGATTGACGGGTGGTTTAATTCTTCGACTGTGCTTGGGAAAATTCATCCAAGAAGCTTATGGCTGCTTGCGGGGCCGATTATAAGCATGCAGCTTTACGTTGTGGCTTATCATGCGGGAAAACAAAGAAGCCGAGAAATTTTTGCACCACAGTGTCTATTAACAAAAGAATTGTATAACTGCACTACTCCATCTGTTTACGTCATAATGCATGATACCAAATCACAGCAGTGCAATGAAATGTTGGCTTCACATCTAACAAGAACTTGGCAGCTCATCCAAAAAGGAACTGCTAATTAGTTGAACTGCATGCAGAGTAATGTGCTTATTCAATCCGAGATGTGAAAAAATGCCAAAGTAGTTTTTATACCAATACAATAAACTGTCCAGCCTCTTTGAGTATTACACAAGATTTTTCGACAACATGTTTTAGTACACACACATAAAATAATTCATGCTACCTATATGCAATTGTTGCACTTAAAATGTGTTAATGGAAATGCAAAGACAACCCTTAATACCATTGTCATCCATTCCGACTGTGGTAAAAGAAATTGCTGCTCTTTTCAGCATCAAACACTGCCCCAGAAAAATGTCGGAGAGTGTGGCACAATCTTCGTACCTTCTGCTGCTAGCCAGTTAGTCTTGCTCTGTTTGTGTACATTGGCACTCCATAAACGTTCAAGTGGAATTTATAGTTGTTTAATAGCATTGGCGCATATTATGGAAGATAACTCAGTAACACCTTTTTATGCTGCCACACACTGTGCAACTAGCTGATGCTGGATAAGGCAACTTGATTTCCAGAGCTCTCAGCTCCCAGATGAGAAAAGATTTGGTGTTCTTTAAAACATAACTTGGCACCAGGGAAGTTATCATAAAAACCAGCAGAATTATAATATTCCTAAGCGTATTGTTGTTGTACAAAACATACACAAGCTATATTATATGAAGTGATTTTAATACTACATGACCACAAGGACAGTGCGATGTATAAAATATAGTTTATCAAAAGTGCAGGTGTAACATAATATGTTTATTTTCACCATCTCATATCTTGACAACCACACAAAAGAATGTGCGCAAGGTAACCCCGAGTACAGTGGCAACTCGGAAGACAGTGGAATGCCGGTCCGTTGGTAAGGTGACCTAAATATTTAAAAATGCACGCATGAGGCGTAAATTGTACAGTAGCTGTTCAGTTACAGGATTCACACCTCAGCTCCTCCTAAACAAAGAAAACTAGCAGGAGGCAATGCATGATGGTGAAAGATTGGGCATGACACCAATGGAAGAAGTTTTGTTTATTTGAGTGTTTCATAACCATCTCAGCTACACAGATGAACATGACCCTGAAGGTGCTCGTTTCTGCCAATTTACAAACAGCAGCTGCCTTCACCACAGAATCTGCAGCGCAGACACAGTGTGGTGCTTCATCACATGAGCTGCAGTAGCAGCTTCAATCGTTGTTGCTTCAGTGCCACAGCTCCCAGAGGTTTCAGGCCTCTCGGTGGCTCAACACCTGTTCTAATGAATGAATCTTTCCCGCTAAAAAAAGCCAGCTGCTGAAACATCTGTCCAAATGGACGGATAATTCCCTGCTGAGAAAGAAAAGCCAGCTGCTGAAGTTGACGTCACATACTTGCCCTCATTCAGCGAGTTTCAGCAGGTATTACATGCATTCAGTGATCTTTAAAAATGGTATGGGCATGTAGTCACAAACTAGTTCACATACTGAAACCACCACTTGAGACAGGTATTCTGTGGGGTTGTGTGTGCCCTTTCATGTTTGCAACCAAGGAAGTTAAGCCCCTTGTTATATTCAGTTTCGGTTTTTACTTTGTGTTCTTTCACCCCCAGGGGGCGCGTCGGTCTTTTATGTATATATTCGATGTGTTGCGTACAATAAAGGTCTTTTTTGTACGGTGGTGCTGCCGGTGCTTCTTACGTCTTTCGCAAACACCACATTGGCGACGAGGATGGGATAAACACGTCAAGCTACCTTCAGCATCGAGTGTCGTCCGTGTCCGCCCCGCCATGAGTTTCTCCGGCCTTGCTCCGCCGCAGCCATTCCTCCCGACGCCCGGCCGGCCGTCACTTCCATGGGACGAGTGGGAGCAGACCTTAACAGTCTACCTTCTAGCGTCCGGAGCAGCTGAGTTCCCACCAGCGCGAC
Organism: Rhipicephalus microplus; assembly: GCF_043290135.1. Taxonomy (NCBI): domain Eukaryota; kingdom Metazoa; phylum Arthropoda; class Arachnida; order Ixodida; family Ixodidae; genus Rhipicephalus; species Rhipicephalus microplus. The sequence goes on along the minus strand of NC_134700.1, from coordinate 82,929,434 downwards.
GCAAGCCCATTCTTCTGCATTGTTTGGGGGCGGAAGGGCAGCGTGTTTACCGGACTTTACCTGCAGGGTCAAATGCCGCAGCACCAGGAAGCGCCGCAGCACCGGAAGTACAAGAGAAGCCTCCCGCGGGCGCTACTGACGAGTACGAGGCTGCACTCAGCGCCTTACGGCAGCAGTTTTCCACGTCGTGTAACGTCGTCGTCGAGCATCATCGTTTCCACCGCCGCAGCCAACACGCAGGCGAGTCCGTTCATGACTTTGTTGCTGCTTTACGGGAGCTCGTTTCGCATTGTTCATTTGTTTCACAAGATGATGCTCTGCGGGACCGATTTGTAGCCGGCGTTGTTTCCAATCGCGTACGTGAACGGTTGCTGCTCGAGGGTTCCTCCCTTTCGTTCGAGAGCGCAGTACGGATCGCTCTTCAGTTTGAGCAAGCAGCTGAAGAGCTGAAGGAATTTTCTGCTTCGGTCGAGCCTGTTTCTGTATGGCGTCGTTCCCAGTATTTGCATTCTTCGCGAAAATTCAATTTCCAGCCAAAAGCGCATTTTCAGCAAAACTCTCCAAGCGCTAGCGGTTCGCGTGCGCCGCAGGGGCCCCGCCACCCTCGGCGAGACGGAGATAGCCGGTCCATTTCACCACACTGTTTCCGATGCGGCTCGCGGAATCACCGCGCATCAGCGTCACAGTTCCCTGCGCAGGGAAAGAAGTGTTTGTTTTGCGGTATCAAAGGCAACTTTCAGAAAGTATGCAACCGCAAGCGTCAAATGCAAGGCAGGATTCGTGAAGTTGGCATCGATGACGATGCTTTGTCAGGGGGAAGTTCTGAGAAAGTTTTGACTGTGCAGCATCCCGCTCGCAGCGCAATTTACATACAAGTACGCGTAGCGGATGTCAAGTTGTCATTCCTTGTTGACTCAGGGTCGTCTGTTTCAATTCTATCAGAGCAAGAATTTCACCAACATTTTCAAAGCGGTTTGCTCCTCCCAGCTCCGCATGTCACTTTGTTTGACTATTCGAAGCGCCCAATTTCCGTGCTAGGCTGTTTCCAGGCAGACGGTCAGTTTAAAGGGCGCTCTGCACCACTTCTTTTCTACATCGTTCGCCAAGGAACTTGTGTGATAGGCCTTGACGGCATTAAGGCCCTAAATCTTCGAATACAGGGCTCCACCCTTGAGTGCCTGCACACGTCCGTTGCCCCGCCACCGCGTGTTAATGACCCGACACCTTGTCACATTCCGATGCAGTCAATAGAGCAACCCAGGCAAGCAAACCTTCCGCCAGCCTTGGAACACGACTTCGGTTCAGTTTTCAGTCCCGAGTTGGGTCTTGCTAAGCGGTTCACGCATCGTGTCAAGATTCGGCAAGGCGTTCAGCCGGTATCTTTGAAGCTGCGCCGTCTTCCATATTCACTTCGGGAACCAGTGTCAAATGAACTTCACAGGTTGCTGAGTCTTGACATCATCGAACGCATCGATGCTTCTGAATTGGTTTCGCCAATTGTTGTCGTTGACAAGAAAGATGGCACCATCAGAATTTGTGTTGACCTTCGGGAGCCTAACAAGGCTATTGTACCAGACAGCTTCCCGTTGCCTCATACAGAGGAACTCCTTCATGCCTTGGTAGGCGCGACACACTTCTCAAAACTTGACTTGGCTTCTGCCTACCATCAGGTTCTTTTGCACCCTGACAGCAGAGACCTGACAGCCTTCATCACGCATGAAGGACTTTTTCGGTTCAAGAGAGTTTGCTTTGGGTTAGCTTCTGCCCCAGCGGCATTTCAGAAGATGATGGCCACAATTCTGGATGGCTGCCCTGGTGTGTTGTTCTACATTGATGACGTGATAGTCTTTGGGAAAAGTGCAGAAGAACATCTTTTGAACCTAACAAAGGTCTTGCAGAAAATCAAGTTCGCAGGCCTGGAATTGAACGACAAATGGGTCTTCGACGTTCCAGAACTTTCTTTCCTAAGGCATAAGGTCACTGCACAAGGTATCTCGCCGCTTCCAAAGAAAGTAGACTCGGTAGTTAACACTCCAGTGCCAACAGATGTTGCTGCCCTCCGTTCATTCCTGGGTCTTGTAGAATACTATTCCAAGTTTGTTCCCCGCTTGGCCCAGGTGGTCGAGCCTATGCGCGTTCTGCTTCGCAAGAATGAGCCATTCATCTGGTCAGCCGAAGCAGACAGCAGTTTCCGGAGGGTCAAGGAAATGCTTTCTTCAAGTACAGTTCTCCACATGTTCGATCCATCACTTCCAGTCATCCTGTCGACCGACGCTTCTGACTGTGGGCTGGGAGCCGTTCTGCAGCAGCAAAATGGCCATGAGCTCCGCACAGTGGCTTTCGTGTCTCGTACCTTGTCACCAGCGGAAAGAAAGTACTCGGTCGGCGAACGCGAAGTGTTGGCATGCATTTGGGCGTGCGAACGATGGCACACTTACCTTTGGGGTCGCCATTTCAAGATTCGAACGGACCATCAGGCGTTGGTATCGTTGCTGTCTTCGCAAGGACGTGGCAGAAGGCCACTTCGAATCGCACGCTGGAATGCGCGACTCCTATGCTACAATTTCACTGTCGAGTATTGCAAGGGATCCACAAACACGGTGGCAGATTCTCTTTCTCGGCTGCCAGCTCCTGCCGCGCAGGCACAGCTGGCCAAGGATGAAAAAATTGTGTCGTTGGTCTAGTCGGCTTGCGTGACGAAGGAAGAATTCAAGCAAGCCGTCCTCAACGATGGTTGTCTGCAAACGGTCAAGTCTTTCGTGCTTGGTTCTTGGCCACCACAAAAGTCCATACCAGAGGAAGCAAAACCTTTCTACTCTGTGCGCTAAGAACTTTCTGTTGTTGATGACCTTCTACTGCGCGCAGAACGCCTCGTTGTTCCGTCCTCACTCACGGCTCAGTTCATCGCCGTTGCCCACGAGGCACATCCGGGCATCACGCGCACACAGGCGCGACTTCGTGAGCTATTCTGGTGGCCACGAATAGATAAGCAAGCTGAATCTGCCGTGAAAAACTGTCACATCTGCCTGGAGGCAGATTAGTCTGCCAAAACATCGGCAGCGCCATTGCAGCCTATTGACTGGCCTGAAAGGCAATGGCAGAAACTGGGCCTAGACATTGTTGGCCCATTGGAACATGCACCTCACAATAGCCAATTTGCTATAACACTGGTCGATTACCATTCCGAATGGCCAGAGATATATTTCTGCAGCGAAGTGGCCATAAGCACCGTGAAAGACTTCTTAACCAGTGTTTTTGCCCGTGAAGGATACCCGGAAGAGATTGTTTGCGACAATGGGCCGCAGTTCACTTCACGTGAATTTGTAACCTTTTTTCAAAACCGAGCCATCAAGCTGTCTCATTTGTCTGTATATTACCCCCAGGCGAATGGGCAAGTCGAGAGGTTCAATCGAACTCTGAAGAACTTCATCCAGGTTTCACTCCTCGAAAGGAGACCTATCCGACAAGCAGTTACGGACTACCTCTCTATTTACCGCTGTACTCCACAGGCTACCACTGGAGTTGCCCCAGCAGTTCTGCTGCATGGGCGAATGCCCTCAACCATATTGGATGTTGTAGGGTTTTCGGCACCAGCGTTTGCAAAAGACCCAGCAAAGGAACTGGCGCGACTGCGCCAAAGGGTCCGGCTTCAACAGCAAAGCAGTAAGGAGTACACAGACCGCAAAAGAGCTGCTAAGGAGCCAAAGATAGCTGTGGATGATTTCGTTCGTATCAAGAAGTCGTCCGTTCGCTTCAAGGGGGAACGCTCTTTTTCCTCGCCAACTGAGGTGTTGGGGAAGAGGAGACCTGCCTCTTTCCGACTTGCAGACGGCCGCACATGAAACGCCTCCAAGCTTTCCCGGGTTCCTGAGAGGGGCACGAGTCCACCATACCAACGTTCGGAGCTACCTAAGTCAGAGCTTCCGGTTCAAGGGCCGCAGCCTGCCCTGCCGCCGCCACCTTCTCCCGGGTCGCAGCCGCCGCCTCCTGGCGTACTGCAGTCTGCCGTACCGCAGTCGCCTGCTCCTGATCCGCAGCTGCCTGTACCGGAGCCTGCCATGCTGCAGCCGCCTTCTCCTGGGCCGCAATCGCGGTCTCCTGGCGTACTACAGAGCTCTACAAGCTCATTACCATCTCCGGCCGTGCAGCATCCCCATCGGCCGTCCCGAGAGCGCCGGCCACCGGTCTGGCTCAAGGACTATCAGACCCACTAGTTGCCTGTGTGTATAGCACAGTGTGTATGTAGTGTAAATATTGTTGCGGGTTCGCGGCTATGCAGCTATGCGGGCGGTGCGAAGAAGAAGACGACGACGTTTTGGGCTGTTCGATATACACAACGGCTGCCATCTTGACTGCTGGAGTACTTTTCTACTCTAAAGTAGTAAATACATTCGCAACATTTTGGTGGAGGTGCTGGGTACGACGCAAGACGGAACTTCGAAGCGGACGTGTTCTCGACTGCCCGACCATGGCAACAGAAACCAATTCTGCCGCTCCTGTTTCAGCCGCGACTCCGGCGCAGCCTGTACAGCCGGTCGTATTGACGCAACCGCGCGACCCTGGCAACTTCTGCGGCACCGACCATGTTGACGTTGACGACTGGATTCCGAAGTTCGAGCGGTTTGCAGCAGTGTACCGGTGGGACCCTACGATGATGCTCGCCAACGTTGGCTTCTATCTCTGCGGAACAGCTGGCGCGTGGTTCGAGGCTCATGAAGCGGACATAACCAGCTGGGATACTTGCAAACAGAAGCTTCGTGACCTGTTTGGTAAGGCCGTCGGACGCCAGCGGGCCGCTTCTAAAGAACTCTCTGGTCGGGCACAAACTACGACCGAATCATATGTCACCTACATCCTTGACGTTCTCGCCCTTTGCCATCGTGCCGACCCCAACATGTCCGAGGAAGGCAAAGTAAGCCATTTACTTAAAGGCATTGCAGATGATGCTTTTAACATACTGGTTTCCAAAGACTGTTCCACCATTGATGACATCATCAAAGAGTGCCGCCGATTCGAAGAGCTGAAGAGTCGCCGGGTCGCCAAGAATTTCTTGCGACTTCCGAACACGGCCGCTACGTCATCTTGCGAGGACCTTCAGCCGCCATGCAGTCAACCACATAACAACGAAAGTGTGGTTCGCATCGTTCGTAGAGAAATCGAGGCCGCGTCTCCGTCTTTTCTGACCCGCCCATCTGATGATCGACCAACGATCTCGTTGATCCAACAGGTCGTGAGAGAGGAGCTGGCAAACGTTGGGCTGCAGCCTGTGTGTTCGTTGACGGAACCTCGGGTCAGTACCATAGCGCCTTCTCCTGCACCAGAAAGATTCCGCCGCTATCGTGATCCTGCTCAGTGGAGGACACAGGACGACAAGCCTATATGTTTTCATTGTCATGGTGTAGGACACATCTCCCGCTACTGTCGTTTCCGCACGTATCCACCTCGGTCGTTTCCTGGCTATCGACGTGACGACAACCACCGGCCCCTGCAGTACAGCGCTCGTGACGATGGACCGTACAATGGCACTCCTGCGACACCAGTCCGCCGGTCCAGCCGTTCGCCGTCCCCGCATGACCGTCGCTCCAGGTCACCTCAGCACCGCCGCTATTCGTCGCCCCACCCTAGTGGACGCCCTTCTTCGGAAAACTGAGCAATGCAGCTCCCGGAGGTGACGCTGCATTGGACTCCCGACCTGAAAACCCTCTGCTGACCTTGACTACGGACAAGAACCTGCTTGATGTAGAAGTGGATGGCCTTCCTGTTACTGCCCTTATTGACACCGGCGCACATATTTCAATTCTGAGCTCTGACCTCCGTGCACGATTAAACAAGGTCCTTACGCCGCCAGAGTCCCTATTTGTACGTGTCGCTAGTGGAGCGACCCCGGCTGTGCTCGGAATGTGCACCGCGCGTGTGAGATTCGCCGACCGCCAGACGTCCGTTCTATTCCATGTTCTCGCTCACTGTCCACATGACGTCATCCTTGGACTCGATTTTTTGTCCGACCACTCCGCTGTAATTGACTGCTCAGCCGGCGTCGTGCAACTTGACTTGCCTGCGGCCACCGAAGAGTCGAAGATGGTACAGAACAAGCTTTCGTGCGCTGAGTTTGTTCGCCTCCCACCCCAAGCCCTAACTTGTGTCACAGTTGAACCATATCCCAGTGTTCCGGATGGGGATTACGTGGTCTTTCCCTCTCCCGGTGTTTTATTGGCCCGCAACGTTTCCTCCCCGTACACCATATTAACTGTCACAGCGAACAAGACGTGCCTTCCTCTTCTGAACTTCGGACTCAGCCCTCAAATCCTACCACAAGGCATTGTTCTCGCCACTCTTTCACCGTCACACGAGTGCCAGATCTCATCAGTGTCACGTGAACTGGCCACAGTCGCCTCGCCGAACCCGCATAGCACCGACGCAGCCAAATCTACACGGCTCAACAATGTAACTAAGATGATTGCCTCAGACCTCTTGCCGTCTCAGGTCAAAGACCTCACTGATCTTCTCACGAGCTATTCGGACATATTTGACTTTGACGGTAGGCCCATAAGTCAAACATCGCAAGTCAAACATCGCATTAATACCGGTGATGCAGCTCCAATTCACAGGCGTCCCTATCGAGTGTCACCATCAGAACGCCAAGTTATCCAACAGGAGGTGAATAAGATGCTCACAAAAGGCATCATAGAGCCCTCATCGAGTCCGTGGGCGTCCCCTGTAGTCTTAGTTAAAAAGAAGGACAATACCTGGCGTTTCTGCGTGGACTATCGGCATTTAAACAAGGTCACCAAAAGGGATGTCTACCCGCTTCCTCGTATTGATGATGCCCTGGACTGCCTTCATGGCGCAACCTATTTTTCTTCGATAGACTTACGCTCCGGTTACTGGCAGATCGCCGTGGACGACCTCGACCGGGAGAAGACCGCCTTTGTAACGCCTGACGGTCTCTACCAATTCAAGGTAATGCCGTTTGGCTTGTGCAATGCGCCGGCAACGTTCGAGCGGATGATGGACACGCTTTTGCGCAGCTTTAAATGGTCTATCTGCCTGTGTTATCTGGACGACGTGATTGTGTTTGCCCCAACCTTTAAGTCTCACCTCGAGCGCCTTTCCTCAATACTTTCAGTATTTCGAGAGGCTGGGCTCCAACTTAATTCCTCGAAATGCCATTTTGGGCATCGCCAAGTTACTATTCTAGGGCATCTCGTTGACTCCTCCGGCATCCGCCCCGATCCCGACAAAGTCCGAGCTGTCCTGGATTTTCCTGTACCGACTTGTGCCAAGGACGTTCGAAGTTTTGTGGGCCTATGCTCATATTTCCGACGATTTGTCAGAAACTTCGCAGAGGTCGCACGCCCCCTCACTGATCTTTTGAAGAAAGATGTACCATTTGAGTGGGGTCCTGATCAAGGCACGGCCTTTTCCCAGCTCATAACACTTCTGACCACGCCACCGATTCTCGCCCACTTCGACCCGTCTGCTCCAACCGAGGTCCGCACTGATGCTAGTGGCTACGGTATTGGCGCGGTTTTAGCCCAGCGTCAATCCGGTCACGATCGAGTTCTTGCGTATGCCAGCCGGCTCCTTTCTCCTGCCGAACGCAATTACTCTATTACGGAACGCGAGTGCCTGGCGCTTGTATGGGCAGTTGGTAAATTCCGCCCCTATTTATATGGCCGGCCTTTCACAGTTACCACTGACCATCACGCTCTATGCTGGCTTTCAGCCCTCAAAGATCCAACGGGGCGCCTTGCTCGTTGGGCTCTGCGCCTCCAGGAATTCACATACACAGTGGTTTACAAGTCTGGCCGTTTACACCAAGACGCCGACTGCCTCTCTCGGTACCCCGTTGACGCTCCAGATCTAGTAACCGACGACGCGTCCATCTGTATTTCCTCGCTCTCTGCTTTCGGCAACATGGGATGTGAGCAACGGCGTGACGCGTCCCTACGCGAGCTAATCGACCGCCTGAACACAGGCTGTACAGACAGTTCGCTTCGCATGTTCGTTGTCATAGACGGCATTTTATACCGCCGCAACATGCACCATGTGGGAAACGAACTACTACTCGTAATACCCACTCATTTGCACTCGACCGTACTTCAGCAACTACATGATGTACCAACAGCTGGCCACCTTGGTGTTGCCAGAACGTACGACCGTGTCCGTCGACGCTTTTTCTGGCCCGGCCTCTACCGTTCTGTACAACGTTATGTTAGGTCTTGTGAGTCGTGCCAACGCCGCAAAAGGCCAGCGGTACACCCCGCCGGGCTCCTTCAACCGATCGACGTACCTGCCGAGCCTTTCTATCGTGTCGGCCTCGACCTGCTGGGCCCTTTCCCTCTTTCTACCGACGGTAACAAGTGGGTCGCCGTCGCCATAGATTACTCGACCCGTTTCGCAATTACGAGACCTCTTCCAAGCAGCTGCGCTACAGATGTCGCCGACTTTTTGATTCAAGACGTCATCTTACATCATGGTGCTCCTCGTCAACTGGTCACCGATCGCGGTCGCTACTTTTTATCTAAGGTAATTGACGATCTACTTCGTTCTTGTGCAACCAAGCACAAGCTTACGACGGCCTACCATCCTCAAACAAACGGCCTCACAGAACGTCTGAATCGCACACTCACTGACATGCTCGCCATGTACGTGTCGACGGATCATCGTGACTGGGACATTGCGCTACCCTTTGTCACTTTCGCTTACAATAGCTCACGCCACGACACTGCTGGATATTCTCCCTTTTACCTTTTGTATGGAAGAGACCCGACATTGCCGTTCGACACGCTTGTACCCAACCCTACCGACCTGTCCACAGCATATGCTCGCCGCGCTATTAGCACCGCGGAGAAAGCCCGTCAGATTGCCCACCAGCGCCTTTCGGACTCGCAGCTCCGTCAGAAACGTAGCTATGACAGCCACCATCGGGACGTCCACTTTAGTCCAGGTGACCTCGTTCTTCTGTGGACTCCGTCGCGACATGTTGGTCTGGCTGAAAAGCTTCTACCCAAGTATTCCGGACCTTATCGTGTGCTACGGCAGGTAACTGATGTTACCTATGAAATAGCACCTCTAAACCCTTCGATACCTTCCACATCTTCCGACATCGTCCACGTCGCTCGCCTCAAGCCGTACATCTCGTCCAACACCTGCTAACAAGCGCCGGGTCGGCGCTTTTCGCCGCCGGAGGTCGATGTTGCGGGTTCGCGGCTATGCAGCTATGCGGGCGGTGCGAAGAAGAAGACGACGACGTTTTGGGCTGTTCGATATACACAACGGCTGCCATCTTGACTGCTGGAGTACTTTTCTACTCTAAAGTAGTAAATACATTCGCAACAATATGTATGTGTATACAGCGTGTAAAATGTACAGTGCATGCATAGGTGGTTCTTGTTAACACTTACTAACAACTAATCACTACATATAAGGGAGGGAGTATGTTATATTCAGTTTCGGTTTTTACTTTGTGTTCTTTCACCCCCAGGGGGCGCGTCTGTCTTTTATGTATATATTCGATGTGTTGCGTACAATAAAGGTCTTTTTCGTACGGTGGTGCTGCCGGTGCTTCTTACGTCTTTCGCAAACACCACACCCCTCAGTTCTCTGAAACATTTCACCTCAGAGTAGTAGTGAGAATTTATTAGAAGGCAGAGAGGTCAGCCCGAGCTAGTTCGCTGTAGAGAAGTTCCCGACAGTTCACGTATTTTTGCCGGAACACAAATGGTTCATCATGCAGCGCATGTTCATTTTCCCCACCTGTGTGTTTTTATACTATACGGATGTAAAGAGGTAGTTCCATTCCTGTGAAAAGCTTGTCGAGACACTTTCATGCATTACGGGGCAACCTGCAGATTTCATAATGATGTACGCAAGAGCTTGTACAATTGAATGCAGGCCCGTTGCCAGAAATTTTAATGGGTGGCCCGCCTGCTGAGGGCCTTTAAAACCAGTATTTTCATTTTTCATGTTCGGAAGAACACACCCCTCCATTCAAATTTCAAGAAGGGTGGGGCAGGCCCCTAGGGCACCCTTAATTCGGGCCATGGGACTCGTTGAGCACCTGTATAAGAGACATGCACTGGGAAGCGATTGAAGAATCATGCGAATTTTCTTATCACCCTTATTTCAAACTAGGCACACTGGTTTCTCTTATGCCACTTTGTCTCTTATTTGAGTGTATCTTATATAAGAGTTCGACTATATGAACAGCATTTATAAAGCCTCTTTAATGGCGTTAGCTAAACACGAATATTTCTATGACAACAGCAACAAAAAATCTTGGTACTCATTTGCAATTCATGATGTTCTATAATACAGCAATGTTTTTGATGTTGCCACAACCTCTAACGAGATAACGATGGGCATAGGAGACTAAGTTCCCGTGCAGTGAGCACGCTTAGGCCCAACGGTAAGGCTAGTACAGCAATTATGCTGAAACCTAAGCCTGACTAGAACACAGCCCTGCCGAAAGCAGTAAGACTTATTTCACACAAAAGCACATGGTGGTTCATGAACACTTTATTTTATTACAAGCATGTGTTTTCAGATGTTCACCAAATAAGAAGGGGCAAACTGACACATGTGTACAACTACATTCTGCGCAGCATCTACAACGGACGGCCACCTACCAAAGCAGTTTCACAGTGGACACAAACAGTAAAATGGTTTTATGTAACACTATTCACACATAATTTGTGTGCTAATATATACTTCGTTTGTATAAGGCATTGCCAGTTACTATATATAAGACCTCCAAACAAATGTACACTAAGCTCATGGAGTGACTGCTTTGTGATAGCATAATTGTGTCGCGTTTTCGGCTATTAATGAAGTGGAGTGCACCAATTACGTTTTCTTAGTTGGTTGCGAAGAGATGCACATAAAGGGTCCCTGCAATGGTTAACTGTGCTATAGCATTTCTGCTGCAGCAAGATGTAATAATAAGCACCGTAAATTCAGGTAGTCACCTTGCATCATGACTGCTAAATGCTACAGGCGTTTTAGCAGTGCTTTTTCTCCTGATCTCACCGAGAATGCAGCTGTCACTTGTGCCTGATCGGGCTGTAGCTATTTGTCAACATTATACTTGAATCTTTCACTACAACGACGCTACCTATACCGGCCACCTAAATGTTTTCCAATGCACTTATAATCAATAAACACTCAGAAGTATTTGGAGAAATTAAGGTAATTTAGACCATAAGCAATAACAATTGTTGTAGTATCTTTGGCGATGAAGTAATGGCTTCAGATGAATGAATGCTGACACCTATTTGATATCCTAGTGCTCACTGTACTGATTGATCTCGGCAGCTCCTCTCGAAAGTTGCCTGGCATTAGCACTGATCACCAGATTTGTTGCAAGGTGAAATGCAAGAAGGGGAGACCATGTGGTTCAAGGACACTGAAAAGTTTTAGTTTTTTCGTGTCACTCTAAAAAAACTTATCACACTTATAAGTTTCCGACAAAGACATCTCAAGAAAGGGTGTTCAAATTGAGCAGTTAGGTAGACCGCATTGTGGCATTGTTGCCACATGTTGAACTGTCGTAACGAAAGACGCAGCCGTTGTGTACTTCAATTTATTTTCATGGAGGAAGGAAAAGTTTGTCTATGCAAATTTTTTGCAGGAAATGATAAGTCGTCTATAAGGTGCAATTTATAAAATTTCAATAATTGCAATTGTTAATTTGTATTTCAGTTGGGGCATTATAGTCTATGCTACCAATAAAAACATCTATACAGGGCACACCCAAATAATACACAAAAGACCAAAGATTTCACACCCTCAACAATGACCTGTCAGTTCAATACAAAAATTACATATACTAGGCCAAATAGAAGGATCCAAATAGAAGGATCATATCTTCAACCTTTTCAAATATAGTGATGTCCGAAAGGTTAGTTCTACACCGATGTTTAGGTGTACTCACTGGACTGCTGGTAGCACTATAAAACATACTGTTGCATGTTACAACATGATGTGGCACATATTTATTTTGGCACTGATCAAAACGTCCTGTGGAACTAGTTGGTTCATTCTATGCAGGAAAAATTGCGCTGAATTAGAAAAGGACACCACAAAGAAGGAACACCTAAAGGGGCCCTGCAACACTATTGGAGCATGCATTTTTCATCGGTTCTTCTGGTGCTGTGGAACACACCAATATCGTTCCTCAAATGGCAATGCCGAAACCTACGCAGTTATAAATTTACCTCACGGGACAAACTACTTTGATTTCCGACTGAGGTGACACACATTGGCTATTTTCGCTATGGGAAGCGACATCATGTCATGTGACGTGACGACAAAGACCACGTTCGCTTTTTATAGGCTTGACGCGGCAAATAGCGTGCAATATTCATATGCTGGTGGCTAGGTCATACGATTCAATGTTAAAACAGAAAAAAGAACTTTTTTTACAATTTCTCAGAAAGCAATTGTTCTTTTTCTAAATGATGTATTTTCCGAACAAAAAAACACAACATTTAGCCTGCGAACCAGGCTATGGTACAGCAGCAACTAATGATGGAAACACATGCCGCACTTTCAGCAATCCAAAAATCTGACAGGCGGTGGACGCTGGAATTGTCGTAGAACGCCTTTTGGAAGCAAGCCGAGAAGTGACCCCGCCCAGAGCGTATGTGTGAATCTTACACAGTTGGACTGCGGAAGAGTCTGCTACCCGATCCACGTGGTTCGTAGTAACCATGCTAACAATGCCGTTGTTGATTAATTTTCACGTTCTGGGCTGGGACAAGGAAACGAGAAAGAAGAAGAGCGCGAGCGAGGGACGCGGGGACGCTCAAGTGACAGCAGAGCGCTTCCGAACGCAGATAAATAAACAAGTAATTTTGCCTTATACCTTAAAGACGGAGTTGAGTCTGATCGCAGTGTCTGGAACGCCGTCGTCTAAACATTGGTGCCGAAGAACCGGGATTGAAAACCAGGACCCTACGGGCGGCTACCAGTCAACAGCAGCGGCATGGAGCGACTGAAGTAGAAGCGGACGTCGCGGCGAGCACAGAACACGAGGATTATAAACGAGGCAAGTGAGCTCCTCGCTAACTACTCTGCCTCCTATGACCAGCTCAACTCCATATATGAGAGGCTGAAGGCTAATAACGAAGAGCTTAAAAACTTGAACAACGAGATTGAGCAGCATATACCTGACGAGGAGTTCGAGGTCGAGTATAACGCTGTCTTACAATACGAGGACGTTGCTACGCGCATTCTCGCTGAGGTTCTCAGCAAGAAAGATCGCATGCTAAGGACATCGACCGGAACTCAAGAAACAGTTGCCCAGACAGTCGTAGCACCATCAGACAGAACTGAAGTTAAATTGCCTAAACTGACAATAGCTCCTTTGTTTGGAGACCTATGCAAGTGGACTGAATTTTGGGAACAATTTTATTAAATTGTTCATAGTAACAATCGCATCACTGCCACAGAGAAGTTTCATTACCTGCGACTGTATCTTAAAGGAGACGCTGCATCAGTAATTGCGGGCCTTCCGACGACGGAAAGTTGCTACAGTGACGCCATCAAAATGCTACAGAAGCGATTTGGGCACAAGACGCGCCTGGAGCAAGAATATTTTGCCAAGCTACGGATGTTAAGCCTTGTCCGTTCATCGACTGACACCAAAGCGCTACGCAGCTTGTACGACCAAGTTCTCGTGAATATCCGAGGCTTACAGACTTTGGGTGTGCACAAGTCGTCATTTTCGTCAATGCTCCGCGACATCCTATTGCGTGCTCTTCCACGGGATATAGTCGTGCAGTATCATCGATCATGTGCCGTCCAGTTGGCATATGACTCGAGAGCTGAAGCTACACCCATGGGACTGGACCGTGTGCTCAACTTCCTGTGTATCGAGCCGGAAAGCCTGGAGAAGAGTGATTTTAAGGATGCCAAAGGACGAGAACATGGAACACTCCCCGTGGCCAGTCAGCCGACGTACTCTCGGCGTGGGAAACCGACGTCATCTGTGCTTCGCAGCAACTCGGTACGAGAAAAAAAGGACTACTGCGTATTCTGCTCGTCCAGCCATCACGAATCGGAAGCATGCACAGCTGACTTGTCACTGACACAGAAGAAGGAACTGTTCTCCAACTACAAAAGGTGTTTCCGCTGCACCACCAAAGGACATCGGGCACGGGACTGCAAAAAGAAGATTTCCTGCTCCAGATGCCAAGCTCGACACGCTACAAGCATGTGCGATCCCGATAGGTGTTCGCGAAAGTCAGGCTATGCTAAGAAGAACTACGAAAAAACTACGACAGTCTGTTCATCACTTGGAAGAAGAACCGTCAAGGAAGACTGTACCACTTCCGTTTTTCTTCAGACTTTCAGAGCATGGACCATGAATGATGACACCTGCCACTACATACGAGGCGTTTTTGATGGTGGCAGTCAGAGGACTTTCGTAACTGAAGATCTGTCCAAGCACTTCAAGCTGAAAAGCGTGGGAGCAACTCGAATAGCCTTCAATACTTTCGCAAATACATCGAACCAAGAGGCCAAGAGGCGTCGCTTTGTGGAACTACGACTGCGAAGCCAGTTTTCCGACGCGGAAATAGTCTTAACTGCAATAGAGATCCCAAGCATCTGCCCAAGACATCGCAGAGACTGCAATGGACGTAACCTTCGTTGCGTCTTTCAAGAAGCTGGGAAACGATGTTACCGATGAGCTCCAACATCCATCTATCACAACTAAGAGTGGCATCAGCGTACTTATCGGGTTCGATCAGATGTGGAAAGTGTTGATCGGCGAAGTTTCACGGTGCGAAGGCAGCGAATCATTGATGGCACTGAATGCCAAGCTTGGATGGACCTTCCAGGGAAGCACATCGCACTTGGTGTCCCGACCAACTACTTCACAAATGATGGTGTGCGTGCTAAAAGCCCAAGCTACCAATTCCGACGAGATAATGCACTCCTTTTGGGAACTTGAAAACATAGGAATTACGGACGGGATAAACAAGCCACCTGAAATGAGCGACACCATGAGGCATTTTGGCAAACGATTAGCTTCAAAAACGGAAGATATGAAGTGACCCTTCCTTGGAAGGATAATTTCGAGCTTGCAAGCAACATGCAAGTAGCCGTTACTCGACTGGACAAGCTTGTCAACCGTCTCAACTCCAGAAAAGGACTGCTCGAAACGTATGACCGTACCATAAAGGAGTACTTGAGGGCAGGACACGCCGAAGTAGTCAGTGACGTACCTGCAGAGATGACGAAATTATATTACATGCCGCACAAGGAAGTCATGCGTGAACAAGCACTGACGACGAAAATGAGAGTGGTGTTTGACGCTTCGTCACATGCCAAAGGATGCAAGTCCCTTAATGACTGCCTTCAATAGGGTGACAACTTATACCAAGACCTCGTGCAAATTCTGCTACGCTTCAGAACGCACCCGGTGGCAGTTATCGCGGACATAGAAAAGGCATTCCTTCAAATTGCGTTTCGGGAGGACGACAGAGATGCTTTCCGCTTTCTCTGGTTTGCAGAAGGAGATTTATCCAAAAGCAAGCTGCAAGAGTGGAGGATGACACGAGTGCCTTTTGGAGCTACATGTAGCCCATTTTTGCTCACAGCTACTACTCTATACCACGTGAAAAGAACACCGGCTGTCATGGCACAAACAGCGCAAACTCTTGCCGAGTAGTTTTACGTGGATTACTTAGTCACTGGTGCCGACATAGAAGAGGAAGCCGCTAAACTATGCCGAAAAGCGCGCACAATAATGAAATCTGCCGGCATGACATTGCGAAAATGGACAACAAATTTAGCAAATTTGATGCGCACGCTTGAAAATTCAGTGGAATCTACTAGTAATGAGATGGTCCTTCTTCACGAGACGTCGGTCAAGGTCCTGCGTTTGGTTTGGAATCCTGCAAAGGATGAATTCAACTTTACGGTTGAAAGCCTACTCCGGTTTTTGACAGCACAGACGGGTACAAAACGATTTGTCTTGCAGTCAGCATCAAGAATATTTGACCCGTTGGGATTTGTAGGACCATATACTATTGCCATACGAATATTGTTTCAGAGACTGTGGATACGAGGAATTGGCTGGGATGAAGTCCTATCCAATGACCTGCAAAAAGAATGAAATGATTGGGTCATCCAGCTGCCGCAACTGCAAGACGTCGTCGTTCCTCGCTATCTGTGCGGCGGAGCAAGGAAGACCAATGTGCTTCAAGTACATGTTTTCTGCGATGCCAGTCCAGCGGCATACGGAACAGCGATATACGTCGTATCAAGACCTGAGAAGCCGATACTGTTGATTGCGAAGTCCCGTGTAGCACCCATTAAGGAGACGACGCTGCCGCGATTGAAGCTGCTGGCTGCCTTGATCAGCTCAAGAATGTTGGCATACGTGAAAAGGGCTTTGAGGAATGTTCAAGTTGATTACACGATGTGGACAGATTCCGCCATTGTGTTGTCATGGATAAAAGGTGACGTCAAAAAGTGGAAACAGTTCATAGCCAACAGAGTCAATGAAATTAGGTGCACTACAGATCCATCAAAGTGGAGATACTGTCCTGGAACGGACAACCCGGCTGACCTACTCACACGTGGCGCGACGCTTGAAAGACTGATGTGCAGCTCGAAATGGTGGCATGGTCCCGAGTGGCTAACTAAACCGATGTCTGAATGGCCCCTACAGTTCTGTGAACTAGACGTAGCGGAAGCCACCCAAGGTGAAGTTACAACAGTCCACGTCGCACTAATGACACGCTTCCCAGTTCCGATAATTGATATTCAACGGTACAACAGGCTTCAACAGCTACTCAGAGTCACTGCGTGGATTTTCAGATTTACTAACCGATGCAGAAAAAGAAGTAATCATACAGGACATCTCGGGGCAACAGAAATCCTGAACGCTGAACAGTATTGGATAAGATGTACACAAGAGCAAAGCTTTCTTGAAGAACTCACCACTTTGACCAACAGCCAACCAGTCGAGTCTACATCTTGAATCGCTGAACTACGCCCTTACACAGACAAAGACGGAATTCTTCAGGTTGGAGGCCGTTTATCCCTCATGCATTCCACACAAGATGTCAAGCACCCAATCATAATGCCGTCTAGTCACCACTTTTCGACACTTTTGGCAAACAGAGCCCATCTTCAAGTCTTACATGGAGGAGTTAGAGATACACTTACGCAGCTTCGGGAACGCTACTGGATTTGTCGAGCTCGCTCTTTGGTAAAAAGAGTGCTGCATGGCTGCAATATATGCAAGCGTTTCAGTGCGGGCCCAGGAACTGCTGAGACTGCTCCGTTAACAAGTCATCGAGTGACACCAACGAACCCGTTCGAAGTTGTAGGAGTTGACTTCACGGGCCCTCTGTATGCACACACGGAGAAAGGGGACACGAAGTGCTACGTTGCATTTTTTACGTGCGCCGTATCTAGAGCCGTGCATCTCGAGCTTGTCTCGGAAATGACATCCGAGGCTTTCCTGCTGTGCCTACGACGATTTGCAGCTCGGAGAGGATTACCTAGGGTGATCTATTCTGACAACGCACGAAGCTTTTACAAGACATCGGCAGACATAAAGCGGCTAAACCGAATGTTCTCTGAAGAGGACGTCGCTGGTAAACTCAGCACCAACAGCATTTTCTGGAAGTTTATAGCATCAAATGCTCCTTGGTGGGGTGGATGGTGGGAGCGCCTTGTACGATCAGTGAAGCTTCCGCTGCCAAAAATTATCGGCAAAGCTCGTCAGAACTACGAAGAAATATCGACAGTGCTGGCGGAGGTCAGGTCGAAGCAGTTGTAAACTCTAGGCCTCTGACTTTCATCGAGGCAGATGCAGGAGAACCTTGCACTTTGACGCCAGCCGAACTTCTCCTTGGACGAATATTGACTTCTATACCGTATGCGACCGCTGACGAAGTCAACAGTAATTCCAAACGATCAGACGCCATACGCAGACACAACTACAGGAAGCTGCTGGTTGGAAGTTTTTGGAAGCGTTGGCAAAAAGAATACCTGTTGCAATTACGATCTGCACACTTTGCCGACACGAAATCAAATACAGCATTGAAGCAAGGGGCCACGTTCTCGTGCATGCGGACAACACTCCACGCCAGCTATGGAAGCTTGCTAGGGTCACGGAAGTGTACCGAAGTGCAGACAGTCTCAGTCGTTCTTGCAAGATCAAGTTGCAAGGCGGTCACCTTGTGATCAGGCCGATACAGAGACTGTACGCACTGGAACTATGTGTTTAACTTTGCGCGGCCGGGAATGTTGAATAATTTTCACGTTCTGGGCTGGGACAAGGAAACGAGAAAGAAGAAGAGCGCGAGCGAGGGACGCGGGGACGCTCAAGTGACAGCAGAGCGCTTCCGAACGCAGTTAAATAAAGAAGTAATTTTGCCTTATACCTTAAAGACGGAGTTGAGTCTGATCGCAGTGTCTGGAACGCCATCGTCTAAACACCGTCAAGAAGAGCAGTAGCAAAGTATTGTGTGAAGGCCCCCATGAAGTGATGATTCCGGTATGTCTTTATGAGACGGACGCTGTGATTGGAAGCGGTCTTTCACGTGAACAGATGAGTAAAAGGCGAAAGAGAACGCTTCTCGTCGTCGTCTGCTCGAGTTTTGAACTTTGAGGACTCATAACTTTACTTTCCGTGCACCAATATTGATAATTCTTGTTGCATTCATCTCAGTAACCAACGCTACACGCGTTACAGTGCTAAATGACGTGCTCCCAAATGTGTCACAGGGCCCCTTTAAGCAAATCGAGCACAAATCTGTTTACTGTTCCTTTTTTGTGATGTCTTTTTCTATCTAGCGCATCATTTTCTGCATAAAAATGCTTGTTGGCTTCTGTAATTTATTTAAGGATATGCTTGTGCACAACTATTTAAGGACTTCTCAAACAATCATGTAAAATAAAATGCGACACTGGCTTGAAGTTACTGACACAGCAAAGGTTTTGACTTATGTACAGAGAAGCAAAAAGAAAAAAATGTATCCTGGGTAGTAGTGACGCAAATCGACTGACAGAGGCATCAAGGTCTTAAGGAAATACCACTAAAGTGAAATGGAAGTACTACACTGCATCATATCTGACTGTGCCTCCTGTACTTCACTCTCAGGCTATTCAGATGTCTATGCTTTCAGTTGTCTAAGGATTGGGATGAATGTGTTTTTTATGGCTCCTTCTAAATTTAACCTTTTCCTTCCATTTTTTTAGAGTTCAGTATTAGACGCTAGGCTGTACAATTGTTTGCAATACAATGCATGCTCATGTATTCTACACAGGGTGCGTGTAATAAGACCAACCTTTGCACCTACATCTATTATTCTTTGAATAGAGCTGCAAGCCCGCAGTAATGAGTACTTGGCCATTAGCATGTTATTTTGTCCAGCAGTTTAATATTGAAATCAGCATCTGCCTCTACTTGCTCACTGTGGGTGTATTTTCTGACAAAATATGAAACAGCTGAAGGTGCACACGAAAGCCATTTTATAATGAAGGAGCAACTTTGTAACGACGAGAGAAATAAGACACAACGCCTTTGCTGCAGGCCGGCTGTTCTTATTCTGCTTCGTCTTCCTCCTCTTCCTCCTAGCATGCGAGTCTGTGCCAGAGAGAGTTCCAGTTTCGGTTTTCGTCATTACACTCGGCCATGACTGCTAGCGCGCAAAGGGCAATTTTCTCTGGAGGGCGGCACTGGGAGTGCCGTGGTAGTCTGTCATGTGCACGCCTCGAGCTGTCCTGTGGAACTGTCCTGTACTCTGGTGGACGACCCTGGCTGTGTCGAGGTGGTCGTTGCAGGTCGCGTCCGCGCGGCAAGTTAATGTAGTCACCTGGAGAATGTAAACCCAGCAGGTGATACTGGCTGGTGCGGAGTGATCGCATTGGTGGCGGACCATCGCGATGACTACCCCTTCGCTGCTTGGATGACATTGCAGGGACACCAGTATGCAGTACTGCGGCCCACACTGAGCGGGGACGCCTGCGTTGTTCAGAGCGAGGGAAGGTACGATGGGCTATATCGATAGATATCAGCGACATCGCTGTGTAGACTTTGCGCGTAGACTTGCGACGCAAGTCGTGCTCTAGCGTCTTCGCTGATGCACTGCTGGTCGAAGTGGAGGTTTTTGCCAATCCGTCACGTGCGTTCATGTCGACATGGCCAGTTGCCTCGCCATCCGGAGCAACCGTGAACTGCACCGGAATGACTTCGATGGCATCCTCCTCAGGTGGAGTAGGCACTTGTGGCTCGTTAGGGGAGACGGCATTTGGCAAGTTACGAGCGTCCACGCACTCGGCCAATGACGGCAAAGGTGGCAGGGGATGGTGCGGCTCCTTACTATGGGTCAAACTGGCCGTTGTGACGTGTGCTTGGTCTCCGGCTGGTTGTGAAAGAGCCGCCGTCGTCACGCAGCAGGTCAATGGATCCAGGCCATTTGGGGCTGACCAGCTTGGAGGCTGGCTCACTGGCTTCTGTGCTTTATAGGCGGTCCTAAGTTGGGTCAAGGGTAATTGTGTGTCAGGTGTCGACGCGGAGTCAGAGATCTGCCCGGAGGAGTACACCGTCCAGCTTGTCTCGATGATTGCCGCAGGGTACTCTGGGAAGCTGTCCGGGGAGGGGGCACGCGGCACAGCTGTAGGGGGGCGCGGCGCCTCGTGAGGTTGATCTCCGAGGTAGGGCAGGTTGGCAGAGGGTGCAGCTGCCTCGTCGTTGTGCTTCTCAATAGCCCCTTGCTCGGTAGTGGCGAGGGTAGAATGAGAGGTAGCAGTGAGGTCAGACTCAATTCTTCCAAACGCAGCAATGAGCTTGGCGCTCCAGTCCGCCCAGGACTGCTGCCGCACGCCTTCGTACCTGTGCCACGCAGCAGCAGGATTTTGAAGGCGGTCTAAGGCCACGCACCACTTCTGATTGTCGCTCCATCCCTTGCGAGCTCCGAGAGCATTGATGGTAGCCACCCAATCGACGGCATCGTCCTGGAAGCCGCGAAACTCGGGTAGCTCGGAGGCAGCCGGTGGTGGTGTCACGGCAGGCGAAGCTCCAGAAAATAGCGACGCCACACAGCCAAGTTGGTGTGAAAGAGCCGCGAGAGTATACTGGAGCTTGCTGCGGCTCTCGGGGGAAGTTGTTGAATGGTCTTGCGAGGCGGCCGCGGCCAACGCCTCATCGATAATGTGAAGTCCCGGCAAGGCAGCAGGGAATATCGCAGCACTCGACGCTGTCAGGGCGCCGACCTCGAGGCGGAGTCGCGCAATGGTGCGCGAAAGCTCGGTGGCACTCTCGGGCGGCCCACATGCGGAGCCAGTGGGGACGTGTTCCCCGATCAGCGTACTCACTGCTGTGGTACCCTCGGCCGAGGGAGCTTGAACAGCACCCCTGAGCGGCTGAGGTGCCGATGAAGCACTGAGCAGGACGTTGTCGCAGTGGGAAGCGTGAACGGCATTCCCGGTCAACGACAGGCCATGTACTGTCGTGGTGGGGCCGGGGCAAGCCTGCCCAGGAGCCATCGAGAAGGCCTGGACGCCGTCCCCGAATGGCGGCACAGGTGCTCCCGGCTGCAGGAGGGCTGTCGGCTCCATGATCGAGGAAGCGTGAACAGCGTTTTTACGATGAGAGAACCACGCTGCCGATGATCCACGAGGGTACGGACAGGTGGCTTGTGCCGCAGGGTTCACTTGTCGACCTGTGCTCACGGCACAATCCGTGGCGAAGGACGCGTAGACGGTGTCCCTTTTCATGAAGAAATACCGGTGATGGGTATACTAAAGCCGCCGAGGAGGCCTTGGCGCCATCCCCGAACGGTGGTGGCAGTGGCGGCAGGTGAACAGCTGCTGAGGAGGCCTTGACGCCGTCCCCAAGCGACGCTTACCGCATCTGCATGTCGGCGGGCGTCCTGGATGACGAAGCCGGGACGTATGACGTCTTCTTCGTCGACTGCGCCATTGTAACGACGAGAGAAATAAGACACAACGCCTTTGCTGCAGGCCGGCTGTTCTTATTCTGCTTCGTCTTCCTCCTCTTCCTCCTAGCATGCGAGTCTGTGCCAGAGAGAGTTCCAGTTTCGGTTTTCGTCATTACACTCTTTACCACCCACTCTGCCGCGTGATTTCCAGTGTTCCAATACAGTGCGTTTAGCTTTCTTAATAGCAGAAAGGCGAAATGATGACCTCGGAAGCTCTCTTTTCTCCTGAGCAGACTTTAGTTGGTAAGCCCCGCCATACAATGCCACCAGATGTATTAGCACACTCTGGTAGCAGCTTTTGGGACAAAAGAAGGTGCCATTGAGCCTTGTCAAATTTTTTCTAATTTGTGCAATATACTACCAGCCCTTTTACTTTTTCTGCAGCCTCTCGAATGGAGTGCTTCAGCTTGGCTAAGTTACGTGACCTTCTTTTGGGGAAGGTCCCACAAGGACTGTAGTCTGTTTGCATTTCTGAGCTTTGCATTTGGCTGCTAGAATCGGCTTCAGTAGACACCTGACTAGAATGTGTGGTTAAAAGTAGCCCCAATTTGTAACTTTTTGAGAAAGAATTAAATCTGAAGTCCTCATTGTGATTAAATATTGCACAAAAATGCTTGCCCGGCAGCTTGCTCTGTGCGAAGTCTTGACACGCACAATATGAATGGTTAAAGTCATCAGTGTGCCGTACACCAGGGACGCTGTACTTCACTTTGAATGCACTGTGTTTATCTGTTCTGGATACATATTCCTTGCAATAACTGAGTGCTGTTTCAAGCCTGCTATTTAGGTGCTTGACCGCAGCTGGCGGCCTGTTGTGAAGATATTGTGGGATACGTTCATGATACCGCCTGTATGATGCACACCACAAAATAATATCCTGGCAAGCTTCTGCTGTTGGTGAGGGAAAAACTGTAAGTAAAACAGTAATGAGTCCATTCAAACTCCTCCTGCCGTGTCCACCATGTAAGTAAAACTTCATCAGGAGCTTGTTCTGTGATTCTGTGCCATTATTTTTGGTAAGCACAACTGCCAATTGCTACCGGTGGAATTTCACCTACATATCTGATACAAACATCCAATGCGTGATCATGTATTCCGGAAATCAATGGTTTTGTTGACTGTCTGAGACTTGTACGAAGCTTCGAATTCTTCAGCACATGTGGCATGGGCCAAATGCCGTGTAGGAGACTGCACCTGATTCCTACTTTTTACTCCATTTTCTTTGTAACGAACCCAGCGCTCTCATGCTTGCTCACGGTGAAAGTTGCAGAATTGAATTTCGTCGTGAAAAAAAATTCACCTAATAGCACCTATCTCTGCTTGAAAGTAGTCCACTATGAAATATTCGGGGGTCAGGTTCTTGCTCCATGACTTGATTACTTGACGAGCTTCACTTTTTCAGTCAGTGGTTTCAAATTTCACCAAAAATGCACCAACTATCATGAAAGACATTAGCGTCATCACTACAAGAAAAAAAGTGGTAGGGCATAACTGGTAGTTTCATTTGTAGCATCTAAACAGACTACACTGCAGCCATACTTATCTAAAAGCTCACTCATGAAGCACGACTGGTTGCAGAAAATAAAGGTGATTCCACATTGCACAGACACTCATTTCTCAACATCTTCATTGGCGCTGCAAGGTGAACTATAGCCTTCTTTGTATGGACTACACTGCAGCCATTTATCTAAAAGCTCACTCATGAAGCACGACTGGTTGCAGAAAATAAAGGTGCTTCCACATTGCACAGACACTCATTTCTCAGCATCTTCATTGGCGCGGCAAGGTGAACTATAGCCTTCTTTGTATGGATGCACAAAGAAGTGATCACGCGGGCTCTGTTTCTGAAGCTCCTCAGTGAACTGAACGACATTTTCTTGGTCGAGATCACTGCACCTCTCTTCTTTATGTGCGAGCTGAATGTGGTTCTCCAGGTCTCTATTTGTAGGGTAAAATTCACGACAACTTGTGGGAGGAGGCTTTCTCCCAGTAAAAAGCACATGATGAACATTATATCTTGTATTTTTCAACCTCTTGCACTGATGTAATGCCTTCATGCACTAGATTCTTCATTCTTTGGCTAACATTTAGATCAACAGTCTGGCCAAAGCTAATAATGCCTGAAAAATCATGTTCCGAGTGAAAGGGCATTCTGGTCATGGTGAAAAATAATATTTTCTCCAACTGCACAGGTAGTTTCGAAGAAAGGGCTTTGGAGAGTCTCGTCAGCTGAGCTGCCTTCAATTGATTCAGCTTCCGCTTAGAAGTTGTCTCAGTGGTAATGAACTGTGAAATAGATGTATGGCATCACGTAAGCCAAAACACATTACAAATGAATATATATTCATAGTGTACCACAATGAGACGTTGCACCCACTCGCTGCTTACGTACATATATAACTGCATTCATGCCATGTTGAGTTTAACTGTGCATTGAATTATCAATCTGCCCTTGTAATTTGCCTGTCTTTTAGCTAGCTGTGCTGATAGACTGACAGTGTTGAAACTAGCTTTTCACACCCAACCTGGATGAATTTTTCTTCAACAGTGCACGTGTTTTCTGAGCAAATAATGTATTTACTAAGTATGTTTACAAGATTACTTGTTGGTATCATTCAGTAGATTCGGGCCTCAGGAGCATTTGTATTTCTTTTACATTGATAATTAGGTGTTTCCAAATTGAATTCCTAGTGAGTAGGAATGTGACATTTATTTTTGGGGATCAAGTACTGATGAAATAGTGGTTGCTAATAATACAGAAAAGCATATTTACTTGCTTTGAAATCAGGAAAATCTTCAAACATTTTAAGGTGCATGGTTGCCACACATCCTTTCTTCTTTGTTTCCTGCAGTCTGCATTCGGTCCTTCGGAATGTGTTGTCAGACAATTCTGGGCCTTCAATTCCCTTCTAAATGATACAAGAAGGATATTAAAGCACCTGTTTACTAATGCTTGCATGGATTTACAAAAAGAGCTGCATAAGAGGAACTTTCGCAAGTATCGGAGACAAAACAGTGTAATTAAATGAGAAGCAATATGTCTTTCAATACAAACTAGTTTTGGAGGACAGCAACAGCTATACTGAAAAGAGTGCACTACGTAAAAAATGACTTCAGACAGTTATATGCGCCCCCTGCAGTGCTGAGAAAAGGAGTACAAGAGGAAAAACACCAGCCTTGTTTAGAAAACACAGCAGTCACAGCGTGAGCTGTAGTAGTGGCCTTCATACAGCATATTGTAAGTTCATTTGGGGTGCCAACTGCAATTAAGTAGAGTTTCTAGGGGTCCATTACATCAATAATCATTGTAGTGGGGAATCATTGTAGTGACGATGCGGCTAAGCTGACCTATGTAAGCTTTTACTTGTCCGGCGTCGCTAGCCTCTGGTTGCGCAATCACGAAGCCAACATTGCCAGCTGGGATTCATTCAAGACCTCCTTTTCGCAAGTCTTCAACCGCGCTGCTGTGCGAAAACTCTGCACAGAACAATGACTTCGTGAGCGCGCTCAGCAGCCAGGAGACACCTTTACCAGCTACATTGAAGACGTTGTTGACTTGCGCAAGCGGGTAAACCCAGCGATGCTCGAAGCCGACAAAATCAAACAAATCCTCAAGGGCATATGTGATGACGCATTTCAAATGTTGTTAGCCAAGGACCCACAAACCAATGCCGAACTCGTCAGCTTGTGCCAGAGTTTTGACGAATTGCGCAAGCAACGCGCCCAAACACGGCGCTCTCTGGAACAACGTGATTCGATCGCGGCCTTGACTCTCGGAAACCAGAACGACATGTTGGCTCGCATAAAGCAGTTCGTGTGTGAGGAGGTCGCTCGGCAGCTCTCCATTTCATCGAACGTGCCCGAGCCAGCACAAACGCATCCTTTGGCCCCGGACATAAGGCACGTCATACAAGATGAGGTAGCGGAAGCTTTGCCTTTCGCTCGTTCATTACCTCTGGAGGCCGCACCCTTGACGTATGCGCAAGTCGTTGCAGCCAGAGCACCTCGACAGCCCACTTACGCTACCTCACCGATCCCTGTTCCGTTCAGACGGCCGATTGCAGCGTTTCCTCATCCATAGCGCACCGCAGACAACCGCCCGATTTGCTATTCTTGCGGTTACGCAGGACATGTGGCTCGTTTGTGCCGCCGCCGCCCTCTCGCTCAGAGCGACAACATGCAAAGATCGTCGCACGACTCTCGGCGCTTTAACAACACGGCACGTCAACAAAGATCCTCTTCACCCGACCGCCCTCCCTCAGTCAGTCACCGATTTCCATCTCCCCGACGTCGCTCCCTGTCACCTATGCGCCGTCGACCCTGCCCTTGAGACGCGTAAAACTAAATGCCGCAGTCCCGGAGGCACAAACTGCGTCGTCGTCGAAAGAATCAGGTCCTCGCATTTCTCCGACAAACCTCATGGACGTTTTTGTGGATGGTTACCGTAGCTTTGCCCTTGTGGACACTTGTGCTGCCGTTTCAGTAATTGATTTAAAACTTTGCCGCCTGCTTCGGAAGGTTACCACGACGCCAAAGGGGTTGTTTCTCCGTACTGCCAGTGCTCACTATATTCTACCATCAGCTACCTTTACCGCCCGCGTTCTCATCCAAGATGTTTTGTATACCGTTGAATTTCTTTTGCTACAGGCGTGTTCTCAAGATGTAATCCTCGGCTGGGATTTTCTGTCTCGTAATCATGTGGTTATCGACTGTGCTCGTGCTGAAGTGGCCTTCTCTGCGTTGTGTGTCTCGTCTCCGGAATTTCCATTGAACAAGCTGTTTGTCGCTGACAACATCGACATACCACCGACTAGTGCATCCTTTGTTCCCGTATCTTGTGCCGATGTGTCTAAGCCTGTAGTGTTGTTTACGCCTTCCCAAACATTCTAAAGTCGCAAGAGCCTCGCGTTGCCGTTTGCAGTTCTACATATTACGGCGGGCGCTACCAATTTATTTGTCACAAATTCCTTGCCGTCTCCCACAACCTTGCATCGCGGAGAATGTATTGGAACATTCCAAGACTTAGACGTTTCCTCAATCTTCGACCTTGACGGTGAAAGTGATTTGCAGCTTAATGCATTGACGCCATCTGCCCATTTAATTGTCCACGAAAACAAAAATTTGTTTGGCTCCTCAATTGATGGCGAACTTGAAGAACCACCCCGCGAAAAACTTCTAGAACTTCTTCAACAGTTTCGTGGCTCGTTTGATTGCCAGCAGACGTCCTTAGGCCAAACGCACACCGTTGTCCATCACATTAACACCGGCTCCCAAGCGCCTCTGCGACAGCGTCCCTACCGTGCATCTCCTGTTGAGCGTCGTGTATTCACCGAGAAAGTGGCCGAAATGCTTCAACGTGGCGTCATTCGGCCGTCCAGCAGTCCCTGGTCTTCACCTGTGGTACTTGTGAGGAAAAAAGACGGCTCGATTCACGTTTGCATTGATTACCGCTGTTTAAACAAAGTCACGATTAAAGACGTATACCCTTTGCCGCGCATAGATGATGCCCTGGACTGCTTGCAAGGCGCTGAATTCTTCTCATCACTAGACCTACGGTCCGGTTATTGGCGGATCCCCATGGCACCATCAGATTGTCCAAAAACTGTTTTTGTGACGCCCGATGGGCTATACAAATTTAATGTAATGCCCTTCGGCCTTTGTAATGCACCAGAAACATTCGAAAGGATGATGCATAGCGTCTTGCGTGGGCTAAAATGGAAGACATGCCTATGCTACTTGGATGATGTCGTTGTTTTCTGCCCTGATTTCGACAGCCATCTCCAACATCTCAGCGAAGTCTTGAGCTGTTTCACGAGCGCAGGCCTTTAACTAAACATCAAAAAGTGCCACTTTGGAGCGTGGAAGCTCACAATACTTGGTCACGTTGTCTCAAAACAGGGCGTCCTCCCAGACCCATAGAAGCTTCGTGCTTTCACAGAGTTCCCGAAGCCTACGACTGTGAAAGCACATCGCAGCTTTGTCGGACTATGCTCGTACTTTTGCCGCTTTGTGAAGAACTTTGCTTCGATAATCACACCACTGACACAGCTGATCTCTGGCGATGGACACCTCTCTGATTGGTCGCCAGCATGCGATGATGCTTTTGTAACATTACGCCACCTCCTTACTTCCCAAGCTATTTTACGCCACTTCGACCTTACTGCTCCAACCGAGGTGCACACGGATGCCAGTGGCATAGGGCTTGGCGCTGTCCTTGCTGAACGCAAACCTGGCTTCTCGGACTATGTAGTTGCGTATGCCAGTCGCACCCTAACCAAGGCACAGCAAAAATACTCGGTTTTCAAAAAGGAATGTTTGGCCATCGTTTGGGCATTACAAAAATTTCGTCCTTACTTATATGGACGCCGATTCGATGTAGTTACAGATCACCATTCTCTCTGTTGGCTCGCTTCATTGAAGGATCCGTCGGGCCGGCTTGGACGTTGGGTGCTACGTTTACAGGAATTTGATATTCACGTCATTTACCGCTCGGTTCGCAAGCACACCGACGCAGATGCTCTTTCTCGTTCGCCCCTTCCTTTAGCCGTTGCACCTGTTTCCTTCGCCGAAGCTACCATCGGCAACATCGATACCGCTGACATGCCTTCGGAACGACGCAAGGACCCTTGGATAGCCTCGCTCATCGACGTTCTCTCCTCGTCTTCGGTGACACCACGCCAGCGTCTACCTCGTGCACTACGTCGGCAAATTCCCCATTATGCAATATGGGATTCCATGTTGTACCGTCGCAACTATCAGCCGGATGGTAGGAAATGGCTTCTTGTTATACCTCGTCATTCGCGCTCAACTTGTGCGCGTACTTCCACGCAGACCGTCAAAACGCGCACGCTGGCGTTTTGAAAACATACGACCGGCTTCGTCAGCGATTTTTCTGGCGTGGAATGTACTCGTACGTTCGCAAGTTCGTACGCTCCTGCACTGAGTGTCAGCGATGGAAAACAACTTGTCATGCCTCTGGCGAATCGCAACCATTGCCGTGTCCAGCTCAGCCGTTTGATAGAATTGGCATCGACGTCTACGGCCCACTACCTTGTACTCCTGCGGGAAATTGCTGGATTATTGTGGCCATTGACCACCTAACCCGTTACGCTGAAACCGCCGCTTTGCCAGCCGCTGCTGCTCGCGATGTCGCCTTGTTCAGTTCATCTTGCGTAGCTTTGTCCTTCGCCATGGCGTGCCATGTCAGCTGTTTAGCGACCGTGGGCGTGCGTTTCTATCGCAAGTCGTCCAGGAGCTTCTCAGTGAGTGCAAAATTATTCATCGCACCACTACAAGCTATCACCCACAGACAAACGGTTTGACCGAGCGCTTTAACCGCACGCTCGGTGATTTGCTCTCTATGTACACATCCTCCGACCATTATAATTAGGACTTGGTGCTCCCTTTCGTGACGTATGCGTATAATACGGCCACGCAAGCAACTACTGGGTTTTCACCTTTTTTCTACTGTGCGAACGTGAGCCCTCTTCTACGCTTGACACGATACTTACTTACCGCCCAGATGCTTCAGAATACCGCCCAGCCTCCGAACTTGTTCAGTGTGCCGAAGAGTGCCGTTAATTAGCGCGTTCATTTACGTCCGTCGCACAAGGTCTCCAAAAAGAACGACTCGACCAAGACAAGCTTGCTCACAGCTTCCCCGTATGCTTATTTGTATGGCTTTCGGTTCCATTCCAGTACTCCGGCCTTTCCCGAAAGTTTGCACCTAAGTACAATGGTCCGTACCGCATCATTCAATGCACGTCACCGGTCAACTACGTCGTCGAACCAGTCACACCTGCCGAGGACAGACGATGCCGTGGTCATGAGACAGACTACATCAGCCGCTTAAAACCTTACTATGATCCCCTTGTGCTTGCTTCGCGTTGAGTCACCACGATGGCTCCTCTTCACCACCGGGGCAAATGTAGTGGGAAAGAGGGAGAGAGACAGTATCTAGTTGGAGCACCTGAAAGAAGACTACGACGAGGAGCTGAGCTCGTGACAGTGACTGACGGCTCTTGAACCAGGCAGTTGGTTTTATTCAATAAACCCCCTTATATCATAATTTTATGCAGTGAAAAGTTAACAAGACTTATCTATAAGAAAATGTGGCTGTTGAGTATGAGGATAAAAAAGTATGGCTGAGATATTCTATGGATAGGAACCTTTAAACCACCAATTATTTCTCAATTCACATTGTGTAATGGTGGGTGTGATTCTGCTCTTCTGCCATGCAAGGGTATTTTGTCAAATTATCCAGCTATGGTGCCTCTATGGTAAAGTACTCTACTGCCATGCAGAGTGCCTGGATTCCAGCTCAAGCCGTGACTTTTTTTCTTGTTTTGTGCGCTAGCTGTGATGTGCAATGGAAGCTGTGGCAGTCAACAGCGTCACAATCAGCTGTTGTTTTGAGCTCATAGCAGTTTTCACTGTTGAAAAAAACCATAGCAATAAAGAGATAAATGAGTCAGCATCTCAGTCTCTCCCTCTGTTTTATATGAAAATGGCCATGCATTATACATCCTGGAAGTAAGATATCTTTGATCACTGGATTGATCATTCAACTCTGAGAATTGCCTGAGTACACGTAATATGTACTAAGACAACCGATCATTCAACTCTGAGTACATGTATTATGCCAAGCTATCACAACTCCAACAAAAGTTGGAAAAGCATTTTTGCAATACTATGAGCACGTAGGCAGGGTAACCAATGGTGATTAAAGGTAACTGACTGGATTCCTAGAGAAGGGAAATGCACGAAGGGGAGACAGGTAGTTAGAAGCGCCGATGATACTAAACTGTCCGGAGGTATAAAAAGGCAGCACAAAGCACATGACTGGGTTTATTGGCGGATCTTGAGAGAGGTCTTTGCCATGCAGATTCAGTATGATGATGATTAGCAAAAGTAAAGTCAGTAATCTCTGTGCGTGGAGTGTGGCAGGTCATCTTCCAAAAGTACAATGCAATTCATTGCCAATTAGTTGCCAAATATGCCCCGTACTATATGTGTTCTAACACGTGTCATTTTGTTTTTAATAATCAATAAAGAGTGTTACCTACGCAAGCATAAAGGTAAATGCCTTTTTGTACAGGTATGAGATTTTTGCTTTCTTAGATGCTCTTTGCTACTGCATACCATGCGAGGGCACCTTGCAACAGGGGAGGGGAACATAAAAAACAAACTGTCCTATTAAAGGGGTAATACAAGATTAATGTGCGTAAGTGTCCATTGGTGGCCGTTTCCCAGCTCAGTCGCTTCCCCTTTCATTTGCAAGTACGCTTGAAATTTCGAGTATAACCATCATTCAATGCTCTTACTCACTTTTAACTAGTGAGTGAAGCAGATACTGTGTCACGAAGAGGATGCCGGGCGCCTTCAGTAAACACACTGTGGACTGAAGCCGTCCCCTTAGTTGTCTGCTTTGTATGGAACCGTTAGATAGCAAAGCCCAACACATACAGTAGTGTAGGTTCTCAGTGGTGCCCGATGACCATTTTGTTGACTAGTTACGTAAGTTTCAGTGTAGCAGGCCTGGGTGATAACATCACTCGCATGTTACTTATAATGAACAAATGATCTCTTATTTCATGCTGTCTTTGCCGATGCAAGACCTCTTTCGATGCTGCTCTTTTGAAGCCGTTCGAGGCACGCACAACTGAAGAGACTTTTTCATCAGCATGTAGGCTCCCTCGAGATAAAGATAATGCTTGCAGACGTGTTCATCGTACTGTATCGCACAGATGCACGTAGCGCAGTGTTCGCTCTTGTTTAGTTTTAAACTTTTCAGTGCAGCTAACCAGGCGTGGTAACATCACTCACAATAAACAAGCTATTTTTTGTTTCGCCTCCGCCAATATCAGTGTAAGACCTCTGATCACTTCGCTCTTTTTGAGTTCTTAGAGGGCCTGCGCTGCCAAGGTGAACCTTCGTTTGCACCCAGTTGGGGCCACATGCATGTAACAGGCAGCAGCACAGCCGCATAATTCTGCTACGCACATTGTTAAACTTTGTGAAGTACCGCTCCTTCTAGCTAGTGAATGCACATGTGACCTTCAATGTAATAATTTTTTCACCACAAAACAACAATGTGGTGTGAGGCTGGCTGCAAAAATCCAACTACTAAACATTCCGAGCACATGTGCTGCGCAGGGACCAGTGCCCCTCCGAAGTTCCGCTTGGCGAAGTTACATTGTTTCAGAAGTTTCATGCTCTCATGTACTCAAAAGAGAGGTGTGTACGTGCATGCAATAGCTAAACCAGGGCATCACCAAAAACCCTAAAGAATTTCTAAAAAAAAGAAAAAAAGTACTTTTCTTCAAAACTCAAAATTTACGAATTAGGGGCACCAGAAGTCTTTACGAAACGCAACGTCTTGTGTTCACATGTTGCAATAACTGCGATAGTGAATTCGAAATAAACGCGCTATTCCCTCTAGTAAGCTGAAAACTTGTTGCTGTGGTATGTAACTAGCTTCTTCATTACGTGCTGCGAATAAGCATAGCTTCCTAGCAAGCTTCTTGCATTTGATTTTGTGCGGGAACTAAAATTAACTACATGTATTAACAGTGTCGTTAGGAACATTGAACCATTCCCAATTTCATTACTGTGTATTCCCCGACGCCAAACGAGGAACCAAACTTTTAACAACTTCAATATACCCCCCTCCCCCATAAAAAACGCCTATAGCAAACGTCTACGACAATATACCGGAGTGAAAATTTGGAATGGCATACCGCGTTATATAAAGAATACTTAGAACTTTTCCAGAACATTGAAAAAATACTACTTTGAAGCAATTTTCTCTGCTTGAGTTGACTGATACTTTAGGTTGTAATTTTTCATTATGTATATATATTGCCCTTTATGTGCTTAGTGTTTTCTTTGAAAGATCTTTCAATACCCTTGTTCTCTATATTAAGCCATATAATAGAACTACTATTGATACTTGCAAGTACAAGTATCATTCTTTAGTTCTGACGCCACTAATCACCAAATATTTGTGTTTACTACAAGTTATGTACTTTCCCTTTTTTCTATGTTCAAATCGAACTCATGCGACTGTTGTTAGCAGATAAACATTACTTCTTGTATACCAAGTTTGAATTGTTTACTTCTGTTTATTTTTAGGTAGAACTATTACAGTTTCACCTATGTATACTTTCAATGGGACCCGCACTAGCCTTTGGCTATGGGACCATAGAGTTTGTGCTTATTTTGTATAAGATATGAGTGCAATAAAGATCATTGATTCATTCTTTCACAAAAGTGCATATATTTTGAATTGGTCACCATGGACGATTTGTTGCCTTTTACATGGCCACTAATTAAGTAACCTCCACTCTTAACAAATTAAAGGTCCAATAGTGAACTTATGCTGACCAGATAATTAGTGTGCCCTTCACATACTCTGTAGTTTTTTGTAGTTTATTGAAAAGAATTTTTGAAAGTGCACACTGAAACACTATTCATAAGACAGGCAGACTGGTCTGTACATGTGTGCGCTTCATGGCCCCTATGAAATGAATGAACTGGTTCATAATGTGTGAAACCAACGGAAGCAATAATGAAGTATGTCAAGTAATCTATACTCCACTTGTTAGAATCAACCGAGTTAGGCTGGGCAATTCCGACAATACATGAGCATATGCATGTTTATGCACTCGGCAACTCCTTAAAGCGTAAATAGCTTACATGGTCAGCACAATATGCATCAAGAAATATGTGAGGTGCATATGCACTGATATATTACTGAAGATTTGTGCAGCTTTCCTGGCATGTGTGCTGTGCTGCTCTTTGCCAAAGAGACATCCCTTTTGTACATTCGACACCAGTCAAAATGGCATGTCCAAATGAAGCGGCACAGCACCACTTTAGCGGAAAAAAACAAGACGGCCTACAAAACTAATGTACAATCGGGTCATTTTTGCATGTTACCAGCTACCACGCAGTGATTTCGTTCTTTTAATTTCGACACTAAAAACATTTATAATATTCGACACTGCCCTGTAGGTGCATGAAATTAGTTAGATAATAAAATGGGTGTGTGAACTACGTAAACAAATTGTCGGATTTTGCATTCTTCTTTGTTTAGGTCGCTTCCTGTTCAGCAAATTAAGTTTTATGTCAGCCAGAAAGCTCTTAATATTCAAATTTTTCTGTTTTCATGCGCTTTCTGGCATCGTAGTGGTCAAGAATTGAGCACTTAGAGGTTAGCGACCATTTTATATGCCCAAGGGTTATCCAGTAAGCCATATATATATATATATATATATATACAACCGCTAAGTCTGTCCTGGCAGCGCCTAGGAAAGGTGGGACCACCTCAAGTGGCACAGACAGCCAGGCAACGGAGCTCTACTCCGACGGCTTCGAGTCATCGGATGACGACTACACAGTCGTCATGAGCCGCAAGGCAAAAAAGAGACTGCTATGAACATCGTCGACGGCGAGTTTATCCACCGTGCAGGCTACCGCGTAGCGTTGGCCACACACTATACTCTTCATGGCTGTGGACCCTTCAGCCAACCTACAGCGGCTTAACAGGCAAGTCCTCTCTGCATACCTCGAAGGACTCGCTCCAAAATAGATTAAAGACGTCAGGACGAACTCACGGAAGAATATTCTGGCAGTTGATGTTCTACACCGTAGTGCGCTGCAAAGCCTACAGAACATCTCGGAAATCGACAGAGTCACAGTTAAATCAGTGATCCCCACTGACTCTAAGGGAAGTGTTGGCGTCATTTATGACGTGGACATTTCATTCCCGCTGTCAATTTTCCAATCTTGATAAAGCCAACTACAGACGACATCCTCATCAAGCATATCGCAAAGCTTGGTCAGTCACGTTGCCTGAAGATTGTTTTTGAGGGACACAGTCTTCCCCCACACGTCAAAGTTGGCCACGTTCGCCACCAGGTCCGTCCATACATACCGACGCCCCTAGAATGCTACAGATGTTTCAAGATGGGACATGTAAAATGAGTATGTACTAGCAATGTCGTCTGCCCGCGGTGTGCCGAACCTCATTCAGAAGGCACCTGCCACGCAACTGCGTTCAAATGCTCCAACTGCAACGGCGCTCATAAAGCGTCGTCTAAAGATTGCCCGTGAGTACGAAATGAACGCGAGGGGCTGAGACGCAAGGTGCGTGACAATTCAATGCACAGAGAAGCCGCTGCTACTGTCAGCTGGCGTCGGCGTCACCACAGAAGATCATCACGAAACGTGACACCTGCCGATAGAGACACGTCATCTCAAGCAAGAACAAGTGGCCCCCCATCATCAAGCTCTGCGAAGACGGATACCCCGAAAACAAAATCAGGGTCAAGACTCCCACCTCGTGAAGAGTGGCCATCACTTCCACAAACACAGCCTGTTTCACAGCCTGCTTAGGTGCATCTAAATCCCACCGACCTCAATGCCATCACGAACCACTCATGAAAAGACAACTGAGGATTGCCAGGTCATTACCATGTTGCCGACCGTTATGAGCGCAATTCGCATGCTCCTAAGCAACATGAACACCCCGTCAGTCCAGAGCGCACCCGGGTGCTGGACACTTAGAGTCCTGTGCTTACAGCTATAAGGTAAATCTATGGCTCACGACATGTTATCCTTTCAAGAGTAGGTCAAGAACGCATCCGTCCTTCAGTGGAATGCCAGAGGATTTAGGGCACGTATGCCCGAGTTCCCGAAATATGTATTCACGAACCAGTTCTCTATAATTGTGATTTGTGAACCGAACCTGTCAGCTCACATCAGAATGTCTTAATATGAGTGCTTTATGTCTTCTACCCACGGAGAGCGCCGCAAGGTCGTTGTGTTCATACGGCGAGGCTTAACTAATGTTCAGCACTCTGTACCTCCTGACGAAGAAAACGAATACGTTTGCCCAAAACTAAAAAACAAGAAGACCACATTCACAATCATCGGAGCCTACTTACCTCCATCATGTCGTCTAGACCGTGAGTGCTTGCGCGGGATTTTGAATTCAACTCTCCAGCCATGGATGATAATTCGCGACTTCAATGCCCACCACTACTTATGGGGAAGCTCCATGGTGAACACTAGAGGTAGATAGTAAGTGTATTTTGCTTCTGATTGTGAACTTATCCTCGTGATAGATGGCAGCCCTACTTATCAGCGCGGATCGGCCTATAGCAGTTGTCTGGACCTCACTTTCGTCTCACGATCGTTCACCAGCACAGTGTACAAGTTTTCGGATTTGGAAACAAGGAGTAGTGACCACATCCCAACATACCTGAAGATTGACGGCTTTCCAAATCTCAAGTTCTCCAGAGCCGTTCAGTGCACCGATTGGCGAAAATACAAGTTAATCATGGAAGACTATGTTGGTGGCTCACCCTTCAACCTAGAGGACGCAATGAAGAGTGCCCTACAGTCCACCACGCGCTCGCTTCTGGTGAGCTCATCTTGCGCTGATATGGACATTGATCTCGAGAAACTCCGAGTGATTCGCCGTCGTGCAGAACCACGTTATAGATGCACGAAGTCACTTGATGATCTAAGAGTGGCCAGACGCACACAAAAAAATACAGCGTCACATAGAGAAGTTGGACAAGCAGCGCTGGGTATCTTTTTGCGAGTATCTGGATCCCAGAAAGCCTCTGTCACTAATCTGGAGAACTGCCCGGGGTCTTCGTATAACCATTGCTCAGCGCTACCCATTAAAATCTCTGGCACTTCACTACGCTACGAAGAGATTGATGTCGCAGATTCTTTCTGTCGAAGGATTGCCTGCGAGGCGAATTCAACTGGGACGAAGACGCCCGATTTTTCTGTACCCTCACGTGATCTCTGAATGGAAACTTCGTTTTCAGTGGAGGAACTAAAGGCTGCGCTTGCTTTGTGTAGGCGTTCTTCAGCGCCAGGACCCGACGGCATCACTTAGCGCGTCTGTGTCACCTAGGAGATAAAGCTCGGAAGGCGCTCTCACTGCTGTACAACGACTCCTGGCAAACTGGCATGGTTCCACAGGAATGGAAGTGAAGTCGCCTGATTTTACTTCTCAAAACCGGCTTGTCACCTTTGGACATTTCCTCTTACCGCCCAATCGCTCTCGCGAGCTGTGTGGGAAAAGTTATTTAAAGGATGATTTTAACGCGTCTGGAATGGTACTTAGAGTTCACCGAAATATATCCGGAAGCCATGTCCGGGTTCAGATCTGGCCGCTCATGAAATGACAATGTGTTCACTTGGCGACTTATGTAGATCACCAGAAGGCCTGCAAACGGTTATCTGCTGCTCTGTTTCTTGACGTTAAAGGGGAATACGACAATGTCACCCACGAAGCCATTCTCAGCGTATTAGAAGGAGTGGGACTCGGAGGCAAGATGTATACGTGGGTTAAGAGCTACCCACATAAAAGATAATTTCACGTGCAGACAGAGAATAGCCCGACACCCGAGTATTACTGTAGCCGAGGAGTCCCGCAAGGCGGAGTGCTAAGCCCGACGCTGTTCAACTTAACACTCATTGGACTAGTTGGCAAGCAACCAAGCAGAGTACGACTTTTCATTTATGCTGATGACATCTGTGTGTGGACATCAGGTGTGACTCGACTTCAACTTCGCGCTCGACTTCGATGGCCGCATCACTGACATCGCACATCCTACGCAAACAAGGAGACGAAATTGCAAATAGAAAGTGTGCAGTCGTGGATTTCACCAGAAAACCAGTGTCCGCTTATGGCATATCAATTAACAGGCAGTTGATGTCATTCAGCCCGATTCACGGGTTCTTGGGAGTCGTAATCGACCGAAACCTGCTTTGGACCTTACACGTAAACTACGTGAAAAAGCGGCTGACCGCCATCTGTCCCTTGTTCAGGTTTCTTGCCGGGAAAAGTTGGAGAATGTCTGTCGAGTCTATGTTACAGCTGTACAAGGTATTATTTATTGGATTCCCGCGGTACAGCCTACCTGTTATATCTAACACGTGCAAAATGAACCTGTGCACAATTCAAAATATCCAAGCCCAGGCGCTTAGGATGTGCCCTGGTTTACCCCGCTGCGCATCGACAGCTGAAGCTATTGCCATTGCACTGGACTACTCGATCATGACGCACATCACCATTGATACGGTGCGTACGTAGCTCAGGCAGCATGCTATGGGAATCCTTCCCATTACTCGGCAGCCCTCGCTACTGAGAGGCCCTGCACGAAATTTAGTGCAATTGTCTGTGCACATCTAGGGTCGTTGACGTCAGGTTTTATGCCTGCTGAGAAACTGGTGTATCCTCCGTGGTGCCTGACACTTCTGCAAGTCCGCGTTACAGTTCTAGGAATACAGAAAAAAATCAAATTTGCCTTCATCAGCCCTAAAAAAATTGAGCTTGCACCTTATGCATGAAATGTGCAATAATCACGTGCACATATACACCGATGTTTCAACCATAGCGTCAGGTTCTGGCGGTGCTGTGGTGATTCCAGCTAAAGGAATCACTCTGCAAATCAAGCTGTCATACGTCACTACGTCTACGGCGGCAGAACTCGAGGCGTTGTGTGGCGCCTTAGAGTACATGATATCCCAGAGACCGAGTAAATGGGCTGTGTTTTCTGACTCGAAACCAGCCCTACAGAGCATGTAGTCAGTCCTTCGACGAGGTTGCCATGACCAGTCAACTTACGAGGTTGCCAAGCTTCTTCACCATGTCACAGAAACAGGCCACGAGGTCAGGTTTCAGTGGCTACCTGGCTATTGTGGGATCAGTGGCAATGATTCCGCAGACAACGTGGCTCGCACATCTCACAAAAAGAGCACACCGTTCCGATTCCTTTGTCAAGGACGGACGCTGCAAAGTAACTTCGTCACCCGGCACGTAGTCTGTGTCTGCTGGAGTGGAACACCCCAAACAAAAACATGCGAGACTCTACCAAATAAACCCTCGACTGGAACTTCGACCTACATCCGGACTTCCTCGACGTGAAGCTTCGCTTTTTTGGCGCCTTTGATTGGGGGTTGCCTTCACAAAAACATATACAACCCTCATCAAATTGACCGATAATTTGGAATGCGACGTCTGCAGCACCAAAGAAGACATTGAGCATCTGATATGCCATTGCCCTCGATTTGCCTCTGAAAGACAGAAGCTTTCGGACGCATCGCGACAATCGGACGATGGTCCACTCTCCATGCAGATGCTACTGGAAGACCATCCTCACCTTTTGTCGGCACAAAAAGCAGTCAAAGCTGTCTTGTGCTTCTTGAGGACTACAGGCCTACGTGACCACCTTTAACTTTTTTGTAGTGCGACCGCTGCATCCCCCCAGTGTCTTGAAGAATCCCCCCAGTGTCTTGAAAACATCCCTGTGGCGCGTCGCCAGGAGTAGACGTATGTGTCAGAGAAGACATCTCGGCTCTTCGAGTCCCTAAGCTGTCAGCCCCAGTGCCGAATTAGTAACGCCTCTATTTCTATGCTGTACATAAACCTTGTCTTAACTCACCGTCATCTCGTCCACTCGTCTATCAGCTCTGCGCAGAAGCAGTCGCGAGCTTAGAAACCTACGCTACCAAACGGCTGGTGAACTTGGTGGTGGAGTTTGGAGGAGTGGCGCCTTCGGGACCGTGTTGGCGTCTCGGCTTCGTAACAGCATGCACCCAGTGCTAAGCGTAAGTGGTTACGCTGGTTTTCATCAGAAGAAGAGATGTCGGAGCATCGAGACGACAGAAAACCACGGTCGACGAGCCGATACAGCATCGGACACGCCACGAGGGAAACGCAGCGCACCGCCTCCAAGTCTCCACCTCCATGCAAACCAACATCCAGGTCAAGGTCGCAGAAATGAGCAACAAACCACATGAGGCAGAAAGCAGCGAATCACAGACTCCCAGTCATGCCAGCGCTAGACCTCTGGGGCAGCAGCAGCAAACTCCACCTGCCACTACGCCGGTAAGCTGGGCTGATGCCGCATCTCACACGACCACACCAATCACATAACACAAGGAATATAAAAGAATAATCGCAGAAATTAAGCTACTTCAATCTAACTTTGTGGCACTACAGACAAAGGAAGCAGCACGCAAACAACTTTTGGCTATTAGAACAATTGACCAGAGCACACAAAATCAACAGACGCAAATGGAACCCAGCGCAACACAACCAGCTACTTTGCAGCCGCACAGTGTATAGGGACAGCTGCAAGACATAGAAACCCAACTGCCAGTTCTATTTGTAGAGCTGGGCAATCTTAACAATTATGTCGACGAATCCATCAAAGGAGTGAAAAAAAAACCAAGGAAACGGGGAAGCTCAAGCCCTGGAGGCCGCTGTCCTAAAGTGTCTGCAACGACTGACACGGATACAACTGAGAGCCTTTATGATGGCTAGACCAATCACACGCGACCAAGAAAATGTCGAGTTATGGCAGTGGAACTGCCGCTCCTTGCGCAGCAAAGAATCTTCGCTAACACAGTTTGTGCAATCCGCCGCAATTGCACCTGATTTTATATGCTTGCAAGAAGCAGGGACACTAAAACGCTCAGTATTGAGATACACACTTAACACAAACCCAAACAACAGGGGGACGGCTATTTTGGTTTTGAAGGATCTCGTTGTTAGCGTTGAAACTGTACCAGGGGTTGACATAGCACATCAAGTATCAACAGTATGGCCTATGAAAAGAGGTCACCCGAAAAACATTGTCACGAATGGCTATAGTTCACCTCGAGATCGGATGGCGGACTTCACACCAATTATCTGCCATGCTATAAACAGCGCGAAACGAGATGACAGAGTCCTATTTCTTGGGAATTTCAATGCCTGGCATACAAAGTGGGGCTACAAAAGGGATGTAATCAAAGAAATCAACTCGATGAAGGGAACGCAGGCTCCTGATTTAGTGCTCGTCATGCAACGAGACTCTCCCACAAGACTGGGAAACAGCGTAGCCAGAGACACCGCCCCTAAACTAAGTTTTGTAAGCAATGAACGAGGAGTAATTTGGACAAACCTACACGAAACACGGGGAAGCAATGATTACATCCTCAGCATCTCCGCACAAACGGCAAACATAAGACAACCGACTGGTACTGCATGTCTCACAGATTAGAGGAAATTTAGGGAGTGCCGAACTGGTACTCAGGCCCTCAACACAATAAAAGACTGAGTGACTTATATACAGGAGGCAGCAGATCAAGCAACTAAACGATTCAGAACAATACCGCAAAACCAGGCCATTGACAGCCATCTCCTCCACCTATGAGAGGCAAGACGCAGCCTCATAAAAAGATGAAAGAGGCAGCGGCACAACCGAATGCTCAGAAAGCTCATAGCACAAATCACGGAGGCAGCCAATGCGTACTCACAAGAACTGTGTACTTCTAACTGGAGGAGCCTGTGCGACTCTTTTTGGGGAAATTCAAGCACGAAAAGAACTTGGGAAATGCTTCGTAATATGCTTACTCCTGGTACCACACAAAGATAAAGCACGCTAGCCCTGAAGCGTATACCTAATGACTACGTAGGCACAGACGCCGACCTTGTTCGCGAACTCCAAGACACGTACATGGGCGAAAAATCCACACGGACAACTATAACACCCTATATTCGTCTGTCAAACCCTGCCCTTGATGAATCAATATCACTCGCAGAAGTGGACATTGCAACGCAACCTTTCAAAAAGAACACTGTGCCTGGACCGGATCGCATCACGAATGCCATGGCTTGAGCATTAACTTTGCGAGCCACGGACATACCGACCGGGACGGATTACTTCACACCTACGCTACCGCGACATATCCTTGAGAGCCAAAGACTGGCCCAGCAGATGATGGCGCCACCCTACCGTAAACTCACCCGCTGGCAATCGAGGGATTGGAGACGAATACAGACAAACACATATCCCAACATACACACACATAGCAAAATCCGGCCATCCCAATTTGCTGACCGCTGCCCTTGGTGCGGTGACACACCGACACTCAAGCACATCTCTTGGACTTGCCAACAAAGACCACCAGAGGGTAACTCACCCCTCCTCACACGAAACGAAATTAAAAGGTCGTGGGAGGTGCGACTCACCCGGCAGGACCTGCGAAGCTAGAGGGCAACCTTGGACCAGGCCGAGTGAGCTGCTCGGGCTAGTGGGGCTCTGGAATAAGGGCTCCACCTACGGAAACCTTTGTATGTCGTTTCAATAAATGTTTATTTCTCCTCCTCCTTCTCGCCTCTACCGTGATGCGACCACCGCAGCCGTGATGGATCCCGCGACCTTCGTTTCTGCAGC
The DNA here is from genome assembly GCF_043290135.1 of Rhipicephalus microplus. Classification (NCBI taxonomy): domain Eukaryota; kingdom Metazoa; phylum Arthropoda; class Arachnida; order Ixodida; family Ixodidae; genus Rhipicephalus; species Rhipicephalus microplus. Next base: position 82,887,211 of record NC_134700.1, on the reverse strand, counting down.
CGAGCACCGTAATCACTACAGCGACGAGGCAGACACTAGTCACCGCTGCGAGACACAAGCAGGCGCTAAAATGGCTATTCGAGATTGAGCATAATACGTCAAACGCATGCGACAAGCCTCGCGAGACCACGCATACAGCACCAAATGGAAGGCGCATGCTGCTCAAATTAAATACTTTAAGGGAGCGTACGTAGAATTCAAGATGAACTTTTGCATTCCTGTGTCTTTCCTCAAAATTGAGAGTCGCCTTTCTACCCCTGTTCTAGGAAGCTTCTTTGGCCTATAGAGTTGCACAGCTTTTATTTACTGACGCTGCCCCGTCATGACTTGATCCTCTGTCCTTGAAACGACAAAATACCAATCAAGAAGGGTGTTAGACAGGGGGATACAATCTCCCCACTGCTACTAACCGCTTGCTTACAGGAGGTTTTCCGAGGCCTAGAGTGGGAAGAGTTAAGGGTAAGAGTTAACGGAAAGTACCTAAGTAACCTGCGCTTCGCCGATGACATTGGATTGCTGAGTAACTCAGGGGACCAATTAGAAGTCATGATTACAAAATTAGACAACGAGAGCAGAAAGATAAGTCTTAAAGTTAATCTCCAGAAGACAAAATCATTGTAGAGAAATCTCGGAAGAGTACAGCGCTGGGAGATAAAAAAATCATGCAATTGAAGTTGTGAAAAATTAAGTGCCCCTATGATAGATGATAACTGCGTAGCTGAACCACGAGATTGAAGTAACTAGAATATTAAGAAAGAGGTAGAGCACATTCGGCAAGCACTCTCAAATCATGACTGGTAGATTGCACTATCACTTAGAGAAAGGTATATAACAGCTGTATATTTGCCGGTACTTACCTATATAGCAGAAACCTGGAGGTTTACAAACAGGGTTCGGGTATATTGAGGTTAACGCTGCGAGAGATGGAAATGAAAATGATGCGTTTAACCTTAAGGGGAAAAAAGAGAGCAGAGTCGATCACGCAATAATTTCGGTTAAACATATTATAGTTGAAATGCAGAAGAGAAAATGGGCATGGGCTGGGCATGTAGCGCGTAGAAAAGACAACGGCTGGTCATTTAGGGGAACTGACTGGATTTCCAGGGAAGGCAAGCGGATTAGGTGAAGACAGAAAGTTAGGTGAGCAGGTAAGAAGAACATATTTGCGCGTATAAAGTGGTAGCAGCATGCACAGGACCTAGTTAGTTGGCAGAACATTGGAAAGGCATATGTCCTGCAGTCGACATAGTCTGGCTGCTGCTGCTTCTGATGATGATATGTTCTGAAGGAGGCTATGAATTTCTGTACTCTCCCTCTCTGTAATAGCTGATTGATTGGCCTCATTACTCAAATTTAGTTAAAAGACGGCCGACATTTGAGAATGATTTGTCTTAATATTGCAAGGGGCGACAGCCTAAAAGATTTGAAGAGGGTTGTGCTAGCTTCAACAAGCACTGCCATCTTGCCACAAGCACCCTAAAACCTCTTTTTGAAGCCAATATTGCGTAGTAAATATAAGATGCATGCTGTGACACAAGCCCAAGACTTCCTAAAAGGCTGACACCCATTTATTGTGTTCGAAATTGCTCAGAGCGCCTCTTCATTCATGCTCTGTGGATTCTTGGGAGGGGGAGGGGCGTTGTACGCAGGTCTTCAATAAACATTAAGTTGTAAGTCGAGCGCTTGCTTGTCCTGTGTGGTTTTCCTTTTTTGCCATCATCGCGCGGTTTTTCGCTGGTTTCATCTTCCTATCAACCTAATTACTTAAACATATATTTAACTTGTCGATATACCTGATAAATATTTTTGAACTTGTCGGTATACTTGTTGAAAAAGCAGTCATTAGAGTACAATACGAATGTCGTACGGACATGGGAACGAGACTACCAATGAGTAAGTAAGCAAGTAGAATTAATAGTGAGAAAGGTGCTATTCATCTTTCCTTGTCTGGCACTTTTTCTTACTTTATTTTGCTACAGTCGCGACTGCGGCAATTTCTTCTGTTGCGTCACTCTCAGCAACGTCTTGAGACGATGAAAACGAAACATCTTTTACCAATGGCGAATCAGGAACGTTCCAGTAGAAGACACGTTGCTTCCTAGAAGGGCTCAACACTTCTTCATCGGGAGCCCGAACCATCACTGGGTTGCCCGTAGTGTCTGATGTCTCCCAGCCTGCGAAGGTGGCGGCCGCAATGGTATAACACGCCCAGAAAGACACCAGGGCACTCAACGCTAGACATATACCAAGGCAGGCAGCACGCGCTGGAAAGCTCGACACAACTAGGCCCTGGCTCGACGTACGGTGGCCGCTGCTGTTCTCAATAGCCGTGGAGGTCACAGTATTGGTCTCAGTCATGCTATGCAATGTCCAGACACCGTCATTAACCCGAGTAAAGTAGTGCTGCAGAAGGCCCACTGGTCTCGAAATGCTCCTCATAAAACCTCTGGTGGGCGGCTGCATATTAAGGTCGCTGGGCCACTGCACTGGGTTGGTAATCGGCGGCAATTTTTCTGTACTCTCGCCAGGCTGCGAAGTGTCTGATGTCAATGCGTAGACTGATATACCACTAGACGCCACACTAACATCGCTACTGCTAGCCGTATCAGTTGATGAACCAGAAGAATGTACCTCGAGCGCTGACGTCAGCTCCGTCGAATTACAGAGTGACTGGCTCCCAACGTAAGTTGTTATTTCGGTAGAGTGAACTTCTGTCGTGTCCATACTGCGTTCACAGGGCGTAGGTTGAAGAAGCTTTGGCTGGTGGAGAAGCTCGACTTGAGGAGAGTCTTGCTGCGGAGCCTTTCTGTGATTTTTCGGTAACTTAAGATAAAAGCGCATGCGTCTGGGCTGAAAAGCGTGAGAAGTGTCGTGGGGCTCAGACACGCCGTTGTTTTTACTATGAGGTGACTGTGTAGCAGCTATCCGAGTATTATCTTCAAACGTAGTCCTGGCCAAATTCGCACGTGATGGCTTTTTTCATACACGATTGTAGCGGCTGCTTTATGAATTCCGCCGCGTTGTTTTCGTCAGAGCGCTGAATAGGTGACATAGCTCTGCGCTTCGATGTGTTCTCATGTGGGTGCTTTGGCTTATTTCGGTGGTTCCATTCAGAAGCTAACCCGAAAAAAGCCGAAGGCCACAGTGGCGCGGTGGTCTGCAAAGCAAGAATCGCACTCGCCTGAAGCGGCATCTCAACTCTGTTTGGTGTCGCACCAGTCGTCGTGGCCCTTGCTGCCGCTGTCTGCATGCAGTTGTTGATCGGTCTTGACGCGGGTTTGTATGAATGATTTCCGCATTCTCGATTATCTTGTGCGGCCAATTCTACGAATGGTAGAAACGAGCTTGGTGTCACTGGTCCTGCCAGGAACATGCTGGGCGCTTTCCGTGCGCCTTGAAGCATCTGGCAGAAGTCAGCTATCTTGTTCTTGTTCTTGTCCACTTCCTCTTGTGGCTCATACCCACTAAAGAGGATTAGCCAGGAGTAGAGTGGTTTTTAGAGTCTTATCAACTGTTAGAGTAATGAAGGCAAAAGAATGAAGTCAACAGAATTTAAAATGAAATATTTATGCTCACTCAGTTGTACAAATATGTTTCTTTATTAGTAACCGGTATAAAATAAATAAACACCCTATTTTTGAAATTTTAAAATTATAACAAATATTATTGGTATGCATAGGTGGATACAAAAGATTGGTTGGTTGGTTGAATAGTTCCTTAATATCTTGGCACAACCCACTTTGGGATATAGGCCATGAATCGGACAGTGCCTTGCTTATAACACTATTTCACTTACGCAGGGAGAGGGTGGAAAATGAATTCCCTAGCACTAACAAGTAGTAATTCAAACTTCTAAGCTTGAAAAAAACTTTTAAGAAATGACATAAAAACACACACAAAAAAGAGAACACGTCTGCACCTAAGACAACTGAATTAAGCTCCACTTAACATTCGATTTTCAGGCTCTCAATAAATATATTGTCACAGGGTCGTGACGGCGACAAAGAAGCAAACAGTACGATGAAAGTTAAACTGTTTATTAGGGCGAACGTGTGCCCGGTAAAAAGAAAGTCATATTACAGTAGCAGACCTTCACTAATAGCGGCGAACGGATCGTCAGCCGTCGATCAACTGACAAGTGGCGAAGCGCGTTGGCATTTATATACTTACCATCGAATGTTCTAGCGTTATCGCTAGCGGTGATGTAGGCTCCCGAATATTCTGTATAGTTCGATGAGTGGGCGTGATCTTATAAAAATGACCTACTACAGTCCTGAAGCTTCTCGAAGACTGCAGGCGTGGTTTGCCCTGAGAATTACGTAGTGTATTAGGGCGACAACAAAACTTGAGAAAAGGAACGTAGCATCGCCCCCTCTGAAAAAGGCATCGTCCTAATGCTATTACGGCAGATGAAAGTACAACAATAATGCAATAAAGTAGAAGCAATAAACTGCAATGCAGCACTAATACAACAACAAATTACACTGTTTCAGTTCGTTAACGTGCATGAAATGGCTTGAGGCGCACGACATGGATGACTTGAGGTCGCGATCGGCATCATTGAGAGTTCGTGATGCCGTCGGGGACAACCTCGTAATCGAGTGAGCCGAGACGTCGAACCACCCTGTATGGTCCGACGTACCGTCGCAGAAGCTTTTCGCTGAATCCCCATCGGCGTATCGGCATCCACACTCAAACCCGCTCACCGGGCTGCTATACCACGAAGCGTCGTTGAAGATTGTAACGGTGGCTATCGATCGTCTGTTCTTGATACGGAGGCGCGCGAGTTGTCGGGCTTCTTCGGCACGCTGAAGGGACTCACTAACATCGAGGTTTTTTTGTCGGTGACGTTGGTTAACAGGCGTCGAGCGTCGTTGCCGGACTGCTTCCGTAAACCAAGTTGTATGGACATATCTGCGTCGTCTCCTGCACCGCAGTTTTGTATGCGAAGTACACGTACGGAAGAATGGCGTCCCACGTCTTGTGTTCGACATCGACGTACATTGCCAGCATGTCGACGGTGGTCTTGTTTAGCCACTCGGTGAGGCCGTTGGTCTGTAGGTGGTACGCTGTCGTCCGGCAGTGGCTTGTCTGGCTGTATGCCAAGATCGCTTGAGTTAGGTCGGCAGTAAGTGCCGTTCTTCTGTCGGTGATGAGGACCTCCGGGGCTCCGTGACATGAGACAACGTTTTCGACGAATAACTTAGCTACCTCGGATGCACTGCCTTTGGGCAGGGCTTTTGTCTCTTCGTAGTGGGTGAGGTAGTAAGTAGCTACCGCGATCCACTTCTTTTCGAAAGTCGACGTCGGGAACAGCCCCAGTTGGTCCATACCGATCTGCTGGAATGGTCGGTGAGGTGGTTCAATGGGCTGCAGAAATCCCTCTGGCCTTGTCGGCTGTGTCTTGTTCGCTGACAATCCCGGCACGTCCCCACATAATGAGTGACTTCAGCGGTAAGACGTGGCCAGTAGTACCTTTTTTCTATTCTCGCGAGCGTGCGGGAACACCGAGTTGCTCTGCCGTCGGATTGTCATGTAGGGTATGCAGGAGTTCTGGTCGCACATTTGAAGGCACCACAAGGAGGTACTTGGCTCGAAGTAATGAGAAGTTCTTTTTTTGGAGAAGACTGTTGCGCAGGAAGAACAACGCAAGTGCGTGCTTGCTTGAATACCTTTGGACCTTCGGCGGTCCTGCTTTCGAGGTATTATATTAGGGCCCTAAGTTCCGGATCAGCCCGCTGTCGTTCAGCGAAGTCGTCGACAGCATGTCGTTCCCGAGAAGTAGTCGTCATCCGGGTCGTCGGGCAGTGGTGGGTCGACAGGCGCACAAGAGAGGCAGTCGGCGTCGGAGTGTTTCTTGGCGGACTTGTAATTGACACTAATGTCATGTTCTTGAAGTCTCAGGCTCCATCGTGCGAGGCGACCTGAAGGGTCCTTCAAAGTAGCTAGCCAACATAGAGCGCGGTGGTCGCTCACAACTTTGAAGGGCCTGCCATAAAGGTAGGGGCGAAATTTAGACGTAGCCCAGATGATGGCAAAGAAGTCCTTTTCTGTTGTGGAATAATTGACTTCTGCTTTGGATAACGATCGGCTGGCGTAACTAATAACCCTTTCCAGTCCATCAGCCCTCTGCACAAGAACGGTGCCGAGACCTACGCTGCTTGCGTCAGTGTGTTTTTCGGTCTCGGCTAATTCATCGAAATGGGCAAGTAACGGAGGCGTCTGGAGGCGATGTTTAAGTTCCTAGAAAGCGTGTTCCTGCGGCGTTTCCCACTTGAACTCCACGTCGGCCTTGGTAAGGTTAATGAGAGGATCGGCGATGCGGGCGAACTTTTTGACGAACCGCCTATAATAGACGCACATCCCCAGAAATCGGCGCATTGCCTATTTGTCAGTGGGCGGCGGGAGGTCGGCGATAGCTGCTGCTTTCTGCGGATCGGGATGGACTCGAGATTGTTAATCACGTGTCCCAGAAACAAGAGCTCCTGATACGCAAATCTGCACTTTTCTGGCTTCAGGGTGAGTCCGAACGTCTGGATGGCTTGAAGTACAGCTTCAAGGCGCTGAAGATGCTCGTCAAAACTCAAGAAAAACACGACGACGTCGTCCAAGTACACAAGGCAAGTCTGCCAGTTCGATCCTGCCAGTACTGTATCCATAACGTGTTGAAAAATGGCAGGCGCTGAGCAAAGACCGAAGGGCATCACCTTAAACTCGAAGAGGCTGTCCGGTGTTATAAACGCAGTCTTCTCTCGGTCTCTTTCGTCGAATTCGATTTGCCAATAGCCAGTCTCAAGGTCTATCGAGGAAAAGTACTTCGCGTTATGGAGCCGATCCAGTGAGTCGTCTATTCGTGGGAGAGGATAAAAGTCCTTTTTTGGGATTTTTTTGAGGCGGTCATAATCGACGCAGAAACGTAAGGTTCCATCCTTCTTCAGCAACACCACGGGGGATGCCCATAGACTTTTGGACGGCTGGATGATGTCATCCCGTAGCATTTCATCAACCTGTCTCTTTACGGCCTCGCGTTCTCGTGTCGAAACCTTGTACGGACTCTGACGAAGTGGTCTGGCATATTCCATGGTTATGATGTGATGTTTCGCGATTGGTGTCTGCCGAATTTTTGATGATGACGAAAGGCAATCTTCGTATTGCCGGAACAGGGTCTTCAGCTGTTCTTGCTATTGGTTTGGAAGGCTGGGATTGGCATCAAAAACTGAGGGAGGGGCTTGGGTCCTTCGAGCAGGTTCCGCAGAATCAGCGAGGGCGAAAGCACTGGTGGCTTCGACAATTTCTTCGATGTATGCGACCGTCGTACCTTTATTCACGTGTTTGTACTCATTGCTGAAATTTGTGAGCATAACAGTTGTTTTGCCTCTCCGCAGCTCTGCAATTCCTCTTGCGACGCAAATATTGCGGGTGACCAACAGCTGCTGACTGCCTTCAACGACGCCTTCTTAGTCACGTGATTTAGGGGCGCCAAATTAAATAATGACGCTGGAGCGATGCGGAATGGTGACTAGTTCTTGCACATTCAAGGCGTGGTTCCCTGATGGCGTGCGCGGCGGTAGTGCTTCTTCTGTCGATAACGTTATCGACATTGTTTTTAGGTTGATGTCTGCCCCATGTAGGCATAAGAAGTTCATGCCAACAATGACATCTCTCGAGACGCTGTAGGACCACAAAGTCTGCAGGATAAAGATGGCCGTTAATGGTGACTCTCTCTGTGCAGATTTCTGCCTGTGTTACTAGATGACCTCTGGCTGTGCGGATTTCAGGGCCTTCCCAAGCTCTCCTAACTTGGACGGGTTGTAGTCCAAGGACTGATTGCAGTTCATTCTGCATGGGTCTTGTTCACTGTTCAGGGTTGGCGTCCGCGTTTTCCTTGCCGCTTGGGCTTGGTTCGCGGCTTGAAGGGGGCGTCCGGAACATCAAAGAAGCAGCAGTTCCACCAGATGTCACAGGGTCATGACGTCGAGAAAGAAGCAGACAGTACGATGAAGGTTAAACTGTTTATTTGGGTGAAATCGTGCCCGGTAAACGGAAAGTCGGATCACAGTAGCAGACCTGCACTGATCGCGGTGATTGGATCGTCAGCCATCGATCAACTGACTAGCGGCGAAGCGTGTCGGCATTTATACACTTGCCATGGAATGTTCTAGCGTTATCACTAGCGGTGAAGTAGGCTCCAGAATAATCTGTTTAGTTCGCTGAGTGGCTGCGATCTTATAAAAATGACTCACTACAGTCCCGAAGCTTCTTCAAGAGAGCAGGCGCGGTTTACGCTAAGAATTACGTAGTGTATTGGGGCGATAACAAAACTTGAGAAAAAGCACGTAGCAATACGATCCAGCGTAGAAAGGACTTCGGTGGCTAAAAGCAAATGTGTTTGCGCCAAAGAAAATAATCAACAGAAGTCACATATTCAAGTCCGCCTTTCGTAGGGGTTTTTCTAGCAGTCTTTACCTTTGCAATTTAATTATTTGGCACACCAAAAACAAATGCCTTAGCGAGTAACTTTCATTACAGTGAATGCATAGAGGTGACTGGGCCAGATCTGACCTGCGAAAGAAGAAGTTCAGGGAAGGGAATCGACAGCGCAGCCTTGTAATTATATTCCCTTCTTTTTGTATGAACTCCAGCTGTTGTTTCAAAAAAGTTTAGCTGTAGAAAATCTGATAAAAGCTAAGCAGGTGTCGTGAAGTCATTGGCCGTGGTATGCTTTCGAAAACGGGGTGCAGTGATATACTCCGGCGTAGGCGAAAATTGCAAAACTTGGCCATCTTGGGATAATATTGCTGGTGCATCTGCATGTTCATTGAGAGCTAAACCTCTATTGCCTTGTAAACACACTAGTCGAACGAGTCTCACGTGTCTGGGAATGAGCAAGTAGAATGTCTCTAAGGTACGTAAAAAATTAGGCGCGCTAGAGGCAGAACAGACTGAGAGGCAGTCTGTTAGAACAGCCACCACTGATGAACCCTACTGAATTTTACGCAAAACCAGGACTATTGCCGGCAGCCCAGCCTGTAAATAGCGGTAAAATCAGGCAATCGAACAATAAAACCTAATATAAAGAGAATAATATGATTCATACAGCTGCCTACTCTTCACAAATAAAAAAAATAAGTCGCTATCACGATGATTCTAACATTGGCCAAATGATCTTCCAAAGAACCACTTAGATATTCATATTGTGAGACAGTAGCAGCGTTGGAGTTTCGACGGCGTTTACTAGGCCGAATCGCCTGATCAACGCTTCGAACGAAGGCGACGTTCTTCGTGATGATGATTATATACAGATGAAGAAGATGAAGGTCAAACGTTGTCAATATTGTGCTTACACTAATTTTCCCCTCGCGCGGAAGCGGCCAATTAGGCCACTGTTTATGACGGTTGTGTACGGCGCACGAATGGTTTTAAGCGCGACACGTGAAAAACCTCCGTACCACGAAAACGGCCGTCGGAAGGCATAACAACAGGGGTTACTCGATAGTTAACAGGAGACGTCTTCTTAACTATAGCGTAGGGGCCGATGAAACCTGAGTGAAACTTATCACACAGGCCGTGAACCCGCGTTGGGGTCCACAACACTACTTCGTCTCTAGTATTGAAGTGAACTACGCGGTGGACGCCATCGTAGCGAGTCTTCCGCTCTTGTTGGCTTGTCTGTGTATTGAGGTGGGCGCGTCGGCGACAGTCGGCCAGGCGAGAGATTAAATGCTCCCTCGATGACGATGACGAGTTCACAGGGACGTCGAAAAAGGAGATGTCGACCGGAGATGTTGGTTGACGGCCATAGACGAGAAAGAATGGGGAATAGCGCGTGGTGCACTGCGTAGCGGCATTGTACGCAAAAGTCACGAATGGCAGGGTGGTATTCCAGTTGGTGTGGTCGGCGTTGCTATACATAGATATCATGTCGGTCAAAGTTCGATGGAAGCGCTCTGTAAGGCCGTTAGTCTGGGGATGGTAGCAGGATGTCGTCTTATGAATCGTATTACATGCATGTAGGACTTGTTGGAATAGTTTCGAGAGAAACGCCTTGCCGCGATTGCTCAATAAGATGCGTGGTGCACCATGTCTTAGAAAAGATTGCCTCAAGAAAAAATGTGGCAATGTCCTCTGCTGATCCTGAAGGAAGAGCAGCTGTTTCGGCCTACCTTGTTAAGTGGTCCACTGCTGTGACAATCCAGCGCTTGCCGCTAGCTGATATTGGTAGCGGTCTGTAGAGGTGAATGCTATTGACATCGAAGGGAGCGTGAGGACACGGAAGAGGTTGTAGGAGACCGGCCAGGGAGGAAGTGGGTCGCTTGCGGCGTTGGCATAGCGAGTATGACGCAACATATCGCGCTACGCAGTCGGAAAGGCCAGGCCAGGCAAAACGACTGCGGATGCGTTCATAGGTATTTTGAAAACCGAGATGACCAGCTTTGGGGTCATCGTGAAACGCCTCCAAAATCTGTGCCCTTAGGGAACGAAGAGCACCAGGAACCCAGCGCTGTCCTTCGAGGTGGAAGACAAAGCGGTAAAGGATTGAGTTTTCAGTCTTGAAGTTCCGCAGCTGTTGATGGGCGCGGGCGTTGGGAGGACGAGAGGAGCCTTGAAGGCGCGTCATTATAGAGCGACAGTAATTGTCGCTGCGTTGGTAAGATGCAAACGTCTCGTTGCCGAAGGTAGAAAGAAAATCGACAGCGGCGAGTGATTGAACTGACGGAGACACTTTGATGGATTCACTCACAGTTGGCGACAGGCCAGGAGTGCCTGATGATGATTGTAAAGGACAGCGGCTAAGGGCATTGGCATCGTTGTGTTTTTTGCCAGATTGGTAGATAACGTCAAACTCGTATTCTTGGAGACGAAGTATCCAGCGACCAAGACATCCAGACAAATTCTTCAACGTCGACAACCAGCACTAAGCGTAGTGGTCAGTGACGACAGTAAAGTGGCGGCGGTGAATATATGGTCAAAACTTCTGGATGGCCCAGACAACGGCGAGACACTCCTGCTCGGTGATGGTGTAGTTTTTCTCTGCTGCTGTGAGGGTGCGACTAGCGTATGCGATCACACGTTCGTCATAACGTTCTGTCCGTTGCAAAAGTACAGCGCCGAGTCCATGTCTGCTGGCATCAGTATGGAGGGAAGTGGGAGCGGCGTTATCGAAATGACAAAGCACTGGCTCAGACGTGAGGGCACGTTTCAAGGTGTCAAAAGCCATTTGGCATTCGTCCGACCATACGTAAGACGCTCCCGAAAAAAGGAGTTGGTGAAGTGGCGCAGCAATGGTGGCAAAGTCTCGTTTAAAGGGCCGGAAGTACGACGCAAAGCACAGAAAGCTTCGGAGCTCTTTGACGCGTTGAGACACCGGGAAGTGAATAACGGCGCTAATCTTGTCGGGATCAGGCCGGATTTCATCTTTGCTGACGAGATGTCTGAGTACTTTATTACTTTTGCTAGCAACGTGGCACTTCTTGGAGTTGAGCTGAAGGACAGCAGCTGCGAGGCACGTCAGAACTTCATCCAGGTGCTGCAAGTGCTGTTCGAATGTTGAAGAAAATATGACGATGTCGACAAGGTAACATAAGCATGTTTTCCACCTAAAGCCCCGCAATACAGTGTCTATCAGTCGTTCAAACGTTGCCGGCGCATTGCAGAGGCCGAGAGGCATGACGTTAAATTCATTAAGTCCGTCAGGTGTGGCAAAGACAGTTGTTTCCTTGTCATCCTCATGCATTTGAATTTGCCAATAACTGGAGCGCAGGTCAAGGCTCGAAAAATATTCTGCTCCTCGTAAGGAATCTAATGCATCGTCAATGCGAGGCAAGGGATATACGTCTTTTCTGGTTACTTTGTTTAATGCGCGGTAGTCAACGCAGAATCGCACCAAACCGTCTTTTTTTTTCGTACGAGAACGACAGGTGACGACCAAGGGCTTGAGGAGGGGCGGATGATATTTTGCTTGAGCATATCAGCAACGAGCTTGTCGATGATATCGTGTTCGCTGGAAGAAACACGGTATGGTCGACGACGGACAACAGAAATTCCGTCGGTGTGTATGCGATGAGCCACCGCAGAAGTCTGGCTTAGAACAGTGGAATGTATGTCGAAAGAAAATTTATGCTTAGACAACAACGCCAGTAGTTCATCTGCTTGCGGGGGAGTGAGATCCGTGCTGATGGCATTGACGAGAGCCGTAGTAGGTGGAGCATCTGTTGGTATTGAACGTGATTCCACCAGACTGGTATCTGAAACCACTACGTAGATAGGTTGTGTGTCCACGCTGGAAACTACAACAGTGCCGTTGGTCAGCAGAATCGGCTCATTGTTGATATTCAGTACTGCGAGAAATGCGGTGCCGTTGGAGAAGCGCACAAGGCTCGATGAAAGTGCAATCCCTCTGGATAGACAAACAGGCTGATTGACTGACTAGGACGTCACCGTGGTCAATGGAGTGAGACATAACCGTGACAACGTGCTCGTGATTAGTTGGCTCAAGGAAGTCATTGGCTGTTCGTAGCCGGTCACGTGATGATTTCGGGGAAATATCATCCGTCTCTCGCTTATGTATGGGTCGTTGTCGACAAGAGATGGAAGCAGCAGCATCAGAAAGAAAGTGCCATCCTAAAATAACCACAAAAGCACAAGAAGCCAGCATGGCAAACTGGATATTATGCCGGATCCCATCAATGAAAACTTTAACGGTGCACTGTGCTGATTCCCGTATCTGCGAGTCATTTGCGCTACGTAAGGGAGTGCCAGTATAAGGTGTGGTAACCATACGTAGAGGAGTACACAAATCCGCATGAATAACACAAATAGCAGCCCCCGTGTCCACCAATGCCTGAACTGGTACCCCTTCCACATACACTAATAACAAGATGGCTGGGCCCTCGGGAGGTCTTGGTGTTTGTTCGAGCGATGCAGCTTTCGCTCCAAAAACTGCACCAGCTGGTCTTCCGAGTGGTAGTCAGAAGTAGGTACAGCCGGTCTCAGAGGAGATGTTGAGCGTCACAGAGGTGAAGGGGACCGGTGGCGTCCGGGATAGCAGGGGCGAGGTGCGGTGAGTGGAGAAGTCGGAGAGAAGGGACATGTCATAGGACGTCGCTGGTACTGGTTCGGGGACGGCTCCGAATCCCTTTCGTAAACATCGTAGCCACGGCGTTCGTCCTGTTGGCGCTTGCGGCAAAATCGTGAAATATGGCCCCGAATGCCACAATAGTAACATATTGGGCGAGGCGAGCGCCAGGGGTTGTAGTGAAGCTGGAGCTGTCACAGGCGCTGGTACTGGTGCTGGGACAGGCGAGTGTGGTGCGAATGCTGCTACGTTTGACTGCGCAGGAATGGGATGCGCGTGCTGAACCAAGGCAGGTGGCATGGCAGCGACTTGCGCATACGTCATGGGTGGTGTTGGTGGCACCGTAGTGTTCGATGGGAGAGCGCCAGCCATAGATGAGAGCTCCTCTTTGATGATGGCGCGCAGACCAGCAGATTGAGAGTGAGGCCGAGGGGCGGGTGCACATGACAACCCTTGCGCTTGAAGTTCCTCGCGAATCAGAGTGCGAATCAGCGCGCGCAAATCCGCATCCGATAAAGGCCGGCTGTCACTGGCGTCTGGGTAGTCTGGGTGCAATCGAATGGCTCGGAGTTCATCAAGATGCTGACATGTCGAGATGACGTCCTCAACGGTGGTGGGGTTTTAACAGCCAGAGCATTAAACGCGATATAGCCCGTCCTTTTGATGATGTGGCGAACACGATCAGCTTCTGTCATCGCCGAGTTCACGCGGTGGCAAAGGGCAGGGACGTCTTCAATGTACGAAGTTTACATATCTCCGGGATGCTGGGCACGCCCATCGAGCTTTCGTTTCGACACTTCAGAATGGATGATCGGTTTCCCAAAAAGCCTACGGACTTCTTGAGCAAAACTAGGCCAATACTGGAAGCTGCTCTCGTGGTTAAAAAACCACGTTTTCGTGACATCGGACAGATAGAAGGCGACGCGACGGAGTTTTTGAGGCTCATCCCATTGGTTATAAACACTGGTCATGTCGTATTCTTTTAGCCATACCTCGACGTCGTCGCGTGGAACACCACAGAAGATGGGTGGGTCGCGCTGCCGGGTGTTGACGATCCACGCAGGGATGGTTTGTTGGACAGGGATGCTGGATGTTCCGGGCAGCGATTCTTGAGCCATGACAGTGGACGGGGGAAGCAAGTGGTGGCCCGAAAGAAGCTCTAGGGGAACGTGACGACGGAGAGGACTTCGGGATCGAAGCAGTCTCCACCACTCTGTAAGACAGTAGCAGCGTTTGAGTCTCGACGGCATTTATTAGGCCGAATCACCTGATCAACCCTTCGAACGAAGACGACGTTCTTTGTGATGATGATTATATACAGATGAAGAAGATGAAGATCAAACGTTGTCAATATTGTGCTTACAATATAGTAAATTTCTAGCAGTTCAGGAATATATATATATATATATATATATATATATAGGATATGGCACAACGGGAGCGTTGTTAACAAGGATAAATATATTTATTTCCCAACAGTTTCAGGAGGGGTCCTCCCTTCATCAGGGGATGAGTTATACTAACATGAACTTCCAAACTTCGTTGCGGCCGCGTCCCTCTCGCCTTGAAAGATGTTTGCGAGAGTGAGAGGAAACTAAAAAAAGAAAAAAACAAAAAGGGGGGAGAAAAAAGACGAAAAAGAAAAAGAAAGAAAAGAAAGAAAGTAAAAAAGAGGAAGAACCACTGTCAACACTGAGAACGAAAGCAAATGTCCGTGTACGTCCACAAACGGTTCTTATCACGCGCTGTTCAGTTCTCGACGTGTGTCATGCCACCTAAGATTGTCGCCGCGGTGCCGGGAGGGTCCGTGACGGCGTGCGTAAAGAAAGGGTTTCCCCGTACCGGGTCGGTCGGCTTGCGGCATGCGTAAAGGAAGGGTTTCCCCTTAATGGGTCGGTTGGCTCTTTGCCTTTAATCTTCGTCCGTTTCCCTTCAATGGTCATCAAGTGGTAGGCGAACGTAAACACTTTCTATGTGCATGTGGAAAAAAGAAAAAAAGGAAGAAAAAAAAGGAAGAAAAAAAGAAAAAAAAACAAGAAAGGACAGTGTACACGTTCCTTATTGCATTCCTAATTGAAACAAAATTTTCCGGAAGACATTATTGACGATGCCATACGTGCTCATAACGTGAACAGAAATGATATAATTGAGGGACCAAACAGAGTATCTAAAACGACTTCCCAAACAAAGCTTGTACTAACTTACTCCTCATCAGCGCCACGAATCAACAACATAGCAGTGACAATGTCACCACTACCACCAGCGAGGCCAGTGAGCCAGCGAGTTCCACCAGTGAGTCAGAGACCAGCGGCAACGGCTTGCACGGCAAACTCCAGTGCCAAACCCACTCAACAACAGGGAGCCGAAGGACACAAAGAGCCATCCAGGGTCCCAGCAGTGACGACGTCGCCCCTCACACCAGCGGGGCCTTACAACACCAGGCGGACGAATGCGGCGAAGACCAAGGCGGCGGCTTCCAAATGACACGGGGAAACAAAAGGTACGGGCAGTCTTAAACACGCATGGTCCCACTCATTTTCATCGATTAGGAAAATCCTTGAAAAGCAGGTGCAATACGAAAAACACGCGGAACATCTAACCAAATATCTATCTCACGAAATTGCACCTAAGGGCCTCCGCCTAGCCTGCAACCCCTCAATGTCTACACTAAGTGAAGCAGAAAGGGGGCAGTGGGAAAAATATTACTAGAAGCGTCCTTGCAACTGACTCGGGTCATTGCGGACCATAGTGAGCGTAAGGCCGCCGAATACAGTGTCACGAAGGCCACGCAGAAATTGTTATCTAATCACGGAGAGCATGAGGCATGAGAACGGGAAAGATATGAACTAAAGAAGAGGGGCGAAATTTCAGTAGTAAAAGATAGAAAATTCAAGCGGGACTGCAGTAGCTCCACTGCTCTGCAACAGGAAAATAGGAATGAGGCCGTACAAGAACGCCAGGGACCACCCGTACCACAACCTAACTTTGAGTAGAAAAATTGGAACTTGAAACTAGAATGCAATCCTAATCAAAACATCCTTACTCTCGAATATGACGCTGACACTCCCGTGCAACGTGATAGCCAAGAGCAGCCGAAAACTTATGAGAAAAATGTCCTCAATCTGTCAAACACAACACTCACACCCGCTCAGCTTCAACTTTTGTCGAGAGGCTTAACCTTTTGTCCATCATCCGGTAGATTCAATGAATTTGAACTGTACCAAGACCTCGATAACATTGCGCGTAATCTCCGCCTCCGTGAATACTTTCATGATGGCAAGGACTGTACGGACGAGAATAGAGAGATTGGTGGTGACAAATCATGGTTTCCGGGTGAGCAGAGGAACAAACACCTCGATATGTATATATCAGCAATTCAAAAAGATGTCATCAGAGCGTATGAAAAAAATCGGCCCTTTCGAAACAACATATCAAAGTCAGAATGAAGGTCACTCGATGAACTACGAAAAAACACTGGAATTAGTATCAAACCGGCTGATAAAGGGGGCTGCATAGTAATTCTAAACACGTCGGACTACTTAAAGGAAGGGGAACGACAGCTATCAGAAACAAAATTCTACAAAGAACTTCCAACGGACCCGACTCCCGAATTTGAAAAGAAGATAAAAGTAACCCTAAACAATCTCCGCCGGGACGAGAAAATTACCGGCAAAATGTTAAAAGCAATGTTACCGGTCCATTCTGTTCCCGGTCGATTCTATTTATTTGCTCCCCAAAATACACAAGGCAGGTAATCCGGGACGTCCGATAGTATCCAGTAACAGCACATCAACGGAAAATATATCAGAATTCATCAATTCTTTAATAAAAAACATCCTCCCAAATTTTCCCTATTACCTAAAGGACACAAACCACTTCATCTGCGAAACTTCAAGTCTCGACATACCAGGCGGCAGTTTTCTGGTGACCATGGACGTCTGCTCACTGTACACCAACATACCCCACCATGACGGAATAGTGGCTATGGTTTCTGAATATGTAAAATCTGACTTATCAACTAGTGCAAGTGGCGAGGTACTGTTTACATTTCTTGAACTTCTACTAAATTTTAACCATTTTGAGTTCAACGGCAAGCATTTCCTTCAGGTCAGTGGCACTGCAATGGGCACGAAAATGGCTCCAAACTTCGCGAGCACCTTTATGGCTTCACTTGAAATCCCATTCATTGAGGGACGCACCTTGAAACCTTTCTACTACAGAAAATACTTAGACGATATTTTTATGATATGGAACCATGATGAGGGAAGTCTTTTCCGCTTCATAGAGGATTTTAACAAATGCCACCCGTCAATAAAATTCACGCACAAAAATTCCAAAACTAGCATTAACTTTTTGGACATCACTGTCACGGTCAAAAATGACCGCTTGTCAACAAACCTTTACAGAAAGCCGACAGACCGTCAAATGTACCTACATTTCAACAGCAGCAACCCAAAGCATTGCAAAACGGGTATTCCATATTCTCAGGCCTAGCGGTACCGAAGAATATGCACTGATATGCGGGAATTAATTGGACAGACACGCGAAGCACCTAAAGCATTCCTTATTGAAACAAAATTATCCGGAAGACATTATTGACGATGTCATACTATGTGCTCGCAACGTGAACAGGAATGATATAATTAAGGGACCAAACAGAGTATCTAAAACGACTTCCCAAACGAACCTTGTACTAACTCCTCATCACCGCCATGAATCAACAACATACTTTCCCGCCATTTCAATACAATCAGGCAAAGCAAACGACTAACTTCTATTTTCGCAAAGCCACCTCACGTGGTGTACCGCCGGGATAAAAATCTGAAGGACATTCTGGTCAGAGCAAAAACGAACACCCCCAAATTTCAATCAGGGTTCCATCCCGGCGGAAAAGCTCGATGCAAGGTATGCCCACAGATGGTCACAACACGTGAATCCAAAGCGAACTTCTCGGATTTCAAATTCTGCATAACTGAAAGCCTTAATTGTGACTCCAGTAACGTAATATACATGCTACATTGCAACATCTGCGGACAAGAATATATCGGCCAAACAGACACGCCATTTCGGCTGCGGTTTCATAATCACCGGTACCACGCCACTTCACTGCCGAAGCTTCCTTTATATAGACATCTGCGCCTGCCAAACCACTTTTTTGAAAATATCAGCGTAACTCTTTTGCAGTCCGGTTTCTCAAACAGACGCGAGCGCGAACAGCGTGAGGCATATTTTATTTTCAAATTTCGAACATTAGTAGCCGGCATCAACGAGGACCCCGGAAAACTCAACTGCCCCCGAGAAGTAAGCCAGGAGGAAATTGGTGACAAAGATTGATAGCTGGAGACCATGCTTTTTTCTGACTGACTTGTACGTGTACACTGTCCTTTCTTGTTTTTTTGTTTTTTCTTTTTTTCTTCCCTTTTTTTCTTCTTTTTTTTCTTTTCTCCACATGCACATACAAAGTGTTTACGTTCGCCTACCACTTGATGACCATTGAAGGGAAACGGACGAAGATTAAAAGCAAAGAGCCGACCGACCCATTAAGGGGAAACCCTTCCTTTACGCACGCCGCACGCCGACCGACCCATTACGGGGAAACCCTTTCTTTACGCACGCCGTCACGGACTCTCCCGGCACCGCGGTGACAATCTTGAGTGGCCCGACACACGTCGAGAACTGAACAGCACGTGATAAGAACCGTACGTGGACGTACACGGACAGTTGGTTTCGTTCTCAGTGTTGACAGTGGTTTTTCCTCTTTTTTACTTTCTTTTTTTCTTTTTCTTTTTCGTCTTTTTTCTCCCCCCTTCTTTTTTGTTTTTTTTTCTTTTTTAGTTCCCTCTCACTCTCGCAAACATCTTTCAAGGCGAGAGGGACGTGGCAGCAACGAAGTTTGCAAGTTCATGTCAGTATAACTCATCCTCTGATGAAGGGAGGACCCCTCCCGAAACTGTTGGGAAATAAATATATTTATCCTTGTTGACAACTCTCCCGTTGTGCCATATCCCATACCTTCACGAAGACTAACTGGCCCATTGAATTATTACTCCCAATATATATATATATATATATATATATATATATATATATATATATATATATATATATATATATATATATATATATATCCTCGCAGGGGCGTCTGTGCAAGCAAGCAGGCGTTTGGTGTGTAGCGACACTACGGACCTGAGCTAACGGGGGTTTCCACCTCTCCCACGCCTCGCCATGCGTTGCTGCGCCGTGTACGGGGAAAAGGGGATTCTGGGGGTTGAGCCGACGCCTGGTGATTGGACCTTTAAGGCCCCTCGGCAGAGGCAGGACACCCCTTTGGCCCCGTCTTCACATAGACGGCAACCTTTGGGCTGGCCGACCCAGGGGAATTCGGCAGTCGCCTTTTCCTATCTCTCTCTCCCCTGCTCTTCGTCTTTACCTCTCACTTTTTTATATGTTCTGTCATCTTCTATCTACCGTCTACTTCCAATTTTTTCTGGCGGCGAGGTTTAACCCTGTGTAGGTGCCCACCTTTGGATAACTATATTTGGTTATAGCGGCGATGTATGGCTGGTGCCTTCAAGTGTTGTACCTTGAAGCGTTCCCTTGTTGGGCTCGGTGGTGGGTGGTCACCAACGCCGCCGAACTTCAAATGCTTCTTATGTAAAAATACCCCCTCTCTGAATGATCGGTCCCTGAAAAGGAACTGCACTGATGAAAGCTCCAAACGTACCTGAATTGATTGTGACCACTTTCAACACTTTTTGGTCATACGCTCTCTTACACTCAACGAGTCTGTTGAAGCATTGTCGGTCTTCCTGATAGCTAGAACTCTTAAAAACTTAATACACAAATAGTATGATGCAAAGAAGCTGTCATCTGGTGATCTTCTTTTTGATCTGGCCCAAAAAGACCACTCAAACACTCTCCTGAAGAAGCAAAAGCAGCTTGCACACATGAACGTGTCTGTCACCCCCCCCCCCCCCCCCGCCGTCTTAACACTATCCAAGAAGTCATTTCAAAACACGAACGTATGCGAACAACGGAAACTGACCTCCTTGAGGGCTTCCGAGAGCATGGCGTAATCGCCATACGTCGAATCACAATCAGACGGAAAGGTGAAGAAGTGGTAACCCCGCATATAGAATTAACCTTTATTCGCTCCATCCTGCCCGAATCTGTAAAAGCGGCGTTCTTTCTATGTAAAGTCCGTCCCTAATTACCTAACCCCAGAAGGTGCTTCAAGCGCCAGAAATACGGACAAGCATCAAACAATTGCCGCGGAAGAATAACATGTCTGACATGTGGTGACCATGAGCACCCAACCGAGAACTGCACTTTGAAGCAAACAGAATGTCCTCATTGTCAAGGGCCCCATGCCGCGTACACGCGCACATGTGAAGCGTTCAGGAAAGAAAAGGCTATAGTTCACACCAAGGTTACGGAAATTATCACATATTCGGGAGCCCAGAAGAAGGTACACCTATTTTCCGGAAGGTCATACGCTGAAGCAGCTCACCAGGGAGCCGGGCGACATCTAGTGGCGGTGGGCACGCAATACAGTTTTGCTGATGTGTGCACATCTCGTCCCCCCCCCCCCAAGCAGCCACTGGCTGTACCAACCCATCAAGTCCCGGAGGTCGACCTTTATCAGACCCCAGGAACCACACACACAAATGAGACACCTGTCTCTTCTGACAAACCTCTATTAGCTTCCGAGGGTCCACCGGAAGCAATGGAAGTGACACCAGGATCCTCAGCATCTAAGATGTTGACGGAATTCCCCCAAGTGAGCCGGGGCTTCATAGATCGCCTCAGAGGGAAGAGACACACTCCAGTGAAGCCGCCTGATAGAGGCAGTGAAGTGTGAATAGGTCGCACTCTTTTCCTCATTCATGAAAATGGCTGCCGAAAATATCATTCACTGGAATTGCCGAGGCTTACTTAAGAACTTAGACGACATCTATAAAATACTTGTACAGCACCAACCAAACGAACTTTGCTTACAGGAAACACACCTAAAACCTACACAAAGTAGCCTTTTAAAAAGATATGTGGTATACCGAAAGGACAGACAGGGCACTGTCCATTCATCTGGCGGTGTCGCTATCATGGTGCAGAAAAGCAGTTCCGTCTCAAGACATCACTCTAGTTACTGATTTATACCCCTGTTACACGGGCATGCTAACCTCAGTTGGGACCAACCTCAGTTAACTCGTTCGAACTGTGGTTTGCGCTAACCGAAGTCTGCCAGAGTTTCACGGGTCATCTTGATCGCAGTTCTCGGCTACTTAGCATGTCACGTGATTGCTTGCGTACAGACAACTTATTTATTTGTTTCGGTTTAAACTATTGGTACAACTGTGTATAAATGATGGTTTTATAAGAATAATTGTCATTTGTAACCATGTCAATGTGTTTCACAAAGTTTAATACAGGTTGGTTTGTATTTAGTTTTTTTTTGTGAACAATCTGGAAACAATTGCGCATTTGGCTGTACAGTCGCATTTGCGGCTGACAAAATCCGTAGCTCGCAAGCTGTTATCGCTCGCACGCTGTAGACGTGGCAGTTGTGTGTGATTGCTTCGGTCCTTGTTTAACGTGCGGTGCGATCGCGCGTCTGGTTGTCTAGTTTTCCTTCTTTTTATTTCCAGCGTTGTTATGGCGTTCTGTGTCATGCGTGAGTGCTGGTGGACCGTCGTCGGTTTCCCACAATGGCTCTTCGCCCACCGGAGCAGCGTCTCAGCGACGATGGACTTATCTGGACGACGTTCACTGCTTTGCAAAGCAGGGTGCACGACCAATGGACAAAGCAAGTGCGTCGTACAAGTAATTGGAAACATTGAACGAGAAAGGGAGTGTGCTGACCAGCTACAACGTCGACTGATGCTCAGGGCTGCACTGCTTGTCACGCGCGAAAAGCAAATATGGATGCATCCATGTGGTACGAAAGAAATGTGGATGCATCCATGTGCATGTGGTACGAAAGAACATTGTCTAAGCTTCCAGGCAGCAAGTTCTGCGGGAACTTTCGTGTCAATCGATCTACGTTTAGGTACCTTGTGAGCGTGTGTCAGGGCAGGAAGAGAGAAGACACGGTAATGCGCAGAGCGATTTCTTTAGACAAGCGCATCGCCATTGCCCTGCACTATCTCGCCACCTCCGCGGAAGACAGAACCGTGGCTAACCTTTTTGGCGTAAGCCGCTATTCTGAAAAACATCATTCGCGAATTTGGCGGTGTGGTTCTTTGGTGCCTTGAGGCGCGCCTAGTCAGGTTTCAACACAAGCGGAAGCTGAAGGAACACTTGAGGACATTCGGAGCAGTGACCGGATTTCCTCAATGCCTGGGTGCCTTAGATGGCTGCCACACAGAGGTTTGCCCACCTAAAGAACATGCCACCGACAATTTTAATTATAAAGAGTGGTACAGCACCATTCTTCTTGCTGTTGTGCACCACCTGTAAAAATTTATGTACGTGAACGTGGGGCCATCTGGGAAGAACCACGACGCTGCAGTGTTGGAAAGTTCGCGAGTGTCAAAAGTGCTGGCGAGTGAACTCTTTCAACTGGAGGCAAATGATGTTAAAGGAGTTTCAGTGAGCCCCGTCCTCCTCGGTGACCAAGCATTTCCTTTGCAGTGCCACGTTATGAAACCTTTTTCTCGCGCAGAGCAACCTGGTTTCGCCTCGCGGGTGTTCAATTACCGCTTGTCGAGTGCCAGACGGGTTGTTGAGAATGCTTTTGGCAGGCTACAAGCACGTTTTCGAATCATGCACAAAGGCCTCGAAGTCGATATTGACAATGTCAATTATTACGGCTTGCTGGGTACGCACAACATATCTGAAGAACTCAAAGATCAATTCGATATAACCTGGATGGAAGATGTGGTGCACCGAGACACAAGCCGGCCACAACCAGTGTGCAGAGGTCAACGGTCAGAGCCACATGGAGTAACAGAAATGCTACTCGGTGTGGCTGATGCTCTTGCCGAGACTTCACTGTTGGTCAAGCTAACTGAACATACAGTTCTTGGTGCATCACAGAGGAAGTGTCCAAGGAATTGTAGCAGCTAAATTTCAGCATTCTAATCTTTTTTTATGATTTCAACGTCTTGTGCACTTCTGTTTTGTTTTCTTTTGCTGTAATGTGTTCCAGGTTTATATTCACTGATGAATTTTGTACATATATTATCACATACACTATCCCATTTTTCTGTCACTCTTCCTAATGTTTAACATGTTTGAACATATATTCAAAATGCAAAATTACAGGTCTCGACACATGGCTGGAGAAGCAAGTACTGTGCACAAGACTGTTGAGCTACTGATGCAAGTGCTCATCATTGCAGTTTTATGTAGCAGTTAATTACTTTCTGAAAATTTCAACAGATTGGTTGGTACTAACAGCCTGCTTTTACAGTTGTGTCACAGTGATGTTGTTTTTAATTGTACGCAGTTCAACGTAAGAAATCTCGGCACCGACACCTTGGGCTGTTACATAAATGTTTTCTTATTATTTTAGATAAGGTCATGAAATGTCGAATAAACTAAGTAAAGGTATTCATGTTTATGCAATCGCCCTATCAGTAGTCGTTTAATGAAGGATATCAAATAGTAAAGCTAGAGCTCAGTATGGCATCACCGAAACTCACCCATAAAGTAGTCTATTGGGTATTTGGGATGACATCATTATGAACAAGCTTAAAAACGAAGAAACAAACGCCAAGCTTAGCTTCATAGACTCACGGTTTATTTTGAGAACCAAAATAAGACTTAAGAAAGCCCAGCATTTCTTTCAGAGTCTCATTAGAATTTTCCTTGAGCTGCAGGAGTTGTCCCTGGAGCTCCATACTCTGTGAGGCCAAGTCAATGCTGCGTTGCTCGGCTTTCTTATGTAGGTCGAGAAGTTCCTGTAAACTTTTGCTGGCCTTTTTTGTTTCTTCTTATTGCTGGAGTCATTCGCATCAGGCTGGCTCTCAGATTCTGAAGAGGTACTGCAGTTGGCAGCAGCATTGCTGTCACATTGAACGTTGACTGTGCTTGATTCCTCCATTACCAGAGTGTTATCTTCAGTTTCAGCTTCTTCCCATGTGGCTAGCACTTAGCCCCTGCAGGTACCTCATTAAGCTCTGGCACCTGTGTATAACATGGAAAAAGAATCACCCAATGCTTAGTGTCAGTTTAAAGCTTACATTCCTAAATGACTTTCATCAGAGGCTTTTGTTCATAAAACTACAGAATTTTACCTAGCAACCAGTGGCGAGATATCTTGCCTGTGACTCTTGATAAAGAACCATCAGCACATGCGCCATATTCTTATTAGCTACATGCATCCTAAATTTGAAATCGTATTCCTGTCAGTCACCAATGTCAGTCACCAATGTAAATTATGACTATCCATGAAAGTGTCATTGCTTCACAATACCACCGGTAATACGTACTAGTGTTTTTATACTTTTCAGTGCAATTTATTTCTACAAATTATAACACAAATCATGGAAGCAAAGTATAATAGAAAGAATGGTGTGTTAGTGACAGATCTGCAGCTCTGAGTGGGGGAGAATTCAGTTTGATCGATTCATCGTTTCTTTTTTTTTATTAGTTGTCCATCTCATTGCATGATTTTCGACGAGCACGTGTGGCGATGTGAGTGCGCATGGTTGCTGTGGTTATGTGTGACACTGATGTTTGGATAATAAAGTTAGTTTCGAGTGACGTTCTTTCGGTTTTTTTAATTTTTTCCTTGACGGTGCAAGTCTTTGGATTTTTCAGTATACACAAAAATTTTTGCTGTTTCTGTTACAATTATTTGCAACCGCAATTTCCTTTTATCTGTAATTTTGTCTGTACCCAAGTGAATGACTATTTGTAGTTATGCACTCACACAGACCTCCATTCTCATTCATGAATGTTCATTGGCACAACCCATCATTCGTGATCATCTCAAGCTCTAGGAGCGCCCATGAAATGGTATACCAACGTGAAATAAATGAAAGCCTTGAAATTGAAAATGGCAGTTACCTCTACACTTTCCTCCACAAGGCTGCTGTGAATGACAGGAAGAGTGCCCAAAAAGGAGTGCAAAAGCCAGTAATATGGCCAGTCCACAGCCTCAGACGCCGTTGTCCTACCACAACGTTTGAGCTTGCTAAAGAAAAAAAAACTTGTTTAGTGCACAACACAACCCTCGGCATTGAAATGCTCCTGTTTTTTTTTCCAAAGATGTTATGAACTCAGACTCATGCTTGATTGAAAGTGCCAGCAGAGAACATGCATTGAAAATGAGGGACACTGCAAGACATGCGCACAATAAATGCATTAAGAATGTACACTATTACTACTACAGCATAGCTCAGTGCGCATTTTCACATACATTAGAGTGTATGCAAATAATCTTTTGTTCTGGTGGACGAGTGGGGTGGAGATGGAATGGGGCTACATCAAAGAACACCGCTTACAAGTAAGATTGAAAATAGGCGCTAATTGTGTGTGTGTGCCTCCGTTGTAAGTCTATTTAACCAAAAAAAACAGTGTTTACAAGTGCAATAACGTGCCAGCACGAGAGAAACGCTACCTTTTGTATTTGATTGCTTGATGTTCAGCAGCAATTACCAGCAGCTTAAAAGGTATTTAATACTGGCACTTTTCACTGTTGGCTGAGACATTGAGGGGAAGATAGGCATATCCCACAATTGCCATGGCGAGGACGCGCATGCTCGTTATTCAAGCAAGGCGTTGTGAAAACACGTTTCGTGCGGTTTGCCCACTCGAAAAGCACGTCGGAGCTACGTTTGCGCGAAAATTTAAGCCTACCTGCACCATCTGACCATAGCTGCAACAGCAGTGGTGCGGACATCTGTAGGTACCTTAAAAGCGCACAGACATGCGCTGCGCAACATTGCAACGAGCATAGCAACAAAGTTTTTTCACTTACTGGCAGCGCTTGTTTAAATTTTACAACTTCTGCCGCACCTGCTTGGCGGTAAACGACACTTCACCTGCAGGCAAGCGCGCATTGAGGTTGCGGGTCATTTCTTCGTATATACGCGCATTACGCGAATGGGATCACAGGCGGCGAAGATTATCTTCGTAAAGGCGAATCAATGTCTCGGTATCCGACAAGGACCAATTGACGCGCCTTTGGCAACATGGTTCGGCCTGTGTCGGAGCCATGCCACTGTCGAACTCTGTGGTGGGAGCCGTGATTTTGTGAGTTCACCTTCCTTAACTGAGGTGGCCAACCTCAGTTTGGAGTGACCATGGTTAGTGGGAGAACTTCAGTTAGGCTCTCCGTCTAACTGGATGTCACCAAGGTTGTGGGAACTGAGGTTGGTCATAACTGAGGTTAGCGTGCCCGTGTAACAGGGGTATTAGAAACAGTGGCAATACGAGCCCTATTTTTGGACGAATAATAACCTTGTGTTCACTATACATCCCTCCAGACTACCGACTGTCTACTAAAGAACTTGAAACACCCATAGACCAGCTTCCACATCCATTCCTGTTGGTTGGAGATTTTAACGTGCACCACCCTCTATGGGGATGTAGATGAACGGACTCTCGAGGCTCCTTAAGTGAAAACTGTCTGTTGTCTTCCAGCTCCTGTATATTTAATAAAAAGGAGCGAACATACTTTAACGCAGCGCACAACTCATACATAGAAATAGATCTTGCTATCGAATCTCCTACAGTCTTGGCAACCACTGAGTAGGCTGTCATTCATAAACTCTACGACGTCATCATTTTCTTGTCTGTCTAAAACACACAGGAAATGCAAGTACGACGACTGCGAATGTAACCCGGTTCAGAGAACAGGATGCGAACTGGGTGAAATTCTGAAATCTTTCTCAAAATATTATGCTCGGCCATTGAAAACATAGGCATTGCTGAATGTGAAGCGTTGGTCACACTGCACTTTATACAGGCCGCAGAGCAATTCATCCCATATACATCTAACTACACACGAAACAAAAGACGACCTTGGTTTAACGCTTAGTGCAAAAATGCACGTGACAATCAAACAAAGCATGGTCGAAATTCCGCAGGTGTCCTACAGTCGAAAAGTTGTGGAATTTTAAGTGTTAAAAAGCCAATGGTGGACGTGTCCGACGAGAGTCTAAACGACAGAGATGGCAATCCTGTCTCTCATCGGTAAAGTCTTACACTGACACACATAAGGTGTATAACAAAGTAAGAGCCCTCCAAGGGCACAGCACTCATCCGGTGCTCCTTGTTAGTACTGCTGGTGATACACTGGAACACCAGGCAGATGCCACAGACCAACACTTTGAGTATACTTTCAGCTCAGCACATTACACAGACTCTTTTAGGTGATACAAACATGCCGAGGAACGTAAACCTATTCGCGATGAAAGGCCATCGGCAGGAGGGTACAATGCCCCCTTTACTAAAGGTGAACTAAAGGCAGCACTGGCAAAGTGCGCAGTTTAGCAGCAGGCTCGGACAGGATTACTTACGGCATGCTGAAGTACCTACACGAAGAAACGCTTGACGTCATCTTCATTCTTTTCAACAAAGTATGGTCCTCTGGGCGTCTACCCATGACCTGAAAAAAAGGCAGTCATCACACCCATCCTTAAACAAGAGATAGAAGCTACACTAGCTGCCAGTTACAGGCCTATTGCGTTGACCAGCTGTTTGGGCAAGGTGTTCAAAAAATTGGTGAATCGCCGCCTTATGTATTACCTCGAATACAATGGCCTTCTTGATCGTCGTCAAGCTGGATTCAGATCGGGCATGTCGACAACTGACCAACTGGTAGCATTTGAATCCTTTGTCAAGGATGCCTTCTTTCATAAACAGCACTACCTATCTGTATTTTTCGTCTTGGAGAAAACTTACGACATGACATGGCGTTATGGCATTCTCCTTGACTTGCGATCTTTTGGAGTGTCAGGCAATATGCTGAATACTTATGAAAACTTCCTTTCTGACCGTGCATTTGTGGTTCGTGTTGGTGATGCCTTATCAAAGTGGTTTACACAAGAAAATGGCGTCCCCCAGGGCGGTGTTCTTAGCTGCACACTATTCATCGTAAAAATCATATCAAGCAGCTATGACCTAAATGCTTGAAAGCCTTAAACCTGCTCAAGATTCTCTCGCATCAGTCATGGGGCACAGACCGTGACTGTCTATTGAACCTTCTCAACAGTGTAGTGCTATCACGTATCGATTATGGCTGGGTGGTTTACGAGTCAGCGTCAAGATCTCTATTGAAGATGCTTTACCCAGTGCACCTTCTTGGGCATCGGGACACCAGCGGTGTTTTCCGAACCAGACCAACAGCCAGCCTGTATGTTGAGATAAAGTGGTGGTCACTAGAACGGCGACATCAGTTCACTAGTGTCACGTATGCCACGAAGGTGCTTTCGCAAGTCGACCACGCAGCTCGTGTGCTATGGCAGGGTATACCAAACGCCCACCTGTTTTAGAGGTGACCATCAGCTACGCCACCGTATCCCCTCTGAGTGGCCTCACATTTCGAAAATATGCACATACCGGTCTACAATCTGGAACTAATCTTTCACAAGGACACTGTGGTGCCGTGGAGAGTGCAGGCTATCAATTTTGACTTGGGATTCCTAGAGGTAGAACAAAATGGCCTCCCAGTCGCAATCTATCAACACTTCAAGTACCTGCTGGCCGAATACAGGTGTGCTAGGTATTATACTGATGCCTCCAAGTTCTCCACAGTCGCAAGTGTGGCACATAGTCCCGCTTTCTCTGAATCTAAAACAATGAACGAACATACTAGCACAATTATGGCAGATTGCTATGGCATACTTTTAGCTGTAAGTCACATTTTAAAGGAGAAACAACCAGCCTCAATCGTATAAACAGATTCTCTCAGTGTAGTGACTGCGCTGTCCTCCACTAAGATACTCAAAAATTCAGTTACTAATACACTTCTAAAATGCATCATGTCGGCCATCAAATTCAAGCTCAAAATCACGCTATGCAGAATTTCGGGACACTGCAACATAGATGGCAATGAGATAGCGGACAAACTTGCGAAGTCAGCTGCACTCCACCTATCAGTTGACGTAGACAGCATGCCGTATGAGAACCTGCGGCCACTTACCAGAACCTGAATGCAAAGACAATGGCGAGAAAAATTAAACGCTACAAATGCAAGAAACTACATTTAGTAAAGCCAAGAACAAGTAGAAATGTGACTGAAAAACGTAACAGGCACCAAGAGGTTGCACTGTGCAGACTCAGGATTGCTCATACACATGCAACGCACTCGCACCGTAAACAACTATCCTGCACCACATTGTGCAAAATGTGGTGATGCGCTGTCTGTCGTTCACGTTCTCATTATCTGTCTGTACCACGAACCAAGAGGCTGTTTAATTTCTCAAAGCTGTACAAATGCCATGTTCCACTTCACCCGCAATTTTTTCTTGGAGACAATCCATTGTTTCCCTCAAATGTGGTCTTAAAGTTTTTAGCTAGTGTAGGCTTCCTACATTCCATAACTTATGCTCACTAATTTCAGCCTCCTCTCAATTCTGACTTTCTAATAAATGCCATGCAGCACATACTCCCTGTCATGACTAGGACTGTTGGCGACACTGCATGACTTTGTAAAACACATAGCCCGTTTGAAACCCATCACGCATAGTCACTACACCTAAGTTTAAGCCCGATGCACCACTCTTTTATTCTTGCGACCCTGAGTAGACTTTTTAAAATCAAATAGAACATTACCGGGGTACGTCACAGCGTGAAGTCACCGGTGCACGTGCAAGGCGGTGGTTGGCAAAACACTCCCGCCGGTGACCGAGTGGGGTACGGTCGCTCGGTGCTTTGGGCGATTTTTCGTAAGCTTAATCTTCATCTCACAGTGGCATTATTAGCTTTAGTGTGTGTCAGATAACATATAGGTGTGTGATAAAGTACGCGATGAAATATTCGCCATGCTGGCTGGCTGTTTATCTCGGAGAAGTAAACACACGTGGCGGCCTGTGCGAGAAACAGCGGCATCGTTTTCGAACATGTGCAGTGTTGACTGTCGCGTGTAGTGTGCGTTGAAAGGCATCGAAAATATTGGTTCACCTTTACGGACGGTAAAACTGGGAATATCATGCGTGGTGTGTGCAGTGTAAATAACGTGATGCGTCCTGTTTACGAAAACACTGGTATTCGTTGTGGGCCAGTTTCAGTAACCGATTGTTGATGAAACTTTACGATATGACATTATAGTCAATGTAAAAATACATACGTTGCGGTCATCTGCTAATAGGTCCATCTCAGCGTATGCGTGGCGTGCAGAAAAATAAAAGTGCATGATCTCCGGATGATATATACGACTACGCATGAGCTATAAGCATGCTGTAGCGTTCCCGAATCTTCATATATGCTTCACCACGGCTAACACTGGTATTATCGAATACCTGATACGTGTTATTGTAAACAGCGGAGATTTTCGTTTCTTATCTACTTTGTACTTTTACGGCTCGATTTTTATTAAGTGACAATTTTCATTAGAAGTGTGTATCAGGCCTGAAGGAGCAATACAGGTTCAAATACACGTTATAGGTGTCAAATGAAGCAAGGTAACTGTGCCAGATAATATTATAAATTATTCAAATGTCTGGTATTACATCAAATAAATTATCACTGGGTTTTGCGAAACGCAGCGGCAGCATATCACTTTGATTTTCGCAAGCACATCTTAACCTCAGCCTAACTCACGGCAAGAAGTGTTTCTTTTTTTTATTGATTGCCGATCAGACTTTTGGGCAATGAGTGAGAATCTTATCCGTGACGTCCTGCACAGCAGCTAAAAACTATGCTGCCTCCAATGCTGTACCTTGTTTAAAGCTACATTGCACTGCCGCGATGGAAATTGAATAAATTTACATCCATGTCATGCAAATATTTCTCAAAGTGCAAGTAACCATGTTCATTCAAACGTTCGCTGTCGAAAAAGATAAGAATTTCTCTTATGACTGCTATCTACGTGGGTGAATCCCACTGCAAGCTAGTCGTGCCTCTCAGTACTCTAAACGAAGTTTCTTCATCCATCCAACTACGACGAGCAAATTTCCACACTATGAGCAGTGATCCTTCCGCAACCCCCTTCTTTCATAGGATGTGGCTTTAGAACATAGCCATGTAGAATTTCTTCTGAATGAATGCAAACACGCACCTCTGATATGCAGAAAGATGCTGCCGGAGGAACTTTCTTGCAAACCACAAGCTGCTCCGAGCGAGGTTATGGGTGGTGGGGTGGTGGGTCACACTGTTTACAAACAGAGAGAGGTATATTGACCAAACCAAAAACCGTGTGTTTGGCGCTCTTTGGCCTGAGTTGCCCTTGCACCACTAAAATCTACCATCATCTTCATTGTATACATATATATATATATATATATATATATATATATATATATATATATATATATATATATATATATATATATATATATATATATATGTATGTGTGTGTGTGTGTGTGTGTGTAACGTAAGTAGGTAGTGTCTGAAGGTAGAGACTGATGAGGGAGAAGTAAGAATAGAATAAACATGGCGTATGAGCCAGGCCACGTCGCCCTTTCATCATGGCGTCACACGAGACGACAGGATGAAGACCGCCCAGCCACTTCGTCAGTGTTTCATCATCGACACAGTTCTACACAAGACGCCCTGACCATACATCGTTACAGAATCATCTCCTGGCCGCACACAGCAACCAGCACCATGACAGAACCATCGACTGACCTTCCCATTACCAAGTACACCGGAGCAGTGGACGATGCACCTGTACAGGACTGGTTCAACCTGGTCGAGCTCCACGCAATTGCTGCGTCATGATTGGAACGGGAGATGGTCGCCAACTTTACCGACTATGTCTCCGGTGAGGGCTTCAAATTCTACCTCACCCACATATTTCAAAACGAGGAGTCATGGGAAAAGATAAAACAAAAAATGATCATTTGGTTTAAAGAATACAATGACGACTACGATGAAGACTTGTTTGTATCCCACCATCCACAGACAACCGCACTCGGTCGTCACAGTCAAAAGCAGCTTTCACGCATTGACCATTCTCCTGCTTTTCCGTCGCATGGATTTTCTGTTGGTCACAACACCTACCTCGCGTTTCACGCGCTAACTATTGTCGAAATAGAGCGGAGAAGCTCCGAGCCTACTCAGTCAATCCCGTCACCTACAGTTCAGTTTCATGGACCAGAATAGCTCGCATCGTTCGTTGCACAGAAAGACAGTTATCCGAATTAAAATCTAACCAAACCGATTTTTTCGCAGTGTCGCCGTCGAATTCCCAGCCACCTGAGAGCCCAACGCACAAAGGAGGCTCGGAAGGATCAACTCTCAAGCACTGCACTGTGCCAGAAACATCCATCTAGAATGGCGTTGCAAGAGCCTCAGCAGATTTTTCTGCAAATTCTGGCGCACTATCTTCATTGCCTGACACGAATCGCGACACCTTAACAAGTATCAACTATTTGCTGGTAACGTCAATTTACAAAAAAGGGGCTCATGGTTACAAAGGAAGTCCACCTCGTCAAACAGTGCAACATCAGCAATCCCAACAAAAGCAACAAGAGAAACCCCAACAGCTAAAACGCCAACACCAACATCGGCAACGTTCAACTAAAATTACATCGCAAAGATACTTGCAGCTTAAAGAGTGTCGTAATCAACTTACAGTAAAGGAAAGACTGATTCCGCATCTGAACTATCTTCGCAGAAAGAAAAGCCAAGGAACTTTTCCGCACCAGCGTTCAAAATTGTGCCTTCAGTCTGAACATCTGCGTCATCACCATAGAAAGATCCCCAAAAGCCACAAAACAACCGCTTGTGCTCTGCAGGAACGCAAGCAGCGCCTAATCAGCCACGATCAACGGGCGCGCAAACTGCATGCACGGCGTTTGTATGACCCACGACAAAAAATGCGATGCCTACGAAACATTCAATCTTGCAAAGCGTTGATGAGGAAGAAGTGAGAATAGAATAAACATGGCGTATGAGCCAGGCCACGTCGCCCATTCATCATAGCGTCACACACACATATACACACTCACATATATATATATATATATATATATATATATATATATATATATATATATATATATATATATATATATATATATATATATATATATATATATATATATATATATATAATCACGTTCACTCTTGTTGCTTCTTCCGTGTTAAGTGGACGTACTTCTAAAAGGTGAACATTCAATGGGTCCAAAAGTTTCCGTAGAAATAACTTCAGTCACAGTAGTTTAGATTATTGGTGGTTGAAAACTATATACCTCACTTTCCAATTGAGAGAAGGACAATACAAGAAGAATGACAAGAGAATATTTGGATCTGCGGCACAAAAATAACATGTTCTTGTTCTCGTTCACCTTCTCTATTGCTCATACCCACTGTAGCAAATTGGCCAAGAATTAGGTGGTCTTGTAGAATATTATTCAATTTGAATGTAATGAAACATACAGTGAAAAGGTTACACATTTTTGGACCGAATTTTGATGCTCCCTCAATTGTACCAATTATAAAGCTTTTTATTATAATATGTAATAAGTCAGATAGACAGACAAAGAACATTATTGAGGTCCTGAGGAACACTATTTCAAGGAGGTAGAGCAGTGGGCCGCTCCCACGTCGGAACGGGTAGGCCGAGCCTCACCGCCGCGTCGTGGGCCCTCTGGACAGCATAGAGTTGATGTGCAAGTTCTGAGCTCCTGAGCGCAGAGCTCCATTCTTCCTCAGTCATGTGCCGAGAATCGCGTGATGAGGAGCACTGCCAGAGCATGTGTTCTAACGTTTATATGGCGCAACAATCTGGGCATGTTGGATTAATGCTTGCAAGAAACTGGTTGTGGGAACGATGACTTGGGTACGACCTGGTTTGAAGCACACGGAGGGTAGATGTCTGGCCCTGCAAAATTGCATATGAGGATGGGGGAAAATCCTTCTGCCGAGCTGATAATGTTTAGTCACCTAGTTGAAAGTGAGGAGAACATCCCTAAAGACTATTAGGTTTGAGTCTGAAGGTCCCACAGGCTGCCCAGGACGGTAAGTAAGTGCGCGTGCTCGGGCGTGGGCGATCTCGTTTAGGTTTGCATGGAGGCTAAATGTGATCCGAGGTGAGCCGCAAACTTAATTATGGCGTGTTCTGAAATATGCATATTACCTAAGATGCGAGCTACTTCAGCCGATACCGATCCAGATGTAAAGGCTCGCACTGCTGCTCGTGAGTTTGTATAGATGTGTTGCCGGTAGTCGTCAAGGAGAGCGACAGCTATGGCTGCTTGTTCAGCTTTGGCGGGAGTGGTGTTCCTGATAGACGCGGAGTGAATAACACATCCTGCGTGGTCAACTGCAACGACCGAGAAGTTGGCTGTTCGACCGTATTGCGCCGCGCCTACGAAGCATGCAGAACCCGGGTTTGCATGAACACTCTTGAGCAGTGCTTCACCCCAGGCTATCCGCATGTTCACGTTGTGCTGCGGATGTACGTTGCGGAGAAACAAAGCGACCATAATGTTGGTCGTTTGCTTTTTGGTGAGAGACTGACTACGTTCCTCTTCTACCGCACTATACTCTAGGATTGTCAGGATGCTCCTTCCTGCAGCCGAGAAGGAGAGCCTGGCCATCTGAGCCGTATGCTGTGCTTCGATGATCTCTTCCAACGGTTGTGTATACCCAACTGCATGAGGCGTTCCGTACTGGTTCCCGAAGGGGCTCCTAGCACTCTTTTGATGCTCTTACGGATCAGATGATTAATTTTGGCCTTTCATGACTTACAAAAAGTGCATGGCCGCAACATAAGTAATGTGGCTTATTAAGAAAGCGTGGAATAGTCTTTGTAAATTGTTTTCTCTCAAGCTAAATCAAGAGTTGGAGACCCTAAGGATAGGACTATTCATGCTTGTCGTTTTAGTTGTGAGCTTGTTTATGGTGTGATCATTTGTGCCATTGACCTCTATAAGCGTTCAAAGTACTCTGATTATCTCTACTCTAGGGATGATATGACTAGAGCTGGTGCGAAGCATTAAATTGATATCTGGAAGGGGAACCCAGCCTCGAGGCTTTACACCCCTTCTATTAGGTCTGTAAAGCATAGGTTCCGACTTGGTTGGAAAGAGTCGTAGTCCAGTGCCACTAAGAAAAGCTTCGGTGTATTCTATAGCCCGTTGGAGTGCCTCTTCTACTCTGCCTTCTCTCCCACCCGTGCACTAGACAGTGATGTCATCGGCGTAAAGGGTATGACGTATGCCTTGTATCTACGAAAGCCTCTTGGAAAGCTCACACATAGCGATATTGAACAGAAGTGGTGAGACCACCGAACCCTGCGGCGTACCTTTGGAGCCAAGAACGACAGGTTCTGATTTCAGATCTCCTATCAAATCATGGCCTTTCTGCTTATGAGGAAAGAGCTGATGAATGCGTGAAATCTCTGCCCCAAGCCAAAAGTAGGGATGAAGTTGAGAATATGAGTAAAGGATAGATTTTCATAAGCTTTCTCTAAATCTAGTTACAAGATTTCCCTGACATCTGTCGTTTTAACGTCGATAATCTGGTGTTCAGTGAACTTCATGGAATCTTGGGAGGATAATGCTGGTCGGAAGCCAATCATGTTGCACGGAAATAAGCCATGGTCTTCAATGTGTTGAGTAATGCGGCTAATATAGACGTGTTCGGCTACCTTTCCTATGCAGGATGTAAGTGATATGGAACGTAGATTACAAATATTCAGTGGACGTTCTGATGTCCAGATAAAGATGACTGACGCCAGCTTCCACGATTCACAAAGTATGGGACAGTGCCCTGTTCCCATACTTTGTTAAGCTCATCCGTGAGTATTTGTATGAAAGCATCGCCGAGATTACGCAGAATTCCACTTGAGATACCGTCCGGGCCTGGGGCTGATCGACTATTCAGTTTCATAAGAACCTCCCTCACATCAACCGTGCTGAAAGGTTCGTCTAAAGACCCCACGTGCGGACCCTCGTAAAGGGGATAGTCGGCATCACACGAGAGATCAACTGGCAGATAAGTTTTCGTGGGCCGTTCGAAAACTTTTTCTTCTGAGTCTTCTTGTCTGGCTATATGGAGGACTTTGTCTATCGCCCACCTCTCGTTGGATTTCGAGTTAGATTCTTTCAACAGGTGCTTCAGCAAGTTCCACCTGCCTCCTCTGTGCATCTGGCCATCGGCCGAATTGCAAACTTCATCTCGTTATTGTCTAGAGAGCGTCTGGCAGTGTTCGTTAATCTGGAAATTAAGCTCAGCAATTTCTTTCCGCAGCCTACGGTTCAGTTTCTGTCCCTTCCATCTATGAAGAAGGAGGTTTTTAACGTCGCGCAAATGCGCTAGACGGCTGTCCATTCTGTCAACCCTAAGATCAGTAACTATGGACTTTGTTGGTAGCTGCAGGTACATCCACCTTGAGCTGTGCCACCCAGGGATCGAAAGAATCTGGAGACTCCCTCCCGATTCTCTTTTTTCTGCGCCCTGATTTCGTGGAAACGATCCCATTAGTGAACTGAAATTCTTTTGGAGGTCTGCTCTGTATTTCCATCGAAGTGACGAGAATGTGATGATCACTGCTGAGACTTTCGTTCAGATTGTGCGAGGTTACCGACCCCGAGTTTGCCACGAAGGTTAGGCCCGGGGTAGTGTCCCTGGAGCATGAATTTCCAATTCTAGTAGGAAACGAAGGATCCGTGAATAGAGTTAGGTTGTAGTCTGAAGCAGCCTGTCAGAGATCTCTACCCTTAGCGTTAGTGTGGTGATATCCCCACTCCTGATGTTGGGCATTGAAGTCCCCGGAAATAATAGGTGTGGCTCCAGCTGCCTTTGTTATTGTCCTGGATATTAGCGAAGTGAAGCGCTGTCTCATGTCCCTAGGAGTACTCTAAATATTCACAATGAAGAGGCGGTTCCGAAGCTACCCACTTGGTATAACCTCGGAAAACATGTGCTCAGTTTTCCTAAGGCTCATGGAAAGATCGTGAACTACGGTGGTAAACTTCGTCGAGAGAAGGGTGCAGATACCTCTTGTATCTTGCCCGAACAAGCAGTGGGACCGATAGCTCGATAAGGTAAATGAGTTCATCAATGTTTCTTAGAGCAGGACGTTCTCCAGCTTGTTAGTATGTGACCGAATGAATTGCTTAAGGACCGCGTTCTTACGCAGAGATCCACAACAGTTCCGCTGCCAAACTACAATGTTACTATTACTAGTCGGACCCGCCAAGATTGCAACTTTAGTTTGATTTGCCTTGCAGCACAATACGTATAGGGGCCTGCTTTCCCCCTTTAGAGTGTCCCTAGGTTTGGGGATACCGGATGAAAACGAAGGACTTGCCCCTGTTGAACCTGACGGCCCACTATTATTCTTGGATTTGAGTGTTGCAACCCTCATGCTCAAAGTTGAGAACGCTTTTCTCAGGGACTTGAGCATGTTCCTCAATTCGGCTTGAAATTCTTTCATGTCGTTTTTAAACTCGTTAAAGGCAGATTTCAGATTGTCCAGCCCTCATTTCGTAAAGGCTGGGACAGAGCTCTCTTCTTTATGGGACGTTCGTCTGCAGGTGCCTCAGACGGCATCTCAATGGGCACGTCTGGTGTTCCCGATGAGGTGGCGACTGTGAGGGTGACGACGCGGTCGCCAAGTTTAGTTCAGCTACCTCTGCTTGAAGACGCTCAAAAGCGCTCCTTAGCAAAGCGCTTTCGCAATCCTATCCACGCCATGCTCTGACAGTGAATGCGCTTTCCTCGGTACCATGAATGGCGTTTCCTTAGCAAAGTCGGCCCAGCGAGTATCCCTGGCGGCCGGCGTATGTAGTCGAACAGCAGAGGGGTTTTGAATCGCGAGCGTCCCCGGGATATGGAGCAACGGCTCTTGGATGATGACCGTGGCGCTGGTTGTCCAGTGCGCCCTCTCGATGGCGATCTGCTGTGGCTCTGCAGGTGCTCGGTGCTGGTCGGCGCTGGGGACTTGGTGCGTTGACGTTCATGTCTTCTTCGGCAAACTACATATGGTACTTGAAAGCGTTGTCTGCATACCCTGTCCGCTGTAGCGTGAGGCCCTCCACAGAGGGCACACTCGGGGGTGCACACGTGATCCTTGGACGACGACGCCTCACTGAAACTTCTGCAAATCACATCTTTTGGCACCTGGCACACGTCGGCGCGATGATAATGATGAAAAACATTTATTATAAAAGAGAGAGGTACGGGGCCAAAGCATGAACCCCGCTACATGGTCGGCGTCCTTAGTCCGGGACACCGCATAACGAGGTGACGAGGCCCCTACTCGCACCCGTCTCACCAGAACCCGTTGAGACTCTAGTGATGAGCAGTTGAGGAGGGCACTCTCCCATGCCTCTCGGGAAGGGGTACAGGAAGGGGGTGGGTGGGGATTTTCGGACATGCCCATACCATGTGGAAGATATCACACGTCTCCCCACAGTGTGGGCACCGCCCATCTGTGTTCGCATCGAAATGTTTTAGGATTGCAGGACAGAGTAGAGTACCAGTCTGCAGGCGCCTTAGAGTTCGCTCTTCCGCCTTATCAGCCCCTTTGCAAGAGCCGGGTAAGGGCGGTGAGTGTCGCAATAATAGGTCAGAATTTCTTTGAACCGCAACAGCGGTGTATTGGCCTCCGAGTCATAAGAGCCAAGGTGAGGAGCCCAGTGGGTAAGCGCTCGGGCGGCCGCGTCAGCGGCCTAATTACATCGTAAGCCCTGATGGCCAGGAGCCCATACGATGCGTTTCGTGGCTTGATCAGCGAGAGCCCGTTTTAGAATTTGGGTGGATAGGGGGGATATCTCTCCTACCAAGTAATGAGCACATGCTTTCCGGGAGTCCGTGATGATAACTTTCGAGTTGGGGTCCGCAGCAGCAAGCGCTATCGCGACTTCCTCAGCGCGCTCTGGATTTTGTGCTCGGAACGAGAGCCCATTGACATGCTTTTCCCGGTGAACTACACAGGCCGTGTAGTTCACCGGGATCCCGTGGGCGAAGGCCCTGTTCTATCTACGTAGAATACACCAGGTCGGGAGCCGTGTTGCCTATCGAGCGTCCGAGCCCGCGCCTGTCTTCTGCTTTCGTGCGTGTGCTTATCCATGTTACTGGGGAGTGGAGAGACCGAGAGTATATGCCGACACAGTTCCGGAATACGCTCCA
Organism: Rhipicephalus microplus; assembly: GCF_043290135.1. Lineage (NCBI taxonomy): Eukaryota > Metazoa > Arthropoda > Arachnida > Ixodida > Ixodidae > Rhipicephalus > Rhipicephalus microplus. The sequence goes on along the minus strand of NC_134700.1, from coordinate 82,847,938 downwards.
CCTCCTCTGCAGTGCAAGTGTGCTGTATATGTAAGCGGTTCAGCAGGCGGCGCCTGGGAGCCGTCTGCACGAGCCGCGTATATTGATTCATGAGGTGGGTCTCCCGCAACTCCTGGTAGAAGTTGAGCACTCCTAACGCCCTCAGTTTGGCGTTGGAAGTGGCCACCAGGAGATCCAGAGCTCGTTTAGTAGCCTTACGAATGATGGCATGTAATCTTTCATCTTCTTGCTTGTTGGTGCGAATGTATGAGGCGGCGTAGAGGATCCGGCTAGTCACGAAGGCATGGGTGAGCCGAAGCGCGTCCCTGCCCCGCAGACCACCCCGCTTGTTGGAAACGCGGTGGATCATGCGCCCTACCTGTTCGCCTATTCTCTTGAGTTTCGCTATAGTGGAGTCCGGTCTGAGTCTGTGGTGAATGAACAGGCCCATAATCCGGAGCTCCTCCACCTCTCTGATTGGAACCCCAGACAGGGAGATGTGTATGGCTGACTTATCTCTTGGCTTCGCTCTAACGTGCAGAAGCTCTGATTTGTTTGGAGTACATTGGAGTCCACAATCGTTGGCATACGTTGGCATCCTTGACTATGGATGCGGCCTGCTGAAGGCGTTCCTGCATTTCACCAAGGCTCCCTTCAGTGGTCCAGACTGTAATATCATAGGCATATACTGCGTTTTGTGTGCCTTCCACACTGGCCAATTTGCTTGGAAGGCGCATCACAGCAATGTTGAAAAGGAGTGGTGATAACACTGCTCCCTGTGGGGTACCCCGTGTTCCCATAATGTACGGGCCATATTCCTCGTCCTCGATCCGAAGAAGTGCCTGGCGTTTATAGAGAAAATCTCTGACATATGCAAAGGCCTTAGCCCCGCATTCGGTGGAACTCACGTTAGCCAGGATGCTGCTGTGTTTAACATTGTCGAAAGCCCCCTTCATATCAAGGGCGAGGATGGCTTTATCATTGTGTTGCATAGTTATGGGCTGTATTACGGCCCTATGGAGCTGGAGAAGGACGTCCTGTGCAGATATGTGTGGGCGAAACCCAAACATGGTGTCTGCAAAGAAGCCCTTGCCGTCAAGGTATGGGGAGAAGCGATCCCGTACCATCGTCTCCATAAGCTTGCCCGCGCACGAAGTCAGTGATATGGGCCTCATATTTTCTGTATTCACGGCCTTGCCTGCTTTGGGGATAAAAGTCACAAGTAACGTTTTCCATTCGGAAGGGAGCGCACGGCATCCGCAAGCTATGCCGGAGTGCCTTGGTACCCTTGCAGAGCTCGCCGGAGCTGCTTCTGCGCCTCCCCTCTCGTTTGAGAGGGGTCTATGAGACTGCGAAATAGACGCCATGTCTCCTTCGAGCTCATCTGACGAGCTGCGGCGTCGCAGCGGGCTATTCAATTTGAATCTGAGAGTTAGGCAGCATACGCTGCAGCCTGTTCCGTGAGTTGAGATATGCGTATACGTAATTTGTGATTAGTCTTCTGCTTTTTCCAACGTTTTGTTAAGCTTCGGCGCGCCTCCCACAAGTGTAGGAGGTGAGTGTCAACTGCGGGGATTTCTTGGTTGGTTTGGAGGGTAGTAACAAGTCTTTTCTGAATGTTGCTTACGTGTTGAGTCCATTCTGCATAGCCTCCAGAAAGTAGTACGGGAGGGATAGTCTGATTGCGAAATTGGGTCCAAACGGTCAACTTGGCTTGACCGCATTTTTTATAAGCTGACTTTTCCAGGAGTGTGACCCGGAGAAGGCAGTGATCACTGCCTAGAGAATCGCCCAAGTTCTGCCAGGTAGCATCCTTAGCGTTTTTTTACGAGAGAGAGGTCCGGACACGTGTCACGGGTTATCGAGTTCCCCACTCGAGTGGGGTATGCCGGATCTGTGAGCAGCGTGAGGCGAAGGGTGGACATTAGCTCCGCCAGCTTACGTCCTCTGGCCTTCTCGTAGTGATAGCCCCATAGCCCCAGTGAAGGCTGGGAGCATTGAAGTCTCTCACGATCACTAAGGGGTCCTTGTCTGCAATCTTGATCGCCCGGAGGAAGATTTTGCTAAAAGTTACGCGTGGATTATGCGGGGGGCTGTATATATTTAGGATGTGTATTGACTGGTCGCGACGTCTGAGAGGCAGTACTCTGACCATTGTGTATTCTTGTTCAGTACTTAAGTTTAAATCGACCTGAATCACGGTATATGCCTTGTTCACCAGGATGGATGACGAGCCCCCCCCCCCCCCCCTGGAAAGTGCTATAGCCAGAGAATTTAACGTCCAAACCGGGCTCCTGCAAAGCAAGCAAGGCGGGCATGTTTCCGAGAGACTGCAAGTAGAGCTGGAGGTGCGACCATTTTTTCCAGGCTCTAAAACCCCTGCAGTTTCATTGTATAATCTCAAATTTGTAGATATTTAGCTTGTTTATTGGATCGGCTAGCCATCTTTTAGTATTTATTTACGGTGAAGAGGACCGGTCCGCAACTGGAGCCGGCCCCAAAAAGCCTTCTTCTGCTGCCGGACGGGAAGCCGGCTTGCGTTTAACCTGCGTGGAGTCGCTCTGAGTGGTGTTTTTAATTTGGGCGATAACCCAGGGCTGCACGGCTTTAAGGACTGAGTTAGAGACCTGCACCACAATTTCGGGAAGTGCTTGCGTTAAGGCTGCCGTGAACATGTCCTGAAAGGACTCGCAGACTGCAGACATGATTTGGGTGGGGAGGGCTGCCACGCTCGCCTCTAATTGCTCGGTTTTACGCTCTAGGGACTCGATGCGACCGATGTATCCGGTAATGGAAGCTGGTCAAACTACCGTGTCCGCGTCCGCCGCGTCCTGCCTCGCACCAGTGAGGCCTTACAACACCAGGCGGACGAATGCGGCGAAGACCAAGGCGGCGGATTCCAAATGACACGGGGAAACAAAAGGTACGGGCAGTCTTAAACACGCATGGTCCCACTCATTTCCATCGATTAGGAAAATCCTTGAAAAGCAGGTGCAATACGAAAAACACGCGGAACATCTAACCAAATATATATCTCACGAAATTGCACCTAAGGGCCTCCGCCTAGCCTGCAACCCCTCAATGTCTACACTAAGTGAAGCAGAAAGGGGGCAGTGGGAAAATTATTGCTAGAAGCGTCCTTGCAACTGACTCGGGTCATTGCGGACCATAGTGAGCGTAAGGCCGCCGAATACAGTGTCACGGAGGCCACGCAGAAATTGTTATCTAATCACGGAGAGCATGAGGCATGAGAACGGGAAAGATATGAACTAAAGAAGAGAGGCGAAATTTCAGTAGTAAATGATAGAAAATTCAAGCGGGACAGCAGTAGCTCCACTGCTCTGCAACAGGAAAATAGGAATGAGGCCGTACAAGAACGCCAGGGACCACCCGTACCACAACCTAACTTTGAGTAGAAAAATTGGAACTTGAAACTACATTGCAATCCTAATCAAAACATCCTTACTCTCGAATATGACGCTGACACTCCCGTGCAACGTGATAGCCAAGAGCAGCCGAAAACTTATGAGAAAAATGTCCTCAATCTGTCAAACACAACACTCACACCCGCTCATCTTCAACTTTTGTCGAGAGGCTTAACCTTTTGTCTATCATCCGGTAGATTCAATGAATTTGAACTGTACCAAGACCTCGATAACATTGCGCGTAATCTCCGCCTCCGTGAATACTTTCATGATGGCAAGGACTGTACGGACGAGAATAGAGAGATTGGTGGTGACAAATCATGGTGTCCGGGTGAGCAGAGGAACAAACACCTCGATATGTATATATCAGCGATTCAAAAAGATATCATCAGAGCGTATGAAAAAAAATCGGCCCTTTCGAAACAACATATCAAAGTCAGAACGAAGGGCACTCGATGAACTACGAAAAAACACTGGAATTAGTATCAAACCGGCTGATAAAGGGGGCTGCATAGTAATTCTAAACACGTCGGACTACTTAAAGGAAGGGGAACGACAGCTATCAGACACAAAATTCTACAAAGAACTTCCAACAGACCCGACTCCCGAATTTGAAAAGAAGATAAAAGTAACCCTAAAGAATCTCCGCCGGGACGAGAAAATTACCGGCAAAATGTTAAAAGCAATGTTACCGGCCCATTCTGTTCTCGGTCGATTCTATTTATTTGCTCCCCAAAATACACAAGGCAGGTAATCCAGGACGTCCGATAGTATCCAGTAACAGCACATCAACAGAAAATATATCAGAATTCATCGATTCCTTAATAAAAAACATCCTCCCAAATTTTCAATATTACCTAAAGGACACAAACCACTTCATCTGCGAAACTTCAAGTCTCGACATCCCAGGCGGCAGTTTTCTGGTGACCATGGACGTCTGCTCACTGTACACCAACATACCCCACCATGACGGAATAGTGGCTATGGTTTCTGAATATGTGAAATCTGACTCATCAACCAGTGTAAGTGGCGAGGTACTGTTTACACTTCTTGAACTTGTACTAAATTATAACCATTTCGAGTTCAACGGCAAGCACTTCCTTCAGGTCAGTGGCACTGCAATGGGCACGAAAATGGCCCCAAACTTCGCGAGCACCTTTATGGCTTCACTTGAAATCCCTTTCATTGAGGGACGCACCTTGAAACAATTTCTACTACAGAAGATACTTAGACAATATTTTTATGATATGGAACCATGATGAGGGAAGTCTTTTCCGCTTTATAGAGGATTTTAACAAATGCCACCCGTCAATAAAATTCACGCACGAAAATTCCAGAACTAGCATTAACTTTTTGGACGTCACTGTCACGGTCAAAAATGACCGCTTGTCAACAAACCTTTACAGAAAGCCTACAGACCGTCAAATGTACCTACATTTCAACAGCAGCAACCCAAAGCAATGCAAAACGGGTATTCCATATTCTCAGGCCTACCGGTACCGAAGAATATGCACTGATATGCGGGAATTGGACAGACACGCGGAGCACCTAAAGCATTCTTAATGAAACAAAATTATCCGCAAGACATTATTGACGATGCCATTCTATGTGCTCGCAACGTGAACAGGAATGATATAATCAAGGGACAAAACAGAGTATCTAAAACGACTTCCCAAACGAACCTTGTACTAACTCCTCATCAGCGCCACGAATCAACAACATACTTTCCCGCCATTTCAACACAATCAGGTAAAGCAAACGACTAACTTCTATTTTCGCAAAGCCACCTCACGTGGTGTACCGCCGGGATAAAAATCTGAAGGACATTTTTGTCAGAGCAAAAACAAACACCCCCAAATTTCAATCAGGGTGCCATCCCGGCGGAAAAGCTCGATGCAAGGTATGCCCACAGATGGTCACAACACGTGAATCCAAAGCGAACTTCTCGGATTTCAAATTCTGCATAACTGAAAGCCTTAATTGTGACTCCAGTAATGTAACATACATGCTACATTGCAACATCTGCGGACAAGAATATATCGGCCAAACAGACACGCCATTTCGGCTGCGGTTTCATAATCACTGGTACCACGCCACTTCACTGCCGAAGCTACTTTTATATAGACATCTGCGCCTGCCAAACCACAGTTTTGAAAATATCAGCGTAACTTTTTTGCAGTCCGGTTTCTCAAACAGACGCGAGCGCGAACAGCGTGAGGCATATTTTATTTTCAAATTTCGAACATTAGTAGCCGGCATCAACGAGGACCCCGGAAAACTCAACTGCCCCCGAGAAGTAAGCCAGGAGGAAATTGGTGACAAAGATTGATAGCTGGAGACCATGCTTTTTTCTGACTGACTCGTACGTGTACACTGTCCTTTCTTGTTTTTTTGTTTTTCTTTTTTTTCTTCCCTTTTTTTCTTCTTTTTTTTTCTTTTCTCCACATGCACATAAAAAGTGTTTACGTTCGCCTACCACTTGATGACCATTGAAGGGAAACGGACGAAGATTAAAAGCAAAGAGCCGACCGACCCATTAAGGGGAAACCCTTCCTTTACGCACGCCGCACGCCGACCGATCCATTACGGGGAAACCCTGTCTTTACGCACGCCGTCACGGACTCTCCCGGCACCGCGGTGACAATCTTGAGTGGCCCGACACACGTCGAGAACTGAACAGCACGTGATAAGAACCGTACGTGGACGTACACGGACAGTTGGTTTCGTTCTCAGTGTTGACAGTGGTTTTTCCTCTTTTTTACTTTCTTTTTTTCTTTTTCTTTTTCGTCTTTTTTCTTCCCCCTTCTTTTTTTGTTTTGTTCCCTTTTTTTAGTTCCCTCTCACTCTCGCAAACATCTTTCAAGGCGAGAGGGACGCGGCAGCAACGAAGTTTGGAAGTTCATGTCAGTATAACTCATCCCCTGATGAAGGGAGGACCCCTCCCGAAACTGTTGGGAAATAAATATATTTATCCTTGTTGCCAACTCTCCCGTTGTGCCATATCCCATACCTTCACGAAGACTAACTGGCTCATTGAATTATTACTCCCAATATATATATATATATATATATATATATATATATATATCCTCGCAGGGACGTCTGTGCAAGCAAGCAGGCGTTTGGTGTGTAGCGACACTACGGACCTGAGCTAACGGGGGTTTCCACCTCTCCCACGCCTAGCCATGCGTGGCTGCGCCGTGTACGGGGAAAAGGGGATTCTGGGGGTTGAGCCGACGCCGGGTGATTGGACCTTTAAGGCCCCTCGGCAGAGGCAGGACACCCCTTTGGCCCCGTCTTCACGTAGACGGCAACCTTTGGGCTGGCCGACCCAGGGGAATTCGGCAGTCGCCTTTTCCTATCTCTCTCTCCCCTCCTCTTCGTCTTTACCTCTCACTTTTTTATATGTTCTGTCATCTTCTATCTACCGTCTACTTCCAATTTTTTCTTGCGGCGAGTTTTAACCCTGTGTAGGTGCCCACCTTTGGATAACTATATTTGGTTATAGCGGCGATGTATGGCTGGTGCCTTCAAGTGTTGTACCTTGTAGCGTTCCCTTGTTGGGCTCGGAGGTGGGTGGTCACCAACGCCGCCGAACTTCAAATGCTTCTTATGTAAAAATACCCCCTCTCTGAATGATCGGTCTTTGAAAAGGAACTGCACTTATGAAAGCTCCAAACGTACCTGAATTGATTGTGACCATTTTCAACACTTTTTGGTCATACGCTCTGTTACACTCAACGAGTCTGTTGAAGCATTGTCGGTCTTTCTGATAGCTAGAACTCTTGAAAACTTAATACGCAAATATTATGATGCAAAGAAGCTGTCATCTGGTGATCTTCTTTTTGAACTGGCCCAAAAAGACCACTCAAACACTCTCCTGAAGAAGCAAAAGCAGCTTGCACACATGAACGTGTCTGTCACCCCCCCCCCGCCGTCTTAACACTATCCAAGGTGTCATTTCAAAACACGAACGTATGCGAACAACGGAAACTGACCTCCTTGAGGGCTTCCGAGAGCATGGCGTAATCGCCATACGTCGAATCACAATCAGACGGAAAGGTGAAGAAGTGGTAACCCCGCATATGGTATTAACCTTTATTCGCTCCATCTTGCCCGAATCTGTAAAAGCGGCGTTCTTTCTATGTAAAGTCCGTCTCTAATTACCTAACCCCAGAAGGTGCTTCAAGCGCCAGAAATACGGACAAGCATCAAACAATTGCCGCGGAAGAATAACATGTCTGACATGTGGTGACCATGAGCACCCAACCGAGAACTGCACTTTGAAGCAAACAGAATGTCCTCATTGTCAAGGGCCCCATGCCGCGTACACGCGCACATGTGAAGCGTTCAGGAAAGAAAAGGCTATAGTTCACACCGAGGTTACGGAAATTATCACATATTCGGGAGCCCAGAAGAAGGTACACCTATTTTCCGGAAGGTCATACGCTGAAGCAGCTCGCCGGGGAGCCGGGCGACATCTAGTGGCGGTGGGCACGCAATACAGTTTTGCTGATGTGTGCATATCTCATCCCCCCCCCCCCCCCAAGCAGCCACTGGCTGTACCAACCCATCAAGTCCCGGAGGTCGACCTTTATCAGACCCCAGGAACCACACACACAACTGAGACACCTGTCTCTTCTGACAAACATCTATTAGCTTCCGAGGGTCCACCGGAGGCAATTGAAGTGACACCAGGATCCTCAGCATCTAAGATGTTGACGGAATTCCCCCAAGTGAGCCGGGGCCCCATAGATCGCCTCAGAGGAATAGACACACTCCAGTGAAGCCGCCTGATAAAGGCAGTGAAGTGTGAATAGGTCGCACTCTTTTCCTCATTCATGAAAATGGCTGCCAAAAATATCATTCACTGGAATTGCCGAGGCTTACTTAAGAACTTAGACGACATCTATGAAATACTTGTACAGCACCAACCAAACGAACTTTGCTTACAGGAAACACACCTAAAACCTACACAAAGTAGCCTTTAAAAAGATATGTGGTATACCGAAAGGACAGACAGGGCACTGCGCATTCATCTGGCGGTGTCGCTATCATGGTGCAGAAAAGCAGTTCCGTCTCAAGACATCACTCTAGTTACTGACTTATACCCCTGTTACACGGGCATGCTAACCTCAGTTGTGACCAACCTCAGTTAACTCGTTCGAACTGTGGTTTGCGCTAACCGAAGTCTGCCAGAGTTTCACGGGTCATCTTGATCGCAGTTCTCGGCTACTTAGTATGTCACGTGATTGCTTGCGTACAGGCAACTTATTTATTTGTTTCGGTTTAAACTATTGGTACAACTGTGTATAAATGATAGTTTTATAAGAATAACTGTCATTTGTAACCATGTCAATGTGTTTCAGGAAGTTTTACACAGGTTGGTTTGTATTTAGTTTTTTGTGAACAATCTGGAAACAATTGCGCATTTGGCTGTACAGTCGCATTTGCGGCTGACAAAATCCGTAGCTCGCAAGCTGTAGACGTGGCAGTTGTGTGTGATTGCTTTGGTCCTTGTTTAACGTCCGGTGCGATCGCGCGTCTGGTTGTCTAGTTTTCCTTCTTTTTATTTCCAGCGTGGTTATGGCGTTCTGTGTCATGCGTGAGTGCTGGTGGACCGTCGTCGGTTTCCCACAATGGCTCTTCGCCCACCGGAGCAGCGTCTCAGCGACGATGGACTTATCTGGACGACGTTCACTGCTTTGCAAAGCAGGCTGCACGACCAACGGACAAAGCAAGTGCGTCGTACAAGTAATTGGAAACATTGAACGAGAAAGGGAGTGTGCTGACCAGCTACAACGTCGACTGATGCTCAGGGCTGCACTACTTGTCACGCGCGAAAGGCAAATATGGATGCATCCATGTTGTACGAAAGAAATGTGGATGCATCCATGTGCATGTGGTACGAAAGAACATTGTCTAAGCTTCCAGGCAGCAAGTTCCGCGAGAACTTTCGTGTCAATCGATCTACGTTTAGGTACCTTGTGAGGGTGTGTCAGGGCAGGAAGAGAGAAGACACGGTAATGCGCAGAGCGATTCCTTTAGACAAGCGCGTCGCCATTGCCCTGCACTATCTCGCCACCTCCGCGGAAGACAGAACCGTGGCTAACCTTTTTGGCGTAAGCCGCTATTCTGAAAAACATCATTCGCGAATTCTGCGGTGTGGTTGTTTGGTGCCTTGAGGCGCGCCTAGTCAGGTTTCAACACAAGCGGGAGCTGAAGGAACACTTGAGGCCATTCGGAGCAGTGACCGGATTTCCCCAATGCCTGGGTGCCTTAGATGGCTGCCACACAGAGGTTTGCCCACCTAAAGAACATGCCACCGACAATTTTAACTATAAAGAGTGGTACAGCACCATTCTTCTTGCTGTTGTGCACCACCTGTAAAAATTTATGTACGTGAACGTGGGGCCATCTGGGAAGAACCACGACGCTGCAGTGTTGGAAAGTTCGCGAGTGTCAAAAGTGCTGGCGAGTGAACTCTTTCAACTGGAGGCAAATGATGTTAAAGGAGTTTCAGTGTGCCCCGTCCTCCTCGGTGACCAAGCATTTCCTTTGCAGTGCCACGTTAAGAAACCTTTTTCTCGCGCAGAGCAACCTGGTTCCGCCTCGCGGGTGTTCAATTACCGCTTGTCGAGTGCCAGACGGGTTGTTGAGAATGCTTTTGGCAGGCTACAAGCACGTTTTCGAATCATGCACAAAGGCCTCGAAGTCGATATTGACAATGTCAATTATTACGGCTTGCTGCGTACGCACAACATATCTGAAGAACTCAAAGATCAATTCGATATCACCTGGATGGAAGATGTGGTGCACCGAGACACAAGCCGGCCACAACCAGTGTGCAGAAGTCAACGGTCAGAGCCACATGGAGTAACAGAAATGCTACTCGGTGTGGCTGATGCTCTTGCCGAGACTTCACTGTTGGTCAAGCTAACTGAACATACAGTTCTTGGTGCATCACAGAGGAAGTGTCCAAGGAATTGTAGCAGCTAAATTTCAGCTTTCTCATCTTTTTTTTAATAATTTCAACGTCTTGTGCACTTCTGTTTTGTTTTCTTTTGCTGTAATGTGTTCCAGGTTTACATTCACTGATGATTTTTGTACATATATTATCACATACACTATCCCATTTTTCTGTCACTCTTCCTAATGTTTAACATGTTTGAACATATATGCAAAATGCAAAATTAAAGGTCTCGACACATGGCTGGAGAAGCAAGTACTGTGCACAAGACTGTTGAGCTACTGATGCAAGGGCTCATCATTGCAGTTTTATGTAGCAGTTAATTACTTTCTGAAAATTTCAACAGATTGGTTGGTACTAACAGCCTGCTTTTACAGTTGTGTCACAGTGATGTTGTTTTTAATTGTACGCAGTTCAAAGTAAGAAATCTCGGCACCGACACCTTGGGCTGTTACATAAATGTTTTCTTATTATTTTAGATAAGGTCTTGAAATGTCGAATACTTTAATGTAAAGGTATTCATGTTTATGCAATCGCCCTATCAGTAGTCGTTTAATGAAGGATATCAAATAGTAAAGCTAGAGCTCAGTATGGCATCACTGAAACTCACCCATAAAGTAGTCTATTGGGTATTTGGGATGACATCATTATGAACAAGCTTAAAAACGAAAAAACAAACGCCAAGCTTAGCTTCATAGACTCACGGTTTATTTTGAGACTCAAAATAAGACTTAAGAAAGCCCAGCATTTCTTTCAGAGTCTCATTAGAATTTTCCTTGAGCTGCAGGAGTTGTCCCTGGAGCTCCATACTCTGTGAGGCCAAGTCAATGCTGCGTTGCTCGGCTTTCTTATGTAGGTCGAGAAGTTCCTGTAAACCTTTTGCTGGCCTTTTTTGTTTCTTCTTATTGCTGGAGTCATTCGCATCAGGCTGGCTCTCAGATTCTGAAGAGGTACTGCAGTTGGCAGCAGCATTGCTGTCACCTTGAACGTTGACTGTGCTTGATTCCTCCATTACCAGAGTGTTATCTTCAGTTTCAGCTTCTTTCCATGTGGCTAGCACTTAGCCCCTGCAGGTGCCTCATTAAGCTCTGGCACCTGTGTATAACATGGAAAAAGAATCACCCAATGCTTAGTGTCAGTTCAAAGCTTACATTCCTAAATGACTTTCATCAGAGGCTTTTGTTCATAAAACTACAGAATTTTACCTAGCAACCAGTGGCGAGATATCTTGCCTGTGACTCTTGATAAAGAACCATCAGCACATGCGCCATATTCTTATTAGCTACATGCATCCTAAATTTGAAATCGTATTCCTGTCAGTCACCAATGTCAGTCACCAATGTAAATTATGACTATCCATGAAAGTGTCATTGCTTCACAATACCACAGGTAATACGTACTAGTGTTTTTATACTAGTACTAGTATACATAATTTACATTGGTGACCTGTCAGTCACCAGTGTAAATTATGACTATCCATGAAAGTGTCATTGCTTCACAATACCACCGGTAATACGTACTAGTGTTTTTATACTTTTCAGTGCAATTTATTTCTACAAATTATAACACAAATCATGGAAGCAAAGTATAATAGAAAGAATGGTGTGTTAGTGACAGATCTGCAGCTCTGAGTGAGGGAGAATTCAGTTTGATCGATTCATCGATTCTTTTTTTTTTGATTAGTTGTCCATCTCATTGCATGATTTTCGACGAGCACGTGTGGCGATGTGAGTGCGCATGGTTGCTGTGGTTATGTGTGACACTGATGTTTGGATAATAAAGTTAGTTTCGAGTGACGTTCTTTCGCTTTTTTCTAATTTTTTTCTTGACGGTGCAAGTCTTTGGGTTTTTCAGTATACACAAAAATTTTTGCTGCTTCTGTTACAATTATTTGCAACCGCAATTTCCTTTTCTCTGTAATTTTGTCTGTACCCACGTGAATGACTATTTGTAGTTATGCACTCACACAGACCTCCATTCTCGTTCATGAATGTTCATTGGCACAACCCATCATTCGTGATCATCTCAACTCTAGGAGCGCCCATGAAATGGTATACCAACGTGAAATAAATGAAAGCCTTGAAATTGAAAATGGCAGTTACCTCTACACTTTCCTCCACAAGGCTGCTGTGATTGACAGGAAGAGTGCCCAAAAAGGAGCGCAAAAGCCAGTAATATGGCCAGTCCACAGCCTTAGACGCCGTTGTCCTACCACAACGTTTGAGCTTGCTAAAGAAAAAAAAGCTTATTTAGTGCACAACACAACCCTCGGCATCGAAATGCTCCTGTTTTTTTCCAAAGATGTTATGAACTCAGACTCATGCTTGATTGAAAGTGCCAGCAGAGAACATGCATTAAAAATGAAGGACACTGCAAGACATGCGCACAATAAATGCATTAAGAATGTACACTATTACTACTACAGCATAGCTCAGTGGGCATTTTCACATACATTAGAGTCTATGCAAATAATCTTTTGTTCTGGTGGACGAGTGGGGTGGAGATGGAATGGAGCTACATCAAAAAACACCGCTTAGATTGAAAATAGGCGCTAATTGTGTGTGTGTGCCTCCGTTGTAAGTCTATGTAACCATAAAAAACAGTGTTTACAAGTGCAATAACGTGCCAGCACGAGAGAAACGCTACCTTTTGTATTTGATTGCTTGATGTTCAGCAGCAATTACCAGCAGCTTAAAAGGTATTTAATAATGGCACTTTTCACTGTTGGCTGAGACATTGAGGAGAAGATAGGCATATCCCACAATTGCCATGGCGAGGACGCCCATGCTCCTTATTCAAGCAAGGCGTTGTGAAAACACGTTTCGAGCGGTTTGCCCACTCGAAAAGCACGTCGGAGCTACGTTTGCGCGTAAATTTAAGCCTACCTGCACCATCTGACCATAGCTGCAACAGCAGTGGTGCGGACATCTGTGGGTACCTTGAAAGCACACAGACATGCGCTACGCAACATCGCAACGTGCATAGCAACAAAGTCTTTTTACTTACTGGTAGCGCTTGTTTAAATTTTCCAACTTCTGCCACACCTGCTTGGCGATAAACGACACTTCACCTGCAGGCAAGCGCGCATTGAGGTTGCGGGTCATTTCTTCGTATATACGCGCATTACGCGAATGGGATCAGAGGCGGCGAAGATTATCTTGCTAAAGGCGAATCAATGTCTCGGTATCCGACAAGGACCAATTGACGCGCCTTTGGCAACATGGTTCGGCCTGTGTCGGAGCCATGCCACTGTCGAACTCTGTGGTGGGAGCCGCCATTTTGTGAGTTCACCTTCCTTAACTGAGGTGGCCAACCTAAGTTTGGAGTGACCATGGTTAGTGGGAGAACTTCAGTTAGGCTCTCCGTCTAACTGGATGTCACCAAGGTTGTGGGAACTGAGGTTGGTCATAACTGAGGTTAGCGTGCCCGTGTAACAGGGGTATTAGAAACAGTGGCAATACGAGCCCTATTTTTGGACGAATAATAACCTTGTGTTCACTATACATCCCTCCAGACTACCGACTGTCTACTAAAGAACTTAAAACACCCATAGACCAGCTTCCACATCCATTCCTGTTGGTTGGAGGTTTTAACGTGCACCACCCTCTATGGGGATGTAGATGAACGGACTCTCGAGGCTCCTTAAGTGAAAACTGTCTGTTGTCTTCCGGCTCCTGTATATTTAATAAAAAGGAGCCAACATACTTTAACGCAGCGCACAACTCATACATAGAAATAGATCTTGCTATCGGATCTCCTACAGTCTTGGCAACCACTGAGTGGGCTGTCATTCATAAACTCTACGGAAGTCATCATTTTCTTGTCTGTCTAAAACACACAGGAAATGCAAGTACGACGACTGCGAATGTAACCCGGTTCAGAGAACAGGATGCGAACTTGGTGAAATTCCGAAAACTTTCTCAAAATATTATGCTCGTCCATTGAAAACCTAGGCTTTGCTGAATGTGAAGCGTTGGTCACACTGCACATTATACAGGCCGCAGAGCAATTCATCCCATATACATCTAACTACACACGAAACAAAAGACGACCTTTGTTTAACGCTGAGTGCAAAAATGCACGTGACAATCAAAACAAAGCATGGTCGAAATTCCGCAGGTGTCCTACAGTCAAAAAGTTGGTGAATTTTAAGTGTTCAAAAGCAAATGGTGGACGTGTCCGACGAGAGTCTAAACGACAGAGATGGCAATCCCGTCTCTCATCGGTAAACTCTTACACTGACACACATAAGGTGTATAACAAAGTGAGAGCCCTCCAAGGGCACAGCACTCATCCGGTGCTCCTTGTTAGTACTGCTGGTGATACACTGGAACACCAGGCGGATGCCACAGACCAACACTTTGAGTATACTTTCAGCTCAGCACATTATACAGACTCTTTTAAGCGATACAAACATGCCGAGGAACGTAAACCTATTCGTGATGAAAGGCCATCGGCAGGAGGGTACAATGCCCCCTTTACTAAAGGTGAACTAAAGGCAGCACTGGCAAAGTGCGCAGTTCAGCAGCAGGCTCGGACAGGATTACTTACGGCATGCTGAAGTACCTACACGAAGAAACGCTTGACGTCATCCTCATTCTTTTCAACAAAGTATGGTCCTCTGGGCGTCTACCCATGACCTGAAAAAAAGGCAGTCATCACACCCATCCTTAAACAAGAGATAGAAGCTATACTAGCTGCCAGTTACAGGCCTATTGCGCTGACCAGCTGTTTGGGCAATGTGTTCAAAAAATGGGTGAATCGCCGCCTTATGTATTACCTCGAATACAATGGCCTTCTTGATCGTCGTCAAGCTGGATTCAGATCGGGCATGTCGACAACTGACCAACTGGTATCATTTGAATCCTTTGTCAAGGATGCCTTCTTTCATAAACAGCACTACCTATCTGTATTTTTCGTCTTGGAGAAAACTTACGACATGACATGGCGTTATGGCATTCTCCTTGACTTGTGATCTTTTGGAGTGTCAGGAAATATGCTGAATACTTATTAAAGCTACCTTTCTGACCGTGCATTTGTGGTTCGTGTTGGTGATGCCTTATCAAAGTGGTTTACGCAAGAAAATGGCGTCCCCCTGGGCGGTGTTCTTAGCTGCACACTATTCATCGTAAAAATGAAGCAATATATTCTTCATAAAAGAATCTCTTACTCGGTATATGTGGATGACATTCATGTCAGCTTCAATTCGTGCAACCTAGCCATCTGTGAACGTCGGATTCAGTTTGCAGTAAATAAGCTCTCAAGTTGGGCAGAAAAAATAGTTTTAACTGTGATAAGAGTGTTTGCGCACTCGTTTCAAAACTACGTGGCATAAGGCCATCCCCCAACATTTAAATTATTGGAAAAACCACAGCTACTAAAAAGGTCGCAAATTTCTAGGTGTTGTGGTTGATGAAAAGCTCCGCTTTGTTACACATATCAAGCAGCTATGACTTAAATGCTTGAAAGCCTTAAACCTGCTGAAGATTCTCTCGCATCAGTCATGGGGCACAGACCGTGACTGTCTATTGAACCTTCTCAACAGTGTAGTGCTATCACGTATCGATTATGGCTGTGTGGTTTACGAGTCAGCGTCAAGATCTCTATTGAAGATGCTTTACGCAGTGCACCTTCTTGGGCATCGGGACACCAGCGGTGTTTTCCGAACCAGACCAACAGCCAGCCTGTATGTTGAGATAAAGTGGTGGTCACTAGAACGGCGACATCAGTTCACTAGTGTCACGTATGCCACGAAGGTGCTTTCGCAAGTCGACCACGCAGCTCGTGTGCTATGGCAGGGTATACCAAACGCCCACCTGTTTTAGAGGTGACCATCAGCTACGCCACCGTATCCCCTCTGAGTGGCCTCACATTTCGAAAATATGCACATACCGGTCTACAATCTTGAACTAACCTTTCACAAGGACACTGTGGTGCCGTGGAGAGTGCAGGCTATCAATTGTGACTTGGGATTCCTAGAGGTAGAAAAAAAATGTCCTCCCAGTCGCAATCTATCAACACTTCAAGTACCTGCAGGCCGAATACAGGTGTGCTAAGTATTATACTGATGCCTCCAAGTTCTCCACAGTCGCATGTGTGGCACGTAGTTCCGCTTTCTCTGAATCTAAAACAATGAACGAACATACTAGCACAATTATGGCAGATTGCTATGGCATACGTTTAGCTGTAAGTCACATTTTAAAGGATAAACAACCAGCCTCAATCGTATAAACAGATTCTCTCAGTGTAGTGACTGTGCTGTCCTCCACTAAGATACTCAAAAATTCAGTTACTAATACACTTCTAAAATGCATCATGTCAGCCATCAAATTCAAGCTCAAAATCACGCTATGCAGAATTCCGGGACACTGCAACATAGATGGCAATGAGATAGCGGACAAACTTGCGAAGTCAGCTGCACTCCACCTATCAGTTGACGTAGACAGCATCCCGTATAAGAACCTGCGGCCACTTACCAGAACCTGAATGCAAAGACAATGGCGAGAAAAATTAAACGCTACAAATGCAAGAAACTACATTTAGTAAAGCCAAGAACAAGTAGATATGTGACTGAAAAACGTTACAGGCACCAAGAGGTTGCACTGTGCAGACTCAGGATCGCTCATACACATGCAACGCACTCGCACCTTAAACAACTCTCCTGCACCACATTGTGCAAAATGTGGTGATGCGCTGTCTGTCGTTCACGTTCTCATTATCTGTCTGTACCACGAACCAAAAGGCTGTTTATTTCTCAAAGCTGTACAAATGCCATGTTCCGCTTCACCCGCAATTTTTTCTTGGAGACAATCCATTGTTTCCCTCAAATGTGGTCTTAAAGTTTTTAGCTAGTGTAGGCTTCCTACATTCCATAACTTATGCTCACTAATTTCAGCCTCCTCTCAATTCTGACTTTCTAATAAATGCCATGCAGCACATACTCCCTGTCATGACTAGGACTGTTGGCGACACTGCATGACTTTGTAAAACACATAGCCCGTTTGAAACCCATCACGCATAGTCACTACACCTAAGTTTAAGCCCGATGCACCACTCTTTTATTCTTGCGACCCTGAGTAGACTTTTTAAAATCAAATAGAACATTACCGGGGTACGTCACAGCGTGAAGTCACCGGTGCACGTGCAAGGCGGTGGTTGGCAAAACACTCCCGCCGGTGACCGAGTGGGGTACGGTCGCTCGGTGCTTAGGGCAATTTTTCGTAAGCTTAATCTTCATCTCAAAGTGGCATTATTAGCTGTAGTGTGTGTCAGATAACATCTAGGTGTGTGATAAAGTACGCGATGAAATATTCGCCATGCTGGCTGGCTGTTTATCTCGGAGAAGTAAACACACGTGGCGGCCTGTGCGAGAAACAGCGGCATCGTTTTCGAACATGTGCAGTGTTGACTGTTGCGTGTAGTGTGCGTTGAAAGGCATCGAAAATATTGGTTCACCTTTACGGACGGTAAAACTGGGAATATTATGCGTGGTGTGTGCAGTGTAAATAACGTGATGTGTCCTGTTTACGAAAACACTGGTATTCGTTGTGGGCCAGTTTCAGTAACCGATTGTCGATGAAACTTTACGATATGACATTGTAATCAATGTAAAAATACATACGTTGCGGTCATCTGCTAATAGGTCCATCTCAGCGTATGCGTGGCGTGCAGAAAAATAAAAGTGCATGATCTCCGGATGATATATACGACTACGCATGAGCTATAAGCATGCTGTAGCGTTCCCGAATCTTCATATATGCTTCACCACGGCTACAACTGGTATTATCGAAAACCTGATACGTGTTATTGTAAACAGCGGAGATTTTCGTTTCTTATCTACTTTGTACTTATACGGCTCGATTTTTATAAAGTGACAAGTTGCATTAGAAGTGTGTATCAGGCCTGAAGGAGCAATACAGGTTCAAAAACACGTTATAGGTGTCAAATGCAGCAAGGTAACTGTGCCAGATAATATTATAAATTATTCAAATGTCTGGTATTACATCAAATAAATTATCACTGGGTTTTGCGAAACGCAGCGGCAGCATATCACTTTGATTTTCGCAAGCATATCTTAACCTCAGCCTAACTCACGGCAAGAAATGTTTCTTTTTTTATTGATTGCCGATCAGACTTTTGGGCAATGAGTGAGAATCTTATCCGTGACGTCCTGCACAGCAGCTAAAAACTATGCTGCCTCCAATGCTGTACCTCGTTTAAAGCTACATTGCACTGCCGCGATGGAAATTGAATAAATTTACATCCATGTCATGCAAATATTTCTCAAAGTGCAAGTAACCATGTTCATTCAAACGTTCGCTGTCGAAAAAGATAAGAATTTCTCTTATGACTGCCATCTACGTGGGTGAATCCCACTGCAAGCTAGTCGTGCCTCTCAGTACTCTAAACGAAGTTTCTTCATCCATCCAACTACGACGAGCAAATTTCCACACTATGAGCAGTGATCCTTCCGCAACCCCCTTCTTTCATAGGATGTGGCTTTAGAACATAGCCATGTAGAATTTCTTCTGAATGAATGCAGACACGCACCTCTGATATGCAGAAAGATGCTGCCGGAGGAACTTTCTTGCAAACCACAAGCTGCTCCGAGAGAGGTTATGGGCGGTGGGGTGGTGGGTCACACTGTTTACAAACAAGGAGAGGTATATTGACCAAACCAAAAACCGTGTGTTTGGCGCTCTTTGGCCTGAGTTGCCCTTGCACCACTAAAATCTACCATCATTTTCATTGTATATATATATATATATATATATATATATATATATATATATATATATATATATATATATATATATATATATGTGTGTGTGTGTGTGTGTGTGTGACGCTTATGATGAATGGGTGACGTGGCCTGGCTCATACCCCATGTTTATTCCATAAGCACTTCTTCCTCATCTACTTCTTTTAACCATCCCTGCTTTCTTACGTCACAGGATTCCCCCTCCCTCCGAAAGATGGCACCGGTTACAAGCTACAACAATTTGCAGAGAATAAAGAAAATAATGGAAAAATTCACAGTTTCACGTCCCGACAGAGTTTCACAATCTCACAAAATCTTCAAGGCCGAGGGAACTTTCCGGCGATCTTTATGACGACTCTGGTGGACGAGCTTGACTGTTGCGTTCCGGACAGAGTGGGCTACACATGAACATTGACAATACTGCTTGAACTGTTCGGGGGACTGAGCAAGGTTGGAACGCATTGTTGCATCGGCAGCTCTGATGTCGTCGGGGTTGTATTTTTTGTCGTGGATGGTGCAATCCCGGTCCTTCTTGCTTTCGTGCTTTTTGACAGACTGTGACGAAGTGCCTGAGTGTTTGCGGTGTGCAAGCAGTGCTTTTGCGTCTTTCTCGGCGTTTTCTGTGGTGGTGCAGTCGGTGTGATAGCAGGTGCAGAGAGTGTTTCTGGTGACTTTTCTTTGCTCGAAAGTGCCTGACATCTTGAATTGGTCTTTGGTTTAGAGATCTTATTTTCCGATGTTCTTTTATTGGTGAGTGCACTTTCGTTGAATTTTGCGTTCGTCGATGCCCTCGTTGCAGTCTTTCTCGTTGTAGCATGAGTTTATGAACTTCGCTTCGCTTGCTTTGCCTGCTGTGTACGAGGTTTGATGTATGATGTGCTTCTGAATTGGTTCGATTCTTGGATTGGTGACCACTGCATGAGGGTACCACATGTGACGTCGCATCACCAGGTTGAAAATTCAAATGTTGGCAAGTCTGCGGTGCCGTGGAAATGAACTCTTGCGACAAAAAACATTCAGAGTTGAGAGATGGTTCATCAGGGGCTTCTTCTTCGCGGCTCACTATGAGTGGTTCTTGCGCCTGGTAGCATGCGACGTTCGATGCGTCTGAGTCTTCTATGTTTGGAGTTTCTGGTGGCTGCGCATTGAATGGCAACACCGCAACAGGGGTAGTTCGGCAAGTTTTGAGTTGTGAATGGCCCTCTTTCTGTGCAACTAACGATGCGAGCTGTTCTGGCGCGTGAATCTGGGTGGTAAGTCTAGGGCTTGGTGTTGCATCGTCCGAGCTCCGCAGCTCTATCTCGACCATTGTGAGCGGGCTAGATGTGAGATGGACATTGTGAGTCATGAAAGAGCCAAGCGATGGAAAACCAGGAGGCGGGCCAAGTCTGCGAGATGGGGAGTAAGCTGCTCCAATGTGTGAAGACTGATTTTCACTTTTTGAGTCATCTTGGCGTTGTTTGGTGTTTTCCCCATGTGTCAGCTGGTCTACCATGAACAAGGCGTCCTTATGACACGAATAGTGACCGTTAGGAGCCTTTGAAGAGCTGTGTCGTAGAAAACCAGGTAGTGGACCATGTATGCGAGACGAAGCATGAAAGGCATCAGTAGGGTGAGCGACGTCTCGTGTCGTATGTTGGTGCCACGACTTTGGAAATGCAGACTTTCGTGAGGAGAAACCTGGTGGAACGCCACGTTTCTTGAGAAATAAGCGTGGACTGTGACGGTTGAGTGTGGTTGTATGCAGATGGTCGGTAATGAGGAAGTCCTTGTCGTAGTCATTAAAACGGACAATAATCTCTTCCCTGATCTTTTGACATGATTCGTCGTTTTCGAATATGTGCGTCAGGTAAAACTTGAATGCATCACCGGAGATGTAGTCAGTGAAGTTGGTGATCATTTTCCGTTCCGACCATGATGCAGCGGTTGCGTGGTGCTCGAACAGGTCTAACCAGTCCTGTACAGGTCCATCGTCCGCTGCTCCGGTGTACTTGGGGATGGGAAGGTCGTCTGGTGGTGCTGTCATAATGCTGGTCTTGGTGTAGTGTTGGGATGTACTTTCGTGGTCCACGTTCGGTCACTGCGTCTCACTGAGGTCTTCGATGATGACGGCCGGGCGATGAAGTCGTTACGAGGTCTTCATCCTGTCGACTCGTGTGACGCTACGATGAATGGGCGACGTGGCCTGGCTCATACCCCATGTTTATTCCATAAGCACTTCTTCCTCATCTACTTCTCCTAACCATCCCTGCCTTCTTACGTCATATATATATATATATATATATATATATATGTGTGTGTGTGTGTGTGTGTGTGTGTGCAACGTAAGTAGGTAGTGTCTGAAGGTAATGACTGATGAGGAAGAAGTAAGAATAGAATAAACATGGCGTATGAGCCAGGCCACGTCGCCCGTTCATCATGGCGTCACACGAGACTACAGGATGAAGACCTCCCAGCCACTTCGTCAGGGTTTCATCATCGACACAGTTCTCCACAAGACGCCCTGACCATACATCGTTACGGAATCATCTCCTGGCCGCACACAGCAACCAGCACCATGACAGAACCATCGACTGACCTTCCCATCCCCAAGTACACCGGAGCAGTGGACGATGCACCTGTACAGGACTGGTTCAACCTGGTCGAGCTCCACGCAATTGCTGCGTCATGGTTGGAACGGGAGATGGTCGCCAACATTGGTGAGGGCTTCAAATTCTACCTCACCCACATATTTCAAAACGAGGAGTCATGGGAAAAGATAAAACAAGAAATGATCGTTTGGTTTAAAGAATACAATGACGACTACGATGAAGACTTGTTTGTATCTTACCATCCACAGACAACCGCACTCGGTCGTCACAGTCAAAAGCAGCCTTCACGCATTGACCATTCTCCTGCTTTTCCGTCGCATGGATTTTCGGTTGGTCACAACACCCACCTCGCGTTTCACGCGCTAACTATGGTCGGAATAGAGCGGAGAAGCTCCGAGCCTACTCAGTCAAGCCCGTCACCTACAGTTCAGTTTCATGGACCAGAAGAGCTCGCATCGTTCGTTGCACAAAAAGACAGTCATTCCGAATTAAAATCTAACCAAACCGATTCTTTCGCAGTGTCGCCGTTGAATTCCCAGCCACCTGAGAGCCCAACGCACACAGGAGGCTCGGAAGGATCAACTCTCAAGCACTGCACTGTGCCCGAAACATCCATCAAGAATGGCGTTGCAAGAGCCTCAGCAGATTTTTCTGCAAATTCTGGCGCGCTATCTTCATTGCCTGACACAAATCGTGACACCTTAACAAGTATCAACTATTTGCTGGTAACGTCAATTTACAAAAAAGGGGCTCATGGTTACAAAGGAAGTCCACCTCGTCAGACAGTGCAACATCAGCAATGCCAACAAAAGCAACAAGAGGAACCCCAACAGCTAAAACGCCCACACCAACATCGGCAACGTTCAACTAAAATTACATCGCAAAGATACTTGCAGCTTAAAGAGTGTCGTAATCAACTTACAGTAAAGGAAAGACTGATTCCGCATCTGAGCTATCTTCGCAGAAAGAAAAGCCAAGGAACCAGCGTTCAAAATTGTGAATTCAGTCTGAACATCTGCGTCATCACCATAGAAAGGTCCCCAAAAGCCACAAAACAACCGCTTGTGCTCTGCAGGAACGCAAGCAGCGCCTAATCAGCCACGATCAACGGGCGCGCAAACTGCATGCACGGCGTTTGTTTGACCCACGACAAAAAATGCGATGCCTACGAAACATTCAATCTTGCAAAGCGTTGATGAGGAAGAAGTGAGAATAGAATAAACATGGCGTATGAGCCAGGCCACGTCACCCATTCATCATAGCGTCACACACACATATACACACACACATATATATATATATATATACTAATCACGTTCACTCCTGGTTGCTTCTTTCGTGTTAAGTGGACGTACTTCTAAAAGGTGAACATTCAATGGGTCCAAAAGTTTCCGTAGAAATAACTTCGGTCACAGTAGTTTAGATAATTGGTGGTTGAAAACTATATCCCTCACTTTCCAATTGAGAGAAGGACAATACAAGAAGAATGAGAAGAGAATATTTGGATCTGTGGCACAAAAATAATATGTTCTTGTTCTCGTTCACCTTCTCTATTGCTCATACCCACTGTAGCGAATTGGCCAAGAATTAAGTGGTCTTGTAGAATATTATTCAATTTGAATGTAATGAAACATACAGTGAAAAAGTTACACATTTTTGGACCGAATTTTGATGCTCCCTCAATTGTACCAATCATAAAGCTTTTTATTATAATATGTAATAAGTCAGATAGACAGACAAAGAACATTATTGAGGTCCTGAGGAACACTATTTCAAGGAGGTAGAGCAGTGGGCCGCTCCCCCGTCGGAACGGGTAGGCCGAGCCTCACCGCCGCGTCGTGGGCCCTCTGGACAGCATAGAGTTGATGTGCAAGTTCTGAGCTCCTGAGCGCAGAGCTCCATTCTTCCTCAGTCATGTGCCGAGAATCGCGTGATGAGGAGCACTGCCAGAGCATGTGTTCAAACGTTTATATGGCGCCACAATCTGGGCATGTTGGATTAATGCTTGCAAAAAACTGGTTGTGGGAACGATGACTGGGGTACGACCTGGTTTGAAGCACACGGAGGGTAGATGTCTGGCCCTGCAAAATTGCATATGAGGAAGGGGGAAAATCCTTCTGCCGAGCTGATAATGCTTAGTCACCTAGTTGAAAGTGAGGAGAACATCCCTAAAGACTATTAGGTTGGAGTCTGAAGGTCCCGCAGGCTGCCCAGGACGGTAAGTAAGTGCGCGTGCTCGGGCGTGGGCGATCTCGTTTAGGTTTGCATGGAGGCTAAATGTGATCGAGGTGAGCCGGAAACCAAATTATGGTGTGTTCTGAAATATGCATATTACCTAAGATGCGAGCTACTTCAGCCGATACCGATCCAGATGTAAAGGCTCGCACTGCTGCTCGGGAGTTTGTATAGATGTGTTGCCGGTAGTCGTCAAGGAGAGCGACAGCTATGGCTGCTTGTTCAGCTTTAGCGGGAGTGGTGTTCCTGATAGACGCGGAGTAAATAACACACCCTGCGTGGTCAACTGCAACGACCGAGAAGTTGGCTGTTCGACCGTATTGCGCCGCGCCTACGAAGCATGCAGAATCCGGGTTTGCATGAACACTCTTGAGGAGTGCTTCACCCCAGACTATCCGCCTGTTCACGTTGTGCTGCGGATGTACGTTGCGGAGAAACAAAGCGACCATAATGTTGGTCTTTTGCTTCTTAGTGAGAGACTGACTACGTTCCTCTTCTACCGATCTATACCCTAGGATTGTCAGGATGCTCCTTCCTGCAGCCGAGAAGGACAGCCTGGCCATTTGAGCCGTATGCTGTGCTTCGATGATCTCTTCCAACGGGTTGTGTATACCCAACTCCATGAGGCGTTCCGTACTGGTTCCCGAAGGGGCTCCAGCACTCTTTTGATGCTCTTACGGATCAGATGATTAATCTTGGCCTTTTCATGACTTAGCAAACAGTGCATGGCCGCAACATAAGTAATGTGGCTTATTAAGAAAGCGTGGAATAGCCTTTGTAAATTGTTTTCTCTCAAGCTACATCAAGAGTTGGAGACCCTAAGGATAGGACGATTCATGCTTGTCGTTTTAGTTGTGAGCTTGTTTATGGTCTGTTCATTTGTGTCATTGACCTCTATAAGCGTTCAAAGTACTCTGATTACCTCTACTCTAGGAATGATATGACTAGAGCTGGTGCGAAGCATTAAATTGATATCTGGAAGGGGAACCCAGCCTCGAGGCTTTACACCCCTTCTATTAGGTCTGTAAAGCATAGGTTCCGACTTGGTTGGAGAGAGTCGTAGTACAGTACCACTAAGAAAAGCTTCAGTGTATTCTATATCCCGTTGGAGTGCCTCTTCTACTCTGCCTTCACTGCCACCCGTGCACTAGACAGTGATGTCATCGGCGTAAAGGGTGTGACATATGCCTTGTATCGACGAAAGCCTCTTGGAAAGCTCACACATAGCGATATTGAACAGAAGTGGTGAGACCACCGAACCCTGCGGTGTACCTTTGGAGCCAAGAACGAAGGGTTCTGATTTCAGATCTCCTATCAAATGATGGCCTTTCTGCTTTTGAGGAAAGAGCTGATGAATGCGTGAAATCTATGCCCCAAGCCAAAAGTAGGGATGAAGTTAAGAATATGAGTATGGGATAGATTGTCATAAGCTTTCTCTAAATCTAGTTACAAGATTGCCCTGACATCTGTTGTTTTAACGTCGATAATCTGGTGTTCAGTGAACTTCATGGCATCTTGGGACGATAATGCTGGTCGGAAGCCAATCATGTTGCACGGAAATAAGGTGTGGTCTTCAATATGTTGAGTAATGTGGCTAATATAGACGTGTTCGGCTACCTTTCCTATGCAGGATGTAAGCGATATGGACCTTAGATTACAAATATTCAGTGGACGTTCTGGTGTCCGAACAAAGATGATTGACGCCAGCTTCCACGATTCCGGGACAGTGCCCTGTTCCCATACTTTGTTAAGCTGATCGGTGAGTATTTGTATGAAAGCATCGCCGAGACTGCGCAGAATTTCATTTGAGATACCGTCCGGGCCTGGGGCTGATCGACTATTAGGTTTCATAAGAACCTCCCTCACATCAGCCGTGCTGAAAGGTTCGTCTAAAGACCCCACGCGCTGACCCTCGTAAAGGGGATAGTCGGCATCACACGAGAGATCAACTGGCAGATAAGTTTTCGTGGGCCGTTCGAAAACTTTTTCATCTGAGTCTTCTTGTCTGGCTATATGGAGGACTTTGTCTATTGCCCACCTCTCGTTGGTTTCGAGTTCGATTCTTTCAACAGGTGCTTCACCAAGTTTCACCTGCCTCCTCTGTGCATCTGGCCATCGGCCGAATTGCAAACTTCATCTCGTTATTGTCTAGAGAGCGTCTGGCAGTGTTAGTTAATCTGGAGATTCAGCTCAGCAATTTTTTCCTCAGCCTACGCTTCAGTTTCTGTCCCTTCCATCTATGAAGAAGGGGGTTTTTAACGTCGAGTAAATGCGCTAGACAGCTGTCCATTCTGTCAACCCTAAGATCAGTAACTATGGACTTTGTTGGTAGCGGCAGGTATGTCCACCTTGAGCTGTGCCACCCAGGGATCGAAAGAATCTGGAGACCCCCGATTCTCTTTTTTCTGCGCCCTGATTTCGTGGAAACGATCCCATTAGTGAACTGAAATTCTCTTGGAGGTCTGCTCTGTATTTCCATCGAAGTGACGAGAATGTGATGATCACTGCTGAGTCTTTCGTTGAGATTGTGCCAGGTTACCGACCCCGAGTTTGCCACGAAGGTTAGGTCCGGGGTAGTGTCCCTGGAGCATGAATTTCCAATTCTAGTAGGGAACGAAGGATCCGTGAATAGAGTTAGGTTGTAGTCTGAAGCAGCCTGTCAGAGATCTCTACGCTTAGCGTTAGTGTGGCGATATCCCCACTCCTGATGTTGGGCATTGAAGTCCCCGGCAATAATAAGTGGGGCCCCAGCTGCCTTTGCTATTGCCCTGGATATTAGCGAAGTGAAGCGCTGTCTCATGTCCCTAGGAGTACTCTAAATGTTCACAATGAAGAGGCGGTTCCGAAGCTACCCGCTTGGTATAACCTCGGAAAACAAGTGCTCAGTCTTCCTAAGGCTCATGGAAAGATCGTGAACTACGGTGGTAAACTTCGTCGAGAGAAGGGTGCAGATACCTCTTGTATCTTGCCCGAACAAGCAGTGGGACCGATAGCTCGATAAGGTAAATGAGTTCATCAATGTTTCTTAGAGTAGGACGTTCTCCAGCTTGTTAGTAAGAGACCGAATGAATTGCTTAAGGACCACGTTTTTACGCAGAGATCCACAACAGTTCCGCTGCCAAACTACGATGTTACTATTACTAGTCGGACCCGCCAAGATTGCAACTTTAGTTTGATTTGCCTTGCAGCACAATACGTATAGGGGCCTGCTTTTCCCCCTTTAGAGTGTCCCTAGGTTTGGGGATACTGGATGAAAACGAAGGACTTGCCCCTGTCGAACCTGATGGCCCACTATTATTCTTGGATTTGAGTGTTGCAACCTTCATGCTCAAAGTTGAGAACGCTTTTCTCAGGGACTTGAGCGTGTTCCTCAATTTGGCTTGAAATTCTTTCATGTCGTTTTTAAACTCGTTAAAGGCAGATTTCAGATTGTCCAACCCCTAATTTCGTAAAGGCTGGGACAGAGCTCTCTTCTTTGTGGGACGTTCGTCTGCAGGTGCCTCAGACGGCTTCTCAATGGGCACGTCTGCTGTTCCCGATGAGGTGGCGACTGTGAGGGTGACGGCGCGGTCACCAACTTTAGTTCAGCTACCTGTGCTTAAAGACGCTCAAAAGCGCTCCTTAGCAAAGCGCTTTCGCAATCCTATCCACGCCATGCTCTGACAGTGAATGCGCTTTCCTCGGTACCATGAATGGCGTTTCCTTAGCAAAGTCGGCCCAGCGAGTATCCCTGGCGGCCGGCGTATGTAGTCGAACAGCAGAGGGGTTTTTGAATCGCGAGCGTCCCCGGGATCTGGAGCAACGGCTCTTGGATGATGACCGTGGCGCTGGTTGTTCAGTGCGCCCTCTCGATGGCGATCTGCTGTGGCTCTGCAGGTGCTCGGTGCTGGTCGGCGCTGGGGACTTGGTGCGTTGACGTTCATGTCTTCTTCGGCAAACTACATATGGTACTTGAAAGAGTTGTCTGCATACCCTGTCCGCTGTAGGGTGAGGCCCTCCACAGAGGGCACACTCGGGGGTGCACACGTGATCCTTGGACGACGACGCCTCACTGAAACTTCTGCAAATCACATCTTCTGGCACCTGGCAAACGTCGGCGCGATGATAATGATGAAAAACATTTATTTTAAAAGAGAGAGGTACGGGGCCAAACCATGACCCCGCTACAAGGTCGGCGTCCTTAGTCCGGGACACCGAATGACGAGGCCCCTACTCGCACCCGTCTCACCAGAACCCGTTGAGACTCTAGTGATGAGCAGTTGAGGAGGGCAGTCTCCCATGCTTCTCGGGAAGGGGTAGGGGAAGGGGGTTGGTGGGGATTTTTTGGACATGCCCATACCATGTGGAAGATATCACACGTCTCCCCACAGTGTGGGCACCGCCCATCTGTGTTCGCATCGAAATGTTTTAGGATTGCAGGACAGAGTAGAGTACCTGTCTGCAGGCGCCTTAGAGTTCGCTCTTCCGCCTTATCAGCCCCTTTGCAAGAGCCGGGTAAGGGCGGTGAGTGTCGCGATAATAGGTCAGAATTTCTTTGAACCGCAACAGCGTTGTATTGGCCTCCGAGTCATAAGAGCCAAGGTGAGGTGCCCAGTGGGTAAGCGCTCGGGCGGCCGCGTCAGCGGCCTCATTACATCGTAAGCCCTGATGGCCAGGAGCCCATACGATGCGTTTCGGGGCTGGATCAGCGAGAGCCCGTTTTAGAATTTGGGTGGCTAGGGGGGATATCTCTCCTACCAAGTAATGAGCACATGCTTTCCGGGAGTCCGTGATGATAACTTTCGAGTTGGGGTCCGCAGCGGCAAGCGCTATCGCGAATTCCTCAGCGCGCTCTGGATTTTGTGCTCAGAACGAGAGCCCATTGACATGCTTTTCCTGGTGAACTACACAGGCCATGTAAAATCCCGTGGGCGAAGGCCCTGCTCTATCTACGTAGAATACACCAGGTCGGGAGCCGTGTTGCCTCTCAAGTGTCCGAGCCCGCGCCTGTCTTCTGCTTTCATGCGTGTGCTTATCCATGTTACTGGGGAGTGGAGAGACCGAGAGTATATGCCGCCACAGTTCCGGAATACGCTCCGCCTCCTCTGCAGTGCAAGTGTGCTGTATATGTAAGCGGTTCAGCAGGCGGCGCCTGGGAGCCGTCTGCACGAGCCGCGTATATTGATTCATGAGGTGGGCCTCCCGCAACTCCTGGTAGGAGTTGAGCACTCCTAACGCCCTCAGTTTGGCGTTGGAAGGGGCCACCAGGAGATCCAGAGCTCGTTTAGTAGCCTTACGAATGATGGCATGTAATCTTTCATCTTCTTGCTTGTTGGTGCGAATGTATGAGGCGGCGTAGAGGATCCGGCTAGTCACGAAGGCATGGGTGAGCCGAAGCGCGTCCCTGCCCCGCAGACCACCCCGCTTGTTGGAAACGCGGTGGATCATGCGCCCTACCTGTTCGCCTATTCTCTTGAGTTTCGCTATAGTGGAGTCCGGTCTGAGTCTGTGGTGAATGAACAGGCCCATAATCCGGAGCTCCTCCACCTCTCTGATTGGAACCCCAGACAGGGAGATGTGTATGGCTGACTTATCTCTTGGCTTCGCTCTAACGTGCAGAAGCTCTGATTTGTTTGGAGTACATTGGAATCCACAATCGTTGGCATACGCCTTGACTATGGATGCGGCCTGCTGAAGGCGTTCCTGCATTTCACCAAGGCTCCCTTCAGTGGTCCAGACTGTAATATCATAGGCATATACTGCGTGTTGTGTGCCTTCCACCCTGGCCAATTTGCTTGGAAGGCCCATCACAGCAATGTTGAAAAGGAGTGGTGATAACACTGCTCCCTGTGGGATACCCCGTGTTCCCATAATGTACGGGCCATATTCCTCGTCCTCGATCCGAAGAAGTGCCTGGCGTTTATGGAGAAAATCTCTGACATATGCAAAGGCCTTAGCCCCGCATTCGGTGGAACTCACGTTAGCCAGGATGCTGCTGTGTTTAACATAGTCGAAAGCCCCCTTCACATCAAGGGCGAGGATGGCTTTATCATTGTGTTGCATAGTTATGGGCTGTATTACGGCCCTATGGAGCTGGAGAAAGACGTCCTGTGCAGACATGTGTGGGCGAAACCCAAACATGGTGTCTGCAAAGAAGCCTTTGCCCTCAAGGTATGGGGAGAAGCGATCCCGTACCATCGTCTCCATAAGCTTGCCCGCGCACGAAGTCAGTGATATGGGCCTCAGATTTTCCGTATTCACGGCCTTGCCTGCTTTGGGGATAAAAGTCACAAGTAACGTTTTTCATTCGGAAGGGAGCGCACGGCATCCGCAAGCTATGCCGGAGTGCCTTGGTACCCTTGCAGAGCTCGCCGGAGCTGCTTCTGCGCCTCCCCTCTCGTTTGAGAGGGGTCTATGAGACTGCGAAATAGACGCCATGTCCCCTTCGAGCTCATCTGACGAGCTGCGGCGTCGCAGCGGGCTATCCAATTTAAATCTGAGAGTTGGGCAGCATACGCTGCAGCCTGCTCCGTGAGTTGGGATATGCGTATACGTAATTTGTGATTAGTCTTCTGCTTTTTCCAACGTTTTGTTAAGCTTCGGCGCGCCTCCCACAAGTGTAGGAGGTGAGTGTCAACTGCGGGGATTTCTTCGTTGGTTTGGAGGGTAGTAACAAATCTTTTCTGAATGTTGCTTACGTGTTGAGTCCATTCTGCATAGCCTCCAGAAAGTAGTTTGGGAGGGATAGTCTGATTGCGAAATTGGGTCCAATCGGTCAACTTGGCTTGACCGCATTTTTTATGAGCTGACTTTTCCAGGAGTGTGACCCGGAGAAGGCAGTGATCACTGCCTAGAGAATCGCCCAAGTTCTGGCAGGTAGCATCCTTAGCGTTTTTTTACGAGAGAGAGGTCCGGACACGTGTCACGGGTTACCGAGTTCCCCACTCGAGTGGGGTATGCCGGATCTGTGAGCAGCGTGAGGCGAAGGGTGGACATAAGCTCCCCCAGCTTACGTCCTCTGGCCTTCTCGTAGTGATAGCCCCAGTGAAGGCTGGGAGCATTGAAGTCTCTCAGGATCACTAAGGGGTCCTTGTCTGCGAACTTGATCACCCAGAGGAAGATTTTTCTAAAAGTTACGCGTGGATTATGCGGGGGGCTGTATATATTTAGGATGTGTATTGACTGGTCGCGACGTCTGAGAGGCAGTACTCTGACCGTTGTGTATTTTTGTTCAGTACTTAAGTTTAAATCGACCTGAATCACGGTATATGCCTTGTTCACCAGGATGGATGACGAGCCCCCCCCCCCCCCCCCCCCCTGGAAAGTGCTATAGCCAGAGAATTTAACGTCCAAACCGGGCTCCTGCAAAGCAAGCAAGGCGGGCATGTTTCCGAGAGACTGCAAGTAGAGCTGGAGGTGCGACCGTTTTTTCCAGGCTCTAAAACCCCTGCAGTTTCATTGTATAATCTCAAATTTGTAGATATTTAGCTTGTTTATTGGATCGGCTAGCCATCTTTTAGTATTTATTTACGGTGAAGAGGACCGGTCCGCAACTGGAGCCGGCCCCAAAAAGCCTTCTTCTGCTGCCGGACGGGAAGCCGGCTTGCGTTCAACCTGCGTGGAGTCGCTCTGAGTGGTGTTTTTAATTTGGGCGATAACCCAGGGCTGCACGGCTTTAAGGACTGACTTAGAGACCTGCGCCACAATTTCGGGAAGTGCTTGCGTTAAAGCTGCGGTGAACATGTCCTGAAAGGACTCGCAGACTGCCGACATGATTTGAGTGGGGAGGGCTGCCACGCTCGCCTCTAATTGCTCGGTTTTACGCTCTACGGACTCGATGCGACCGATGGATCCGGTAATGGAAGCTGGTCCAACTACCGTGTCCGCGTCCTGCCGCGAGACGCAGAAGTCTCCAACACCCTTCGTCCCTTGCCAGTTTCGGCGGGCAGAGTTTGAAAGCCTTTACGACCTCAGCCACACGCAGCAGCTCGTCACAGACCGATTTATGTGGCCAGGCAATATCGCTGACATTCCACGCTGAATATACGAACAGCGCAACTTGAAAGTAGTTACAGTGTAACTACGGAAGCAAAGAAATAAGAACGAAAAAGAGCCCTACTTATAAGTTGCACTGTTCGTATTTTCAGTAATGTCCTACCAACTTGCCAATGTTTCTACCCTTCATAAATTCGACGCTGGGCGAAGACGTGCCAAAAATGACAAGCAGTCAGTGACTCGTCACACACGCACAGCACTCCAAGCATTTCAGCCAGCACAGTGTCATTTCGACCACGTTCATTTGGACTTGGTACAAGCCCTGCCCCCTTCCTGAGGTTAGATACCTGCTCGCATGTGTCGACCGCTACTCACGGTGGCCAGCGGCGACACCAATTCTGGACATCACAGCCACATGGGGGCTGTCCACTGCGCATAAAGACCGACCATGGACGACAATCGCGGACGGCATCCGCTAGACCAGCAACATGGGGCTTAGAAGACACCGCGTGCAGCTTTTTCAGCTCCTCGCGCACAATACTGTGCACGAGCTCCATCAGGCCTCTTACACTCGTGACGTCAGGTGTTGACAGAGCCGACGACACTGATGAAAGACTGCCAGGACGCTCATACTGATACGGACGCTGTTTCAGCATTCTCTTTATAATCGTGGCTTCGCGGAGGAAATTCGAAACAGTGCTGGGAGGGTTGCGCACTAGTCCAGCGAACAACTGCTCTTTCACTCTCCGCATCACGAGGCGCACCTTCTTCTCTTTGGTCATTGAGGAATAAGCTCACCTAAACAGCCGCGACATGTCCTCAACAAACACGGCAACACTCTCGTTCGGACGCTGATTTCGGCAATGAGGAATCCATTCCGCTTGCTCCTTTCGGTCAAAGTTTCGGAAGGAATTCCGCAACTGGTTGCAAAACTCTGGCCAATTGTCAGCGGCTTCATGGTTTTCGAACCAAGTGTGCGCAGAGTCCTCGAGTTGAAAGTAGACATACCGAACCTTTCGGTGCTCGTTCCACTCGTTGACACTGGCGCAACGGTTTTAATCGTCAAGCCAGTCATCGAAGTCCTCGTCAGGCTCACCGTAGAACGGCTTCGCGGTTCGCGGGGCGTTGAAGAACCATGGAGGAGGCAGCGTCGATGTCTCTCGAGTTCACGTTCCCGCACTAGCCATAGTTCTGTCGAGTTGTGGAAGCGGTCCAAATTCAGGTGGTAGGCCTTGTTGTCACCGGCTACGCCATAAGTCAGCTGGTTCTTCAAATTTCGACTAGTGTCGGGATCTTGCTGCTGATTGTAGTGCATACAACACTACCCAGCACCTCCACCAAGAAATGTCACGTGATTAGAGATAAACCACAGCGTCTGTTCAGAGGAGCAGCAGCACTGGAAGTCAAGCCTAACCGAACATTAGACCACGAGCAAAACAACCAGTCTTTTTCTTTGGCACAAATAGCAATCTCGTTCCGTGCCTGTGCCATTCCGTGCCTGTGCCATATATATATATATATATACGGAGAAGGATATGCGCTAGCCTGCTCTTTCTGCGGAGTGCGCATCGCCTTTCCGGCCGGGGTCGTCTGCGCGCGCGCTATCTAGTGAGCGAACAAAGGAGAGGGCGCTTATGGTTACCGCGCTATGCAGCCCGTTGAAGCTCCCGCCTGCTGTGGAGGCACAAGCCGCGCACTTATGGTTGACGCGTTATTGCGGCAACGATCAGCGCGTGGCTTGTGCCTGCCCAGCAGGCCAGAGATTCAATGGGCTGCGCTCTCAACACGAAAAAATTGTGCCAAGAGTGTACCTGAAGCGGTCGTGTTCTTTTACACCAGCGTGTTGTAGGGTAACGTGAGATCCAATATAAATGAGTTGATTGCCAGCCTCACTTTGTATATTAAAGCCGTCATTCGCACGACCGTTGTTGGGGCTATCGACTACGCCCGCGCCGCAAGAAACTTGGTTACTTTGCAAGCACATATTTACTATGATTATTATTGCTCTTAAAATGCTAGACCTGCTTCGTAAAGCATTCGAATATATTTCTATCGTAGTCATTGCTTCGCCGTTTCAGGGAAACTGTCACTTCTTTTCGACTGCGTATTTTCTCCGTGTTGGAGTTAATACCAGCCAGCATACATCGACATTCCTTCTGAATGTATGTGATGCCGGAAATGAGCCATTCGTTGCAATTGATTTTAGGTTCCTGCTAAATTGCGGCATTTACAGGACTTGCTGCTGACCAAGACGTGCCTTTACCATCTGGGCTTGGATCCTTCACTGTGCGAAAACTTCAGCAACTTCTCCGACACGAAGAACGCGATTGAGCGGGTGGCCAACAACTTCTCGCTCTTCATACTGCTCGTGCAGCTCACACCTGCCGCGCTTCTCTCCATCTTCCTCGGGCCGTGGTGTGACAAGTGAGTGCATGGGGAGCAATCCTAAACTAGTCGCATACGTAACGATTTCACGAGAGCTAGTCGTTTCATAAGTACAGAAAAAAAGATCAGAGCATAGAAAGAGTAGGTTCGAAAATGTTGTGGTTGTAATGATGATATAGGGGATTTAACGTCCCAAAACCACCATATGATTATGAAAGACGCCGTAGAGAGGAAGGCTCCGGAAGTTTTGACCACTTGGGGTTCTTTGATGTGCACCCGAATCTGAGCACACGGGCCAACCACATTTTCGCCTCATTCGAAAATGCAGCCGCCGCAGCCGGGATTTGATCCCATGACCTGCGGGTCAGCAGCCTAGTACCTTAGCTGCTAGAATACTTTGGTGGGGAATATGGGGATTGTAATTACCGAGTTTTTAATGGACGAAAGTTTATTCCTAAGTTGGCAGTCGACGCTTGCGCCGTGGTCTTCATCGGTTTGCCACCGTTCATTTATTCGCGCGGGCATTTTTTCCACTGTAGCAGCATACAAATGGATCCTGCAGAACAGAAAACGAGCATTTCGCCAGAGGAGCAATATACTCATGGTGATAGCCGTAGCATAATGTTACGTCTGTACAGCCGCTTGTGACTGTAGACGATTTATTAAAGGACAGGAAACGTGAACAAGTTCAAAAGCGTAGCCCAGGCGTTGGAGTCACTCCTGGCCAGCGTTCGACGCCAGGCTCGCGCTCGTGCCACAGCGCCAGTGCCCCGCGCGCACTTCGTTAATGTCGTCTTCTAAGGCGACATGTCACTCTTCCTCCCTTAGACGAAGTCTCCATAGCGGTCTGGAGGTCGCCTAACCTCTGGTGGTCGCAGTTGCCGAGTGGCCACTGCCTGTGACGTCGACGGTTGCGAGGGAGTGTGATCTTGCATCTCGGGCGATTCAGGCGGTTGAGCAGCTGAGCTCGATGGCGTCTCTTCTGGCGTTGCGTCCAAGAGATCGTCAGCTGCGCTCCAATCTGTCCGCGATTGGGTTGTTTGTCTGGTCTGACTCGTTTTCCTCATGTGATTGAGGTGACGCCGAACCTTTCCTTGGTCGCTTTTTACAAGCCAGGATCGTGGTCCGACGCGGCGCAGTATTTCGCCTTCAATCCAATCTGGCTTTTTCAAAAACTGCCGGATAAGCACTCTATCCCCTATAGCGAAGCGGCGTGATTTTTGCAATGCCTCCTGGCTCTCAGGACTTCGCTTATCCGTCTCCCGCTTAAGAAGATCGAGAGGGCAGAGCAATTCTCGTCCGAACATCGCTCTCGCCGGTGTCATACCTGTGGTAGTGTGTATTGTCGTGTGCTGCCGATACAGAAATCTTGCAAGTCGGCACTGTATGGACTTGTCTGCATCTTTCAACAGCGCTCTTTTCAGCTCCGCCACATAGCGTTCTGCCTGGCCGTTTGTTGCCGGATGATATGCTGGTGAGGTTGCAGCCTGTATGCCGTTCGACGCATAGAACTGCTTGATCTCGTTGGAGATGAATGCTTTTCCGTTGTCGGAGATGACCTTTCGGGGAATGCCGAACGTTGCAAAGAGGCTTCGGAGCACGTCGATTACAGCCGCGGATGTTGCTTGTGTCACGTGCCGGACTTCCACCCACTTTGTGTATGCGTCCACAACAACTAAGTAGGTGCGTCCGAGTAGTGGCCCCGCGAAGTCAACGTGCACCGTGTTCCATGCTGTCTGGGGACGGTCCCACGTAGGAATAGGAGCTTTGGGTGGGCTCTTTTGCGTTGCTTGGCATTCACGGCACTGTCGCACCGTTTCCTCGATCACCTTGTCCATTCCGGGCCACCATACGTAGCTCCTTGCGCACTTCTTCATGGCTACCATGCCTCTGTGACCCGCATGCAGAAGTGCCAGAACACGGGATCGTGCTGAGCTCGGTATGATCACTCGGGATCCAAGTGTGATGCACTCGCGCTGTAGTGCTAGTGCGGTCGCTCGTCGTCGGTAAGGAGCAAACTCATCTCCAGTGAGTTTCTCCACTGTACCATCCTGCACTGCCTTGTACAACCTCTGCATGATGCTGTCTTGTTGTGTCAGGCGTGCTATCTCGGCAGCAGTCAACGGAGGTCTCGATAACGCTTCGAACAATAGTACGTCACCTGGAGGCCAGGGTTCATCGAGACGTTCTTGTAATGGCAAACGGCTCAACGCATCCGCGTTTTGATGGTTCTTGCCACGCCTGTAGATTATGCTGTAGTCATACGCCGATAACTTGATGCACCATCTGGTCATCCGTGGAGAAAGGACTTGAGCCGTTGGCTTTTGTGGACCCAGTATGCCGAGCAGTGGTTGGTGGTCAGTGACGAAAGTCACCTTTCTTCCCGCAATATACTTGTGGAACTTGTGGGCTGCAAACACCACAGCAAGGCCTTCTCTGTCCAATTGAGCATATTTGCGTTCTGCCGGCCCTAGCGTCCGAGATGCAAAAGCGATTGGCGCCTCTCTATTCTGGTCATCACGTTGAGACAGAACAGCTCCTATGCCATATGGTGAAGCATCACAAGAGACAAGAAGCTCCTTCTGTTCGTCGTAGTGTGCTAGTACGGTCTGACTGAGCAGCAATGCCTTAAGCTTGTCAAAGGCTTCTTGATGCTTTGTCTCCCATCTCCACGTGGCGTCCTTCTGAAGAAGCTGGTATAGGCAGCTGGCAACTGTTGCCCTGTTCTTCAAGAATCTGTCGTAGAAAGCCAGCATTCCGAGAAATGATTGAAGCGCTTGTTTGCAGTTTGGTGCTGGAGCGTCCGTTATGGCTCGAACTTTCTCTTCGTTTGTGTGGACGCCTGTCTCGTCGATTCGGTGTCCCAGAAAGAAAACTTGTCGCACCGCAAAGCAGCACTTGTTTTTTCCGAGGCGCAGATTGTAGTTTCGTAGCCTCTTCAGCACTTCTTCCAGTCTCTCGGCGTGTTCCGTGGCGTCTTTCCCACTGATGATCACGTCATCTAGGTATGCGCACACGCCTGTGATGCCTGACAGCATTGTCTCCATAAAACGTTGAAAAATGGCTGGGGCTGCAGAAATTCCGAAAGGCAATCTCTTGACCCTGTATAGTCCCTTCAGCGTGTTCAGGGTCAATATCTCTGCTGTCTCTGGCGTCACGTGAAGTTGCTGGTACGCTTGTGCTAAATCCAGGGTGCTGAAGACCTTGCCTCCCCTCAAGTGGCTGAGCACTTCATCAGTTGAGGGAAGTGGGTAGTCTGCCTTCTTTGATACCTGGTTCACTGTGCAACGGTAGTCGCCGCATATTCGCAACGAGCCATTCTTCTTTCGAACCAGTACGAGAGGCGTTGCCCAATCCGAATGCTGTGCTGGCTCGATTATGCCTTGACTTTGCAGTCGATCCAATTCTGCTTCTACAGCTGACCGGAGCGCGAAAGGAACCGGCCGTGCTTTTAGGAACTTTGGTTTCGCTCCTTCCACGAGGTCTAGTTGTACCGCTGGACCGATGTGTCCTGATATGTCCTCGTCGAATACAGATTGGTACTTGTCGAGAAGCTTCGAAACAAGTTCATCGCCGGATACATCATTGATGCCCGTGATCTGTATACCCAGGTGAGGAAACCAGTTTCGTCCAAGGAGGTTACAACCTGCTCCCTTGATGACAACAAGTGGTAGTGTCATGGTTTTGTTTCCGTGCGTAACAATCACCGTTGCACATCCGAGAACTCGAAGAGACTGTCCTGACCATGTGCGTAGGAGCATGTTGTCGGTCTGAAGCCGTGGTCGATCATCTGTCCACGTAGCTTTGAACGTGACCTCACTGATGAGTGTGCAGGCTGCACCCGAGTCGACTTCAAAATCCAAGAACTTGCCATGTACGCGTAGCCGAGTCATGACCTTCTGTGTGCTGAACGCGTTGGTTACGGTGTTGAGCTCGTAAAGGGCCACGTCTGATGAGTCCTGCTGAGTCGACACTGGTGCTGAGGCAGCTGTCGAAGTTCCTTGTTGGGGATATTCGATGCTGTTGCTCGTTTTTGCTTCTTTCCGCTTTTTCAGACAGGCTTTTTCAATGTGTCCGCGTTTCTTGCAGTAGTTGCAGGAGACTGTCTGGAACTTGCAAGTGTCCGGATTATGTAGCGCGTTACAACGCCAACAGCGTTGTTTCTTCTTTTGGGCAGAGGCACTAGAGTGACCTTGGTTGTCTATCTTGCATGTGCTTATGCAGGATTCGTGAAACTCTTTAAATTCGGTTTTCACGCGTTTCTGGTCTTCGATGGCGTTTTCAGCTCGCAGTGCAAGGTCGAAAGCTTTCTTGAACGTCAAGTCCTTTTCTGCGAAGAGCCGTTGCTGGACCTGCTCGTTCCGAAGACCGCAAACGAAACGATCACGCAGCATGACGTCCATAGGCAGCATTGTCGGATTCGCTGCAGTGTCTGCGCTTGTCCCGAAATTGCAATCTGCTGCTAGCTTCTTGAGCGCCGTGACGTAATCACTGACCGTTTCGTCGTGCTTTTGGTCACGTCGCTGGAATCGTGCCCTGCAGAAGACCTCAGACGGTTGTGGATCGAAGTGAGCCTTGAGCATCTTGACTATGTCCTCGTAGCTCACTTGGTTGGGCTGCTTGGGTTGAACGAGGGCGCAGACGATGTCATAAGTCTGTTCCCCGCACAGCGTTAGCAGATGAGCACGTTTCTTCGATGCGTCCGTAATCTCGTTAGCCTCGAAGAAGAACTGTAGCCTCCCATACCAGGATCTCCAGGAGCTGGGGCTGCCGCTGAATTCGGGTAGCCGACCGAAGTCGGGCGTCGCCATGTTATTTCCTTGACGTCGGTGGAGTGCCGATGCGTCGATCCAGTCTTCCTCGTCGCCAACTGTTACGTCTGTACAGCCGCTTGTGACTGTAGACGATTTATTAAAGGACAGGAAACGTGAACAAGTTCAAAAGCGTAGCCCAGGCGTTGGAGTCACTCCTGGCCAGCGTTCGACGCCAGGCTCGCGCTCGTGCCACAGCGCCAGTGCCCCGCGCGCACTTCGTTAATGTCGTCTTCTAAGGCGACATGTCACATAAAGAAATATCAAAGGCGACATTGGTTGTAACCAAGAGTTCGACAAAAATATTCCGGGGGGGGGGGGGAGATGAGGTATAATCCTAGAAAAAATATAAATAAAAGACACCCACGAAAAAGCCCTTTAAAAAACGAATGCTTCGGCTCCCGAAAGGCGACCTTATTGAACAAGGTCTCCGTACAGCAGCCGGAACATCTGTTATTTTGAAAGTAGTTTTGAATCGGCGTCTTTCTTTTAACTTAGGACCACTATTTGTTGTACCTGTTATAGACTGCATATACTGCAGAAATAGTGGCTTATAAAATTATTCAGCGTCTGCGTAAGTAGGCGTTTGGTGCGTAGCGACACCACGGACCCGAGCGAATCGGAGAGTTTCGACTCCCTCCCACGCCTAGCCGTGCGTGGCTTTGCCGTGTCCGGGGAAAAGGAAATCCTGGGGGTTGAGCCGACGCCGGGTGATTGGACCTTTAAGGCCCCCCGGCAGAGGCAACACACCCCTTTGACCCCGGCTTCACGTAGACGGCACCCCTGGGCTGACCCACCCCAGGGGAAATCGGCAGTCGCCTTTTCCTATCTCTCTTCCCTACGACTTCGTCTTTATCTCTCACTTTTAGTCTGTCCTGTCTACTTATCTCTTCTCTTTACTTCCAATTTTCCTAGACGCAAGGGTTAACCCTGTGCAAATAGCCTACCTTGACCTAGGTGCATTGGGTTATGGCAGTGTTGTACGGCTGACGTCTGCAAGCTTTCAGCTCCTGCAAACTTGCAGCGTCCCCTTGTTGGGCTCCGTGGTGGGTGGCCGCCAACGCTGCTGAAGAAAATTAAGACCGGCATGCATGGAGCACTCCCCCTACTGTCTGATCGTACCGGCCTAAAGCGGGTACGCACCGATGATATGAATTTCTTCAACCAGCCAATAGAAACATTTCCCCACTTTCATGTCCTTCACTGTGAAAAAACCGAAAAGCAAGCCAGGACCGTATCTTTTTTCGTAGTTGCCAGGTGTCTTACTGAAACTCTCTGGGCTGGATACAAAGTAACCAAAATGGCTAGTGGAGACCTTCTCCTCCAAATTTGGGAAAAAGCACATTTTGTAAAGCTAGACAGCCTCTCAACGTTTGGTGACGTACCGATCACCGTAACACCACACAGGTCTATGAACATCACTCGTGGAGTGGTATTTGACGCAGACTTACTTGACCTGACCGAAACTGAACTTTTGGAGGGGTGGAAGAGCCAAAAGGTCACTAATATACAGAGAATTATCAGCAGAAGGGATAATAAGGAAACACCAACGAAACACTTAATACTCACGTTTGCATCAAGTAAACTACCAGAATCTATTCAAACAGGGTACACGAAGACATCTATCAGGCCGTACATACCATACCCTCGTCGCTGCTTCCAATGCCAGAGGTATGACCATGGCTCTAAAACCTGTCGTGGTCGCCAGACTTGTGCACAATGTGGAGTCCTAGGCCACGTGTCTGAGAACTGCAAACAACCGCCACACTGTGTAAACTGCAAAGGAAACCATGCCGCATACTCACGCTCCTGCACATCCTGGAAAAAAGAAAAAGAAATAATTACATTGAAAGGGAGAAGAACATTTCATTTAAGGAAGCACGACGAAGAGTCGCACCATTCTATGGACATACATACGCTGATGCTGCGCGTCAGGGGGCACCGCCGCACCAGCCTTCGCCATCCTTCGGCCCGCGCATGACGAGCTGGCGGTTGTTGCCCCCAAGGCGGCTGTTGTCCAGGCTACACCGCCTACTCCCAAACAGAGACCGGGGACTCCAGAGTCCTCAGGTCTCAAGGCCTCATCTCCCCAGGCGAGGCCCAGAATTCAAACTAACAGCGCGCATGTGCGGGCATCCAGTGCCTCCGAGGAGGCAACGGATACGTCGGTACCCTTGGTGCCGAAAGAGTGGCGTGGCTCCTTGGAGCGCGCCAAGAAAACAAAAAAGCAGATAACAGGGCCTGGTGATGGCCCTGTTACGTGAACTCAAACTCCTTGTCTAAGCAGCCACTCGTTTTTCGTACACACAGCACTATTTTACATTCACCATGAACACTCAAATTATACAATGGAACGTCAGGGGCCTTCTCAGAAACCTTGACGACATCCAAGAACTTTTACACGAACACTCCCCAAAAGGGCTGTGTGTACAAGAAGCACACCCTAATTCAAAACTCACAATTTTTTCTCGTAAATACGTTATTTTCCGGCAGGACCGTGATGATGTCTTGACATCATCCGGAGGTGTTTCCATCATAGTGAATCGAGGAATTAATTGCATGCACACACTTACAACTCCAAACATCCCTTGAGGCAGTGGCTGTTCGAGCGGTTCTTTTTGATAAACTGATCACAATCTGCACTATTTACATTTCTCCTATCTATCAGCTGCAAAAGCATGATTTACACTCTTTAATTAATTAACTTCCGGAGTCTTATGTTCTCCTTGGAGATTTTAATGCGCAAAGCAGGCTATGGGGTGACTCTAGTTGCGACGCGCGGGGTCAACTGATTGAACAGTTCCTTCTCTCGTCGAGCGCGTGTCTCCTAAATCGAAAAGAACCAACCTATTATACTCTCGCTAACAACACCTACTCCTCCATAGACCTAAGCGTAGTATCTCCGTCTCTTGTGCCTCTACTTCAGTGGAAAGTCGTCAGTAATCTGTACGGAAGTGACCACTTCCCCGTGGTTTTGAGCACAACTACAGCAACTGAGTGTCCACCACGTGTTCCCAAATGGCTCATAAACAGAGCCGACTGAGAACAGTATTATACCATCACACGTCTAGATTGGAGCGACATGTATACTTTAAGCATTGATGTTGCTGTCAACTACTTCACAGCGTTTTTGTTTGATGCTGCAACAAAATGCATCCCACAAACGAATGGACACCCTGGAAAACGCCGTGTACCATGGTGGAACTCTGAATGCCGAAACGCGCGCAAACAGCAAAAGAGAACATGAAGGTTGCTTTGGAACTCACCGACAGCCGAAAATCTTGACACCTTCAAGGAAATTAAGTCTCAAGGCAGAAGAACGCATCGGCAGGCCAGAAGAGAAAGCTGGCAGAAGTTTTGTCAGGGATCGATTCATACACACAGGAGGCTAAAGTCTGGAACATGGTCAGTAGGAAAGCAGGAAAACAAGTACACACACTTCCACTCGTAAACAATCAGGGTGATACCTTGAAAGATAAGGCAAACTTCCTCGGTGCACACTTGGAACGGGTGTCCAGCTTGTCACACTATACTGACGCTTTCCAAAAACACAAAACAAGAATTGAGAAGCAGAAACTAAAACACAAATGCACAAAACACGAAGCATAGAACCAATCTTTCAGCTTAGCTGAGCTCCAAGCATCTCTAAACTCCTGCAGTACTTCTGCCCCAGGTTCTGACCGTGTGGTGTATGAAATGTTAAAAACCTACCAATGGAAACACAAAAAACCTTACTTTGTACAGTGCTATCTGGTTTTCTTGCACTATCCCTACCTCCTAGAAAGATGCTATTATTATTCCCATTTTGAAAGAGGGCAAGGATCCTTCTTCAGCTTCGAGTTATAGGCCTATTGCACTTACAAGCTGCTTGTGCAAAGACTTCGAAAAAATGATGAACTGCCGATCTGTACATTTCCTTGAAACAAACAATTTGCTCTACCCAATTCAGTGCGGGTTTCGATGGAGTACATCGACCACAGATCACCTTGTTTGTATCAAGGCACAGATAAGAGACGCTTTCGTTCATAAACAATATTTTCTCTCTGTGTTCCTCGATATCCAAAAGGCTTATGATACAACATGGCGCTTTGGAATTCTAAGAGACCTGTACTACCTTGGCGTGCGCGGAATAATGTTTCACATAATCGCAAGTTACCTGTCAAACCGGACATTCCGTGTCCGAGTGGGCAGCGTTTCTTGCCCAAACATTTGTCCAGAAAACAGGCGTGCCGCAGGGTGGTGTACTTAGCTGCACACTTTTTCTCATCAAAATGAATTCCTTGCGCTTGTTCATCCCTCGCAATATGTTTTATTGTACATATGCCGAAGACGTCTAGCTTGGCTTTAGTTCTTGCAATTTGGCAATGTGTGAGTGGCAGGTTCAGTTAGGTTTAAACAAGGTCTCCAAATGGTCAGAGGAAAACGGATTCCGACTGAACCCACAAAAAAGCACGTGTGTCTTGTTCTCCCGAAAGAGAGGCATGCACTCAGAACCCGACATTGAACTGAACGGTCAACGTCTGTCTGTTATTGCGGAGCATAAATTCTTAGGCTTAATCTTGCACAACAAGTTGACCTTTGTACCGCACATCAAGTATTTAAAAACAAAATGTTTAAAAGCCATGAATGTTTTAAAAGTGTTGTCACGTAATACGTGGGGTAGTGACAGGCAATGCCTCATGAATCTGTATAGAAGCCTCATTCGCACCCGCTCAGATTATGGGGCCGTTGTTTATCAGTCTGCAACTCAAAGTGCTTTGAAGGTGCTGCACCCCGTG
Organism: Rhipicephalus microplus; assembly: GCF_043290135.1. Lineage (NCBI taxonomy): Eukaryota > Metazoa > Arthropoda > Arachnida > Ixodida > Ixodidae > Rhipicephalus > Rhipicephalus microplus. The sequence continues at coordinate 82,804,029 of NC_134700.1, read as the reverse complement.
CACCATTTGGGCATCCACCTTTCTACGGGTGCTTTTCCCACCAGCCCGGTAGGAAAGCCTTTACGTTGAGTCAAATGAGTGATTTTGTCATCTGCAGAGAACTTACATGTCCTTTGTATATTTCCTTATGGTGAAAGCAGACAAGAAGCACCCCTGATACTCTACTAATAATGATTTGTCGGGCTTCATTCTGTTTCAAAACAGGCCTTTGATGAGGCAGCCCTTCTCAGTTCACCTGAAGGGTCTAGCTGAGGAAACTGGAGTGTCACTTGAACACAGTTTAATGGCTCCTGTAGCATACCCGCCACCATGGCAGAGGCATACTATAGACTGCGATGTGTCTTTCCTAGAAGTTACAAAACATGCGCCTATTGCCCATATTCAAACATACTTCCTGGAACAACAACACAAATGCGCACGTCCTGAGTTCTTTACAGATGCCTCCAAGTCTAACTCCTCGGTGTCCTACGCTGCTATCGGCCCATCCTTTTCGGAAGCTGTCCCTCTACATCCAGGCACAAGTATCTTCACAGCGGAAGCTTACGCGACACTTGGGGCGGCTAAACACATCAGGATATTTCAAATACAAAAGGCGGTAATTTATACGGACTCTCTCAGTGTGGTAACGGCTCTGCACACTCTTAAAAAACAAAAAAACACTGTCCTCGTCTCACTTTACTCTCTTTTATGCACACTCTACAAACTCAAACAACATGTTGTAGTGTGCGTAGTGCCAGGGCACCGTGAGACCCAAGGCAACGTGATGGCGGATCAGCTTGCTGCATCCGTCCACGAAAACACTGCCGCTACACCCATATCGATCTCAGCGCTTGATCTTAAGCCGTCTCTCAAACGAAAGCTCAGGGACTACTGGCAGAGCAAGTGAGATAGGCACACACAAAACAAACTACACATTATTAAGCCACACCTTGGCCATTGGCTGCCAGTATCGAAATCCCGTCATACAGAGATAATACTAATGAGGCTCAGGATAGGACACACATATACGACACACACATATCTTTTGTCCGGTGGCGATCTAACATTATGTGACAGATGTGGTGAAGCACTAACAGTTCTTCGCATTTTAATCCAGTGCAAACAGTTGGAAACTAAGAAAACAACACTTTCCATTACCCTACCGACAACAAGAATACGCTTCCAAGAATACGCTTCCAACAACGACTGTTTCAAGCAATCCTTTTTCTCCCTGTCAATCAGCGAATGGAATAGGTTAGACCCCTCCATTACTAACGCACCATCACTGGCAGAATTCACTTCAAAAATTCAGACTATACTTTGAGACAAAGGCTTTCTTCTGGGAAGTTAAACCCCACATATCAATCAAAGGCTTTCTTCAACCTTGACCTCCATTATTGTTTTCCAGTAGTATTTATTTGGATGTAAAAGTGCACACAATGCCTTCTCTGTATAAAACTGTATTGATTATTTTATGCAGGAAAGATTCAGTTCGCTGCTTCCGAAGTGTGAATATTTGGAGTGCATAAATACCTATGTATAATGTTTCTATGTAACTAGGATTATTATATCCAATTTTAAAAAAAACTACAGTTCTGTATGCCGCATGTACGAAAGTACTTAGCTTTCATTGTATTCTGTAACTCATGCCCTCCTGCTTTGGTCTCGTAAGAGACTGGCAGTATTGTAAATAAATAAATAAATAAATAAATAAATAAATAAACAAATAAATAAATAAATATACCTTTACACCCTGCAATGTTCGTCGGTCGGGAACCACGTTTTAGTCATAAATCATTGTTAGCGTTTTTAAAAGAAATTCGTAGTTTTCATATTATATACCCGGTCATTCCGTAGCATGACCTCTCTAGAGAGGTTTTCGCTGCGGTGGCTACACAAGAAAGCACTTGCCTCACGGCCCTTGGACGCAAGGGTATGAACGAGTGAGGCACTTGTGCTAAAGCCATACATATCCACCATCGTCTTTTATTATGACCAACTTTTGTCATCTGTTCACACCACACACACCTTCCACGGCATGGCCATGATTTTATTACTTGTATGTTCTTACCCGCCTTACCGCGAGGAATTTTATGGCCTTTATACAGCCGCTAATCACAATCATTGTCCATATCTTTAGTAAGATGAACTGGCGCTCTTTGGCCGTGAAATGGCCCTTGCGCCACAAAACATCAAACATCATCATCATAATCATCATCATCATAAAATCATTCAGCGTGATGTCACAAGCCCATATAGTTGGCTACGAAAATATGCCACTGAAGGGATGGGAACAGATGCTGTCACAAGAACTTGCTCAGAATCTGGTTTGAAGGCAGACATGCGCAAGCACGTTACTTCACCCATCGTTTCGATGCGTCTCGAAAAACTGAACAATTGTTAGCTTTTCATGCATTAGAAAAAGAACGCAACTGAGCAATACAAACTCGCATTGCTGAAAGGCGCTTCAAGTAAAAAAAAAGTGAAAAAAATTGGCAGATCCCACGTACAGTGGGAATCAATATGCGAAGCACGAATGAAAAATGCTGATATGTCACTTTAAAATCAGCACAACGCTACGAGGTGGAGCTAAATGATGCGGTACATTGCTTTCGTGTCATGATTATCATGTTTGAATGTCTCCTTTACCTTCGTCATTCATCCACGTCACGTGATACCAAATTTGGTACATGTGGAGCTAGCGAAATGGCCGCGAGCCCACCATGAGCGTGGTATGTTGTCATGTTCTTACATGACACGTGTGTCAGGATTATCATGTTTGCACTAATCATATATTTTGTCATCCATTGACGTCACGCAACATCAAATTCGGTATTTGTGGAGCTATAAAAATGGCCGCGAGAGCATCATGGAAGCGCCCAATATACTCGAAATGCGGCGTTGACGCGCGTACGCTGGGCACAGCGACGCTACGCTAGCAAAACACGAGCGCTCTATAGTCTGACGCCAGACGCAACTAGCGTCCGTCGGTACGGCCCGATGGCAACCGGCGTGAAATGCGACATGCTGCCTTTCACACTGATGCGTACCAAGATGACACCACGTGTCCCTCTTTTCGTGACGGAGGGACGCCGGACGCGCTGAAACGCGCGTCCGGCGTACATGAGGCCGTACATGACTTCCGAGTCATAATTATCATGTTTGGATGTGTCGTTCACCTTTTTCATTCATTCTCGTCACGTAATACCAAACTTAGTAAAATGTGGAGCTAGCGATACGGCCGCGAGCACGCTATGAGCGTGGTATGTTGTCATGTTCATACATGACACGCGTGTCAGGATTATCATATTTGCACGAGCCATATATTTGTCATTCATTGACGTCACCTAGCACCAAATCTGGTATATCCGGAGCTATCAAAACAGCCACGAGCCCATCAGGAAGGTACCACTATACTCCAATGTAGCGTTGAGGCGCGCGCACGCACGGCACATCGACGCTACGTTAGCGAAACGCGAGCACTTTATAGTCTGACGCCAGGCACGAACAGCGTCCCTCGGCACGGCCCGACGGCAAGCGGTACCGAATGCGACATTGCGTATTTCGCGTCGATGCGTTACCAAGACAACACTGCGTCTCGCTCTATTCGTGACGCAGGGATGCCTAGACGCGCTGAAACTCGCATGCGTCATGCAAAGCAACGCAGTGCGGCGCGCGCCGGCGAGTACATGGCAGAACCGGCACCTGGCGTGGCAACGCCGGCTTGGCGCGACGAAATGAACGCTGGCGAGCACGCGCACCACGTCACGTCGAAATGTATTGGCGCCTTCACTATGGCAAGTAGTCATGTTGTTACATGACAGGCATCTGGTGTTTATCATGTTTCCACCAGTATCATACTTTCGTCATATATTCACGTCCCGTAATATCAAATTTGGTATAAGTGAAGCTAGTGAAACGGCCGTCAGCGCATCAAGAGCGTGGCATGGAGTCATGTTGTTACATGACACGCATCTCATAATTATCATGTTTTCATCAGTCACATACCTTCGTCTTCCATTAACGTATTGTAACAGCAAATTTGGTATATGGGACGCTAGCGAAACGGCCGTGAGCGCATCTTGAGCTTGACATGTAGTCACGTTGTTATGTGACACGCATGTCATGATTTTAATGTTAGGGTCTGTCGCTTGTGTTCGCAATGCAATCATGCCGTACCATACCAGTTTTGACACATGCCATATGAACGAAACCAGCGGAAGAGCTGGAGGACCATCAAATGTAAATGACGACATTCATAACATACATGTCATAATTTTCATGTTATGACTAGTCGAATATGTTCTTCATACAGTCATATTATGCCATACCTATATTGGTATAGATCCCATGAACGAAACGGACAGGAGAGCTTGGTGCGCAGTGCAGCAGCCAGTCTTCCATATCTTGGGCCTCAGTTCAGCTGAAGAAAGGGGGATCCTGTTGGCGCAGGATGTAGGCACGATGACCAGTGGCGATTTGGCCGTGTTTTTCTGGACGGCGCTTTGCTAGTTGGTCTGATCAGGCATGGTTGACGCATCCGGCGGCTTCCAGCTCAAGTTCTAGATTTACCTACTCAGCACACTTCCATCGCTTTGCAAGGAAGTTTATTATCGACGTTTGATAGTAGGCAGTCAGCTGGTACAAATAGAAATACTCGAACAGCTGAGCGAGCAGCTCCAGCTCGTGCACACTACCTGCGCTTCGCACCAAGATATGGTCCGTCTGTGCCTAGCTAATTCATCACTCCACATGCCTCCTGCGACGCTCGCTTTACCGGAGAGCATGAATTGCGGGCCCTTATTCGCACAATCGTAAGAAACGAACTCTACGGCCTTATTCCAGGCAACCCAACCGTTGCGTCTGTCCGCACACTTCCTCCTAACCCTATGTGAGATAATCGAGGATGAACTGGCATCAATGAGCAGCGCTGCACATGCCCCGTCTCCTGTGCGCTTCCCAGTGCCTTCGTACGCAGAAGTTGCATCACGGGCCCCTGCACCAGTTCTAATCATGCCTGCGGACGTCGGATGCGACCATGTGGTTGCAATGACAACGCAATTGTCAAGGCCACGCCACTATTCCCCATGGCGTCCTCCGCGCCCCATCTGCTTCTACTGTGGCATAAGGGGTTATATATCCCGCTTCTGCCGCCGCCGTCACCAGGATGAACGACGTGGTTATCCAGCTTACAAAAGAAACTTTGCCCCGAGACCCGATGAATACGATCCCGCGCCGTATCCGTCCACCTCCCATCGGTCGACCTCCCCTCCACGGTCTCAAGATGAGCCTCATTCTTCTCGTTCATCTCGCTGCCGGTCTCCATCGCCGTTTCGGCATACGTCATCACCGCTGCGTCCCGCGCCGATCTCTCTGGACTCGGAAATTTAGAAGGTGCAGTTTTTGGAGGGGAAACTGCTTGTTGTCGGAATGTTACAGCTCCCCCGTCTCGTCCAGCTAATTTACTGCCTGTTTGTGTGGAAGGTGTTTTTGTTGATGCCCTTATAGACACTGGGGACGCAATTTCGGTAATTGATCGTGAATGCTGTTTTTGCCTGCGTGAAGTGCAAACTCCTTATGCCGGTCCCATGTTATGTGGCGCTGATGACAGTCCAATTTGCCCAACCGGGTTGTGCACTGCACGTGTTCTCATTGATGGAATCCGTCATCACATACAATTGGCTGTGCTGTCTTCGTGCGCTCATCAGATAATCTTAGGCTGGGACTTCTTGTCAGCGGCGACTGCTGTAATTTCATGTGGTCGGTCCCTCATTCGCATTGCGGACACTGAGCTTTCTTCGGCTGCCGACCTTTCGTCGCCAAACCTTGTGACAGCTGCGGATTTCCTCCTGCCTCCCGGACAAGGACGCGTCCTTACGATCAAGTCACGATACATTCTAGATAGTGACACTGTGGTTATGCCTTGCCAGCACTGCATTTTCCGAGGGATCACCATCGCATCTTGTTTAGTGCGGTTCTCCCGTAGTTATGCAAGCACCACAGCCTGCAACACGACGCCAGAACCACTTCTTCTGCCAGAGGGGACCACTGTTGTCAACATTAGTGAAGAAGCACCGGTTTGTGTCGTCACTGGTTCATCTGCTTCGTCATTCTCAAAGTGTATGCCAGCGGAAGATTCATCTCCTGCTCTCAAGGCCATTTTGTATGAACATCTCAACCCAACGCAAACCGATGCCTTGCTAGCATTATTAATGAAGCACAAAACCTGCTTTGACGTTCGTTCCGAAGGTCTGGGTCAAACAACAGTGGCCGCCCATCGTATCGACACCGACGGATCCCGTATCATTAACCGCCGCCCTTACCCTGTGTCAGCTTCTGAACGCAAACTTAAGAACAAGTCAACGACATGCTCGCGCGCCACGTCATCAAGCCTTCGACAAGCGCATGGTCTTTTCCTGTCGTACTAGTCAAAAAAAGTATGACTCGGCACGGTTTTGCATTTATTACAGATCACTCAACAACATTACTCGTAAGGACGTCTACTCAATGCCTCGCATTGACGACGCTTTTGATACGTTACAAGGTGCCGAGTACTTTTCAAGTCTCGACTTGCACTCTGGTTATTGGCAGATTCCAATGCACGAGTCTGATAAAGAGAAGACTGCGTTTGCTACGCCAGATGGGCTCTTTGAATTCAATGTGATGCCTTTTGGCCTGTGCAATGCCACAGCCACATTCGAACGAATGATGGACACGGTACTGCGGGTATTAAAATGGAAGACCTGCCTTTGCTACCTGGACGACATTGTCATCTTTTATTCCAGCTTCTCACAGTACCTGGAACGGCTAGACGAAGTCCTCACATGTTTAGCTAAGGCCCGTCTCCAGCTCAACACTAAGAAGTGTTGGTTTGCCAGTCACAGCATCAAGGAATTAGGTCACGTCGTCAGTAAACATGGCGCTGAGCCCAATCCCGACAAGGTTGCCGCGGTACTGCACTTTCCTACATTAACCACACCCAAAGAACTCCACAGCTTCCTTGGCTTGGCGTCGTATTTCCGCCGCTTTGTACGTGATTTCGCCGCTACTATTGCGGCTCCTCTGAACAAACTTCTGACCACGAGTGCACCCTTTGACTGGTCGGATGACTGCGAAGCCGCTTTTCACATGCTCAAGCGATGCCTCACATCACGGCCAGTGCTTCGCCATTTCGACCCTGCAGCACCTACTGTGCTACACACTGACGCAAGTGGAGTTGGCATCGGTGCTGTCCTTCTTCAGCGGAACCACGCTTCCGAAGAACAAGTCGTGGCCTACGCGAGCCGCAATCTGTGAACTGCTGATCGAAATTACAGCATCACTGAGCAAGAATGTCTCGCCATCATGTGGTCCGTACAAAAGTTTCGCTCTTATTTATACGGCCGGCATTTCACAATAGTGACTGACCATCGTGCTCTGTGTTGGTTAACGTCTCTCAAAAATTTGTCGGGACGCCTTGGCCGTTGGGTACTACGATTGCAAGAGTATGACTACAGCGTCACATATAGGTCGGGTCGAGAGCACCAAGATGCCGACGCTTTGTCACGTTGCCCGCTCTCGCAAAGCGCCGAAGTGTCACCTTCCATCTGTTCGTCACCGCCCACCAAAGTGACCAAACAGACGGCTGGTGCTTCGACGGCGCTGCTTCGGCTGGTGGGGGCACGCCACCGCAACGATCACAGTCATGAGACTTCCCCTGTTTGCGCAGGTTTTTGCCCTTGCGATCATGGCTGGCCCACTTGTCGTCACCACGGTTTCTACTTCTGCACGGAATCTACCCTGGCCCGATCTTGGGTATCCTGCGATGACTCCAATGCCTGAAACCTTCGACGCAGCGACCCTCGGATCACAGCTGAATACTGGAACCAAAAGCTACCCTCCACGTTTGGTGACTGATTGCGATTTCGGTGGGCAACATCGCGCTACCAGGCGTGCCGGTGATACGCCCCTCCTACAAAAGCCTCTGTCACTCTGGAATCAGCTGGGGCACGCCACCGCAACGATCACGGTCATGAGACTTCCCCTGTTCGCGCAGGTTAGTTATTTACCGTACGCCATGAGCGTTCATTTTGATGACCGTTATGTTCTTGCGGTGCCGTGCCCTTCAATCGGCCTGTGTGGTTACCTATGTGGATCGTTATGCCAGTCGTTGTACTTGTTATGTATCGATTTTCACCTTGCTAGTCTTCTGCTTCTGATGCCAGGAGACGTCGAACTCAACCCTGGTCCTACTATTAAAAACTCCTCCACGTCCCTTGAAACTATAGCCAGTGCTATTTCCCGCCTTGAACAAGGTCAAAATGCTGTACTGGCGGAGCTAACCCTTATTCGTGCTGATAACTCAAACATAAAAAGTATGGTTAGCAACCTCGCCGCTCGAGTTGATGCACTGGAAAGAGTGGCTCAGACCAGTGAGCCTGTATCGGACTCTAACACTAGCTCCACAATCACTAAACTTGCTTCTGGAGTAAGGGAACTAGCTGCAAAGTGTGACGACTTGGAAAATCGCCAGCGTCGCTGTAATCTAATTTTCTTTGCGATGCCAGACGCGGAAGGTGAAACATGGGCTGAGTCCGAATCGCGAGTAATGGATTTTTGCTCGGAAAGTCTCAGCGTAACGCTTGACAGAGACGCAATCGAAAGGGCCCACCGGCTGGGCCATTTTCAAGGCACTAAGAACCGTCCGATAATCGTTAAACTTGGACATTTCAAAGATAAAACTAGAATACTTGCGGCTGGATCCAAACTTAAAGGCTCTAATTTCCAAATTCGTGAAGACTATTCTTCTCGTGTTCGTCTAGCCCGTAAGAATCTTTACTTGTTTGCTCAAGAAAAGAAACGCCCATTTAAACTTAGGTTGGATAAGCTTTTCATGGAAAATAAACAGTTCACGTACAATGCTGATACAGAATCTGTTGTCGAAGTAAAGTAGCAATTGCTACATGCTTCCACGAATCCAGTATCTAATTAAGCTGCTCCTGTGCCTTCTCCGCCCCGTTCACGTCATACTTTATCGGTCCTACTTGCGAATGTGCGCAGTTACCTGCCAAAAAAAGAAGCTGTGGAGGCACTCCTACTTGACAACAACACCGAAGTAGCAATTTTTACTGAATCGTGGCTAAATGAAAACATACAGAGCAACGAAATTCTACGTGATTTTGGGTCCTTCACAATGTACAGACGAGATAGGGTTGAGAGAAGGGGAGGGGGAATTCTGGTTCTAGTCAAATCCCACTTGCACGCCTATAAGGTAGATATAAACAGCAGCTATGAAATCCTCTGCATTAATCTGCCTGTTGCCTCGGGTAATCACATACTGGTCACCTGCTATCGACCTCCAGACTGTGACTATGTTTTATTAAAGGCCTGCACTCGGTGTTAGTTGATTTGAACTCCCGATTTCCTCGTGCAAAATTTTTTATGTGCGGGGACTTTAATCTTCCCGATATAGACTGGGCCAACCTTAAGGCCCCTTCCCGGCTATCAAATGACTTCATTCAACTGTACCTCCTATTCAACCTCACGCAGACAATTAATACTCCGACTCGTGGTGACAACATACTCGGTCATGTCTTCGCTTCCCACCCTGACCTTATTCACTCACCTACGTGTACAGAAGGCCTGAGTGATCACTGTACCATACTATTCAACCTCTCTATTCCAGTACCTAGGCATAATTCACGGAAGAAGCTTATACGAGACTACAACAAAGCCAACAACCACGCAATCATTACCGAATTGGAAAGCTTTTATAGTTTCTTCTCTCAAACGGCCATCTCCAGAAGCGTAGAACAGAACTGGCTACTGTATAAACAAAAGGTCTTGACGCTAATCGAAGAATACGTTCCACTAGTGTCTGTTCGCTGTGACGATGACAGTCCTTGGTATACAACGTCTATGAAAAAACTCTCAAAAAAGAAGAAACGCCTTTTCCGCGAGGCAAAACGTAGCATTTCTCCATCGAAATGGGACAAATATTTCCCTTGCCTTCGGGAATATACTAGCGCGCTGAAAAAAGCCAAAAAGAAGTATTACTATGAACATCTCCTAAAAATCATCCGCGACAAACCTAAAAAATTTTGAAACATTATTAACCCCAACATTTTAGCGCATAACATTTCACTGTGCAATCCTGATGGCTCACGGGTTCTAGCTCAGCAGCGCTCTGACTTGATGAATTCTTACTTTTCCTCAGTCTTTACTAATGAGCCGTCAGGCAATATCCCCTTTGCCTCTAGGTATAACTTTCCGCAGATGCCATCCATCACCATAAATGCTGAAGGTATCCTAAAAATTATAAACCAACTAAAAACATCGAGTGCCCCTGGTCCTGATAACATACCGGCAAAGCTACTAAAATCCATTGGAGCTATTTCTAGCCACATTCTACAAATCATATTCTCTCAGTCCCTCTCCGAAGGTATCATACCTACGGACTGGAGGGTAGCCAAGGTAACCCCAGTATTTAAATCAGGTGACCGTTCTAACCCATCTAATTATCGTCCTATTTCACTGACATGCATTGCCTGCAAATGCCTCGAGCACATAATTTATTCGCACGTTGCCCACCACCTTGATAACAACGGGTTTTTATTCAAAAATCAGCACGGCTTCCGACCTGGTTTGTCCTGCGAAACTCAGCTCTTTGAATTCACTGCCGACCTCCACCTAAATTTAGATTCTCTATTTCAAACTGACGTCATATACATAGACTTCTCTAAAGCCTTCTATCGTGTCGCTCATCAACGATAATGAACAAAATATGCTGTCTGAACTTGGACCCTTTAGCCCTGTCATGGATCCGATGCTTCCTATCACACCGATCCCAGTTCACTGACATTGCCGGTCTTCACTCCACTGCTGCTCCCGTTAAATCCGGTGTCCCTCAGGGGTCAGTACTCGGCCCCTTACTTTTCCTCATATATGTGAACGATCTACCATCAGCAATTTCATCATCCATTCGATTATTTGCGGACGATTGCGTCCTTTATCACCGAATAACCACCCCTGACGACCACGAAATTCTACAAAATGACCTATCCTTAATTGAAAACTGGTGTTCACTCTGGATGATGCAGACCAATGTTTCCAAATGCAAAGTCATGCGCGTATCTCGCCAACAGTCTAACTTGGAACACGTCTACAATTTAAACTGAACGACCTTGGCGTATGTTGATAGTTACTGATACCTTGGCGTGCTTATTTCTAACACTCTAACGTGGTCGGATCACATCACACACTTAGTTACTGACGAATCAAAGAAGCTTGGTTACATCCAAAGGACGTTATGCCTATCACCTCCTACAGTCCGTAAAATTGCGTACGTAACCTTCGTTCGTACGAAGCTCGAATACGCGTCGTCCATTTGGAGCTCTCATCAAACCTATCTGATTAATCTGTTGGAATCCGTACAGAATAGGGCTGCCCGGTTCATTATGTCCAATTACGATCACTCATTAAGCATCACTTTTATAAAGGAGTTTTTAGACTAGCAGAATCTAGCTGACAGACGTATACTTTCTCGACTTTGTTTAGTTCATAAATTATACTATTATTTTCCTCACTTGCATGGTTCTCTCTTGCTTTCTCCCGCCCGCTATTCTCGCCGGCTATTTATTTCCAGAAGCCTCCAACGTCTTTTCGGTACGACCGTTGCATTCAATAAGTCATTTCTTCCTGTCGCCATCGAGGAATGGAATAACTTACCGGAAGCCATCGTCTCAGAGCGTGACTCGTGCGCATTCAAACAACTACTAACAGCTCACTTAAACTTGGAAGCCCATTAAAACTCCACCACTGTCACTGTATTTTGCGCTGTTTTATGTGTAAATTTTGTGCGCACATGTTTTTATACTTGTATAAACACATTTTCTGTGCGTCTGTTCTCGGCACCTGCAAAAGTATTGCTCGTGTGTTTGTACAACTTTCTATATTTTCTTTGTTTTTGTATTTAGAAAAATGTCCCCCCCCCCTTATGTAATGCCCCCAGGGGATCTTAAGGGTCAAATAAATGATGATAACGATGATGAAACAGTTAGTTGCCTCAGTGGACCTTCTTTCGTCCACAGATCTCGCCTCGCTCCAACATGCCGCTACCTACTGCCGCACAATCATCGATCGGCTCACTGGCTTATCACGTGCTTCAAACAGCCGCCTAAGACGACAACTTGCTCATTTTAAGCTTCAAGATGGAACATTATGTCGGCAAACATACCATTCTCTCGGTAACCAATGGGTTCCCGTCATTCCTCGCTCACCTCATCTGGAAGTTTTACAAGCGTTTCATGACGATGTGACAGCTGGCCACTTAGGGTTCCACAAGACTTACGACCGACTCAAGACTCGCTGCTTTTGGCCTGGCCTCTCCACCTCTGTCGCCAAGTACGTCGCTTCCTGCGCGTCATGCTAGCACCGAAAACGTGCCTTGTCCCTTCCTGCGGGACCATTGCAACCACTGCCGTGCCCGTCCACTCCCTTTGAATTTGTGGACATAGACTTATACGGACCTCTTCCGCTTACGCCAGCCGGTCATCGTTGGATTGTTACTGCCGTGTACCACCTTACTCGCTACGCGGAGACGGCAGCTCTTTCGTCTGGTGCTACCTCTGATGTAGCCGATTATTTTCTTCGCGCCATTTTTTACGACATGGCGCACCGCGTGTGCTTCTTTTTGACCGTGGCAAGACATTTCTTCACATGTCCTTGCTGAAGTCCTCCAGGCCTCTAACACCATCTACAAGACCACATCAGCGTATCACCCAGAAACTAATGGTCTGACTGAGCGTTTTCACCGAAATTTGTCCGACATGATCTCTATGTACGTGCAACCGGATCACAAAAACTGGGACACTATACTTCCTTTCGTCGTGTTCGCATATAATACTGCCATACAGCGCACGACGAATTTCAGCCCTTTTTGTCTCCTGTATGGCCGTGTACCGACTTTTGTTCTGGAAACCACTGTTTTGTCCACATCTTCCAATCCATCTTCATCTCTCCCGGAAGAGTTCGCCGCTCGCGTCGCCCACTGCCGTGAAATCGCCCGCGCCAACACTGCTACTATTCAGGAAAAGAGAAAACTCGTCATTGGTGCAAAGCGTCGAGTTGTTCTGTTCCGCCCAGGCGACTAAGTCCTTTTCTGGACACCTGTTCGTGCACCTGGGTTCTGCGGAAAATTTCTTCACCTATATCTCGGTCCATACACCGTCCTGGAACGAACATCTGAAGTCAACTATCGCGTTGCTCCTGTCAACACGGATCCTGATCGCCGTCCCCGCCACACCAAGATCGCCCACGTCTTTCGACTGAAACGATATATTCGGCGTCCCAACCCTTTCTAACTTGCTGTCCTCTTTCGCAAGGGGGAAAATAGTGTGAGTGCTGACTATGTACTTCATCTGTATGACAAAACCATTGTAGTGATCATCATCGTATGTCACGCGGGCTGGCTCTCTCGCTCGTGCGTCTGGATTAAAAAGATAACCTGGTTACTGCCGTACCAGACGTGCTCTCATACTATATATATATATATATATATATATATATATATATATATATATATATATATATATATATATATATATATATATATATATATATATATATATACATAAGTAGACACACTTTAACATAACAACTTGTTTATTCAGCCGACGTTTCAACGGGAGCCCTGTCTTTTTCAAGGCATAATATTTACACATTTTCGTGTCTTCTTATAGCTTCTCGAGACAGGAGGGAAGGGCACAGAAGAACAAATATAAACAACAATAAAAAAGAAAAAAAGGAGGAAGAAACGTTAGAAAGAAGCAAGAGGGACATGGCGGGATTAGGAAGGAACATGAACTCAACAGAGTAAGGCGAACGTAAATGAGCTATGACATTTTTTGTCAACAATACCTCCCAAGCACGCACCCTTCCCCCAAGTGGACTTTTGACCACCGTTTCTGTATGTCACCTTTCGGTGCAAGCCGCTGGCGGGTTGCCCTCCTTTGAAGTTTACGACAAATTGGTAAGGAGAGCTTAAGCGCTTTAAACGAAAGAGCCGGTGATTGTGGCGCCACTATCAATACTTATTATATACATTGGCTTCTTTCACGGAAAGAAAATAAAAATTGTAGCATTGATATTTGGCACAGGCCGGAACGCCAGCTGAAGAAGAGAAGGAAGAGTGTTGTTGCTGCTCGCGCTCGCTCCGCTTGACAGCTGGTCGGTTCTACCGCTACGTTTTCCACAAAGTAAACGTCTCTTCTGCTCACCACTAAAGGTGTACTATCAAGTGGTGGAGGTGCTGGGTACCTTTTTCCATCCTGGAACTCCGCAACCGAACTCTACCTTCGCCATCAACAATGTCCATCGACGCTGCACAGCAGACGGCTCCTACATCTCCACCTGTCCACTGTCCCGGCGTCCCGAGAGAGCGAGATCCAGACATCTTCAACGGCACCGATGAGCAGGACGTCGAGGACTGGCTCTCTTCGTTCGAACGAGTAAGCGTCAACAACAGGTGGGACGAAAACGACAAACTGGGCCGCGTCCACTTTTACCTCAGAGGAGTAGCAGAGCTCTGGCTCAACAACCACGAAGCCGAGCTTACCGACTGGGCCACTTTCAAGACCACCTTCGCGGACGTGTTTGGCCGACCGACAGTGCGCAAGCTCCGTGCAGAACAGCGCTTGCGGGATCGCGCCCAACTGTCGGGAGAGGGTTTCACGTCCTACATTGAGGACGTCGTAGGCCTCTGCCGTCGCTTTGATCCTGACATGTCGGAAACCGCCAAGGTAAAACACATTATGAAGGGCATCGAGGACGATGCCTTCCACATGCTGGTGGCTAAAGACCCGCAAACAGTTTCGGAAGTCATCCAACACTGCCAAAGTTTCGATGAGTTGCGAAAACAGCGCATTTCAACGCGACGGCCTACTTTCGACATGACCAGCACGCCAGCATTGACCGTTGGTGCAATATCTCCAGAACAGACTGTATTGACCCCGCAAATCCAGCAATTTATCCGAGAGGAAGTGGCACGCCAGTTGTCCCTTGCCCCCTTGCTTCCCAGCAATACGCATGGGCTGACCTCGTCACTGCGCCAAACCATCGAAGAGCAAGTCTGCGAGGCACTTCCCCCCACGTACCAGCCACCACCTGTGTCCGCTCCCCTGACTTACGCTGACGTCGCGCGAAGGCAGGTACATGCGCCGTCAAACGTCGTCGACCCTGCCCACCAAGCGAACGCCTTCTACGCAACACACGTACCGGCAGGCTCGCATGTTCCCATTTACCGCCGTCCTTCAACGCTTCCCAACAACCCTTGGCGTACATCGGATAACAGACCTATCTGTTATTACTGTCGTCAGCCTGGCCATGTTGAGCGGTTCTGTCGCCGGCGCGTCCCTCACTCAGGCATTATTGATGGCACCTACGGCTACGCCACCACAGAACCACCACAGACGCTGCCGTTCCATGCAGCTTCGGACACTTCTCCGCCGAGCCGCCGCGCCTTCAACCCACGCCGATCGCCTTCCCCGCGCCGACGTTCGCCTTCACCAATGCTTCGGCGTGCACCACCTGCCCAAACGGAAAACTGACCATCGCAGTTCCGGAGGCAAGAACTGCGCCACCGTCGAACTCCACAAGGCCTCGTTCTCTACCGAATAATGAAATAACTGTCTTGATTGAAGGTATCCCCGTTCAAGCATTAATAGATACCGGAGCTGCCGTGTCTGTATTGAGTGAAGCATTGTGTCGCAAGTTAAGAAAAGTTACGATTCCGCTTTCTGGTCTCTCCCTTCGTACGGCAACAGCGCATCACGTGAACCCTTCTATGACGTGCACGGCTCGGTTAATCATCCAGGGCGTTCTGTACGTGGTTGAATTTATCGTGTTTCCGCACTGCTCACACGACGTCATATTAGGCTGGGACTTCCTTTCCACACATCATGCCGTTGTTGATTGTGCCCGGGCCGAACTAGAATTGTCATCGCTCTCCGACGACGATTATAATAAGCCTTCTATTTCTCGTGTTGTCGTCGCCGCGGAGACTGATATTCCACCCATGTCTTCTGTTATTGTGCCGATCTCGTGCGACCATGCCGCTTTTTCGGACGTCATGTTCACGCCGTCAGAAGACTTCACTTCTCGAAAAAACGTTCTTCTGCCTTTTGCTCTTCTGACGGTCGAAGCCACTTGCGCAAACATTTATGCCACGAATCTCCTTTCTGTACCAGTCACCCTATTCCGTGGCGAATGCATCGGCCGCCTTGAGGACATCGATTGTGTTGGCACCAGTCAACTGCCCTATCAAGCAAAAAGCCTTGAGATCGCCAGTGTTACTTCCGCTCTCACATCCGCCACCTCTTCCCTCGACGTCTTCCTTCCATCGATTGATCCTGACCTTCCTGTTGACCAACGAACTCAACTCTTGACACTTCTCGACCACTTCCGCTCATCGTTCGACTTCAAACAAACCAGTCTGGGCCGAACATCTGCAATTGTCCATCGTATTGACACTGGCACCCACGCACCATTGCGTCAGCGTCCATACCGGGTCTCCCACGCCGAACGCCAAGTTATAGACGATCAAGTGTCTGATATGCTCAATCGTGGCGTTATACAGCCGTCTAACAGTCCGTGGGCCTCCCCGGTGGTACTGGTCAAAAAGAAGGACGGGGGCATCCGATTCTGTGTGGATTACAGGCGCCTTAACAAGATCACGCGCAAAGATGTTTATCCGCTCCCCAGAATTGACGACGCTCTCGACTGTTTGCAAGGTGCAGAATTCTTTTCTTCGCTGGATCTTCGATCGGGATACTGGCAGGTACCCATGGATGAAGCTGACCGCGCCAAGACTGCGTTTGTAACTCCGGACGGCTTGTACGAGTTTAACGTGATGCCGTTCGGCCTTTGTAACGCCCCAGCCACCTTCGAGCGTCTGATGGACAACATACTTCGAGGCCTTAAATGGCAGACGTGTCTTTGCTATTTGGACGACGTCGTCGTTTTTTCAAAAGACTTCGATACCCATCTTCTGCGCCTCGCAAGTGTCCTGCATTGCCTTACACATGCTGGGCTCCAACTAAATTTGAAAAAGTGCCATTTTGCCGCCCGGAAGCTCACCATCTTAGGGCATGTTGTCAGCAAGGACGGCGTTCTACCTGATCCTGGAAAACTCTGTGCTGTCGCCCAGTTTCCGAAGCCATCGACACTTAAGGAACTCCGGAGCTTTATCGGCTTATGTTCATACTTTCGCCGATTTGTCCGTAATTTTGCATCTGTCATGGCCCCTTTAACACGGCTACTTTCTGACACCGAGGGCATTTCGGCGTGGTCTTCCAATTGCGATAAGGCATTCGCGAAACTACGTCAATTGCTGACATCTCCACCGATTCTCCGTCACTTTGATCCTGATGCCCCTACAGAAATACACACCGACGCAAGTGGAGTCGGACTTGGCGCTATTCTTGCTCAACGCAAGTCTGGATACGACGAGTACGTCGTTTCTTATGCCAGTCGCACTCTTACTAGGGCTGAACAGAATTATTCAGTCACAGAAAAAGAATGTCTAGCCATCGTCTGGGCAATCACAAAATTTCGACCCTACGTCTATGGCCGTCCATTTGACGTCGTGACTGATCACCACGCCCTCTGCTGGTTATCGTCACTAAAAGACCCATCTGGCCGTCTCGCTCGTTGGGCGTTACGCCTCCAAGACTATGATATCCGTGTCGTCTACAGGTCAGGCCGCAAACATTCAGATGCCGACGCTCTCTCCCGCTCTCCACTTCCCCATGAACACGGAAGTACTTCTGTATCCAGCCTCGATGCTGTGGCACTTTCGTACGCGGACATGCCCTATGAACAGCGCCAAGACGCTTGGATAGCCTCTATGATAGAGTTACTGTCTCGGCCGTCCAAAGTTACGCCCAATCGTTCACTGCAGCGCACAGCTCGACACTTTACCATCCGCGATGGACTCCTGTACCGTCGCAACTACCTTTCTGACGGCCGCAAGTGGTTGCTTGTGATTCCTCGCCACCTACGTGCCGACATTTGCGACTCTTTTCACGCGGATCCTCAATGCGGCCACGCCGGTGTGATAAAAACGTATGCACGTCTCCGGCTGCGGTACTATTGGCGCGGAATGTACCGCTTTGTCCGACAGTACGTGCGTTCGTGCTCCAAATGTCAACGCCGAAAAAGCCCACCACACATAGCCAATGGACAACTGCAGCCGTTGCCTTGCCCCTCCCGCCCTTTCGACCGCATCGGAATTGACTTGTACGGTCCCCTTCCCTATACGCCTAACGGGAACCGCTGGGTGATTGTCGCCATTGATCACTTGACACGCTATGCTGAAACTGCTGCGCTGCCAGAGGCCACATCACGTGAAGTTGGCTTATTTATCCTTCACAATCTCATTCTACGCCATGGCGCGCCTCGTGAGCTACTCAGTGACCGCGGCCGTACGTTCCTCTCCGAAGCGGTACAAGCCCTTCTTCGCGAATGCAACGTTGTGCATCGGACAACCAGCGCATACCATCCGCAAACGAATGGAATGACCGAACGGTTTAACCGCTCACTGGGCGACATGCTATCCATGTACGTGTCCGCTGATCACACCAACTGGGACCGCATACTACCCTTTGTAACTTACGCTTACAACAGCGCCACTCAGTCTACGACAGGATTCTCTCCGTTCTTCCTCCTTTACGGGCGCGAACCTTCCTCATTCATGGACACCATTCTCTTGTATCATCCAGACGCTTCGGAATCCACAACTCTATCTGAAGTCGCCACCTATGCAGAAGAATGCAGGCAACTCGCGCGTTCCTTAACCGCCCAAGATCAAGCGTACCAGAAGAACCGTCACGACGAAAACCTGTCTTCGCAGTCATATTCGCCTGGCGCCTTGGTATGGCTTCGGGTTCCCTCATCTGTTCCTGGTCTTTCCACCAAGCTACTGCCAAAGTACGAAGGCCCCTACCGAGTCCTACGTCAGGCCTCACCGGTTAACTATATTGTTGAGCCGGTTCAACCATCAACAGACCGACGGCATCGAGGCCGCGAGACTGTTCACGTAGATCGATTGAAGCCGCACTACGACCCACCCGTCGTACCCGTTCCATAGGTCGCCAGGATGGCTCCTTTTCTGAGGGGGGAGTGATTTGTAGCATTGATATTTGGCACAGGCCGGAACGCCAGCTGAAGAAGAGAAGGAAGAGTGTTGTTGCTGCTCGCGCTCGCTCCGCTTGACAGCTGGTCGGTTCTACCGCTACGTTTTCCACAAAGTAAACGTCTCTTCTGCTCACCACTAAAGGTGTACTATCAAAATAAAGAAAAAGACAAAAAAAGAAAAGAAAAAAAGGGGGGAACTGTACGACATCCGGGACCATTTATGTCTGCGTTCCGGCTGTCTTTGAAGTGGCAAATCATTTCTCTATTTGCAGATGTATCCGCTAAAAGCTTTTTTAAGGGGTAATATTGACGTAAGGTAGGCTGGCACCTATAGTAGCCAGCCTCTGAGGAGGACAACGAAGTAGTTCTGTGTGCGCGTGCTCTGGTGTTCGCGTTTCTGGCCCTTGGGTTACGAAAGTAAACGCCCTATTCTGTACCTGCGTACCTGTGTCTTTGCGACATTTTCTGGTGGAGGTGCGGGGTACAGTAGATGATACGGTCCTCTGAGAGCACCCCTCACGCAAGTTCATCGAGTAGCTTAGCCAAGCTTACCCCTGTGCACGTACGTTCCAGCCGTCGTCTCCAGGAGCTCGAGCCACAGCACGGTTTGCTGCCTAAACGTCAGAGGACTATGAACCAAACACCGCCTAACGTCACCGCGCCAGCACCAGCGCACCTGGTTGTCAACCAGCCCAAGACGCCGAAGACATTTCATGGATCTGCTTTTGAAGATGCCGACGACTGGCTCGAGCATTTCGACCGGGTCGCCGTCATCAAAGATTGGACCCCACAGCGTAAGCTACGCTCTGTGTGCTACTTCCTGGAGGACTCCGCGAAAACGTGGTTTCAGAACCATGAATCAGCGCTTACGTCATGGGATGAGTTTCGCCGGCAGTTACTCAAGGCATTTGCCCGAGAGGACAGGAAAGAGACAGCGGAGCGTGCTATAGAGGCAAGGGTTCAAGCCCTAACGAAAGGGTGACGACTGACATACAGGACATGGATCGGCTTTTCAGGCGTGCGGAGCCCTCTATGTCCGAATCCAAGAAAGTTCGCCACCTAATTCGTGGTGTTAAAGAAGAAATTTTTGCCGGCCTGATTCGAAACATGCCTGCGACACTTACGGAGTTCCATGAGGAAGCCACTGCCATGAAGAGGACCCTTCAACAGCGTGCCAGGCAGTATAACTGTGGTGTACACCCAAGTGAGGTCACTTCTGTCACTCTCGGCAATGACATCAGCGCGTTGCGAGAGCTTATCAGAGCTCTCATTAAGGAAGAGCTACAAAAGATGCAGATGACTGCTTCACCTGTAGAGCAGCTCTCCATTGCGGAGATGGTACGCACCGAGCTGCGGCAAGCCGTTCACGCTCCCCAACCGTCCGAGGCGCCACAACAGAGGCACTGCGTCGAGATGAGCTACGTGGAAGCAGTGCGACGTCCTCCATCGTGCAGTTCAACCAGCGTATTTTACCCCAATGAGCGACACGCTCAGCAAATAGAGGTAGGCTTCCGTCCTCGCAGCTCACCGTTGATCGCCGAAGCAAGACCGAGAAAGAGTGACATCTGGCGTACACCTAACCACAGGTCCCTTTGTTTCCACTGTGGGGAAGCCGGACACGTCTACCGAACATGTCCATACCGTCGTGTTGGTCTCCGTTGATTTTCGCCTAATGCCCCTCGTCCACGACCTGGCGAGCGACCACTGGAAATAGAGAGTTTCATCTCGAATCGTCGCATTATCGAACATCGGTCGCAAGAGTCTCGCTCGTCGTCGCCTGCTCGCTACAGGTCACCGAGCCTAGCCTATTCACGCGGCGCTCCGAGGCGCCGTTGACCCAGTCCTGCAAGCCGGGAAAACTGAGTTCAGTGACCTCCGGAGGTGAGGCCACTGAAGCTGACTCTACGAAAAATCCTCCAATACGATGACACCGATGGCAGCAAAAATATGTACAGACGCAGTCAAACGTGGTACGAAGAGTGGTGACATCAAACATTGCGGTAACTGTGGACGACGAAGAAGTAATGGCGCTAATTGACACTGGAGCAGACACTTCCGTTATGAGCATGGGTCTTGCCTGTAGGCTGAAGAAGGTTTCCACCCAGTGGGCTTGGTCACAGATACGTACGGCAGGAGGCCATCTTCTCACTCCGGTGGGACCGTGCACAGCGCGAGTCAGTATTCACGGATTTACGTATCTCGGAGATTTTGTAATACTGCCGAGTTGCTCGAGGGACCTAATTCTCGGACTGGACTTTCTGCGTGATAATGAAGCCGTGATTGATTTGCAAGAGTCGCAGGTAACGTTTTCTACGGCACACGCTTTAGCGCGCAACCCTCACGGCAGTTACGTCAATGCTTTGAGAATTGTTGACGATGACGTCACGTTACCGCCGAAGAGTATCGTGTTGACCTTGGTAGCCTGTGATGTTTTTGATGAATTCAACGACTATGAAGGTATTGCAGAGGCAAATATCCCGCTGCTGCTCAAACGAAACATTTGCATAGCCCGATGCCTTCTTCGGTTAGAGAATAAACGCTCTCGAGTTCTGCTGACCAACTTTAGCAATGAGTTTCAACACGTCCCTAGAGGCACTGCTGTCGCTTTCCTCAGTGAAATCGCCGACTTTTCCAATATCGGCACATTGGATACGACTTCACCGCATGTAAAAGCTTGTGCTGACCTGGGAAGCCGCATTCACGTTAATTCAGACTTGCAAGATTGGCGAAAAGAACAGCTGCTAATCCTTGTGAGAGAATCCTCGGACTGCTTCTCCACAGAATCGAAAGTTCAGCGTACCACCGTTACAAAACATCGCATTGTTACCGAGGAGTCGGCGCGGCCTTTTCGCCAACATCCATACCGTGTGTCCCCGAAGGAAAGAGAGGTGATTAAGCGTCAAGTTCAAGAAATTCTGAATGATGACGTCATTCAACCCTCGACAAGTCCGTGGGCGTCACCTGTTGTCTTAGTAAAAAAAAGACAACACACTACGTTTCTGCGTCGACTATCGATGGCTTAACAAAGTCACAAAACGCGACGTTTACCCCCTGCCACGGATTGATGACGCCTTAGACCGTCTACGCCACGCCCAGTTCTTTACATCATTAGATCTCAAGTCAGAATACTGGCAAATTGAAGTTGACGAGGGCGACTGTGAGAAAACCGCGTTTGTGACGCCTGACGGGCTCTACGAATTTAAAGTGCTTGCTGCCTTTCGGTCTCTGTTCTGCTCCCACCACGTTTCAACGCATGATGGACACTGTACTAGCTGGAATAAAGTGGCAGATGTGTCTTGTATACTTGGATGATGTCGTTGTGTTTTCAAGCACGTTTGGCGAGCATCTTTCAAGGCTAAAAAGTGTCCTCACTGCAATAAGGAGAGCGAACCTTACCATCAAGCCCGAAAAGTGCTACTTCGGCTATCAGAAACTCAAGTTTCTCGGCCACGTGGTGAGCCCGCGAGGTGTTCGACCAGATCCGTAGAAGTTGGCTCACATTGCCGATTTCTCTGGTGACAAAAAGGCTGTTCAGTGATTCTTCGGACTCTGTGCGTACTACCGCCGTTTTGTCGAAGGATTTTTGAAAATTGCGGAACCTCTTACAAGACTGACACGGCCAGATGCGCCTTTCGTATGGACGGAAGAACAACAACAAGCCTTCGTAGAGCTACGCAATCGACTGCAGACAGCTCCAGTGCTGGCACATTTCGACGACACTGCCGACACCGAGATCCACACAGACGCCGGCAACGTAGGAATCGGAGCCATTCTAGTTCATTGGCAGAACGGCGCAGAGCGTGCGATCGCTTACGTGAGCCGCAGTCTCACAAAAGCAGAGGCTAATTACTTGCCACCGAAAAAGAGTGCCTAGCAGCCGTTTGGGTCAATAGCAAGTTTCGACCCTACCTATACAGCCGGTCATTTCGAGCGGTCAGTGAGCACCATTCGCTCTGTTGGCTTGCCAATCTACCGGATCCATCAGGCCGCCTCGCCCGCTGGAACCTCCGCCTTCAAGAGTACGACATAACGGTGGTCTACCGATCAGGACATAAGCATACAGATACTGACTGCCTGTCTCGTGCTCCTATTTCCCCGACGTCATCTGACACTGAACAAGATTTACCGTTTCTTGGCATCGTCGATGTGGTGCGGATGGGTGAGCTTCAACGTTAGGACACTGAGCTACTTCCTGTCATCCAGCATCCTCAAGGAGAAGACGTTATCGTCCCACGCCGGCTCTCGCATGGTTTAACAACGTATTGCCTGCGAAACAATGCTCTCTACAAGAGAAATCTTGAGAGCAGCCAGGAAACTTTCCTCCTCGCCGTTCCAACGGCACTGCGTGAGGAAGTTTTGCAGGCGTGCCACGACGATCCTTCGGCTGGTCACTTAGGCTTTGCTGGGACATTAGCGCGCATTCGAGAGAAGTACTACTGGCCACAGCTGTATTCGTCCGTCCAGTGCTATGTCCGCACCTGCCGTGACTGTCAGAGGCGTAAAGTTCCACCCGCAAAGCCCGCCGGTTTCCTCCAACCTTTAGATCCACCTCGAGCACCATTTCAACAAGTGGGAATGGATCTTCTTGGTCCCTTCCCTACTTCATCCTCAGAAAATAAGTGGATAATCGTCGCAACCAACTATCTGATTTGCTATGAAGAAACCAAAGCTGTGCCTAAGGGAACTGCAGTTTAAGTCGCCAGATTCATTGTCCACGACATTGTTTTGCGCCATGGTGCACCTGCTGTTCTTATAACCGATCGCGGAGCAGCATTTACGGCACAGTTATTGCAACAAGTCACCAAGCTGACGCACACCAACCACCGGAAAACAACAGCTTATCATCCCCAAACGAACGGCTTGACGGAGAGGTTAAACAAAACACTGGCCGACATGCTATCTATGTATGTTGATGTAGAGCACAAAACGTGGGATGAAATTTTGCCGTACGTCACGTTTGCTTATAACACCGCTGTGCAAGAGACCACAGACCTAACACCATTCGAGCTTGTTTATGGCCGTGGCGTCACAACACCGCTAGATGCTATTCTCCCCGTAGACCAGGACACCAGCGGAAATGACAGCGTTGACGACTTCGTCGAGAAAGCCGAGGGAGCCCGCCAGCTTGCACGGAACCGCATTCGCGCGCAGCAAGATATCGACGCTCACCGTTACAACCAAGGCCGAAGGAACGTCCACTATAAACCAGGTGACTATGTACGGGTGTGGACACCAGTTCGACATCGTGGGCTTTCGGAGAAGCTATTGCGACGCTACATTGGCTCTTACGAAGTTGTGCGCTGCCTCAGTGACGTGAATTACGAAGTAGTTCCCCAAAGCTCCGACACCAGTTTAAACCGAAGACGTCCACGTCCAGAGGTAGTCCATGTAGTACGGATGAAACCGTATCACGCCCGCGATTTATGAACACTTCGAACTTTTCCTTATTATCCACATCAGCGTGGGCTTTTTTTTCATTGACGTGATCATTTTTTTTTCATGACCACCTCTAGCATCTCAGTCAATCGACCGGGACGGTCGCTCTTGAAAGGGGGGAATCGACGCAAGGTAGGCTGGCGACTATAGTAGCCAGCCTCTGAGGAGGACAACGAAGTAGTTCAGTGTGCGCGTGCTCTGGTGTTCGTGTTTTTGGCCCTTGGGTTACGAAAGTAAACGCTCTATTTTGTGCCTGCGTACCTGTATCTTTGCGACAATATTAATGCTGTAATGGGAGGCTAGAGGCACAGTACTGATTAGAGAGGGGCGGTTGCTTATTTTAGTGGTCGTAACACTGACAGAGCGCCTGGGTGTTCATTTATTCCGTTTTTTATCGTGTTGAATTTGTAGAAAAATTAAGATTCCCGTTGTTCTCGTTCTCTGACTGTTCGAAAAATGCTTTCCAATAGCGGGACTCTGATATCATCAAAGCTGCGGTCTTTTATTGTACGGTGTTTTGAAAGTGGAAGGCCTGGCAGGGAACGTACCTGTGTCCGATGATTGTTGAATCTAATTCTAAACGGAGTGTCTGTCTGACCCACGTATTGCATGTTACATACCCAACGTTCCAGAAGGTATATGACGTTACCTGAGTCACAGTCCAGTGCACCCTTTATCCTGTGCTTAAAATCCGAGTGGGTGCTTTCCGCCACTGTCGTTTTCTGGATGTGCTTGTACACTTTGCATCTGCTTTTTCCGCAAGGGCGACACGCTGTTTGAGGTTTCACGTCTATTTTACTTTTAAATTTATCAAATGATTCCTTATATTCCTCGGCCGCCTCGTACGAGTCAGTCAATTCTCACTGACTCGTACGTGTACACTGTCCTTTCTTGTTTTTTGTTTTTCGTTTTTTTCTTCTTTTTTTCTTTTTTTCCTTTTTTTCTTTTTTTCCACATGCACATACAAAGTGTTTTCGTTCGCCTACCACTTATGACCATTGAAGGGAAACGGACGAAGATTAAAGGTAAAAAGAGCCGACCGACCCATTAACGGGAACCCTTTCCTTTACGCACGCCGCACGCCGACCGACCCAATACGGGGAAACCCTTTCTTTACGCGCGCCGTCACGGACCCTCCCGGCACCGCGGCGACAATCTTGGGTGGCCCGACACACGTCGAGAACTGAACAGCACGTGAAAAAAAACGTATGTGGACGTACACGGACAGTTCGTTTCGTTCTCAGTGTTGACCGTGGTTCTTCCTCTTGTTTATTTACTTTCTTTTCGTTATTTTTCTTTTTTTCTCCCCCCTTTTTGTTTTTTTTGTTTTCTTTCCTTTTTTTAGTTCCCTCTCACTCTCGCAATTATGTTTCAAGGCGAGAGGGACGCGGCAGCAACGAAGTTTGGAAATTCATGTCAGTATAACTCATCCCCTGATGAAGGGAGGACCCCTCCCGAAACTGTTGGGAAATAAATATATTTATACTTGTTGACAACGCTCTCGTTGTGCCATATCCCATACCTTCACGAAGACTAACTGGCCCATTAAATTATTACTCCCACTATATATATATATATATATATATATATATATATATATATATATATATATATATGACGAAGAGGGACCACACGAAGACTGATGATGGTCAGCGCGTATTACGATGTGCAACAAATACGATAACACTTGAAACTTGCAACGTGCGCAATTTCTGTCCCGCGACAGCGTTGGTCACGGGGGGCATGAACAGGTGTGACACAGTTAACTGGTGAGGTATGCTGGACAACTTTGTAGAGGCCAAGATAGCGAGATTCAAGCTTCTCGCATAAGCCAGGCGTTCCTGTAGGCGTCCATTGAAGTAAATCGTCACCAGGTCAGTAGAGAACGACGTGGTGACATCATAACGATGTTTGCGATCTTCTTGGATAGTTGGAGCGCGAGAACAAAATGACGACAAAGAGACAAGAAGGACAAGAAGGATACGAACCAGCCCAAGCTGCCACACTTCTTGGATAGCTTCGGTGTTCACACGGGCAATATGGCGGCATTGGGCAACGCGGAAGAGAAACTGGTCGCAAACGAATGGTGAAGAGTGGACGGAGCCAGAGGAGGAAGAAACGTCCAGTGTTGATGTCAGTTGGTGTCCGTATTCTAGAAAAAAGAAAGCAAGAATAACCCATAGTCTGTTGAACTGGCGTTTCCTATGCATACGTGACAAAAGAAACACTGCATTCCAGTTACGATGGTCTGGTCGGATATATATGGAGAACATGTCGCACAGCGTGCGACGAAGTGTCTCCGTTAAAGCATTGGTTTGCGGATAAGAGCTAGACGTTGTTTTATGAACCGTTTTTATACTTCAAGAACATCAGTTAACATGCTTGAAAAAAATGCCTTGCACCAGTCACTCAAAAGAAAACGAGGGGCCCCATGACGCAGGTAAATAGCATTCAAGAAGAAAGTTGCTCATTCGAAAGCAGTTCCTGAAGGGATCGATGCTGTCTCAGCGTACCGGGTCAAGTAATTGTAGCGTAGTGCTATTGGCGGCCAGCCGGCTAGACAAAAAGAGGATCAGCGCTGATAGCTCGTAGCACGAGGCGCCTGGAATGTGAGTGCTTCTAGGTGGCTGTACGCCATGGCTGCTGCTCAACTTCGGCAACTCACTTCTTCCTGTACGTCTCGTCTGCTCATTTAACTTGCGACAACGGCACGTCTACGAGGAACGCCGTCTCCTCGCAACAGTTGGTGACCACGGACACACGGAAAAGCGACTGGCGCTGCACAACTGCCCTTAGCTCTGTGGCCATGTTCCAGCCAGCGCAAGCCTGGCAGCCATAATTCGACCCGCCACTGCCACCATTTTGGACCTCTCGCCTAGAGTAATGGTTCGAGGAATTTGGGGCGGCCTTGAATCGCAACGGCATTTAGATCCAAGAGTTGATGTACGAGGAATTGAAATATCATCTTCCACATGAACTCAAACGCCGCCTCGGGTACTTCTTCTGGAGCCCTCGCCCGTACGACGATCTGCAACGTGCTCAGCTTTTACAGCATCAAACTTGATCTTTTTCCTAAGGGCGACACAGTGGCACCTAGCTCATCATCTTCCAAGACGTCTCCCCCACCATGGCCACTCGAGACAATTGTCCTGTCAGATACTCGCAACGCGCGTGATGGCGACTACCCTCCCGCTTCGATCAAGCTGTGGACCGAGGGACCCACAACCGCGGAGCTCGCGGATCCTGCCTCCAATGTGCCGGTTATGCCAACAAAGGCATTTCCAATTCTCTCCGTTGCAGATTTGACACCCGCCACCGCCCCGTGCGCCGTCGGATCAACTGCACAGACCTGATTAGCTGCACTGTCTGCACCGGGCGATTCGACGACCTCAGCAAGGCTGCCTGACCTGCCTGCAGACTTCACGCCTGTCCCGGCACATGTGGAGGCTCGCGTCACCACTCACGCTATGGACCCAGAGTCCACTGTGACGCTGCACGGTATCAGTTTCCCGAGCACACCGGTGCCTGGGGCTCAAACCCTCGTGGACTGCCTGCCCAAATACGACTTCTCTAACGTTTAAGATGGTAGCCATAATTTTACAGACGTGCCTGCGAGGATTTCATTCTACCTTTCTGAAGAGCCACTTCCGCCTACCTCGACGTTTCTCGCAGCTGAATTTCCTGCCCGTGACATGCTATGGACGAACTTCCGGGATGCTGCTACAATGACCGAAGACCACGTGGGTACCAACCACACTGGTGGGCATCCACGCGACTGTACTGACGAGCACGGGCACGCCATAGAACTCTACGGCAGAGCCCATGCTTTCTGCGCTCCCCTGCTATGCTCCTGAGTCCTTGAAGGGTGACAAGTTTTCTGCAGTGTCCAGTGCGCCTCATATGGTCCCTAACACCCCCCAAGCAGCTGGCACCCAGAAAGAATGACTGGAGCAGAACAGTCAGAACGTGCTCCACTTTTCCGATGTCACCGATAGTCCCCGACAACTGCGACACCACACACCCACCGGATCTCATGGCACACGTGATCGGCTCGCCTGCCCTGCCCACGCGAACGCACCAAATGATGTGCGGCGCAAGACGAGCAGTTCATCCCACGTCTGCATGGCAGACGACGCAGCAGCCGCCACAGTATGACCACTTCCATCGTTACCGTCCACGTCGAAAGGACACCGGCGTCGCTCTCACGGCCCGGCGAGGTTTGTGTCCACCAGCCCGTCAAGAGCTTCAGGCCTGGCTGTACTGCGCCGGCGCAACCACCGAAACCACGGCACCCACTGTATGTTCTGGCATCGACGTGCTGCGCTGTGAAATTGCTCGAGTGCCAACCGATTTCTACGTTATCAGTTTCACCCGCTCCTTCAAACAGTGTGCATGCGTCGCCAACCTCGCCCGTTGCGTGGTTCACAGTGACGCCCACAGGAACTGTCGGACTATCATACGCCTTCCACCTTGGGGACATTCTGACTTCACTGTGGACACTTTAGGAACTGCCGCACGTGTATATAGTGTTTATATGCTCTTCTCACATTTTTTACATTCCTTTCTTTACCACGTAACTCACTAGGCGGGGAGCCTTTGTAGCGTTGCGCTAGTGGCGGCCAGCCGGCTAGAGAAAAAGATGATGAGTGCTGGTGGCTAGTGGCGCGAGGCGCCAACAATTTCGATAGGCTTCTGGCTGGCTGGACGCCACAACCACTGCTTTACTTCAGTACACGCTCCCTGTACGTCTCGTTTTTTTCATTTAACCACCTACGACGGCAAGTCTATGTCGGACGCTGATCAACCGCGGTGATCCATCGCTTGCCGTTTGACGTTGTTGAGAGGGGCTCGAAGAGGTAAATTTCGACGACAGAGAACGGCTCTTCTGGGCAAGTAAGTGGTTGTAGGATCCCGATTGTAGCAGTAGTAGACCGCGTGCGGTGTTGGCAAAGTGCGCTCGAGGCAATATACTTAGCTACCATCGTGGAAAGACTTGGCCAGAAAAATTGACTGCGAATGTGCTTGGAGGTTTTGCAGTAACCATTGGCCTGACATCTGGTTGTCGTGTGAAGCACGCATAATTTTAGCGCAAAGAGCGCGTGGTACAACGAGAACCCATTGATGGCTTTCCGGGTAGAAAATGTACCAATAGAGCGCATCGTCCTCGAACTTGAATAGCTGGAGTTGCTTCGGAGCCTAGCAATTGGAGCAGACGAAGCACCGGTAAGCCGACTGATGATGTCAATGCAATAAAAATTGGCTTGCTGATAGTGAAAAGTACTAAATTACGGGTGGATGAACGCAGGGAAGAAGTGGACGATATCGACGAGGCGTCCTCTGCATAGCCGATTTGACAAGGCGATGTGACGTGCGCCGAAGATGGCGGCAAAGGACATCGTGACAAAGCGTCGGCATCTTGGTGCTGTCTTTCGGTCTTGTAGATGCCAAAGTCATATGCCTGTAATCGGGGAACTCAAGTGCCAAGCTTTGGCGCCCCGACAAGTGTTTGATTGTCGACAACCAGCATAGAGCATGGTGGTGTGTATCAACAGTGAAATGTTGATATATGGACGAAATTTTTGGATGGACCAGACAACAGCCAAGCACTCTTGTTCAGTTATCGGGTACCCCTTCTCTGCAGAGGTCAGAGTGCGGCTCGCATACGCCACAACTCTCTCGTAAAAGGCATAGTTGCGCTAAAAAAGAGCACAGCACCGATTCCTTGTCCGCTAGCGTCAGTGTGTAATAACGTAGGTGCCTTGCCATCGAACTAACAAAGTACCGGTGGGGATGTCAGTGCGTGCTTGAGTTCTTGAAGTGATGCTTTGCCCTGATCATTCCAATCGAAGGAACCGGTACTAGCAAGGAACTTGTAGAGAGGAGCAGCAATGGTGACAAAGTTGCGAATGAAGCCGCGAAAGTACGATGCAAGTCCAAAGAAGCTGCGTAGTTCTTTGGAACGAAAAGGGTGCGGAAAATTGAGTGCTGCGGAAATATTGTGCGAATAAGACTGGATGCCATCTTTTCTAACGAGATGTCCGAGAACTTTTGTAGCTGTGTTACAGACATGGCACTTCTTTGTGTTTAGTGGAAGTCCAGCATTGAAGAGGCATGTGACCATTTCATCTAGGCGTTGCAGATGTTCAGCAAAATTGTAAGAAAACACGAGGATATCTTCAAGGTAGCATAGAAATGTTTTCCACTTGAGGTCGCGAATAACAGTGTCGATCATCCTTTGAAATGTGGCGGGGGCATTACATAGGCCGAATGGCAATGCGTCAGAGCTGAATGGCAAATTCTCAGAGCTGAAGCCTGTTACTAAGGGTGTACCTCAGGGAAGAATGCTTAGACGTCTTCTTGCATCCTACATAAATGATTTAACTCGCATTTACCCAGATGCTAAATACGTCTTATATGCCGATGATGTCAGCATGTTTGTTTCAGCTGAAAATAGAATCGCGCTTGAGGAAAAAATGAACCAGTTTCTTGTAAAACTAAAGCTCTGGTCATGCTGCAAGAATTGAAAAATAAACACTAGTAAAACGAAGGTGGTACTATTCCAAAATACATCTCGAGTATGATGATACTTATATTGAGCTAGTAAATAGTATAAAAATTCTTGGAGTTACATTTTCAAGCAATATGCTTTGGAACAAACACATTGACAGTGTGCTTGGTCAGGTATCTCGCGTAGTGTGTATGGTGTACAGTGGCAAAACAGTTCTACCATACAAGGTAAAACCCTTACTTTATAAATCACTTTTATATTCACATTTTATCTATTGTTTCTGGGTATCGGGGACTACACCTTACACGAACTTGCAAAAACTGTACCTAATGCAAAAGAGGTATACTATAATCAGATTAACTTGCCGTATGATGCTCACACAAGCGAATTCTTTAAACAGGCTGGAATACTACACGTACATTGTCTCTACATTTATAATTTAGCATTGCCCATCAGGCATGAATTGAAAGTCGACATTTTTTGTACAACCTCTCAAAACTGCAGCCAAATAATATAATGTTGAAACACAAACTAAAGAACCATAAAAAATTAATACTTTCCGTACAAACTACTTCACATATAAGTTATCCTACATAGTTCCTACGTTACTTAATAGATATTTGAAAGTTGGCATACATTTCCCGCACTGTACACATACTGAATTGCGGGGTATACACATGTTTAGTTTTTAGGATTTCTTTGCAATTGCTGTATTATTGTTATCATGGTTTGCATGTTTATTTTTGGAATTTGTACTTGATTTTTATTTCTCTATTTATTTTCAATTCTTTTCTAGTTATTTATTTGTTGTTGTTGTTGTTATTGTTGTCGTCGTTCAGTTCACATTGCTGACTGTTTGCCACTGCGGTCGTGCTAAAAGGTGGCTCTAAGCCTTTGTCAAGCTGCATCTTTCGGAGAGCCGCTTTTACCTGCAGCTGGCCTTCATCAAACTATTGATAAAAATGAAACATTATTAGTAATATATTATATTATTATTATTATTATTATTATTATTATTATTATTATTATTATTATTATTATTATTATTATTATTAACCTTAAAGGCCGCCTGGAATAGAAAAGGCGGTCTTTTTTTGCCTACTTCGTCTATTGGATTTTGCCGATATCCGGACCGAAGATCAAAGGTAGCGAAGTATTGGGTGCGTTGCAAAGAGTCTAGTGGATCATCTATACGCGGCATCGGATATACATCCTTTCGGGTAATCTTGTTGAGCGCGCGGTAATCAACATAAATCGTACCGATTCATCTTTCTTTTGTACCAACACAACGGCTGATGACCAATAGCTGGTAGAGGGTCGTATGATGTTCCTTTTTAGCATATCGGTGACGTTCTCCTCTATTATTTCGCGCTCGGCCAAGGAGACTCGGTAGGGACGACGGTGTACAACAGCCTGAGTTGAAAGCACTGGCAGTATAGCGTTGAAATTCAGCAATCAATGAGTATCCCTGACACATTGCAACCGCAACCTCAAGCCATGAGCTACTCTGATGCTGCCTGACGCTATACTGCACGTCCACGTCAAGAGGCCCCACCACCGCATTTTCGTCACCAGACGCCAACGCAGCCACCACCGATGCCTCACCGTGCACCCGCCGGCCGGCGCAATGCTCCGAGAAAAACCGTCGTGTGGCGCACCCCCGACCACCGGCCTCTCTGCTACCACTGCGGCGAAGCTGGCCAGACCTACCGCCGCTGCCAGTACCGTCAGGTGAGACTGCGTAGTTTCGCCATCGACGCGCCGCATTCACAGTGTGGTGAGAGACCACGTGACATCGCTGACTATCTCGCCGCAATGCTGAGGACACCCCGAGGATCGTATCCTTTACCTTCAACCGGCCGCTGTCACCGCACCATCGTCAGTACACTGACCCAAGTCAGAGCCAGTCACCTAGCCCGTATCAGAAAACTAAGGGCAGCAACCGATGGAGGTGAGGTTGCTGCACGACGAACTGCCGAAAATCCTCCGCCACTGAGGACACCGCCACGACCAAACTTCGAGAACCCGCCGTGTCTCAACGTAGGCCCGACGTCGAAACATCGCGACCAGAGGTAGTCCTGATTACGCAACGTCAAACCAGTGGTGCAAACGGTCGTAGCCGCGATCCGATGCCGCGACCCAATCGCCGCGCCAGGCGACGAACTAGCAACCTCGACATTCTCATCGACGGCCACAGCGTCACAGCTCTCGTCGACACTGGTGCCGACTATTCCGTCACTCGTGGGGCTTTCGCCGCGAAGTTCAAGAAAGTTAGGACCGCTTGGGAAGGTCCTGAAATCCGTGCAGCCGGAGGTCACCTAGTGACACCTGTGGAAATCTGCGCAGCTAGAGCGACCATTAACAGTCACATTTATCTCGCAAGCTTCGTCGTATTGCAGCATTGCTTGAGAGATGTCATTCATGGAATGGACTTCTTGAGCCTCCACGGTGCGCTCATCGACATGAGAATAAAGTCCATAACACTATCCACAGAAAAAGCACTGCCGCCGCACACGTCGTCAGGAAGGCACACCCTGGATGGGTTGGAACACCAAGGCACCATTCCTCCTGGCTCCAGCGTCAGCATTTTCCGTCGCCACTCAAGAATCAACAGACATGCAAGGCGTCGTTGAAAACGACCAACACCTGTTAATCAACCGCGAAATTCGCGTCGCTAGAGGAATAGCCGAGCTGCGAGGAGGGAACGCAAGAGTGATGCTTGAGAACTGCAGCAACGAGTACAAGCACGTGAGCAAAGGCACGACGGTTGCCTACATCGAAGAGATAGTAGAAGCCAGCAACGCTTTCGCCCTCAACGATTCCGCCGAATCTACTCCGACGACTGAAAAACTTCAACCAGCTTTTCACGTTAATCCAAGCATTCCGACGCATAAACAAGAGCAGCTCGAGAACCTGCTCCTGAAATGCAAGAACTGCTTTTCGTCGTCATCGAGAATTCGACAGACACCAGTCGCGAAACATCGAATCATAATAGAAAAAAATGCCTCCGTCAGAGTGGGTACCGAGTTTCGACACGAAAACACGAGGCCATTTCGACGAAATGCTCCGCGATGACATTACTCATCACCTCCACCAGATTTCACGGAGTCGCCACGTGACTGAAGTCAGGAGACTGGATGGTCCGATAATAAACTTTATTCGGGCCTAATTCGTGGCCACGTAAAAGGAAAGTCACATTACAGCAAGACATTGGCACTGATAGCGGCGAGCAGAGCGTCGGCTGTCGATCAACTGACCTGCGCCAAAGCGTGTCGGTATTTATACACTTGCCATCGAACATTCTAGCGTTATCGCTAGCGGCGACGTAGGTTCCTGAATAATCTGAAAGGTAATCCACCGCCCGCCGACAAGAAGGCCATGCGTCATTTTTTCGGCCTGTGCGGACATTACAGGGGCTTTGTGAAAAACTTTGCCCGCATCACAGAGCCATTCACTTTACGAGGACTAACGTCGAGTTCAAGTAGGAAACCCCACTGGAGGAAGCACTTGGGGAACTAAAACGACGCTTACGGGTGCCTTCGTTACTCGCTCATTTCGACGAAAACACCAGGGCGGATCAGCTCGCTGCATCCGTCCACAAAAGCACTGCCCCTACACCCATATCAATCCCGGCCATTGATCTTAAGCCGTCTCTCAAACGAAACCTCAGGGTATACTGGCAGAGCAAGTGGGATACACACACACAAAACAAACTACACATTATTAAGCCACACTTTGGTCATTGGCTGCCAGTATCAAAATCGCGTCATACAGAGGTAATACTAACGAGACTCAGGATAGGACGCACATACACGACACACACATATCTTTTGTCCGGTGGCGATCCACCATTGTGTGACAGATGTGGGGAAGAATTCACAGTCCTTCACATGTTAATTCAGTGCAAACACTTAGAATCTCTAAGAAAACAGCATTTTCCGTTACCCTACCGACAACATATACCTTTACACCCTGCAATGTTCGTTGGTAGGGAACCGCTTTTTAGTTATAAATCATTGTTAGCGTTTTTAAAGGAAATTCATAATTTTCACATCATATACCCGGGCATTCCGTAGCACGACCTCTCCAGAGAGGTTTTGCTGCGGTGGCTACACAACAAAGCACTTGCCTCACGGCCCTTGGATGCAAGGGTACGAACGAGAGAGGCACTTGTGCTAATGCCATACATGTCCGCCATCGTTTTTATTATCACCAACTTTTGTCATCTATTCGCACCACACACACCTTTCATGGCATGGTCATGATTTTGTTATTTGTATGTTATTACCCGCCTTACCACGAGGAATTTTATGACCCTTATACAGCCGCTAATCACAATCATTGTCCACATTCCTTATCCCATGAACTGACGCTCTTTGGCCATCAAATGGCCCTTGCGCCAAAAACACCATATATCATCATCATCGACGAAAACACCAAAACAGAAGTGCACACTGACGCAAGCAGCGTAGGACTCGGCACCGTCCTTGTGCAGAAAACTGACGGACTGGGAAGGGTTATTAGTTACGGTAGCTGTTCACTATCTGAGGCCGAAAGCAATCATTCCACAACAGAAAGGGAGTGTATTGCCATCATCTGGGCGACGTCAAAGTTTCCTCGTTAACTCTATGATAGGCCCTTCAATGTTGTGAGCGACAACCACGCCTTCTGTTGGCTAGCTAACTAGAAGGACCCTTCCGATCGCCTCTCCTGATGGGGCCTGAGACTTCAAGAATACGCCATATTCAAGTTCAACAGAAAACATTCTGACGCCGACTGCCTGTCGCGAACCCCCATCGAGCCACCACCGCCCGAAGACCTGAATGACGACTCCTCCTTGAGAACAATAACTGCCGACGACTTTGCTGAACACCAGCGGGTTGACCCGGAACATTGGACCCTGATTGAATACCTCTAGGGCAGGACCTTGGTTGTTCTGAAAGTACTCAAATGGGCACTTACATCGTTATCACTGCGAAACAGCTTTTTATCCAAAAGAACTTTTTACCCCTTCGAGCCAAGTACTTTATCATGGTGCCTTCACCTCTGCGACCAGAACTCCTTCAGACCCTGCATGATGGTCCAATGGCAGACAACTGGTGTCTCCCGCACGCTCGCAAGGGTACAAGAAAGATACTCTTGGCCGCGCCTTACCACCGACGTCACTCGTTACGCCAGGGCATGCCGAGACTGTCAGCAACGAAAGACACCGCTGACAAGGCCAGCAGACTTTCTTCCGCCGATCGAACCACCTCGCCGACCGTTCCAACAAATCGGGATGTACCTACTGGGTCCGCTTTCAACGTTGAATTCGGGAAACAAATGAATCGTCGTAGCTACTGACTACCTCACCAGCTACGCCTATAAAAAGGATCTACGCAAAGGTAGCACCGGAAAGGTAGCCAAGTTCTTCGTGGAGAACATCGTCCTTCGCCATAGCGCCCCAGAAGTTGTCATTACTTATAGAGGTACGGCCTTTATTGCTGAATTGACTCAAGTGATCTTGAGACATAGCCAGACAAGCCACCACCGCCTACCACCCACAGACAAATGGTCTCGCCGAGAAGCTAAACAAGACAATCGATGACATGCTGGCCGTGTGCGTCGACGCCAAACACGAGACATGGGACACCAACCCTCCATACGTGACGTGCACGTTGTTACACCTGGGAATCCACACCAACTGTCAATGCCTCTGCAAAGGCGATCTGTGTCAAGGCCAGCGATCGAGCCCGCCTGACGCAATCAACTCAACGACGTCATCAAGCGGCGGCTCCGGTCTGTCTTACGCAACGCAAAGCGAGCTCTTCAGCCCACGAGTCCAATGAAGCAATTGGCGCCTTCCAGTCTGGTGAGTCTTACGCAATGCGTGGCAACGTCACTCGTCCTTGGGTGTAGCCGCGCGCAGCGGCTCCGGATTTGATTATCATGACGCAGCCCAGTGGCGGGCCCCATTGGAGGATTCTGACATCATGGCCAGCGGTGCTTTTGGTTGGATGTTGCTGATGAAAAAAGGTCCTCCCGGTGCCCATAAAAAAGCCAAGCGGCAAGTCGCCAAAACTTGTCGTATGCGTCAAAGAGAAGCCGATGTATGCGTGCGAGAGAAGACATCTCGTTGCTTCGAGCCCTTTCGCTGTCGGTGCAGCCGGCGTTCTTGTAAACGGCGAGTTTCGTGAAACCCTTCGTATCCTCGTAGGCGGCGCGCTTCGTAACAGAATACAACATGGCTGTACAAGACACGACGCAGATTCAACCATACAAGTTTGTCTACGGAAGTAACCCTGCAACGACGCTCGACGCAATGCTGTCCAACGTCGATGACAAAAAAACCTCGCCGTCACTCTCTAACTTCAGCGCGCTGAAGAATTAAGCTCGTCAACTCGCCCGGCTGAGAATCTCAAATCAGCAGACGACGGATTGCCGCTGTTAGAATCTTCGACGACACTTCATGCAATACCGGCCCGGTGAAAGTGTATTGGTATGGACGCCGATGTGGACTCAGTGAAAAACTTCTGCGTCGTTACTTCGGAACATACAGGATAATTTGACGCCTCGGCCCACTCGATTACGAGGTTCTCTCCGACGGCATTGCAAACTCTCAATGGCGCCGATGACGACCTGAAGTCGTCCAAGTCGCGCGCCTCAAGACGTTTAATGCGTGTTAACGAGGTAAAACAGTGTATCTTTTGTTGTTTTATTGCTGTATTGTAGTTTATTACTTGTACTTTCTTGCATTATTTCTGCAATTTCATCTTTTGTTAAAGCATGGGGATGACGCCTTTTTCAGAGGAGGGCAATGCCACGTTCCTTTCCTCAAATTTTGTTATCGCCCCGTTACAATATGCTCTGCGCAAACCGCGCCTACGCTGTCTGAGAACTTTTGAGGCTGTAGTAGATCGCTTTGTTAAGACAACGCCC
This sequence comes from Rhipicephalus microplus, assembly GCF_043290135.1. Taxonomy (NCBI): domain Eukaryota; kingdom Metazoa; phylum Arthropoda; class Arachnida; order Ixodida; family Ixodidae; genus Rhipicephalus; species Rhipicephalus microplus. The sequence continues at coordinate 82,766,018 of NC_134700.1, read as the reverse complement.
ATTTCTTGAACCTTTCAGATGATTCTCGAAAGACCGTCGCCCCTAGCGATAACGCTAGAATATTCGGTGGAAAGTATATAAATACCGACATGCTTCGCCGCTTGTCAGTTGATCGACGACCCATGCTTTTCTCGCCGCTATTAGTGCCAGTGCCTTTCCTTCGTTTCCTGACTTTCCTTTTACGTGGCCACAAAATAGGCCCGAATAAACAGTTCATTATCGGACCATCTAGTCTCCTGTCTTCAGCCACGTCACGACCCCATGACAATATGGTCCCTTACTCACGACTCCCACTGGCCGTCGATGACTAGTGACAGCTGTCGACCACTTGACACGCTACGCTGAAACGTCCCACGTGATTACGGCCTCCACTTCTGCGTGGCCACATCTATGCTTGAAGCCTTGTTCTTGCGTGACGGTGCTCCTCGTGTCATATTGAGTGACCGAGGAAAACCTTTCATTTCGCAAATTGTGGAGTAATTGCTCAAAGCCTCCGGCACCAGCCACAAGACAACCTTCATTTATCACCCCCAAACCAACAGGATCACTGAGCGCTTTCATAGCACTCTGCCCGACGTGATATTCATGTACATTTAGGCATACCACACCAATTGGGATGCAATTTCACCGTTCGTAACGTTGGCATATAATACCGCCGTAAAACTCACTACTGGCTACTCGCCGTTCTAGCTTATCAGTGGCTAATCACCATCTTTCTTTCTTGACGTCTCGTTCTTGACAGCCCCTGTTACACCATCTGCATCCTCCTGTGAGCAATGTGCCCCGCCTCCATCACTGTCGCCAGTTCGCCAGACATAACACTGAGGAGAGACAAGTTCGTAAAAATCTGCATGACGCAACCCGCACCACTGTGATCCCGAGTAGCATCAGTGACGTGGTGCTACTCGGGACACCAGTTCGCACTAGTGGCTTGTGCGACCAATTTCAGTTTCGGTTCCTAGGCCCATGCAAACTCTTAGAGCAGGCTTCGCCCATCAATTATCGCATTGAACCTGTGATTGCTCTATGTGACCGGCGCTGTCGCGATACCGAGATAGTGCATGTCTCGTGTATGAAGCCTTTCTTAAGGCGTTCTCCGCATCTTTAAATTGTGGCGAGGATGGCCGCTCTGATGCGCGGGAAATTAGTTTGGGCATTTTCCTGACGATTCTTCATTACCTGTACATAACCAGCATTACATAGTGTTCCTTATCGTTATGGTTAGTGGACATAGCCCTAGAGTCTGTTTTGTTTTGGCCACGCCTTCCAGGCCTAATAAAGGCGTGTAAAGAACTACATTGCAATAAATAAATAAATAAATAAATAAATATATATATATATATATATATATATATATATATATATATATATATATATATATATATATATATATATATAGGTTTGGTTAATTTGAGTAGCTGTGGTAGCTCAGTGGTTAGAGCATCGAACGCGTTATTCGAAGGCCGTAGGTTCGATTCCTGCTCACGGCTGGTTATTTTTGCATCCACTTTTCTTTCTTCTTATTTACATTCCATTGATTCTAATAACTTCCCCTGTACATTCCTTGGCAATACTGTCTGTTAGATCTCAATAGTATTGTGGTAAAACAAGAAAAAACGGGCCCTTAGGTATACACTTCTTTCCCTTATTATATATATATATATATATATATATATATATAAATATATATATATATATATATATATAAATATATATATATATATATATATATATATATATATATATATATATTGTCACGGGGTAGTGACGTGGCCGAAGACAGGAGACTTCTTGTTGGAATTTAACTGTTTATTTGGGCGAACCTGTACCCGGTAAACAGAAAGTCCAATTACAGCAGCAGTCTCGCACAGATAGCAGTCTCAGACTGATAGCGGCGAACGGAGCGTCGGCCTTCGATCAACAACTGACAAGCGGCGAAGCGCGTCGGCATTTATACTCCCGCCGTCGAATGTTCTAACGTTATCGCTGGCGGCGGCGTGCGTTCCAGAACAATCTGTACCATTCGCACAGTGGGCGTGATCTTATCGAAATGATCTACTATGATGAGTCCGGAACCCTCTAGAAAACTGCAGGCGCGGTTTGCGCTGAGAATCGTGTGGTGTTTTGGGAAGATAACAAAAACTTGGGAAATGGAATGTGGCATTGCCCCCCTCTGAAAAAGGCACCGTCTCGATGCTTTAACTAAAGATGGTACAATAATAATGCAAGAAAGTACAATGAATAAATTACGATACAACAATAATACAAAAAAAACACTGTTTCAGTTTAACGCGCATGAAACGGCTTGAGGCGTGCGACATGGACAACGTCAGGTCGCGATCGGCGTCGTTGAGAGTTCGTGATGCCGTCGGGGACAACCTCGTAATCAAGTGGGCCGAGACGTCGAACCACCCTGTACGGTCCGAAGTACCGCCGCAGAAGCTTTTCACTTAGTCCACGTCGGCGTATCGGCGTCCACACCCAAACACGTTCACCGGGCTGGTATTCCACGAAGCGTCGTCGAAGGTTGTAACGGTGGCTGTCGGTCGTCTGTTGATTCTTGATACGGAGCCGCGCAAGTTGTCGGGCTTCTTCGGCGCGATGAAGGTACTCGCTCACATCGAGGTTTTCTTCGTCGGTGACGTTGGGTAACATGGCATCGAGCGTCGTTGCCGGGCTCCTTCCGTAGACCAATTTGTATGGAGATATCTGCGTCGTCTCCTGCACCGTCGTGTTGTATGCGAAGGTCACATACGGAAGAATGGCATCCCACGTCTTGTGTTCGACATCGACGTACATTGACAGCATGTCGGCGATCGTCTTGTTAAGCCGCTCGGTGAGGCCGTTGGTCTGTGGGTGGTACGCTGTCGTCCGGCGGTGGTTTGTTTGGCTGTATGCCAAGATCGCTTGGGTTAAGTCGGCAGTGAATGCCGTTCCTCTGTCGGTGATAAGGACCTCCGAGGCGCCGTGACGTAGGACGATATTTTCGACGAAGAACTTAGCTACCTCGGATGCACTGCCTTTTGCCAGGGCTTTTGTCTCGGCGTAGCGGGTGAGGTAGTCGGTGGCTACCACGATCCACTTGTTTCCGAAAGCTGACGTCGGGAACGGCCCCAATAGGTCCATACCAATCTGCCGGAAAGGTCGGCAAGGTGGATAAATTGGCTGCAGAAGTCCCGCTGGCCTTGTCGGCGGTGTCTTGCGTCGCTGACAGTCCCGGCATGTCCTCACATAACAAGTGACGTTGGTGGTAAGACGTGGCCGGTAGTACCGTTCTTGTATCCTCGCGAGCGTGCGGGAAACACCGAGGTGCCCTGCCGTCGGGTCATCGTGCAGGGCCTGCGGGAGTTCTGGTCGCAGAGATGAAGGCACCACAAGGAGATACTTAGCCCGAAGCGGTGAAAAGTTTTTCTTTTGTAGAAGACCGTTTCGTAGAAAAAACGACGCAAGTGCGCGCTTGAATACCTTCGGGACTTCGGCGGTCCTGCCTTCGAGGTATTCTATTAGGGCCTTAAGTTCCGGGTCGGCCCGCTGTCGTTCAGCGAAGTCGTCGGTAGTTATCGTTCCCAAGAAGTAGTCGTCATCCGGGTCGTCGGGTAGCGGTTGGTCGACAGGCGCACGAGAGAGACAGTCTGCGTCGGAGTGTTTTTGCCGGACTTGTAAATGACAGTAATGTCATATTCTTGAAGTCTCAGGCTCCATCGTGCGAGGCGACCTGAAGGGTCCTTCAAAGTGGCTAGCCAACACAAGGCGTGGTGGTCGCTCACAACTTTGAAGGGCCTGCCGTAGAGGTATGGGCGAAATTTCGACGTAGCCCAGATGATGGCGAGGCACTCCTTTTCTGTTATGGAATAATTTGCTTCTGCTTTGGATAGCGATCGGCTGGCGTAACTAATAACCCTTTCAAGTCCGTCAGCCCTCTGCACAAGAACAGCGCCAAGACCTACGCTGCTTGCGTCAGTATGTATTTCTGTCTCGGCAAATTCGTCGAAATGGGCAAGTAACGGAGGCGTCTGGAGGCGATGTTTAAGCTCCTGGAAAGCGTGTTCCTGTGGCGTTTCCCACTTGAACTCCACGTCGGCCTTGGTAAGGTTAGTGAGAGGATCGGCGATGCGGGCGAAGTTTTTCACGAACCGCCTATAATAGGCGCACAGGCCCAGAAATCGGCGCACGGCTTTCTTGTCAGTGGACGGCGGGAATTCGGCGATGGCGGCTGTTTTCCGTGGATTAGGACGAACTCCAGACTTGCTGATAACGTGCCCCAGAAACAAGAGCTCTTCATACGCAAATCTGCACTTTTCTGGCTTCAGTGTGAGTCCGGAAGTTTTGATGGCTAAGTACAGCTTCAAGGCGCCGAAGATGCTCGTCGAAACTCGAGGAAAACACGACGATGTCGTCCAAGTACACAAGGCAAGTCTGCCACTTCAATCCTGCCAGTACTGTATCCATAACGCGTTGAAAAGTTGCAGGCGCTGAGCGAAGGCCGAAGGGCATCACCTTAAACTCGAAGAGGCCGTCCGGTGTTATAAACGCCGTCTTCTCTCGGTCTCTTTCGTCGACATCGATTTGCCAATAGCCAGTCTTGAGGTCCATTGACGAAAAGTGCTTGGCGTTATGGAGCCGATCAAGTGCGTCGTCTATTCGTGGGAGAGGATACACGTCCTTTCTTGTTATTTTGTTCAGGCGGCGATAATCGACGCAGAAACGTAGGGTCCCATCCTTTTTCTTCACTAACACCACGGGGGATGCCCATGGGCTCTTGGACGGCTGGATAATATCATCCCGCAGCATTTCATCAACTTGTCTCTTGATGGCCTCACGTTCTCGCGTCGAAACCCTGTACGGACTCTGACGGAGTGGTCTGGCATTTTCTTCGGTTCTGATGCGATGTTTCGTGATTGGGGTCTGCCGAATTTTCGATGACGACGAAAAGCAATCTTCGTATTGCAGGAGCAGAGCCTTGAGCTGTTCTTGCTTATCGTTCGGAAGTCTGGGATTGACGTCGAAAGCTATGGGAGGGGCTTGGTTCCTCTGAGCAGGTTCCGCAGAATCGGCGAGGGCGAAAGCACTGGTGGCTTCGACAATTTCTTCGATGTATGCGACCGTTGTTCCTTTTTTCACATGTTTGTACTCATTGCTGAAATTTGTGAGCATAACCGTTGCTTTGCCTCCCCGCAACTCTGCAATTCCTCTTGCGACGCAAATATTTCGGGTGACCAACAGATGCTGACTGCCTTCAACGACGCCTTCGAGGTCAGGTGATTCAGGAGGGCCGACTGAAATAATGACGCTTGAGCGAGGCGGAATGGTGACTTGTTCTTCCAGCACATTCAAGGCATGGTGTCCAGACGGCGTGCGCGGCGGTAGTGCTTCTTCTGTGGATAACGTTATCGACTTTGTTTTTAGGTTGATGACAGCACCATGGAGGCATAAGAAGTCCATGCCAAGGATGACATCTCTCGAGCAACGTTGTAGGACTACGAAGTCTGTAGAATAAATACGGCCGTTAATGGTGACTGTCGCTGTGCAGATTCCTGCAGGCGTTACGAGATGACCTCCGGCTGTGCGGATTTCAGGGCCTTTCCAAGCTGTCCTAACTTTCTTTAACTTCGCGGCGAACGACCCACTGATGACAGAATATTCGGCTCCAGTATCGACGAGAGCGGTCACACTGTGGCCGTCGATAAGAACGTCGAGGTCGCTAATTCGCCGTCTCGCATTACAGTTAGGGCGTGGCGTCGGGTCACGGCTGCGTCGGCTTGTTCCGCTGCTTCCATGTTGCGTCGTCAGGCCACCTTCGGTAAGTGAGTTTTCGCCGTCAGGGCTTTGCCTGGTTGGCGTTGTGTTCGGAAAGATCCGTCGTGGCGTCGTCGTCGTCGGAGGATCTTCGGTAGTTCGTCGCACAGCAACCGCACCTCCACCGGTTGCTGCCCTTAGTTTCCCGGATACGGGCTAGGAGACCGGCCCCGCGTTGAGCCAGAGTACTGTCGGTGGTGCGGTGACGTGCGGCGGCTGGGCGACGGCGAACGCGAAGGGCTTCGTGGTGTCCACCGAGTTCCTGTCAGGTAGTCGGCGATGTCACGTGGTCGTTCTCCTGGCTGTGGGCGCGGTGCATTGACGGCGAAGCCACGCAATCCCATCTGTCGGTACTGGCAACGGCGGTATGTGTGTCCGGCCTCGCCGCAGTGGTAGCAGAGCGGGCGATGGTCAGGGGTGCGCCAGACGTCAGTCTTCCTCGGTGCACTGCGCTGGGCCGCTGACGAACGGTATGACGTCGGTGGGGGTGGTGGCAGCGGGGGCGTCTGTCGACGGAAGTGCGATGGGGCGGCGTTTTGGCGTGGACGGGGAGGAGCGTTGTGGCGCAGTGCAGCGGCGTAGCTCATAGCTTCCGGCTCGGACAGCGGTGCGTGGGAAATTTGAAGCGATTGCCGAACTTCTTCTCGCACAATGTCGGCGATCGAATCCACTTGAGGCTGCGCCGAAGGCAACAGCTTGCGCAGCTCTTCCCGCACGATCGCTCGGATCGTTTCACGCAGGTCTCCGGAGTTACTGGCTTGAGCAGCAGCGCAGTCTGCAGTCAGGCGACGATTATACTGTCTGGTGCGCATGTCCAGGGTCTTTTCAATAGTGGTCGCTTCGGCTACAAATTCTTGGACGGTTTTCGGTGGGTTTCTCATCAGCCCCGCAAAGAGCTCCTGTTTGACCCCTCGCATGAGGAAATGAACTTTTTTTTCCTCAGGCATGTCTGGGTCAGCGTGACGGAATAGTCGGGTCATTTATTCTGTGAAAATTGCGACATTTTCATTTGGTAGCTGAACCCGGGTCTCTAATAAAGCAGCGGCCCTCTCTTTTCGAGCGACGCTCGCGAACGTTTGCAGGAATGCGCCGCAGAAAACATCCCACGTTCGGAGCGTGGACTCCCGATTTTCGAGCCAGGTCCTTGCGGTGTCTTCTAAATAGAAGAACACACGACGCAGCTTTTCGTCATGGTCCCAGTGGTTGAGGGCGGCCACACGGTCGTATGTCTCTAGCCAGGACTCCGGGTCTTCGAACGATGACCCATGGAAAATTGGTGGTTCCCTGGGTTGATGCATGACCATCGTGGGCTGGGACGCTGCGGTTGTCATTGTCGCTGCAGTCGCGGTCATGGCCTTGGTCTTCCGCGGCTTGTCGTGTAGAAGCCCGTACTCCGGTGGTAGCCCTTGCTGTCGGCGGCTTGTTCGCTGCTCCTGGTTGGCGTCGGTGTCTTCTCCGCGACGTGGGCTGGGTTCACGGCTTGACGGGGGCGTCCGGTACATGAACGAAGCAGCACCTCCACCAAATGTCACGGGGTCGTGACGTGGCCGAAGACAGGAGACTTCTTGTTGGAATTTAACTGTTTATTTGGGCGAACCTGTGCCCGGTAAACAGAAAGTCCAATTACAGCAGCAGTCTCGCACAGATAGCAGTCTCAGACTGATAGCGGCGAACGGAGCGTCGGCCTTCGATCAACAACTGACAAGCGGCGAAGCGCGTCGGCATTTATACTCCCGCCGTCGAATGTTCTAGCGCTATCGCTGGCGGCGGCGTGCGTTCCAGAACAATCTGTACCATTCGCACAGTGGGCGTGATCTTATCGAAATGATCTACTACAGTCCGGAACCCTCTAGAAAACGGCAGGCGCGGTTTGCGCTGAGAATCGTGTGGTGTTTTGGGACGATAACAAAAACTTGGGAAATGGAACGTGGCAATATATATATATTGTAACAGCGAGCTGTGATAAGATGGTTTTATTTACAGGAGGTGAACGATGGTCCTTTTCGGCAGCACACTGCGATCGTGCCAAAACTCTTCGTCTTGCTCTCCTTTTCTTCTCTACCTTTTACTAGTCTGTTACATTCCCCCACAAGCAGACGAAGCCCGAAGGGTGAGTTAGGATGCACAATGAGGGTAGCAAGGTTTCATGCGAGCAACGTAAGTGAGCTGCGTTCTGCTCAATCGTCGACCATTGGACAAAAGACGAGCTATTACGTAAGTGAGCTGGCTTAGACGCTGCAAAACTATAAATGGGCCTGAATATCGTGACAGAAGCTTTTGACACAATCCACGCTTGCGTTGCGGTGTCCAAAGTAACACCAAGTCACCTTTTTTCGAATAAAACCGGTTCGTGACGGTCGTCGTATCGTTCCTTCGAACGACGTTGGGAGGCCAGAGTACGAAGACGAGCGATTCGACGGGCTTCTTCCGCGAGGCACAGGGTGTTTGATACAGAGTCGTCATTGTGTAGAATGAAGAGTAAAAAAGTGTCTAGAGGGCTTAGTGGCAACCTGGCGTACAACAGATAAAATGGGCTGAAGTTCGTTGTTTCATGTTTTGCCGTGCTGTACGCGTACGTGATAAAAGGCAGCACTTCATACCAGTATTTGTGATTGGAAGAAACGTACATGGCTAGCATGTTGGTCAGCCTTCTGTTTGTCCGTTCAACGAGCCCATTCGTCTGCGGGTGATACGGTGTGGAATGACGGAACTGTGTCGTGCACATGTGTAGTAATTCTTCAACGACATCAGCAGTGAACTGGCGGCCATGGTCGCTGATAATAACACGCGGTGGGCCATGGTGAAGGACCACGGAGTGAAGCAAGAAGTCCGCCACGGATGCAGTGGTAGAAGAGGGAATAGCTGCGGTTTCGACATACCGCGTAAGATGATCTACGCAGACGATTGTCCAACGCTTCTTATTGTTAGGTAACGGAAATGGACCCATAATGTCAATTTCTACTTGTTCAAAAGGTGTGCTGGGTGGTGTTAACGGCTGAAGGGGACCTAGTGTAGCGGTGGCCAGGCGCTTGTGACGTTGGCACGTCTCGCAGCTAGCAACGTAACGCTTCGTCGTTTCGTACATCTTGGGCCAGTAAAAGCGTTCCTGCGTGCGGTTCAGCGTTCGTATGAAGCCGAAGTGAACGGACGTCGCATCGTTATGCATGGCACGTAGAACATCGGAGCGAAGGCTCTCGGGGACAACTAGAAGAAAACGTGCTCCTGGCCTGGAGTAGTTAGTTTTATAGAGCAACTTGTCTCGGACCATAAAGCGACCGCTGTGTTGGGAGGCACGTGCGGCGGCAAAAAGAGGATCCAAGTTGAGATCGTTGCGCTGTTCTCTCTGGAAATCAGCCACGTTGGGGAACGTGCTTGTAACAGCAGCAAGGCAGTCGTCAAAATTCTCAGCATCGCAGTCGGTAGTCGCAAGAGGAATCCGGGAGAGGCAGTCTGCGTCGGCGTGACGACAGCCATTCTTGTACGACACTGTAAAGTCGTATTCCTGAAGCCGCAGCGCCCAACGTGCGAGGCTGCCAGAGGGGTCACGCAAACCGACAAGCCAGCATAACGAATGGTGATTGGTAATTATCTTAAATGGCCTTCCGTAAAGATAACAACGAAACTTCTGTACGGCGAAAACAGCTGCCAGACATTCCTGTTCCGTAACTGTGTATTTGCGTTCAGATTTGCCCAGGCAACGGCTGGCATATGTCACGACATGCTCTGCACCATTGTGACGTTGTACAAGCACCGCGCCTACACCGATACCACTAGCGTTCGTGTGGACCTCAGTCGAGCAAGATGGATCGAAGTGACGCAACAGTGGTGCTGACGTTAGTACAAACTTAAGTTGTGAGAATGCGGCGTCACACTCTGGTGTCCAGTTGAAGGTTGCATCCTGTCACAAGATGTTTGCCAGCGGGTACACAATCTCCGCAAATCGTGGAACAAAACGACGAAAATATGAGCATAGGCCGACAAATGAGCGAAGTTCTCGTGCGGACTGCGGTGATTTAAAAGAGCTCACTGCTTCTATCTTGCGAGGATCGGGTCTGACGCCATCCTTGTCGACCAAGTGCCCCAGCACGAGAGTTTTACGTTCGCCAAAGCGACATTTTTTAGAATTCAGAACCAGCCCAGCTTTTTCGATGCAGTCGAGAACAAGACTGAGACGATTGTTATGTTTCTCAAACGTACGGTCAAAGGTCACAAAATCGTCAAGGTAGCACATGGATATCTCCCATTTTATACCACGTAATACTGTGCCCATAAATCTTTCAAAGGTGGCTGGAGCATTACAAAGGCCAAAAGGCATGACAATTAATTCGAATAAGCCATCCGGAGTTATGAAAGAAGTTTTTTCTCTGTCGTTGGGTTCCACAGGTATTTGCTAATAACCTGACCGCAAATCAAGTGTTGAAAAATAGGAAGCGGCATGCAAGCAATCTATGACGTCATCAATCCGCGGTAAGGGATATACATCTTTCTTCGTCACAGTGTTTGGACGCATGTAATCTGCGCAGAATCTCCAGGAACCATCCTTTTTCCTGACAAAAATTACCGGGGCTGCCCACGGGCTGGACGACTCTTGCAAGACACCTTTGTTCGGCATGTCCTTTACTTGTTCGGTGATAACTTTGCGCTCAGAGGATGACACTCGGTAGGGATTTTGGTGGATGGGGTGTGCAGAGCCGGTTTCTATTCTGTGACGAGCGCGGGACGAGGGTAACTGAAGGGGTGGATCTCTATGTTTGAAGTTGAAAGCAGCAACATGCCCGAAAAAGACCTGCACCAGCGCTTGCCGTTCCGTCGTACTGAGAGTCTTGCTGATCATAGCAAGCATTCAATCTTCATTATGGCGAATATTGATTGATATGTGGGGTTTAACGTCCCAAAACCACTATATGATTATGAGAGACGCCGTAGTGGAGGGCTCCGGAAATTTAGACCACCTGGGGTTCTTTAACGTGCACCGAAATCTGAGCACACGGGCCTACAACATTTCCGCCTCCATCGGAAATGCAGCCGCCGCAGCCGGGATTCGAACCCACGCCCTGCGGGTCAGCAGCCGAGTACCTTAGCCACTAGACCACCGCGGCGGGGCCATTATGGCGAATATCACAAGGAGAGGAAGAGGTGGGGAGGTCCGTAGCTATTGCTGCTATGGAGTTGCATGAGGCTTCATCAAAGAGAGCTATCTTCATCCCGCGAGGAAGCACAACCGGCGTGGCAGAACAGTTCAGCGCCCACAATGTTGCTACTCCTTTTGTCATGCACACAACAGAACAAGGCACAAGTATGTCCTTAAAATAGTTCTTGCGTAGAGGCCCCACTACGAGACAACACAAGCATCATCAACCATTGTGGAAGAGATTCGAACGGGTGTCAGGCACCAAGATGGTGCTATCACTTCATCAATCACACTAAGTGTGTTCCTGTCTTCGCCACGGTAGTCTTCTTCGGAAAGCGACGGTAGAAACAAATTGTTTAGTGATATTTCCCCACTACCACAGTCAACGGAAGCACCGCATTGCTCCAGGAAATCGATACCAAGAATGACATCGTACGAACAACGAGATAGAACCAGAAATTCCGATACAAATACTTTTCCAGCCAATGAAACACTGATAACACATACACCAAGAGGACTAAGCCACTCGCCGCCTACACCACAAAAGGTGATTGTATTGTCCCATGAAAACATAACTTTACGACCTAAGCGGTTTCTGAAGGTGAGGCTCATCACGGACACAGTCGCCCCAGTGTCAACAAACCCCATCGTCGGTATTCCATCAATCAACACATTCACTTTGTTTTTGACCATAACAATACGCACAGCCGGTACGATCTTAAAAAGATCGTCCGGAGACCTCACCTCCATTTGCCACGGATGCTAGTTTCCCGGCGGTGGAGAAGAACGACGCAGGAGACGTCGAGCGACGAGAACGGTTGGATGGTGGTGTCAAACTCCGCTCGGATGCTGGCGAATCACTGCGTCTGGTCTCGCGCGAAAAACGGTTCCTTGGAAACAAGTCGGTTGTCCGCAGGTCATATGAAGCACCGGGTCTTGGTGGCGAAGACATGGCTGGTGTCCTTCGTGATTGGCGGCGTTGTTAGCGGCAATACCGAGCGATATTCCCAGCAAAACCACAGTTGTAGCACACGGGAGGGCCACGGTTTATACTATATTCATTGGAACGAATCCTGGGCCGCTGCTGTCGACGAGGAAGTTCATTATAACGCGAAGAATGGGTTTCTGGCACTCTCTGGAATCCATTGTATTCGTCGTAAGTTACAACTTGGTAGTAGGGTTGGTACTGTCCTTGCCGTAGCGGGACGTAGTCCAGCTGAAAGTCCTGAGTATAAGAATGCGGCTGTGCTCGTCGTGATCGTGCGTCATAGGCAGGGCCTCTATCTTATAGACGTGAATGATACTGAGGTGTGGCATCAGAATCCTCAAAGCCCTCCGCCACTCGGTGCGAGGAGAATGAAGCAACGTTTCGCTCGAACGCTGGTGGCTGGTAGGGGGGATGAATACTTAGGCGGTTTGCCACTTGCGCGTACAGGCCGAGCTCTTCACGTACTATTTGCCGGATTGTTAATGCAAGATCAAGCGCCTGGTTACTGTCTATACTCGCGATGGTCGTCACATTGGGTAGCCTGCCGAACTTCGGCGTGATGCGCCTCGTCTTTAGATGCTCAAAAGTGCGGCAATGGCGAATGACAGATCTCAAGGTGTCTTTCGCGATGAGGAAACTGTAAACATCCTCGGCGATTCTTTTTAGAATGTGCCCGACTTTGTCTTCCTCAGACAATCCGGAGTCAATGGTCCTACATAGCTTTATAACTTCCTCAATGTAGGTCGTGCAAGTTTCACTTGGCATTTGAGCGCGTTGCATTAGCACCTGTTCTGCTCTTTTCTTTATCGTTGTTGGGTCACCGAAACGCTCTTTGATTTCAGAAACAAATCTGTCCCACGTCATTAGCGTTTCCTCCCGATTCTCATACCACATTAATGCAGTATCCGTCAGAAAGAACGGGACGCACAAAAGCTGAGAAGCGGCATCCTATTTGTTAGCGGCGTTCACCCGTTTGTAATGGATAAGCCAAGCCTCGACGTCTTCATCTGACCTGCCGGCAAAGGGACGAGCATCTCTCAGTTGTGGAGCCGAACTGGGCGGCGCAGAAGTCGAGAGGGGTCGGTGTTCATTTGCGTTGTGGGACATGTCCAGCCCAGATGTATTCGGTTGAAGTCCAGCAATGCGACGGCTCCGTCGAAGAACTTGCGGTTCATCCTCCGTCTTCGGGTGTCGATTACCCAGCATCTCCACCACAACTGTAACAGCGAGCTGTGATAAGATGGTTTTATTTACAGGAGGTGAACGATGGTCGTTTTCGGCAGCACACTGCGATCGTGCCAAGACTCTTCATCTTCCTCTCCTTCTCTTCTCTACCTTTTACTAGTCTGTTAGAATATATATATATATATATATATATATATATATATATATATATATATATATATATATATATATATATATATATATTCGTCGTATGAGAGAATGAAGCTCTATCAACCGTCAATCATGCTTTAGGAGGGCTCACCAGTGCGAGCGCGCATAGAGAATACTTGATACTTGTGTACTTTCTGAAGTTCTAGCTCGTCCAAATTAGGTCAGATTTACACGGGGTTTTCGGCACTATATTTCTTTTTAGTGTATGGAGAAAATGTTGTGGACAAATTTTCTATTCAGGCTTTTATTTTTTTTACATACTAGAGTCAAAAATCCAGAAAAAAAGTTTACTTTTGTAGGCTCGGCCGTTTTTGTTGTCTCCTGCAGACGATTACTCAATTATTAAAATTATTTCCACAACAATTCTTTCCTTTTTGTCCTAATTGTTATGGTATAATTTTGATGCAGATAAGTCCAGTGGTTCGCATCTTACAGCCTCAAAAAGTGCTTTGTGTGTTTTTTGTGTGTATTTAAAAATCGCGCCAAATTCAACAGGCGCGACGTGGCTTTATCTAGTGCCACCTATGCTCAGCGATACTACATCCCACCACCAACCACTCATGTGAATGTAATCATGCGTCGTGAAGAAATGGGATGACTGCACTTGAAAGAGCTTTTTTTGTGTGTGTGGGTGGGGACGGGAGAGGTGGGGGAGGGTCGTAATGGTTTATTTCTCCTAGTTTTTGTACTTTCATGCTATCTGTCGAGCGTGCGCCCCGCGACAATGAGGAGGAATGTTGTGTATGCCCCCCAAGCACAAAGCAGCGTTTGAATTAACACCTAATTTCTCAAAGCAGGGTCACACTAGCAAGTTGTCCAGAAATGCACGGTGTTCAGAGATGATTGTTATCAAAATAGTTATTCCCTGACCGTGCCTAATCGTAGTATTCAGTGGCGCAGAGGCTTGCTGTGGTGACAAAAATAACAGCCGTGGCTTCTGCAGCAGAGAGACTGTCTGCCGCGTTTGCCCCTTTCGGTCGATCGCGATGACGCAGATTCAATGACAAACGCGACACCATGACTGTTTAGAAACATCATAAGGAAAGGCAGATGAGATTTTCAGATGCAATAGCGCAATATATATATATATATATTGTGAGCATTATTTATGCGTCCCATCTTTTCATCTGTAAATACTCATCAACACCAGTCAAGTTTAGGTTGTGGGGCACATACTCGAGTCAATAAAAGGAGAGTCTCGAGTGTTCTCGACGCCATCTTACAAGTGGTGGAGAGTGCTGCCCGGTTCCTGCGTCCTCTCGCGTTTTCGGACACCCCAGCGTCTTCTAGAACACATCCCTGGAGCTCCGTTCAGGCCGCCGCTTAAACGACCTGGGTCCGGTAATGTCGCAAGCCGCCCAGTCCAGCGTGCCAGCTTCGCCACCACTCCCACCGGCAAGAAACCCTTCTCACCTGGTCACCAGCCCTCAAAAGGATCCTCCGCTGTTCGCAGGGCTTCCGGGTGAAGACGTTGAAGACTGGCTGGAGGAGTATGACCGCGTGAGTGTTATCAACAACTGGGATGAGCCTGCAAAACTCACCCACGTTGCATTCTACCTGATCGGCGTCGCAAAAACGTGGTTTTTCAACCACGCCACAGATTTTCCGACATGGCCCGCCTTTACACGTCAGCTCCGCCAGATTTTCGCCAACCCGTCAGTGCGCTCGGATATCGCCAAAAAGAGGCTTGGCGCACGTGTTCAACGCCCTGGCGAGTCTTACACTTCTTACATCGAAGATGTTCTCGCCCTTTGCCGCCGCATCGACAACAATATGGCGGAAAACGACCGTGTGCGCCACCTACTAAAAGGAATTGCGACTGTCGCTTTTAATGCGCTTGTGGTGCAAAATCCGCAAACCGTAGCCGATGTTGTCGCTACCTGTCAGCGCCTTGAGGAGCTTCAGACCACTCGGGTACAACCTGATATGTCTGATCTGAGCTCCAGTCAAGATACAACAGAGCTGCGTGCACTGATCCGCTCTATCATCCGCGAGGAACTTCACGCACAGGCTTCACCTCGCCACCTCGATATCCGAACGACGCCACCCGCCACTAGTTTGCGCGATGTCGTGAGGGAGGAACTGGCCTTGATGACTAGTACATCAGCTCCGAGTTCACATTCTATGCCCAGTTATGCTCACGTTGCTGCAACGACACCTACGCCCCACCAGAGCCTGGCCTCGATGACTGTCACACCTGTCCCGAGCTCATATCCTGTGGCCATGCCAACGTATGCTCAGGTTGCTGCTAGGACGCCTGCACCCCAGCAAAGCCCAATGCAGCTACCAGCGCCCGAAGTACATGGTTCGCTCAACTCACTCGCACTGCGACCATCTTCCCAGCCTTACAACGCCCGGCGCAGTTCGCGGCCGACTTGCTTCTATTGCGGCATCCGTGGTCATATTTCAAGGTTTTGCCGACGCCGTCAGCAAGACGAACGACGAGGCTACGATAACCTTGAACGGGACGACTTCTACGCGACTGGACCCCCCTATCGTCGGCTGTATCCGAACAGCACACGTCGGTCGCCGTCTCCGCAGAACTTTCACCCAGTTGGCAGTTCCCGGTTCTCACGTCGTCGCTCACCTTCACCGATGCGGCGTTCTTCTTCTCCTCTCCGACCTTCTACTTCAATTCCCGACCGCCAACTGGAAAACTGAACAGTGCAGCTTCGGGAGGGAAAGCTGCATCTTTCGAACTGCGTCAAACTCCTCCGGACCGCCCATCGAATGTTTTATTGGTGTATGTTGAAGGTATACAGACAGAGGCACTGGTGGACACAGGCGCATCACATTCCGTAATTCGTGCAGACTTTTGTGCCCGATTGAAAAAAGTTAGGACGCCCTACGATGGTCCTCCCCTTCGTTGCGCAGATGGAGTCCCTATTCAGCCTTCAAGTGTTTGCACAGTCCGTGTTTTCATAGATGGCATCATTCACCACATTCAGTTTCTTGTACTTCCTTTGTGCACTCCCACAGTAATTTTAGGATGGGACTTCTTTTCTTCGGCATCAGCTTTCATATCGTGTCGTCAGCGAGTCATTCGAATGTCAGCCACTGAGAGTTCATCGGATGTCGATCCATACAGCTTCCGTTTCATTGCTGCTACTGAGTGTTTCATTTCGCCTGGAGATGAACAACTTCTAACGATCGCTTCGGATACTATAGTTAATGGTGACGTGTTCATAGCTCCATCAGTTCGCTCGAAACCTGCGGGGCTTACCATAGCACCCGGCCTTGTGCGGTTTAACGACGGTAAAGCATTGGTCACCGCCTTGAATCCAACTTCTTCGCCAGTGATGCTGCCCCAGGGCACTGCTGTGAGCTGCTTCGCTGACAGTGAGTCCTTTTCACTGATTCCCCTTCACGCAGAATCACCGCCTTTGTCTGCTACTACTGATATCAAGGCTACCACTGTTACCTTAAATGACACCATAAGTCCTCACCTCACTGCCGAGCAAAAGAGAGACCTCTTAGACCTTCTCCAAAAGCACAGCCTTTCGTTTGATGTACATTGCAAAGTTCTGGGCCGCACCTCCGTTGCAGAGCACAGCATCGAAACCGAAGGCAGCTCCATTGTACGCCGCCGCCCATACCGTCTCTCTTCGGCTGAACGTCAAATCATCGAGACAAACGTCGCCGACATGCTCAAACGGAATATTATTCGACCTTCATCCAGCTCCTGGTCGTCTCCTGTGGTGTTGGTCCGGAAAAAGGATGGCTCTGTCCGCTTTTGTGTTGATTACAGAGCGCTCAATAAGATCACGAAAAAAGACGTATATCCGTTGCCACGCATAGATGACGCCCTGGACTCCCTACAAGGCGCAGAATATTTCTCCAGCCTCGACCTCCGATGCGGGTATTGGCAAATACCTATGCGCGAAGCAGACAAGGAGAAAACAGCGTTTGCGACGCCTGACGGGCTTTACGAATTTAACGTCATGCCCTTTGGCTTATGCAACGCTCCAGCAACATTTGAGCGCATGATAGATACTGTCTTACGTGGTCTCAAATGGAAAACCTGTTTATGTTATTTAGACGACATCGTCATTTATTCTTCTACTTTTTCTCAGCACCTTAAGCGTTTGGACGAAGTTCTAACGTGCATTTCGAACGCTGGCCTACAGCTGAATACAAAAAAGTGCCACTTCGCCAGCACAAGCATCAAAGTATTGGGTCACCTTGTCAGCAAAGACGGCGTTCGACCCGACCCCGACAAGGTTGCTGCCGTAATTAGTTTTCCACGTCCGCGCAATCAAAGACAATTGCGAAGTTTCGTAGGCCTGGCGTCTTACTTCCACCGCTTCATCC
Organism: Rhipicephalus microplus; assembly: GCF_043290135.1. NCBI lineage: Eukaryota > Metazoa > Arthropoda > Arachnida > Ixodida > Ixodidae > Rhipicephalus > Rhipicephalus microplus. Next base: position 82,748,397 of record NC_134700.1, on the reverse strand, counting down.
GTCACTTTGCTGCCATTGCGGGGCCGTTACACAAGCTTCTGACGTCAGGGACGGATTTCACGTGGACTGACGAGTGCGAGTGTGCTTTCCAAGCCCTTAAGCGTGCTTTTACATCAGACCCCGTCCTCCGTCACTTCGATGAGAGTGCACCCACTTTCCTGCACACAGATGCCAGCGGCCACGGAATCGGTGCTGTCCTCCTCCAGCGCGACGACACTTCACGTGAGAGAGTAGTTGCGTATGCCAGCCGCGCACTAACACCTGCAGAGCAAAACTACTCGATAACAGAGCAGGAATGTCTCGCTGTCGTTTGGGCCATCCAGAAATTTCGACCTTATCTGTATGGACGCCACTTTACTGTGGTTACCGACCACCATGCCCTATGCTGGTTGTCCTCGCTGAAGAATTTGTCTGGGCGCCTCGGTCGCTGGATACTGCGTTTGCAAGAGTACACTTTTGACGTTGTGTACAGGTCCGGCAAACAGCATCAGGATGCTGACGCTCTCTCTCGCTGCCCTCTGCCACTTTCATCTCCAACCACGCATCCCGAATGCCCCTCAGGTGATCAAATGGCTTCCTGTTCACTCACGTTATCACCCCTGGCAGTTGCTGGGTTGCTACCTTTAAACAACAGCGCCCAGTTTGCCGCGTACCAACGTGACGACCCCTACTGTAACCGCATCATCGGATACTTGAATGGCTCGCCTTCTCCCCCTAATGCCAGACTACGTCGTCAGCTACGGCTGTTCAAGCTAGAGAACAATGTCCTGCAACATTATACTTACAATGCGGATGGGCATCGGTGGGTGCCAGTACTTCCCCGTTCGCTGCGAAAACAAGTTCTCGAAGCATTGCACGACGACCCATCAGCTGGACACTTGGGATTTCAAAAGACCTACAACCGCGTTAGGAGCCGTTTCTTCTGGCCTGGTCTTTCTACTTTTGTGGCTAATTATGTCGCTTCTTGCGCACTTTGTCAACGCCGGAAACGACCAACTTCAGCTCCTGCTGGCTTATTACAACCTATTCCATGTCCCGACACACCTTTTGCCGTTGTCGGAATAGACCTCGTCGGGCCACTTCCCGTAACGCCAGCGGGCCACCGCTGGATCGTCACAGCCGTCGACCACCTCACACGATACGCGGAGACCGCTCCTCTACGCACTAGCTCCGCCTCAGACGTTGCCGCCTTCTTTTTAGAAGCCATTGTGTTGCGTCATGGCGCACCTCGCACGTTGTTGAGTGACCGGGGCAAGGCCTTCATGTCGACAATTCTTGACGAAATTCTAAAAACTTGTGGCACACTTCATAAGACCACATCCGCTTACCACCCGCAGACAAATGGGCTGACAGAGCGATTCCACCGGACTCTAATCGACATGATATCCATGTACATCGGACCGAACCACGATAATTGGGACAAAATCTTGCCGTTCGTCACATTCGCACACAACACCGCTGTTCAACGAACCACCGGGTATTCACCTTTCTTCCTCGTCTATGGTCGTGCGCCGACATTCACCATTGACGCCTCTTTCTTCAATGCAATGACAAAAACGTCGACGACTACGACAGAACATTTCGTCTCAAGGCTTGCTGAGGCACGGCAACGTGCTCAACTCAACACGGAGGCCAGTCAAGAAGACCGCAAGCAACGCTATGACAGCTTTCGTCGAGACGTCACCTTCCGTCCTGGAGATGAAGTACTACTTTGGACGCCTGTTCGCACACCCGGATTGTGTGAAAAGTTTCAGTCTCGCTTTCTAGGACCTTACGTTGTTTGTGAAAGAACATCTCCGGTCAATTACCTTGTCACTCCCGTCGAGGGTTCCTCGGACCGTCGTTACCGTGCCTCCGAGATTGTCCACGTTTCACGTCTTAAACCCTTTCTGCGCCGTACCTTTCCCGCCTAAGTCTCGGCCGGGCCGGCCGCTCAAGTGCGCGGGGAAAATAAGTGTGAGCATTATTTATGCGTCCCATCTTTTCATCCTTAAATACTCATCATCACCAGTCAAGTTTAGGTTGTGGGGCACATACTCGAGTCAATAAAAGGAGAGTCTCGAGTGTTCTCGACGCCATCTTACAATATATATATATATATATATATATATATATATATATATATATATATATATATATATATATATATATATATATATATATATATATATATAGAGAGAGAGAGAGAGAGAGAGAGATACAGCCCAAATTTTGGCTACTCAGAAGATTTTCCGTACAGCCACGCTGGCCCGACATGCCAGTTGACGGGTGCGGTAGGCCATAAGCGTCCGCGTCGCAAACAGGTGCTACCCATTCGCTGTGCTGGCATTTGCAAAGAACGTCGTGCAAGTCGACGGAGAGGAGATGTCGCCGACGGAGTTCGGTAAAGAACAAGGATGGTATGAGATAAAACGTAATACCAAGAAAGTAGCTGGAGACGCCGATCCAGGGACGAACCAGCAAGCAACGCCAGCGTGTTTAAAGGAGGCGTTTATGCAGAAAGCAACGCAGCATGTGCGGAAAATTACCCAGGCGAGCCGAGTGCCCACCCTACCGACGGATGATTACAAGATCAATGAATGGCCCCGGAACTGCTTCAACGTATCGCACTACCAGAAGGACCGCGTCCATTGCTGCATACGCAATGCGGCAGGGGTTGGACGCGAGGCAGCCGAGGAGGACAGCGTTTGTCTCAATGAGTGCGAAAACTTGATATTACGCTATCACATGATTGTGCAAGGCCGTACGGCGGCATTTGCAAGCTGCGCATCGGTGACCGCTAGTTTTAAGCGAGTGCCTACAGAGCAGCGCCGGAGAACACATCCAAGGGCCTCATCACGGGCATATCACTAGATGAAAAGCCAGCGGACGTGGTGAGAAGTCACGCGAACCACCGTAACCCGAACGTCCTGCATGGTAAGTGCATGGGCAACACGACCAACACGATCATCCTGTTCGACGGTTACTACGTGCCCCGTACGTGAACTACGGAGGAATGGTGCTAAGGTGCACTCTCTACAAAAATAGATTTTGACCTGCGCTTCCATTGTGGTCGTCTAGGACATAGGGCCGACGAGTGCCCCAACCCGAACGACAAGAAGTGTCGTAGATGCGGATGCAGCAACTCGCCCGACGATCATCGGTGTGAGCCCTTGTTCCTGCTGTGCGAAAAGTATCACATCACCGGAGACCACATGCGCAAAGCCAAGTACAAGACACCCTACCTCATCAAGCGACGACAGTGGGAACGCAGAATGCGTGAGGAGGCTGAGGCGACCTATAGCGGCAGCAGCACCGTCAACGATGGAGGGAAGGGCTACCGCCGACGCCACGGAACAAGACGACTTAGTGGCTCCAGGTGATCGGCCTCGAGGGAGAGCTGTGCGAGGAGCCGCGCTCGAGCCCGTTCAGCGAGGACTGGCAGCAAATCGACAACCCAAGCCACTTACGTCGCTGCAGCCAAACGTGGAACAGCATTCGACCCCCATAACGTCAGGTGGGTGGACGTCGCCTCCGGTCGCGAGTCTTGCGCACCGCAAACGCGAGTCGACACGGCCATTAAGGAAAAACCCCGATGTAGACAGATGCGACAATTCTCCTGCCAATACCAACAGCGAACCGAAAAGCTCAATACAGAAACGACTAGATGAGTTTGAATGTTACATAAAAACACTACCGCTGGAGAATGCCGAGTTAAGAAACGAAATCGCAACGTTAAAGGGGGAGGCGTCGACAGTTTCTTTACCTTCTTCTTTTGCTAAACCTGCCACCGCCAACGCAGCTGCTAATGCCGGCCATACCATGCAAGAAGCCATAGACGCGCAGGACGCGCACCCCGCACCCTCTAAACGTAGAGCGCTACAGCCGGAGCAGGCTGAGGTAAAATGACAGAAACGTGAGGAGCGACTCCGCGAGCGAGTCGCCAAACTCGACGACAAGGTAGACGTGATAATGGCTCAACAAGTGCTGCAAATCACACAACTTAACAGCGCAATAGCTCAACTAACCACGCAAACCAAACAGTTGAGCGTTGCGATATCTCAGCTCACACAGATGGTCATGATGCTGGAAGCGTGCACGGACGATATCGAAATACGTCTTCCAGGTGGAGTGAGTCGCCCCGTGCGGAATACTGCGAAACCTTGCTTTAGGCCGTTATCTGACGACGAGGCGCAAGATCAATTGGACGGCAAATAATAACACGCACAGTCACCATGGATCCACACGAAACCACACATAACACAACGCTCACGACAACGTCGCACACGCGGCCACCGGCTGCCGTAGAAGCACAGAGTGCTGATGCGACCGGGGTTTGCAGCACCGGAGGTCCGGGATGAAGTTGTCGAGGCAGGAGGAAGAGAGACTTAAAGAGGGTTTATTTACATTAGGTGCAAGGTGAGCTTTCGTACATGATGACGTCTTTCTTACCGGGCGAGCTCTCGAATCTGGCGTTCCTTTACATGGCGATCCTTCGAATGAGCCGGGTGGCTCATTATAAAGGGTATGTGCTCCCCAGATTACTAGATCAGGGAACACGTGCAGATGGTGCTGTCCAATCACAGATCACACACAACTGGCGAGAGGGACAAGCATGTACGGCCCGCGTGAACGTCCAATATTGAGGCGTGACTCTGCAATCCGAGGTGGCGCCAGCGGGGCTCTTCCTCATCGTGTGTGTGCCGCTGGTCGAGGGGTCCCAAGCTCATGACAACATACATCAAAGGGTCGGCCGAACTGCTCGCTTATTTAGCGGGGCTATTTGCGGTGGCCACCGTGGTCTCTTCCAAGGAAGACGCTGTATTTGTTGTCCTCTCTCGCACTGCTTATGGCATCCTGGCGACACAACGTCTCACCCTCGGGCTAGGAGGGACAATGCCTGGCAGTCATAGGCAGCCGGCTGATCCGCTACTTGTTTGAGGATCCAAAGAGCGCCACTCCCTCGTCAGCTCTGCGGCCAGTCACAATAGTATGCTATCTTGGTCTCACCATCGACCACAGGCTCAGCTGGAGGCCCGCGCTGGCGTCCATTCGCAGCGACTCACGTAGGATTGGCGGCATGGCCTCCTGCATCCACGCCAGTGGTAGGGGCTGCTCCCCGGATATCGCGCTCCGGTTGTTCAACACGGTAGCCTCGGCCGGGTTCTTTTACGCAGTCACGCTCGTCGCGCTACAACCCGCGCAATGGGACGTGCTGGACACCCTTCACCGTGGCGTCGTTCGCCGCCTGTACCGCCTGCCGCGCTCGTCGCCAATCGGCCCCACCCTGGCGGAGGCTGGCGAGACGTCCCTCTCACTTCGGGCGAGAGGCAGTGCGTTGCACCCCATTCATAGCATCTACCTCACGCCCGAGGGACGACGCCTGGCGGAACAACTCCTCGATCTCCCGCACTAGGGCATGGGCCAGCGCGCCTTGGAGTGCGCTGCTCTCGTGTCCGCACTATGGTGGCTAGAAGGAGAGGTGTCGGCATCGGTACAGTCGCTAGAATGGGGAAGTGTAATGAACGCGTCAGCTAGCACGTAACGCTTTTGGAGGAAACCGCCAGATGCGCTGGCACACGTTTGCACGTGTGCCACGATGGGCGGCTAGGTCATGAGGTGGGTTGGCGACTGGCAGGACGCGCAGTAGCTTTGGGGGGGAGGAAGGGTCAAGCGGGCCCTTCGGGGTGCAGGATAGCTAGTAACGTGATAAACAACCAGGGAGACTCTTTGGAAGGTGGTATGGACAGATAAGATTCCTAACTAGCACCAGTATCTAAGATAGGTGGAGTCAGGGGCCGAAATAGATGTAGCCGCGAGCGCCGACCCAATTCAGACATAGGGCATAATAACATGCAGGGTGGTAGGAACAGGCTGAAGTGGGAAGATATAGAAGAACAGCTAAGGGAGGAGAAGACGATGGTATACGGTTTTGTAGAAACACATCTCGGGACATGGAACAACCTCCTAACAATGCGGGCTACGCGTGGGAATATCGTAATAGAACAGGAGGCAGCAGAAACGGGGGTGGTATTGGGGCATTCATTCATAAAAGTACATACTGGCAAAAAGTCAAGCAGGAGTGCAAGGAATATTCATGGCTAAAAGGGAAAGTGGCAGGGCAAATGGCGCTCCTTAGTTTCGTGTACTTGTGGACGGGAGCGAAGGCCAGAAAGGAAAACCAGGCAATGGTAGAATGTATATCAAATGACATTCAGGAGTCAGGAGGAGTGTGAGAGATCATTATACTAGGAGATATGAATGCGCGCATAGAAGATATAGATGGGTATACCGACCCGACAGGCAAACTGATAATGGATATGTGTCAAAGGCTTGATATGATGATTTGCAACGGTACCGAGAAGTAAGAATGGCAAATAACATGGGAGGTAGGAAGGCTGCAGTCGACGATAGATTACGCAGTGATGTCACATAGAATGTATGATAAGCTCAGGGGAATGCACATATATGAAGGTGGCTCCAGAAGTCTGGGTAGTGATCACAAATGTACCAAGCTAAGTTTTCGAAGAGCAGTGAAAGTGGGAATCAGACAAGATGAGCAACTACACCAAAATGTTTATTCAGAAAGGCAAATTGAAATATCCACTAAACAAATTGAGAAAGTAATCACTGAGGATAATAAAGCAGTGTGGACATACATGCATCTAATTGACTGTTTAAGCTAGAGCTTCCTAAGGCACTTGACAAGTCACCCCGGAAAAGAAGACACAAACCCAAAAGTTGGTGGAATGAGGAAGTAAAGAGAGCCACAGCAAAACGTCAGGAAGCCTCTAGGGAAAACAGACATGGTAAGCAACGAGGTGAACCGACAGATGATGTTAAAAGAAAATGGTAAATTTTCTAAACTGTATATAGAAATGCATCTCTTCTGATCAATGAAAAGATTAAAAGAAAGGGAGCTCAGTGGCTGGCAGAAGTACATAAAGAAGATAGAAAGGCAGCTGAGAAATTTTGGAACCACCTAAACTCCCTAAGAAATGAGACAAGCCTAGAACAGAAATTTATAACTACAGCTCAAGGTGCTAGGCTAGAAGGGGACGAAGCTATTGAATATATAAAAACAAGGGTGACAGCAAAGTATCAACAAAGACGTGCTTTATGCACCACAATAGACAAGGATGAATCAAGTGGCGCAATGGCACCAATTTCACAACGAGAGGGGGAAATGGCTGAGAAAAGGGTTCCTAGTAGTACATCAACAGGCCCAGATGGGATTCCAATTATGTTGATAAAGACATTAGGTCCGAAGTCTAAGCAGATTTTAAGAGAAGCAGCGAGCAAAATAATAATCGATGGAGAAGTTCTCAATGGATGAAAACTTAGCAGGATCAGCAGGATCTAAAAGGGAAAGGGGGACAAAGCTGACAAACAACTACCGTCCTATAACAGTGACATCAGTGGTCTACAGGCTGGCGGGACTCGCTTGCTTGATTCCGTGCCGACCGGTTGTGCCCTTGCGATCTCCGACGTCAGCGTAGCTCTGGCCGACTGGGCTCGCCCTACGTCATCTCCTGACGCCGACAAACTTCAACGACAGTGTAGCTTTGACCGACTGGACTTGCTCTACGCCATCTACTGACGCTGACATGAGCTCTCGCAAGTGATGCCCAGTCCTCGTACTCCTTTGACCGTGTTTAAATCTTTCCTATCTCTCCCATTCCCTCGATTTGTCATCGCTCTCTCTGGCTTATCTACACCTTTATTCCTAGCCTTTAAGTTTCTCCTCACCCCCCTCCCTTGTGAGCTACTGTTGAGGTGTCGCTTGCTGAAGCAGACAGTTAAGGGGCTCACTTTTCTTTTCTCTCTTAAGAACCACTTAGTAGTACAGGCTGGTGATGCAGACTATAAAGGAAACACTGCAGGCAGGGATAGGGGATGAGGGGGTGCTAGGGGAACTGCAGAATGGGTTTCGGAAACAAAGGAGGTTGGAAGACAATCTGTTCTTACTGAAACAGTGCATCGAAATAGCAGAAAAGGAGCACAGGCCCCTGTGGCTAGCATTTTTGGATATCAAGGGAGCGTGCGATAGCGTGGTTCAAGAGGAATTGTGGGGAATACTGGACACACTAGGCGTGAAAGATGTAGTCACTAATTTTTTAAAGGATATCTATAAAGGTAACAAGGTAATTGTAAAGTGGGGAAAATAGGTATCGAAGCCAGCAGAGGTAAAATGGGGGGTTAGGCAGGGGTGTCCTCTGTCACCCTTATTATTCATGATGTACCTACAAGGATTAGAGGCCAAATCAGAGGGAAGTGGACTGGGCTTCAACCTATCTTCTGTCAAACAAGGAAAGCTCATTGAACAGGCACTACCAGCATTGATGTACGCAGATGATACAGTGCTAATGGCCGATAACAAGGAAGATTTGCAGAGATTGGTGGACATCGGCGGTAATGAGGGAGATAGGTTAGATTTCAGATTTAGTAAGGAAAAATCAGTGGTCATGATTTTTAATGACAATGAAGGTAGTGAGCTTAGAATACAGGAGGTCACGCTAGAGATAACAGATAAATACAAATACCTTGGCATATGAATAAGAAATGGGGCCGAGTACCTAAGGGAACACGAAATATACGTGACGACTAAAGGTCACAGGAATGCAGTGGTAATGAAAAACATTGCACTGTGTAATTACAATAGGTTTGATGTTGTGAGAGAAATATGGAAAGGAGTCATGGTTCCTGGTCTCACGTTCGGCTATGCGGTCTTGTGCATGAGATCAGAAGTTTAAGCAAGATTAGAAATTAAGCAACGTGGAATAGGTAGGCTTGTCTTAGGAGCTCACGGGAATACACCAAATCAGGGAGTACAAGGTGATATGGGATGGACATCATTTGAGGGTAAGGCATCTAGCAGCAAGATAAAATTTGAGAAGCGATTGAGAGAAATAGGGGAGGATCGTTGGGCTAGGAAGGTATTCAGCTACTTGTACATGAAGAATGTCGATACAAAATGGAGGAATTGAACCAGAAAATTGACTGGTAAATACTTAGAAAGCAGCAGGGGGCCAAATAAAAAAGAATTATTGGTTAAGAAGGAGGTAAAGGAAGCTGAGACCGATATGTGGAGAATTGGCATGAATAAGAAGTCCGCACTAGAGATCTATCAAACTTTTAAGCAGGAAATAGCAAAGGAAAGGATCTATGATAATACTCGGGGAAGTTATCTACTGTTTGAGGCCAGGACGGGAGTATTGCTAACATAGACGTATCGGGCCAAATACGAAAGGGTAGACACGGTATGCAGTGCGTGTGGAGAGAAAGAACAAACTGCCGAACACTTGATAATGTTCTGTAAAGAACTTCACCCTAGAGTTCAGGATGATGGCGCAGAGTTTTTCAAAGCACTGGGGCTTAGGGACAGGGAGGGCAAAATAGACTTTAAGCGGGTGGAATTAACTAGAAGGAGATTATCTGATTGGTGGCTAAAGTCAAGGCACGAGTGAAAATTAAATTGTTCACTGCAAAGTACGAATCTTCAACCTCACTATTTAAAGGGAAGAAAACAAATATAGTTTCGGTTCATTAAGTATTACGGTTTGGTGGCGCTAGCCAACGCCCGATCTAAAGGGTACAGCCATATTCATCCATCCATCCATCCATCCATCCATCCATCCATCCATCCATCCATCCATCCATCCATCCATCCATCCATCCATCCATTCACTCATCCATCCATCCATCCATCCATCCATCCAATCATCCATCCATCCGTCCGTCCGTCCATCCGTCCGTCCATCCATCCATCCACCCACCCACCCACCCATCCATCCATCCATCCATCCATCCATCCATCCATCCATCCATCCATCCATCCATCCATCCATCCATCCATCCATCCATCCATCCATCCGTCCATCCATCCATCCATCCATCCATCCATCCATCCATCCATCCATCCATCCATCCATCCATCCATCCATCCATCCATCCATCATCTATCCATCCATCCATCCATCCATCCATCCATCTGTAGCGTCTCAATGCGCCACTCGTCAAGGAAGAAGAAGTTGACATTTGGGCCGCGCGGCGGGTGTAACGCGATAATTAAAAAATCAGTTCGAAAACTGAACGCTGTCAGGGTTGGATCTTTCCCGTGTTAGCTCCGACAGTTAATGGTGACCCGGACGTGACCCGGACGCAACTCGACACTTTGTGCTGTGTAGTTGCGCCAGCTGTATATTGCATAAAGGCAATTCAGGTTTTTGATGTTGAGCAGGCTGAGCCAAGATGTCTTAGAGAATTTATTCAGCACAATTCGTTTGAAAACGCCAATTCCACGTGCAAGAGAATTTAAGGCAACTTTCAGGGAAATATTGCTGGCACGATTCTCGCAACCAAGCTTCCATGGCTCCTATGCAGTCGATGACGCGCAAGATCTTTTAGCTTTTCTTAAAGATAAAGGTGGAAACGAGAAGAAATTAAGGGAACAGGTGGATACTAGCTTTGAGAGCATTTCAGAGCTGTGTGAGGAGGAAGAAGATAGCTTTCATCTGGATACATTGCATATGCCGTTATTCACAAGTACAAACTTTGCTGTATATGCAAGGGGAGCATGGTTGACAGCAACAAGGCCATTCCTGAGCTTGTGGCCTTCAAATGCTACATAAAGGAAGGACGAAATCCACTGAAAAGGTGGCTCTGACTTGCTTGTAAAATTGCTGCATGAGTGTGAGCAACTTTTTCGAGTGAATGAATCTCGGCTTCTCGATTCAAGCTGCTCAATGGAGAGCTTAGGGAAGGCTGCTGAGGAAAAGTTTGAAACTTTCAAAAAATTTCCATCATGCCACAATGTGGCACAGAGAGCTGCAGCCCATTTTTTTTTCTTTGCAGGCTGAGGTTTGCACTAAAGAAAAAAATGCTGAGCTTTTAAAACAACTTCAGCAATCTGCCACGTGTGGCTTCAAAAGCGTTGAAATGCGCACATTGTGCCAAGTGTCGATTAGGGCACCACGTTTACGTTATCATTGAACTCATTTTAGAGGTATAGCAATTATAGTTGTTGGGGTTTGACTTCGCACAACCACATTATGATTACGAGAGATGCCGCAGTGGAGAGGGGGGGGGAGAGAACACACAGCCCCGATCATCCCGCATGGATCCCGCCGGCTCTGCCACCAATCCTACCAGTCCTGACGCCCAAGAAGACGCCAAACCTAGCGGTGCTGCAGTCGCTGCGATTCAACATGTCAACCTGCCACCATTTTGGCCCAACAGCCCCAGCACATGGTTTCTGCAGGTTGAAGCAAACTTCCGTCTACGGCAAATCACCAGCCAACAGACCAGGCACTGGCATCTGGTATCCTGCTTACCTCCGGACCTAGCCGACGACTTAGCTGATATTTTAGCGTCGCCACACCCGAGCCATCCCTAGGACACGCTGAAGGCAGCTATCATTTCCCGCAAGTCTGAGTCCGAACACAGCAGACTCCAACAGCTCATCACGGCTACAGAGCTCGGTGACCGTCGCCCATCACAGCTCCTGCGGCGCATGCGCCAGCTCCTTGGCGGCCCCTACGCCCCTCAAGAGGAGAAGCTGTTACGTGAGTTGTTCCTCCAGCGCTTACCGCAGAGCATGGTCCCGGTCCTCGTAGCTGCAGGAGATGTCCCACTAGACACACTCGCTGAAATGGTTGACCGAGTGGCGGACTACTCGCGGGCACATAGTCTCAACGCCGTTACCACACCGCCACCGGCCACTGCTGCAGACCCGGCGCTCGCGAGCATCGAGAACCATTTGGACGCCCTTGTCAGGCGCCTCGATGGCTTTGTACCTGCGCATCGTCGACCGTCATCCAGGTTCCAGATACACAGTCGCTCCTCCACGCCCCCACGTTCTCCGGAACTTGGGCCACCTGACGCGCCGCGGGACGTTTCATCCTCAACCATGTGCTGGTACCACCGCCGATTTGGTGCCTCTGCTCGCAAGTGCACTCGCCCGTGCTCCTGGTCGGGAAATGCGACGACCGGCCACCGACGGCGGCAAATGGTACTGGTCGAAAGTCATGCCGCCTTTTCTATGTTTCTGATAAGATCACTGGCGCTTGCTTCCTAGTCGACACAGGAGCCCAGGTTAGCGTCATCCCGGCCTCGTGTGTAGATCGCCGTCGCAACGAACAGACCTGCCCACTCAAAGCGATCAACAATTCCGCCATTCGCACATACGGCCAACGCTCTCTTACACTTGACCTTGGACTACGCCGTACGTTCCGCTGGATTTTCATCCTCGCTGACGTCTCGCAAGCTGTTCTTGCAGCTGACTTCCTCAGTTTTTTCAACCTTGCTGTGGACATGCATGCTCATCGCCTCCTTGATCTCAACACCCGCCTCTCCATCAACGGTGTACTCTTTACTTCCTCGCCAACGGGACTGCGAGCTCTCACACCTGCTTCGCCGTATGCAAAAATACTCGACGACTCTCCCAGCATCACGAAGCCGCACACCAGAGAGTCACCGGTGAAGCATTCCATCACTCACCACATTGTGACCACTGGACCTCCCGTTTTTACACGACCCTGTCGACTATCTGGAGAACGCCTCGCCATCGCCCGCCGTGAGTTGGAGCACATGCTTGAACTCGGCATTGTGCGGCCTTCCTCCAGCAACTGGGCGTCGCCACTCCACATGGTGCTGAAGAAAAATCCTGTGGACTGGAGACCATGTGGGGATTACCGCGCTCTCAATGCCCACACCTTACCAGACCGCTATCCACTTCCTCACATACAGGATTTCACATCAAATTTGGCTGGGTGCACAATCTTCTCTAAGATTGACTTAATGAAGGCTTACCATCAGATTTCTGTAGAACCCGCCGACATTCCGAAGACGGCCATCACCACCCCATTCGGTCTGTTTGAATATGTGAGGATGCCTTTTGGATTGCGCAACCCTGCACAGTCCTTCCAGCGCACTATCAACGAGGTCACGCGAGGTCTCGATTTCGTATTTGCCTACCTTGATGACCTCCTTGTAGCAAGCTCATCCGGCCCTGAGCATGAAGCCCACCTGCGCACCCTGTTCCACCGCCTGGATGATTACGGCTTCGTAATTAATCCCAATAAGTGCCTCTTCGGCGTCGCTACAATAGAGTTCCTAGGCCACCTTGTAACTCCAAAGGGTATCCAACCACTCGCCAGCAAAGTGAAGGCTATTCAAGACTTTCCACCTCCGACTTCACTGAAGAGACTCTGAGAATTTCTAGGCCTACTAAACTTCCATCGCCGCTTTCTAACAAAGCGCGCCACATTCCTAAAGCCCTTGACCGACCTATTGGCTAAAAAGAAAGTCCCGGCTGCGCCACTGGAGTGGCTCAAGGACGCTGCATCTGCCTTCGACACTGCCAAGAAGGCTCTGGCAGACGCTACCATGCTCATACATCCCGTCCCTGATGCCCCAATTCGTCTCATCACCGATGCATCAAGCGTGGCAGTTGGCGCTGTTCTCGAGCAGCACGTATCCGGTTGGCAGCCCCTTGGGTTTTCTCGCGAAAACTGAAGCCACCAGAGACAAAATACAGTACATTTGCCCGAGAACTCCTCGCGGTATACGTCGCCATCTAACATTTTCGTCATTTATTGGAGGGCCGGGACTTTTACGTCGTTACAGACCACAAGCCCCTGACGTTTGCCTTCCATCGCAATCACAGCATTTACACTGCGCGAGAGCTCCGTCAACTATGCTTTATTTCCGAGTTCACTGTGGATCTCAGACACGTACATGGGCCAGAAAATGCTGCTGCTGATGCACTATCCCGCCTCGATGCCTTGTCGACCCAGCCACCACTAGACATGGAAGAGCTAGCAGCTGCCCAAAGCAACGATCCTGAGCTGCATCGTCTTCGCTTTTCATCCACGTCTCTATCGTTCACGGAGTGCCCGCTTCCATTTTCTACCTCATTTATAACGTGCGAAACGTCTATGGTATCCCTCGGCCCTTCGCGCCTTCAGCTTTTCGTCGTGCAATTTGTGATCAATTGCACAACATGAGCCATCCTGGTATTCGTGCGACCCAGAAGCTAATCACATCTCGTTTCCTTTGGCCAAGCATCAATGCTGATGTCCGACGCTGGGCGCGAACCTGCCTTGAGTGCCAGCACGCTAAAGTTCACCGTCACACTGTCACGGCAACATCCCGGTTTCGGCCTCCAGACGCAAGGTTTTCTCACGTCCATCTCGACATCGTCAGTCGTCTTCCGTCATCGCAAGGAGCCTGTTACCTGCTGACATGTGTGGATTGCTTCACCCGATGGCTGGAAGCGTTTCCCATTTCCGACATTACAGCACCAACAGTTGCCAAGGCTTTCACAAACGGCTGGGTGTCTCGCTTTGGATGCCCTTCTGTCGTCACCACTGATCGCGGTCGTCAGTTTCAATCGGCTCTTTTCACCGCACTTGCCAATATCCTGGGAATTCGACACATCCACACAACTGCCTACCATCCTTCCACCAATGGCATGGTCGAACGGCTTCATCGACAACTGAAAGCTGCCCTCACTGCTCACCAGACAAGGGAACGTTGGCTCGACCACCTCCCCTTCGTACTTCTGGGCATCCGATCAGCATTTAAAGTGGATCTCGGCTGCTCATCAGCCGAACTAGTCTATGGCGTTTCCGTGTGTCTTCCAGGAGAATTTTTCGAGCCATCATCGCCACCTTCCACTCACGATGCCTCCACGTACATTCGAGAGCTGCGCACCACGTTTCGGGACCTTGCTCCTGTGATTCCTGCCGACTGACACCCCCAGTCTGTCTTCGTCAGTCAGGATCTGCATGACTGCAGTCACGTCTTCGTTCTGCGTGACCAAATACGGCCACCACTAACACCAGCCTATGATGGCTCATTCCGCGTACTCCATCGTACACCTAAGAAGTTACGCTGGACATAAATGGCCGTGAAGACGTCGTGGCTGCTGATGGACTGAAACCTGCTATATCGCCGTTCTCGCGGCCACGGGGTTTCAATCTAAAGTCCAAATGCCAACATCCAAGCATGTCCACTTGGCGACTCCTCTGGTGATTCCTACGGCTCTCGCTTTACGGGGGGGGGGGGGAGCCCTGTAGCGTCTCAATGCGCCGCTCGTCAAGGAAGAATAAGTTGACATTTGGGCCGCGCGGCGGGTGCACCGCGATAATAAAAAATCAGTTCGAAAACTGAACGCTGTCAGGGCTGGATCTTTTCCGTGTTAGCTCCGACACATCCATCCATCCATCCATCCATCCATCCATCCATCCATCCATCCATCCATCCATCCATCCATCCATCCATCCATCCATCCATCCATCCATCCATCCATCCATCCATTCATCCATCCATCCATCCATCCATCCATCCATCCATCCATCCATCCATCCATCCATCCATCCATCCATCCATCCATCCATTCATCCATCCATCCATCCATCCATCCATCCATCCATCCATCCATCCATCCATCCATCCATCCATCCATCCATCCATCCATCCATCCATCCATCCATTTATCCATGTCACCCAAGGCGGCGATGCGCTGCGCAGAGGCGGCAATCAACCACGGGCGCGGGCAATGTGAAACATTTAAAATATATTTTTTTGCTCGTGCGCGGCCTCAAATGGCGACCGAAAAATATGTTAATTAGCTTCTGGAAAACAGGATGCCTACGCGGGTGCCTACCCCTGTCAATGCGGGCAATTTCGCCAATCACAGTGTGCTCGAAGTGCCGGGAGATGTACCCCTCGCCGAAGTACAGCTCGCACAGAGCCGAGTTTTCTTGAAGCAGCTTGTCAGCGCGCGGAATCGCTCTCCGCCACTGCACTAACAGGGCTTCGTCCTTCAGAACGACTAACAACGCATGCTTCTTTTTAGCTGACGTGTAGCCTGTAGTGAACCGGGTGACTTTGTTTTCGCGCCATGAGAGTACATACAAAATCATTGGTGTCAGAGTCCCACCGCAATTTAAAAAAACGAGGACGAACGCGCCTGTTGAAACTGTCGGAAACGTGCAAACGACGTGTAAACGATTGCGCGTGCCCCCACACGCCTCCTCCTCGAAAGCTTCAGAGCGCTCCGTAGGCGCTCCGTAGGCGCTCCGTAGGCGCCGCTTGCTGCTCATCACACTTTCCTATTCCAGCCACTGTAGCATCGGCGCGCCGCAGAGCACGCGAGAATTCATCCGGATGCGGTGGCGCTGCGGTGATTTTTGAGATGCCCATCCTCGCACTTATCAGTCGTTTTTCGTTGCAAATATTTCACGCTACCCTGCGGATTGTAACAAAGTCTACCTGTCACAATTCTGGCGGCGCGCTTCAAAACGTGTATTGGCACTGAAAACTGGTGTTTTCAATTCGCTTCGTAGTATATCAGCTATGAAGATTAGAACATAGAGAATGAAATGACTTGCCGTGAGCTTCACACCAAAATAATGTCCGTGCAGTTTTCAAATTCGATGCCGCAGTGTTCTCCGTGAAGTCTTAATGCGCGTATAAGTATCGGCAACCATTATTTTTACGACTCGCGCAATCAATGTCTAATTTTACCAGCAAGACATTTATTTTCTTGAAAACGAAAAACAACATGAAGATTAACACAACATATGCATTAGGGTGAAGAAAACTGCAAGTTATATGAAACTAAGCTAAAGCAAGTGAATAAGGCTGCTAAAGAGAACGATGATACAGTGGGCCTACATACACACATGACATTGAGATTTCATTGGCAAACACCGATACAGTCACAAACCAGTTCACAAAAAAAGTATTTCTGCATCTGTGAACACAGCCAGACAGTGATATCACAGTTGTTAATAGGTGATTTATAACAATGTGAACAAGACAGTGAAATCCCAAGAAAATAGAGAGTGTAAGTAATGCACAATAACATGAAATAAAACCTTGTTCGCTGATTTAATACTGTGACAGGTAAGTCAGACGTCTCAACTTCAAGAACTTCATTTTTTCTCTCTTTTTTTATTGGACGCATCTTCTCCAGCAAGGGAAAATGCATTCTGGTCAGTGTAAAGTACCTAATTATCTGACTTGTCACTTCCATTTTGTGGTGTTCACAGCCGACCATATTTCAACTCTTCACAGACAGGCAAGGGATAAGGTCTGTTATGCTGTCACTCTTCAACTAGTTGAAACTAAAGCAATAGGTGAGTGCATATTTCATAGCTTTCACCAGGTCTGTTAAGGACTCGGACGGGTACAAAAAGCATGAATCTGCCGGAAGCAAGCGGGAATTATTAGTGAAGCAGCAACCTGCTACATTCGTTGTACTTCGTTCTTTCACCTTCTTCCGGGCCACATACCCCACAGGGGCGCCTGCGCAAGTAAGCGTTTGGTGTGTAGCGACACCACGGACCCGAGCTAACGGGGGAGTTTCTACTCCCTCCCACGCCTAGCCGTGCGTGGCTTTGCCGTGTCCGGGGAAAAGGGGATCCTGGGGGTTGAGCCGACGCTGGGTGATTGGACCTTTAAGGCCCCCCCGGCAAAGGCAACACACCCCTTTGGCCCCGGCTTCACGTAGAGGGCACCCCTGGGCTGACCCACCCAAGGGAAATCGGCAGTCGCCTTTTCCTATCTCTCCCTCCCTACATCTTCGTCTTTATCTTTCACTTTTTATCTGTCCTGTCTTCTCCTCTCTTCTGTTTACTTCCAAACTTCCTGGCGGCTAGGGTTAACCCTGTGCAAATAGCCTACCTTGGTCTAGGCGCATTGGTTTATAGTAGCGTTGTACGGCCTGCGTCTGCAGGTTTTAGCACCCGCAAACTTGTAGCGTCCCCTCGTTGGGCTCCGTGGTGGGTGACCGCCAACACTTCTGAAGAAAATTAAACTGGCATGCATAGAGCATTTCCATTATTAAGTGATCGTGCCGCCTTAAAGCGCGTACGCACCGAAGACTTAGGATTTTTCAACTGATCAACTGAAAACTTCCTCCATTTTCATGTTATACATAGTGAGATAAGCAGCAAGCAAGCCAGAACTGTATCCCCCTTTGTAGTAGCCAGATGTCTCACAGAAACTCTAGGAGCCGGGTACAAAGTTACCAAAATGGCCAGCGGAGACCTCCTCCTTGAAGTTCGAGAAAAAGAACAGTTTGAAAAGCTACAGAATCTTTCAACTTTTGGTGACACTCCCATCACTGTAACGCCACACAGATTCATGAACACAACCCGTGGAGTAGTATCTGATGCTGACTTGCTCGGCTTGACTGAAGAGGAACTTCTGGAGGGGTGAAAGAGTCAGAATGTGACCAATGTACAAAGGATCACCATTAGAAGAAACAACAAGGTAAAACCAACAAAACACCTAATACTCACGTTCGCTTCCAGTAATATGCCAGAAAGTATTCAAACAGGGTATACTAAGACGTCGATCAGACCATACATACCTAACCCACGTCGTTGTTTTAAATGCCAGAAGTATGGCCACGGCTCACAAAGCTGTCGTGGTCACCAAACTTGTGCACAATGTGGAGTGTCAGGCCACAATTCTGACAATTGCGAAGAACCATCGCACAGTGTGAACTGCGTTGGAAATCATGCCGCATACTCACGGTCTTGCTCATTTTGGAAAAAAGAAAAGGAAATCATCACATAGAAAATTAAAGAAAATGTCACATTCAAGGAAGCGAGACGAAGAGTGTTGCCATTTTATGGTGCTACATATGCTGATGCGGTGCGTCAGGGGGCAACGCCGCACCAGCCCTCGTCACTCCTTCGGCCAGCGCAGAGCGAGCCGACGGCTGTGGCACCTGCCCCCAAGGCGGCAGTAGTTCAGTCTACTCCGCCTCTTAGCGAATTGAGGCCGGAGACTCCAGGGTCCTCTGGTCTCAAGGCCTCCCCTCACCAGGCGAGGCCTAAGATCCGAACCACCAGCTCGCATGTGCGGGCACACAGTGCCTCTGAGGAGGCAATGGATACAACGGTACCCTTGGTACCAAAAGAGCGGCGCACCTCCTTGGAGCGCGCCAAGAAAACTAAAAAACCAATAACGGGGCCGGACGACCGTCCTGCCACCTGAATTAACCAGCTCACTCCAACACAGGATGCTCTTTGTACACACAGCAGCATCTCTCTTGTTCAAATATGCAGACAGAAACATTACAGTGGAACATCCGAGGCCTTCTTCGAAACCTGGATGACTTACAAGAACTCCTCCATGAACACAATCCAAGAGTGCTGTGTGTACAAGAGACACACTTAAAACGAACTAACACAAACTTTTTACGTAACTACATAATCTTCCGAAAGGATAAAGATGATGCCATGCTACCATCCGGTGGTGTAGCGGTTATAGTAAGTCAAGGTATAGCATGCACAAAATTACCCCTTCAATCTTCCCTCGAGGCGGTGGCTGTCCGAGCAGTTATTCTAAACAAACTTGTCACTGTCTGCTCTTTGTACATACCTCCGCACCACTGTCTCGAAAAACTTCAGTTCCAGTCTTTAATAGACGAACTACCTGAACCTTATCTGGTCCTTGGGGACCTGAACGCACATAATTGTCTGTGGGGTGACTCTCGCTGTGATGCCCGAGATCGTCTCATTGAACAATTCCTCATTTCATCGGGTGCTTGTCTGTTGAATAGGAAAGAGGCAACATACTATAACCTTGCCAACAAAACTTACTCTTCCATAGACCTCAGTATCGCATCTCCTTCACTTGTACCATTACTTCGGTGGAAAGTCATAAATAATCGATACGGAAGTGACCATTTCCCTTTAGTTTTGAGTACACCAATAATAAATGAATGTCCTGCACTTGTTCCCAAATAGCTGGTAAACAAAACCAACTGGGAACAATTTCAAAAGCTTACTCACCTAAATTGGACTGACATATGCGGGTTAGGCATAGATGAAGCTGTGCAGTACTTCACGGCTTTTCTTACTGACGCAGCAACCAAGTGCATTCCACAAACATCTGGACTGCCCGGCAAACGACACGTTCCGTGGTGGAACACTGAGTGTCAGAATGCGCGAAAGGAACAGAACAGGGCATGGAGGTTGCTGCGGAACTCGTCGACAGCGGAAAACCTTGAGAGCTTTAAGAAAATAAAATCTCGAGGCAGGAGAACGCGTCGGCAGGCAAGGAAAGAAAGCTGGCACAAGTTTTTATCGGGGATAAATTCATATACACAAGAGGCTAAAGTCTGGAACATGGTTCGTAGGGTAGCAGGAAGACAAGTACACTCACTCCCACTCGTAAACACACAGGGTGATAGCCTGGAAGATCAAGCGAACTTCCTCGGTGCACACTACGAGCAGGTGTCTAGCTCATCACACTACACTGAAGCTTTCCATAGACACAAAGCAAAGATAGAAAAGCAGAAACTAGAATCCAAGTGCACAAATTACGAGGAATACAACCAACCTTTCAACTTAGCTGAGCTACAAACATCACTAAACTCTTGCAATAATTCCGCTCCAGGCTACGACCGTGTCACATATGAAATGTTGAAAAATCTGCCGCTCGAAACGCGAAAAACTCTCGATACAATGCTATCTGTCTTTCAGGCATCATCCCTGCTTCCTGGAAAGAGGCTATTGTTATCCCAATTTTGAAACAGGGCAAGGACCTTTCCTTAGTTTCAAGTTATAGGCCCGTTGCACTAACCAGCTGCCTTTGTAAACTTTTTGAAAAAATGATAAACTGCCGACTTTTACATTTCCTTGAAACACACAATCTGCTCGACCAATTTCAGTGTGGGTTTCGGGAGGATAGATCCACTACCGACCATCTGGTGCGTATCGAGGCACAGATCCGAGACGCTTTCGTCCACAAACAATTCTTCCTCTCAGTGTTTCTCGATATCGAGAAGGCCTACGACACAACATGGCGTTTTGGCATATTAAGAGACTTGTCTCACCTGGGTGTGCGCGGTAGAATTCTTTCCATAATCGAGAGTTACTTGTCCTATCGGAAATTCCGTGTCCGTGTGGGCAGTATTCTCTCGCAAACATTTGTGCAAAAAACGGGAGTACCGCAAGGTGGTGTACTTAGTTGTACACTTTTTATTATTAAAATGAATTCCTTGCACCTGTCCATCCCCCGCAACATGTTCTATTCCACATAAGTCGATGACGTCCAGCTTGGCTTTAAGTCATGCAACCTAGCAATGTGTGAGCGGCAGGTTCAGTTAGGTTTAAACAAGGTCTCCAAATGGGCAGAGGAAAACGGATTCCGGCTGAACCCAGGAAAAAGCACGTGTGTCTTGTTCTCCCGAAAGAGAGGCATGCACTCAGAACCGGACATTAAAGTGAACGGCCAACGTCTGTCTGTGAATGCGGAGCATAAATTCCTAGGCTTAATCTTGGACAACAAGTTGACCTTCGTACCACACATAAAGTATTTAAAAACAAAATGTTTAAAAGCCATGAATGTTATAAAAGTGTTGTCACGTACTACGTGGGGTAGTGACAGGAAATGCCTCATGAATCTGTATAGAAGCCTCATTCGCACCCGCTTAGATTATGGGGCCATTGTCTATCAGTCTGCGACTCAAAGCGCTTGGAAGATGCTGGGTCCCGTGCACCATTTAGGCATCCGCCTTTCTACGGGTGCTTTTCGCACCAGCCCCGTAGAAAGCCTTTACGTTGAGTCAAATGAGTGGTCGCTTCATCTGCAAAGAACTTACATGTCCTTTGTATATTTTCTTAAGGTGAAAGCAGACAAGAGGCACCCCTCATTCTCTACTATTAATGATTTGTCGAGCTCCATTCTGTTTCAAAACAGGCCTTCAATGAGGCAGCCCTTCTCAGTTCGCCTGAAGGGTCTAGCTGAGGATACTGGAGTGTCACTCGAACACAATTTATTGGCTCCTGTAGCATACCTTCCACCGTGGCAGTGGCAGACTATAGATTGCGATGTGTCTTTCCTAAAAATTACTAAACATGCGCCTATTGCCCATATTGGAACATACTTCCTGGAACTTCAACACAAATACACACGTCCTGAGTTCTTTACAGATGCCTCTAAGTATAACTCCTCTGTGTCCTACGCTGCTGTTGGCCCTTCCTTTTCGGATGCTGGCCCTCTACATCCAGGCACAAGTATCTTCACAGCGGAAGCTTACGCGATACTTGTGGCAGCTAAACACATCAAAAAATTACATATACAAAAAGCAGTAATTTTTACAGACTCCCTCAGTGTGGTAACGGCTCTGCACAGTCTTAAAAAACAAAAAATTCCGCCATATCCACGAAGTGAATGATGATGAGTGGGCGAAGCTCCGGAGGTAAACCTGGTAAACCATGAATCCTCTGTACATTTTGCCCACTCGATTTTATTACATCGCTCCCCCTAGCGTACGTCGCCGCACTAAATCGAACTATTGCCTTCAATCAATGACACGCGCCATATGTGACATCATTCCTATTTTATAAGATCTCGCGTCTTTCATCAACTACAAGTACCGCTTTCTAGTTTATAACATCTTGCATCTTTTCATCATCAGCTGCAAGTACCACCATCTAGTAAACACTACAAGAACTAAACGAGAGGTGGCTACATACAGGAGACGGTACCGCCATCTAGTGAACACTGCAAGAACTAAACTAGAGGTGGCTACATACAGGGGACGGTACCGCCATCTAGTGAACACTGCAAGGACTAAACTAGAGGTGGCTACATACAGGCTACAGGGGACGCACAGCCCACGCCCTAAGGAGCTTCGCCCCTAAAAAAAACCCTGTCCTCGTTTCACTTTACTCCATTTTATGCACACTCTACACACTCAACCAACATGTTGTAGTGTGCTGGGTGCCAGGGCACCGTGAGATTCAAGGCAACGTGAGGGCGGATCAGCTCGCTGCATCCGTCCAGAAAAGCACTGCCCCTACATCCATATCAATCCCGGCCCTTGATCTTAAGCCGTCTCTCAAACGAAACCTCAGGGTATACTGGCAGAGCAAGTGGGATACACACACACAAAACAAACTACACGTTATTAAGCCACACCTTGGTCATTGGCTGCCCGTATCGAAATCGCGTCATACAGAGGTAATACTAACGAGACTCAGGATAGGACACACATACACGACACACACATATCTTTTGTGTGGTGGCGATCCACCATTGTGTGACAGATGTGGTGAAGCATTGACAGTCCTTCACATGTTAATCCAGTGCAAACACTTAGAAACTCTAAGAAAACGACATTTTCCATTACCCTACCGATAGCATATACCTTTACACCCTGCAATGTTCGTCGGTAGGGAACCGCTTTTTAGTCATAAATCATTGTTAGCGTTTTTAAAGAAATTCATAATTTTCATATCATATACCCGGGCATTCCGTAGCACGACCTCTCTAGAGAGGTTTTTGCTGCGGAGGTTACACAAGAAAGCACTTGCCTCACGGCCCTTGGACGCAAGGGTATGAACGAGTGAGGCACTTGTGCTTATGCCATACATATCCACCATCGTCTTTATTATCACCAACTTTTGTCATCATTCACACCACACACATCTTTCACGGCATGGTCATCATTTTATTACTTGTATTTTCTTACCCGCCTTATCGCGAGGAATTTTACGGCCCTTATACAGCCGCTTATCACAATCATTGTCCATATTTTTAGTAAGATGAAATGGCGCTCTTTGACCAACAAATCCCCTTGCGCCAAAAAACACCATATATCATCATCATGGACGAAAACACCAAAACAGAAGTGCACACTGACGCAAGCAGCGTAGTACTCGGCACCGTCCTTGTGCAGAAAACTGACGGACTGGGAAGGGTGATTAGTTACGCTAGCTGTTCACTATCTGAGGCAGAAAGCAATCATTCCACAACAGAAAGGGAGTGTATTGCCATCATCTGGGCGACGTCAAAGTTTCCTCGTTAACTCTATGATAGGCCCTTCAATGTTGTGAGCGACCACCACGCCTTCTGTTGGCTAGCTAACTAGAAGGGCCCTTCCGGTCGGCTCTCCCGATGGGGCCTGAGACTTCAAGAATACGCCATATTCAAGTCCAACAGAAAATATTCTGACGCCGACTGCCTGTCGCGAACCCCCATCGAGCCACCACCGCCCGAAGACCTGAATGACGACTCCTCCTTGAGAACAATAACTGCCGACGACTTTGCTGAACACCAGCGGGTTGACCCGGAACATTGGACCCTGATTGAATTTCTCTAGGGCAGGACCTCCGTTGTTCTGAAAGTACTCAAATGGGCACTTACGTCGTTATCACTGCGAAACGGCTTTTTCTCCTAAAGAACTTTTTACCCCTTCGAGCCAAGTACTTTGTCATGGTGCCTTCACTTCTGCGACCAGAACTCCTTCAGACCCTGCATGATGGTCCAATGGCAGACAACTTGGTGTTTCCCGCACGCTCGCAAGGGTACAAGAAAGATACTCTTGGCCGCGCCTTACCACCGACGTCACTCGTTACGCCAGGGCATGCCGAGACTGTCAGCAACGAAAGACACCGCTGACAAGGCCAGCAGCCACCCGTGTCGAAGGACTCGAGGCTGTCACGTAGGCTGGGGTGCTTGTAGCCCCACCCCGCTAAATACCGCCGCACATTCTCACTAAAGTTTTTACTCACTCACTTGTAAAAAAGGCTCGAGAAAGCTGGAAAACCGCGTGACGGGCCGTGAGCGTGCGCTTTGTCGGACCACTACGTGGAAAAAATAACCGCGTAACGTATCTTGCAGGAAACAATTGAGTCGGTGGTTTCTGAAAGGGCTCTAAAGCTTAGAGGTCATATTTTGCGGTTTAAGCTAATATGTATATTTTTGATAATGAATACATAGCTTAGGGGAAAATAAAAAAAAAAACAGTTCGAATATCTACAGGTTAGTGCGAATATTATACCTTCGGCTCAATTCACCTCAGAAGTGCCTTTCATTTTCAAAGTCTTGCCTCAAGTTGCGGGACAGTCTATAAATATGAAGTTTTACTATGAATCCGTTTTTTTTTCAGTGCCATCGAATAACGTTAGGTTTTTCTTGCACAAAGAGCAACGCATGCATCTTTTTTATCAACGAATTTTCTTTGAAAGTTATTTTCCCAATGTAGCCATTCCCATATATGTGACTAAGTTGTCTATCTGGCGACGAAGCCGATCACAGGGTTTCAGAGATAAAGCAATAGAGGCCGTGGCCGAAACGCACGTTACCGTTTTTTAGAAAAGCTGCTTTTTACGGCATATTCAGTTGTTAATTGTGATGAGATGATTCCGTGTACAAATAATAAATCTAGTAAGTTGTAAATACGATTGTGGGATGCTGTATCAATGGAAGGATGGATTCCAACATAAAACATAACTATTTATTAGCGTAGTAGCTGTGGCGTTGCTAGAATTCCGACGCTGTGCTCGAACAGTTAGAGTAGCAATGATAACTTCCGAGCTTAGCAGCTTGGATTTATAGCCACCAGTGGTGGCGTAAGCCTCCAGGGACGCTGCGGTGGCGCTGTCCCTTATCGGAGGCGCGTTGCAGAAACTGGTTGCGTCACGCTGGGCTAGATAGGGACGAGACGGAGGCAGCGCAAGTTTGGGCGCAGCGATCACCTCATCACCCTCGTGGAGTGCAGAGCTAGCGGTGTCTGTAGAAATCTGAAAGGTGTACCAGACGTCCAGAGTGTGTCGAAGAAAGGAGCTGGCTTTGACATCGGCGGCTGTGGATAGATGCCTGAGGAAGGAGTGGCACTGCCCGGTTCGTTCGCAGCAAAATATGCGGGCTTGAGCCATTCAATCGAGATGCTGACGTCGTTCCAGTTCATGCGCGGAGTGAAGTTCTTGTTGTCGCGATGGACGACTAGTTGGAGCCCGTTGTAGCGTGGCTGGAAAAAATGGCGTGGTAGGTGAATGATTGTCAACACTGAGGATATTTTGATGCTTGGCTGTTGGGCGGTTTTTGTCTGGCCTGATTAGGAATGGCCCCCTGTGGCATCAAGGAGATGGTCGTGGTGGCAGTCCGGGAGGAGGTTGTATTGTGCCAAAAATTGCGAGCCGATTATTGCTTAAGCGAAGCCAGTGATGACAACATTGCAATGAAGGTCGCGACCTAGCGTCTTGAGCTAGGTCGCGACCTAGCAGCCGTACATTTTGCCTACAAATTGCCTAGGTCGCAACCAAGCAGCCGTACATTTTGATTGTGAACTGGTTCGCCGCACTGAGCCCAAAAGATGTCGACGGGCGAGAACTTTGAAAATAGTCTCGTGGGTAGCAGCAGATTTCGGAACGGCTATCGACAAGGTATAGCTGCTTTGTGATTGGGTCGGTGACGAAGATGCGACGGCCTCCAAGTTGGCAGCTCGCAGCCGTGCTTAGGAGCTGCCTTTAGCGCTTCAATCATGCCGATCGGAACAGGGTGGTCGACATTGTCGAGCTCTGTCCTCGAAGCATCGGTGGTAGTAACACCGGCCGTGCTCACCAAGCTGCTGTGACGAGGCGGTGTTGTGGTCCCGGCTTAGAGAGTGGAGGCGTGAGCACCTGCGTTTATGCAGGTGTTTTTCGATGAAGCTGAGCTGTCTTTCGATGTTGTCGATGTGGTGCGCAAGCTTGCAGAAAGCGGCAAGTTCTTCCGGGTCGGCCATGGCGGTGCGTTTTTTTTTTGTGGGTCTCCAGATGTGGGTTGCTGAGATTGGTTGGCGCGAGTAACTTCCACATGCAGTGAAATAGGACTGTTCAGTGATTTATTGGCCGGCCGTATCTTTAGGAGTCTTTTTCAAAGCCTGCTTGAGTACACGGTTTCTTTGCGCGTCTGCGATGGAATCAAGCTCACAAATCGGAAGGCCACGGCTCCGTCTTGAATCCACAAGCTCTGGTTACATGCAGTGCAAGTAAAATCGTCTAAGCCGGGGCAACATCTCGTTTTTCTAAAAAGCTTCATTCCTAAAGATTTCCTCAGTACTAATGCTTTTTTAGGGGCGAAGCTCCTTAGGGCGTGGGCTGTGCGTCCCCTGTATGTAGCCACCTCTAGTTTAGTTCTTGCAGTGTTCTCTAGATGGCGGTACCGTCCCCTGTATGTAGCCACCTCTAGTTTAGTTCTTGCAGTGTTCACTAGATGGCGGTACCGTCTCCTGTATGTAGCCACCTCTCGTTTAGTTCTTGTAGTGTTTACTAGATGGTGGTACTTGTAGCTGATGATGAAAAGATGCAAGATGTTATAAACTAGAAAGCGGTACTTGTAGTTGATGAAAGACGCGAGATCTTATAAAATAGGAATGATGTCACATATGGCGCGTGTCATTGGTTGAAGGCAATCGTTCGATTTAGTGCGCGATTTAGTACGCTAGGGGGAGCGATGTAATGAAATCGAGTGGGCAAAATGTACAGAGGATTCATGGTTTACCAGGTTTACCTCCGGAGCTTCGCCCACTCATCATCATTCACTTCGTGGATATGGCGGCACTTTTTTTGTCCACACCCCGAACGAGGCCTTTTCACGGCGAGTGATACTTGCCTGGCCTTGTACTTGGCATCACTCATTACTATTTGACCTTAGCTGCACTTTGCCGTCCTCAATTTCTGTGCAGCACTTTTTTTTGCCCGGGCCACTTCTGATGGAGTAAGGTTCCCCACCGAGTATGGGCATTCGACTTTGATGAGAACATCCTTTTTAAAATAAGTTTATTTTATTAATTTTAAAATGAGTTTATTAGCTTATTCCGACATCCAGTTATCTGCTTTCACATTCTGATCGCGATGACTACAATACATGGAAAGCTGTAGAATTCAAGCCCATTCTACATTTCTTAGCTTCACCTGTTTGTGTTCAATGAAGTAACATTTTAAGTAGGCATATATTATATATAAAAGCAGGGAAAAGTTTGGTGCCTAATAATAGGACCAATTGTTTTATTTACTATCGCCATTAACGATTCCATCAACAATTTGAAATGTGTAAGTTTGCTCCGCGCCACACACTATATAGCTTATTTGTAGTGAACGAAAATGGAAGTCGAATGCACTGTAGTAATTTCTCGATTGTATATCACCCTGTAACTTGATTGATCAGTGCAGTTGTAAACAGGAATGAACTCTGGTTATTTTCAGTGCCTTTTAAAGATACCCATTTTCGCTGCACACTGACCTCGGCCGACGAGCTGCTAGCTCAGCTTACTTCAGAAAGCCGTTCCGGTCGTCTGCCGCCTATTCGAGTGCAAATAAAATTTTACCGGTGGAATCAATCGCTTCGTGCTTACAATACTGCTATGGCAGGTAAATAACAAGTACCAGCCCCCTGTCAGGGTCAATTCGCAGAGCTAAGGGTGTTCTGAGCAGTGACCTCGTCCACCATGCATTCTGCATACCAATACTGAAGGCGCTGATCCTGGTCCCCATAGCCCGAGGAAGCAAATATAACCTTCTTGCATCTTGTTTAAAAATCTGCTGAAAATGTGCGACAGCCTCTCACAATAAGCTTCAGACAGCTGTCAAGGAACATAATTAGCATTGTTGAGCTACAGGTGCGGTGTGACAAGAGCGAGAAGTTGGAGGATCGCTAGGCCGTAAATAGTTTTGACCCCGCGTTATCCTTTGCTACGGTTCAGGCAGAAAAAATTGGAATGTTCTCAGGCAAAGTGGTCAATGCGTTATCAAGTAGTCCCGGGCAAGTTCTCAGCAGCGCCTCTCTTACATGCGGAGTGAAATTTCGGTGTCCTGGTGAGATTTAGACACCTAGAGCGTGCTCGAACTTCTCACCTTTTTTATGGTAACTCCTGCCATCTATGAACACAAAAAGTTGAAATCTGAGTTGCCTTGGAGCTGGTGAGCCCTCTTAATTATCAAGTTATCCTAGATGTAATCAATGAACGCTTTTTCAATTTAAACTTCTTTAGAGTTGGTGCCTGATCACGTCATTTCACTTATTTTAGGGTGCTCAATACGTAATCTCTTGACGTCAGAATGAGTTGCCTGCATCCGATAGTTCGTACGAGTTCTTTCAAGGAATATGCATGTTTTAAGTACACCATGACCAGTGTTGCTGTTTAGATAGGGATGGGTGATCGAGGCCCAGTCTACCGATACTTCACAATATATGTACTTCGACAATTTCATCTTGTCAAGGAAGTAGAAATGCGAAATCTTATACTTCAACATGAGCTAGCTTCGGTGAGTCTATATTATATCCCGAGTGAACTAGTCTAACTGTCTTCCTTCGTAATGAGAAATGTTTCTTATTATCGGTCTTAATTTCTGTTCCCATATATACAAACGATAACTAAAATGAGAATGGAATATTCAAAAATATAATTTCCTCTTTAGCTTGGTTGTAAGTTAGGTAAACGGTTCTACATTCCGAATGCCTTCGGAACATTTATCAGTAAATTCAGTGTTAACTTGTCGGGACCAAGATAAATTTGATTGAAAAGTAACGCCTAAAATTGAATGATTATCTACTAGATCTTCCTGAGAATCACCATAATGCAGTTTCATAATGTAATCTATATTGTTATTCTTAGGATATAAAAGCATGCACTTTGTCCTTTTAACATTTATTTTGTTGTAGTAGCAATTATATGAACACTTTCTGCTGAATTTTGCCGCCTGCGTCGCCGTCACTCACTGTATATGTATACGTATCTGCGTATATAAAAACGCGAAAAAGAAAAATATATGAGAAAAAGACACCGGCACGCGGAATCGACCATGGGACTTCTGAAGTGTGAGTGCGAGGCGTTAACCCCTGAGCAATGCAATAGCACTTCCTTCAACGTTCAAACAGCCTGCCATTTATGTCTACTACTTACCACTGGTGACGGGTATCTTGGGGGAACTATGATAATTTCAGCATTATCAGCAAAATGGTGCAATGAGCGCACGTCGCCACAACATCACGACGTGGCGGTGCGCACTCTCATCCCCCACGCGTACTTTGCCCAGCGGAGACCAAGCAGGGTGGGCGCTAACACCCGCGCTTATCTCGAGGTGGGGGCAATCATACGTCTTGGCTGGCCTCGAGCTTTCCCCGGACAGATTCTGTTGTAGTTACCGGGCGCACAAATGTCACTACAATCGTTGCGCCGTCTCCGTTTGCGAGAAGGGCGCGCTTTTAAGAAACAGCGAGGTTCAACATTCAAGATTGTTTATTTGCAGGAGAAAAAAATACCAAAGTTTTTTCCTGCGGGAGGCAAAGACTAAAGGCTAAAAGCCTGACGAGCTCTCACCGCCTATTAACCAAAAAACAGTCTGCATCAGTGACATATACATTTACACATCAGCAGCATACAACTGTATACACCGGTTACATATTTAATCGGTAGAAGATACTGGCATGGCATAATATATTTTATTTATATAATCAAAATAATCAAACATTCAGAAGATGCATTTTTGGCATATGCAAACAAAAGCACACATTTCAAGATACGCTTCGTTCCATACATTGTTGGAGCCAATCCCATTTTCAATCACAGGGAACAATCATAAAAATACATAGAAAGAGAGCGTACCATTACTCCTACGTGTAAATGACTATGGGTCTACAATGACGTCAGATGAAAAAAGAAGTGATTTAAGTTCAAATTTAAATGGTTTAGATATCAGTGTAAAATCTATATTCGATTCGTGAAGGTTTAGCAACTGAATAACTTTGTAGTTAATGTCCTGCTTTCCGTAATTCGTGCGTGTTTTCTTAGTTTTCTGGGGAATTTTTCTGAAGCCATATTTAGTTGATATAGTTCGCGGGTAGGAATCCTGTAGTTTCTGTTTATGAACATGTTGCATCAGCTTAAAATTACAAACTTTTCTAACAGGCAGAATTTTGTGTTTGAGAAAAAGTGTTTCAGTGTCTAGGTCCCTAGGAGGATCTTTATATTTTTCTATGATACGAAGCACGCGCTTCTGTAATACTGTTAATCTATCATAATTACTCTTAGTTGTTGTTCCCTATACTAACAATCTATATAAAAGTTTGGAGTAGAACAGCGATTTAAATAACCTTGATGGAAGGAGGAAAGCGATTTCACTCAAACACCCCACCGAACGAGCTAGATCTGTTAAGAGACAATTAACGTGAGGCGTCCATGACAGGTGCTTGTGAAACCGGACTCCGAGAAATTTTTGTGTACTGACTTGTTCTAGTCGCTGATCGCTGAACGAAATGATTATATTATCGTTTATACGCTTGTTTATAGGTCTGAATATAATAAATTTGGCTTTCCGTGTTTTAAATTTTAATTTGTGTTTTGTTAGCCAGCTTGAGAGTTTTGAGAGGTATAGATTTGTTGAACCTTCTACTTCCTGAATGGGAGCCTGTAAAAAATATACTTGTGTCGTCAGCGAACATTTTTATTTCGGGTGTATACTGAACCTCTGTAATATCATTTTTATATAGAAGAAAAAGCATGGGGCCTAAAATGGAGCCCTGAGGAACTCCTTTTTTATGTTCAAATATTCGACCGTTCACTGCCTATGCTAACAAATTGATATCTCGATGATAAATAGCTTTTAAACAAGTCGGAGACTACTCCGCGAATTTCATAGCGGTTTCATTTCAGCAGTATAATTTCATGATAAACTGAATCGAATGTTTTGCGCAAATCAAGAAAGACTCCTAGCGTGTACATTTTACCTTCAATGTTTTTGATTATGCGACTTTTTACGCTAATTAGTGCCTCTTCTGTGGTCCTATTTTTGCGAAATCTATATTGATGCGGTGATAAGATATTATATTTCTCAGTTTCCGATGGAGGCGGAAATGTTGTAGGCCCGTGTGCTGAGATTTGGGTGCATGTTAAAGAACCCTAGGTGGTCGAGATTTCCGGAGCCCTCCACTACGGCGTCTCTCATATACATATGGTGGTTTTGGGACGTCAAACCCCACAAATCAATCATTATATTTCTCAAGATATTTCACGAGGCGCGTATTTATACATTTCTCATAATTTTTTTAGAATACAGGCAACACAGATATAAGACGATAGTTAAGTCACGGGTGTTGCCACCTTTGTGGATGGGTGTAACCTTGGCCACCTTAAGTTTTTTCGGGAAGCTTCCAGTCAAAAAGGAATAATTTATAATATATGCCAATACAGGGCTAAGTACAGATGCGACGACCTTAACTGCAGCTGCCTTTACGTCATCATAACCACTTGTAACGTTCGTTTTTAGTTCTTTTATATACCGGTAGACTTCATCCGGTAATACTTCGTGTAGTACGAGAGAATTCAGGGAAACGCTTGCCTTGTTGTTATATTGCGTTGCCTTTTCATCACTCACAGCCACATTTACAAAGTATTGGTTGAATGCATTCGTCAATCCTGTGCCCTCTAGAATGATATCACCAGCTTTTACTTGCTTAGGTGTACTTGATGCTATTGTTCTTCCAGTTAAAGAATTTACTTGCTTCCATATTTTTGCTGGTTCTGATT
This sequence comes from Rhipicephalus microplus, assembly GCF_043290135.1. NCBI lineage: Eukaryota > Metazoa > Arthropoda > Arachnida > Ixodida > Ixodidae > Rhipicephalus > Rhipicephalus microplus. The sequence goes on along the minus strand of NC_134700.1, from coordinate 82,716,095 downwards.
TTATGCGCGAGAAGATGGCTCCATAATAGTCAAGTTTAGCCTTTCTAGTGTCACTATTTAGCTTGTTACGGAATTGCTTGAATTTGCGCAATATTTCAACATCTCTAGTAGCAATAAATCTGTAAAAAAGCTCATTTTTGTGTTTGATGCGCTTTAAGAGGTCATCGTTGATCCATGGTTTTCTATTCTTAGCCTTTCGTGTCCTGATTTGTTGTATTGGAAAAGCAGTATCTAGGAAGATAGCTATGAAAATATCATATGTGCTATCTGGACTGCATTGCACATACACAGGTGACCAGTCTGTCTGTTCAATCAAATCAGCAAATTTAAGCAGAGAATCGTCATTGATACACCTAAACCCAGAGACATTTGGGTGTTTATTTTTACGCAACAGGCTTTCTGTAGAAATATAATTAGGTAGGTGATTACTTAGGTCTGTGCATATTGCGCCTGCAGTGTGATCGCTACTATTTAGGCTTGTTATACATACGCCCAGTGACGTGGAGCTAGTGGTAGTATTACGGGTAAAATTTAAAATGACATTTTGAGCTCCATATTATGATACAACAAGTGAGTCGCTTGTTCGTGTTCATCTGTACATGTAGTGAATTTTGCGCGGCATTTGTGCGTGAGGAACGCGCAGCACGTTTTCATGGGCTCGCCATTGTGCGCGTGACCTTCGAATTTGTTGCTATCGCGCTCATTGCTTCGCCTTTCTCGCAAAGCTGTGACTTTTTGATTTATTAGAAGATCCATAAAAATTAAGTTCTTTAAACGAGTTGTTTGATATTGAAGTAATAGTTAAGAAGTCTCGGCAGTGCAGCCCGATAGAGGTCCTAAGCGATTGTGCACACTTTCAGGAGACAGAACTGGGACCACTGGAGTGTTTGTTCCCATTAGGAAAGAATTTACCATGGGCATGGTTGGTCTATTTTAGCCACGTATGACGTGTTGTTGAACTCCACTAGTTGTAATAACACTCGTTGTTGGGCTAGTTGGTTTAAATGGTTGGTAGTCTAGCCACTTTCTTGTCTTCTCCGTATCCTGTGTTCTTTAAATTTTTGGCTAGATATATTTTCTTGAAGCCACTAGTTGTAACACATCAAATTTTCTCGTCTGGTGAAGGTACGGCCACAAGCTGCCAATTTTCTTGGCCACAGTGGGTGGCATCCTGCAAGACTTGGGCACCATCTACACCGTGGTGAATATGCACGCCCCCATGTACGTAAACGTGCTGTGTAGCCTGCCCAATGGCTTTAGCGGGGGCCTCGTATGCGTGCTCACCGCTGTGTGCAGTAACGCATCACTCAACACTTCTGGCAGCATGCGAACTCTCCAGTTCCTCATTATTCTCATGTCAGCCATGGTCGGGCTTGCCTTCGGTCAGTTCATGGCTGGCCAGATTTTTCGCGCTGGGGGCTACCTGCCGGTGTTCATAGTCTCGGCTGGCCTGCTACTGGTGTCACTGGCGTGGGTCGTCGTCATGCTCAAGAACCCTGCAGAAGCAGAACGGAACCCATGGCAAGCGATGCTTCGTGACCTCATGCAACTGCGGAACTTCGTCGACGGCCTTCTCGTATGCGTACGCAGCAGGCCCAACCGTGGCCGTGCACAGATCTTGCTGCTGATGAGCTCTATGTGTACCATTCTGTTCGTGTCGGAAGGCACCCGAGGCATAAACTTTTTCTACGCCAAAAAGATGTACGATTGGGACGTGAGCAAGTACTCGGACATAAATTCCGGCTTCCTGCTCTTCCGAATGGTGAGCGTGTCCGTCTTCGTGGTGATGGCCAACCTACTTCTGCGTCTCTCGGACTGCACCATCGCCTGCATAGGCATCTGCTGCGGCATCCTTCAGGGCATCAGCACAGGGGTGGCCACCAACGAAGTTCTGTTCTATGTGAGTAAGTAAATTAACTTTGAATACCACGTGTACTAGCATACTATCACCATGCCCATCAGATGAAGTGGCTAGCGAAATTTTAATCACCGGAACGCGTAGCTACTAATCATCTAGAGAAAGCAATACTTGCAATACTGCAGTTGCCGCTAGAATATTCAGGGGGGGGGGGGGGGGATAGGGCAGTGTGCATTTGAGAAAGTTGAAAGGACTTGAAAAGGACTTTATGCTCGAAGCAGTGTAGCATATGCGTTGTACAAGCCAAACAGTAGGTATCGTGTGTATTATTCTTGTTAGGGAACCGCACGGTCTACGGCTGTCCCGAAAGTGCGGAACTGGCCCACAGGTCATGCTGGGATCGGGAAAAGGATTATCATTTAGGGCCCGTGCCGGGCTGAGCCTCGCGAGCTTCAGCATAGGTAACGCTCAGCCCTTATTCACGCCCGTATTATGCCCAGAAAGTTTCTTCTACCACACCAGGCTTCATAAAAATAGAAAACGCGTCATACAAACTGCGAGTAGAAAAAAATTTTCAGTTTTTTTGAACCGTTCCCACTCGCAAGCAAGAACAAGTGAGCATATCGCGACATCGTGTTCTGGCGAGCCTTTGGACGTCTGTTCTGCTGTCTAAATGCTTACAATATTGGGACATATATTGTCAAACCGACGAAGTACGTACTACCGGCATCAAATGAAACGCGAAGAGCGGAGCGCGTGGCACAAGCCTTATCAATGGCACAGTGTGCTCCGTCCACGAGTCATTGACACAGACAGGCCCGCGCATCCAGTGTGGCAGCACTGCACGATCCCTATATAGTGCAATATTTCTGCTTGCGTTCCAGGTTTGCTATTTGAAAGGAACAAATTTTTTTCTAAATCCGAGGTTAAACTACTGCAACTGAGGGCGAGTATTGTAGCACGGTTTGTCATCACAGAGTCAATCATCCCGGAATGCCTGGCAAATTCTATTTATAGTAGAAAAAGGTTGGTTCATTATGCTGGCAATTTCACGCTGTTTCACTTCATGCCGGCAAAGCGAAACAATTTGCACGCTCTCTTCCGAAGAAACACTCGGCGTTTCCAGTTAAAATGAAGCCTTTTCGGGTCGTTCTGTGAAAGAAGGGTGTAGGTGAAGCAGCGCTGGCGAACGAGATACGACAATTGTTTGAAAAATCAACCGCAAACCGATTATATTTCTCTTTTTGTTGTATCGTTCCAAGACCCTCATTGCACTGCGACGCTGCAGTAAAAGCAAGGAATCGCATGTGATACAATCAAAAGTGCTCGGCACGCCCACGATTTCTGTCATTTTCACCATATGAAAACTAGAGCAGAAACGGAGATAACGCACTTTAGGTGGATCGCGTAGTGCGGCTACACCGGATGTGCACGTCTGTCATCGGTAATGACTGCACGGCACGCACTATACTGTTTCTAATGCTTGAAACACGCGCTCCACTTTTCGGGTTTCATTTGAAGCCGATAGTACACGATCAGTTTACTCAGCTACTATTAAACTGCTAAGCGCAACCATTTAGACTACGCACACAGAAAAAAAAACGGAAACCAGCGCAGACGTTCAACTGATTTATTATTGCTAAAGCGCACATTTATATCTATTACAGAAGAAAAGATAAGAACACATGCTCATCCAAAAACAGAAGCGAAAGAAAACTGAGAGGCTACAAGAAACCAAGTGATCATTTGGAGCACCACGTGCGGGACATTTCAAATACACCAATTCTTTTTGCTCCTAAGAATGATCTACTGATGCAGCTACGTCAAGCGATTGTTGTCGCCTCATTTATGATTTTAGTGCCTTCGTTGGGATATGACATGAGAAACATTGGCTTTTGATTGATTGATTGATTGATTGATTGATTGATTGATTGATTGATTGATTGGTATGTGGGGTTTAACGTCCCAAAACCACCATATGTATATGAGAGACGCCGCAGTGGAGGGCTCCGGAAATTCCAACCACCTGGTGTTCTTTAACGTGCACCTAAATCTGAGCACACGGGCCCACAACATTGCCGCCTCCATTGGAAATGCAGCCGCCGCAGCCGGATTCAATCCCGCGGCCTGCGGGTCAGTAGCCGAGTACCTTAGCCACTAGACCACCGCGGCGGGGCACATTGCCTTTTGAAACAGTGGCTGGCGCCTACACTGCGAAAAATGAGAGGCCCAAAAACTACTTCTTCCAGTGTTGCCAAATGTTGGAGAATAAAAATAGCTAGGTGGCAGCGTAAAAGTTGCTAGAAGTGGCCTAAAAATTTACCAAGCGGCCAAAAAAGTCGCTAAATTAACTTTTCGAACACTTTTAGCCATATTCTAGAAACGCTATGAATTTACTAACAGTTGTGTTATCTTGCAGTTCAAATATAAGTAGCAATCGACATTTTCTTGCACACAATTACGCAAAAACATGAAGGAAATAAAATTTTTATCAGTGTGCTTTAATAATTTAGGGCAGGTGTGGCTTTTAGAGAAGGGTCCATATTTCCGCCCTCATCAAAGAGAAGCTGCATATGCACAGAATATTGTGAACAGTAGGGGCGTGCAAATATACGAAAATGGGAATCGATAATTCATAATTGAAGACTGAATATATTTTTTTCGAATTACTTATGAATGACCACTACTGAGGAAAAAACCGAATAGGACAACGCGTTCGAGCTGTAATAACAACTTTTGTTGTTTTAGTTAGTTTATCACGAAGATACCTGCGAGTGAAAGTGCGTGCAAGTGAACCATGATCAGGTCAAGCTTTTAGGGAAATATCAAAACTCTGCTCATAACTGCGTCAAACATTTTTTTTTGCTTGATACTTCTGTGTCACAGAAGGGAATGTATCTTCAATCTCCCATCATATTCATGAGATTCATCTCCTTCATTCATGAAATATTATTATGCTAGCTGGTTCCGAGTGTGAAAAATTGAGCGTAAGCATATACAGCACAGGAAAAAGAATTAGAATGTGCAATAGCATAAGGTTAAAGAAACGCAGGAAAGAGTTGCCCGCGAAGTTTGTAAAAGGGCAGCACCAGTATGAAGCTGTTCTGATAAAGGTCAATATTCTTGGGTGTATGTAACTGTTCGACAATATCTCTCATTTGTATAGCATAATATTTCCCCGCTTATTATGATGCTGTTCTGCCTATTTCTGCAGCCAATCACTGAACAAGCTCGTGTCTCTTCTGTTTTTTGGTCCCACATATCATTGCAAATCGAAAGGAAATAAAACAGACAAAAATCGACAGTTCATTTGGTAGAAAGGGTGACTTTTTTGTCCCCCATGACTTCCTTGAACAAATTTCCTGTAGAAGTAATTCTTCCAAATGTGATAACGCTACTGCTGAAGTTAGATAAAATAGATAGACTTGGAGGTAATTTTCGATAAAAAACAAAATTAGCTACTCGTAGTTAAACTAAATTTTTGGCAGCTAGCAATTTCTTAAAGTAGCTAGATCTAGCTACAAAATAGCTAAATTTGCTACACTGTATGCCACTTTCGCTCCTCAAGTTTTGTTACCGCCTGTTTCACTGTCAGTTTTTTCAGCGGAAACTGCGCCTGCAGTGCTCTAGAAGCTTCGGTACTGCAGAAGATTATTTTGTTAAGATTACGCCCCCTTCGAGAACATAACAGATTACCGTAGAACTTACGTGGCTGCTAGCATTACTGATAGAATATTTGATAGCACTTGTATTAATACCGAAGCGCTTCCCCACTTGTCAGTATATCGACAGCTGACGCTCTGTTCACCGCTATGGGTACCAGTGTGTATCACTCTATATTGACTTTTCGCTCCCTGATCACATCATCATCATCATCATCAGCCTGACTACGTCCACTGCAAGACAAAGGCCTCTCCCATGTTCCGCCAGTTAACCCGGTCCTGTGCTTGCTGCTGCCAATTTATACCCGCAAACTTCTTAATCTCATCTGCCCACCTAACCTTCTGTCTCCCCCTAACCCGCTTCCCTTCTCTGGGAATCCAGTCAGTTACCCTTAATGACCAGCGGTTATCCTGTCTACGCGCTACACGCCCTGCCCATGTCCATTTCTTCATCTTGATTTCAGCTATGATATCCTTAACCCCCGTTTGTTCCCTAATCCACTCTGCTTTCTTCTTGTCTCTTAAGGTTACACCTACCATTTTTCTTTCCATTGCTCGCTGCGTCGTCCTTAATTTAAGCTGAACCCTCTTTGTAAGTCTCCAGGTTTCTGCTCCGTAGCTAAGTACCGGCAAGATACAGCTGTTATATACCTTCCTCTTGAGGGATAGTGGCAATCTACCTGTCGTAATTTGAGAGTGCTTGCCGAATGTGCTCCACCCCATTCTTATTCTTCTAGTTACTTCAATCTCGTGGTTCGGCTCTGCGGTTATTACCTGCCCTAAGTAGACATAGTCTTTTACAACTTCAAGTGCACTATTACCTATCTCGAAGCGCTGCTCCTTGCCGAGGTTGTTGTACATTACTTTCGTTTTCTGCAGATTAATTTTAAGACCCACCTTTCTGCTCTCCTTGTCTAACTCCGTAATCATGAGTTGCAATTCGTCCCCCGAGTTACTCAGCAATACAATGTCATCGGCGAAGCGCAGGTTACTAAGGTATTCTCCATTGACTCTTATCCCTAACTGTTCCCATTCTAGGCTTCTGAAAACCTCCTGTAAGCACGCGGTAAATAGCGTTGGGGAAATTGTGTCCCCCTGCCTTACACCCTTCTTGATTGGTATTCTGTTGCTTTCTTTATGAAGCACTATGGTAGCAGTTGATCCCCTGTAGATTTCTTCCAGAATGTTTATATATACTTCATCTACGCCCTGATTCCGCAGTGTTTGCATGACGGCTGATATTTCTACTGAATCAAACGCCTTCTCGTAATCAATGAAGGCTATGTATAGTGGTTGGTTATACTCTGAGCATTTCTCTATTACCTGATTGATAGTATGAATGTGGTCAATTGTTGAGTAGCCTGTTCGAAATCCTGCTTGTTCCTTTGGTTGATTGAATTCTAATGTTCACAAGCTCGGCCCTGATCACAAGCTCGGCCCAAATAAATGGTGTCATCTTTGACCTATAGACCCTGCCTTCATCGACGTCACACCCCGTGACGATATGTTTTCCCATGATCCACCACCAAAAAGCCCCCTTGACAATAGCGCGACAGTGGTTCACTCGGAGGTTCCCATCGTGAATCAGTGACGAGCATGCGCAGAGAAGTATGCACCAGTAGGCTTCTGCCGCAAAGAAAGTCGTCGTTGATAGCGATCTCAGAGCGATGAGTTCTTTCCGATACAATCCTTGCTCGCCGTGTTTCTTGAGTTGAACACACTCTCAATGTGCAGCCTGGTGTGCTCGAGCCATGCTAAGTTGGTGCCGCTTCTTTGAGCGGCACACCACCGCAAAGTGGCCGCGCTTCTTGCAGTGACTACAAATCGCTTTGGCAGCTCAGCAGTCCGACCATCGGTGAAACTCATGACCGCGAAATCCAGAACTGCCCGCTGTGGCTGGTTTTTAAAACTTCCGACACCTACCACTGTGGCTTTTCTTGCCAGAGTCTTCTTTGCAATATCGTCCACTTGGTGGACGCTGTGCCGGCTTAAAGGAGGTCTACTCTCGCCGAACGTGTACTCTCTTGAGCAGATTACCGCAATATCGTCGCCAGCGCTCTGTCGGATCATCAAGTTTTAACTGTCCTGGGAGCCGCAAACCCTTCCCAAATCTGTAGGGCATCTCCATCCTTCTCTGTCGCCTTCAGAAGAACCCATGTGAGTGCTGCACCGCTAGGCCTAAGCGGCGACCCAGCACGCCTGTGCCCTTACGGGTGACTTACGGGTGACTGTGCGCTTGCGGGTGACTTGGCCTGACGGCGCGACCCCTTCCACAACAATATGGACGCTAACACTACGCCAACTGCCGACGTGACCACTACCATATGCGTGCAACCTGCATTCAGCCCCAACGACACGCAGGTTAACACGGACGCTCTCGACCTTGACGAGCTCACCTCAGCAAGCGGAGATATATCGTCTGCATCGCCCGGGACTAGCGAGCGACATTGACGAAAACTGGAAACTGGCAATTTTCCGTCGTCAGCATTAACACCAGAAAAATTTTGACAAAGCTCGAAAGGAATTGATGCAGCCAGGTGATTGATTGATTGATTCATATGTGGGATTTAACGTCCCAAAACCACCATATGATTATGAGAGACGCCGTAGTGGAAGGCTCCGGAAATTTCGGCCACCTGGGGTTCTTTAACGTGCACCCAAATCTGAGCACACGGACCTACATTTCCGCCTCCATCGGAAATGCAGCCGTCGCAGCCGGGATTCGAACCCGCGACCTGGATGCAGCCAGGTGTTCCTGCAAGCACTCCGCCAAGCCACGTCAACGCCATGGCTGCCGCGGCTGCGAGCGTGCTTACTGCGCAGGTAGACGCAGGGCCGGCGTCGCACCAGCGCGAACACCACCCGTAACAAAGCCGCACCAGCTACAACGGACACCGTCGCCACTTCCACTCACGGACTTAAAGATCATCATGCGCCCGAAAAAGGGCCTGGCCATTCGGAACTTCAATATGCATTGAATCTCCCGGGCCGTAGCGGGGGCGGGCAATTCTCAACAACATTGTACAGGCGACCACTTCAATACACGTACTCGGTTCGGCTCGAACATCATATTGCCAGACGCCACATGTTGAGACGGCTGAAATTCTCTGTCGGATCACAACCCTCACGCTTGAGAAGACCTACGAATTCAATACGTATGTGGCGGCCCCCGAGGGCACCTTGCGGTGATATACTCATGAGATAGACCCCGGCACAAATGCGGAAGAACTCACCGTCAACCTCCGCGTGTGCACTCAGCGAGTGACAGTGCAAAGTGCACGAATGCTTGATGCTACCAAAGCTGCCGTGATCACTTTTGAGGGCCGCCTTCTGTTCCAATATTTAATGCATTAGCGGGGGAGGTGGCCTGCCACCCGCACAAGCCGCCACAGCAAGCCTGTCAAGTCTGCCTACAACCGGGGCACCGCTCAGACGTATGCCCCATGGCGAGCGCTCGCGTGTGTTGACAGCGTGGTATGGTCGACCCCGTTGACGGTAACCCCTGTGCTCCCATATGTCACACGTGTGGGGATGCCCGCTTAACGGGCGCCAAAGAATGCTCTCAGAGACTGGAGGCCCCGCGCCCAGGGCCACCTCCTCAACTAGTAGCACCAGCCAGGGGCCGTGACCCCCATCGTAGCCCACCAACTCCCAAACGCTGGTGGTTCAGCAAGGAAAACGTGACCTCATGCAGCCACTCCCACTCTCGCTGGAGGTCGCCGTCCTTCACACCCCTCCCTTCTGTTGAACCTGGCCCAGCAGCAGCAGCAGCAGCTGCAGCAGCGGTGTCGGTGGCGGCAGCAGCAGCAGCAGCAAAAAAGCAAAGCAAACAACAACACCCCCCCCCCCCACATCAACAGTCCCAGCACACGCTCAGAAAACCTGCTGAGAAGCCCGATCCCACTCAATCAGCCAGCGCCGACAATAAGGTGAGCTGGTCAGCAAATGTAGATCCTCCTCCCTTCGCTCCTCTCAATACCTTGTCCACCACATACGAATAACTTCTCGCAGAAGACATAAAGCTCAAACAAAAGCTGGCAGCGATCAGGGCGCGTCAAGTGAGGGACAGTTCTAAATTCCGTGCCCTAATGGCACGTCTTGGATCACCACCCGACTCTCCCGAAAAACCCGCCCTAACCACCTTCGAGAGACAGAAAACCCCTAAAATGGCGCTATCAATTCCTGCTGCTTAGGGTACCCCAGTCATACGTGAAGAGATACGCAAAATGCCCTCAACGCTCGCGCAGCAGTTGTTGCAACAATTCAGTGCAGTCTTAACACAGTTTGGTTAACGCCTAGGCTGTACGAGACACGCCTCGAGGCCGAAATTGCTTAAACAGGCGAAAATGTTCGCAGGAAGAGGGCCAATCGTAGCTCGCACGCCATGACAGGTAAAGGTTACCATAGACTAGAAGTGGAATCGCATGCATTTGAAATCCTCGCCACCATTGCATCGAAACCCGGCGACCTCACTGTCACTCCAAGATCAGCATCGCAAGCCTAGATTCCGATGCCCACGCCTTTCTACACATCGAAATAACCACGGGCAGCAGAGCCCCACCTATTGGCGAACATTTAAAAGTTTGGCTGTAGAACTGCCACGGATTCCGCAGAAAACGGAGCCTCCTCCAACAGTACAATGACACACACCTTGCTCGGCCAGATGTCATAGTGCTTCAGGAGCGTAGAACGTCACCCATATTTTCAAGTTATGAGTCCTCTACTAGTAAGATTGAACGTAGAGCGGGCATCCTGATTAACAAACCGCAGACTGCAGTTGGCCTAGACAACATCGCAGACACCAACATAGACCATGTGTTTGTGGAGCTAATTCCCAGGCAAAAAACGAAAGGAGAAAAGCACAGTGTCATCGTTGTTAATGTATATAGCACCCCAAAGCAAAAAGCCAATTGTTTGCATGCCCCCGTTCTAGGTGCCTGAATATTATGCCAGGGAAAGGAACTCTTCCTGCTCGGGCACTTCAATGGTCTCGACAACCGATGGGGTTACAACCGTTCCGATGTTAAAGGTAAACAAGCTGCGGCTGCCACTGAAACTTTTCAGCTTGAACTGCTTACGGATCCCATGTTTCCTACCCGGATTCGCAACAGTGTGTGCAGGAACACTTGCCCCGATCTCACTTTCACACGTGTCAGTGCAATCTGTAGCTCAGAAAACCTACAGGAATCCTTGTGTAGCGACCACTTAATACTCTGCACAAAAGTTACAGAGAGTGCAGTGCGTCGGTACATTGGACAAGCACGCATCACAAACTGGATCGCCTTTCGTCGTGAGAGTCAACATTCACTCGACAGCCATGACTGGTGCACCCAACCTAAAAAAAATTCAAAAGCGTCAGACCACTATCATTAACAGAACACCTGCACTGCCGCAAGTGGATGGTCATCTACTACAACTGTGGGAAGCCCGAAAGAGCCTCATCCACAGACGGAAGACGCAAACACATGATTGACGCCTCAAGCTAAGGATCGCAGCACTCATCACTCAGCAAACCAGTACGCTGCAGAATCAGTGCGACTCATTTGGGCCCAGCTCAACGACTCTCTGCGAGGCTCAATGGGCACAGCCCACACGTGGTATATTTTTCGTGCTTTGATGGACCCCACTCGGACGAAAAATGAGACGATTAAGTTAGTGATGTGCTTCAAACACGACTTTGAGGGTACAGACGATAAGCTGCTGGATCAAGTCCGACGCAAATGCTTTGGCGATTTCCACCCAACCCCATCACAGGCTGCGTATTGTACACGTGCCAAACACACTTGCAGCCGACCAATAACGATGGACGAAGTTTATGCAGCTATTCGCAGCAGCAACCACAACACAGCTGCTGGGGCAGATGAAATCACCTAACCCTTTATCAGGAACCTCAACGACAGCGCCATACAAAAAAATCACGGCGTTTTTGAATGATCAATGGCAACGTGGCACGTTCGCCCTTGAATAGAAGCACGCGGAGTTCATAATGGTACTGAAGCTGGGCAAAAAACCTCAGATCGAAAGCCTCCGACCAATATCCCTCACTTCTTTCCTGGGTAAACTTTTGCAGCGCGTCATCAATAACCGCCTGCAAGATTATCTCGTGGACAATGACTTTTCCCCGCACTCAATGTGCGGGTTCCGGGTACATATTTCAACAGAGGATGTACAGCTACACTTAAAATAATTAATTGATCACGCCCCCCAGCAAGGAGAAAACATTGTCTTGACTCTAGACATTAAAGGTGGATTTGATAATGTTAGCCACCAGGCCATACTTGAGGGCGTCAAGGCCCTTCATTGTGGGCAGCACGTCAGCAGTTATGTTCAGGCCCTTCCGTCAGACCACACTGCCACAGTCAGTCTCAGCTCTATGTGATCACATGTTATCAGTGTTCCAAACAAGGGCACCCCCCAGGGCTCAGTGATTTCACCGCTACTCTTTAATGTAGCTACGGTTGCCCTGGCACATGAGCTCCAGAGCATCGATGGCATCCATAACACAATGTATGCGGACGATATCACCGCCTGGGCCACGCAGGGGTCCCTTGAAGAAAAAGATGTAGTGGTAAAGAGGGAGAGAGGCAGTATCTAGCCGGAGCACCTGGAAGACGACTACGATGAAGAGCCGAGCACGTCACACTGACTGACGCCCCTTCAACCAGGCAGTTGGATTTAGTCAATAAACCCCTTTATAATTTGGTGGAAGTGCTGGGCAGTCTTCGAAGCTGGAACTACAAAGTCGCACTTTACCTACAGTGCTAGCGATGCTCGAAGAACCCTCCACCCAAGGTACCTCGCAAGTTCCCGCCTCTACATCTCCCGGCGTGTGGCCAGTGCGTCACCCACCGATCTTCAACGGCACTGACGGCCAAGACTTTGAGGAGTGGCTGGCTACTTACCACAAGGTTAGCTCAGCGAACAAGTGGGACGATGCGGCTAAACTCACCTATGTAAGCTTTTACTTGTCAGGCGTCGCTAGTCTCTGGTTGCGCAACCACGAAGCCGACATTGCCAGCTGGGATTCATTCAAGACCTCCTTTTCGCAAGTCTTCGACCGCCCTGCTGTGCGAAAACTCCACGCAGAACAACGACTTCGTGAGCGCGCTCAACAGCCAGGAGAGACCTTTACCAGCTACATTGAAGACGTTGTTGACTTGTGCAAACGGGTAAACCCAGCGATGCTCATAGCCGATAAAATCAAACAAATCCTCAAGGGCATATGCGATGACGCACTTCAAATGTTGTTAGCCAAGGACCCACAAACCATAGCCGATCTCATCAACTTGTGCCAGAGTTTTGACGAATTGCGCAAGCAACGCGCCCAAACACGGCGCTCTCTGGAACAACGCGACTCGATTGCGGCCTTGACTGTCGGAGACCAGAACGACATGTTGGCTCGCATGAAGCAGTTAGTTTGTGAGGAGGTCGCTCGGCAGCTCTCCATTTTATCGAGCTCGCCCGAGCCAGCCCAAATGCATCCTCTGGCCCCAGATCATCTGGCCCCGGCCATAAGGCACGTCATACAAGATGAGGTAGCTGACGCTTTGCATTTCGCTCGTTCACAACGTCTGGAGGCTGCACCCTTGACATATGCGCAAGTCGTAGCAGTCAGAGCACCTCGACAACCCACTTACGCTACCTCACCGGTCCCTGCTCGGTCGTCACTAGTTCCGTTCAGCCGGCCGGTTGCGGCGTTTCTGAATCCGTGGCGCACCGCAGACAACGGCCCGATTTGCTATTCTTGCGGTTACGTAGGACATGTGGCTCGCTTGTGCCGCCACCACCCTCTCGTTCACAGCGACACCATGCAAAGATCGTCACACGACTCTCGGCGCTTTAACAACACAGCACGTCGACAAGGCTCCTCTTGACCCTACCGCCCAGCCTCCGAACTTGTTCAGTGTGCCGAAGAGTGCCGCCAATTAGCGCGTTCATTTACGTCCGTCGGACAGGGTCTCCAAAAAGAACGACTTGACCAAGACAAGCCTGCTCACAGCTTCTCCGTAGGCTCATTTGTATGGCTTTCGGTTCCATTCCAGTCCGACGGCCTCTCCCAAAAGTTTCCACCCAAGTACAGTGGTCCATACTGTGTCGTTTAATGCACGTCACCGGTCAACTGGATGGATGGATGGATGGATGGATGAATATGGCTGTACTCTTTAGATCGGGCGGTGGCTAGCGCCACCAAGCCGTAATACCTAACGAACCAAAGACTAGATTTATTTTTTTCCTTAAATAGTGAGGTTGAGGATTCTTACTTTGCAGCGAAGGGTTCAATTTTCACTCGTGCCTTGACTTTAGCCACCAATCAGATAACCTCCTTCTAGTTAATTCTACCCGCTTAATGTGTATTTTGCCCTCACTGTCCCTAAACTCTAGTCTTTTGAAAAACTCTGCGCCATCAACCTGAACTACAGAGTGAAGCCCTATACAGAACATTATCAAGTGTTTGGCAGTTTCTTCTTCCTCTCCACACGCACTGCATACTATGTCTGCCCCTTCGTATTTGGTCCGATATGTCTTTGCTCGCAATACTCCTGTCCTGGTCTCAAACAGTAGAGAACTACCCCGAGTATTATCATACACCCTTTCCTTGGCTATTTCCTGCTTAAAAGTTTGATAGATCTCTAGTGCGGACTTCTTATTCATGCCAATTCTCCAAATATCGGTCTCAGCTTCCTTCACCTTCTTCTTAACCGATAATTCTTTTTGGTTTGGCCCCCTGCTGTTTTCCAAGTATTTACCAGTCAATGTTTTGATACGCTTCCGCCATTTTGTATCGAAATTCTTTATGTACGAGTAGCTGAATACATTCCTAGCCCAACGCTCCTCCCCAATTTTTCTCAATCGCTTCTCAAATTTTATCTTGCTGCTAGCTTCCCTGCCCTCAAATGATGTCCATTCCATATCACCTTGTACTCCCTGATTTGGTGTATTCCCGTGAGCTCCTAAGGCAAGCCTACCTATTCCACGTTGCTTAATTTCTAATCTTGCTTGAACTTCGGATCTCATGCAAAAGACCGCATTGCAGAACGTCAGACCAGGAACCATGACCCCTTTCCATATTCCTCTCAGAACGTCGTACCTATTGTAATTCCACAGTGCCCTGTTTTTCATTACCGCTGAATTCCTGTTACCTTTAGACGACTCGTATATTTTGTGTTCCCTTAGGTACTCGGCCCCATTGCTTATCGATACGGCCAGATATTTGTATTTATCTGTTATTTCAGCGTGACCTCCTGTATTCTAAGCTCACTACCTTCATTGTCATTAAAAATCATGACTGCTGATTTTTCCTTACTGAATCTGAAATCTAACTTATCTCCCTCATTACCGCAGATGTCCACCAATCTCCGCAAATCTCCCTTGTTGTCGGCCATTAGCACTATATCATCTGCGTACATTAATGTTGGTAGTGCCTGTTCAATGAGTTTTCTTTGTTTGACAAAAGAAAGGTTGAAGCCCAGTCCACTTCCCTCTGATTTGGCCTCTAATCCTTGTATGTACATCATGAATAAGAAGGGTGACAGAGGACACCCGTGCCTAAGCCCCCGTTTCACCTCTGTGGGCTTAGATACCTGTTTTCCGCACTTTATAACTGCCTTGTTCCTTTTATAGATCTCCTTTAAAAATTAGTAACTACATCTTCCCCGCCTAGTGCGTCCAGTATTCAACACAATTCCTCTTGAACCACGCTATCGTACGCTCCCTTGATATCCAAAAATGCCAGCCACAGGGGCCTGTGTTCCTTTTCTGCTATTTCGATGCACAGCGTAAGTGAGAACAGATTGTCTTCCAACCTCCTGTGTTTCCGAAAACCATTCTGCAGTTCCCCCAGCACCCCCTCATCCTCTATCCATGCCTGAAGTCTTTCCTTTATAATCTGCATCGCCAGCCTGTAGACCACTGATGTCACTGTTATAGAACGGTAGTTGTTTATGTTAGCTTTGTCCCCCTTTCCTTTATAGATCATGCTCATTCTGCTAAGTTTCCATCCATCAGGGACTTCACCATCGATTATTGTTCTGCTCACTGCCTCTCTCAAAGTCTGTTTAGACTTCGGACCTAATGTCTTTATCAGCATAATTGTAATGCCATCTGGGCCTGTTGATGTACTACTTGGAACCCTCTTCTCAGCCCTTTCCCACTCTCGTTTTAAAAATGGAGCCATTGCGCCACTTGAATCATCCTTGTCTATTGTGGTGCATAAAGCACTTCTTTGTTGAAATTTTTTCTGTCACCCTTGTTCCTATATATTCAATATCTTCATCCCCTTCTAGCCTAGCACCTTGAGCTGTAGTTATAAACTTCTGCTCTAGGCTCGTCTTATTTCTTAGGGAGTTTAGATGGTTCCAATATTTCGCAGCTGCCTTTCTATCTTTTTTATGTACTTCTGCCAGCCACTGAGCTCCCTATCTTCTAATCTTTTCATTGATCAGAAGGGATACATTCCTTCTACAGCTTAGAAAGATTTCCCATTTTTTTCAACATCATCTGTCGGTTCACCCCGCTGCTTAGCATGTCTGTGTACCCTAGAGGCTTCTTGACGTTTTGCTATGGCTTTCTTAACTTCCTTATCCCACCAACTTTTGGGTTGGTGTCTTTTTTTCCGGGGTGACTTGTCACGTGCCTTAGCATGCTCTAGCTCAAACAGTCTAATTATATTCGTGTATGTCCACACTGTTTTATTATCCTCAGTGATTATTTTCTCAATTTGTTTAGTGGCTATTTCAATTCGCCTTTCTGAATAAAAATTTTTCTGTAGTTGCTCATCTTGTCTCCTTTCTATTTCACTGCTCATCCAAAACTTAGCTTGATACGTTTGTGATCACTACCCAGACTTCTGGAGCCACCTTCATCTATGTGCATTCCCCTGAGCTTATCATACATCCTATGTGACATCAGTGCGTAATCTATCGTCGACTGCAGCCTTCCTGCCTCCCATATTTTTGCCCTTCACACTTCTCGGTACTGTACAAATGATCAAATCCAGCCTTTCACACATATCCATGATCATTTTACCTGTTGGGTCGTTATACCCATCTATATCTTCTATGTGTGCATTCATATCTCCTAGTATAATTATCTCGCACTCTCCTCCTAACTCCTGAATGTCCTTTGATATACACTCTACGATTGCCTGGTTTTCCTCTCTGGCCTTTGCTCCCATCCACAAGTACACGAAACCAAGGAGTGTCATTTGCCCTGCCACTTTCCCTTTTATTCATAAATGTTCCTTGCACTCCTGCTTGACCCTTTGCCAGTCTGTACTTTTATGAATCAATGCCGCAATACCACCCCCCTTTCTGCTGCCTTCTGTTTTATTACAATATTCCCACGCGTAGTCTGCATTGTTAAGAGGTTTTTCCATGTTCCAGAGATGTGTTTCTGTAAAACCGTATACCGTCGGCCTCACCTCTCTTAGCTGTTCTTCTATCTCTTCCCACTTCAGCCTGTTCCTACCACCCTGCATGTTAATATACCCTATGTCTGAATTGGGTCGGTGCTCGTGGCTACGTCTATTTCTGCCCCGGACTCTACCTATCTTAGATACTGGTGCCACTTTGGAATCGTATCTGTCCATACCACCTGTCAAAGAGTCTCCCTGGTTGTTTTCCTCGTTACTAGCTATCTTGAACCTCTGAATGGCCCGCTTGCCCCCCCCCCCCCCTAAAAAAAGCTACTGCGCGTCCTGGAAGTCACCAACCCGCCTCATGACCTAGCCGCCCATCGAAGTGAATTCTGTCTCGTTGAAAACCACCCCACCTATGCACCTCTCTCTTTATTTCCACCACCTCAAAGCCTTTCTCTCGACTCATCAGCCATATCTCTTGGTTTGCGTTGACAACCGCTCTTTGCAGGTTGCTATCACGCACCGGTACCTACGGTATCGTGCACATCGCTACCTGTACCTCAGGAGAAGTGACGCGCATGTCATCGACGCCTTTCGCCAGTGTAGTTGCTAGTCATGCTGTATCTTCATTTAAGACATAGTTTAAACCACCTTGAAATTATCACGAGGTTTCGTCTATCAGCTGTAGTTTTGAGTTTCGCGCTCGCTTGCCTCATGACTGCTTCCAGCTTGCGTCCTGGGAACGCCCCTACTGCAACCTTCTTGTCAGCTGTTACCCTCTCTTTGATGGTGTAGCGCCATCAGCACCATCGTCATTTTTTCCATCACCGCGCCGCGTGTCTCGCGCAGCTGGCGCGAGCTCGAGCTGCGCGAGAATGAGAACGAGCTGACACGCCTGGCGTGGCGGATGCTGGTAGCCGACGTGGCTCCGCTTCAGGCCTGCAATAAAGTGGCGAGATCGGCACGGCCCCATCGGCTGCCTTCGACGTCTTCTCACGTCTCCTCTTCTCTCGCCGCTACATTGGTGACCCGGAGAACACGCCCTTCGCCGAACGGCCCGCTGCCATGTTCCCGCAACTCTGCCCGCCAGTGCCGCCGTTCCAATCGACCTACCCAAAGGTATGGTTTATGCAACTCGACGCCGTTCTTGCGGTGAATGGCGTCACGGACCAGCTGCTGATGCACGCCATTCTTCTCGACGCCCTACCGGTAGAGTTGCGCCATCTCGCTGCCACTTCAAGCACCAGCCCGCAGCCTTACGATGCCCTCTGCACTGCGGTGCTCGCCCGCAGCGGCAACACATACCATCCGCTTCCGTTTACCCGCACCAGGCAGGTTTTCCCGGCGTCGCAGAGCAAGGTACGCACGCAAGCGCACGCAGAGCAAGCGACGGCACGTGACACCGTGGCCCTCGCCGTTTCCGCGACCACCAGCTCAGACGTCTCGGCCTCCTCCTCGCCGCAGCTGCTGGTCAGCTCCTCGACGGTGCCCCCTGCCGGTCCACCACCTGCCACTGGTGCCAGCAATGGCCTGCCGGGTGCCTCGCCACATTCCACTCGCACCTCCCCGGCCAGCAGCCGACCACCCTCGGCGTCCCCGCTCCCCGCCCCTGTGCCTGTCTCTGTTTCGTGGTCTATGACGGGCCCCAGCGCCGTGTCTTCGCGGAGCCAGAGCCTGCCCTCATCGTCGGCGTCGACACCGGCAACCACCAAAGCAACTGCCACCGTCGCCCCTCTGCCCGTGGCGCCGCAGCAGGCACCTGCGTCGAGACCCGGCGTCGCACAGGTGGTTTCGGCCAGCCCCAGTCCTCGCACCTCTGGTGCCCCCCGGCTCATCCAGCCGAAACAGCCACAGATCCTGCCCAAGCTGTCGAGTGGCAGCGCGAACGTGACGACGCCTTCGGCAGCGGCTACCACCCGGTCCCAGTCTCCCCGGGCGGCCCAGCACAAGGCCACACCGCGGCCCGCGCCTGTACCGGCGCCGCAGCCTGCGACCACGGTGCAGCGCGGAGCCGCGATGGGGCTCAACACGGGGAGTCCGCTGCTCATCGGGAACCCCGCGGCAGCGCAGCCGGGCATGTTTCCGGCTGGACCTGCGCACGGCACTTTCCTGCTGAACCAGTACATTCCAGGCCTGGGCCACAGCCCGATTCTGATACAAGGCACACTGGGGCAGACCCAGAGCTCTCTGGGACAGATACAGGGGGTCCAGCTGGCCCTGCGGCCACCCCATGCCACGGGCCTGACCCTGGGACCTCAGACGGGGCCCAG
The DNA here is from genome assembly GCF_043290135.1 of Rhipicephalus microplus. Classification (NCBI taxonomy): domain Eukaryota; kingdom Metazoa; phylum Arthropoda; class Arachnida; order Ixodida; family Ixodidae; genus Rhipicephalus; species Rhipicephalus microplus. The sequence goes on along the minus strand of NC_134700.1, from coordinate 82,696,949 downwards.
GTCCCATGGGGGACAACCAAGACCACCTGGCACCCCGACGCTTGTTATCCCACAGAACCTGGGGCCAAGGCCCAACATCTTTCTGGCACTGCCACGCATGATGTCGCCCCCCTCATTTACCATAGTCCCGGGACAGCCACTGACGCTGCAACAGCTACAGGCCATGCTGCCCACGCAGACCATGCTGCCCCAGCCCACACTTGGTGCGTTCCAGACAGACCAGCACCAATCCCGGGTGCAGATACCGACGTTCACCCAGCCGCAGATACTGGCGCATGACCACCATCACCACCACCACCACCATCATCACCATCGTCATTTTTTTTCATCACCGCGCCGCGTCTCTCGCGCAGCTGGCGCGAGCTCGAGCTGCGCGAGAATTAGAACGAGCTGATACGCCTGGCGTGGCGGACGATGGTAGCCGACGTGGCTCCGCTTCAGGCCTGCAATAAAGTGGCGAGATCGGCACGGCCCCATCGGCCGCCTTCGACGTCTTCTCACGTCTCCTCTTCTCTCGCCGCTACATTGGTAACCCGGAGAACACGCCCTTCGCTGAACGGCCCGCTGCCATGTTCCCGCAACTCTGCCCGCCAGTGCCGCCGTTCCAATCGACCTACCCAAAGGTATGGTTTATGCAACTCGACGCCGTTCTTGCGGTGAATGGCGTCACGGACCAGCTGCTGATGCACGCCAGTCTTCTCGACGCCCTACCGGTAGAGTTGCGCCATCTCGCTGCCACTTAAAGCACCAGCCCGCAGCCTTACAATGCCCTCTGCACTGCGGTGCTCGCCCGCAGCGGCAACACATACCATCCGCTTCCGTTTACCCGCACCAGGCAGGTTTCCCCGGCGTCGCAGAGCAAGGTACGCACGCAAGCGCACGCAGAGCAAGCGACGGCACGTGACACCGTGGCCCTCGCCGTTTCCGCAACCACCAGCTCAGACGTCTCGGCCTCCTCCTCGCCGCAGCTGCTGGTCAGCTCCTCGACGGTGCCCCCTGCCGGTCCGCCACCTGCCACTGGTGCCAGCAATGGCCTGCCGGGTGCCTCGCCACATTCCACTCGCACCTCCCCGGCCAGCAGCCGACCACCCTCGGCGTCCCCGCTCCCCGCCCCTGTGCCTGTCTCTGTTTCGTGGTCTATGACGGGCCCCAGCGCCGTGTCTTCGCGGAGCCAGAGCCTGCCCTCATCGTCGGCGTCGACACCGGCAACCACCAAAGCAACTGCCACCGTCGCCCCTCTGCCCGTGGCGCCGCAGCAGGCACCTGCGTCGAGACCCGGCGTCGCACAGGTGGTTTCGGCCAGCCCCAGTCCTCGCACCTCTGGTGCCCCCCGGCTCATCCAGCCGAAACAGCCACAGATCCTGCCCAAGCTGTCGAGTGGCAGCGCGAACATGACGACGCCTTCGGCAGCGGCTACCACCCGGTCCCAGTCTCCCCGGGCGGCCCAGCACAAGGCCACACCGCGGCCCGCGCCTGTACCGGCACCGCAGCCTGCGACCACGGTGCAGCGCGGAGCCGCGATGGGGCTCAACACGGGGAGTCCGCTGCTCATCGGGAACCCCGCGGCAGCGCAGCCGGGCATGTTTCCGGCTGGACCTGCGCACGGCACTTTCCTGCTGAACCAGTACATTCCAGGCCTGGGCCACAGCCCGATTCTGATACAAGGCACACTGGGGCAGACCCAGAGCTCTCTGGGACAGATACAGGGGGTCCAGCTGGCCCTGCGGCCACCCCATGCCACGGGCCTGACCCTGGGACCTCAGACGGGGCCCAGGTCCCATGGGGGACATCCAAGACCACCTGGCACCCCGACGCTTGTTATCCCACAGAACCTGGGGCCAAGGCCCAACATCTTTCTGGCACCGCCACGCATGATGTCGCCCCCCTCGTTTACCATAGTCCCGGGACAGCCACTGACGCTGCAACAGCTACAGGCCATGCTGCCCACGCAGACCATGCTGCCCCAGCCCACACTCGGTGCGTTCCAGACAGACCAGCACCAATCCCGGGTGCAGATACCGACGTTCACCCAGCCGCAGATGCTGGCGCATGACCACCATCACCACCACCACCACCATCATCACCATCGTCATTTTTTTCCATCACCGCGCCGCGTCTCTCGCGCAGCTGGCGCGAGCTCGAGCTGCGCGAGAATTAGAACGAGCTGACACGCCTGGCGTGGCGGACGCTGGTAGCCGACGTGGCTCCGCTTCAGGCCTGCAATAAAGTGGCGAGATCGGCACGGCCCCATCGGCCGCCTTCGACGTCATCTCACGTCTCCTCTTCTCTCGCCGCTACATTGGTGACCCGGAGAACACGCCCTTCGCCGAACGGCCCGCTGCCATGTTCCCGCAACTCTGCCCGCCAGTGCTGCCGTTCCAATCGACCTACCCAAAGGTATAGTTTATGCAACTCGACGCCGTTCTTGCGGTGAATGGCGTCACGGACCAGCTGCTGATGCACGCCATTCTTCTCGACGCCCTACCGGTAGAGTTGCGCCATCTCGCTGCCACTTCAAGCACCAACCCGCAGCCTTACGATGCCCTCTGCACTGAGGTGCTCGCCCGCAGCGGCAACACATACCGTCCGCTTCCGTTTACCCGCACCAGGCAGGTTTCCCCGGCGTCGCAGAGCAAGGTACGAACCGGTCCGCAGCCCTCCATTGACCGCTACCTCGGTACCCCGGCTTCGACTACTTCTACACCTGATCCGGTCGCAGAAACATCCACTCCTGCACCTGATCACGACCGCGAGGTAGAAGACTCCCCCACTGCGACTGACCTTCCCTCCGAGAGGTACATTCCCTCAGAGCCCCCGTGCAGAGCTTAATCACACGTAGCTGCTACCTGCACGTTTTCCAAGAAAGCGACGGCACGCGACAACGTGGCCCTCGCCGTTTCCGCGACCACCAGCTCAGACGTCTCGGCCTCCTCCTCGCCGCAGCTGCTGGTCAGCTCCTTGACGGTGCCCCCTGCCGCTCCGCCACCTGCCACTGGTGCCAGCAATGGCCTGCCGGGTGCCTCGCCACATTCCACTCGCACCTAGCCGGCCAGCAGCCAACCACACTCGGCGTCCCCGCTCCCCGCCCCGGTCCCTGTCTCTGTTTCGTGGTCTACGACGGGCCCCAGCGCCGTGCCTTCGCGGAGCCAGAGCCTGCCCTCAATGCTCGCCCGCAATGGCCTCACGTACCAACCGCTTCCAGGGGCCCGCGACTTTGGGGTTGTCACTGCGTCGCAACGTGTGCTACCAACCGTGGCCCCACCAGACTCCATGACGGCCACCTTGCCGCCCGCCTCGGAGCCTGGCACAGGTGATCTTTCACCCGTTATTGACCTCCCGACTTCCTCTCGTCTGGCCACTAGCGACGCGTGTCCCGCGTACGAACTGCCTACACCATCTGTCGAGCCAACTGAACTATCTACGACATCTGTTGAGCCAACTGAACTGTCTCCGACCCCTGTCGAGCCAACTGAAGTGCCTACGACATCTGTGGAGCCAACTCAACGGCCTACGACATCTGTTGAGCCAACTGAGCTTCCTACGACGTCTGACCAGCCAACTGAACTGTCTATGACGTCTGTCAAGTCAACCGACCTAACTACAACCACAGTGGAGCCAACTGAAAGCATGGGAACAAGCACTGCCACCAGTCCACCAGCGTCGAATACCTCGACAGTGACTGAGGCGACAACTGAAGCCGTCTTTCCTGCACAGCCTCCCGTGACGCCATTTCCCGTGGTCCGCGTATTCGGCACGGCGACGAACGAGTCGCAGCCGCTGCCTGCGGACGGCGTGTGTGACTACACCTTCTACGACGGCCTCTACGACACGGGCCCGTTTGACACGCTTTACAGCCCGCACTTTAGTGCACCAGTTGAGCACGTTCTCAGTCACGCGTCGCTTCACAGCGTCACTGAGTACGGCCTCTCTTTCGCCTACAGAAACGCATCACAAGTGGCGCGAGACCTCGAAATTCCAGAGGTGCTTGCCACGATTGAAGACCTCTGGGACCGAGCCATCCGCCATTACGGATTTCTTTCCATCGAGCGCTTACTTCTTCGTCCACTGCGCAACTCTCAGTGTCGCCCACCAGAGACCCACTGGTTCCCGATGGTCACTACACGTTGACAAACTGGACTTGCCAAAGGAACACTTTATGGACTGCCGTTCATGTACATAGCATTTGTCGCCCTCTTTCTTTTTTTCATATGCGTTCAAATCGCGCAAAGCGTTAGGGGGGGAGCCCTGTAGTGCCATCATCACCATCGTCATTTTTTTCCATCACCGCGCCGCGTCTCTCGCGAAGCTGGCGCGAGCTCGAGCTGCGCGAGAATTAGAACGAGCTGACACGCCTGGCGTGGCGGACGCTGGTAGCCGACGTGGCTCCGCTTCAGGCCTGCAATAAAGTGGCGAGATCGGCACGGCCCCATCGGCCGCCTTCGACGTCATCTCACGTCTCCTCTTCTCTCGCCGCTACATTTCTCTCGCCGCTACAATGGTTTATGTGCATCGATTTAAATTCGAGTCCCCGGCGATCATCATATGCTGTGACTTTTCAGCTGGAACGTCATGCACCTGGGGGCTACTTGCACCTGTGACGCCGGCTGCTTTGTCTTCTCCCAGCCCACCACTACCTCGCTGAAGCTGGGCCTTGCGACAATCGAACTGGCTGAACCTGTTTTTTCTAAACTTGCTTTCTCTTTCTTCTGCGCCGTTCTGGTTGCCGGTTACCTATTGTTCTCTCCGTGGGCCGCTCCTCTGTTTACCTTGGCTAGTGCTTCCTCGGTGGACTTCAGCTTTTCTCCCATAGCCCTCGTTTTCTCTTGCTTTGTCGCCAACGCAGTCTCGAGCTCAGTGATTCTCATCAGCATGTCACTCTGGGTAACCATCATTTTCTCCATTTTTTTCCTCGACCTCACATTGCCTACACTTCGCGTCAGCCTCTTCTCCTTCCGCTTCAACACTTGGGTCCACTTTCAAACGAACCCCACATCCTGAACACTTCATAGTCTTTTTAACCATGTCTTTCCGACACCAATTGTTCTATGACTTGTCTCTCTCAATAATGACAAAACTCGAGCCCTGCCCTACGAAAAAGAGAAAGTCTAAGCTCTACTACCAAAAATTGCGTGTTCAATGTACGTCTACCTTCTCCACAGGGTGGCAAAATAAAAAGAGAAACAACAAAAAAAATCAAACACACACACACACACAAACTAATAAATACCTGGTGACTGACCGCCGAAAGAGCCGTACAATAAAATAAGTGCTACAGGGACTTTAACTGCTGCCCTATCATTATAAAGACAAGCTCAAAACATGCAAAACAACTTATCTGCGCAGTCGATCGAGAGCGCTCAAAGAACACGCCCATCCACCGGGACAGTCCGAACCGAACTCCGTCATCGAACCAGTGACACCTGCCGATGACAGACAATGCCGTGGTCGTGAGACAGTCAACATCATCCGCTTAAGACCTTACTATAATTTCCGTGTGCTTGTTTTGCTCTGAGTCGCCAGAATGGCTCCTCTTTCCCACCGGGGCAAATGTAGTGGGGAAGAGAAAGAGAGTCAGTATCTAGTCGGAACACCTGGAAGACGACTACGACGAAGAGCCAAGCTTGTGACACTGACTGACGCCCCTTGAACCAGGCAGTTGGTTTTAGTCAATAAACACCCTTATAAAGAATATAACCTGCAGCTGGCAGCCACGTGCGTCGAACAATACGCGCAGGCACAAGGCTTGGCCTCTGCCACGGAAAAATCTGAGCTTCCATGAATTTATTGACGCAAGCTCCCACCATCGGCACAGAACGACCAAGGCTGCCACCTCCAGGTCGTCTTTGCGGGCCAACAAATCTCAGAGGAATCCACCATTCGAATAATATGAATGTGGGCACAGTCGAACTCCTATGTGAATCATACACTTTCCCTCCACCGCACCACTACACAGCAATTGTCCCGAATGATATCTAGGGCAGCCATTCGTTTCCATGGCATGCGTGAGGCGGACACCCTGAAACTCATACGTAGCCTCGTGGTCAGTAGGGTGACATACAGTTTGCCCTACCAACGTTTCACAAAAAGGAAACAGGACCAAGTAGACCCAATGCTCCGCAAGGCCTACAAAGCGGCACTCAAGCTACCACCGGACAATTTCTCTAGCAAGCTCCTCGCTTTGGGTCTACACAACACCTATGCAAAACTTTCTGAAGCCCAACTCGCCACACAATGGCAGCGCCTCACCCAAACACCTACAGGCCGTGACCTGCTCCGACGCCTTGGCTACATCAGCGAGTTTAATGCGCAGCTCGTCGCAAGCCCATTCCGGACCAACTTCGTGCCACTTGTAAGGTCGCTCCCATCCCCCGCAATATGGATCCCCGACTACAACAGGGCTGGCGGAAAGCCAGAGTGAAAGCCCTCGGGCGAACTCATGCGCACAAGAACACTACGTACTATGTTGACGCCACCTACTATGACCATGCAAACAATGAGGCCGTAGCCTCAGTCGTCCACACACTCACGGACTATACCTGCGCTTCCATGCAGTGCCACATCACCGAGACTAAATAAACTGCCATCGCGCTCGCTCTCGGCAACAGACAACGATGGTAGCTGACAGTTCTCACTCATTCTCAAGCAGCTTGCAATGACTACCTGCAAGGGCGCATCAGCTAACCCGCTCTCAACGTCATCCTGAGCGCTACAGACACTGGTGATCATTTCAATACACACCCACTCAGGATTCGGCATCAGATTGCATGGACTCCGGGTCACATCAGGCAGCGGATAGGGTAACTTGAGGGTATACGCGAGCTGAGCGCCTTCCAACTCCGTCCCTGAGGAACTCTTCCCCGTCCCTTACGACTATCCGACCATTCTAAACCAATACAGAGGCCTTAAAAAAGCTTATTTCCTATTAAACCGAACACTAAATAAAGAGGAATCGGTCAGCTCGAGGGAAATTCAAACCAGCACGTTTCCAAATTCGCACACCTTGAGTAAAATGCATCCGTAGGCATACTCTGTGTCTGCCCATGGGGTTCAGCTAAAGCCACCCTGAACCACATCACGTGGGAGTGTCAGGTCATTACAGCCTTAAAACCAATACAAAATATAACAGCATAGCGATGAAAAGAGCTGCTGGCCAGCGAGTACCTGGAAGATCCGTTGAGTCTGATCTACCGGGCCCGCAGAGCGGCTGCTGCAAGCAAAGCTCTAAACTAATCCCCCCCCCCCCCCCCCACCCGAAGCGAAGTATCTCCGACTACTCGGACCTTCTAAGCAGAAATTTTCTGTAAATCAAGAATTAAGTGTTCACCATTCACCGGGGATCGGATCAGTTTGTTCGAGAGCCGAGAGTCTAGCGAACTCATGTACAAATGGTCGCGAACTAGGCGATCTTCGACAGCAGGCGATGAATATTTGCCCCTGTTTACCATGTTTCGCAGACCCGTGCAGAAACTGTCGACTGTCTGGCTCAGCTGTTGCGTCAGCTTGTGGAAGCGAGAAGTTTCGTACACTTTGTTTACTGGGTGCACGAAATAATTGTGAGTCGAAAGGTGACTTCCACGTACGACCTGTACGCATTCCCGGGAACACATGCAGTAAAGAAGCGTCTTAACCCACGTCTGGTCTGGGGCTGCGTGCATGCCGGTAGCGAAAGCGTAGTCCTCGGACTACTGTAGCCAAGGAAGCCACTCACCTGCATCGTCCAAAGAAAAAAAAAGTCACAACATCTCCAAGGCGGGAATGATAAGTGGGGCGAAGCGTCCATCTGTGCGTCCGTGCTTTCGTCTGTCCGTTCGTTCTTGCTTTCGTTCGTCCGCCTGCAGGGGCGTCTGTGAAAGCAGGCATTTAGGGTGTAGCGACACCACGGACTCGAGCTAACGGAGGAGTTCCGACTCCTTCCCACGTCTAGCCGTGTGTGGCTCTGCCATGTCCGGGGAAAAGGTAATTCTGGGGGTTGAGCCGACGCCGGGTGATTGGACCTTTAAGGCCCCCTGGCAGAGGCAACACACCCCTTTGGCCCCGGTTTCACGTAGACGGCACCCCTGGGCTGACCCACCCAGGGGAAGTCGGCAGTCGCCTTTTCCTATCTCTCCCTCCCTACATCTTCGCCTTTATCTCTCACTTTTTATCTGTCCTGTCATCTTCTTTCTTCCATTTACTTCCAACTTTGCTGGCGGCGAGGGTTAACCTTGCGTAGGTTTCCAACCATGGGTAAATACATTAGGTGATAGCAGCGATGCAAGGCTGGCGTCTCCAGGTGTTTGTGAATTAACCTTGCAGCGTCCCCTTGTTGGGCTCTGTGGTGGGTGGTCACCATCACCACCGAAATAAGTACTTTCCGTATGGCAAATGCTTTTCCCCTTTCCTGATCGCTACCTCAAAAGGTGTCGCACCGACGAAGCAATCACCCTAACCAAACCAAAGCAGAGCTTCCCAAAGTATCATGTCATCCATAGTCAAAACGAAAACAAGAAAGTCCGAGCGATTTCACCGTTCCTAGTGTCCAAAACTCTTACGGAACAAATTGGCCCAGGGTACAAAATCACAAAGATGGGAAGTGGCGACCTTCTATTGGAGGTTTGAGAAAAAACACAGTACGACAAACTATTCAGAATTGTATCATTTGAGGACACTCCTGTTTCAGTGGGCCCACACAGGTCTATGAACACTGTCCGTGGAGTAATTTCTGATGATGACCTTATTGGTCTGAGCGAAAACGAACTGTTAGAAGGATGACAAAATGGAAGCGTAGTGAAGGTACAGAGAATAATGATCAGGCGTGACAACAAACAGACTCCTAAAAAACACATAATAATCACCTTTGGAACAAGTGACCTACCAGAATCAATAGAAACCGGCTATTGCAAGTTGCGTGTAAGACCCTACATCCCCAATCCTCGTCGATTTTTCAAGTGTCAACGTTTCGGGCATGGATCGCAGAGCTACAGAGGGCGCGCCACTTGCGCCAAGTATGTATCCATGCAACGACTGCATCTCAGAAGCAACTCATTGTTCGAACTGTGAAGGAGATCACCCTTCCTATTCGCGATCATGCCCCACATGAAAAAATAAAAACAAATAGTACAACTCAAGGTCAAATTCAATCTGTCATTCCAAGAGGCACGTAAGTGTTTTGCACTTCACAACCACTCTCATCCCTCCTACGCAGATGTGACGCGTCGGGGCGCCGCGCCACATCTTTCTGCACCCGCGATTGTCACACAGAGTGTGGCCGTGGCCGTGCCATCAGCGCCCCCGGCTGGAGCAGCCTGTACTGCTCCGCCACCTGACAAACAGGGCCGGCAGACCCCCATGTCTGCTGAACCTCGGACCACTGCAAATGCAGTTAGGTCCGAAAGTTCTGTGAATGTGCCTGCCCAGCAGGCACCATCCATCACTTCACAAGAGGTGATGGATACAAGTCCCACTTCTCCGGCGCCTCAGACGCCGAAGGATAGGCTCAAATCCTACGAGCGCACCAAAAAAGAAAAACCTGGAATCACAGGGCCCCCCCCCCCAAAAGGCCCTGTAACCTAACGCAACACTTTGTACACACAGCACCACACTACATTAAAATGACACAAATACTACAGTGGAACATCAGAGGGCTGTTGAGAAACCTCGACGATATTCAGGATCTTTTACACAAACATACACCTAAGGTGCTACGCGTATAAGAGACACACCTGAAGCCTAAACACACAAACTTTTTACGTCATTACGTTATCTTTTGGAAGGACCGGAATGATGCAATTGTGCCATCCGGTGGTGTTGTTATTATAGTCTATCAAGGGATTGCATGCACAGACCTACCACTACAAACATCCCTTGAGGCGGTGGCTGTTCGAGCAGTTCTTTTGAATAAGCTCGTCACCATCTGCTCTCTCTACATACCTCCACAACCCCATCTTGAAAAACATGAATTGAGTCCCTCATAGACGAACTTTTTATAGTCTGCTTGGAGATTTCAATTCACATAGCCATCCATGGGGTGACTCTCGCTGCGATGCTCGAGTTTGCCTGATTTAACAGTTCCTTTTTTTCTTCTTGTGCGTGCCTGCTCAATAAGAAAGAGCCAACATATTACAACACCGCTAACAATACGTACTCAACAATAGACTTCAGCATAAGATCCCCATCACTACTGCCTCTACCTAAATGGAAAGTCATTATTAATATGGTAGTGACCATTTTCCTTTCGTTATCAGCACATCAATAAGAAATACATGTCCTGCACAAGTTCCCAACTGGCTCAACGACGAAGCCGATTGGGAAAATTTTCAAAAAATGACTATTATCTTGGAATGACATGGCGGCGCTGAGCATAGATGATGCTGTATGCTACCTTACAGCTTTCTTGGTTGATGCAGCAACAAAATGTATTCCCCAAACATGTGGACCGTCAAGCAAACGACGAATCCCATGTGGTGGAATAATCAGTGCCGTGATGCTCTAAAAAAACAAAATAAGGTATGGAAGTTGCTTAGAGACTCGCCCACAGCCGAGAATCTTGCAAACTTTAAGAACGTCAAGTCGCAAGCAAGGAGGACGCGCCGACAGGCGAGAAGGAAAAGTTGGCACAAATTTTTATCAGGCATTAACTCATACACAGATGAGTCGAGAGTCTGGAGCATGGTTGGTAAGGCGGCAGTACGAAAAGCACATTCACTTCCTCTAGTGAACATACAAGCGGAAAATTTGATTTGATTGATTTGTGGGGTTTAACGTCCCAAAACCACCATATGATTATGAGAGACGCCGTAGTGGAGGGCTCCGGAAATTTAGACCACCTGGGGTTCTTTAACGTGCACCCAAATCTGAGCACACGGGCATACAACATTTCCGCCTCCATCGGAACTGCAGCCGCCGCAGCCGGGATTTGAACCCGCGACCTGCGGGTCAGCAGCCGAGTACCTTAGCCACTAGACCACCGCGGCGGGGCACGCGGAAAATTTGGAAGACCAGGCAAACACTCTCGGAGCGCACTTCGAACAGGTCTCCAGTTCAACACACTATAGTGAAGCGTTCCGACAATTCAAAACCACAGTAGAAAAACAGAAATTAGAGCGCAAGCCCACAACACATGAGGCATACAATGGACCTTTCTGTTTGGCTGAACTACAAGCCTCACTTACCTGCTACAATAAATCTACCCCAGGCCCGGACCGTGTGGCATATGAAATGTTAAAACACCTGCCCACTGAAACCCAGAAAGCTCTCCTCTCTCTGTATAACGCGATATGGCCTTCCGGTGAGCCTACCTTCCACCTGGAAGGAAGCTATCGTTATTCCAATCCTAAAACAAAACATGGACCCGGCCTCAGTTTTCAGCTACAGGCCAATAGCATTACCCACCTGTCTTTGCAAGGTCTTTGAAAAAAAAAATGATTAACAGGCACCTGACGCACTTTCTTGAAATTATTGGCCTACTTGACCCATACCACTGTGGGTTTTCAGAGGCTCGGTTCACCACTGACCACCTTGTCCGTATCAAGGCACAAATTCACGACGCTTTTGTTCATAAGCAATTTTTCTTTGTGTGCTCGTCGATATGGAAAAGGCATATAACACTACATGGTGCTTTGGCATATTGCGAGACCTGTCACATTTAGGTGTGCGGGATAGGATTCTTACAATTATCGAAAGCTGCCTGTCCAACCGTACATTCCGTGTCCGAGTTGGCACTGTCATATCTCGAGTATTTGTTCAAAAAACAGGAGTGTCACATGGAGGTGTATTGAGCTGCTGCACACTTTCATAGTTAAAATTAATTTCTTGCACCTGTCTCTCCCACGAAATATTTTTACTACATATATGTCGATGATATACAGATTGGTTACAAATCGTGCAACGTCCCAATGTGCCAACGTCAAGTTGAACTAGGGTTGAACAAGGTATCTCAATGGGCACACGAGAATGGTTTTATACTCAACGCGCAAAAGAGCACTTGTGTCTTGTTCAGCTGAAAGAGGGGCCTTCATTCCGACCCCGACATTGACCTGCATGGTCAACCTCTGTCAGTGAAGACCGAGCACAAGTTTCTTGGTCTCATATTAGACACTAAACTTACCTTAATCCCACACATCAAGTATTTAAAGGACAGGTGCTTAAAACAATGAACATACTGAAAGTGTTGTCACGCACTACATGGGGTAGTGACACAAAATGCCTGATGAATATATATATAAAAGCCTCGTACGCACACACCTAGATTACGGTGCTATAATCTATCAGTCGGCAACACCATCACCCTTGAAAATTCTCGACCCTGTCCACCATCTAGTCATTCGCCTCTCCACTGGTGATTTTCGAAGTAGCCCTGTGGAGAGCCTGTATGTGGATTCGAATGAATGGTTGCTCCACCTACAAAAATGTTCCCTGTCTTTTTTGTACTTTTTGAAGGCGAAGGCAGACAAGAAACACCCTTCCCATTTCATAATTAATGAATTTCTTGTTCTGACTTGTTCGAGAACCGTCCTTCGTTTAGGCAGCCCTACGCGCGTCGTGTAAGGGGCCTGTCGAAGAAACAGGTGTGCCTCTTCTTGAACACAGTTTGATGGCTCCTGCAACATATCTGCCACCGTGGCAGTGGCAGCTTATAGACTGTGATGTCTCTTTTGTTGAAATCACAAAGCACGCACCGCTTGCACGCATACACACATATTTCCTAGAACAACAACATAAATATACATGCCCTGAGTTCTTTACCGATGCGTCAAAGTCAAACACATCTGTGTCATATGCAGCGGTAAGCCAATCCTTTTCCGAGGCCGGCGTTCTTCATTCTGATGCAAGCATTTTCACAGGAGAAGCTTACGCAATACTGGCGGCCGTAAAACACATCAAACAGATAAAATTACAAAAGGCGGTTATATACACATATTCCCTAAGCGTGGTCAAAGCCCTGAAAACACCTAAAAACACAAGAACCCCGTGCTGGTGTCACTTTACTCGCTTCTGTGCACACTGTACACATCAAAACAGCACGTTGTTGTCTGCTGGGTTCCAGGGCACCGTGAGATACAAGGAAACGTTTTGGCCGACAATCTGGCTGCTTCCGCCAACGACACTACTTCCAATTCATCAATACCAATCCCTGCACTTGACTTGAAAACTTTTCTAAAACGAAAGCTCAGGGGGTATTGGCAGAGCACGTGGGATAAACACGCAGATAATAAACTTCATGCTAACAAGCCGCAGCTAGGTTATTGGCCACCACTATCGAAATCACGACACACAAAAGTAATACTAACAAGGCTTAGAACAGGACATACACATTCTACACATTCATTTCTTCTATCTACTGGCAATCCACCATATTGTGAGAGATGTGGAGAACCCCTTACGGTTCTCCACATTCTCATTCAGTGCAATGAGCTAGATGCTGCAAGAAAAAAGCATTTTTACTGCCCTACCGACAGCAGCTCCCTCTACACCCTGGGATGCTCATCGGTGGGGATCCGCTTTTTAAACTGCAAACACTTTTTCTCTTTTTTAAAAGATGTGCATAGCTTTCACCCGATATTTCGAGGTGATCCGTAGCACGACCTCTGTACCGTGGTCGTGGCTGCGGTGACTACATCTTCATCATGGTTTTATTATCATGACATTTTGCCATCCGCTATCACTACACATATCTCACGGCACTGTCATGATTTTATTACTTCCATGTTTTAACCCGCGTTAGCGCGAGGAATTTTAAGGCCCCTTTAGAGCCACGCATTATATCATTGTTCACATCTGTAGTCAATTGAAATGGTGCTCTTTGGCCATCAATTGGCCCTTGCGCCATTCAAAACTACTCATCATCGTCATGCTTTCGTTCGTCCATTCGTTCTTGCTTCCGTTCGTCCGTCCATCCGTACGCTCATTCTTGCTTCCATCCGTCCATCTCTCTGTCCAACCGTCCGTCCATCTGTCAGTCCGTTTGTCTTTTTCTCTATCTGTCTGTCTGTCTGTCCATCCGCACCTGCTGAGGGAGTCATCTAACTACGTGGTCACGGACCCCGACGAGCTAGGAGGGACAAACCGACTTCTTCTTTCTTCTGTTTACTTCCACATTTCCTGGTGGCGAGGTTTCACCTTGTGTAGCTGCTCCACCTTAGGCAGTTATATTTGGTTATAGTGGCAATGTATGACTGGTGTCTGCCGTCCTATGCAAGCACTTCAGTGTCCCTTATTTGGGCTCTATGGTGGATGGCCACCATTTCTGCCGAAACAACCAAACTATTATGGGAACACCTTCATTTCCCCGGCTACTTGATCTTCTCCTTCAAAAAAGGGTGCGCACCAAAGGACTAGTATATTTCAACGGCCCCGGCCTATCCTTCCCAAAATTCCGCGCAATTCACTGTGAAACTTAGAACAAACAAGCAAGATGAATTTCTGCATTTTTCGTCTCAAGGTTGCTGACCGAGGACTTTGGAGCAGGTTACGAGGTAACTAAGATACCAAGTGGTGACCGAACTAACTGAGCGACAACATTTTGAGAAATTTTGCAATCTAAGTGCATTCGGCAGCATCCCAATATTCATTTCGCTTCACTGCTAGATGAATATCTCACCCGGAGTCGTCTCAGAAGCAGACGTCCCCGAGCTGTCCGAACAGGTTCTCCTGAAAGGTTGGAACGAGCAGATTGTAACTAAAGTTAAACGAATCATCATCAAACGCGATAGCAAGGAAACACCTACCAAGTACCTCATTTCAACATTTGCATCTAGTGTATTGCTTACAGACATTGAGACAGGTTACATCAAACTATCCGTCCGCCCATATATTCCGAACTCTTGACGTTGCTACACATGTCAAATATTTGGCCATGGCTCACAGAGCTGCCGAGGTCAAAACAACTGCTCTAAATGTGGAGACCAAAGACACATTTCTGATAAGTGTATTAACACACTTCACTGCGTCAATTGTGGCGGTGGTCATGCAGCATACTCCTGTTCATGCCCAAACTGGAAGAAAGAAAAAGAGTTATCACGCTTAAAGAAAAAAAAAACATCACATTTAAGGAAGCCCGTAACAGATGCGCACCATCCTACAAAACACCTTACGCTGATGCGGCGCGCCGGGGGGCAACGTCGCGCCAGCTCCCGCCGCTTCTTCGGTCAGCGCAAAGTGAGCCATCGGCTGTGACATTTGCCCCTTTGCGGTAGCAGCCCAGTCTGGTCCACCAGCTCGCGAACAGGTATCAGCGACCCCAAGGTCGTCAGGTACCAAGGCCTTGTCTCACCAGGCTAGGTCCAAAACCCGAACCACCAGCCCACACGTGCGGACATCTAGTGCCTCCCAGGATACAATAGACACCACGGTACCCCTGGTACCGAAAGATCGGCGTGGCTCCTTAGAGCACGTCAGGAAGACAAGAACGCCGATAAGAGGGCCTGATGACGGCTTGGATACCTAAACTGAGATCGCCCTCTAAACAACAGAACTCTATTTCTCGTACACACAGCACTACATTACTTTCATGATGAATGCACAAATGATACAGTGGAACGTCAGGGGCCCTCTCCGGAAACATGACGATCACGAAGAACTCCTATACAAACATTCGCCAAAAGTGCTGTGTGTACAAGAAACACACTTAAAATCCAAACACACTTTCTTCGTAGCTACATTATTCTCCAAAAGGACCGTGATGATGCAATAGCATCATCTGGAGGGGTAGCCATTATAGTTAATTAAGAGATTGCATGCACGAACTTACTGCTTCGATTGTTCCTTGAAGCACTGGCTGTTCAGTGGTACATTTTAGTAAACTCGTCACCCTTTGCTCTATACACATACCTCCGCATTTTCAACTGCACAAACGTGAATTCCAGTCCTTGATAAATGAACTTCCCAAACCTTATCTTGTCCTAGAGGACTTTAACGCACATAGTAGTCTATGAGGTGACTCTCGTTGCGACGCGTGAAGTCGCCTAATTGAACAGTTCCTTTTTTCTTCCGGAGCCTGTCTCCTGAATCGCAAAGAGCCTACATATTACAGCTTTGCTAGCAATACCTACTCCTCCATAGACCTAAGCATTGCATCTCCATCGCTTCTATCCCTACAGCAATGTAAAAACCTTAAATAATCCTTATAGAAGTAACCATTTCCTGGTAGCTTTGAGTACACCAACGCTATATGAATGTCCTTCACAAGTACCCAAATGGCTCACCGAAAAGCTGATTGGGAACAGTTTCGGAAAGATACTGTCTTAACGTGGAATGACTTGTGTGCGTTAGGCATAAAGGCTGCTGTGGACTACTTCACGACCCTTTTAATTAACGCTGGCCCCAAATGTATTCCTCATACAAGTGGACTATCTGGCAAACGACGTGTCCCTTGGTGGAACGACGAGTGTCAAAAAGCGCGTAAAAACAAAACATAACGTGGAGATCGCTTAGAGAATCGCCGACGGCCGAATCACCGATGGCCGAATCACCGATGGCCGACACACGCACCGATTGCCCTCATCCACACATACTTCGTGGAACTTCAACACAAATACACGTGTCCTGAGTTTTTACAGATGCCTCTAAGTCTAACTCTGCTGTGTCCAACGCTGCTGTCAGTCCATCCTTTTCGGATGCTGGCCCTCTACATCCAGATACAAACATAATTACAGTGGAAGCTTACGCGATACTTGTGCAGCTAAACACATCAAACAATTACAAATACAAAAATCAGTAATTTAAACGGACTCCCTCAGTGTGGTAACGGCTCTGCACACTCTTAAAAAACAAAAAAACTTGTCCTTGTCTCGCTTTACTTCATTGTATGCACACTCTACACACTCAAACAACATGTTGTAGTGTGCTGGGTGCCAGGGCATCGTGAGATCCAAGGCAACGTGATGGCGGATCAGCTTGCTGCATCCATCCACGAAAGCACTGCCACTACACCCATATCAATCCCGGTCCTTGACCTTAAACCGTCTCTCAAACAAAATTTCAGAGATTACTGGCACAGAAAGTGGGATTGGAACGCACGAAACAAACTACATGATACTAAGCCACACCTTGGTAATTGGCAGCCAGTATCGAAATCACGTCATACAGAGGTAACACTAACAAGGTTGAGGATAAAGCACACATACAAGACACAATCGTACATTTCAACCAGTGGGATTCACCATTGTGTGACAGATGTGGTGAAGCAAGAACAGTGCTTCACATTTCAATCCAGTGTGAACACTTCTACAATCTAAAAAAACAACACTTTTCATTACCGTACCGACAACAGCTACCACTTCACCCGGCTATGTTTGTCGGTAGGGAAGGTTTTTTTCACTCATAAATCTGTGTTAGCTTTTTTAAGAGATGTCCGCACTTTTAATGTAATATACCAGGGCATCGCGTAGCGCGACCTCCCAAAAGAGGTTGGTGCCGCGGTGGCTTCATTAAAAAGCACATGTCTCGCACCCTTTGGACCCGAGGGCGCAAATG
This sequence comes from Rhipicephalus microplus, assembly GCF_043290135.1. Lineage (NCBI taxonomy): Eukaryota > Metazoa > Arthropoda > Arachnida > Ixodida > Ixodidae > Rhipicephalus > Rhipicephalus microplus. The sequence continues at coordinate 82,679,498 of NC_134700.1, read as the reverse complement.
AGACACCTGTGCTAGTGTTAAATATCTACACCGTGCTTTATTGTCAGAACCTTTCTCACTATACATTTCACGTCACTGTCATGATTTCATTACTTCTAAGTTTTACCCGCCTTAGCGCGAGGAATTTCAAGGACCTTATACAGCCATCCAACACATTCATTGTTCACATCTCATCTTATGACCTGGCGCTCTTTGACCATCAAATGGCCCTTTCGCTAAAAAACACTACTCACCATCAAAGCCACGACTTAAGGAGCTTCGCCCCTAAAAGGAGGCGGGCTCCAAATACTGGCGGAAGCGAAGGCGGGAACGGGAAGACCACTGACGGCGGGGTGTAACCAGGAAGAGCAGAGACCATACTGGAGAGAACGGAAGCGTCTTTGTTAGTCATGACGAAAGGTATGAATCAGTAAACACCCTTCTTGCATGTAGTGGGGCGCGTTTGAGCCGAGGTGGCCAGATGCGCAGGCGAAAGCCCAAGGCTCGCAGTGATGATACGAATGCTCGGCGTCCCCAACAGCATCTTTGTTATTCTTGGAAACCTATGAATCTTGTTCTGTGAAAGATAACTGGATCCATTTTCGTGATGAACTGTTAAGGCTGCGTGAGAGATACGTTCCAAAAAGATGGATTTATGATACAAGAGACAAGCCATGGTTTACCTGAGAGATGCAGTGAAGTTTGAATAGAAAGAAGCACTTCTTTCAAAAAGCAACGCGCGCTAACTACCTTCAAGCTAGATTAGAAACTTATTGCTCCCCAATTAATGTACACACCAGGTTGAGGCGGCAAACTGTAATTTTTCAATGAGGATCTATCTCGATTCTTAAAAACAGATCCATAAAATTCTTGGAACGCCATTTATCCAGCACCTTCTAAAAAATTACCATTTTTCGACGCCGCGTCTGGTGCTGAAACTGATGTAAGTGATATTGCTGATAGCTTTAATGACTTTTTAGCAGTCTATTACTGTAACCTGTGACGGTATTGTTAAAGTAATTCAGCGTTCAAAATCTTCCTCTTGATGGTATTTGTGCAAAGCTACCAAAAATGTCCAAACAAAATTCTGCTTACCCTTACACAACTGTTTCAACAGTCTCTTAACACTAGCACGATTCCAGACTACTGAAAGTTAGTCCATGCCATACAAATACACACAAGTGCTGCCAAGAACAAACTCACCAAATGCAGGCCCATACCATTACCGTCTGTTGTGTGCAAACTACTTGAACATGTCTTATCTTCTGAAATCATGCAGTACATTACAATAATTCTATTCTTTTTCCCAACCAGCATGGTATTTAACGTGGCCGATCATGCGAATCGCAGCTTTTAAGTTAACTACAGACATAAATCTTTATCTTCACAAACGTATACAAACCAATGCCGTTTTTATTGATTTCACAAAAAGCATTTGACCGCGTGCCCCATAACAGCCTACTATACACAATGAGGCTCATTATCATTGATGAAAAAGTACTCAACTGGGTCAAAAAATAAGCAACCGATGGCAAGTCGTTGTGATTAACAATCTTCATTCACCATTTCAGCCTGTTACTTACGATGTGCCCCCGGGTTCCGTGTTAGAACCGACTCCATTTCTCATTCATACAAATGATATTCATCAAGGTATACATTTGCCAAATCTGGCTATATGCAGATTACTGCGTTTCGTACCATCCAATAAAATGTAAAGATTCTATACTATAGAAAGAAGACTTCTATACGATATAAAAATGGTGTTTACAATGGCAAATGAGCGCAAATATTACTAAAACTTAGCTCATGAGTTTTGACACCTCCGGCAAAATAACAGCGGAAACTATACACTACCACTTGGAGACCATCCCACTTAGGTGCATCCCGATCAAGGCAGGCCTGAAGCAATATTTTTTTATTGCATCGATTCTTCCCCATGGAGTAAACGTGCGCTGAATATAATGACAAAAATTTACTTTTCTCGGTGACCAACTTGTATCCGGCGTTGGCTTCTCTCCTTCTCCCAGTCAGCCTTCGGGAATCGATAAAACTGTGCTCCAGTTAAACTTATGTAGGTATTGTTGCGGGCCACAACATAAGACATCTTGCTGCTAGAACGCTGAGTCATGACAAAGATAACCCCCCCCCCTCAAAAAAAAAAGAAAAGAACCTTTTCGCAAAGCTCCGGGAAAGCACAAAGGCACAGCCACGATTTCTGCCACTTGCCGCAGCGCTCGAAGCATTCTAACACCCTACGGATGCACGCTCTGTCGCTAGAGGCGTACCTGTTCATGAAGAGGTAGAAGCGCACTGTGCTTATTGCTGTTCCCTGCTTGTTACAAGACATACACCGCGGCTCTGCTGAGTTTCGTATTCAAGGTTGCCACGGTTCTTCGTCATAGGTACGCAAAAGAATAACAGCAGAGCTACAATGTCACACTATTTCGTGCGTCCAGGTGTGGAGAACGTGAGCACATATCTTACCTAACACGTTCGCAACGAGACGTATTCTTGCGCTCTCGCCTTTTTCCTTCGCACGACAGCTAATGAAATTGGTAAAATCCAACATTTTGATTCACTATATTACGTCCATGGCCATTCACAATGCACCAGTAGCTTCATTTGAGGCCTATCGTCGTAGCGCGCGAAGCTGTCCTTTTGTTTTCGCCGTCACTTTGCAAAATGATGCAGCAAGCACTCCATGGCTTTTTAGTGGGGCGTCTTGCTAAGGTAGTAAAATAATTAGTTTCCTTCTCAACGCTGAAGGCGCTAAATGCACGCAATATTGAGCTAAATGGTTGTTCCACACTGGCATGCTGCTCATGGTTTTTCAGCAAACTGTGCAAAGAAGTCAATCTTTGCTCTAACCAATATTGTTTCTGTAGGTGCCACTATTCGTGACTCCAATTGAGCGCTCTTGTCCCGCTGCAGTTGTCTAGTGGCTAATGTATTCGGCTGCTGACCCGCAGGTCGTATATCGAATCCCGGCTGCGGCAGCTGCATTTCCGATGGAGGTGGAAACGTTGTAGGCCCGTGTGCTCAGATTTGAGTGAACTTTGGAGAACCCCAGGTGGTCGAAGTTTTCGGAGCCCTCCACTATGGCGTCTCTCATAATCATATGGTACTTTTGCGACGTTAAACCCTACATATCAATCAATACAACTGAGGGCTCGCCACCTAGCACAAGGCAATGGCATTAACAGGGTCACCTTTGAAAAGAGACATGCTACTACGTACCGCGCGTTGATAAGTGGCCGCATAGTTGCTTTATTGTTGCCCTGCCACACGCGGGAACCCAAAAACGAAGGAAGCGATGAGCAGAGACCAATTCACAGTGCCAAAATGCACGACATTGCGGTGAAAAGACGCCAACGTATGATTCTACCACTTCCCGATGGATGCAGACGACACGCGATGGAGAACAGCCCTTATCAGAAACTTACGCGTGGGCAAGAAGACACTACGATAGTTAGTTCTAATCAATTTGCTGGCTATAACTTAATTCGACTCAGTGGGTGCATCATAATTTAGCCTGAGTGCATTCTTCTCAATATTCGAGTTTTTCTAAGCACGGAGCACAGCTTCGTTTTTAAGCAAGCGCTTTAGGAAATTCACTGCGTTACGGGTGGTTCTGTTTTCCTTTTTTTGCATATGATTGTTTGTGTGTGAAAGTACGATTTCTAACTAATCTCAAATTAACCTGCTGTAATCCTTACTACTGAATATATATATATATATATATATATATATATATATATATATATTTTATTTTGCATGTGTGCATATACACGTACACAAATGTGCGCGGGAAGGTCGCGCGTGCGTAGCGTGCGTGTATGTTTGTTTGTGCGTATATATAATTTCCGTGCAATCATAGCATGCGTAGTGTCAGTGCTTATATCTGCTTTAAGTTTCAAATACTACCAACCCAAAAAAGTGAGTATTCGAAAGCACGTGGCCTAATTTATGAGAAACCTAACAAGATAGATCGGCGAATGTAAAGAATGGCAGACTCGTACCGCAATCTCAATTATGATTTACCTTACCTCAAGATACACTTACCGAGGCATAGCTCTGTTCTGTAATCTAGTGAACGGCATATGTATTAAATTTTTGACGGTGCAACAGAACTCAATGAGATAGATGCAATCAGCAGCATGAATTGCAGCGTAGATACCTCGATAACTGATTTTTACCTGTAGCAGTACAGCGACGCTGCGCAAAAGTGCTAGCACCATTCGGACGGGCTCGGTACACATGAGCGGTGGCCTTCTTAAGGCTGATTGATTTGTGGGGTTTAACGTCTCAAAACCACCATATGATTATGAGAGACGCAGTAGTGGAGTGCTCCGGAAATTTCGACCACCCGGGGTTCTTTAACGTGCACCCATTTCTGAGCACACGGGCCTACAACATTTCCGCCTCCATCGGAAATGCAGCCGCCGCAGCTGGGATTTGAGACCGCGACCTGCGGGTCAGCAGCCGAGTACCTTAGCCACTAAACAACCACGGCGGGGCCCTTCTTAAGGCTCGCGTTCGCTAGACAAATTCTTTAGCATGAAGTAAAGGTGCGGGTCACCGTAGAAGCTCGATGTGTTAGGGCACAGCGCAACTATTTCCTCTGTTTCACCAATGAAATCTTTTATGCCGATGAGAATACGGCGGTGCATATCCAGTACCTTTTCGCCTCCGACAAAGCAACGTGATCCAATCCCACATTCGAGAAATTCCAGCACAGCGCCAAGCGAAATAAGTGCCGCTTTCACCCTGCTAAGCGTAGTCAGTTTTGTTTTTTTTAACCAGTCTTGCCAGCACACGAAGCATTTTGTGGAGTTGCAAATACCTCTAGCGAGACTAGTAACTTTATATTGTCACGGGGTCGGGACGTTGACGATGGGGGCAGACAGCCGGTCAAAAATTAAACTGTTTATTCAGCCGAACTTGTGGCCACGTAAAATTGATTGATTGATTTATGGGGTTTAACGTCCCAAAACCACCATATGATTATGAGAGAGGCCGTAGTGGAGGGCTCCGGAAATTTTGACCACCTGGGGTTCTTTAACGTGCACCCAAGTCTGAGCACACGAGCCTACAACATTTCCGCCTCCATCGGAAATGCAGCCGCCACAGCCGGGATTTGATCCCGCAACCTGCGGGTCAGCAGCCGAGTACCTTAGCCACTAGACCACCATGGCGGGGCATGGCCACGTAAAAGAAAAGTGAGATTGCAGCAAGACACTGGCACTAATATCAGTGTCGGCCGTCGATCAGCTGAAAAGTGGTGAAGCGTGTCGACATTATTACACGAGTTATCAAATTATCTAGCGTTATCACAATGGCAGCATGGGCTGACGATTTGGTGATTGATTTGTGAGGTTTGACGTCCCAAAACCACCTTATGATTATGAGAGACGCCGTAGTGGAGGGCTTCGGAAATTTCGACCACCTGGGGTTCTTCAACGGGCGGCATGGGTTCCCAACTACTCCGTAATGTTCGCGTAGTGGGCGTAATCTCAAGGAAATGATCTTCTTCCGTCCCGAAGCTGCTCGGGCACTGCAGGCATAGTTTTTGCTGGGAATCGTGGACAGTTTAGTGGGGCGATATCAAAGCTTGAGGAAAGAACGTGGCAATATGCTCTTTAAAGGAGTAGTGCATAGGTCCGCCATCTTGCCTGGTAGAGCAACCACAAATTACGTGGCGAAACCACCCTTTGTTTTTGCAGGTGACTTGCTTAAACATTTCGTTGATCGACAGAGCCTGTGTCCGATCGCCAGTCGACGTGCCAGGCGTGTGAACGACCGGCTAAAAAAAAAAAAAAGAAACGGCGGCTTTTCGAACTCTATTACAGGAGTCCAAAAGCATTTTTTAGTCTCTCCGGAAACGCCAAGCGCTAAAGCGTATCGTAGTGCTGAACAGCACGCACCGCCACTGCCGCATGGTTAACTGGCACCAGCTACAAAAGGAAAGCGATAACTAACAAACACAATATATAGGTCCTCTGAGATTCACGGAGTGCCCCACTAAGACTGCAAAAATGATCATTTTTCAGTATATTTTTCGAAAATGGTGCCCAACCCGCGCAACTACTTCGTGTTAGAAGTTCAAGGGCATGAACATCAGAAAACTAAAAAAAAAACACGAGTACGTATCTAACGAGCTACAGAGCGCACAACGGGCACTTCATATATTCGGGGTGGACGGCAACCGTTTCGGAGGTGTGGCCTGTGTACCAGCTTCTCTACAATGCATGGTTGCTAGTGCCGTCGGAAAACAAATGCCCTACTCTGCTACATAAAGGTAGAATACGTAGTGATTTTATGTGCATTGTCTTCCCAATGAAAGATCGACAGCTTCTTTTTGTTTTTCTACTCAGCAGTAAAAGGCACAATTGAAACACGATTTCTTCCATCGTGTTCCTTGCTAGTGTCCCTAAATAATTCTAAATGCGGGGGGTACTGCTCCCTTCTCCTCCAAACTTCCTGCAGAATGTAAGCCAGTGGAGTTATTGGCGTTCCACGAGGCAGCGGTGTCATGCTAAGTTCATTAGGTGCTTTAATATTGTGTAAAGTATCGCTTCTGAAGGGGCTAAATGACGGGCCGGCCGAGTGTTCCGACCAGCTGCTAAAATGCCAATTGTTCACCAACACTGTTCTGAATAGCTTGTATGCTTCTTCGCTGCTACAGTGCCCCATATTTCGGTATTAGCATTTGTTTTTGTTATTAACATACTTTTCAGTCAGACCAATAGGTTGTCTTCTCTGCGAAGTGCATTGAGGCGATTGTGTACTGTAGCTTGACCACACTGAAAGCGTAGTACGGGCATTGCGAAGGCCAAACAATGCTTACAAAGCAGTTCCTTTCGCTATTTTGTAATGAAGTAGTTCGATAATTATAGGTATGATTCCACTACAATGAAATTCTTGGTGACTAAAGGTTGCACACGCCAGCTGTCTCTTGCTATAGGGACTCTTTCGCTCAGTGTTCGCTTCAACGGAAACCAATCCTGCCAGAAGCTCTTGGTATGAGGCAATAGCATTCAGGGACGTTGCTGGCATAGATTATTTCTCAGTGCTTGTCACCGTGGCCTCCAAGATCCGGACACTTCCTATCTCAAATGCCTCTGTGGAGTTTTTTCGCGTAACTTTTACTTGTATAGAACTCGATATAGGATGAAGCTAAACCTCTCGAGCCCATGTTAGGCATCAAATTTGGCCTTCGTAGACAGTGTTGTGATCAGCCTCCATGTCTTGGCACCTCTTAGGCGCTTGGGATGGTTTCAGTCAAATCTACTGTCACTGCTCCCGTTAATTTGAGAGGCAGTCGCCGGACTAATTCGAAGGGCTAACGTATCGGCCTCCAAAATCGCATCACTAAAGTGCGTAAAATATAGTATTTGTCTCTTTGGGGCGCAGAAAACGCCTTCTGTGGCTCAAAGAACGAGGCAGAGCCAAGATTTAACAAGGGAACAAAAATATATTCGCAAATACGGCGGGTTAAACAACGAACAAACATGTACAATCGGAAATAATCTAATACAATACGTCACCAAACACAGGATACTCAGAACAAAGGGCTACACAACACAACGACATACACTCAATACAACGGGCACATTGAGTGATTGATTTGTGGGGTTTAACGTCCCAAAACTACCATATGATTATGAGAGACGCCGTAGTGGAGGGCTCCGGAAATTTCGACCACCTGGTGTTCTTTAACGTGCACCCAATTCTGAGTACACGGGCCTACAAAATTTCCGCCTCCATCGCAAATGCAGCCGCCACGGCCGGGATTCGATCCCGCGACTACGGGAACAAAGAAGTACACACGCTACAGTGCAATCTCATGCATTAACTCATTAATACACCTATAGACTAACAAGTTCGTCAAACGTATTCAGTGTAAAGTTCTTGGAACAAAGCTTGAATGCTTCTCGTCAAGAAAAATTTCACTGAAACTCCAGCGCCGGTTGTCGTCCTGCTGCGCTCGAGGTTTCTTTCGCGGAAAAATTTCGCGTCGTCAAAGTTCCGTGCTTCAAATACAAAACTTTTTCGCCGGTAACACGTTGGCCACTCACGCGGTGCGACCTCAGAGTACGTCTTCGCCTACAGGCAGTAAACACGCTCTTCTTCTCTTTGTATGACAAGCCATTACTCGCAGATGAAAAACACACTTCTTCGCCTGTTAGTTAGAAAAGCCTTCGTCTATTGGCGAGACTCTCTTCATCTCCTCCTCGTAAGACAAGCCTTCACGCGCTAGAGAAAAACACACATCTTCTGATTGGTGCTCGTTTATGTGCGTTCGCCCTAGGTACCCGAAGTTTCATCTGGGCACCACACAGCCAAAGCTAGGGAAGGGGCGGCACCTTCTACGTAACGTGGCGCAACCCCGCAGCATCACGCCCCTTTCCTTTGAGATATTTCTGGAGTTTGCTGGGTGTTAGATTAGTGGCGTGTAAGATTAACCGTGTAGGTTAGTTGCGTGTCGGCGGCGCTTTCAAGGATGAGAGAAGGCGTGCGCACAGAGTCTTCTGATGTTTTAAAGACAACGGTGTTTCTTGGGGACCTTCGACGCAAAAATTTTGGTCTGTGTGTCTGTTTGTACATTTGTCTGTTTGTCCACCTTTAACGATACATCAAACAGCATCAAACGATACCCCAAACGGCCAGCCCCATCCACAGCGCCCACCAATATTGCTCAAGATTCAGCGTTCATACTTGTGCAATTGCCAAAAAAAGCAATTATTACGCATATATAAGGCATCGTAACAACACATCAATATTCTGTATGTGTGTCTTTATACTATAAAAGGCATACATAAGTAATTCTAAGGACCGTAACACTTATGGCGATGCGCTGACAGTGTAACGCTTGCACGGAAAGGCGAGTGTTTCCAACCCTTTGTTAACATGACATGGTGGTGGCACCTTACCGTCGCCTTGCGCTCTGCACTTTATCCCCTCCGAAACGGGCGCTCACGCAGCGCGCTTCGTTTTCTAAGATAACTGCCAGATAGCGCTCCTGTCTCACGTGTGACGTGACTTGATGCGCTTGTTTACCTCCGCTACACGCTCGAGGCACTCTAACGCAGAGCCTCCAGAATACCATTCACCAACTTTCTTGCACTGAACATAAAAAAAACGTTTTGTTCACTGTCTCCAGACGCAAGTCTATCGTCTTTCGACGACATTTGCAGTGTAACACGCAGATACGGGATAAATTTTTTTACTTGTTATTGGGCCAAGTTCAGTGGCGTTCGAACAGCACCTGGTATGGTCACAGCTGTTAGATATCGGTGGGGGGGGGGGGGGGGGGCACGCTTTTTTGGGCGCTCGTTTGTGATACCTGCCCTGATTTCTTCCGACTTTCTACGCTGCCCGAGGTATCCAGAAGCGGCGACAACCTGAAAGCTGTACTGGTAATATTTGAGGGCTGTTGGTTCCACTAGTGAAAACCTTTTTTGACTCGCCTGACCTTCTGATGACTTAGGAAGGGTTATTGCAGTTGGAGCTGCTTAGAAAAGGTAGTTACCTCTGCGCTGATTTCATCATCAAGGGGCATAGTAAAATGAACCAGGCGTTTTGAATTTGCCCTCTGGGACGTTTCCCACTGTCTGCGGCCGGCCTGGCGCCGCAGCCACACCTCTGAGTCAAGACTGCACGTGAGACGCCACGTCATTGCAATGTGCCATGTTGTGCCATCTAAATGCATTGTGTCTAGTATTGAGTTTCTTCCTCGCCGTGGGATAAACTAGGTGTAACTCTTCCTTCTTTCCTGGGTTGGGGAGAAGTGTTTGAGCTTCCCGTTTTGGGGTGGAGTTGAACCCTCCTTCTTCATTGAACTAATTTTTTTCTCCCTCCGGGAATCTTGAGGCACCCATGCTTAAAAACGCGAGCGCCAACACGCTCACAGATGCTACCATCATTCACGCTAACTTCATCATAAAAATTACTGTGAATAAACTTTCCTGATATCAACTCTAGCTCCTCTGATTTTCTTCTCCTTAGACACTTAGTCGACACTGACACTTGGTCGACTCTGGTCCGGGCTTAGTGCCCCCATCGCAACAAGACTGAAATGCGTCGAGAAAATATTTTGTTTCGGAGGAAGTTCTTCGCGACACGACGGTAAATTATTTCAAGGGTTCCAGCGTTTACCAATACTGTTACGTGATATCCTGGAACTGCGTCGGCGTCAAGTACATAGGGTTATTTACGGCTGAGAAGCAGATGGGAGGTGAGTGTGCAATAAAAGGTATTTATTCGGGCATTCTTTTTTCACTGATCTTCATAATCGCGTGCAGCATAAATGAGTGCCATATAACACTATAAATCCTCTCTCTGTTCACTTAATTGACTATAAAAAGTTGGCAGTGGCGCTTGGTGTCATACGTACTCAACATGTGGGAGAATCAATAGTGATTAGTTCCTTTGGCTCTCGAACGCATAAGTTATAACAAAGCTTTTAATTATTGTATGGGGCCACAAAGCTCTTCACAAACAACGCCACGCTTTTCTCGCTGGGTTTACCACAGAGTCACTTTCAAAACCAGTTGACTGTAACGAAAGGATATTACGAGCGTTTAATTCATAACTGATGGCAATCCTTGCGTCAGCAAGCCCATGTCAAGGCTAGTCACAGAACAAGACACCTCAAGCTCTCCCATACTGTAGTTATCGAGGCCATCGTCATCGATAAACATCAGTGTAATTTAGGCATTACGAAAGTATTACATGAAGCTATACATACTTTAATTTTTTACTACTGGGCATGCCACATATACTTAGATAGGTGACATTTTTGCTAGATTTCAAAAAATATAGTGACTTTTGACAACTTTTTTCTCGTAGTTTGGAGACATCGACTTGCAAGTCAGTGACGACCCTGGTGTGAGCCCCGAGCTTTCCTATCTGAAACTCTAGGGTCTGGCTCTAGGCATGGATACAGAGCGAGGGGGCCGGAGAGATTGGTACCTTCCTACTCCTCTGAAAGGGGGGGGGGGGGGTCAATGCTTGCACCATACTTTGACCTATTAAGGAGGGGAAACCTTCGCTATCTCTAAAGAGGAACCCCGTGCACGCCTATGGAACTCTGTGCACTTCTGTGGTGCTGACGCAAAATTCGTAGGTTTAATGCCGGCATTGGCGATTCCATTTCGATGGGGGCCAAACACTTGTGGTGCATCTGCTATTCTGGGTCAGTTAAGAATAAAGAAGTCCACGTGGCAGAAGTTATGAAGGGCTATGGCTTGCCTAGAAGTCATTTCCTGGTTTTGATGCGTAAGACCCCACATGCTGTATTGGTTAGTAGGTGCATGTATGGAACCTACAGTGAACTTGGCGTCAAAATGACGGCCGCACTGAAAATAAGAGGGAATACTTATAGAACGGGCGCTCTCATACAATTATTTAAGAAGTACTTGAAATGAGTCTGGTTTCATTATTCAGTGACGAAGGCTCAAGAAAGTTGTGCATGCGTTGGCGAAAATTACCTGAATTAGAAAGCCTTCCTAAACGAATAAACAGTTTTGAGCACTCGTCCCGTTCAGTGTAGTCATGATTTTGGCATGACGTTGACTTTTGATTCTATTACTTGCACAGTTTTCGTAATTTGTCTTTTTCTACAGGTTATGTCTTGGGAACACTGGAGGCATCGGCCCCCATCGGCATCAAGTCGCACGCTTCTAAACTCCTGAACAGAGACGAAACTAGTAAGCTTACGTTGCCTTCCGTTTTCCTTGTTTTCCCGGCGCCCTAAAAGTTTAATACAGAGCGGCAAACCAAATTTCGTCCTCTGAGACGCAGGCAGGATCACATGCGAAGGAATGCGAGACGATGCAATGAGAGCTCAACTATCGTAAGAGTGCAATAGCAACCGGTGATTAAGGTGGTGGTCCCACTCCAGCCGCAACCACTCCGCCTTTTACGCATTGTTTGCGGATGCACTGGGCGTGCTGCGCTTCACACAGCAAACTGAATTTGGCTACTTCAGAAAGCTTATTATCCCCTCTTTTGAATTACATATGATTTTATTGCCTGGTTGGAAGCGTTACCTGGTAGCAATAAAAATAGTGTGAGCAGCAAAAGCATTTTCGTTCCACAAGCTTTCGTTGTACTGCGAGTTCGGCGAAACTATTCAACGTAACAAAGCGTAATTTACTGTTTCCTTCAAACCAAACGCCATTGAAGTTCATATGAAAAACATTGGATATAAACTAATTAGTAATTTATTTACGTTGCAGTGAAAATGGACAACTAAATGAAGGTTTGTGTAGAATTATCTTTTTTTTTCTTTACATAGCAAAACCATAATGTATGTAGACTACAGTAAACTTATTTTTCATGCGAAGTCGCTTAGTGCTCTGACAAAATCTTGATGAATTATTACTGTGTCAATGGGGCAGTTTATGGCTGTACTTGATCACGAATTACCGATGAAGCGACGAAACTATACAAGCTGATACTCTGAACTTCTATATAATGAAGCAGCAGGCTCTGTTTTGTGAACTTATAAAGAACAGAAAAATATTTTATCTTTTTTGACCAACCTACAAGACAGCAATGAATATAGCTAATTTTTCTGCTGGCCAATTTCGTAAAAACTCGCTTTTTTTTCTTTTACGCGCTAACTACCAACGAGTATTGCGCATTAGTAGATGCATATTATGTCTTGTATCCATTTGTGCTCACTAACTTGACCACTCAGTGCTTCAAACTAAATATTTTCACTGAATCATAAATTTCACATGCGTTGTTTGGTGGTAGCTCCATCAATTCAATGAAAAATCAAATTGTTTTATGTGAGCTAAAGCGTTCGCCGAACATGGCGCAATTAGACATAATGAAAGGGGTAAAACAGGTATAGATTATATTTTCAGACTTCATAGTTTGCTTCACAAGGTAGGTCTAGTCACCGTGCGTGACAAACACCAACCGCAAAAAAAGGAGGGCTGAGTAATGAATCCTTTCTACTCGCACCACGTCAGCAGGGGGGGGGGGGGGGAGGGCGGTGTCATCAAGTGGCAAATGGTGTTCGGTACGCCGGGAAATTGCGCGTCCGTGACGCGTTCGCAGAACCAGCGTTCCCCACCACGTCTTTAGTAATGTGCATCTCTTCGTGGTTCAGCTGCTCGTGTATTGTGCGTTCCTATGAGCTTTTTAATGCTTGTGAGGTTCGAACTTCTGAAAGGAAGGACGCTGACATGCCGTGCGAGTGATATGTATATAGTGCCGCCTCAAAGGGAACACGATGTTTTTTTAAATGCGAAGCATTTCTTAGCGAACATCGGTAACTTCGAGCGTATCTATCTATCTATCTATCTATCTATCTATCTATCTATCTATCTATCTATCTATCTATCTATCTATCTATCTATCTATCTATCTATCTATCTATCTATCTATCTATCTATCTATCTATCTATCTATCTATCTATCTATCTATCTATCCGCTTACGTCTGGGTGCTCTTATGATCGCGTGGACCAAATTTATTATAGGAGGATAAGATAATTTCATGAATATGACGCGATAGTCCAGACATGAATACTTTCATAATCCGGACGCGTACGCCGTCAAACACCTTCCACTAGAGAGTGGCACAAACCTGCGGTTCGCCCCGCCGCGGTGGTCTAGTGGCTAAGGTACTCGGCTGCTGACCCGCAGGGCGCGGGTTCGAATCCCGGCTGCGGCGGCTGCATTTCCGATGGAGGCGGAAATGTTGTAGGCCCGTGTGCTCAGATTTGGGTGCACGTTAAAGAACCCCAGGTGGTCTAAATTTCCGGAGCCCTCCACTACGGCGTCTCTCATAATCATATAGTGGTTTTGGGACGTTAAACCCCACATATCAATCAATCAAACTTGCGGGCCGGTATGTGCCACCGGTTATCGACACTTTGAATCGGCGCAGCAACGACGAGAGTTTTAAGACGTAAGTGTTAGGAAAAACTTGACATCAGCAACGCTGATCCAAAGAATACAAAGAATTAGTGTGAAGGTCTCAGCAGAAATCGAACTCAAGCATTATACATGGCAATCAAGCAATCTACTACAAAGCCACGCCAGGTCTAAGAACTACTTTTCAAATAGACTCTAACGTTCGTGAAACGTTAATTGTGGTTGCCTTGCTGGCTATCCAACTATATTAATATTACATATCTACTTCTACGATGCAGTCGTGACGTCGGGTTAACGTCAATTGTACTTAGGTGTCATGCGCTGAAGTCTATTTATGTAAGAGCGTTCAGGGTTACCATCCTCGCGAGCACCAGCGCTTCATATCAGCTTATCGCTTCTGGTGTTGCTAATACTAATGTTTTTATGTGATATCATCACGCAAGTGCAAAAAAACTTGTTATACAAACATCTGCAACGTGTGTCTGCGCGTGCAAGATTTATACATATATATGGCGTCATTTCATGAAGTGTCACGATATAGAAATTGCACCATGGTCGCCTTCCATACGCATCACTCGCATAACATCGAATAATAAGGTACGTAGGATAGGCCGATTTGTTTTTTAAAAAAGTGTGGCGGCAACCTAAATGGCAAACTTGTTGACGGTGCCTGTAGGTCGATATAAAGAAAATCCACAATTTTCCAAAGCAGATGGGTGTATTCCTGCCGACATAGCAGAAGCATAAACAAAACTGGATTCTGTAACTGTTTCGCTCTAAGAAAAGTATACTTAACGCATTGTTTTAAGTATAGATTTTTTCCAAGAGCTATCAATGAATGGAATTCGTTGAGCGATAAATTCGTTTCAAGCTCATCCATAGATATGTTTTTAAAACACCTAGCACATATCCTAGTTTGTAATTAATATTATTTTATTTGTGTCTGCATGCTATAGTACATTCAATGATTAACCTTTTCAGCCCTGCACTTTTCATTTTAGTCGGATGCACTTTTTGGGTGTTTTTTTCTAGTAGTTAGAACCTCAGAAGAACACAAACAAAGAACTCAGCCACTGGAGCAAGCATTTTTGGAATAATTAACGAGGTATCAAATTAGGTAATTAGGACCCAGTGATTGAAAGCTGAAAAAAATGGCTGCTCTTTTTCCTGCCAGTCAACAGTGTACAGAAAATAGGAACCAACGTCTTAATTAACAGCCTAATACTCACTGAAACAGCTTCGGTATGTCGTTCCAAAAATGGCGCTTATCCACGTCACCTTACACGCCTCGGCTTCGCCGAAGACCTTAGCCGCGCTTCTTCTTTGTGGCTGCTACCTCCACAAGCATGCCGCAATAGTGACGTTAAGGTGGTAGGCCACCTTCAAAAGTCTTTTTTTCGCGAAAATAAAGTTTTAGGGTTTTGTTTTTCTTGCACGCCCAAACATTCGCATATATGTTGCATCAAAATCCTCCTGGCGTCATTACTTTGCGAGTTACAGCAAGTTTTCCATACCCTGTGCTCCTATAAGCAAAACCGAAACCACATTTCCAACTGTGATTTTGGTTTCGAAAAACCGCTTTCAAAGGCAAGTGTTGTTTCGTCTATAATAATGCTATTCAAAATACTTTATGCATTTTATTGTGACTGTTATATAAGATGAGGTCATTAAATACAACTTTGTGTTTAGATGTCTTCGTTAGTCTTTAACAACAGCTACAAGGGGGACGCTCGATGCTTGTCGGAATTTTTGTTGCTGGCCTTAGTCAGGCTAAGTCAGTCTTCGTTCTGCACTTGTTCCACGTGTAAACGCTACTAGGGCTGTATCCTTAGGCCACCTGGACCATATTACGACCAGCACGTGGAAGTGCTGAACACAGAAGACGAGGAAGCGCAAGTTTGCTGGAAATCGCTACACGATGACGAGGCTGCCTAATGGCACAGACGCCGGTATTTCGGCGACTGCGAAGAAGCTTGGGGACATAAACAAGGCGTACCAGGCTCCACTAGGGAGTTCTGTGCTCCAAGGGAACAGGATAAAGGACATTGGTATTCTTTCTTCAGTGTTTTCATCGCTGGCATGTTCCAAATGCATGAACACAACACAGCTCGAGAAACGCTCTCACCAAGGGATATGCTCGGCTTGTGCGGTCGTGTGTACTGACTGTGGGTTCAAGCGCCCATTTCATACATCGAGAAATGTGGGCCGTGCCAATGAGAACAATTTACGTCTGGTTTACACGATGCGCCAGCTAGGAAAAAGGCACGCTGGTGCGAAAATTTTTTCCAAAGTCATGAACATGCCTGCTTCTCCCCGTCACTCCACCTGCCACAAATTGTCATCGCGGCTTTCTGCAGCGGCAGGAGAAGTGGAGTCGAAGTTGATGACTGATGCTGCTGTGAAATTTCATCGTGTTGTGGGGAGTGCCGAGTGTGGTGTTTCAGGTGATGGCACGTGGCAGAAGCGTGGCCATTCATCTTTGAACGATTGTGTGTCTGTGATTTCTGTTGACACGGAAAAGGTTATTGATGTTGAGGCCCTTTCTAGTTCGTGTAAGTCTTGTAAAACCAAAAGCAAGTTGAGGCAAGATAGTGCTTCTTACCAGGAATAGAAGGCAAACCACACTTCCTACCAAGCAAACCATGAAGGAAGTGTTGGCAGTATGGAGACGGTTGGTCTATACCGAATATTTGAAAGGTCGAAAGGCAAAAGAGATTTGAAGTACCTGCAGTACTACAGCGATGGTGATTTCAAGAGCTATGCCAAGGTCATAGACATGTATGGAAAGGACAGTGTGCAGAAACTGGAATGTATTGGGCATGTCCAGAAGCATGTTGGCTGCCGCCTCAGGAAACTGAAGAAGAGAGTGCGTGGACTCGGTGGTAAGGGAAAGCTCACTGATGCCCTCATTGACTGCCTGCAAAATTACTATGGCATCGCCATAAGGGCTAATGTGGGCAATCTTTCTGCAATGAAAAAGGCTACCCTTGCCAGTCTTTTTCATTGCAGCTCTACCGACAAGCAGCCGAGACATGGCCTGTGTCCACTTGGACCAAAAAGCTGGTGCGGATACCAAAGGGTTGAAGCACTCGGCCAAGCGAAATATGTACACAAAGGAGGACTTCCAAATGATGTGCCCAACAAAGTTAAAACTGTATACAGGGATCTGTGCTAAGATGAACTTCTAATGAAGTGCCTTCATGGAACGACTCAAAGTGCTAATGAGTGTTTCAATGGTCTAATATGGCAGCGGGCACCCAAAGAGATCTACGTAAGCTTGCCTACAGTAATGTTTGCCTTTCATGATGCTGTGGCAAATCTTTAATAATAGCTGTGTAAGCACCCTAGATATCCTGAGTCAAGCTGGCATAGAACCAGGGTACCACACGACGTAAGCTTGCATCGCCAGGGATCACCTGCGCATGCAGAATGCTAAACGCAAGTCAGCGGATGAGACAAAAAAGACCAGGAAGAAAAGACGAGCAGCCACCGGAACAAAAGGAGACAATAATGCTTCTGCAGAGGGGCCCAGCTATGAATCTTGTGCATTTTAGGCCTGCATGCGAAGATTGTGACGCTTTTTACAAGCTCGGAAATCTTTGTTTACGTTTTTCTGAAAATAACAGTTTGCCCCAAATGTTGCGACGCAAACTACCATAACGTATTTCTCAGCGTATACTTTGAACTGATATTTTGCAAAGTTATTTGCAACATATATATCTGTGCAGTGAACTAGAATGAAAGAAATCCATCGAATATTTTTTCGTTCACAGCTGGATTCTCCGACAGGTTCAGTCTAAATTGGCTCTTTTTCCCTGTTTTTTGGCTTTTTAGCATTATTTCCTTGATATTCACTGCATAATATTTATTCTAGTTCACTGCATAGCTCCAACCATTAGTTACACAAATGTCAAAGCTTTACTGAATAAAGCCACCCATTAGTCACTTATCACAGCTGGTGAGGCTAGCACATTTAATGCAATTTTTGACAAAGATTACCTCCCAATATATAAGTATTCAATATTTGCACTGTAAATAGCTGTGTAAATTAAATAAGACATGCTGGTTTTGAGGAAAAAGTTATTTCAATGCTGCCTGCCCTTCAAAAACTTTTTTGTTTTTGAGTGGCCTACCACCTTAAGTGCTGTGGGGATCAATGAAGAGCTATGACCCCAAGAACGAGCAGTATTAGTTACGTTTCCAAAACACTAGAAGAAATATTTTGCGGTGGTGTCAATCGATACCTCCATGGCCGAAAGGGGTAAGTTCTGGGTTCTGTTTTTGGTTGCGCTTTTTTATTACTTCATTCTTGTCCCCTAATTTGTTATTTGTGACTATATTTGTTTTGTTCTTAGAAATATCGCTATGTTTTCGTGTATTTTTTCCCACTCCTGTAACAGCCCTATGTAAGGGCCAACAGTATCCGTAAATAAAACATTATTAAATAATACGTTTTAGTTCATCAGCTTAGGCTCACTGTGAATATTACAACTTCATTTCTTTTTCCCTTCACTATGCTTAAACGTTCTACTTTTCATGGTTTTAAACTAAACGGCTTCGTCATTTCTTACCTCTGAGGCTTTCTCTCCGAGCAACAATTTAGTCAACCGTAAACCTGCATCACAAATCGGCGTCTGCTATGACAGAAGGAAGCCGTTAGTAATATAGTGGTAGTAGCGGTAGGTGTATTCTTATTAGGAATATGGCTAGCCCACGAGATCAAGTGGCTTTGGCCGAGCGCATGGGGCTCGAGAGCGAAGAGCTAGAGGCGTGGTTGGATGAGCAAGAGGCGTGGGCACGAAGTGAACGAGCTGCAGTACGTGAGAAAAGAAAGGAGCTGCTAGAACTGGTAGAAAAAAAAGAAAATTGCAGTCGCAGCTTAAAGTTAGTGAATCGGAAGGCACTCGTAGTGAGTCGAGAACGGTTGACAGAGGATCGGGAAGGAATGCTTTCGGGAACGTGAATCCTGACAGCCTGATTGCAGGATTTGATTGAAACCTGGACGAATTGGATGCATACCTAAAGAGGTTGAAGAACGTCACTATCGCACAAGAATGACAGAAAGGAAAATGGACCACAGCTTTAAGCTTATGTTTGAGTTAGGAGGCCTTGCAAGTCTTTAGACGGTCGTGTCCTGAATAATCCTTCCACTATAATAAGGCGAAGTTAGCTTTGCGTCGTTGTTTTTTTTTGTTTTTTTTACTGCGGAAGGTTGCCAGGAGAAGTTTCGCCTGAGCAAGCACCAAGATGGTGAGACCGGAAAACAATACGCGGAGATGCTTTTGAGTTTCTTTGATCGGCGGGTGGAAATGTCAAAGATGAACAAAAAGTATTTTGCACTCCATAATTTAATAGTGTCGAGATCATTTTTTAATAACTGTCATCAACAAATAGCGCTGTTTCTTGGTGAAAAGAAACGCAGCAAGCTTGAAGACATAGCAGAACTTGCTCCTGTTTTGTGAGAGAACGAAGAATAGTATCATCATGGAGAAGAGCGGAGGCTTATTTGAGAGAACGGCCATGGAGTGTTTCGCGTGTGGCAAATTTGGTCACAGGGCCCCAGATCGCCGAACCAAGCTTAAAAAATCTTACTGTGAAAATTGCCAAAAACAAGGTACGATACTAAGGTCTGCACAAGGAGATGGTTATATGAAGAAAACGTCTTGTTTGCTGTCTCCCGAAGAGAACCCCACTGAAAGTACCAATCGATCATACAAAGAACCAGAGGAACATGTTGCTAGCGCATTGAGAACTCACCTAAAAGCTGTGACTCGCCAGATGCCGGTGTTGCAGGGACAATCGTTTGGCCAGATAGTTTCAGTGCTGTGAGACGCGCGTAGTAGTATGCTAGTATTCCGTCAATTTCTGGTGCCAGATGAAGCTCTAACAGGTACTATTGCCACATTGTACCTCGCTGGTGGCTGTACTATCAGTGTGATGAAGGCAAAGGTTGAAATTCAGTGGTCAAATGCGTTATAAAACTTTTGTACAATGTCATTGTTGGCAATGTTTCAGGAGCAAGGGAAGTTCAAGACACCGAAGAAAAGGGGAAATAGAAAATTCTAGAAGTAAGTCGAGATAGGAAAATTCAGCAAGTGGAAGAGGAAAGAATGAAAAAGATTCACCAGGTTCTGTGGTGGTCGGCGTCAAGGGCTGAGAACAGTCTACAACATGTAAGGTCGACATAAACACATTGAATATGACCAGATAAAATGTGAGTAAGGCTGAAAAAGAAGACAGGACTTTAGATTCTTCTAGAATGAAAGTGGTTCAAGTCCTTTAGAAAGCTTCCCACTCACTCGTTCATGGTATAAAATGGTATTTTATACCATTGCTACCATGGTTCCTCAGACGAAATGATCCAACGGGTGTGCTACATTAAAAACTGGATGGTCAACACTTCACACAAAATACTCGGTTAGCAAGGGCACATATTCTTCGCGGCAGTACGGGTTTTGCTTCAATATCATCGTAGCAAACACTCGGGCTGCTTCTCTGGTCGTGAACCCGATCTCGTCAAGTGCTGGCTTTCGCTCACGAAACTTTGATGGCGGGACATCAAAGAGTGAAAAAAAGACCATTGACCAAGTTTTAGGCGCATTCTACCGGCCTGGCGTTCAGGATCACATGAAAAGGTATGTGCGCTTTTGCGACATATGTCCTTTGACCTATCGGAAAAGCCTCCTCAGGGGCGTTTGTGAAAGCAGGCGTTTGGTCTGTAGCAACACCACGAACCCGAGCTTACGGGGGGTTTCGACTCCCTCCCACGCATAGACGTGCGTGGCTGGGCCGTGTACGGGGAAAAGAGGATCCTGGGGGTTGAGCCGACGCCGAGTGATTGGACCTTCAAGGCCCCCCGGCAGAGGCAACACGCCACCTTGGCCTCCGCTTCATGTAGGCGGCACCCATGGGCTTGACCCACCCAGGGGAAATTGGCAGTCGCCTTTTCCTATCTCTCTGTCCCTACATCTTCGTCTTTATCTCTCACTTTTCATCTGTCCTGTCTTCTACTCTCTTCCATTTACTTCCAAACTTCTTGGCGGCTAGGGTTAGCCCTGTGCAAATAGCCTACCTTGGTCTAGGAGCATCGGGTTATAGTAGCGTCGTACAGATGGCATCTGCAAGTTTCAGCATACGCAAACTTGCAGCGTCCCTTCGTTCTGCTCCGTGGTGGGTGGCCGCCAACGCTTCTGAATTAAATTAAAGAGGCATGCATAGAGCTTTTCCTCTGTTAATGATCGTACCGGCTTAAAGCTCGTACGCAACAAAGACTGATTTTTTCAAACATTCTAATGAAAACTTCTCCTATTTTTATGTCATCCATAGTAATAAAACTGGCAAGCAAGCCAGAACTGTATCCCCTTTCGTATTAGCCATGTGTCTTGGAGAAACTCGTGGGTGCAGAGCTACCAAAATGGTCAGCGGAGACCTCTTCCTCAGTGTTCGAAAAAAAGAACAGTTTGAAAAGCTACACAATCTTTCAACTTTTGGTGACACTCAAATCACTGTAACACCAAACAGATCAATGAACACAACTCGTGGATTGGTATTTGACGCTGATTTGCTTGGCCTGACCGAAGCGGAAATTCTAGAGGCATGGAAGAGTGAGAAGGTGACCAATGTACAAAGGATCGCCATCAGAAGAAATAATAATGAACATCAACAAAACACATAATACTCACGTTCGCTTTCAGTAATCTGCCAGAAACTATTCAAACTGGGTACACGAAGACTTCGATGAGGCCATATATACCTAACCCACATCGTTGTTTGAAATGTCAGAGGTATGGCCATGGCTCGCAAAGCTGTCGTGGTCATCAAACTTGTGCACAATGAGAGTGTCAGGCCACAATTCCGACAACTGCAAAGAACCGTCATACTGTGTGAACTGTGGCGGAAATCATGCCGCATACTCACGGTCCTGTTCATTTTGTAAAAAAAGAAACAGAGATTATCACGTTGAATATAAAAGAAAACATCACACTCAAAGAAGCAAGAAGAAGAGTGTCACCATTTGATGGCCCCACATATGCTGATGCGGCGCGCCAAGGGGCACCGCCGCACCTGCCCTCGCCACTCCTTTTATCAGTGAAGAGCAAGCCTTCGGCAGTGGCGCCTGCCCCCAAGGCGGCGGTAGTTCAATCTACTCCACCTCCTAGCGAATCGAGACCGGAGACTCCAGGGTCCTCTGGTCTCAAGGCCTCACCTCACCAGGCAAGGCCCAAAATCCGAACGACCTGCTCGAACGTGCGGGCATCCAGTGCCTCCGAGGAGGCAGTGAAAACAATCGGTACCCTTGGTGCCGAAAGAGCGGCGTGGCTCCTTGGAATGTGCCAAGAAAGATAAAAAGCCAATAACAGGGCCGGATGATCGTTCTGCCACCTGAATCATCAAGTTCACTCCAACGCAGGATTTTCTCTGTACCCACAGCAGAATCTCTTCTTTATATGCAGACAGAAATATTACAGTGGAACATCGGAGGCCTTCTTCGAAACCTCGATGACTCACAAGAACTCCTTCATAAACACAATCCAAGACTGCTGTGTGTACAAGAGACGAATTTAAATTAAAAACACACACAAACTTTCTACGTAACTACGTTATCTTCCGAAAGGATAAAGGGGATGTCATGCCACCATCCGGTGGTGTAGATGTTATAGTTAGTCAAGAGATAGCATGTACAATTACCCCTTCAAACTTCCCTCAAGGCGGTGGCTGTCGGAGCAGTTCTTCTGAACAAACTCGTCACCGTCGGCTCTTTGTACATACTTGCACACCACCGTCTGGAAAAACGTGAACTCCAGTCTTTAAATGAATGAACTACCTGAACTTTATATGGTCCTTGGGGACCTGAACGCACATAGCGGTTTATGGGGTGATTCTCGCTGTGATGCACGAGGTCGTTTCAGTGACCAGTTTCTCTTCTCTTACGGTGCCTGTCTGTTAAATAGAAAGAAACCAACACACTATAACATCGCCAACAAGACATGTTCATATATAGACCTAAGTATCGTATCTGCTTCACTTCTACCACTACTGAAATGGAAAGTCATAAATATTCCATTTGGAAGTGACTATTTTTTCTTTAGTTTTCAGTACACCAACAATATATGAATGTCCTCCACATGTTCCTAAATGGCTGATAAACAAAGCCGACTGGCAACAGTTTTATAACATTACTCATTTAAGTTGGACTGAAAGATGTGGGTTAGGCATAGATAAAGCTGCGCAGTACTTCAAAGCTTTTCTTATTGACGCAGCAGCCAAGTGTATCCTACAAACATATGGACTGCCAGACAAGGGACGCGTGCCATGGTAAAACATTGAATGTCAAAATGCACGAAAGGAGCAGAAGAAGGCATGGAGGTTGCGGCGGAACTGCTCTGGCCACACTTTTCACAGAAACCTCGGGGACTTTGGCTGAGCCACATTTCTTCACAGGGCAGCTCACTAGCAACGTGACAACGTGTGCAAAGAAGGGAAACCAATAAAAAAACAAGAAACCAAAGAAAGAACACCGTGGATGAAAGGCGAGAAAATGGGAGGTTGGTGTAAAGGAAAACATATACTTAGCGGGCTCGGGAGAGAGCACTTTTTTTTTCTTTGGTTGGAACCGGATTCAGACAGTCGACATCGAACATAAACGACGCAGAATAAACCGCAACAAAATTGGGGAGAGGACAGCGCTGACACAGCGTTGAGAGGGGAGACCACCCCTGTCGGCCCCTTCCACCCCTCGGAACCGCTACTGGGGTTGGCACAGCGCCTTTGAGTGAGTGTAGAGGGATTGTAAAAGAGAAAAGGTTGGATAAGGAACAAAAAAAACTTATGGTCTGAAGGTTACTCCATAGAATGCTTGCTTTACATGGAAGCGAAAAATTTCTGTAGATGTTGACAAATTTTCCTTTTCCATATACTTAGCGGGCTCGGGAGAGAGCACTTTTTTTTTCATTGGTTGGAACCGGATTCAGGCAGTCGACATCGGACATAAACGACACAGAATGAACCGCAACGAAATTGGGGAGAGGACAGCGCTGACACAGCGTTTAGAGTGGAGACCACCCCTGTCAGCCCCTTCCACCCCTCGGAACCGCTACTGGGGATGGCACAGCGCCTTTGAGTGAGTGTAGAGGGATTGTAAAAGAGAAAAGGTTGGATAAGGAACAAAAAAAACTTATGGTCTGAAGGTTACTCCATAGAATGCTTGCTTTACATGGAAGCGAAAAATTTCTGTAGATGTTGACAAATTTTCCTTTTCCATATACTTAGCGGGCTCGGGAGAGAGCACTTTTTTTTTCTTTGGTTGGAACCGGATTCAGGCAGTCGACATCGAACATAAACGACACAGAATGAACCGCAACGAAATTGGCGAGAGGACAGCGCTGACACAGCGTTTAGAGTGGAGACCACCCCTGTCGGCCCCTTCCACCCCTCGGAACCGCTACTGGGGATGGCACAGCGCCTTTGAGTGAGTGTAGAGGGATTGTAAAAGAGAAAAGGTTGGATAAGGAACAAAAAAAAAGTTATGGTCTGAAGGTTACTCCATAGAATGCTTGCTTTACGTGGAAGCGAAAAATTTCTGTAGATGTTGACAAATTTCCCTTTTCCATATACTTAGCGGGCTCAGGAGAGAGCACTTTTTTTTCTTTGGTTGGAACCGGATTCAGGCAGTCGACATCGGACATAAACGACACAGAATGAACCGCAACGAAATTGGGGAGAGGACAGCGCTGACACAGCGTTGAGAGTGGAGACCACCCCTGTCGGCCCCTTCCACCCCTCGGAACCACTACTGGGGATGGCACAGCACCTTTGAGTGAGTGTAGAGGGATTGTAAAAGAGAAAAGGTTGGATAAGGAACAAAAAAAACTTATGGTCTGAAGGTTACGCCGTCGAATGCTTGCTTTACGTGGAAGCCAAAAATTTCTGTAGATGTTGACAAATTTCCCTTTTCCATATACTTAGCGGGCTCGGGAGAGAGCACTTTTTTTTTCTTTGGTTGGAACCGGATTCAGGCAGTCGACATCGGACATAAACGACACAGAATGAACCGCAACGAAATTGGGGAGAGGACAGCGCTGACACAGCGTTTAGAGTGGAGACCACCCCTGTCGGCCCCCTCCACCCCTCGGAACCACTACTGGGGATGGCACAGCGCCTTTGAGTGAGTGTAGAGGGATTGTAAAAGAGAAAAGGTTGGATAAGGAACAAAAAAAAGTTATGGTCTGAAGGTTACTCCATAGAATGCTTGCTTTACGTGGAAGCGAAAAATTTCTGTAGATGTTGACAAATTTCCCTTTTCCATATACTTAGCGGGCTCGGGAGAGAGCACTTTTTTTTTCTTTGGTTGGAACCGGATTCAGGCAGTCCACAGCGGACATAAACGACACAGAATGAACCGCAACGAAATTGGGGAGAGGACAGCGCTGACACAGCGTTTAGAGTGGAGACCACCCCTGTCGGCCCCTTCCACCCCTCGGAACCGCTACTGGGGATGGCACAGCGCCTTTGAGTGAGTGTAGAGGGATTGTAAAAGAGAAAAGGTTGGATAAGGAACAAAAAAAAAGTTATGGTCTGAAGGTTACTCCATAGAATGCTTGCTTTACGTGGAAGCGAAAAATTTCTGTAGATGTTGACAAATTTCCCTTTTCCATATACTTAGCGGGCTCAGGAGAGAGCACTTTTTTTTTCTTTGGTTGGAACCGGATTCAGGCAGTCGACATCGGACATAAACGACACAGAATGAACCGCAACGAAATTGGGGAGAGGACAGCGCTGACACAGCGTTGAGAGTGGAGACCACCCCTGTCGGCCCCTTCCACCCCTCGGAACCGCTACTGGGGATGGCACAGCGCCTTTGAGTGAGTGTAGAGGGATTGTAAAAGAGAAAAGGTTGGATAAGGAACAAAAAAAAAGTTATGGTCTGAAGGTTACTCCATAGAATGCTTGCTTTACGTGGAAGCGAAAAATTTCTGTAGATGTTGACAAATTTCCCTTTTCCATATACTTAGCGGGCTCAGGAGAGAGCACTTTTTTTTCTTTGGTTGGAACCGGATTCAGGCAGTCGACATCGGACATAAACGACACAGAATGAACCGCAACGAAATTGGGGAGAGGACAGCGCTGACACAGCGTTGAGAGTGGAGACCACCCCTGTCGGCCCCTTCCACCCCTCGGAACCACTACTGGGGATGGCACAGCACCTTTGAGTGAGTGTAGAGGGATTGTAAAAGAGAAAAGGTTGGATAAGGAACAAAAAAAACTTATGGTCTGAAGGTTACGCCGTCGAATGCTTGCTTTACGTGGAAGCCAAAAATTTCTGTAGATGTTGACAAATTTCCCTTTTCCATATACTTAGCGGGCTCGGGAGAGAGCACTTTTTTTTTCTTTGGTTGGAACCGGATTCAGGCAGTCGACATCGGACATAAACGACACAGAATGAACCGCAACGAAATTGGGGAGAGGACAGCGCTGACACAGCGTTTAGAGTGGAGACCACCCCTGTCGGCCCCCTCCACCCCTCGGAACCACTACTGGGGATGGCACAGCGCCTTTGAGTGAGTGTAGAGGGATTGTAAAAGAGAAAAGGTTGGATAAGGAACAAAAAAAAGTTATGGTCTGAAGGTTACTCCATAGAATGCTTGCTTTACGTGGAAGCGAAAAATTTCTGTAGATGTTGACAAATTTCCCTTTTCCATATACTTAGCGGGCTCGGGAGAGAGCACTTTTTTTTTCTTTGGTTGGAACCGGATTCAGGCAGTCCACAGCGGACATAAACGACACAGAATGAACCGCAACGAAATTGGGGAGAGGACAGCGCTGACACAGCGTTTAGAGTGGAGACCACCCCTGTCGGCCCCTTCCACCCCTCGGAACCGCTACTGGGGATGGCACAGCGCCTTTGAGTGAGTGTAGAGGGATTGTAAAAGAGAAAAGGTTGGATAAGGAACAAAAAAAAAAGTTATGGTCTGAAGGTTACTCCATAGAATGCTTGCTTTACGTGGAAGCGAAAAATTTCTGTAGATGTTGACAAATTTCCCTTTTCCATATACTTAGCGGGCTCAGGAGAGAGCACTTTTTTTTTCTTTGGTTGGAACCGGATTCAGGCAGTCGACATCGGACATAAACGACACAGAATGAACCGCAACGAAATTGGGGAGAGGACAGCGCTGACACAGCGTTGAGAGTGGAGACCACCCCTGTCGGCCCCTTCCACCCCTCGGAACCGCTACTGGGGATGGCACAGCGCCTTTGAGTGAGTGTAGAGGGATTGTAAAAGAGAAAAGGTTGGATAAGGAACAAAAAAAAGTTATGGTCTGAAAGTTACTCCATAGAATGCTTGCTTTACGTGGAAGCGAAAAATTTCTGTAGATGTTGACAAATTTTCCTTTTCCATATACTTAGCGGGCTCGGGAGAGAGCACTTTTTTTTTCTTTGGTTGGAACCGGATTCAGGCAGTCGACATCGGACATAAACGACACAGAATGAACCGCAACGAAATTGGGGAGAGGACAGCGCTGACACAGCGTTTAGAGTGGAGACCACCCCTGTCGGCCCCTTCCACCCCTCGGAACCGCTACTGGGGATGGCACAGCGCCTTTGAGTGAGTGTAGAGGGATTGTAAAAGAGAAAAGGTTGGATAAGGAACAAAAAAAACTTATGGTCTGAAGGTTACTCCATAGAATGCTTGCTTTACATGGAAGCGAAAAATTTCTGTAAATGTTGACAAATTTTCCTTTTCCATATACTTAGCGGGCTCGGGAGAGAGCACTTTTTTTTTCTTTGGTTGGAACCGGATTCAGGCAGTCGACATCGGACATAAACGACACAGAATGAACCGCAACGAAATTGGGGAGAGGACAGCGCTGACACAGCGTTTAGAGTGGAGACCACCCCTGTCGGCCCCTTCCACCCCTCGGAACCGCTACTGGGGATGGCACAGCGCCTTTGAGTGAGTGTAGAGGGATTGTAAAAGAGAAAAGGTTGGATAAGGAACAAAAAAAACTTATGGTCTGAAGGTTACTCCATAGAATGCTTGCTTTACATGGAAGCGAAAAATTTCTGTAAATGTTGACAAATTTTCCTTTTCCATATACTTAGCGGGCTCGGGAGAGAGCACTTTTTTTTCTTTGGTTGGAACCGGACTCAGGCAGTCGACATCGAACATAAACGACACAGAATGAACCGCAACGAAATTGGGGAGAGGACAGCGCTGACACAGCGTTTAGAGTGGAGACCACCCCTGTCGGCCCCTTCCATCCCTCGGAACCGCTACTGGGGATGGCACAGCGCCTTTGAGTGAGTGTAGAGGGATTGTAAAAGAGAAAAGGTTGGATAAGGAACAAAAAAAAGTTATGGTCTGAAGGTTACTCCATAGAATTCTTGCTTTACGTGGAAGCGAAAAATTTCTGTAGATGTTGACAAATTTCCCTTTTCCATATACTTAGCGGGCTCAGGAGAGAGCACTTTTTTTTCTTTGGTTGGAACCGGATTCAGGCAGTCGACATCGAACATAAACGATACAGAATGAACCGCAACGAAATTGGGGAGAGGACAGCGCTGACACAGCGTTGAGAGTGGAGACCACCCCTGTCGGCCCCTTCCACCCCTCGGAACCACTACTGGGGATGGCACAGCACCTTTGAGTGAGTGTAGAGGGATTGTAAAAGAGAAAAGGTTGGATAAGGAACAAAAAAACTTATGGTCTGAAGGTTACGCCGTCGAATGCTTGCTTTACGTGGAAGCCAAAAATTTCTGTAGATGTTGACAAGTTTCCCTTTTTCCCTAAGTACTACGAAACTCCCTTATATATAAGGAAATTCTCCTAGATTTGGCAGCACTGGGTTAGACCCACTGCTTCATACAGGAGCCGCATGTTTCAGCCTTCGCTGGTTAACTATTAAAGGCGACAATCTTTCTTGGGGACCTTTGGCGCAAAAATTTTATTCTGTCTGTCTGTCTGTCCGTTTGTCCACCCTTAGCAGCACCCTAAATGGCACCAAAGTGACCAAACTCGACTCCAAACAGTCGACCCCAACCGAAGTGCCCACCAATATCTCTTAAGGTTTATCGTTCATACTTGTGCGATTGTTAAGTAAAAAGCAATTATTGCGCCTATCTGAAGCACCATGACAACACGTGAATACTATGTACGTGTATTTTTTACTATAAAGGGCATACATAAGTAATTTTAAGGATGGTAGCTTTTATAGCGCGGCGCTGGACATGCAACGCTTCCACGAAACGGCAAGTGTTTCCAGCGCTTTGCTAAGACGACACGGTGGTGGCACCTACCCGTCGTCTTGCGTTCTACACCTTATCACCTCAGAGACGGACGCGCACGGCACGCGCCCCATTTTCCCGAATAACTAGCACGTAGTGCTCATGTCTTCCGTGTGACGTGACTTGATGCGCTCATTCGCCTCCGCTGCACGCTCGAGGAACTTTAACGCAGCGCCTCCAATATACCATTCCTTGATTGTCTTGCGCAGAGCGTAAAAAAAGAACTGCTTTTTTCACTTTCTCCAGACGCAAGACTATCGTCTTTCGACGACATTTGCGGTGTAACATGTTGATACGGGGCGAACTTTTTGTATGCAGTGCTTAGGCGGAGATTTTTTTACAGAGCCTAACCAACAGGCAATAGGTCGGAAATGACACAGTCAGAATAAGATGGTGGTCTTCATCTAGTGGTGCCTTCCTCTTGTTGTTGTTGTTTTCCTCTGCACATGGTTCGTACCCAATGGAGTGGATCGGCCAATTATAAGGTGAACTTTCTCGGTGCTTTCTGCATTGCTTCACTTCTAGAAACGCTAGTTAGCTAACATGGTTTGAAGGGCCAATGTTGAATTTGAAAATATGCAGTGAGCCCACAGTTCAGCAAGAGATTGCTTAGTCGCAGCGATGTACTCCTCAATGGCGAATAAAACATCCCTGTGGCTGTACGCCAGTGCAAAGGCTTCATAAGAAAAAAGAACAGGTTCTAATAATTGCAAGCCCCGTTTTGAAGACGTGGTGCGAGTGCTTTCTCTGAATAAACGGAAACGGCGACAAGATAGTAAGAAGTGACTAATCTTTTTCTCTTGCGTACAGCAAATTCACAAAGGGGAACTTATTAAATCTTATCTATGCAACTTCAATTGAGCGAGGTAACGCGGCAACAAATTACCTCACGCAACATTCAGCATTCTTGAATTGGATAATTCTCTGCGCCAAAGAAATAACAAGTGGTTGTACTCCGGAGAGGCCATCAGTGCAGGGTCTGATAAATTTTGCCTGATTTCAAGCATGCGCAACCGCGCCACCATAATTTGTACTTTAGGTGGGAACATGAAAATGATCGGTTCTGAAAGCGACGCCTGCGTAAGACAATCAACCATTTCATTTAACACCAAACCTTTGTGCCCCGATGCCCAGAATAAATGGATGCTTCGAAGATGACAAGGAACCATTGATGTAAAAAGTTTCAGTATGAATGAGCAATCGGATGTGGACAGGGAAGAGCCCACATAAAACGAGTAAGTTATGATTACTACGACTGGAATCGAGGTATTTACCTTGTGCAAAGCTAACAATATTGTCATAAATTCAGCAAGAAAGACAGGAAGAAAATCTGGTAAGCGCAGTGAAAATGACCAAAAAAACACAGGGCATTATATTCCGATGTCGAATTTTTTGTCTGATTGTGACACATCCGTTGCAATAATGACATTCGTTGGCAGAATACTGAGATGTTCTTGCAGTAAACCATTTGAAATTCCGGTAGGTAATTGCTTAGGGTGAGTTGAGAAAATATCATGGTACACAATTTCTCGAGTATTTCGTTGCACACCTGAAGGATTATGAGCTTGTACATTTTGAGGCTCGAGTAACTATTGAACAAATACTATTTGTGGTTTGCGCAATCTGGGACAATGCGCAGAGAAAACTAAATCAGGATTGGAAATAAAAATAACGTTATCAGTGTTAAAGGTTGCTTCATATAATCGTAAAAAACAATCTGCACAGTAAGAATGTTAAAGCGACATAAAAGAGGTGGCAGCCGTGCTTTGAGGTATAAAACTGCATTCGCAGTATACTTTGGAAATCCTAAGCAGAACCGTAAAGTTTCCCTTTTTATAGAACGAGCCGAAGCTTATAGGCTGGTGCACCAGAAAAAACAACTCATGCAGCGAAACTTTGAAACAGGTCGGACATACTTTTTATATATTATCGAAAGTGTCCTCCACATCATCCCAAATCTACAGTTGTTCAACCTCCGCGATGCGCCCAATGCGCATACTCTTTTTGTCGCGATGTATTCAGTCTGAGGGCTACAGTTGATATGTTCATTATACGCAACTCCGATGTATTTTAAATATTGTAGTTGTGGAATATTTTGGAGCTTTAAATAATATATGCGTGATCTTAAACAGGAAAAACAAGAACAGGACATTTATTGGTATTCAGGTTCAACATCATACCACCCAGCCAAGCTCAAGTTCATTTGGGTATGTTTGCAAGATATTGTAAAGACACTGTACGTCATTTGCCATTGCAAATAAACCAGTGTCGAAGGCATAAACCTAGGTTTTCACATCTGGCTGAACGGAAGAATGTGCGGGGGAAAGTACCGACTCCTGAGGTAGACTTCGGGTTTGCTTGTGCTTACACGAAGAAAAAGCAGCTTGAAAAAAATTAAATTCTATTCCATTTAAAAACTCTGTCACCCATGCTACAACATAAGGTGGGAACCCATGAGTCCATAACTGATTATTCAAGATAGGATACTCTACACTATCGTATCTTTTACTAATGTCTAACGTTACTGAAGTCGCATACTGCTTTTTGTGGTGGGCAAAGTGAATATGACTTTCCAGACCTATATGTGCATGTCATATGGAATATCCAGATCTACAACCAATTTGGAAGGTACTCAACAGTTGTTTCTCGATAATAAACCTAACTATATGATCATAAAGTACCCTTTCAATATTATTCTACTACAACAAATGTTAAGACTATCGGTCTTATTTTGTCTAGATTACAGCCTGCCCCTTGCTTCTTAAGCATGACATCATTTTGTCAATCTTTCATTCATAAGGAATCAATGTTATTCTAAGGGAATGATTTACGAGACCTGAAAAATCATTTCAATATTCCTGGTTATCTTACTTGTTATATCATCAGGGCCTGGTGCTGCATTTGGTGATCTTTCCACAGCCTGATTTAACTTGGAGGTGCAGATTTATGTGTAGTCAGAGATGGCTGCTGTGTAAACAGAATTGAGAAGATGCGTTGAGAACCTGTTTTCTAGTCCTTCAGCCTTGATTGATTTTATGATTCTTGAAGTTCTTGGGAGGTGTGAACTACTGAGTCGACATTTCCTGTTATAGAAATCCTCTTGCTACCTCAAAAGAAGTTCAATATTGCACGTTGGTTATTCAATTTAGACAGGTACTCGAAATGTTCTTAATCATAATTCTCTTTCGCTCGCGATACAGGGCGGTTTAATGTTGCTGCAATGAACAGATAACACTTCCGATTTTCTGAACTCTGATTACATATAAGTCTTTTTCATGCAGCTTTCCTTCTTCTATAGTCTTGTGTGCACTCAGTATTCAACCATCGGCTAGGTGGGGCACTTTTAATTAACACCGAACCAATTACAAAATCTTAAGTATTCTTGGAAATTTCTAAAGCAGAACAGGCATTTCTGCCGAGGTCTTCATTTTGACCACTAGACGCTGCCTTAATATTAGAACGCAAGCAGACTTTAAATGTTTTGTATTAGACCAACGTTTTCTTTATCTTTTCAAAAAGTTTTAAAAATATGCGATTTCAAAGTACACGAGAAGATGGTCCCTATTTAAAGAGTAATCAATTGTTTTCCAAGATTTTACTGAAACACTTGTGCTGCAAAACGTAAGATCTAACACTGATCGTGTGCGACCGCGAATAAATGCAGAATGCCTCCCATTTTTGCAGGTAAGATTTTTATGAATCATCCAATACACACAGAAGAACGTAATGTGAGTGTAAATAACCAGTAAGAAGGAATTCATTCTTGCAACTGGCTAAGGCTGTAGCTAAGTGTTGAGCATTATACACACCCGCAGGAAAATATGCGTTTATAAGTGAAAAAGGTCAGTGGCCAGGCATACTGTGGTCAAAATTTCACAGTCTGAGAACAAAAATTGAAAAGCTATGCTCGCTGTGTGGCAAAATTTATTCGACACTGGCATAATAAAACTACCTCCTAGTCATGGTGGTCTACCCGAAATGCTCTAAAATCATTCACATTATCTCTTAGCAGCGTTGCACCATGTTTCTTTTAATAATATGATATCGAGATATAACTGAAAAGTTAAGCATAGTATGTCAGGTGAAGCAGAAATCAAAGACCGACAATCTTATTGTAGTACTTTCAAGGTACATATGTTGACGAACGAATCACTTCAGCGACTGCCGCTGCTAAATTACTCTCCTTGATAAGTGAACTGGCAATGAAAGTCAAGGAATTTTTACTGGAGACCCAGTGCGCTTCTGACGCTTGAAATATTGTCATACATTCATTTTATTTTGATCCCCTGCGTGAGTTGGGGTAGAACGTTCAGACAAATTTTGAGTTTCCTAGTTTTGGGGTTTCCGCTATGGGGCTCATTTCAACATATCTTCTATTGCACAAGGCGTGGACTTGGCTATCGGTACTGTTACTGAAATCAGCTGTGTAATTTCTGAGCAAAACACTTGAGAATTGGTATTCACTCGCTTACGCTCGTACCTATGTGTTCCAACGCTTTCGACACTGCCTTCTGCACAGCTGATTCAATAAAATTCAAAAGCTCTGTTTTACTTAGTGGCTGGTACCTCGATGTAACCCTGGCATATCCAAAGACGCTATCCTTCACTACTCTTATCGCTTATCACCGCGAGCAACGTCGTCTGTCCATCAGTTTAGGTCATTGGCCCTTGCGTGCAGTTGGAGTAATCGACAGCATAATTTCTTGTGCAGAGGCAGCACTTTCGTTCTAGGCAGTGAACTCATTCAATAAATGGTCATTGCCACAGACCCAGCAACGTGAATTTGACTTACAGCCTTCTACACTGTGGCCGAAACACCAACGGTTTCGGCCCTGGAGACGAAGAGAAGCGAGGCGATCGACTCTAAAAATGAGTGTTCATATTTCCAACTCTGATGAAGAAGTGCCGGAAAAGGTAGCAATAACCGACTCAGTGGGGACTCTTTCACCGTTTACTAAGCGGTTGTACTGGTACACTGCTATGACCCCTGAATAAGCTTTTTCAGAGTCTGAATGGGTGTTAGCGTAGAGTCGACTCCTCTCTTTGTGCATGGTAATTGAGCCAGAATAAACGCACTCATCGAGACCGAAACAACTGTCATGCACTTTAGCATGTCTGAAACGCGTGACCGATCTGATGATATGCATGCTAAACTACCTATTCTGAACTGATGAACATCACTTATCAGTTCGAAGTGCGGCGTCGTTGCCTGCAGCTCCGTCTGGATCACCTTTGGTATCTTGAGAATAATAAATTCGCCACTCGAGGGCACCAGTGCGACAGGGATGATGCCAACACACTGCGGAAAAAAGATTCCAATGGCAAATCATCATTAGGCAAGGAGGCTGGCCAAGAGCTGTGCGCTTGGCCAGGAGATGTATTACACATTACCCTTTATTCGATTGCCTAAACAAGTACTTTACAACGCCAGTTAGTCAAAACAGGTCAAATTCACCCCAAGACACAGCCAGACCACCGTCCAAAGGAGACTGAGTGCGAGCCTGGGAGCTGATCAGAAGCACCAAAGGTTCGAATGACCTTGGCTTGGCTTGGCCTTCCTCTTGTGACGATGATCGTTGTTCCCCGTCGTCGTCTTCCATTGTTCATTATATTTACCCCCGTCAAGAAAGATGATACCATTCTGGTGATCTAACTGTGAGTGGGTCCAAATGCGGATTGAAGCGGTCTCCGTTAACATTATTCGTTCCACGCCGATCACGGTTGCTCGACGGCGTACTGGTTTGAATGGCGTAGTTCACTGGTGAAGCACGGTCGACTTGAGAGTAGATTGGGAGACAAAGCAGGAGCGCCGGGTGGTATACGCAGCCATACATGTATTCCGGGCGCGAAGTTTTGTACAAAAAAATGGTAATCCTCGCACGCATCTTTCTGGCGTACTTGGTTTTTTGTCGTAAACTGCTTGGCTAGTCGCCCTCAGCTTGGCTTTCTGCTTTTGAACAACCTTAATTAACAGCACATTATAACAAGAAGTTGCGCTTTCGCATCGCATATAAATTTTTATTGTAGGTTTCACGCGCGCGTGTTTAAGAAGTTGATTAAGCGTGTGCCCAGCGCTAAGACAGCCCGTTCTTTGAACAGCCCAGGTGTTCTCGGTGTGGATCGCTGTCGAGGCGCTGACACCCATCGTGGCTTCCGTGTTCGGCTCCCAGGTGTACAATGCTTGCATCAGCTTCTACCCTGGCCTGCCCTACTTCGTTTACGTGCTCTTCGAGATATACCCACTCGCGTCAGTCGTGTAAGTACATCTATGAATCATTTACGCAGACCAGCGGTACCTGGTTTGAGTAATTATGCAAAAAACAGAGCGAATATCTTGTTCAGAAAACAATTTATATATGATAATATCGTTCAAGTAGGGGAAGCCTACGTGGCATCCCTATTTTTGTCTGTTGTCACTAATTATGTGTTTCTCTTCGTTTTTAGACCCACTCACTGTATGTGTTATGTTTAGCCACCGTCCTTCAGTCTCAAATCAACTGCTGTAAGGCTCAGGCTACGAGTTGTACACAAGCAACGTGCCGGCAAGGAAGAACGTAGCTATTTTCATGACTGCGAGGTAATAAATTTTGTTTGATCTAATTTGGCAGCTAGCGACAGAACGTTACACTTCGTGATGCGTACATGGTAGGGGGTGCTTCGAAGTTATGCCATAGGGAAATACACTATATAACGAGTGACCACTCGAGCCTTTTCGCAAGGAAGGATCTGGCTAACTGCTAGATTGCATACCCATGCTCACTTCTACTCCTTCGCCCAAGGCATGAAATAGCCGTTTCAGAAAGGCAATGAAAACCCAATTTTGGCATGAAAATTTTGCAAAGAAATTTTATTGATTTCTGCATTTTTATATCCGCTTTACATCGTGTCTCGCTGACATTGACAGGCAGCTGGATAACCACCTTATTAAGTGCTGCAGTGCCGTTTTTCGTTATGTCGACGATTTTTTAATTTTTCCCACAATGACATTCACTGTAAGGACATAGATCACATTCTCAAGTGGTTCAGTAAGCATGGAATAGGTCTCACCTTCACTCACAAAGTATGTAAGAAGTACGAGCTACAGTTTCTGGACCTAAAGCTAACCTTTGTTAAAAATAATTTGTGTTGGAAATATGACCCAAGATCAGTGAAGCCTATCTTTAACTACAAGTCTGGCCGTTCTAAGATTGTGAAAAGAGCGATTGCAAAGACAATTTTAAATGTGTCGCCCAGGGAATCGTGTGTGCACGTGTCGAATACTGCTTTTCATAATCAGGTGAAACGCGTAGTAGATGCTGGGTATCCTGACAAGGTTATTTCGTCTGTGTGTGAGTCGATGGTTCGGAGCGCTAAGCTCGTGAAACACAGAGGAGCTCAAGCAAAATGTGATGAAAAAAAAGAGCAGTTCTTTCTTATGTACACAAATAGGCGCATGGGCTCAAAAACGTAGGTTCAAGGTATGGCGTCGACGTTCTTTTTTCCGCCAAACATAAGGTAGGTCGCATTTGCCCGATGGTTGATAATGCGCTGAGAAACAAACAAGCCAAAGGGAGATGCACTGTGAATCATTAGAACAAGTACGTCGCATGCGTAAAAAAAGCTGTGTATTGAACTCCATTATCGTGTGGTCGGGAGTACGTGGGACAAACGAAACGATGTGTGAATGTTCGTTTAAGAGAGCATGAGTTATCTCTTCAAAGGGTCGCGCGACTGCATCTACCGGAACATTGCAGGTCATACGGTTGTCGTCCCATTTTTAGAGAACCACCATCATCTTCAAGCATCCTAACCAACTAGTAAGAGAAACCGCTGAGGCATATTATATAAAAATTTGGTGTAGCAAGTGCATTAGTGAACCATCCGTCACACTGCACGAAAAAGAATTAAGTTATTTAGGCCAATCTTGATTATTGCCATCAGTGTGACAAAGCTACCTCGGTACACCTCTTGTTCTGCGCATGTCGTGATGTAGCCTGCCAGTACCTATATATACATATCACCCCGTATTTTTTTTTTCGAATAAACAACAGTTGTGAGTCAGCGCCGTCTTTTGTTCCTCTATTGCTCCTTCCCTGCCCTGTGTTTTTTTGTGTGTTGCGCTGTAAATAGGATCAAGATAGTGGTAAAGACACTCGCTTTTGGAGCATGAGGGTACAAGTTCAAATCCCAGCATAGCGATATTTTATTTTATTTATGCTGAGTACATTATCAGGTTTGACCGGCCAGTCGTGGCGTTGAAAGCAGTGCACTAGCTCAGCCGCATGACCCTATGGGAGTACCCGCTCTTTATGTAAGTATGTTTTTCTATAGTTCTGTCAGCTTGGGTTCGTGCAAAAAAGAGCCATCCAGTTTCCGGAAAGCGAGCGACGTTTATTGCCACATGTTCATCATCGCGTGGCGCGATAACGCACACAGGAAGGATGCGGAGTGCGAATTTTATCAGTGCAGTGCCTGCGCAATATCGACTGGACGATCAACCATAGAGAAACATACTTACATGAAGAGCGGACACTCCCATAGTGAACTGTGGCCCAGCTACTGCACTGCTTTCAGCGCCACGAGGGGCTGATCAGACAGATGGTGTCTTTTGTACAAGCAAAAAAAAACAAAGCTATTGTATCCGATTCTGGGATTTGTACCCGCACCCTCATGCTCCGAAAAT
Source organism: Rhipicephalus microplus (assembly GCF_043290135.1). Lineage (NCBI taxonomy): Eukaryota > Metazoa > Arthropoda > Arachnida > Ixodida > Ixodidae > Rhipicephalus > Rhipicephalus microplus. The sequence continues at coordinate 82,641,680 of NC_134700.1, read as the reverse complement.
GAGTGTCTTCACCACTAGGCTACACAGCCAACCGTGCAAAAAGTAATACATCTATAGCACATCTAAACCACATGAATTTGTACCCTTTGTGCAAAATAAATGCAGAAAAACAACAATTTCTAGTCAAACATTACTGATTTTCGTGGTAATACTTTAAATTTTCTCAGTGGGACACGTTGTAAAGCGGATGTCAAAGATGCACAATAATAAAGCTTCTTTTTTGCAAAAATTTGATGCCAAACCTATGTTTCCATTGACCTCCTGAAGCGGTTATTATATGCCGTGACAGAAGAGTGATGATGATGATGATCTCTGTGGTCTTCCCCTTTATACCGGGAAGGCACCTTTTCGTGTCCTGACCGGAACGAGAAAAAAAAAGGAAAGGAAAATCACACCATGTCCATGAACATCACAATTGTTCACTGTCTCCTTGACCACCACTGTAGAAGCCTTGCTTTGGTCATTGCTGTCGCTGCGAGGGGTGCACGTTGGTATCGCGGCTGTCACCTCCCGGTGCGCCGCAGTCTTTCACAAAGCCGAGTGCCTCCGGTAGTGTGGCGCCATCTGCCTGACGGGGACACAGGCATTCGCAGTGAAGCACCAGGTGTTCAATGTTCTCCTCGTCTTTCCCGCATGTCCTGCACTGCACAGTGCCGTCGGCTAACGACGGGTCGAAGTGACGGCGATACACCTGAGTACGGAGCGCTCTAGCACGGGCCTCAAACAGAAGTGCACTGCCGACATTATTGTCGTATGATCGTTCGGCGGAGATGGTGGTCTTGTGAGCTCTGTATAAGGCCAGGCTGGGTTTCTTCTCCATAGCCGCCTGCCACATCGACGTCTTAACTTCCTGCACTCTATTCCGTACTCCTACTGCCCATTTCCTCTCACTGTCCTCCTGGACAGGGTCAGTAAAAAGGGAGTACTTGCGGCACAGATTGTGGAGACGCCTGCGCCATGGTGTGTTCATGCCCTTGATAGCTGTGTATCTAAATACACGACGGGCCCACCGCTGGTCGTTCATGAGGCGAAGACGTCCTTCGTAGGCCGCCTTGCTCCTTGCCTCGCGTGCCTCGTAACTTGACCATCCGACGTCGCCCTGTATAGCTTCGACAGCCACACGTCCATAACACGCCAGCGCCAGTCGGTCGACCTCACGTTGACCTCTTTCCAACCACTGGCGTGTTGCTGCAGACAGGCAGATGACGGCGTTGGCGAATGTCAGCACTGGCACATGTACTGCCTTCCACAGTTCGCGCACCAGTACAAACCAGTTGCACCCCCACAGACTCCGCCGTCGCAGCACGTTGTCGGCCCTCACAGAAGCCTGTCGAACGTGCTCCTCTTGCTTGTCATAGATATCTGCGGAGGTGCAAAGGTTGACACCGAGATACCGGTACTGGTTTGATACCTGAATGATTCCTCCATCGGGAAGCTGCACATCAATGGTCTCCACGCCGGAAAACTGCAATATGGTCGATTTCTTGGCATTGAAGTGAAGGCCCAGACTCTTCAGGTGGTCTGCCGCCAGTGTTACCAACCTCTGAAGGTCACTGCTGCGCTCAGCCAGTAATACTAGATCATCCGCGAACACCAAGCCGGGCAGCGTCCATGTCTGCGCCACCCCACCAATCATGAGGCGGAACGCGAAGCCAACTCCCGATTCCACGAGTGCCTGCTCGAGTCCCGCCACATATAGCATGTATAGCAGCGGAGACAAAGGGCAGCCCTGCCTGAGTCTTCTTGTCACTCTCACAGGCCGTGTTCTGGTGGCTCTGAAGCATGCTACCACCGAGCTATCTGCATAGAACCGCCGGAGAAAGTCTGTCCACACGCTCGGAATTTGTCGTTGCTCTAACTGGTGGAAAAACTCCTCGTGTGGCACACTATCATAAACCTTGGCGACATCCAGAAGGCATCCAAGCAGACCTCTGGTTTCTCTCCGTGCCACCTCGATGGTCTGGGCGAGCACGAAAAGATTGTCTTCCAAGCGTAGGTTCCATCGGAAGCCATTCTGGAGTTCTGACAGTATGCCCCTCTTCTCCGCCCAGCCGCTCATCCACACCTTCAAGACTTGAGCGAAGAGTCTATATAGGACGCTCGTCACCGTGATTGGTCTATAGTCGCCCAGCAGTCCAGCGTCGCCTCCTCTCTTGCACACGAGGCTTACTCTGCCGCATTGCCAGTCCGGTGGGATTGGGCCGTTCTTGAGGATGGTATTGAAAATTCCCGTGAGGTGTTCTCGAGCAGACTTCCCCAAGCATTTCACAAGGCCCGCCGGTATGCCGTCCAGTCCGGTAGCAGTGCTTGCACTGATACGCGGGAGTGCACGCTCAAGAGCGATCCTCGTTATCTGCCAATGGTCCTCTTCACTTGACTGGTGAGGCTCATCCGGGTCGCCGTTTACTGCTGAGGTCGATTTGTCATGTGTGGGATTGAAGAGCTCTTGCATGTGGGTCGTGAGGTGCGCTGCGAGGTCGGTGACCGGTAGGTTGCTAGAGTGGTGTCGAATTTCAGGAGCCCGAGTTTGGCGATCTAACGAAGACACATATTCCCAAAATTTGTTTGCACCGTCACGCCCTGCCTCTGTGATAGCTCGCAATTGTTTGCTATTGTACTGAGCTATTTTGCTTTGTACGAGGATCCGCATCTCTCTTTTGAGGCGGAGGTATTCCTCCCAGGTACTCATGCACTCCTCTCCGAGTGATGTCCTAACAGCCGCTCTATGTAGGCGATTCGCCGTTCGTCTTGCAATAAGGGCCCGTTGTACTTCTTCGTCCCACCAGCCTTTGCGCCTTAGGCCGCCGCGGGAATTTACGCGAATTTCGTGCTTCTTCATGATGCGTCTCAGTTCGAGCACAAATTGATCATTTGTTGGAGGTTTCGTCGGTTGAAAGTTCTGCTCGAATGCTTCCGCGACTGCCGCATACTCCGACTGCGGGAGGTGCCTTTCAGCTGGGTTGCGATGTTCCTTCGCAATGGTTCGCCAGGAGGATCGAGAAAAGCTCAACTTGATTCGGTTGTGGTCACTTCCTATGCTGAATTCACCCTTTTCATCGATGTTCGTGTGGGTGAGACGTCGTGCTAAAGCAGGTGTCACAAGCACGTAATCAATACAGCTGCGACTGTTCCTGACACTCCAGGTGTACTGTCCTTCACATTCTGGACGAAGATTTAGCACATCTAAGGCGAGTGTACGTGCCAGTGCCAGTAGTAGTTGGTATCATTGGTATCTTGGAAGCCATCCAGAGCTTGGAGGTGCCAATTGAAATCGCCCATAATGAGAACCTCTCGCTGGTTTGCCCATCTTGCCACGTCTTCCCTGATGCACTGCGCCATTTGTGAGTTTCCGGCATCAGCTCCAGCAGATACGGCAAAGTAGGCCACCCCTACCAGGACTGCCAGCCCTTGCAGGTAGCCCTCGACCCACATATGCTCAACACACGGGCTGTCCAGTTTCTTCCAAGCTGACCTAGTTTTCCACAGGAAACCTATTCCTCCCCCTTTCCTCGATTCACCTAAACGGTTCAAGCCAGCCCACTGCCAACTTTTATGTACTGGTGGCTCTTCCATGACTCGAAGGTGTATTTCAGCCACGGCATATATCTCTATATCTTCGTCACCCATCATCTGATATAGTTCTTCCCATTTGCTCGCCGTTCGAGCACCATGTAGGTTAAGGAAGCCTACATGTATGTCCTCGTTCTTCTTGCGGCTGTGGCGACGGCGGGTCGACTTTTTCCTTACGTCCTGTGCCAGGAGCGCTTCTGCCTCCTCTGTGGATTGGCCATTTGTAGAATTGCCTGTCCCAGGGCAGTCATCATGGAGATTGTTGGTTTCACCCTCCATGCCTTGTGCTTGTAGTTGCCCGACGGGCGAAGCCCTAAAAAAGCACATAGTCTGCGTCCCAATCGTTGTCCTAGTTGCTCGAGGACGTATTCACTGTAGGAAGTTCCATTCATCTTATCTTGGAGAGTCTTTGTGACACTGACGAACTCCACGCGCGTTCCAATGTCTGAGCAAATTTTACGTAGGTTTTGATTCCACAACTCGCACTTTATCTGCATGGTATCGTCTTTGGGTCCTACTTCTGGGACGCCGTACACCACGAAAAAGGGGCCTTTCGCTCTTGCCTTCCACGAAGTTATTTGGGACTTGATCTTCTCAGTTGAATCATGTGGAGATGTGTTGTCTAGGATGTCGCTGAGACCGGCGTGCAGAACTACGATGGCCTCTGTTGAATCCTACACGTCCGACGCAGTCTCAATGGCTTCCATTGTTTCCACAAGCCTGGCATCTTTTTTCGTACGGCAGTGTACACCTCTGTGCCATGCACTGGCTTGGAGGACTGCCTGTTTGAGTCTACGTGCATTGCCATCCCCATAGACGAATGCACCCGGGAGTCCTGCTGGCCGTTCTGGGGGCCGTTGGCTGTTTTCTTGCGCGAAGATGGTATGGAGGCCTGGCTATCCTCTGCCCTCTCCTTGCGCAGTCGCTTCTGAGCCCGCTTGCTGCGTTTGACCTGCCACCCTACGGCCTCCGCGGGAGAGCCACCCACTAGCTCTTGATCGCTGTTGGGCTTGTTCTGGGATTGGTCTATCACTTTGCCAGCATCGACGGCCGCGGCTTTGACCGCATTCCTGTCATCGCCACCCAGTAGCTCTTGATCACTGTTGGGCTTGTTCTGGGATTGGACTATCTCTCTGCCAGCATCGACTGCCGCGGCTTCGACCGCATTCCTCACATCGCTTACATCTTCTGCAGACTTGGTCACTTCTACCCTCCTCGTCGCACTGGTGTTCTCGTGGCTGCTCGTTTTGTCTGCGTCTATTATGTCCAAAGCTCTCTGTAGTGCTCCAACTTGTTCAAGTAATGCTCCTCTCAGCCTTCTCTCCTCTGCAAGTTTGTCCAGCAGCACCTCTCGCTCGTTTTTGCTGTTCACAATATGTGCTTCCAACCGTGCCGCCAGGCTATCTAAGGCCAACTGCCACCTCTCCGACTCCTGTTTGTATTGTAACTGAGACTGTTCCCTCATGACCCTCATTCTTTCGCATATGCGACAAAGGAAGGACGAATCAGCCTCCGCCTCTTGCGTTGTCTCAAATGGTGTGTCAGATCGCTCGAGCCATCGCTCGCAGCTCGGACACTGCACCCAATCGACCAGCTATTCTCCATCTAACGCCTTTCCGTTTGACGCCTTCGCCCTCTTGGTGGGCTTCATTTCGGTCGAGTCCACACAACACCGCACTATGGTCAAACTGGCGCCACCTCTCGACCGCAGTCGGTACCACCACGTGTCGGCTTTGGCGCTGCCTCGGTGGCCACTAAAGCGAGACCGGCCTGTTAGGCCTCGTCCCCCACATAGGCTTGTGTAGCGCGTCGTTACACTGTCACCGCACAGAGATGTCTCGATGGTCTCCCGCCGATGTGCAAGATTGCTGAGATACGCTTTAACGGCTCATTACAGCACGCACCACATTACAGCACGCACCACATTACAGCGCCACCGTCGCAAAGCTCCTCACACGTGAATGCGGGAGAAAACAGGCGCCACCTCTCGTGCACAGTCGGTATCCTCACCTGCCGGCGTGGGTGCTGTCGCGAGGCCACTAGAACGAGACAGGCCTGTTAGGCCTCGTCCTCACATGGGCTCTTACAGCGCGAAATTACGCTGTCACCGCACATATATGCTGTCCCTATGGTTCCTGGCACTCGGTGAGACACCTCCCAGCCCGGTTAGGTGATATGGTTGGGCGATATACGCCTTGACAGCACATCGCATCACGAGCACGTTGCAGAGCACTTCCTTCGAGCCAGCACCTTTCGCAGCTCGCAAGCGAACATGGGCGCGCCATCTAGCGGTTGGTCACAGCCTATCTTTCTGGACCGCGAAGAGGCTCGAGTGGCCACTTTTTATAGAGTGGCCACTCGAGTGGCCACTCTTTATAATAATTACGGGGTTCCGCCGCCCACCACAGAAAGACACATTGGTAGCTATGAATGGTAGCAGGGCGTGAGCAGGCGAAACGGTCTACCACCGATACACTCGCTCGCTGAATTTCGTGCCGACCGGTTGTGCCACTGCGATCTCCGACAACAGCGTAGCTTTGGCCGACTGGGCTCACCCTACGCCATCTCCTGACGGCGATCTCCAACGACAGCGCAGCTCTGGCCGACTGGGCTCACCCTACGCCATCTTCTGACGCCTACAAAAGTTCTCACCGGTGGTGCCCCGTCCTCGCACTCCTGTGACTGTGTCCATCTTTTCTATCTTCTCCTTACTTCTGTCGTTCGCTGTTCCTGTGCCTTGCTTTCTCCTTCCCCTCTATCAACCTCTTTACCTCTTAATCCTATCCTTTTAATCCCTCTGGGTGCACGTTAAAGAACCCCAGGTGGTCGAAATCTCCGGAGCCCTCCTCTACGGCGCCTCTCATAATGAAATGGCGGTTTTGGGATGTTAAACCCCACATATCAATCATCAAGTATCCTTTTAATCCCTCTTTTACCCCCACCACTCGCGAGCTACTGTTGAGGTGTCCCCACTGAGAGACAGTTACGGAGCCCGCTTTTCTCTTCTTTTCATTTAAAATCACTCCCTCCCCCCTACCACCGATAGAACGATGTGACACTTAAGCATATTTGGCATGGAATTCATTTCTAATGATGGTTAAAGGCGCTTCAAACATTGCCAGCTGACATTACTGAGTAGGCCATAGAATTGTATTACAGGTTGAAGCAACATTGTTGTGCTCGTCGCACTGTGGCCTTCGACATTAGCCAGCGGCGTGCCGTTGCTCCGGTCGTCTCATTCGCAAGCCGAGCACGCAATCGGAGAAAGCGTGGCCTCCGAGATGGCGGGCGCAAGGCAGGTTTTTCTCCGGATATCCGAATCGCATATGGAGAGCGTGTTTCCAGAGGTGGGCGTGGCCCGTTATTTTCTCCCCACTGCGGCGCTGCTTCATATGGTTGAAAAGGCTGCCGCCCTGTTGGCAAAGTTTTCATGTGGCAAACAAAAATTTGAGCTTTTGTTATATAACTTCGCACTCATTTGGGAGTATGGGGTCAAGGTGCGTGAGAGGTAAAGTGAATGCTTGGGCGTACATAATCTCAAATGGGCTTTTCTGCTGTATATCTGCACCGTCCATTTTAGAGCACTTACATTTGCGATGTCTCTGCGAGAGATCAGCATATGCTGGAAACTTGCTGCACATCGAGGTTTGCAGGCTGTATAGTATGGAATGCACTGCTGAAGAAAAAATTGGCAGCATATCCACAGAGTGAATGATGGAGAGTGGGGCGAAGCATTCATCTGTCCATTCGCTCTTGCTTCCGTCTGTCCATGCGTCCATACGCCCGTCCGTGCGTGCGTCTATTCGTGCGTCCGTCCCTGCGTCCATCCATGCATCCGCCCCTGCGTCCGTTCATGCGTGCATCCATGCATCTGTCTGTGTGTCCGTTCATCCATGTATTCAACACTCCAAGTTCCACCATCTCGCATCTTTTCATCATATATTCCCCATATAGAAGCACCGCTATCTAGCGAACATTCCGAGGACTAAACGAGAGGTGGCACATGCACACTTTCTTACGGCTTGCGCTTCGGGTCTACTTCCCACCTTTAACCACCTCGAGTTCATTGTATATACTAGTTCACTGTACTCATGGCACTGCGGCCCAACGCTCGCTAAACCTTTCTGAAACCAAGGAGGTTACGCCCAGCGAGTATAACGTAGCAACCCTTTCTTGCCAGATAGTGCTCAATGTAAATGCCAATGGCTGCTAATGGGGAAAAGACGGGAGCATTCGGCTTTTAGTTAACGCGCACGCCACGAACTTTTTATTATTCAACAAAGCACAGGAGAAATCTCCCACCGGCACCATTTTGCAGGTCAAAATGTAACACTTGTTACATACTACGACTACGACTACGAGGGACAAACGGGTGCCGCTTTAAGGAGCTTTGCCCCTAAAAAAAGTCACACCTTTTGCGCAAAGGCGAAGCAATGAACGCGATAGCACATAATTTGCAGGTCACGCGCATAATGGCAAGCAGATCTAAACGTGCCCCGCGTTCCTCTCGCACAAACGAGGCACTAAACGCACTCAGAGGTACAGATAAACTCGGATAAGCGTCTCAGTTGTTACTTTGCTGAGTCTGAAAAGCGCGCCCTTTTCGCAAAGTGAAGCTGTGCAACGATTGCAGTGACCTTTGTGCGCCCCGTAACTACAACATAATTGTTCCAGTGCAAGCCCCACGCCAGCCAGGACTTATGATTCTCCCCAGCGGGAGATAAGAGCGCGCGAGAGCTCGTTTGCGCCCCTCCTCTCTGGGGGCCAAAGTATGTTGAGAGATGAGAGCCGCCGCGTGCTTGTTGCGCCATTTTGCTGAAAATGCTGCAAACACGATGCCCCCCCCCCCCCTCCCTAGATGCTCGCCAACAGCGGTAAGTGGTAGATATAAATAGCTCGCCTTTTGAACTTTCGAAGAGGCACCCCTCGGTGGCTCAGTGGTTTACGCCTCGCATTCAAGGCGCGGAGGTCACATGTGCATGTTCCGCCGGAGCATAGCCTCCTTTATTTTCTGTGCCTGCGCTTTGCCGCCGGGATCAAAGGGAGCCGACCGTCAGGATGAGTTCCCGCAATCACCACCAGGCGGCGCTGCCTTCCCAGAACCGGCTAAGACATGCTAAGCAGCGACATGCTAAGCAGTGGGGTGAACCGACAGATGATGTTGAAAGAAAATGGGCAACCTTTCTAAGCTGTAGAAGGGATGCATCCCTTCTGATCAATGAAAAGATTAGAAGGAAGGGAGCTCAGTGGCTGGCAGAAGTACATAAAAAAGATAGAAAGGCAGCTGCGAAACTTTGGAACCATCTAAACTCCCTAAGAAATGAGACGAGCCTAGAGCAGAGTTTTATAACCACAGCCCAAGGTGCTAGGCTAGAAGGGGACGAAGCTATTGAATATATAAGAACAAGGGTGACAGAAAAATTTCAACAAAGAAGTACTTTATCCACCACAATAGACAAGGACGAATCAAATGGTGCAATGGCTCCATTTTCACAACAAGAGTGGGAAAGGGCTGAGAAAAGGGTTCCTGGTAGTACATCAACAGGCCCAGATGGCATTCCAATTAAGCTGATAAAGACATTAGGTCCGAAGTCTAAGCAGGCTTTGAGAGAGGCAGTGAGCAAAATAATAATCGATGGTGAAGTTCCCAATAGATGGAAACTTAGCAGGATGAGCATGATCTATAAAGGCAAGGGGGAAAAAGCTGACATAAACAACTACCGTCCTATAACAGTGAGATCAGTGGTCTACAGGCTGGCGATGAAAATTATAAAGGAAAGACTGCAGGCGTGGATAGAGGACGAGGGGGTGCTGGGGGAACTGCAGAATGGGTTTCGGAAACACAGGAGGTTGGAATACAATCTGTTCTCCCTGACGCAGTGCATCGAAATAGCAGAAAAGGAACACAGGCCCCTATGGCTAGCATTTTTGGATATCAAGGAAGCGTACGATAGTGTGGTTCAAGAAGAATTGTGGGGAATACTGGACACACTAGGCATGGAACATGTAGTCACTAATATTTTAAAGGGTATCTATAAAGGTAACAAGGTAGTTATAAAGTGGGAAAAACAGGTATCCAAGCCTGCAGAGGTAAAACGGGGGCTTAGGCAGGGGTGCCCCCTGTCACCCTTATTATTCATGATGTACCTACAAGGATTAGAGGCAAAATTAGAGGGAAGTGGACTGGGCTTCAACCTCTCTTTAGTCAAACAAGGAAAACTTATTGATCAGGCACTACCAGCATTAATGTACGCAGATGATATAGTGCTAATGGCCAACAACAAGGAAGATTTGCAGAGATTGATGGACATCTGCGGTAATGAGGGAGATAGGTTAGATTTTAGATTCAGTAAGGAAAAATCAGCAGTCATGATTTTCAATGACAACGAAGGTAGTGAGCTTAGAATACAGGAGGTCACGCTAGAGATAACAGATAAATACAAATATCTGGGCGTATGGATAAGCAATGGGACCGAGTATCTGAGGGAACACGAAATATACGTGACGACTAAAGGTAACAGGAATGCAGCAGTCATGAAAAATAGGGCACTGTGGAATTACAATAGGTATGATGTTGTGAGAGGAATATGGAAAGGGGTCATGGTTCCTGGGCTGACGTTCGGCAATGCGGTCTTGTGCATGAGATCGGAAGTTCAAGCAAAATTAGAAATTAAGCAACGTGGAATAGGTAGGCTTGCTTTAGGAGCTCACGGGAATACACCAAATCAGGGAGTACAAGGTGATATGGATGGACATCATTTGAGGGCAGGGAAGCTAGCAGCAAGATAAAATTTGAGAAACGATTGAGAGAAATGGGGGAAGACCGTTGGGCTAGGAAGGTTTTCAGCTACTTGTACATGAAGAATGTCGATACAAAATGGAGGAAGCGAACCAGGAAGTTGACTGGTAAATACTTAGAAAACAGTAGGTGGCCAAACCGAAAAGAACTATCGGTTAAGAAGAAAGTGAAGGAAACGGAGACTGACATGTGGAGAATGGGCATGATTAAGAAGTCTGCACTTGAGATCTATCGAACTTTTAAGCAGGAAATTGCCAAGGAAAGGATCTATGATAATATTCGGGGTAGTTTTCTACTGTTTGAGGCCAGGGCGGGAGTACTGCGAACCAAGACATATCGGGCCAAATACGAAGGGGTAGACACAGTATGCAGTGCGTGTGGAGAGGAAAAAGAAACTGCCGAACACTTGATAATGTTCTGTAGAGGGCTTCACCCTATAGTTCAGGATGATGGCGCAGAGTTTTTCAAAGTACTGGGGTTTAGGGACCGGGAGGGCAAAATAAACTTTAAGCGGGTAGACTTAACCAGAAGGAGGTTATCTGATTGGTGGCTAAAGTCAAGACACGAGTGAAAATTAAACTCTTCACTGCAAAGTACGAATCCTTAAACTCACTTTTTAAGGGAAAAAAATAAATATAGTTTTTGGTTCATTAGGTGTTACGGCTTGGTGGCGCTAGCCACCGCCCGATCTAAAGGGTACAGCTATATCCATCCATCCATCCATCCGGCAGAGCCTGTTCACTGACTCCGGTGCTACCGCCGGCACTGACGGGTGGGTCCTTCGTTGCGCGTTTGTAAGCGCGGCAAGCTTAAAAAACAAAAGTGTGATACCACACCCGTGTGCCACTTAAATATTTAGGAGAGAGCATATGCAAGAGAGAAAGAATAAGTACGCAAGATAGCACATTGAACAGAACACCATACCTTCAAGGAAACGGTAGAGGAACTTGTTTATTGCGTAATAATTCATTCGCAACCTGCGGAAACGAACAAGAGGGCGTCGATCGAAACGTTCCTCACACGCACACAGTTTGACGAGCTTTAGTACCCTCGTTGACACTGTTCACAAGCAGCAATCACAAATTCAGCAGTCACAATTTTTTTTCTGATCGCCGCGTCACTTCTCGGGGCTTTTGTCGAAGGCTGCAAGTAGCGCGGCTATTCTTCGAATACGCTAGGCACCACACCTTTCATAAGCCTTCGTGTTTTACATCCTTGCTTAAAATCAGAAGCAGCGAAATGACGACTGCACACGGTTGAGTAGCAGGAAGTGGTGTTCGGCGTCCAATTGTCTCGTGAAATGACTTTTATCCACTTTTGCCGCAACTCCTCGTCGCTTGGAATTTCGTGGAATGAAATTCCTACTTCCTTCTTTTTGCTTGAAGACTTGCAACCGGGCACGCAACAGTACGCCATCGCACCAGACGCGGGTCATCACAGCCGAATGAACCACGGAGACTTGTGTGCGTAGGCCGCTGCACGAGACAGAAACGAGACAAACCGTAAACTAACATTCCTGATTACTTAGCGAAATTCGCTGATAGGTGCGCGGAAAAGCCTCACGAGAAAGAAGCGCGAAAAATGATAGCAAAGCATGAAACCGGCCCTGCAAACACGAGGTGCAAACGACGTTGTTTGTTTACACGCACTCACTTATTGCCGCGTGTCATCTGTTCACGCAACACAATGAAGCAACAGTTAAATATCATACTTGCTGAAAGTAGTACGCTGCGAAGATAGGTGCGCGGAAAAGTATTGCCAGAAAGAAGCGCGAAAAATGATAGCCGCGCTTGACAACGGCCGTGCAAACGCGGGGTACAAACGACGTTGTTTGTTTAAACGCACTCAGTTAATGCCGCGTGTCATCTGCTCACACAACACAATGAAGCAACAGTTACAATTATACTTGCTGAAAGTACTACGTACCGTTTTGGTCGTAAATAATTGGTGTTGCAAACGTATGCGACACGAACAAAGGTTTCCTGGAGATGCGTCGCCGCGGCTGAATGCGCCGACTCGATTCTGGGATGCGAGCGCCCCTGGCGGACAGCAGACGCAAAAAGAGAGGAGGGTGCGGGAGGCGGCCCAACGGGCCCGGCGGACTGACTGCGCGGGCACAGAAAATAAAGGAGGCTATGGCCGGAGTCATTTTTCTGGATTTTTTTTTTCTTTTTCGCGTTTTCATATATGTACATACGTACGCATATACGGTGCATGACATCGATGCCGGCGGCGAAATCGAGCCGACAGCGTCCATATATTTCCTATCGCAATACAAATGACAGTCTGCTTAACATGCGAAGTCTGAGTGCCACGTTCTACGCCCACGGGTTACGCTAAACTAAAAGGGTTACTTTTGCTTTCCTTTCATGAAACTAGTGCTGCTTTTCATTGTAACCTCGTTTTAAGAATCCTGCTGTCGAGCCGCACAGTCAGGATGCTGGGAGGAGTATTCAGGTGGTCGCCATGAAGCTTGAATATGCCTACACTCTTAGTCAAATCCTCGCTAGACTACACGTACGAAGGCAGGAAATCTAGTCAAATTATCGCCGCTTCTAGGCGGCTCCGTAGCCGCGTTTCAGAGAAACCGGCCCGAGTTGAAGTGGCCTTCAGAATAGCTGGGACAAAAATTAGCCGGGATTTTAGGTCAAACTTTTTCTTGCAAGATTTTTTTCTCTTTGGTTAGGCGTGACTTTCCATAGGCAGCCCAGCCCTAATGCGGTGGCGGAAAACAAGTATTGTTTTACGCTTTTCAGAGCAGTTCCTTGTGGAAAATGCGGCGGATATTACGACTACAGGTAATTAGAAAACCATTAGTATCATCTTCACCTATATATGCGGGATTAACGTGCAAAACACAGCCCTGGAATCGAACTCTGGACCTCATGCACGTGAAGCAGATGGATGGATGGATGGATGGATGGATGGATGGATGGATGGATGGATGGATGGATGGATGGATGGATGGATGGATGGATGGATGGATGGATGGACGCATGGACGGGTGGACGGATGGATGAACGGACGGACGGACGGACGTGGCTGTACTTTTTAGATCAGGTGGCGGCTAACGCCAGCTAGCCGTAATACTTAGTGAACTAACCACTAGGTTTATCTTTTTTCTTTAAATAGTCAAGATGTGGACTGGTACTTTGCAGTGAAGGGTTGATTTTCACTCGTGCCTTGACATTAGCCACCAATCAGATCACCTTCTTCTAGTTATTTTACCCGCCTAATGTCTATTTGCCCTACCTGTCCCTAAACGCCAGTGCTTTGAAAAACTCTGCTCCATCATCCTGAACTATACGGTGAAGCCCTTTGCAGAACATTATCAAGTGTTCGGCAGTTACCTCCTCTGCTCCACATGCACTGCATACCGTGTCTACCCTTCGTATTTGACCCGATATGTCTTGGTTCACAATACTCCCGCCCTGGCCTCAAACAGTAGAGAATTACCCCGAGTATTATCATAGATCCTTTCCTTGGCAATTTCCTGCTTTAAAGTTTGATAGATTTCTAGTGCGGACTTCTCAATAATGCCAATTCTCCACATGCCAGTCTTCGTTTCCTTCACTTTCTTCTTAACCGATAGTTCTTTTTGATTTGAACACCTGCCGTTTTCTAAGTATTTACCAGTCAATTTCCTGGTTCGCTTTCCCCATTTTGTATCGACATTCTTTATGTACAAGTAGCTGAAAACCTTCCTAGCCCAACGCTCCTTCCCCATTTTCCTCAATCGCTTCTCAAATTTTATCTTGCTGCTAGCTTCCGTGCCCTCAAATGATGTCCATCTCATATCACCTTGTACTCCCTGATTTGGTGTATTCCCGTGAGCTCCTAAAGCAAGCCTACCTATTCCACGTTGCTTAATTTCTAATCTTGCTTGAACTTCTTATCTCATGCACAAGCGCCGAACGTCAGCCCAGGAACCATGACCCCTTTCCATATTCCTCTCACAACATCATACCAATTGTAATTCCACAGTGCCCTATTTTTCATCACTGCTGCATTCCTGTTACCTTTAGTAGTTACGTATATTTCGTGTTCCTTTAGGTACTCGGTCCCATTGCTTATCCATACGCCCATATATTTAGTAGTAGGGTTGACAGACGGGCTAGTATGTACAAATTCATAATGGAATAATTGGAAGCGCGAAGCAACGGAACACAAGAGAAGAGACAGACAAGTGCAGATATTTGTATTTATCTGTTATCTCTAGCATGACCTCCTGTATCCTAAGCGCACTACCTTCATTATTATTGGAAATCATGACTACTGATTTTTCCTTACTGAATCTGAAATCTAAGCTATCTTTCTCATTACCGCAGATGTCCATCAATCTCTGCAAATTTTCCTTGTTGTCGGCCATTAGCACTATATTGCCGCGACAGGTTGGCCACGTTCAAGTAGCCGCCGCAATCATCATGGCAAGAGCACCAGCAAGACCCGGCTGGCATGCGTCACGCGTTCGTGCGCTCCAACAACGAGAAAGAGGAAGTTAGTGGACTCTGTGCCTCTCGGCTACTTGGACTCGACGACCATAGTGATTAGACTTGTGGGCACAAGTTCGCCCTAATAAAGTTGCTTGTTTTTTTGGCCTATCTGCCTCAGCATCGCTACATTTCTGGTGGAGTTGCTGGGTTATGAATCGAAGCCCCGCGAGCTCAAGACAGCGTAGCCCCGACGACCAGCGTATCAACCCCGTGGAAGTGACTCCTGCACACCAGAGGGCAAGTCGCCGTCTTCGAGGTGACTCACCTGAGTTCGGTCCTCTTCACTCCACACCAAGGGGAATTCAAACTATGGATGCCACCACTATGACTACCCAGGTAACACCGGCACAAGTGTTCATAAGCCAACCGCACCAGCCGTCAGTATTCCACGGCGACTTGTACGAGGATGTTGAAGATTGGCTGGACCTGTTCGAGAGAGTGGCGCGCTTGAATGGTTGGGACGAAAGAGAGAAGCTCCGTCGCGTATACTTCGCCCTGGACGACTTCGCAAAGACATGGTTTGAGAACCATGAAACCTCGTTGTCTACCTGGGAGGTATTTCGACGACAAGCAGTGGCTACGTTCACGAACGTAGACCGAAAGGAAAAAGCGGAAGCTGCTCTTCAATCCAGGAACCAGCTCACAAACGAGACTGCTGCCATGTACATCGAGGACATGGTCCGTCTGTTCAAGCGTGCGGATCACAACATGGCTGAAGATAAGAAGGTGCGCCATCTAATGCGCGGAGTGAAGCAAGAGCTGTTCGCCGTTCTCGTCCACAACCCTCCAAGCACTGTTGCTGAGTTTTATTCGGAAGCGACGGCCATCGAAAAAACACTAGAACAGCGCGCTCGGCAGTACAACCGGAATGTTAACTGCGCATCTGCACAGCTATTCTCTGGAGGCGTGCGAAACGACGTTGAAGCCCTGCGAGAGCTCATTAGATCAGTTATTCGGGAAGAACTGAGCAGACTGCAAATGCCCCAGACATCAACTGCACTATCTGTTACAGACGTTGTTCGTGACGAACTGAGGCAGGTCATACGAGAACCAGAGCGGGAGCTGCAGCCAGTTCGACCTATCCGAACGTACTCTGAAGTTCTCCGACAACCAACGGTACACAGCAATGCAGCAGTTGCGATGGCGACGACTCCTCTCCCATCTACAGCACGCAGCGAACCTCGTCCACGGGAACCAACGGCAACCTATCTGCCCCCAGGAGCACGTAGCACGCATCGCTATGCGGAGCCTAGGCCCAGAAAAAGTGACGTCTGGCGTGATCACGAGCGCAGGCCTCTTTGTTTCCATTGTGGCGAAGCGGGTCATTTGTACAGATTCTGCCCTTACCGACAGGCTGGATTAAGAGGCTTCCCGTCGTATGCACCGTGCCCCCGAAACGGCGAACGACCAGCGGAAATCGAGGAGTACTTGTCTACGCGCCAGAACTCGCCACCTCTACGCCAACGTCGGTCACGGTCACCATCGCCTATGCGCTACCGGTCATCCAGCCCACGTGCACCTTCAAGGCAGCCTGGTCATCGCTCTCCAAGTCCACTCCCGGAAAACTGAAGCAAGCGACCTGTGGAGGTGAGGCCGCTGATAACATCAATTACGAAGATCCTCCAATATGGCTTGAGGGCGACGACGGTGTATTTCCGGTAAATGGGTGCAACCACGAAAGTGTTACTTCAGATTTGCGGTTGAGAATAGAAGGATGGGAGCTGAATGCTTTAGTCGACACCGGTGCCGATTATTCAGTGATAAGTCACAAGATGGTGAAGAAGCTAAACAAAGTTGTGACACAGTGGAGTGGATCGCAGATACGCACGGCAGGTGGTCACACTATTACGCCCCTTGGCAGATGCACCGCAAGACTTGAAATACGGGGCTTTATTTACGTTGCCGATTTCATTGTGCTACCAGAATGTTCAAGAGACCTCATTATAGGAATGGATTTTTTGCGAGCTAATGGCGCCGTAATTAACCTGCGTAGGTCCAGCGTGTCGTTTTCGACTGAACGAGCTATACCTGTAGAGGAATCTGAGGTACGCCTAACTGCTCTACGCGTTGTTCATGATGACGTAACTGTGCCACCACGCTGCAGCATAATGGTGCTCGTAGAGAATGACGCATCTTACAACCGCGAAGGCATAGCGGATACAAATGTAGGGCTGTTTTCGAAAAAAGGTGTCTGCGTAGCTCGGGGTCTTGTTCACTTGACGAATGGCCGTGCAGATGTCCTACTTACGAATTTTTCCAATGAACTTCAACACATCGCTCAAGGCACGGCTATTGCCTATTTACACGACTTCTCTATGGCGACAGAACTATGCAGCTTAACCACGTCAACCACTCGACCAGTGGCCTGCAACATCGACACATCCGTGACCGTCAACCAGAGCCTTCCGGACAGTCAAAAGAAACAGATTGACGCCTTAGTAAAAGAATTCTCTGATTGCTTTTCAATTGCCTCGAAGGTCCAGCGCACGTCAATTACGAAACACAGAATTATAACGCAAGACGACACGAGGCCTATATGCCAGCATCCATATCGAGTGTCACAGAAAGAACGGGAAATCATTAAGAAGCAAGTGGAGGAAATGCTTTCGGATGATGTCATCCAGCCTTCAAATAGTCCATGGGCGTCCCCCGTAGTGCTCGTTAAGAAGAAAGACAACACGCTTAGATTCTGTGTCAACTACCGAAAACTCAACAGTGTAACTAAACGAGATGTATACCCCTTGCCACGTATTGACGATACACTAGATCGGCTGCGATCCGCAAAGTTTTTTTCCTCCTTCGATCTGAAAAGCGGATATTGGCAAATAGAGGTAGACGAGCGGGACCGTGAAAAAACGGCATTCGTAACACCAGATGGCCTCTACGAATTCAAAGCGCTTCCATTCGGCCTCTGTTCCGCGCCAGCGACGTTCCAGCGAATGATGGACACTGTCCTCGCCGGATTGAAATGGCAGTCATGCCTGGTGTATTTGGATGACGTGGTGGTATTCTCTGCAACGTTCGACAAACATCTAGAGCGACTGCGCCTTGTATTACAAGCCATCCGGTCAGCAAAGTTGACAATCAAACCCGAAAAATGCCCCTTCTGCTTCGAAGAGCTGAGATTCCTTGGACATGTCATTAGTTCTGACGGTGTTCGCCCAGATCCAGAAAAGACAGCCGCTGTTCAGAGGTTCCCTGCACCCAAAGACAAAAAGTCAGTGCGCCGATTTTTGGGTTTATGTGCCTACTATAGGCGATTTGTGGAAAACTTTTCAACGATTGCGGAACCTCTTACAAAACTAACGAAAGACGACGTGCCCTTCACATGGAAAAATGAACAACAGAAAGCTTTTGATGAATTAAGAAAACGGCTACAGGGTTCACCAATACTTGCCCATTTTGATGAGACAGCCGACACTGAAGTCCACACCGATGCCAGCAATGTCGGCCTCGGCGCCATCCTGGTCCAGTGGCAAAATGGTCAAGAGAAAGTGTTAACCTATGCCAGCCGCAAACTCTCAAAATCTGAGGCAAACTACTCTGCTACTGAAAAAGAGTGCCTCGCAGTCATCTGGGCAATAAATAAGTTTCGACCCTACCTTTATGGTAGACCATTCAGAGCTGTCAGTGACCACCATGCTCTATGCTGGCTAGCAAATCTCAAGGATCCGTCAGGACGACTAGCCAGATGGAGCCTTAGGCTGCAGAAGTATGACATTACGGTCGTATACAAATCTGGAAGGAAACACAGTGATGCTGACTGCTTGTCACGCTCTCCCGTCGATCCAAGTGTACCTGATGAGGAAGACTTTCCGTTTCTAGGCGTTGTCGACACATCCGAAATCGCTCAACAACAACGAGATGACCCGGATTTGCTGGCGCTTATACAACACCTGCAGGGTCTCGACGTTCAAGTACCTCGCATATTCTCCAGAGGGCTCTCCACGTTCTGCCTTCGAGGAAGTGTCCTTTACAGGAGGAACTTTGACCCCGCAGGGGCGCCTGCGCAAGTAGGCGTTTGGTGTGTAGCGACTAAACGGACCCGAGCTAACGGGGGAGTTTCTACTCCCTCCCACGCCTAGCCGTGCGTGGCTTTGCCGTGTCCGGGGAAAAGGGGATCCTGGGGGTTGAGCCGACGCTGGGTGATTGGACCTTTAAGGCCCCCCGGAAGAGGCAACACACCCCTTTGGCCCTGGCTTCACGTAGACGGCACCCCTGGGCTGACCCACCCAGGGGAAATCGGCAGTCGCCTTTTCCTATCACTCTCTTCCTACATCTTCGTCTTTATCTCTCTCTTTTTATCTGTCCTGTCATCTTCTCTTTTCCGTTTACTTCCGAATTTCCTGGCGGCGAGGGTTAACCCTGTGTAGTTACCCAACCTTGGGTAGTTATATTCGGTTATAGCGGCGATGCATGGCTGGCGTCTCCAAGTGTTTACTAGTCAACCTTGTAGCGTCCCCTTGTTGGGCTCGGTGGTGGGTGGCCACCATCGCCGCCGAACTTTATAGCATTTTTATGGCAAAAGCTTTTCCCCTCCTTCCTGATCGCTCCCTAAAAAGGTGGCGCACCGATGATACTTTCCTGCTTAACACACCAAAGCCGACATTCCCAAAGTACCATGTAATCCACAGTCAAAACGAAAACAAGACAGTCCGAGCCATTTCACCTTTCCTCGTTTCCAAAACTCTCACAGAAGCAATAGGCCCAGGTTATAAAGTGACAAAGATGGGAAGTGGCGATCTTCTTTTGGAGGTTCGTGACAAAGCTCAGTATGAAAAGCTGTCTAAGCTTGTAGCCTTTGGGGAAACCCCTGTTTCGGTGGGCCCACACAGGTCTATGAACACTGTCCGTGGCGTAATTTCTGATGATGACCTTACTGAGCTTTCTGAAAGTGAGCTGCTCGAAGGTTGGCAGGACCAGAACGTGGTCAAAGTCCAACGAATAACAATAAGGCGCAACAACAAACTTACCCCTACAAAACACGTAATAAACCGGCTATTGTAAGCTTCGTGTAAGACCATACATTCCCAACCCTCGTCGATGTTTCAAGTGCCAACGTTTCGGTCATGGATCGCAGAGTTGCAGAGGGCGTGCCACTTGCGCAAAGTGCGCATCCATTCAACACATATCAGACAACTGCACCTCAGAAACATCTCATTGTTCGAACTGTGAAGGAGATCACGCTGCCTACTCACGATCATGCCCCGCATGGAAAAAAGAAAAACAAATAGTAGAACTCAAGGTTAAATTCAATCTCACATTCCAAGAAGCACGCCAACGTTTCGCAATACACAACCCGTCTTATCCCTCCTTTGCAGATGTGACGCGCCGGGGCGCCGCGCCACATGCCTCGGCACCCGCGAATGTCACACAGTGTGTGGCCGCGGTCGTACCGCCAGCGCCCCCGGCTGGAGCAGCCTGTACTGCTCCGCCACCTGACAAACAGGGCCGGCAGACCCCGGTGTCTGCCGAACCTGGGACCACTGCAGGCGCAGTTAGGTCCAAAAGTTCAGTGAATGTGCCTGCCCAGCAGGCACCATCCACCACCTCACAAGAGGTGATGGATACAAGTCCCACTCCTCCGGCGCCTCAGACGCCGAAGGATAGGCGCAACTCCTTAGAGCGCGCCAAAAAAGAAAAACGTCGAATCACGGGGCCCTCAAAAGGCCCTGTAAACTAACGCAACACCTCTGTACACACAGCACCACACTACATTAAAATGACACAAATACTACAGTGGAACGTCAGAGGACTGTTGAGAAACCTCGACGATATCCATGAACTTTTACACAAACATACACCTAAGGTGCTGTGCGTACAAGAGACACACCTGAAACCTAAACACACCAACTTTTTACGTCATTACGTTATCTTTCGGAAAGACCGGAATCATGCCATTTTGCCATCCGGTGGTGTTGCCATTATAGTCAATCAAGGGATTGCATGCACACACCTACCACTACAAACATCCCTTGAGGCGGTGGCTGTTCGAGCAGTTCTTTTGAATAAGCTCGTCACCATCTGCTCTCTCTACATACCTCCACAACACCGTCTTGAAAAGCATGAATTCGAGTCCCTCATAGAGGAACTTCCAGAACCTTATATCCTCCTTGGAGATTTCAATGCACATAGCAATCTATGGGGTGACTCTCGCTGCGATGCTCGAGGTCGCCTGATTGAACAGCTACTTTTTTCTTCCGGTGCGTGCCTGCTGAATCGGAAAGAGCCAACATACTACAACATCGCTAACAATACGTACTCAGCAATAGACCTCAGCATAATATCCTCATCACTCCTGCCTCTACTTAAATGGGAAGTTATCAATGATCCATATGGTAGTGATCATTTTCCTATCGTTATCAGCTCATCAATAACAAATACATGTCCTGCACAAGTTCCCAAATGGCTCACCGATAAAGCTGATTGGGGAAAGTTTCAAAAAATGACTTTATTATCTTGGAGTGACATGGCGGCATTGAGTATAGAGGATGCTGTATGCTACTTTACAGCTTTCTTGGTTGATGCAGCAGCAAAATGTATTCCCCAAACATGTGGACCGTCAAGCAAACGACGAGTCCCATGGTGGAATAATGAGTGCCGTGAAGCTCGAAAAAAACAAAATAAGGCATGGAGGTTGCTTAGAGACTCGCCCACAGCCGAGAATCTTGTAAACTTTAAGAACGTCAAGTCGCAAGCAAGGAGGACGCGCCGACGGGCGAGAAGAGAAAGTTGGCACAAATTCGTATCGGGCATTAACTCATACACAGATGAGTCGAGAGTCTGGAGCATGGTTAGTAAGGTGGCAGGACGAGAAGCACATTCGCTTCCTCTAGTGAACACACAAGGGGAGAGTTTGGAAGACCAGGCAAACACTCTCGGAGCGCACTTTGAACAGGTCTCCAGCTCAACACACTATAGCGAAGCGTTCCGACGATACAAAACCGGAATAGAAAAACAGAGATTAGAGCGCAAGCCCAGAACACATGAGGCATACAACGAACCTTTCTGTTTTGCTGAACTGCAGGCCTCACTTGCCTGTTGCAATAAATCTGCCCCAGGCCCGGACCGTGTGGCATATGAAATGTTGAAACACCTGCCCACTAAAACCCAGAAAGCTCTCCTCTCTCTCTATAATGCGATATGGTCTTCTGGCGAGCTACCCTCAGCCTGGAAGGAAGCTATTATTATCCCAATTCTAAAACAAGGCAAGGACCCGGCCTCAGTTTCCAGCTACAGGCCAATAGCATTAACCAGCTGTATTTGCAAAGTCTTTGAAAAAATGATTAACAGGCGCCTGATGTACTTCCTTGAAATTAGTGGCCTACTTGACCCATACCAGTGTGGGTTTCGAGAGGCTCGGTCCACCACTGACCACCTTGTCCGTATCGAGGCACAAATTCGCGACGCTTTTGTTCATAAGCATTTTTTTCTTTCTGTGTTTCTCGATATGGAAAAGGCATATGACACTGCATGGCGCTTCGGCATATTGCGAAACCTGTCACATTTAGGTGTGCGGGGTAGAATGCTGACAGTTATCGAAAGCTACCTGTCCAACCGTACATTCCGTGTCCAAGTTGGCACCGTCTTATCTCGAGTATTTGTCCAAGAAACAGGAGTGCCACAAGGAGGTGTATTGAGCTGTACACTTTTCATAGTTAAAATGAATTCCTTGCACCTGTCTCTCCCACGAAATATTTTTTACTGCATATATGTCGATGATGTGCAGATTGGTTACAAATCTTGCAACATCTCAATGTGCCAACGTCAAGTTCAACTAGGGTTGAACAAGGTATCTCAATGGGCAAACGAGAATGGTTTTATACTCAACGCGCAAAAAAGTACTTGTGTCTTGTTCAGCCGAAAGAGGGGCCTCCATCCTGACCCCGACATTGACCTGCATGGTCAACCTCTGTCAGTGAAGACCGAGCACAAGTTTCTCGGTCTCATATTAGACACTAAGCTAAGTTTCATCCCACACATCAAGTATTTAAGGGACAGGTGCTTAAAAACAATGAACATTTTGAAAGTGTTGTCACACACTACATGGGGTAGTGACAAAAAATGTTTAATTAACTTATATAAAAGCCTCGTACGCACACGCCTAGATTACGGTGCTATAATCTATCAGTCGGCAACACCATCGGCCTTGAAAATTCTTGACCCTGTCCACCATCTAGGTATTCGCCTCTCTACGGGTGCTTTCCGCACCAGCCCTGTGGAGAGCCTGTACGTGGATTCGAATGAATGGTCGCTCCACCTACAAAGATGTTCCCTGTCCTTTTTGTACTTTTTGAAGGTGAAGGCAGACAAGAAACATCCTTCCCATTTCACAATTAATGATTTGTCTTGTTCTGGCTTGTTCGAGAACCGACCTTCGTTTAGGCAGCCCTACGCGCTGCGTGTAAGGAGCCTGGCCGAAGGAACAGGTGTGCCTCTTTTTGAACCCAGTTTGATGGCTCCAGCAACATATCTGCCACCGTGGCAGTGGCAGCTTATAGACTGTGATGTTTCTTTTGTTGATGTCACAAAGCACGCACCACTTGCACACATACATACATACTTTTTAGAGCTACAACATAAATACACATGCCCTGAGTTCTTTACTGATGCGTCAAAGTCAAACACTTCTGTGTCATATGCAGCAATAGGCCAATCCTTTTCTGAGGCCGGCGTTCTTCATCCTAATGCAAGCATTTTCACAGGAGAAGCTTACGCAATACTGGCGGTCGTAAAACACATTAAACAGGTAAAATTACAAAAGGCGGTAATATACACAGATTCTCTAAGTGTGGTCAAAGCCCTGAAAACTCCTAAAAAACACAAGAACCCAGTGCTGGTGTCACTTTACTCACTTCTGTGCACACTTTACACATCAAAACAGCATGTCGTTGTCTGCTGGGTCCCAGGGCACCGTGAAATACAAGGGAACGTTTTGGCAGACAATCTGGCTGCTTGCGCCAATGTCACTACTGCCAATGCACCAACACCAGTCCCTGCACTTGACTTAAAACCTTTTATAAAACGAAAGCTCAGGGGTTATTGGCAGAGCATGTGGGATAAACAAACAGATAATAAACTCCATGCTATTAAGCCACAACTAGGTTATTGGCTGCCACTATCAAAATCACGACACACGGAAGTAATACTAACAAGGCTTAGGACTGGACACACACATTCTACACATTCATTTCTTCTGTCTACCGGTGATCCACCATATTGTGAGAGATGTGGAGAGCCCCTACGGTTCTCCACATTCTCGTCCAGTGCAATGAGCTAGATGCTCTAAGAAAAAAGCTCTTTTTACTGCCCCACCGACAGCAGCTCCCTCTACACCCTGGGATGCTCATCGGTAGGGATCCGCTTTTTAAACTGCAAACACTTTTTACATTTTTAAAAGAAGTGCAAAACTTTCACCCAATATTTCGAGGTCATCCGTAGCACGACCTCTATAGAGTGGTCGTGGCTGCGGTGACTATATCTTCATCATGGTTTTATTATCATGACATTTTGCCATCAGCTATCACCACACATATGTCACGCCACTGTCATGATTTTATTACTTTCATGTTTTAACCCGCGTTAGAGCGAGGAATTTTAAGGCCCCTTTACAGCCACGCACCATATCATTGTTCATATCTGTAGTTAATTGAAATGGCGCTCTTTGGCCATCAATTGGCCCTTGCGCCACTAAAATCTACTCATCATCATCAGGAGGAACTTTGAACCTAATGGCGAAACGTTTTTACTAGTCGTGCCCACAGCCATGCGACAGGAAATTCTGCATGCATGCCACGATGAGCCAACGTCCGGCCACATGGGTGTGAGCCGAACATTCGCCAGGATTCGCCTGAAGTACTATTGGCCTAAGTTGCTCGCATCAGTGCAGCGCTACGTGAAAACGTGTCGTCAATGTCAACGGCGCAAAACTCCAGCCGTAAAACCAGCCGGCCTTCTCCATCCAATAGACCCTCCGGATGCCCCATTCCAACAAGTCGGCATGGACTTCCTAGGACCTTTCCCGACATCATGTGCAGGCAAGAAATGGATTGTCGTAGCTACAGACTATCTGACCCGTTATGCTGAGACTGACTCTCTGTAGAGTGCGACAGCTGCCGAAGTCGCCAAGTTCTTTGTGAACAACATAGTGCTCAGACATGGTGCGCCCATCGTCGTTATTACGGATCGCGGCACAGCATTTACTGCAGACCTTATGCAATGTCTGATGCGCATGACAAATACCGATCACAGAAGAACAACGGCGTATCACCCTCAGTCAAATGGCTTAACCGAACGCCTCAACAGAACTCTGACCGACATGCTATCAATGTATGTCGATGTTGAACATAAACAGTGGGATGAAATATTACCCTACGTAACATTCGCATACAATACAGCCGTTCAAGAAACAACCCAAGTTGCCCCTTTCGAACTAGTATTCGGCCGAAGAGTGACCACCCCACTGGATGCCATGTTACCGCTACAGGACGAAAACAGCTATCCACCTGACTTAGATGACTTCTTGCAACGAGCCGAAGAAGCACGACAAATGGCAAGATACCGAATACGCCGTCAACAGCGCGTCGACTCTAGTCGGTACAACAAGCGACGCAGTGAGGCACTTTATCATCCCGGTGACAAAGTGTGGATATGGATCCCAGTGCGCCGCCGCGGACTCTCTGAAAAGCTTCTTTGTCGATACTTCGGCCCTTATGAAGTACTCAACCGTATCAGCGACGTCACTTATGAAGTCAGATCCGCGGGACATGTGAGCTCAAGACGCCGCAATACCACGGAAGTGGTACACGTAGTCCGCATGAAGCCCTATCATGACAGATCGTCGGAAAACGACTGAGAAGGCGCATGTATCATTTTACTCTCTCAAGCATCGGGACGATGCGTCTGAGGGGGGGGGGATAATGCCGCGACAGGTTGGCCACGTTCAAGTAGCCGCCGCAATCATCATGGCAAGAGCACCAGCAAGACCCGGCTGGCATGCGTCACGCGTTCGTGCGCTCCAACAACGAGAAAGAGGAAGTTAGTGGACTCTGTGCCTCTCGGCTACTTGGACTCGACGACCATAGTGATTAGACTTGTGGACACAAGTTCGCCCTAATAAAGTTGCTTGTTTTTTTGGCCTATCTGCCTCAGCATCGCTACAATATCATCTGCGTACATTAATGTTGGTGGTGCCTGATCAATGAGTTTTCCTTGTTTGACGAAAGAGAGGTTGAAGCCAAATCTACTTCCCTCTAATTTGGTTTCTAATCCTTGTAGGTACATCATGAATAACAAGGGTGACAGCGGACACCCCTGCCTAAGCCCTTGTTTCACCTATGTGGGCTTGGATACCTGTTTTTGCAACTTACTAACTACCTTGTTACTTTTATAGATTTCCTTTCAAAGATTAGTGACTCCATCTTGTACACCTAGTGTGTCCAGTATTCCCCACAAGTCCTCTTCAACCACGCTATCGTGCGCTTCGTGATATCTAAAAATGCTAGCCACAGAAGCCTGAGTTCCTTTTCTGCTATTTCGATGCACTGCGTCAGTGAGAACAGATTGTCTTCCAACCTCCTGTGTTTCCGAAACCCATTCTGCAGTTCCCCCAGAGCCCCCTCATCCTCTATCCTTGCCTGCAGTCTTTTCTTTATAATCTGCATCGCCAGCCTGTAGACCACTGATGTCACTGTTATAGGACGGTAGTTGTTTATGTCAGCTTTGTCCCCCTTTCCTTTAGAGATCAGGCTCATCCGGCTAAGTTTCCATCCATCGGGGATTTCACCATCGATTATAGTTCTGCTCACTGCCTCTCTCAAAGTCTGTTTAGACTTCGGACCCAATGTCTTTATCAGCATAATTGGAATGCCATGTGGGCCCATTGAAGTACTACTTGGAACCCTCTTCTCAGCCCTTTCCCACTCTCGTTGTGAAAATGAAGCCATTGCGCCACTCTATCCATCCTTGTCTATTGTGGTGCATAAGGCCCTTCTTTGTTGAAATGTTTCTGTCACCCTTGTTCTTATACATTCAATAGCTTCGTCCCCTTCTAGCCTAGCCCCTTGAGCTGCAGTTATAAACCCCTGCCCTAGGCTCGTCTCAGTGGAGTTTAGATGGTTCTAAAATTTCGCAGCTGCCTTTCTGTCCTTTTTATGTACTTCTGCCAGCCACTGAGCGCCCTTTCTTCTAATCTTTTCATTGATCAGGAGGGATGCTTCCCTTCTAGAGCTTAGAAGGATGTCCCATTTTCTTTCAACACCATTTGTCGGTTCACCCCGCTGCTTAGCATGTCCGTGTTCCCTGGAAGCTTCCTAACGTTTTGCTATGGCTCTCCTAACTTCCTCATCCCACCAACTCTTGGGTTTGTGTCTGTAGTGTCTGCAGAGCGACCATGAACAGTCCGAAACAAAGACTCGAAGATGCTTCATTACTTAGGACACCTACATATATACAGGACAGAGACGCATACACAACGCCCCCTCTCGGGTACAAAGAGCAGAACGAAACTGAAACTAAAATCACATTACAACATAATCCCTTTCTTATTTAAAGAGGTTAATGTTGTTAGTAGGGGTTAGAACACATAGAGGACACTTATACACACCATGTACAGCCACACTACTTCAACACATAGTCATTCACCCATGCAGAAGGTCGTCGTTCTCGCTGCGGCCGCCCTGTTGCTTGCGTGGCAGCAGTCTGCACCGCCACAGGCTGAGACTGCACAGGGCCAGATGAGGTTGGTTGCACACTAGTAGGTTGTGGCACTGGCACCGCAACAGCTGGCGCAGCAGCTGTTGTGGTGCCAGCTGTCTTCTTTGTGGTGCCAGTGTATTCTTTTCCGGGGTGACTTGTCACGTGCCTTAGCAAGCTCTAGCCCACACAGTCTAATTAGATTTGTGTATGCCCACACTGTTTTATTATCCTCAGTGATCACTTCTCAATTTGTTTAGTAGCAATTTCTATTTGCCTTTTTGAATGAAAATTTTGCTGTTGTTGCTCATCTTGTCTCCTTCCAACTTTCACTGATCTTCCTAAACTTAGCTTGATACGTTTGTGATCACTACCCAGACCTCTGGAGCGACCTTCATCTATGTGCATTCCCCTGAGCTTATCACACATTCTATGTGACATCAGTGCGTAATCTATTATTGACTTACCCATTGTACCACAGCACCGCCGCATGACGGCGAGTCTTTTTGCGGAGGTTTTCGCAAACCGTCTTCGGAAGCTTGAACTGTTTTTGTTTCATGTGTATGTATTTGATCAGCGAGTAGTTTGTAGGGCTTCATGAATTCAAGACAACCACGGTGAGCGCTTACGGCTCCGACTTCGTTTCATGGTGCGCTGTTCCGCAAGAACGATTAATGTGTGTTTGTGCGTCGTTTTAGTGCTTTCCCGTCAACTGTGGGTGTTACGCTCACCGAAATTTGCGGACGAGGCTGTGTTCGTCGTTCGAAACCTGCTTATGTTTCTCGCACGTGCGCGAGCTGTGAGAAATCGGGCTGATTTGTGTTGGGAGGTACCCGCGTTTCAGGGACAGCAGCCTATTCTCAGCTGTTTGAAGACAATGCGCTTTCGCACGTAAACTTTGCATGGGTATTTTAGTGTGTGCACTCTAACATTTGCATTTCGTACGCATGAACTGCCGTGAGCGGCACGCTGGGGCATCAGCGCCTTTTTAGCATTTCGACGATTACTTATTTTTGCAAGAAGAATTTATGCACATTATTTCGCACTAGAGAGTGCTTTTTACTCATTTTCAGTCTTTAACTGATCTTATTTATGGATTGTGTCTTCTCTTACCTTTATTCAGTATCACATCGCTGTTCGAGTGAATGCTGAAACGCATGCCAAAGTCAAGTATGATGTACACAAATTAGCGACGGACAGGTCGGTCTCCCTCCAAGTAAATAATGCCTCTGCACATCTCTTTCGCGAACGTCGGCGTGCAGCTGCGGTCAAGAAATTGTGTAGAACGAACCTCAAAATATTTATTCTTACTGCTAGCAGCTGCTTTTGAGAAAATGGGGATTTTTATAGCTAATACATTATCTCCACGTGGTACACTGGTTGTCTTGGTCGTGCTTTACTGTTACAAATCCATGCTGGAATATGAGAACTGTACCTAATATTCAAAAGAGTGAGCAAATGTCGGTGACATACGCTCTCCGGTTGACTTGGATTGATTAATTTATATGTGGGGTTTAACGTCCACAAACCACCATATTGTCACGGGGTCGTGACGGGGCCAAAGACAGAAAACTTCGTGTTGGGATTTAACTGCTTATTTGGGCGAACTTGTGCCCGGTAAAGCGAAAGTCTAATTACAGCAGCAGTCTTGCACAGATAGCAGTCTCGTACTGATAGCGGCGAACGCAACGTCGGCCTTCGATCAACAACTGACAAGCGGCGAAGCACGTCGGCATTTATACCCTTGCCGTCGAACGTTCTAGCGTTATCGCTGGCGGTGGCGTAGGTTCCAGAACAATCTGTACCGTTCGCACAGTGGGCGTGATCTTATCGAAATGATCTACTACAGTCCGGAACTTTCTCGAAACCTGCAGGCGCGGTTTGCGCCGAGAATCGTGTGGTGTTTCGGGACGATAACAAAAACTTGTGAAATGGAACGTGGCATTGCCCCCCTCTGAAAAAAGGCATCGTCCCGATGCTTTAACTAAAGATGAAGGTACAATAATAATGCAAGAAAATACAATGAATAAATTACAATACAACAATAATACAAAAAAACACTGTTTCAGTTTGTTAACGTGCATGAAACGGCTTGAGGCGCGCGACATGGACGACTTCAGGTCGCGATCGGCGTCGTTGAGAGTTCGTGATGCCGTCAGGGACAACCTCGTAATCAAGTGGGCCGAGACGTCGAACCACCCTGTATGGTTCGAAGTACCGTCGCAGAAGCTTTTCACTTAGTCCACGTCGGCGTATCGGCGTCCACACCCAAACACGTTCACCGGGCTGGTATTCCACGAAGCGTCGTCGAAGGTTGTAACGGTGGCTGTCGGTCGTCTGTTGATTCTTGATACGAAGACGCGCAAGTTGTCGGGCTTCTTCGGCGCGTTGAAGGTACTCGCTCACATCGATGTTTTCTTCGTCGGTGACGTTGGGTAACATGGCATCGAGCGTCGTTGCCGGGCTCCTTCCGTAGACCAATTTGTATGGAGATATCTGCGTCGTCTCCTGCACCGCCGTGTTGTATGCGAAGGTCACATATGGAAGAAGGGTGTCCCACGTCTTGTGTTCGACATCGACGTACATTGACAGCATGTCGGCGATCGTCTTGTTAAGCCGCTCGGTGAGGCCGTTGGTCTGTGGGTGGTACGCTGTCGTCCGGCGGTGGTTTGTTTGGCTGTATGCCAAGATCACTTGAGTTAAGTCGGCAGTGAATGCCGTTCCTCTGTCGGTGATAAGGACCTCCGGGGCGCCGTGACGTAGGACGATATTTTCGACGAAAAACTTAGCTACCTCGGATGCACTGCCTTTCGGCAGGGCTTTTGTCTCGGCGTAGCGGGTGAGGTAGTCGGTAGCTACCACGATCCACTTGTTTCCGAAAGCCGACGTCGGGAACGGCCCCAGTAGGTCCATACCAATCTGCTGGAAAGGTCGGCAAGGTGGATCAATTGGCTGCAGAAGTCCCGCTGGCCTTGTCGGCGGTGTCTTGCGTCGCTGACAGTCCCGGCATGTCCTCACATAACGACTGACGTCGGTGGTAAGACGTGGCCAGTAGTACCTTTCTTGTATCCTCGCGAGCGTGCGGGAAACACCGAGGTGCCCTGCCGTCGGATCGTCGTGCAGGGCCTGCAGGAGTTCTGGTCGCAGAGCTGAAGGCACCACAAGGAGGTACTTAGCTCGAAGCGGTGAAAAGTTTTTCTTTTGTAGAAGACCGTTTCGTAGAAAGAACGACGCAAGTGCGCGCTTGAATACCTTCGGGACTTCGGCGGTCCTGCCTTCGAGGTATTCTATTAGGGCTTTAAGTTCCGGGTCGGCCCGCTGTCGTTCAGCGAAGTCGTCGGTAGTTATTGTTCCCAAGAAGTAGTCGTCATCCGAGTCGTCGGGTAGCGGTTGGTCGACAGGCGCACGAGAGAGACAGTCAGCGTCGGAGTGTTTTTTTGCCGGACTTGTAAATGACAGTAATGTCATATTCTTGAAGTCTCAGGCTCCATCGTGCGAGGCGACCTGAAGGGTCCTTCAAGGTGGCTAGCCAACACAAGGCGTGGTGGTCGCTCACAACTTTGAAGGGCCTGTTGAGAGGTAGGGGCGAAATTTCGACGTAGCCCAGATGATGGCGAGGCACTCCTTTTCTGTTGTGGAATAATTTGCTTCTGCTTTGGATAGCGATCGGCTGGCGTAACTAATAACCCTTTCAAGTCCGTCAGCCCTCTGCACAAGAACGGCGCCAAGACCTACGCTGCTTGCGTCAGTATGTATTTCTGTCTCAGCGAATTCGTCGAAATGTTCAAGTAACGGAGGCGTCTGGAGGCGATGTTTATACTGTCTGGTGCGCATGTCCAGCGTTTTTTCGATGGTGGTCGCCTCGGATACAAATTCTTGGACGGTGTTCGGTGGATTTCTCATTAGTCCCGCGAAGAGCTCCTGTTTGACCCCTCGCATGAGGAAACGAACTTTCTTTTCCTCGGGCATGTCAGGGTCAGCGTGACGGAATAGGCGGGTCATCTCCTCTGTGAAAATTCCAACCTTTTCATTTGGTAGCTGAACCCGGGTCTCGAGTAGAGCAGCGGCCCTCTCTTTGCGAGCGACGCTTGCGAACGTTTGAAGAAATGCGCCGCAGAAGACATCCCACGTTCGGAGCGTGGACTCTTGATTCTCTAGCCAGGTCCTTGCGGTGTCTTCCAGGTAGAAGTATACACGACGGAGCTTTTCTTCGTTGTCCCAGTGGTTGAGGGCGGCCACACGGTCGTATGTTTCTAGCCAGGTTTCCGGGTCTTCAAACGATGAGCCATGGAACGTTGGTGGTTCCCTGGGTTGATGAATGACGATCGCGGGCTGGGACGCTCCGGTTGTCATTGTCGCTGCAGTCGAGGTCATGGTCTTGGTCTTCCGCGCCTTGTCTTGTAGCAGGCCGTACTCCGGTGGGAGACCTTGCTGTCGGCGGCTTGTTCGCTGCTCTTGGTTGGCGTCGGTGTCTTCTCCGCGAAGGGGGCTGGGTTCACGGCTTGACGGGGGCGTCCGGTACATGAACGAAGCAGCACCTCCACCAGATGTCACGGTGTCGTGACGTGGCCAAAGACAGAAAACTTCGTGTTGGGATTTAACTGTTTATTTGGGCGAACCTGTGCCCGGTAAAGGGAAAGTCTAATTACAGCAGCAGTCTTGCACAGATAGCAGTCTCGGACTGATAGCGGCGAACGCAGCGTCGGCCTTCGATCAACAACTGACAAGCGGCGAAGCACGTCGGCATTTATACCCTTGCCGTCGAATGTTCTAGCGTTATCGCTGGCGGTGGCGTAGGTTCCAGAACAATCTGTACCGTTCGCACAGTGGGCGTGATCTTATCGAAATGATCTACTACAGTCCGGAACCTTCTCGAAACCTGCAGGCGCGGTTTGCGCCGAGAATCGTGTGGTGTTTCGGAACGATAACAAAAACTTGTGAAATGGAACGTGGCAATATGGTTGTTAGAGGCACCGTAATGAAGGGCTCCTGAAATTTCGACCCCCTGTGGTTCTTTAACGTGTACCCAAATCTGAGCACGCGGGCCTACAACATTTCCGCCTTCATCGGAAATGCAGCCGTCGCAGCGGGGATTCGAGCCCGTGACTTGCGGGTCAGCAGCCGAGTACCTTAGCCACTAGACCACCGTGGCGGGGCTCTCCTGCTGACTTCTGCACCTGACTTCTGACATCTGTACTTTATGTTCATCATCAAATTACGCACCCACTAATCAAAGGTTGACGAATAGATTTTCAATTTTAATC
This sequence comes from Rhipicephalus microplus, assembly GCF_043290135.1. Classification (NCBI taxonomy): domain Eukaryota; kingdom Metazoa; phylum Arthropoda; class Arachnida; order Ixodida; family Ixodidae; genus Rhipicephalus; species Rhipicephalus microplus. The sequence goes on along the minus strand of NC_134700.1, from coordinate 82,608,861 downwards.
ATTTTCTGCCTCGCGGCCTTCGGTTTGTTTCTGTTTTTGCCATGCTTTCCTAAAATCATCAGTTCAACTTGTTTGGTAGAACAAGAGCATCAACATACATAGGCCAGTGTTTAGAAAGCTGTCACGCATGCACTAGTACTCTTTTATTTAGTGCATGGCACCGTGTCATACCTCGACAACTGATGAACGGAAAGGTGTTTGTAATGTTTTATTGAAGTAAAACGAGTAACAATGGGACTGCATATCGCAGTGTATGCCCAAATGCAGAGAGATGTATGATATATTGGATAAAATGTGCCATATAGCACTGGAAAATGTTTCCATCTCAGGCCACCTTGTAGAAAAACGACCATCACAAGACCGTGGGACGAAAGGGCGACGCACAAATGCCACGGCTTGCAGTCGACGGGGAACGTGACGCGGGCGCCGGGCGCCCAGCTGGCGTGGCGACGGCAGGGGTGGGGGGCGTTCGTTTTCTTGTCTTTTTTTTCCGTGCTCATGCTTGTGGCTGTTCTTACCGGCTGTTTGCGTGACGTCCATGCCACGCGGATGTTACGGGTATTTTTTTATTGCTGGGCTCCCTATAGACAGGATTTTAGTCAGCGCGCAGGAGCGCGCCGCCTAAGTGCCGTTTGTTATCCGGTCTCTGACTTAGAGTGTAGACTCAACGGCCCTGGTTCAGCGACGACAACGGGTTGGTTACAAGCACGTTTTGGTCACTTATGATCGCCCATGCGCACTGTGCATTTTACAGTGTTGAGTGAATACGTTTGGAAATGTAAGAACGAACATCAAAATATTTGATGTTCAAGTACGCAACACATGTTCGCAACACAAGTACGCAACACATGTTCAAAGTTTGATTCGCCTGGTATGAAACACTGCGGTATCACGCAGTGACCATTTGCACTATACTCGGCGAATACTTAGGTTTCAATAGAAAGACATTGTGCTGCATGTTAGACCCTTTGCTGTGCATGCAGTCGAGAGTATATTAGGTGAGCACGACACTGTTATTACCTTTTGCTACCAAAGCATAATCAAAATTCATATGATGAAAAAGGAGACGATGGCACTGTCACTGTGAAAGACATGGGGAGTGAAAGTACGCCGGCTAATTGAAGCCTTATACAGTATACCGGCAAAATTACTTCGCACAAACCTTATTTCAGTGGCATGACCAGGACACTGAGTAATCTAGGGCGTAACTGTGCCTCGCTTGACTACCTCACAAATAACTGTTCGCAATATAGCAGGAAAATTATGAGTCAGGATAGGAGAGCAGTACGATTCAATGACAATAATTAGTCCAGTTTTCCTCCAAAAAAGTAATACTGCCATAGGTGCATTGCAACCTCCTAACAATTACCTATAAGACAAATGCAGCAGTTCTCATGCTTTTCCTTGCAAATTGGGCCACAATAATTGCAGTAACAAACAAAATACTTTCCTTCAGTTCAGCCTGATGATCATGACGGCAATTCTTGCTCGTGTGCGAAAAAAAAACTATGTGCACGCTGGAAACTCTTGCGCTCTGCTGTGTGTCATGGTCTCAGCCACCACCAGAACCCTAGGGTTCCACGATTCATGCGCCCTTGAGGTGGAGCCATTCTTTGAAGGCGTGAGTGCCGCCCTCGATTGGCGACCGCCATTCATCTCCCCCGTCTCGTCGCAGCTGGTTGAGTGAGACACGTGCGCGGCGCTTTCTCGGGAAAAATGCCTGGGTTTTGCATGCCACAGTGCATAAACCACTCGCAAAATGGCTACGGGATGTTCAGATTTTCGAAAAATCCGAAAAGGCGACTCTTGTGGCTTGTAAAGATCAAGCCCGGGAAGTGGCGACCTACGGACCGTCCGTGTTTGTGCAGCGTAAGTTTTGCCATTCCAGCATTTCGAGAGTAATACTATCAAGCGTTCTCATACGGGCTCTTTCTATCACAATAAAGTCTGTTGTGATTGACAATCTTACGCCAGCGGCAGAAGGGCACCAATTACTCTTCCGAAATTTCATTCCAATTGGGCTTAATTGCGACCTCCAGTGCACCTGGTGCAATAAACGTTCATTTGCATGCTGTGTACATGCGTATTTAACTCCGTCATTTCGAATAACACAAAATGCGTTGTTCTTAATCGCTTTTTGTACACAGGCTGTAATGGCGCGAAGATGTGCGCCTACGTTGCGCCTACGTTGTGCGCTTGTTGCTGCCACCGCCTCTAACTATTTCTTTTAGGGGCGACGCCCCTTACGCCATGGGTCGTACGTCCCGTGTCGTCGTAATCGTAGTAGCCAGTTGCATTGCATTGCATAACAATAAAAACGGTGTCACAGCATATCTACGGAGTGAATGATGATGTGTGGGGTGAAGCATCCGTCAGCCCTTCCATCTGTCCGTCCGTGCGTCTGTGCGTTTGTTCTTGCGTCCGTCCGTTTGTCTGTCCATCCGTCCTTGCGTCCATTCGTGCTTCTTTGTGTCTGTCCATACATCCGTCTCTGCGTTCGTTTGTGCGTCTGTCCGTTTGTCCGTGCGCCTGTGCGCCCTTTCCTAACGCCTACGACATGATATACGCTTTAAAGTTTGTATGCTGCAGCCAGTTTTCGCACAAGCCGGAGAACTCTAGTTATCAAAATGATGACTGACAGTTCCTGGTCGACATGATTTCCCAAAAGAAAATAGTGTGTCGTGGAGATGCTGAGGAGGACATTTGTGATGGGGAAGCTCTTTTCATTGAAGCGTTGACTTCATTAGAGTGCAGCATTTAGCCCCACATAGGTGGATTTCTTTTGTAAAGAATCTTGAAAAAAAAGGGACTGTGGGCAGTGCAGGCCTGGAATTAATGGCTTAGTGAGTCAATGACACGCATATTCAACTACACTGAGGGAATATGTGAAGGATGATGAGAACTTGTGTTATCCGAGCGATGAGGTTGTGACCATGTTCATATCTTGTGAAAAGAACTTTAATGTAACCACATCCTGCATAGGCAACCTGTTCACTCTGAAGTCCCTTCTTGTAGCTGTAACTGAATATTTATTCAAAAGGACAAAGGGCGGTGTGCAGGCATGCCAGCAACACATACGTTCTCTGAAAAAAAAGTTGATATCAAGTTATCACATCACATCACCTTATTTTCTTAAAGATCCCTCAATGGGGTATTACAAAATGGGTGGATATACAGTGTATCCAGGCGAATTCACTCGGTAAAAGCATTTGTTACATTGTCCAAGACGTTTGGTGAATTAGTAATGGTCGCAATGGTGTGGGAAAAGCCATTCCAATCTGTTGCTGCTCGGAGGAAAAATGAACAGGAAGATGTTAGGGTGCGTGCATGTGGGCGTGACACTTGCAGTTCGTGGCCGTGGCGATGAGGTATGCGCGTAAGGTGAACGATGTAAAGTGGATGACAGAGCTCACTGTAATAAAATTTGTTGAATAATGATAGCGTGACAATACGACGAAGAAGACAGAGATTAGACAAACCGGATTCCACTTTCGATGATACGCTAGCTCCGTAATCATGAGTGGAATGAATAAATCTAGCAGCACGGTTTCGGACTGCTTCGAGGGCAGATGCGAGGTACGACTGGTGTGGGCTCCAGATAGCGGATGCGTACTCCAGTTTCCGTCTAATGAATGATTTGAAGGCTGGTAGTTTTACGTGCATGGGGGCATGATGACGGTTGCTTTTCGGGAATCCTAGTGTTTTATTGGCAGATGCTGCTATATTTGTAATATGAGTGCGCCAAGATAGATCATTGCATAAGGTCACCTTCAAATATTTAAACGAGTTAACGGACCGATGAGAACACCAGAAATTGAATACGGGAAATAAGGCGGAGCAGAATATCGAGAGAAAGGTACAGATTTCCATTTACTAGGATTCAGAGTCATTAACCATTGCTGGCACCAGTCTATTACGTGGTTAAGATCAGTCTATAAAGCATGTTGGCCGAGAAGGTTATTTAGAGTTCAATAGTTGACGCAGTCGTCTGCGAACATTCTGACATTAGCTGAAACTGTTGAAGGCAAATCATTAATGTCAATTAAGAACAGAAGGGGTGCAAGGACGGATCCTTGTGGTCCCCTGAAGTTACTGGGAGCGGGCAAGATGTCGTGCTATTAAGAACGGTTTGAGAGCGCTTTGTTAGAAAAACCTTTATCCATTCGTGAATATTGGGATCTATGTTTAATTGACCAAGTTTAGTATTAATCTATTTTGTAAAAAGCTTTGGCATAATCTAAAAAGATGGCGTCAGTCTAGACGTTGAGGTCAAGGTTAGTGTGTAAATCATGAAGGAAGATGGCTAGTTGGGTTCCGCATGATAGACCTCTGCGGAAACCATTCTGTGAAGGGTTAAAGAACCGGAACGAGTCTAGACAGTTGATGATGTGAGAGTATATGACGTGTTCCATGATCCTGCAAGGTACACTGGTTAATGAAATGAGTCGGTAGTTAGGTGCAGAGTTTTTGTTACCAGCTTTGTAGATTGAAAGGACCTTTCGCCCTTTTTAATCCTCGTGTAAGGTGGCAGTGGCAAGAGACTGCGAAAATAACAAACATAGAGAGGCAGCAGAGATACATTGAGTGTTTTCAAGGAACTTTGACGTGATTTCATCAATGCCTGCACACGAGGAGAGTTTGATGTTTTCAATTCGAGAAGCTATGCCGTGGACAGAAAGAACAAGAAGTGGCATTTTTGATTCACTGAGGCCAGAGGGGACTAAATAAGGAAAAGGCGTATCTGTTTTTACGGTATAAACAGATGAAAAATTGCAAATAAATTAACGAAAACATTCAGCATCGGACAAAACTGCATCGAGATCGTCCGTAAGACTTATTGTGTGAGCACTGTGAGGGTTAATTCCTTCCCAAAACTTCTAAGGACTATTTTCTATTAGTTTAAGCAGTTCAACATCCACGAGTTCAACATGCACGAGTAAAGCTGCGCATTCACTTGCGCCAGCTCGAAACAACGAGAACCAGTGAAAGTGAAAGCAAGACATGTGCTGCGGTTAACTCGCAGTGAGTTATAGCGCTTTTTTTGAACTATAATAAATCTATCGTCCAAATGAAGCTGTGACATTCGAAATTACCGTATAATATATGCACTTTGCTTGCTCATTGTGGCAAAGCCGCGTGGTTGCTTCATTTTAACGATATCAATGAGCGCTTTATAAAAATTGCTATTTTACAATACATTTCTATAAAAACACTAAACCTGGTTTGACAATCCATTTCTGCGTGCGAGCTATGATTTTATGCCATAAAAGCCACGTGTAAATGAAAAGTAGTATGATATGTTTTCTACAACGTTTTGCAAATCTACTCTTTGCAGAAAGGTAAAAGAGATGAAAACAAAATACAATATGCTGTGCGTTGCAAGCTGTGGTCTGTGAATAAGGTAGCTAATGAATAATTCAAAAACAATATATGAAAATATGGTATGCAATCGAATTTTTACAGGCGAAGCTTCTAAAACCGTCGGTTAGTCCATTCATGTTTGTGACCGGTTCGTGACTACCTAACTGTATCACTCACTCAGCATGTGTTGCTAGTGTAAGTGACAGACGGACGGACAGAGAGACAGACAGATTCACGGACGGACGGAAGCAAGAGCGAACGGACGGACGGAAGCATGAACGGACGTACGCTTCACCCCACTCTTCATCATCTATGATGGTGAGTGGGTTGAAGTGTTCGTCCGTGCGTGCTATGCTGTGCTCCGCGGATACGCTGGATAGACGGACGCATGGACGGAAGCACGGATGAACGCTTCGCCCACCCATCATCATTCACTCCGTGGATATGCTGTGATTTCTCTCTTTTCTCACGACAATACCTATTTTTTATTCTTTTTTTTTCAGGCAGCTCGCAAACGGCAAAGTACGTTTAAAACTTTTGTGGAAAGCACACAACAAACAGACGCATCGAAACGTCATGTGACGTAAATGCGTGCGTTTCATATATTCAACCTATATACATAGTTTCCGGCTGGTCCAAAAAGACGCTATATAAAGGTGTGAACGTGGCTGGCATCTACAGTATTTTTCTGCTGCGAGCAACTCTAGATACTGTAATGTCGCTTTAAAAATGAAGACTAGATATTATAACTCTAGGAACTTTACATTCCCGATGCGAAAACCGTAGTTCTCTCATGCTGCATGAGTACCACACTTATTGACGCAAAAAAAATCTGTATGCAGCCACGCAGCACTCGTTGGCTGGCCATTGTGCTATAGGCGGCTTGCGGAGAAGGCATCGTAATGACTGGTTCCGTAGCAGACGACATGGTTGTCTCCACCCTCCAAAGCGGTGGAGTGGAACGCGTGCATCGAGGAATCCTACGGAACCCTAAAACCCATGGAGGAAGGAAAGGTAGGAGAGGCCCTGACGTCACTCGTTGTCAAGCCGCGATGAAGGCGGAAGTCGACCATATTGACTGGGCAAATTCTCCTCTCTTGATTACATCCGAGTGTAAAGCAGAAGGAACGACTCTCTCTCCGGCTCGGAAAGCACGTGGGCTGCGCAGCGCACGTGTCGTGTTGATCCGAAACGAATGGAACGGGGCTCAACACTCTGGGCAAGCGCGACACCTTCGATGAAATCAATTCGTCCGAGTATTAACAGCGAGTAATATCTCACCGACAACGAATCAAGTACAAGAGAACGCGCGCTAGATGCACTGACAACGGCAATTGTTCTCACGTCATTAATTCAGCAACTGTACAGACAGCACGATCAGTCGTGCGCCTTCTTCTACGGTTGCATTCCGCCACGCGGCCGACGCGGCGTCCGGTCACTGTGTCCGTGTTCCGCGTGAAACTCACTGGCGTCAGCATTCTGCGACCATGGTGACTTTGAGCACGGTGCAAGTGACATTTGAACGCGGTTGCTGTTACGTTGAGATTACATGCAATGCTGGGGGAGAGTATACGCAGCACAACAGAAAAGCTGTTTTAATACGCACACGCAAGTTGTTATTCTACACACACAACACAAAATACGTATGTGCACATGGTCCTCGTTGCGTCTTGCTGGGCTCAACAGCGTCGTCCGTTGTCACAAGCAGGAACACTGCCCAACCATCACTGACCTGCAAGGCTTTCGTCATCGTTGCGCTTCGTCATAGTAACCAACGCCATTTCACTGAACACTAATTGCTTCATACGCTTCATCTGCCGCATGACACATGGATATGCACTAGTTCTACGCACAGATTGATACGTGGAGTTAAACGTCCCAAAATCACCATATGAATATGAGAGACGCCGTAGTGGAGGGCTCCGGAAACTCCGACCACCTGGGGTTCTTTAACGGGCACCGAGATCTGAGCACACGGGCCTACAACACTCTGAGGCAATCCACAACTCTATATGTCCTGACCGGATGGTCTTGGCAAGCATGATTGTGGCATAAGTAGAAGCGCATCGGGGCAGTCCGAGGCATATACGCAGTGCCTGACCCTGCAAACTCTCTAATGAATAAGTATTGGATTTGCAAGTGTTAGTCAGTACCGGCAAGCTGTAGCGCAAAAGACCCAGAAATAGGGCCTTGTACAGCTGTAGCAAGGAGGCCGCAGAAGTTCCCCATGCTTTCCCACACATGAATTTCATTATATGCATAATAGATAGCAGTCTCTTCTTCAAGTAAGCACAATGCGGGCTCCACGAAAGACTTCTGTCGATTATTATGCCCAGGAAACGATGCGTTCGTGCATATTTGACTCTCTGCCCATTGATGTAAACAGGGTATGGCGTCATTGGTTTGCGTGTAAACGCCATCAACGCGCACTTCACAGTTGATATAGTTAGGCCTTGTTTCTGAAGGTAGGCTGTTGTGAGGGTTGTTGCCCGCTGTATTCGTGCACGCACCTGAGGGCGAATAACTGCAGCACTCCAGAGGCAAATATCATCGGCGTATATGGATACGCACACTGACTTTGGCAGAACCTTCACCAGACCAATGAGGACAGTGAGGGTCCTAAAAACACAATATTATTATGAGGTACGCCGTAGTGGAGGGTTCTGTAAATTTCTACCACCTAGGGTTTTTTACGTGGACCCATATCAGAGCCCACGTGCCTACAATATTTCCGCCTCCATCGGAAATGCAGCCGCCGCAGCCGGGATTCGATCCCGCGACCTGCGGGTCAGCAGCCGAGTACCTTAGCCACTATACCAGCAAGGTGGGGCTCGTTTTACGCTCTCTTGGAACACCGTGATGGACAAAATGATTTGTAAACGTTGCTAAGAGTACAGTAACTGCTAGGAGAACACTGCGTAACCATAACACGGCGCAGAGCACGGATATTGTACTCCACGGCTCAGCAAGAGACCTTGGGAGGCACACATGCCACCGCCAGCCACGGCCGCTCCCTGCTAGACCAGCTCCACTGCGCAACACGTAACCATAGCAACACCACCATTGTGCCCGGTGAATATGGCCGCCATGATGTCATTTCCTCCACACTTTTCACGTAGCGCGCCGGCTGGACATGCCCTCTCCTACCTTTCCTTCTTCTGTGCTAAAATCCTAGAACTTCGCAAAGTAGCGACACTTGCCTCCTCCGCTTACGTTTCTCCTTTATCTCCTCTCCTACGCACTAGCCTTTCGAACGTGGCACCACCTGCATTGCTCTTGCGTAGCAGACGCTCTTTCGAGAAAAGAGCGTTTGCTCGGCAGGCAGCGCACTGAGAACATTCATGCCCGCCGTCTTACTCATCCTAAAATTATCTTAACAAGTGTCGTGTTAGGCCGTATCAGCTATGTTTAGTGCCATGCGCAATGCGTACTTGGGATCAAGCCTGATATGATATGTGGGGTTTAACATCCCAAAACCACCCTGTTATGAGAGGCGCCAGAGTGGAGGGCTCCGGAAATTTCGACCTCCTAAGGTTTTTTTTTAACCTGCGCCCAAAGTTGCGCACGTGGGCATACAGCATTTCCATCTCAATCGGAAATGCAGCCGCTGCAGCCGGGATTTGAACCCGCGACCTGCGCGTCAGCAGCCGAGTACCTCAGCCACTAGACCAGCGTGGTGGGGCTGTGATCAGGCCTCGATCAAGTCACTCGGCGTCGCAGTGACCGGATGTTAACTTTGTGTGCACCACCATTCAGTATGTATGAATTTAACCGTAAAAATGTATTCGTTGGTGAGAGCCACATTTTTTTTTGTCTCACCATTTAGGGCGTCTGCGAGTAAGTTTTACACTGTAAATTTTGTCGCTCAGTCGTTTAAGTGCGGCTTCTATGGCTTACCTTTCTGTTAGCTTGCGCGATAGTGCCTGATGGGACGGTGCGACGGTCTTTCGTTACTCAGCGCGTGGGCGGTGCAAGCTTCGCCGTATATAGGATGCACAATATGTGCATAGAGTATTCACAGTGGCTGTGATGTCTTTTCTTACTTAGCGCATGAGTGGTGCAAGCTTCGCCGTATATAGGGTACACAATATGGGCGTAGAGCGTTCAATGTGACTGTCATGCAGTGAAAGCTACAACTCGCATTTACGCTGTCGACGCTGGACGGCGATGTCGTCGACGGTTAACTTCACCGTTTCGTGAGGCGTTTAAAGCCTTTATAATGTGTCGGAGGGTGAACAACTTATACACTCGAACACCTGTGATTGTTTGGTGTAGTGGCTAGACGCACCAATAATATTTCGGAAATCGGTCCTGCGTACGTACCTCACACACGAACTATATCGCTGAAAGAATGAGCTAGCGTATGAATGAACTAGCATGCGACCATACACGATTACTTCGTAAGAGCTCCACTATCGGATATAAACCTTCACACGAAATAGCAAATAAACTATCACGCAAAATGGCACTTATGTGTTAGGTTACTATACAATGCACGCACCCAATGACTCGAAGGCATGCACGCTTTGCATAGCTGCATGCCTTTGCATCGCGAGTCCTCCAGCTGATCGGTGGGCATAAAAGAGCGACAGAGAGAAATTTGCTCTAAAATATACGAGCACGCAACAAAAACCAAAGGAGAGTACCAATCCTGATGAGAGTTTCTGTACTCCAGTTTTGTTTTTTCAAAAGAGCAACGCGAAATCTCTGAAGTTGCACAGTCACAATTTTGAGCGTGTTTATGCGTACATTATAAGTGCACGAATCAGTACCGCAAACCGCGAACCAGTCGGCGCATAACGGAAAGCAGAACTCATAAGCATCTATTGTTGACAAAATAAAACAGCTCCCGCAGACGCGTTAATGAAACCTGAGTGAGAGATCGTGACATCAATCACTTCACCTGTGACTCTTATGCGGCGTTAGAGCATGCATTGAATTGAGCAAACATCAAACCCTACTCATAAGAAGAGACACGCAACTTACTTCGTGAAGTGTATTTGAAAATGTGGGCCTCAAGTTTTTATCTTCGATTCTACGTAACCATGTCTCTCGTCACAACTCATTGCGCTTAACGGGTGGTATCATTAAGACCTTTCGGCCACCACTAGACTTGTTCTGGCAGCAGAAGGCGCTAAAACTTTTCACGGCAACAGCAACGTTATTCTTATAAGAAAAGTATTTAACAGCACAGAGTGCACGGAAGGACAAGTTCGAATTGTCCAGGCAGATGCGTCACGCTCCAATAAGTCAGCACTTCCAGGACAAAGATGGCAGTCGCGAGTGATTGATTGATTGATATGTGGGGTTTAACGTCCCAAAACCACTATATGATTATGAGAGACGCCGTAGTGGAGGGCTCCGGAAATTTAGACCACCTGGGGTTCTTTAACGTGCACCCAAATCTGAGCACACGGGCCTACAACGTTTCCGCCTCCATCGGAAATGCAGCCGCCGCAGCCGGGATTTGAACCCGCGCCCTGCGGGTCAGCAGCCGAGTACCTTAGCCACTAGACCACCGCGGCGGGGCAAGTCGCGAGTGATTGTAAACAAAGGAACCCTGCGAGTGGTCCCACATGATGACATCTGTCCAATACCGAGGTGGCGCCGGCCTCGAAAATGTCGAGGAAGGGAAAAGATAGGAGGCGCGTGAATAACCACGTACGCAGATACTTTGCGAAGTTTTAGAAGTTTTACGGAACCCTCACTCAATGCGCCCTCTCGCGGTAGCGGGGCGCGCAAGGCGATACTCGTTGGTTTTGGCAGGGAGGCCGGAGAGAAACACGCCGTGCGCCTGCTATGTCGGAGACCATGAAGAAAGCCAGCTAACTACTCCCGCCGCCACACTGCGGCACGCGCCCCCCTTGACTCGCTTTCTCGACGCGGACACGCATGGAGGGCGAAAGCTTGGTAATCGCAGCCCCTGAGCGACACGTAACGAAATTGCAGCACGCATGGGCTGTCTGAAGGCGAAATTCTGCTTAATGGTGCGATTGTGCTATTGCCTCGTCGATTATCCTGAATACTAAGGACTGCGGGGAGAGGCACAACCACAAGACTATTTGCTGATACCATGCGTTACGTTTTGCTACGCGCTGGTGATTTTCTCTGGGAGATGGTTTGTAGAAAAAAGCACGCACGAAATGTATATGAACACTGATAGGTCGCCGAGCATGTTCCTGTAAGTGTTCCTTCTTTCTTTTTTCTTTCTTTCTTCCTTTTTTTTCTTCCTTTTGAATGCGAAGCATTTTCAGCAAACATCGGCAACTTTGAGGCTATCCATCTATCTATCTATCTATCTATCTATCTATCTATCTATCTATCTATCTATCTATCTATCTATCTATCTATCTATCTATCTATCTATCTCTCTATCTATCTATCTATCTATCTGTCTATCTATCTATCTATCTATCTATCTGTCTATCTATCTATCTATCTGTCTGTCTGTCTGTCTATCTATCTCTCCGCCTACGACTTAGCTCTCCTGGACGTTGCGATAATGGTATCGATACCAAAACTGGTATGACATAACATGTCTGTATGTCTGGCGTAAGTGACGAGTCATAACATGGAAATAATGACATATATGCGTTGAATGTCATGATTTACATTTCATGGTCTTGCTGCTGTTGTGGATACTGGTATGGTATGACAAGACTGCACGGCGAACACAAGTGACATACCCTAACGTGGAAATCATGACAAGGATATGTCATGTAAGTCAGGACTACACGCCACGCTCATGGTGCGCTCGCGGTCGTTTCGCGAGCACCACATATACCACACTAGGTGTTACGCGACGTGAATGGACGACGAAGGTTAATGACACGTCCAAACATGATAATCGTGATATGCGTGTCATGTCAAACATGACTACATATGGCGCTCATAGCCTGCTCACGGCCGTTAGGCTAGCTTCAAATATACCAAATTTGCTACCACCTGACATAAATAGACGACGAAGGTAACTGATACGTCCAAACTTGATAATCATGAGGTGGAAGTCATGTACGGCATAATTTATGTCCGCCTTGTAACGTTGTGCTGATTTTAAAGTGACTTATTCCCCTTCCTCCTTCGTGCTTCCCATATCATCGACTCCCACTGTATGCGGTATCTGCCAATTTTCTTTTGCTACAAACCTTACAGAAGTCGTGTCTATTCTGTCTGGTTTTTTTTTGCTTGACAAACCATCCCTGCCACCCATTTCACTACAATTCATAATTTCATAATCTGTGTTGTCGTGCATTGTTGAAAGAAGAGGAAGGAAATTTTCGTTGCATTCGCGCAGTGGCCTATTTTCATTCTTCTATTGTATGCATGCTTTATACATGAAATTACGTTTCTTATTGATATCAAGTAGGTCCATCAATTCCCTTGTGTATCATTGGCCTCTGGCCTTTACTTTGCCATTATTTATTGGACAAAGGAAAGCATGAGGCGACCTTATTACAGTGTTCTATAGGTACAGCTGTGCTACACAGCCTGCAATGTATAAGCTTCTTGACATTATGTATGGAATTGAGGTGAACATTGTAACCTCTTTAGTTGAGGTGCTGCACACGATGGCAAGAGCTTTTATGCACCAAACACACTGCTGGGAAGAGCCAGAGGGGGCCGACAAGTTTTTTGAGGACACGTGACACTTCATCTAGAAATACAAGAGAGCTAGAGCCTTGATTTACACCATATTCACCTGCCGCAAAAACAAAAAACCTAAAGCATGAGGCGTGCATCAAATTGCGATGACACACAAAATAAAATAATACAACCGAGGGCTCTTCAATTTATTACAACCCGGAGTTCTTTCATTTGTGCGAAAACGTATTTCTATGATGCTTTAGCTCTCACCTATATGTAAATGACGCCACACAAACGAAAGAAACCTAGAAGCAAAAAGAAAGAAAGAGGGGCGATATGAGGTGGGGTTCTTCCACGTGCACCTAAATATATGCACACGAAACTCTGGCCAACCAGAAAAAAAGGACAAGCAATAAAAAGCAGTCTGTGTCATGCACGCATACTTGGGAAGAGTTAGCTTATATAGCGGAGCATCTCCGCCGTGAGAATTTCACTTGAAGTGCGAAAGACAAAGCTATGTCTTCAAGCGCGGTAGCACTTGCTAGTAATTCTGGTGTTTGAGCTGAAGAGATATACTGTTTTGTAGTTGCGTGAAAATCATTAAATAAAGCACAGGCGCGACAATTTGGCAAACGCCGTTCCGTGAGATTGCATGCAAACTAGACGTAATATGCGGCGCTAGCAGCGTCTGTTTCCCCAACTGTCTTTTCAACGACCACCAGTTGCAAAAAGTAACTTTTTAATAATGTACTAGAACATCTTTGTAGCTGCAGCAAGGAGTAGTTGCAAGTTGCTGCGTGATTATGAAGGGTCTCAAATAGGTAACCACATTCCAGCACGGTGTATCTTGTGACTGAAATCTCACGCTGCGCTAGGCAGACGAGGGCCGCTCGACTCATGGGGAAAAATCGCCACCTCCCGCCTTTAGGAGACGACAAAATTGCACTTCTCCGCTGGATTACGCGCTAAATGGAACGGCCGTCAATACGGCCACAGCGAAGGCGCGCCGCCAGCTAATATCGTAGGTAATTATTACAGGAACCCCCTTCACGATGGGAGTGGCTTCGAGAGGTGCTGGAACTACCCTGATAAAGGCCTTATTCTTTTTGAGGAAAGCATGCACCTTATTTTGATGAAAGTACTCGGAGTATACGACAATAGGCAAACTGGTGTGGTATATTTAAAAGTCAACTGTAGCGTGGATAATACCGAACCTACTTGAAGAATAGGAAGTTTTGTAGAACCCCCTCCCCTCCCCCTACTCCCCATGGCCACAAAACGGGTCGTGAGTTTATCAGGCACGTAAACTCTACTGTCAGCCTTGGGGTTCGAGTAACATTGGCACCCACTTTGGACCAGATATGTCCATTTCTTCAAAACGAACTGCCCGCAATGGTACGATTATGTGCATAACCCTACAAATAGTTTTCGCCGTATTCCTCTAAGTTGAACAATGGTTGATTATTGGCAAATTACATGGGTCGAGTGACATTGGCACACCCTTTGGACCAGATATGTCCATTTCTTCGAAACGAACTGCCCGCAATGGTACGATTATGTGCATAACCCTACAAATAGTTTTCGCCGTATTCCTCTAAGTTGAACAATGGTTGATTATTGGCAAATTACATGGGTCGAGTGACATTGGCACACCCTTTGGACCAGATATGTCCATTTCTTCGAAACGAACTGCCCGCAATGGTACGATTATGTGCATAACCCTACAAATAGTTTTCGCCGTATTCCTCTAAGTTGAACAATGGTTGATTATTGGCAAATTACATGGGTCGAGTGACATTGGCACACCCTTTGGACCAGATATGTCCATTTCTTCGAAACGAACTGCCCGCAATGGTAGGATTATGTGCATAACCCTTAACCCTACAAATAGTTTTCGCCGTATTCCTCTAAGTTGAACAATGGTTGACCATGGGCAAATTACATGGGTCACAGAACCTGAAACGAGAAGTGTCGAAAACTTGAGTTCTCAGGCATTAACACCCGCTGACATTTGAAGCGCCACTAGGTGAGGAGACAAATAATCAAAACTTAACGCTCAATATAATATCTTTTCAAACAATCGTAATTTTTTATATGTCATAACTATATATTTGCTGAATGGTTCATCGGGCACATGGCTAAATGGTTGATTGCCTCATTGTTTGGCCGAGTGCCAGAGGGTAGGGGAGGGGAGAGGGAGAATCTAGGCTACTTGCTCTCAGAGCTTGTTAAGTTTGGTGCATTGCTGGGTCCACGAGGCATCGCTCCATTTCACGCGGTAGTTTTGTGAGCCCCTTCCGCAGTAAATCTCTTTTCTTGTATGCTGTTCATCAGCGTGACATTTCGGAGCTAAACTAGCCCCCAGAATGTGTGAATAGCCATCCTTACGAAAACGCCATATATGGCACTTATATAGGTTATATGTGGCCACATTTAAACATATATGTCATCATATGTGGCCACATATAAGCATATGTGTCAGCATGAGTGGCTTCTATTTCGCATATATGGATGTATATCTGGCGAAGTCGGTTCATGTATGGGGTTATATACAGCTATATATGACGCGTTTGGCCCATTTAAGAGTCAAATCCAGCCTATAAGGCACGGCCGCACCATATATAACATATCAAGTGGATCCTTATATGTAGAAGTGCTCCCTTGTATGGGGTGAACCACGTATATATTTAGCACCATGTTCACACACTTTTATGCAGAATGTAATAATAAACAATTTGTACACAAAGGTGACCTGCTTATTTTCTACAACAACAAGAGTACTATATATGTTGTTTCTACCATGCAAAAGAAACAAAATTTCAGGTCAGCTTTGTGTACGTGATAGTTGCAACTATGCATGCATTCGTGTAATCTAACTTGTAAGTTTTCCACAACATTTAGATTTGAAACAATAAGTTACAATTAATACGCCATTAATTGTGTATACGAGAGCAGACATGTTTTACAAGGAGGGAATCGTGTCAGATCACAAAACGTATTGAAGCTCCCGAACCTTGCTATTGTTATAAAGCAATCCTATATAGTATTACAAAAAAACGAAATGCATGCAACCTATAATGTTCACATTATTGCATTGCTTGGAGTGGCAGTAAGAAATGGTATTTTCAACGCATTTTACCTTCCACATCCGTGGACCAAATTGCTGATTATTTCAAGGTGTTGATGGCTATATGCTCCCTTCCTATAACAAGATTTTAGTTAACCCTGTTGATCCCCCCCCCATCTGCGATTGCTTTCAGTGGCCATTTACCATAACTGCATGCGCAGTGCAATCGTTAAGGGAGTATCTTCAAAAGCAAAAAAGAACTTACGTGAATGCAGCTTGCAGGCACTATTATGATTAAATTCAAAATGGAAGTTGTGCTAATTCATTGCAAAAGTACACCTTGCATTTCCTTTGGCTACATATAATGTTCATGGCTGTGCACATAGTAAATTTATCAAAACTTTTATGACTGCACTAGTAAACAATTATTTGGTGTAATGTTTGCAAGCGTCAAATAAATCTCACGTCATACACAAATACGTTAAGAAAGGTGCAACTGACCCACACGTGATACACATTTAATGAACCCTGAAGCGTTATAGCAACATTTAACGTAGGCTGCAGAATTCACAAAACCCCTATTTTGTGTAGGTGTGTCATTACTTGCTCGAGGTCACTAATGCACACGTGTCATCATCAGGATTAGCTTGAACATTTTCTTGCGAATACAATAAGTTTGACACATTTTTTGTGGGCTGGTGTGATGTCTAAGCCAAAGTCTACATTACGTAAACAGCCCCTTCCAGTGCAGGTACGTAATAATTAAAACTGCTTGCAAACATATCATTTCAACACCAACACTGTGGTGCATTTATCTATGAAATATGTATGCCGGTACATACCGACCAATGTGCGCAATTAGACACTCGTGTATAGAGATTCATGGGCAACCGGACACTAGCATTTCCTTCAATGTGGCCAGATATTTTGGGCCATGTCAGAATGATATGATTGCAATATTATTATTATTATTATTATTATTATTATTATTATTATTATTATTATTATTATTATTATTATTATTATTATCGTTGTTATATCTCGCAAAACGTCCAACGTTTCAATTGCATACGCTGTGAATACTGTGTCGTCATGTAAGGTTCATGAGATCAGTGATCTTGGAGTTCTTTTTTATTTATTTATTTATTTATACAAATACCCTAAGGGCCCAAAGAGGGCATTACATAGGGGGGGATGCAAGTGAGTTTACAAAAACGAGGTGTGTACATATAATGGTAAAAAATGCACACAAAAACCATGAAATACTTTAGGTGACATTATAAAAATAGAGCACAATGCGAAGCGGTAACGAGAAAGTTTGGGACAAAAATACACAAGGCAAATACAACAGTAGTGACAAGTTCACAAGATATGCGAATATATTGGGCTAAGGAGGGTTTCCATCGAAAAACACTGTTAGGGCAGCTTGAAATAGAGTTGATTCTGTAAGCGACACTAGAGATGAGGGCAAGGAATTCCATTCTGTAATTGATAACACTAGCGGCGAATTTTGATACAAGTTCGTTCGTGCAAATATTGGTTTTATTTTATGAACATGGTCTCGCCGAGTAGATACATTGGGAGCAGGCAGAAGGTTAGCTCGAGCAAATGTGGAGTTTCCATGATGAAGATTATGAAAAAACACCAGACGTGCAAATTTTCTGCGTGAGCCAAGACTGACAAGATTTAGCCTTTTCTTCAAGGCAGATACACTTACGTAGTGAGAATATGAAGACATGATAAATCGGGCTGCTTTATTTTGAACTGATTCGAGTAGATTGGACAAGTAAGCGTGATGAGGGTGCCAAATTATAGAGGCATATTCCAAAGAAGGCCTTATGAGTGAGATATACGCACGAAGCCTCGTATCAGTGTTTGCGACATGTAGGCGTCGTTTAAGGTATCCTAGTTTTTTGCATGCTTTGGAGGTGACGTGTTCAATGTGCGCATTCCAGTTTAAGTTTGACGTAAAAAGTACACCAAGGTATTTAATCGAGGATACTGAGCCAATGTTAGCACCACGTATTTTATATTGATTAGCGTTCTGGCGAATAGTTGAAGCGAATTGCACGTGTTTAGTCTTTGAAATATTGATTTCCATTTGCCATATGTTGCACCATTCTGTTAGCCTATTTAGGTCTAATTGTAGAGAAATGACGTCACTGTTGCTGGTTATGGGTTTGTAAATGACGCAATCGTCTGCGAAAAGGCGTATTTGAGATGCGAGATTAACGGCTATGTCATTTATGTATATCAAAAATAATAATGGGCCAAGGACGGAGCCTTGGGGAACTCCCGAGATGACGTCAGCACGGGTAGAAAAGCAATCTTGCAAACTGATTACCTGAAATCTATTACTAAGGAATTCTTCAATCCATCGCGTACAGTTGTAATCAAGTTGTAAATTTCTGATTTTAAGTTTGAGGCGATTGTGAGGCACGCGATCAAATGCTTTAGAAAAGTCAATGAAGATGGCGTCTATGTAAAGTTGATTGTGTATTGAAGTGTGAATATCTGTGACGAGTTCGAACAGTTGAGTTTGACATGAGCGATGTTGACGGAATCCATGTTGGTTGTCAAGAAGCAAGTTGTTTTGGTTGAGGTAAGTTATAATGTGGGTATACAAAACATGCTCAAGCAGTTTGCAGGAGATGCATGTTAGAGAAATTGGTCTGTAGTTGGTGGGATCTGTGGAGTCACCTGATTTAAAAACTGGAATCACTAAGGCAGATTTCCAATCTTCTGGTACGCATCCTGTATCCAGCGATTGTTGAAATATTAAAGATAGCAATAAAGACGAGTAATGGGACGTAAATTTTAGAAGTTTGGCGCTTATACCATCCGGACCGGGGCTGGTTTTATTAGGGAGCCTGTCAATGGCACGAGATATGCCATTTTGTGATATTACGATGGGCAAGAAAGGGTACTGGATGAGCGGTTGATGAGATATATGAGCATCATGAAGTGCGTGTTCCCTAGTAAAAACGTCGGAAAAACATTTACGAAACTTGTTTGCGCTATCTATAATGCTCAAAGTCACGCCATTTTCAGTAAGTAAGGGAGCTGCATGATTATGTTTGGGGTTTACAACTTGCCAAAACTTTTTTGGGTCAGTTTTCAGCATATTTGGAAGGATAGAGTTGAAGAATTCGTTTTTGGCGTTAGCAATAGCTGTTTCTGTAAGACGTGATATGTTCTTGTAGTTTTCCCAGTCTGCTTGAGTCTTTGTCCGAGAAAACTTTCTGAAAGCTCTTTTTTTCTTGTTTATGCATTTTTTTACATCGTGGTTAAACCAGGGGTCGTTCGGCCTTGAGGTGATGGTTATCTTAGGTATACAGTTAGCTTCAACTTCCTTCAGTCTGTCTCGAAACAAACACCAATTGTCATTTGCAGATCTATTTTGGAATTCATTTGAAAAGTCTGCGGCAAATGGTGCTAAAATGGCCATCATTTTTTCAGTATTAGCGCGAGCGTAACTGAGAATACACTTCTTCATTTTCTTTTGTACGGTGGATTTCAGTGCAAACGAGCAGTGTACGACATTATGGTCACTTATTGGATCAAGCACTCGGACTTCACTGAATTCAGGATGATTTGTCAAGATTAAGTCTAAGATATGATTGCCTCGTGTTGGTTTTTGTACAACTTGAGATAAATGATGAAAATGCAGAGTATGCAAGAAATTAACACATTCGGATCTATTGCTGTTTTCTTTCAGAGAAGAGTTTGACCAGTCGATATAAGGGTAGTTAAAGTCTCCCCCTACTATCAAAATGCATTTCGGATATTGAGAAAAAATATGTTCAATGGCGGTATTAAATAAGTGTACAAAGTCTGACCGATTGTCAGGCGGGCGATAGCATGCAACAATCACACACTGCGCATGACCAATACGCGCGGTAATCGCAACTAGTTCTAGGGGAGTATCGACAATCAAAAGTGATGGATTATAATCTCCTCTGATAGCAATGATAACTCCGCCTCCTCGAGAATTTTCCCTGTCTTTGCGAAATATCTTAAAAGACGGGTGCAGAGCTAGTTCACTGTCCGCGACGTCGCTGGATAACCAGGTTTCAGTACCAATTATAACATCAGCAGAGCAAGTATGCATCAGTGCCTTTAAACTGTCTAGTTTGTGATACAGGCTGCGGAAGTTGGCCAAAAGTAACGAGACAGTATTTGAAGATACAGCTTTGGATTTTTCTGCAAGTTTTTGTCAAGTACGCGATGACTGGTTGCGTGTAGGAACTTCTACGATGTTATCTTTGACAGGGTCATATCGGTAGATGGAGCCTTTCAAGTGCAGAGAGTTATAACGTATAGAAAATGGTTCTGTTCCTTCACGATTACTCCTGGCATATTCACGCAATTTTCTGCGAGCCAACTGAACTTTGGGAGAAAAATCTTCTTCTATCCATACCTTCGGGAAATCGAGGTTTTTCAGTTTGGGGGCGTTCCGTAAAACTTCTGTTTTGGTTTTGAAATTGAGGAACTTAATGATGATAGGCCTATGAAAGCCAGGACGGCGCTGACCAATACGATGAGCGCGTTCGATGTCGCCAACGTTAAGCTTCAAGTGGGTAGAACAGAAATCTTTCACGATGGCTTCGGATTCGGCATATCCCTCCTGACCATTTTCAGGTATGCCTTTAATTATTAGGTTGTTACGCCTCATTCTGTTACTGATATCGTCTACGACATCAATGAGCTCATCATTAGTTTTTCTTATGTTAGCCTTAACTTCATGAACGGATGTCCTGACTGCGTCAAAGTGATCCTGTATTTCTTGTACACTACTAATTTTGCTTTCAATAGCGGTGATCCGGGTGTTTAGATTAGCAACTTGTTCTTTCACATCGTTTATGTCTGTCGCGACTTCTTCACGAAACTCCCTAAGGAAGACTAGGACGTCGTCAATCTTGGGACCTGGATTGGTTTCAACGTCTCCCGCTTGGAGCAGTAGCAAGGCGAAGCATACTGATAGTAATCCTAGCGAAGGTCTAGGGCAAAGAACGAGGATGAAGTGCGAACTGTCACTGAAGGGAACGACACTGCTGTACCGGGGCTTATGGCGCACAGAGAACAGACCAATGCGTGCCCGGTGAGTGCACAGATCAACACCCATTTGAACAACAATCAAAGTACAGGAAGGGGGATAAGCATGCTGAATTTTGATAGCATGCTGAATTTTTTCTACTTGCATTAATGTGCTGCCATGCGAGACCTTCGTTCTCTCCCTGTTGGCAGAATATCTCTCGAGAATCCGGTTCTCCTACAGTCTTCTACGAATTGTACACCGCGATATATCATGCTCAACTTGAGTACATATGCATATCTCATCTGGAATGGCCTTGCTAAATCCTACAGCAAAGCCACTGAGTGAGTCAAGAAAAAGTTCATAAGCATTTTCCCCCATCGTTTCACTATAATCTATTCAACACTGCTACAATATTATCTTTGCCATCACTTAACGGCCGGCAAAATCACGCTGAGCTATTATTTCTTTACAAGCTAGTTCAGGGTGAGATATTCTGCCCTTCTCGGTAGTAATAATTTTCAAACTCCGCGTAAGTTATCCAGAGAATCGACCACTGCATGTATCTGCCAGCTTCTTTCAACACTCTATCTTTTACAAAATACCGAGTCTCTAACATCAATTTTCTTGATTCGTTAAGTTTTTCATAGTCTACAGTCAATTTTGTTGTCAGTGAGCGCTGCCCTGTCCTAACGTAGATTTGCACATGCAGAGATTCTTCCCTTTTCCGTCTTTCAGGAAGCCTTCGCACGGTTGTTTATATTGCACATTAGTTTTCAGTCCCATTCCATTAATATCTACTCTTTCATTTGTTGTTCCCATTGTGTGTTGATTTCTTTTTTACTGCTCGTTTCTGCTCTTTTTCTTAATTCGCTTTTTTGTGGACAGTCTGTAATGTATTGTTTCTTACTTTTGTTTTATTTCTGCGCGCGCCAGCACGAACAACCCTATGGTTGTTCTTGAATACGTTAAAGAATTATTTATTGACTATTTGTTGAGTGAATAACGTTATTATTATAAATGTTTGAGAAATAAGATGAAAATATCGCTGGAACGCGTCTAGGTAGCCAGCGTACAAGAAGCAGTGAATTCAGTTCCACGGAATGCCTGTCTCAAAAGTCCTGCACAGGCAGCTTTCTGAACCCGCGGGAGGAAGTTGAAGTCCATTGTCCCAAAAAACTCGCCTGACTGCACTGCAGCTGCTGAAAAGTTTGCAAGGAGTGCGCACAGTAAAAAATATAAAAATGGACGCCAGTCGGAGGGGTGGAAAATTTGGAGAACGTTGTTCGAAGAAGCGCGCGTAGATGCTGTGCAGCCCAGCCGTGGCCTGCAGAAGTCTGTCGACACAGCAGAAAAAAAAGTACTGCGGCCCATTTCAAGTTACGACGAAGAAAATAGTTTGCACAAACGTTCAGTCCTATGGTAATAATGTTGCCACAAGAAATAACCATTGCTCCGCGCAACGCGGACGTTGGGAACCAGAGAAACGCTAACAGCACGACTACGAGCGACGAAGCCAGCCGCAATGCACGAGCCGGCCCTGCATGCGCCCGGTACTCCGCCGAACAGCCAACGCGCGTGAAGAAGAGAACGAGGGTGCTCGAGGCAGAGGCTCACGAGCACTACCGCCGTTGGATCTTCTTGATTGCTGTGCGTCGTTCACTTTGGGCACAAGTTCGCCCTTAATAAACCGTGTAAATAGAACATCGTTGTTGTGAGGCTGCTACATTCGTTACATTTTCTGGTGGAGGTGCTGGGTAGATGATTCCAACCCCCACGAGAGAGCAAAGTCGAAGCCCTGACCATCCGCAAGCCGTGGAGCTTACGCCGGTGCACCAACAGATCAGTCGCCGTATTCGGAGGGATTCACCAGAATTTGGACCACTTCCCCCTGTGCCAAGGGTATCAGCGACGGAAACAAGAAACGCCACCACCATGACTAGCCAAGTTGCACCATCACAGCTCATTGTCAGCCAGCCCGTCATACTGAAGGTGTTCCATGGTGACCCGTTCGAGGACGCCGAAGACTGGCTGGACCATTTCGAGAGGGTTGCGAACATAAACCAGTGGAACGAAGCAAGCAAGTTGCGCAACGTATACGTCTCTTTGGAAGACGCAGCGCGAGTGTGGTACGAAAACCACGACGCATCTTTGACGTCTTGGGAAGAGTTCCGGCGGCAGCTACTGTGTACGTTTGGCAACAATATAATAATCGCCGGGAAACGGCAGAAGCAGCTCTTCGTGCACGGAATCAACGCACAAATGAGACTGTCGCTATGTACATAGAAGATATGTCCCGCCTGTTCAAGCGAGCTCATCCCAACATGACTGAAGACAAGAAAGTGCGTCATCTCATGCATGGGGTAAAACAAGAGCTGTTCGCGGGACTCGTTCGCAATCTGCTGCGCACTGTTGCGGAGTTTCGGACGGAAGCAAGAACAATAGAAACGACGCTGCAGCAGAGAGCCCGGCAATACAACCATGACGTAGCCTGTACATCAGCAGGGGTCTTCTCGGCAGACGTTGTCAATAATCTTGACACTCTGCGGGAGCTCATCCGGTCAGTTGTCAGAGAGGAACTACGCAAGCTGCAGCCACCCGCTTCACCGGAACTGTCTATTGCGGATGTTGTCCGAGAAGAAATTCGGCAGGCCATACGGGAGCCTCAAAGGGATGCACCACCGACACGACGTGCGGTAACTTATTCTGAGGTGCTCAGGCGGCCTGCTGTCTACTGTGCGCCTATCGAGACACCTGGTACTTACGCACCGACAACACGTAGCCCGCGCCATATCGTAGAGGCAACTCGCAGCGCACCTCTTCCGACAGAGACAAGACCTCGGAAAAGCGATGTATGGCGAGATGCGGAACGTAGGCCCCTGTGCTTCCACTGTGGAGATGCTGGCCATCTTTACCGGTTTTGTCGATATCGTCAAGCTGGTCTTCAAGGATTTGCGGTCAACGCACCGTGTCCGCGAAACGGCGAAAGGCCTTCCGACATCGAGGAATACCTGTGCTCAAGTCGGAGCTTCGACCTGCATCGTCGTCATCAACCGCGGTCACCATCCCCTCTACGTCAGCGCTCGCCAAACCCATGTTCCTTTCCAAACGCACCTAGGCATCGTTCGCCTAGTCCAAACCCGGGAAACTGAAGTGGTCGACCTGTGGAGGCGAGGCCGCTGGTGATTCAAAATACGAAGATCCTCCACTGCGACACCAGCGTGACGACGACGACGACTGTCTCCAGGTAAAGAAGTGCAGTAATGAGAAGATAACTTCAGACTGGCCGTTGGTAATTGACGGGCTGGAGCTCATGGCTCTAATCGATACCGGTGTGGATTACTCTGTGATACGCTACGATTTAACGAAGTGCCTCAAGAAAGTTCTGACCGAATGGAGTGGACCTCAAGTACATACGGCAGGCGGTCACATTATTACGCCTCTAGGCAGATGCGCCGCAAGAGTTGAGATACGAGGTTTCACTTACGTTGGTGACTTTGTTGTCCTGCCCGTATGTTCGAGAGAAGTTATACTGGGAATACATTTTCTGCAAGCAAATGGTGCCATTATTAATTTGCAGAGGTCCAGCGTATCATTTTCGACGGAACAAGCTCTAAAGGTAGCTCGAGCAGACGAGCAATACACCACTCCACTGCGCATCGTCGATGATGATGTGACTGTACCGCCGCAGAGCAGTGTAATGGTTCTAGTCAGAAATGATACGTTTGGTGACTACGAAGATGTGGCAGACAGCAACATGGATGTTTTCCTGAAAAGAGGCGTCTGTGTGGCACGAGGGATTATCCAGCTACGAAACGGGTACGCAGACGTCCTCCTGACAAACTTTGGGAACGAATTCCAGCACATCGCAAAGGGGACAGCCATAGCCTTTCTTCATGAGGTTTGTGAAGCCACAGAAATATGCAGCCTTGAAACAACGTTAACGGATATGAAACCAACATCTAATGTCTGCGACGTAATATCCGTAAATCCCAATCTTTCAGTGATCCAACGTCAACAGCTATACGACCTTGTACGGGAATTTGGCAGCTGTTTCTCCAATAGTTCAAAGGTACGACGCACAACCATTGCAAAACACAGGATCGTAACAGACGAGACAACCAGGCCGGTACGCCAGCACCCGTACCGCGTTTCACCAAAAGAAAGGGAAGTCATCAAGAATCAAGTAGAGATGCTTGAAGATGATGTTATTCAGCCTTCTAGCAGTCCGTGGGCATCTACTGTAGTACTCGTCAAGAAGAAGGATAACACGCTAAGTTTTTGCGTCGACAACCGGAAATTAAATGCTGTGACTAAACGGGATGTATATCCCCTCCCGCGTATTGACGACACATTGGACAGACTTCGGTGTGCCAAGTTCTTTTCATCACTAGATCTGAAAAGTGGTTACTGGCAGATCGAAGTTGATGAACGTGATCGCGAGAAGACTGCTTTTGTTACCCCGGACGGACTCTATGAATTCAAGCCTCTCCTTTTTGGTCTCTGTTGTGGGCCGGCAACGTTCCAACGCATGATGGACACTGTACTTTCCGGATTGAAGTGGCAGTGTTGCTTAGTGTACCTTGACGACGTGGTCATCTTCGCCGCTACATTCGAGGAGCATATCAAGCGTCTGCGAACAGTGTTAGAAGCAATCTGTTCGGCAGATTTAACCATCAAGCCAGAGAAGTGCCAATTCGGTTTCGAAGAGCTTTGATTCCTTGGGCACGTTGTCAGCGACCACGGTGTGCGCCCTGATCCCGAAAAGACAGCTGCCATTGCAAGGTTCCCGGTGCCAGCAGACAAAAAGTCAGTACGGCGATTCCTAGTTCTCTGTGCTTACTACCGACGATTTGTCAGAAATTTCTCGCAGATTGCAGAACCCTTGGCGAAACTTACGAGAGAAGATGTGCCTTTCCAGTGGGAAACAGAGCAGCAAAGCGCCTTCAACGAATTAAGAAAACGGTTGCAAGAGCCCCAATCCTTTCTCATTTCGACGAAACAGCTGACACGGAAATACACACAGATGCCAGCAACATCGGCCTAGGATGCATCCTAATACAGTGGCAGAATGGCGAAGAAAAGGTGATAGCATACGCCAGCCGGACTCTAACAAAGGCGGAGACCAATTATTCGGCCACAGAGAAAGAATGCTTTGCCGTCATCTGGGTCATCAGTAAGTTTCGGCCTTACTTGTATGGTAGACCATTCAAGGCCGTCAGCGATAATCATGCCCTTTGCTGGCTCGCCAACCTCAAAGACCCGTCCGGACGACTAGGAAGGTGGATCCTCAGACTGCAAGAATTTGACATAACTGTAGTATACTGATCTGGCAGGAAGCACACCGACGCAGACTGTTTGTCAAGGGCACCTGCAGACACAGCACTATCAGATGAAGAGGACTTTCCATTCGTGGCTGTTGTCGAGACTTCTCAGATAGCTGAAATTCAACATGCGGATGAAGAATTGCTCCCGCTCATCAAACACCTGAAAGGTGCTGACGTACAAGTACCTCATATATTTTCTCGAAGCCTCGCATCGTTCTGCCTCCGAGGAAATGTCTTCTACAAGAGAAACTTTAAGCCCAATCGTGAAAAGTTTCTGTTTGTCGTTCCCGCAGCTATGCGGCAAGAAATATTACAAGCGTGCCACAATGAGCCTGCGTCTGGACATTTGGGGGTCACTCGAACGCTTGCATGAATCAGTCAGCACTATTATTGGCCCAAGCTAATGTCTTCAGTACAGCGCTATGTCAGAACATGCCGCGAGTGCCAAAGACGGAAAGCGCCTCGTGCTAAGCCAGTGGGCCTTCTTCACCCGATAGACCCACCGAAAGCAACCTTCCAACAAGTTGGAATGGGCCTCCTTGGACCATTCCCGACATCTTTACTTGGCAAGAAGTGGATCGTTGTAGCGACTGATTATTTAACGAGATACGCGGAAACAGACTCCTTGCATCGAGGAACGGCAGCTGAGGTCGCCAAATTTTTTGTAAAGAGCATAGTGCTACGGCATGGCGCTCCAACTGTTGTAATCACTGGTCGCGGACCGACTTTCACCACATGACCCACACAACATGACCCACACTGTTCACAGGAAAACTACCGCATATCACCCTCAACGCAACGGCCTGACTGAACGCCATAACAGAACTCTAGCTGACATGATATCTATGTATGTGGACGTCGAACACAAAAGGTGGGACGAAATTTTACCATACGTCACCTTCGCCTATAACACCGCTGTACAAGAGACTACCAAGATTACCCCGTTTCAACTAGTTTACGGTCGTGTAGTTATCACAACACTGGACGCTATGTTACCTATAGATCAAGATGACTACCCTTCTGACCTTGATGACTATATGAGAGAGCGGAGGAGGCCCGCCAAGTAGCAAGGTACCGAATATGTCACCAACAACAAATTGATGCCGATCACTACAACCGAAGAAGACGTGAAACACAGTATGAATTTTGTGACAAAGTGTGGATACGGACCCCAGTACGACGACGAGGCCTGTCTGAAAAACTCATTTGTCGATATTTCGGTCCTTACAAGGTAGTACACCGACTCAGCGACCTCGTTTATGATGTCAAGCCTACAGGACATGGGCATTCTAAACGACGCAACCTCACCGAGCGTGTACACATTGTGCGCATGAAACCATACTACGACCGGTACGAAGTCTAGCCACCCCACTTGCTTGCTGTACAACCATTTCACTCTTACAAACCTTCCGAGACGGAAACGCTGCATACAATATCATCAAAAGCATCGGGGCGATGCCTCTTGAAAGGGGGCATAATGCCACAGGAAATAACCATTGCTCTGTGCAACGCGGACATTGGGAACCAGAGAAACGCTAACGGCATGACTACGAGTGACGAAGCCAGCCGCAATGCACGAGCCGGCCCTGCATGCGCTCGGTACTCCACCGAACAGCCAACGCGCGTGAAGAAGAAGAGAACGAAGGTGCTCGAGGCCGAGGCTCACGAAGACTACCGCCCTTAGATCTTCTTGATTGCTGTGCGTCGTTCACTTTAGGCACAAGTTTGCCCTTAATAAACCGTGTAAATAGAACATCGTTGTTGTGAGGCTGCTACATTCGTTACAATATTGTGTCAATAATTGTTAAAAAGTAAAACGTCGTGCGCCAATACACTCGCGAAAATTTGGTTCAAGTGAAAACTGCGTAAATCATTCATCTCAAGGAGTAATGTACATTTCATTGTCAAGCATGCACTGTATCCATCCGCGTCATTGTTGCTTTTTCTCTCGCCGGAGTCATCGGTGCAGTGCTGATCGAGTTTGTCACTTTTCATTCCGCTTGCTCTTATTTCGTGTTCAACTTCTGCTCCAATTTACACAAGATAATGACGCAGATCTCAGGAATCTACTTCACTGTAGGTGGAAAAATTGTAGACGGACGTGGAAGTGTTTTTGTGTGTGTGTGCATGTGTACGCCGCTGGATTCGCGATCGTCAACTTTTCGTGCGAAAAAAATTGGACACCCATGCTTGGGGGCAAGCGTTCCTTCAAAACTTCTTTCAATAGCAGTACGAATGCCCCGCCGCAGTGGTCCAGTGGCTAAGGTACTCGGCTGCTGACCCGCAGGTCGTGGGATCAAATCCCGGCTGTGGCGGCTGCATTTATGATGGAGGCGGAAATGTTGTAAGCCTGTGTGCTCAGATTTGGGAGCATGTTAAAGAACCCCAGGTGGTCAAAATTTCCGGAGCCTTCCACTACGGCGTCTCTCATAATCATATGGTGGTTTTGAGACATTGAACCCCACATATCGATTGAAAAGCAGTACGAATGGACGTGGTGTGGTGGCTTTAAAGTGTGAATAGGTTATCAGGATTAAGAGGCTCCTTGAAACACAAGTCTCGGTTAAATGTTAAGGTAAGCTCATCATTTTCATTACCTTCGCAGGTTGTTAATAAATATTATGATAACTCAGAAAATATAGAACATTGTATGCTTCTTGAGTAAATAACTTCATACTAATCGTGGTTACGTCATTAGGCTGTTTCGTTTAGGCAATACGACACCTTCTTTTTTTTATTTCTTCCAGACAGTTTTCTATTTAATCGAAAACTCTACACCAGGAAAATATGAATTTTGGGCTATTGTACTTTTCATAAATATATCGATATAAATATACTTGTCTTGTATTTTTCTCATTTTAACACTTGAGGAATTACCGAGGATAAATTAGAACTTGGGCAATTACAAATAAAAACAGTTGCATATCTCCAACTCCAAGGGTGTCATGAGATTTATGAGCCCGCGTCTGAATTTGTCTTGCGCTTGAATTTATCTTTCTTCGTCTACGTTCCCCTTGTTTTTATATTTACGTGTGCTTTGATAAGGACACGCAGTTAAAATTTTGCTGCTAGTTTGATTCTTCAAAGCAAGGTGAAATGTCGCGGATCCGAACGGAAAAGCTTAAGAATAGCCCGTAATTTTGTTTCCATCATCTACAATCAGGGTGATATAAGTGTAAGTTTGACTGGAATGCGTACATCACAGGCAACATTATCGTTACTGATGTCGAACATCGCGTGATTATCTTGAGTAACTGCGCATACCCGCATACATAGTTACACAAACTATTGTGATGTCACGTTTTATTCTATGAGCACTGTAGATAATATTACGCAAGCCGACAAATAAACTGGTCTGATAGATTAGTGCTTGCTACTGTGTGAAAAAAACTAGGGGACCATTAAGCTCCGTTTTTCAGAGTTGAACGCAATAGCAATATTCTGTTTCTTGTGCGTAATTCAATCACTCAGTGTGTACTTTTTATTGCATTATGCTACTTGAACAATTTCAATTGTGGAATAATACTGTGTAATTGAAAAAGTTTAAAGTGTGTCATTGAAGGTTTTGCACATGGCAGCATTTTGGGTAAAAAAAGGGGGGTCGCAGAGTTTAGAGCTGGAGAAATATTATGTTGTTACTGAGTTGCGCGAAAAAATTTTAATACAAAAGGAAGATGCCTAGACACAGCGCACACTGTCAACTTAAACTTTGTTGAAGAAAACAGACTTATATATGTGGTCATGAGAACACGTGTGGTGAAAGAAAATGATTAAATGATTAGATAATGATGCGTTTCCAGAAAAGCTGCCTCAGTAGCAAGCAACATAACCGAGAGTTACGTGACACATGAATCACCAGCTTTGTTTATGAAATACGCCTCTTCGACTTCCCGCGCTTCCGTGTCCCTGAATCTAGCTTTAACTACCGTATCATCAAACAAGGGCGCGCAGCCGCACTCTCTACAATATGATGATTGGTTAGAGAATGGTTGTCCTTTTAGAGAAGCTTTGTGATCCACAAATATGTTGTTGAATCCTAAATATTACTTCCCGCACTACAGCGCAGTGCCGTAAACCACACTATGTCCACACAAGGAAAGAAAATGATTAGATGTCTGCTCATCTAATCTTTTTTTTTCACCTCACGTGCTCTCGTAACCACATACAAATGTCTGTTTTCTCCAATCAAGATTCAGTTGTTAGTGTGCGTTGTGTCCAGGTGCCTTCCTTTTGCACTTCAATTTCTTTTGCGCAACTCAGTAAAGATGAATGACCAAGTCGCCTAGCATACCGTGATTCTCAATACTATGTGTGTAAAATGTTTTAGAACTTTATGCACCCATTAGCCAGTCATAAGGGAATATGCGCCACGGTGTGTGTGCTTTTTGTAATGGTTGGCTATCTTTAAACCGCGAAGTCACGTAGGTAAGGACGTGTTGTGATGCCCGATGACAATGCACGCTTGTATCATGCAATATTGCTGCGATATTTAACGTTCTGCTGTGAAACCTGTATACAGGATGCGTGTATTTGTTAAGCATGACAGTTATTTTCCTTGCATTCTCAACCAGAGGAAGTTATTCATGCTTTATTTCGAAGCAGATACTTAGCTCTATGGTAGAGCACTTGCTTACCATGCAAATGGCCTGCATGATTTTGATCATCACTGAAACCCGAAAATTTATATCTGATTTATTTGCATTACTTCAATTTTCGCTCATGGACAAGATTTTTCACTGAGAGCCACCGATGCCTAAGCCGGAATTTCTGCGGAACGAGCTCTTTATCGCTGTTACGTTATTGATGCATTATTGGCAGAACGGAAAGTGGGTTACGCTTATAAAAGACATTTTTAGTGTCCCGTTGGCAAGATATATCACTAAAAGCCTCCGTTCCCACGCGCACAGACTTATAGAAACCAGTTTTAGTAGTCACGCTATAGGCCATTCCTAGTCCCAATACTTGTACATGATAAGCTTGCATACTAGTCGCTTTTGACCGAACTCCTTAGAGGTTGATTATCCACTCATTTAGGTTATTCAATGCACACGCACTTCATACGGTCAACAGCAAGTCAATATTTCGTTGTGACTCACTATGGACGCTGCATTTGAACGCCAGAAAAGTTTTAAATACACACTGTGAGAAATATTTTTATGAA
This sequence comes from Rhipicephalus microplus, assembly GCF_043290135.1. NCBI lineage: Eukaryota > Metazoa > Arthropoda > Arachnida > Ixodida > Ixodidae > Rhipicephalus > Rhipicephalus microplus. Next base: position 82,577,326 of record NC_134700.1, on the reverse strand, counting down.
ACTCAAATTGGGTTCTTTTATGCTATTTATTATTGTCGAGTCGGAATAGATAAAGCACAATATTTACTTGCACCGTACTATGTCTCAGACCTTGATGACCATAGGTTCGAGATGAGAAATATCGCATGCAAGACTGGCGTACTTAAAATGAGCTTTTACCGAAAGATTCAGAGGGTAGAACCAACTGCCCTCTAGCATTGCCACTACTATCTCAAATTATTTGTTTTATTTTATGTCAGAATTAGTGTGTTGCATTTTTTGGGTGCGTTACATTTTTTATTTATATAAATATTTATGTTGCATATTGTGATTGAGGCGACTTTGATTATTTGTTGGGCTGACTATGTTTGTTTTTTTATTCAACTTTTTGTAAACGCTGCACCACTGTAATGCCAATTGGTGCTCTGGGTAAAGAATTGAATAGATAAATAAGGTGTCGATAAATAAACATTAAATTTTAGCACAAAGAATATACCTGTTCAGGTAAAGTGGACTAACAGTGACATGTGCTCACCACAAACTTTAAATATGTTGCCAAGTTACATCTTTTGCAATTATTTCTTGAGAATAACTCAAAATATAATGAGGATAACTTGAAAAAGAATGTTAAGAGATATGTACTTCCTTTGTTTTAGAGATGGTGACTGCATGCGGACCTTTCAACAAACAGCTATATTTCTAGCTGAAGAATGATTTGTATGGCTATAATTTTTGCCAGTGACACAAGCTTAACTATTATAGATGAGTCATCTGAATAGCTATATATAAATGTATCCATATAAGGTCATGTTTATTCTTATATGGATGTTTATATATAAATAAATAAATAAATATATATATATATATATATATATATATATATATATATATATATATATATATATATATATATATATATATATATATATATATATATATATATATATATATATATTGTTACGAGTGACTGTGTTTATTTAAAGATGAGGTGAAATGGCGTTGTGAAAGAGCAGCGTACTTCTGAGACAGGCCTAGAACGCTTCACCCAACCACACAGTCCAAGCGCCGCTCCACTACTCTTCTTCTTCTTCCACGCCCCGTAGGCTCGCGCATCTTCGTTTCATTTCCCCCGGCGGCAGACGAAGCTCGTCCAGCGAGTTTAATAGGCCTATGATGGTACTGTTTGAGGCGGGCTACGTGAACAATTTGCGTAGTGCGCGAACGCCGGTTATTGGCTGTGACTAGGGCGACAACGTCATTCAAGTCACTGAGACGAGTGACTATCACGAATGGGCCGGAATAGTTTGCTAGAAACTTCCGGTACAGTCCTTTTTTACGAACAGGAGTCCACAGCCACACGTAGTCACCAGGAGAAAACTCTACGGGGATATGCTTGGCATCGTAGCGACTCTTGCTGTGTTCTTGCGAAGACAGTGTTCAAAGGCGCGCTAGTTGCCGTGCTTCTTCAGCGCGACACAACGTCTGAGCGATGTACAGATCTTCTTGATGCGAGAAAAGTAATAGAGTGTCCAGAAAACTCTGTGTATTTCGTGCGTAAAGCAGAAAGAAGGGCGAATGTCCAGTAACTTCATGCTTGGCGGTGTTATACGCGTAAGTAACAAACGGTAAGACGGCGTCCCAGTTCCTGTCAGCATCAACGTACTTCGATAGCATATTCGTGAGAGTTCGATTTGTTCTCTCAGTGAGACCGTTAGTTTGCGGATGGTAAGGGGTGGAGTGGCGATAAGAGGAGTCACAGAGGCGCAAAATTTTTTCAACCACATCGGCGATAAATTGTCGTCTACGGTCACTGATGACAACCCGTGGAGCACCGTGACGCAGTATGACCCGTTGTAACAGAAAAGAAGAAACAGCGGCTGCTATGGCCGATGTCATAGCGTCCGTTTCCATATACCGCGTTAAATAATCCACGCACACTATAACATATCGGTGGCCCGATGGGGTCTTAGGATGGGGTCCGAGCAAGTCGATGCCGACTTTTTCAAAAGGGGATGTCGGTGGAGGGATGCGCTGCAAATAACCTGCCGGGGCAGTGGTGGATCGCTTGTGGCGCTGACATATAGCGCAGCTGGCGACGTACTGTTTTGTGGTCTTTCACATTTTCGGCCAGTAGAACCTCTCACGTAGTCGATGTAGCGTACGTGTGAAACCGAGATGACCGGATGTTATGTCATCGTGCACAGAATGAAGGACGACCTGTCGCAGGCTTTCCGGCACCACTAGAAGCAACGGGAGGCCATCGGCTGAATAGTCTCTTTTATGTAGTTCTTCTCTGCTCGGGTCAGTGTCCAACTGTTGAAGCTAACTGTAATAAGTTACAGTTGAAGCTAACTGGAACTTATTCCTGCGAAAAGTCGACGAGCTAACCAACAAATACATCCCGCTTCGCAAAATCTCTTCGCATGCCAGAGCTCCATGGTACAATGCCTACTTAAAACGTCTGTCAAACCGCAAGAAGCGCCTTTACCGTAAAGCGAAACTGCTGCCCACGAACGCTCGGTGGGTTGCATACAAAGTAGCCAACAATTCCTATGTATCCGCTGTCAAAAATGCAAAATCCAACTTTTTCCAGAGTACCTTACCTAGCCTGCTTCTAAACAATCCTCAAAGCTTTTGGCGTGTAATTAATCCAAGCACGACTGAATCAATTAAACTGCTGGACCATAATGACGAATCCATTCCCGACAATGAGTGTCCGGTTGTCCTGAACAGGTTTTTTTGTAGTAATTTTGTGGTTTCTTCCAGTACATCTATTCCTTCCCCAAAGCTGCACGATTATCCACTCATGAATTCAATTATTATTGACACTCGGGGAATTTCGAAAAAAATACAGTCACTTAAGCCCTCTTCAAGCCCAGGTGTCGATCTTATAACTTCTAAATTTCTTCAAGGTACGGCCTCGTATTCTTCAATTCTTCTTACCAAACTTTTTCAACAATCCATTGACAGTGGGTCCCTACCCATCCAGTGGAAAATCGGTAAGGTGGTCGCCGTTCACGAATCAGGTAGCAAAGAATCTCCTTTAAATTACCGCCCTATATCCCTTACGAGCATTCCTTGTAAAGTCTTGGAGCATGTCTTGTACACAAGCATCGTAACGTTTCTCGAATCCAATTCATTTTTCACGGATGCACAACATGGTTTTCGAAAGGGATTTTCATGTGAAACCCAATTACTGTCTTTTACACACCAGCTTCACCGCATTCTTGACCGTCGCTCCAAAGCGGACTGTATTTTTTTAGATTTTGCAAAAGCCTTTGAGAAAGTGTCCCATAATCTCCCGCTCCTGAAACTTAGCAAACTTAACCTTGATCGTGATGTGTTCAAATGGCTTGAACACTTTTTGTGTGGCCGTACACAGTTTGTTGCAGCCAACTCATATAATTCCCCAGAATGTTCTGTTAATTCGGGCGTACCCCAAGGCTCAGTTCTGGGCCCCCTCTTATTTTTAATTTACATCAATGACCTCACTGATTGCGTTTCATCAAACATACACCTGTTCGCTGACGATTGTGTGATATTTCGTGAAATTAACGACACAAGCGATGTTAGTATTATACAAAACGACCTTAACGCTATTTTAAACTGGTGCAGTCTTTGGCTAATGAACCTTAATATTAAAAAGTGTAAAGTTTTACGAGTATGTCGAACTTCAACCACTCCCGCCTCGTACCATCTTAATAATGTTCTACTCGATTGTGTTTCATCCTACCGGTACTTAGGTGTGCACATTACTTCTTGCCTGACCTGGTCCGTTCACATAAGCAACATTATTAACAATGCAAACCGTATGTTAGGCTATCTTCGTCGCAATTTTTCTTCTTCACCTGCCTCTCTCAAAAACTACTGATGTATAAGAACTTGGTTAGAAGTAAATTAGAATACGCTGCTTCAGTTTGGGATCTCAGCATGGTTTATCTGATCAAAGGCCTCGAACTGGTCCAAAATAACTCTGCCAGGTTTATCCTACACGATTACGATCGAACAGCAAGCGTTACAGCTATGAAAAAATCGTTGCAGCTGACTTCCCTTTCTTCTCGTCGTAAGTTTTTTCGCCTGTGCCTTTTTCATAAAATCTTCCATAATAGCCCCCACCTTCGTGCTAATCTTTTTCTTTCACCGTCCTACGTGTCCTCTCGCATTGATCATGCGCACAAAGTTGGTATACCTATATGCCAAACAATTACGTGTTCAGAATCTTTTGTCCCACGCACCAGCAAAGACTGGAACCAGCTTCTTGGAGCGACTGCTGCGATTACTGATTATCAGCTGTTTCGCGCTGCACTAACAAACATTGTAAACTGAGGTTACTTATTACGCGTGCCTTTTTCGTTTTTTTATGTTCTTGCGTGTTCTGATGTGTTTTGTAGCTAGAATTGTATACTAGGATTATTTAAAATATGTACACCAGATCTCTTTTTTTCTACTTTTGTGTCCTAACTTTGTTATCAGCTAAAATTGATTATTCAGCAAACGTTGAATCCTGTACTCTCCTTTACTCACCTTCTGAATCCATTTTTTGTAAACCCACTCCCCTCTTCAATGCCTCTGGCCCTGAGGGTACAATAAATAAATAAAACTGGCATATGCTACGACGTCCTGACGGCTGTTGCAGAGTTGCACCAGCACAGCACCAACACCTGGCCCACTAGCATCAGTATAAAGTTCAGTCAAAGCATCAGGATCAAAATGTTTTAGGATGGGTCCTGAAGTCAATAAAAAACTTCAGCAGTTAAAATGCAGCCTCACATTTATCATCGCACAAGTACGGTGTGTCTTTATAAAAAAGGGACGTCAGTGGGGAGGCAAGATGTGCGGAGTTCTTAATAAATCGGCGGAAATATGAGCACAGACCCAGAAAACTACGCAGGTCCTTCACTGTTCGTGGTGGTTTACAGTTGCGAACCACTGCAGCCTTCTGTGGGTCTGGTCGCATGCCTTCTTTATCCACGAGAAAGCCTAATACGAGAGCTTGAAATTCTCCAAATAGACACTTCTTTGAGTTTAAAACAACGCCAGCTTCGCGTAAACATTCAAACACAAGCGACAAGTGGTGGTTATGCTCTTGAGAAGTCTTGCCGTAGATAAACACGTCATCTAAATAGCACATGCAAATTTCCCATTTTAGTCCTCAGAGTACTGTATTCATAAATCTCTCGAATGTCGCTGGAGCATTGCACAAACCAAAGGGCATAACGTTAAACTCAAAGATACCATGTGGTGTTACGAAGGCCGTCTTCTGTTTATCTGAGAGATGTGTAGAAATTCGCTAATACCCAGAACGCAAGTCAACAGAAGAAAAATAGGAGGCAGAATGCAGGCAGTCCACGGCGTCATCTATACGTGGGAAAGGGTAGACGTCTTTTTTTGTGATGGCATTTAGGTGACGATAGTCTACGCAGAATCTCCATGAATTATTCTTTTTCCTGACTAGAATGACAGGAGCTGCGCATGGACTACACGATTCTTGTATGACACCCTTCTTCAGCATGTCTTCAACTTGCTCAGCGATGACTTTCCTTTCGGAAGGCGATACACAATAGGGCTTCTGGCGTATTGGTGGTGCTTGGCCTGTATAGATGCGGTGTTGCGTACGTGAAGACGGTGGCGTAACGGTAGACGTCTTGTCTAGGGCAAAGTCAAAGACTGAGGCGCAGCGTGCGATCACCTCCTGCAGCAGCGACCGTTCAGTTGATGGAAGTGACTTGTTAATCGTACGGTCAATGCTGGCAGAATAGTCGGGGTACGAGTTGGCGTGGGGTTTCTTTACATCCACCGAGAGTTGGAGTGATCGTATGGTAAGAGTACTTTGCTCTTGAAAGCTTGCCAATTTAAGTCCTGCAGGCGGATATATGAGCTGCGCGGAAACGTTCACAGTCCACAAATCGGCACAGCCATCGACGGTGAGCACGAGGCAACTAGGCACAATAACGTTTTTCTTAAGTGCGTTACTGAAGTTCAGCTCGGCTAAACTGTAGTAAGAACCCGCACAAGAACGCGAAGAGTTTACACGCACAAACGTTGCGGTATGTGGGGCCAAGCAGACGTCTTCAGACACGGAAAACACTTCCAAGCAGTCATCAACGGTATCTTTCGTATATGGAGACGGCAACACGGGACGAAAAATAATCCCACCACTACCACAATCTAGAGTTGCACCACATTGCCGCAAAACATCTGTACCTACAACGACGTCGTGGGTCGCTCGTGCAAGCACAGTTAGTTCAGCTCGAAACGTTTGATTTCCTACAGAAAGTAAAACAGAACAAACTCCAACCGGGCTCAACGTTTTTCCTCCTACGCCGCGGAACGTAGCACTCCGATTCCAAGCAAACATTATTTTCGTCCCATGGCGATTTTAAAAGACATGCTCATTATGGAAACAGCAGCACCGGTATCAACTAGTGCAACAGTACTCACATTGTCTACGAAAACACTCATTTTGTTCTCAACCATTACAACACAAGGGGGTCTTACGGAAGATGACTTTGCGGCCTCGCCCCCATTGGTCGCACCAGTTAGTTTCCCAGTGGTGGTGGCGTCCCCGAGCGGCGACTTGGAGACGGGGATTGCTGTTGGCGAGCGGGTGGTGGGGTAACACTGCGGTCGGAGCAAGGCGAGTCAGCACGCGCTGCGTGTTGCTGTTGGAAAGAGCCCTGAAATGGTCGAGACTCGCCAGCAGGTACATAGGGCGTGTACACGTTGAATCGTGGGGCTCGCTGCTGGCGACGGTAGCAGTACCTAGCGATGTGTCCAGGTAGCCAGCAGTTGAGCAAGTACGGGTGTCACGTCTAGTCGTCCCCGGCGAAGTAGACCTCGTCGGTTGATAAAAGCCGGGCGATGGTGGCCGAGGAGTAAATCGCTGTGATGCAGCTTGCCTGCGTTCCTGGTTTTTGAGTGGTCATTCACTCCTTCGTTCGAGCTGATCGGTGTAATTAGGGCGAGGCTCAAAGTAGCTCTGCCGCATCCGAGGTACCAGTGGTTCACGGGGCCGTTGGTCAAATGCACACTGATGGCAGACACCAGCGGTGTCCACAGCTTGTAGTTGAGCAAGTTCTTCCTTAACCACTCGTCTTATAAGAGAAGAGATGTCGTCCTGCGATGAAAGGTTGACACTTGCAATCGTGGGCACATTCTCAAGACGTCCAAATTTCGGTAGAACTCTCCTCCCCTTTAGCTCTTCAAATGCTCGGCAGTGTCTCCATAGGTTGGAAGGTGTGTGTAAGTCTTTCTTAGTGATAAGACAATTGTACACGTCTTCCACGATTCTCTTGAGTAGATGACCTACATTCTCTTTGTCACACATTGTCGCACTCACGATTCCGCAAAGCTTCAAGACGGCCTCGATGTAGGTGGTGCATGTTTCGCCAAGTAACTGAGCTCTGCGTGAAAGCGTTTGCTCCGCCTGCTTGACCTTAGCTGTTGAGTCGCCGAAACACCTCTTCAGCTCGTCCACGAAAATGTCCCATGTGGTCAATGCACTCTCATGGGTGTCGAACCAAAGAGACGCGGTGCCAATGAGAAAAAACACCACGTTCTCGAGCTGCTTAGCAGTGCTCCAGCGGTTGCTGCGACTCACTCTTTGTTAGTGCTTGAGCCAGTCGTCAAAATCGTCATCCGGCTGCCCCGAAAAGGTCCTCGGCTGACGTTCCGGCATGCTGCAGCGAGCTTGTCTTGGTGGGTGAGCGTGTTTCTCATCAGCAACGAGCTTGTTATGGCCTGCTCCCGCATCCTCCATGTCTGGAAGCTGTGGTGGCAAGCCTGTCAAGCGTCTGCTCCATCGCGAAATCGGTAAAGCTGGGTCGTTCAGATCGATGTACCCGGCATCTCTACCAATCTGTTACGAGTGACTGTGTTTATTTACAGATAAGGTGAAATGGCGTTGTGAAATAACAGCGTACTTCTGATACAGGCCTAGAACGCTTCCACCCAACCACACAGTCCAGGCACCACTCCACTACTCTTCTTCTTCCGCGCCTCGTAGGCTCGCGCATCTTCGTTTCAATATATAGCGATATATAAATGATGGCCATATATGGCCATATAAGGCCATATATAGCAACACCTATATATAGGTATATAAGGGATTAGTATATCAGTTTGTATAAGGCCTATATATGGCTACATCAGCTATTGGGCATATCAGGTTATATAAGGCCCATATATGGGGATTCCGTATAAAGCCTGATATGCCCAATCACTGATGTTTCTTCACTTTGCGTTTTTTGAGTGGAAAAGATAAACTGTAAATATGAGTGAAAATTGACAGGAGTTCACCGTATGCCTCACTAGCATCTTTTTTGTTGTATAAAGAGGACCAGTCTGTGTGCAGTGCAAGTGCGCGAAAATGTTGCCTATTTTCCTAAGATAGACATATATAACTGAACGTGGTATCAGGCAAGCGTTTTTCATTAAAATAAAATTAGCATACTACGTATATTGGGCAGTAGTCACTGATATCATAGCTGATGGTCCCGGCTGTAAAAATCTGTGTACCAGCGTTAAGTATGAAATTATCGAGAGCCGATTGACAAGATGCCGTCACACGAGTAGGCATTGTGATAACGCTACAAAAACGGAGTGAATTCATAAGGTTAACAGTTGCACGGGTCGAGTGCCATCATTGAGCATGTTAATGTTAAAGCCGCCACCAAGAACTTTGTACTTGTGAAAAGAAGCCTGCTCTCAAAGTTTTTCAGTGAATTCCAAGAAATTAGACATTTTGCCAGTAGGTGGTCGGTAAATCACGACAAACAGAACGTTGTTCGATTTAACGATGAGCACTTCATAATGGGGCGTGGTGCAGGTGAAGTCCTCAAGCACATCGCAATGTATTCCGCCCTTAACATGCAGTGCGGCGCCACCACCACGTTTTCCTGCGCGATTAACAAAGAAACGCCTATACCCATCTATGATAAGCATTTCACTGTGTTCTTGATACCATGTTTCAGAGAACATAATAACGTCAAATGAAAAAGTAAACTTAGCAAAAACATTGCTAGAATAACTTGCATACGAGTGAGTCAACGTGAGTTCAAATGAAGGGCATAAAAATTGCTCACGTGTGAAAGCACGGATATTTCAGATGGTAGGCTAAATTCTCGATACATTGTGCAGTCAAAAGGAATATGAAAACTTTAAGATTTCGTATACCGTATTGTACGCGTTCTTGTGAAGGTCAGCCTCCGAAGCAATATGAATGACACTGCTAGCCTCAGTTTCGCGCGCAAGTTCCTTTCTGTTTCGTGTCCTGAAAAAGCGCTGTTGATATTCACGCCTTCTTGCCAAGGCAAGTGAAAAAAGACGCTTCAACGCCGGGCAGAGATGCTCATTAACAAATACTCTGGCATCATCAGGAATTCCAACCTGGTTAGGACAGTGTCCGTCTTTTGTACGCTCTTGAACTGAACAATTATGTTAGACTTTCCAGCTGAGAAGCTGGAAAGTCTAACATAATTAATTAATTAAGGGTGGGCACACGGTGACAAACTTCAATATCAGAAGGTGTGATAGGGTCACCAAGTACATCACCAATTTTTCCAACGAGTCCTGCACCACATTCGTTTTTCTGTTGTATAATCCCTTTAATTTCTACGTTTGACCTGCGCGAGTATTGCGCAGATTGAACAACTCTCTTCTGAAGTTGCTGAATGATGTTATAATTCTCTTTGCACTTAGCACGTAGCTCGTCATTAGCTCTCCTCAAGGCTTCCCTTTCCTCTGTAGCCTCCCCAAGGCCCTTTCTTCATGTCCTCGAACTCATCGCTCGTAAACTTGACACTGTCTGTTAAAGACTTCATTTCAGCACGAAGTTCCCGAATTTCGAATCCACTTATCTTTCATTCGTAGGCTTCGTCATGTCTTTCGAAATGAAGAATAGTAGCACTTGAAACAATGTATAACGCTAAAACAAGTGAACAGCAGGTGAATAGCAACACAGAAAGGCCGCAGCAACAGCATAAAATATTCAGTTACGAACTCTTCATAACTCGTACACCAACCTGCAGTACAGGGAACAGTTTTTTAGCGTGGCGCCGATGTGCCGTCACTGCTGCCGAGTGTGGGTCCAGCGCCAGGCAAGCAGCTTTTGCAGGGCTTGTCCTGATGTCGTCTTCGGCGGAAGCCCAGTCAGGGAAATGATGCAAGCAGAGCAAGGCTCACGGCGACCAGCAAAATTTGGGATATGTGCAGTACAGGGAACAGTTTTTAGCGTGGCGCCGATGTGCTGTCACTGCTGCCAAGATCATTCACTTATACCGCGCATGCGATGAGTCAGCACATAGGGCGCAATAAAATAGCGTATTTATAATGGTTCGTAAAAAGTAAGAAATTGGGCAAAAATTCAGTTTCGCGACATGTAGGGCCGACGCACAACGCGTCGCTACTGCTGCTGGTTGCGACGTCATATTTTAATTTTTTTATTTATATTTGTTAGTGATCCCCTACATACGTCGAGGGTGCCATCAAGACAACAGAGACTGGTACTTGGCTTTTTGTAATTTACGCAACCAGTTTACATATACCTTGGGTTAACCATATTCCCACGCTCTGTTCTTAAGTGTCCGTATTGCCGCATTACACGTGTATGTGCTGTCTTGCGCAACAGCGTTCATTGACTGAAGAAGCATTGAAATAATTGTAGAAGCTTCCAATGTGATCATGACCACAACGGGAACATTACAGATTCTTTTGGAACGCACGTTGCCGCTAGCAATATCGCTGGAATATTCGATGGCACATGTATAAATGCTGACGCGCGTCATTGCTTGTCAGTTGATCAAAGGCAAATGCTCTGTTCCTCACTATGAGTGCCAGCGTCTTGCAGTAATTTGGCTTTCCTTTTACGTGGCCACAAGTTCGGCCCAATAAACAGTTTAACCTGAACTCCCAGTCTACTTCCTTTGTCCGCGTCACGAACCCGTCACATTTTATTTATTTATTTATTTATTTATTTATTTATTTATTTCAGTACCCTCAGAGCCCGAGGGCATTACAGAGGGGAGTGGGTTACACAACATAATAAAAAATCGGAAAATTGGTGGTTACTTGGATCATTGAAGGAAACCAACAAGAAATAATGCACATGATGAGAACAAAAACACGTATCAAAGATCTACAAAGCTTAACAGGTCTACTAAAAAATGCAAATACTATATTCCTAAAAACTATGGCGACATCACGAAGCCTACGAATGAAAGATAAGTGGATTCGAAATTCGGGAACTTCATGCTGAAATGAAGTCTTGAACAGACAGTGTCAAGTTTACGAGCGATGAGTTCGAGGACATGAAGAAAGGGCCTTAGGGAGGATGAATATCAGCCTTAAACATAGAGGTATTAGACATCTCGACTACATATCGGGGAAGGTAATTCCAACTTGCTGACGTACGAGGGATGAATGAGTTGTAACAATGGTTGGTGTGGCATGTGGGAATGCCCACCTTATGACGATGATCTGTGCGAGCAGATACGTAAGAAGGGGTTATCAATTTATTCTTAAGGACTGAATTGTGGTAATATATCTTGCGAAACAGGCAGAGGCGAGATATTTCTCTACGTTGTGAGAGCAGAGGTAATGATAAAGTTGTTTTCATGGAAGAGACGCTGGAGGTGCGATGATAGTTGGAAAGAATGAAACGAGCAGCCCGACTCTGGATGTATTCAAGCTGATGAATGAGTATTTCTTGGCTGGGGTCCCACACAGATGCAGCATATTCCATTTTGGAACGTACTAATGATTTATACAGAAGTAATTTTACTGAAAAGGAAGAAAGATGAAAAATACGGCGTATAAAGCCCAGCGTGCGATTAGCATTATTGGTTACATGTGTTACATGCATCTTCCAGGAAAGGTCCGAAGTGATGAGTACGCCTAGATATTTGTAACATGACACAGGTTCTAGGTTAGTATTATTAAGATGATAAGAGGGCAATGTTGTATCGCGACGCGAAACGTGCATGTGTTTGCATTTGTTAGTGTTTAACTCCATGTTCCACGTGTTAGTCCAGTCACGAACACGGTTTATATCTGATTGAAGAAGATAGACGTCACAGTCGCTGTTAATAACACGGTATATAACACAGTCGTCAGCGAACAGGTTTATTGATGAACATAAATTATCAGGTAAGTCGTTTATGTAGATGAGAAAAAGCAAAGGTCCCAGCACAGAGCCTTGAGGCACGCCCTATTCAACTGCAGAAGTGATGGATGAGGTGTTATTAACAGTGACAAATTGGGAACGATCAGTGAGAAAAGAGTGAAGCCATTGAAGAACGTTCGGATCAATGTTAAATTTGCTGAGTTTTAAAAGAAGCAGTTGATAAGAAACCTTGTCGAACGCTTTTGAGAAGTCTAGAAATATGCAGTTGACGATGGAACCCCTGTCAAGAATGGAATCTAGGTCATGTGTGAGTCAAAAGTTGTGTTTCACATGAAAATGACTTGCGAAATCTATGCCGGTGATCTGTAAAAAAGACGTTTGACTGTAGGAGAGATGCGAGATGAGAGCAAAAACCATTTGGTAGAGGTGCTGGGTAAAGCAAACATGGCACTATTATGTACCCGAGATTCAATCACACTAACACCAGAAAACACACTTCTAACCGCCACAGCACCAAATAATCATGCATTGAATATTTTGGAAGACGAAGTCACCAATCCGCTTTGTTCTAGCGTCCTTGTTTCCGCCGGCACCGAAATGCCCACAGATTTTGAAAGCGTCATCGAGGGCAACTAGCACTTGTTCTTAGCCGCCAGATTTGTGATGCGGGAGGCATCGCCGAGCTAAGTCACGAGAAAGCAAAGGTAACGATGGCAAGCTGCAGTCATGAATACAGGCACCAGAACAAAGGTACGACGGTCCCCTACATCGGCGAAATTATGCGAGCCACCAAATTTTTCCCCCTCGCCGATTCTGCAGAACCTACTCCATGGAACCAAGATCCTCATGCAGTTTTTGAAGTCAATTCAAGCCTCCAGAAGCATAAGCAAGAACATCTCTAGGCCCTGATCCTGCGATACGACTGTTTTCTTCGTCGACGAACATTCCGCTGACCCTAGTCACCAAACAGTGCATCATAAGAGAGAAAAATGTCAGATCACTACACCATAACCTATACAGATTTTTTGCGCGAGAACGCGAGGTCGTAAAAAACAAGTCGACCAAATGCTACATGACGACATCATCTTGCCTTGTAAGAGCCCGTAGGTGCCACCCGTGGTGTTAGTGAAGAAAAAGGCTAGAAACATACGTTTCTGTGTCGATTATTGCCGCCTGAACAATATCACAAAAAAGACAATTATTCTTTCCCACGGATGGACAATGCCCTGGATCGGCTACACAACACGAAGTATTATTCGTCGAAGGACCTATAGACTGGCTATTGAATGTCGACGGGAGGGTTCCAGAGAAAACTGCGTTTATATCACCGGACTACCTCTTGAGTTTTGAACTTTAACTTGATCTTTATTTTCCGACTCCGAATGTTGGAGATTCCACCAGATGAAAAGCTGTCATAAAATTGGGGGACCCTTTACGCTTCGCCTCTAGGAGTTGAACGCGATAGCGAAGTCCAGCTCCTAGTGGGCGCTTTCGAAGAGACACGGCAGCCTGTATCGGGCACGTCCCGATCGAGGCGGCCGTGGAAGGGGCATAAAGACTCTCACAATGTCTGACAGATGGCAGCACATCATCCAGCGTTTGCCGTTTCCTTGATCAATGCCTTTGGAAAGGCATGATATGTTTTCCTCTAGATCGACATAGTTGTCAATTTTTGGTGCTGCTTGAAAATTCCTGTGTGTTTTTAGCGGTGACGGCTGCACTATCCCGGCCTTTTTTGACGTAGTTTGATGGCCTCCCAAATGCGCTTACAAATCGCCGAATGTGCTCGTTTTCGTCTTGACACCTGTCGACAAAAAATGCGTTAAGGAGACTCCTTCCACCCCGCCACGGTGATCTAGTGGTTGAGGTACTCGGCTGCTGACCCACAGGTCGCGAGATCTGATCCCGGCTGTGGCGGCTGCATTTCCGATGGAGGCGGAAATATTGTAGGCACGTGGGCTCTGATATGGGTCCACGTAAAAACCCCAGGTGGTAGAAATTTACAGAACCCTCCACTACGGCGTACCTCATAATCATATTGTGTTTTTAGGACCCTCACTGCCCTCATTGGTCTGGTGAAGGTTCTGCCAAAGTCAGTGTGCGTATCCATATACGCCGATGATATTTGCCTCTGGAGTGCTGCAGTTACTCGCCCTCAGGTGCGTGCACGAATACAGCGGGCAACAACCCTCACAACAGCCTACCTTCAGAAACAAGGCCTAACTATATCAACTGTGAAGTGCGCGTTGATGGCGTTTACACGCAAACCAATGACGCCATACCCTGTTTACATCAATGGGCAGAGAGTCAAATATGCACGAACGCATCGTTTCCTGGGCATAATAATCGACAGAAGTCTTTCGTGGAGCCCGCATTGTGCGTACTTGAAGAAGAGACTGCTATCTATTATGCATATAATGAAATTCATGTGCGGGAAAGCATGGGGAACTTCTGCGGCCTCCTTGCTACAGCTGTACAAGGCTCTATTTCTGGGTCTTTTGCGCTACAGCTTGCCGGTACTCACTAACACTTGCAAATCCAATGGTGGAGAGTGCTGCGGTCCCTGTCTATGCCTTTGGAGCTACGATCACGTACCCAGCACCTCCACCAAATTGTTAAGGCGTTTATTAGCCGGCAACGAGCGAGAATATATAATGGCGACAGTCACAGCCAAGCACGGGCTCTCAGCGCGAGCGGCGTCCTTGTTGGGTAGCCCCACTAGAAGGTACTCAAGAGTTCGACCCATTTCATAGTTCTGAGGCTTCGCTACAATTCATTCATTGGAGAGTTTGCAGGGTCAGGCACTGCGTATCTGCCTCGGACTGCCCCGATGCGCTTCTACTTATGCCACAATCATGCTTGCCAGAGACCATCCGGTCAGGACATATAGAGTTGTGGATTGCCTCAGAGTGCACATTCGACATGCTAGCCATGTCCCCGACCACCACTTGGCCCGTCTACCCTCCGGAAAACCACGTGCTACGTTTTCAGACGTCATAGCCAAGCACCTAAACAACATTCCATCAGGATATACGCCAGCTGCGAGAAGGGCATGTCCTTTGTGGTGCCTCGACCAGCCGCAAGTACGTCCAAAAATTCCGGGAATCAAAAAGAAAAGCAGTCACTCCAGAGTAGCATTGAAGCAAGCAATACTGCTATTATTACATGAGTTGTACTTAGACCGAACGCAGATGTACACTGATGTGTCCGTCTCATCCAGCAGCTCATCAGGTGCCGCTGTAATTCCGGCTGCAGAAATGACAATCAAGTTTAAGTTGTCGCATATGACTACATCTACGGCATCAGAGCTTGCTGCTATAAGGGCTGCTTTACAATATCTCGTTCAAGAACGTCCCGGAAAATGGGTAATATTCTGTGATTCGAAGGCAGCGCTTCAGAGTTTGCAGTCCACCATGCGTAGGAGGAGTCATGAACAATTGGTACAAGAAATAAGACATTGCCACCATGAAGCTCTAGCACGAGGGCATGATATTATATATCAATGGCTGCCTGGACATATTGGTATTACCGGAAATCCATTAGCCGATGCTGCAGCCCGCTCAGCCCACGAAGGAACCCGTGCAGTCCCGATTCCTCTATCAAGGAATGATGCAGCAAGACAACTTTACCTGCTGGCTAGAGATCTCACACGCACGTTCTGGTCGTCTACCAGCCTCCAAAGGTGTCAATTTTATGAACTGGATCCGTCGCTCAAGATAAAGCTACCATCACAACTTTCCCGCTTCGATGCGACACTGTTATGCCGCCTTTGGTTGGGTGTACATTTACAAAGGTGTACTCCTTTCGCATTGGTATGGCAGACACTCCTACATGCGACTACTGTGGAGCTAAAGAGACCATCGAACACGTCCTGTGCAGCTGCGCTTGCTACGACACACAGCGATGCCAGCTCCGGATGATTTTGAATCAACTAGACCCTGGACCATTTTGTGTGCAGAAGATACTAGGACATTCCCTAGTAGCTTGCTGTTGTAACTTTCACCGAAGAAAACAGGAAGCGCACCACCGCGAAGCACTTCAAGGAGACGTACATCAACGTGACGACCGGAACGATCGGTACGCGAGAAAGCAGAAGCACACTTTCTAATGCAAGTTTCGCTTCCATTGAAGTAGTCCTTTTTCAATTATGTGCAGATGCTTAGCTCTTCTGGCATCGGCGTGTCATGGGATCAAGTTTCTCTCATCATTGTCGAAAGAGATTCAAGAAAATGGGGCTGTCGAACGCGCTCAATGGAACCGAGGACAATGCACTTCGGGAGGCCGGTGGCAGTGGCCACGACGACGATTCCCAATCGGTCTTCGTGATCAGCAATTCTCGCTAGACTACGCGTTACCGCATTTGATTGGTTAATTTGCGGGCTCATTCTTTCGAAACTAACAAGCACACTTCGTCGGTGCTCCAATTTAAGAAATGCGAAGCATTTCTTAGCAAACTGTGGTGACATTGAGCGTATCTATCTATCTATCTATCTGTCTATCTATCTATCTATCTATCTATCTATCTATCTATCTGTCTGTCTGTCTGTCTGTCTGTCTATCTATCTATCTATCTATCTATCTATCTATCTATCTATCTATCTATCTATCTATATCTATTCATCTATCTATATATCTGTCTGTCTATCTATCTATCTATCTAGTCACTTACGTGTGGGTGCTCTCGTGGTCAACCCCTTAACTTGGCGTGAACCAAAATTAGCATGGCAGGGTAAGATGGTTTGACGAATATGACGTTCTGATCAAGACATGAATAACGTCCTAACCCCGTCGCGTACGTCGTCAAACACTTCCCACAAGACAGTGACATAATCCATGGTCGGGTATGTGCTGCTGGTAGGCGGGTATATGCCAAAGATGATTAACACTTAGTATCTACCCAGGAACGACGAGGACACACACGGGCAATCTTCACTCGCGAGCGTTGAGAAATACCCGATGTCGGCAGCGTCGACCCGAGAAATGCAAAAAATAAATGTGAGGGTCCCGGCTGCCATCGAACCCAAACATTCTGACAAGCAATAAATCATTTTACCACAGAGCTACGCCAGTTCTCGGAACTAGACGCTAATCTTTGTGAAACGTCAATAGTGGTTGCAATGCTGCCTACCCAATTTTGCAAACATTAAATATGTACTTCTTTGATACAGCCGTCCCGTCAAATTCACGTCAATCGTGGTTAGTTGTCATGGCCTGAAGTTGATTTATGCAGAAGTTTCCAGGGCCAGCATCATCGCGAGCATCAGCGCTTCATGTCAGCTTCTGGTGTTCCTAATACGCATGTTACAGTTGGCATCGTTGCGCAAGTGCAAACAACTGCCTAAATAAACATCTACAACTCTTCAACATATGCCTGTGCGTGCAACATTTGTAGGTATATTTACCGTCATTTCATGACGTGTCACTCAAAAAACTTTCAACACGGTCACCTTCCCTCCACATGGTTCGCATAACGTCGATTTCCAGGTACTTGGAATTTGCCGAATTTTTTCCTGCGTTCTTTAAATGTGTATACTGTTCGCGTTAGGACTATGACATATTCTTTTAGATATGCGCTCAAGAAATTCCAGAGAAACTTGCGCTGCTCCCTCCCCCAGAAATAGCGAAAAAAGTGCACAAATAATGCGCGCAAAAACTGTATTGCTGACACTTTCTTGCATTATTATTGTAATTTTATCTTCTGTTCAAGCATTGAGACGGATGCCTTTTTTCAGAGAGGGGCAATGTCACGCTACTTTCTGAAGTTTCCTTATCACCGCATTACATGTGTATGTGCTGCCTTGCACAACCACGCCCATGAACTACAAAACAATCGAGATAATCATAGAGCCTTCCGATGCGACTATGCACAATGGCGAGATCACAAATTCTTCTGGAACTTACGTCGCCGCTTGCGATATCACTGGAATATTGGACGGGACATGTTCATTTGCTGATGCGCATCATCATTTCTCAGTTTATCGACGCACGACGTTTGGATATCGCACCAGACCAGTCTTGAGCGACATCTTTCTCGTTCATAAAGATCACATTCAAAAAGGTCTTGAAGCGTTTCTTGTGAATGTCTGTAGATTTGTGGGTGATGTCATTGTATTTGTTGATTGTTCAAATGCCGTTTTTGAAGATATCCCTAGTCTTCTAGGTTCGTTTAGGAAGCACTTGAAACCTACTAGAACTTACTCATAGAACTTACTCATGTGATATCGTCTGGTAATTCGATTAGGCTCTTAGACCTAACACTCTGCCTTCGGAGCAATCATTTGTGCTGGCTGTTCTCCCCGAGAAGTGGTGAACCTCTTTTACCTTTCCACTCAGCTCATTCAAAACTGGTGAAAAGGGGTAATAATAATGTTTGATTTTTTAACGCTCTTAGGAGGTGATACCCGCACTCGGTTCAACACAGTTTCCAAGCACAGATAAAGCACCTCTAAAGTGCTGATTACTCGGACACCCTGATTTCTGCTGTTGCCGGAAAGCTTTTGAAACAAATAAAAATGCAAGGGTGATCTCAGTCTGAAAATAACAGTGTTGCAGTCCATTGTCTGCACAACGTTTTGCATAGGCTGCAAAAAATCGGGAAAAGTGCTGGTGCCACCGTTGTATTTTCTGCCCCGGAAAACCTATCAAAGATTTGTAAGTTGCTGAATCATCCAGCTGCAAATGAATAAGATGCTCTGTGAAACACAGAACGCGTCTTATACCTTGTGCTATTGCTGTCGTATATCTTGTTCACCTATCCTGCGGTAAGGTATACATATAAAGGGCTAACCGGAAGGTGCTTGAATGACTGTTTAAGAGCACATGTACACAATGTGGTTCAAGGACATCTCGGAGCCCACTCCAGAGACTGCAGCTGCGTGCCCCTCGTTGAGCGGTGCGAGGTAGTAGGCAAGCACCACTCTCAAGCCACGCGTTAGATATTTGAAGCCTGTTACATAAGTAAGCTTGACGGTACACGTGTAAGCTCCCAACCGATTGCGCTGATGCAAAAAGCGCAATCGATCATTTTTAAGCTGCGTTTTTGTTTCCCGCTCAATCAACGACAGACGAGAGTATTGCTGACATTGTTTCGCAGTGGTTGCTAACTGCACCCTTCAACGCATGTCTATTATCTTCTTTTTTCGCCTATTACACCACTCCACTATTAAATCATTGTTGAAAGTTGACGTTCTTTTCTATCCTTGTTTTTTCACTTCCGTAGTTACGCTGTAACTACTTCTACGTTGCGCCATTCATACTTTCAGCTATGTCCTACCGACTTTCCCAAGTTTCCGCGATTTATGTCTTCTGAATTGTAGATCCTTGCGAAGCAAATTTTGCGACCGTGTTTGGTGGGTTCCTGGTCAGCCCGACGAAGAGTTCTTGTTTGACTTCTCGCATAAGCAAACAGACGTTCTTTTCCTCGGGGATTCAGGGGTCAGAGTGGTGGAAGAGTTAAGTCATGTACTGCGTGAATAGTGCCACGTTTCCATTTGGCATCTGCCCACGGGTTTCGAGGAGAGCTTGAGCCTTCTCCTTGCGGGGCCCACTTGCGAAAGCAGTGGGGAACCCTGCACGAAAAACGTCCCACGTTGTGAGGTTTCGCTCTTGATTCTAGAAACAGGTCTGCGCAGCGTCTTCTAAAGTCAAATAGACATGCCGAATCTTGTCACGGTAGGTCCAGTCGTTGAAGAGGGTGACTCGGTCGAACTTTTAGGGGCGAAGCTCCCTATAACGGCACCTGTTCGTCCCTCGTAGCCGTTGTAGTATGTAAAAAGTATAACATTTCAATCTCCAAGGTGGTGCCGGTGAAAGATTTCTTCTGTGCGTTGTTGAACAATGAAAAATAGTGCTAAATGTACATGCCAATGGCTGCTAATGGGGAATGAGATACAGGAGCATTCGGCTTTTAGTTAACGCACATGCTGCGATCCCCATTAGCAGCCATTGGAATGTACATTGAGCACTATCTGACAAGAAAGGGTTGCTACGTTATACTCGCTGGATGTAACCTTCTTAGTTTTAGAAAGTTCTAGCGAGCGTTGCGCTGCAGTGCCATGAATACAGTGAACTAGTATATACAATGAACTCGAGGTGGTTAAAGGTGGGAAGTAGACCCAAAGCGCAAGCCGGAAGAAAGTGTGCGTGTTCCACCTCTCGTTCAGTCCTTGGAATGTCCGCTGGATGGTGGTGTTTCTATATGGGGAATATATGATGAAAAGATGCGAGATGGTGGTACTTGGAGTGTTGAATAGATGGACGAACGGACACACAGACAGATGCATGGATGGACGCATGAACAGACGCAGGGGCGGATGCATGGACAAACGCAGGGACAGACGCACGAACAGACGCACGCAATGACAGGCGGATGCACGCATGAACGGTCACACAGACGGACGGAAGCAAGAACGAATGGACAGACGAATGCTCCGCCCCACTCTCCATCATTCACGCCGTGGATATGCTGCCAATTTTTTTAAGCCGGCTTTCCAGGTCTCCAAGTGGCGAACCACGCAAAGTTGGTGACTTCCTGTATTGTCGGAGCAGGATTGGCGCTGGTGGCACAGGTGCTGTCAATCTTGCCGTGGTCGACGTCAATATCTTGTTATTGCGAGTCTTTTCGGGTAGACACCAGTACTCCTGTGGGAGGCATCATTAACTGGCTTGTCGTGGCTGGAGTCGGTGTCTTCTCCATGACGTGGGCTGGGTTCACAGCTTGATGAGGGCGTCCGGTACATGAAAGAAGCAGCGTCTACAGCAGATGTCATGGGCTCGTGACGTGAATGAAGGGAGCAGACTGCAGGTTCAAACATAAACTTGATTTGGGCTGAATTTGTGGCCGGTCAACTAAAAGTAAAGTTACAGCAATACACACTGGCACCGATAGCGGTGAAACAGAGTGTCGGCCATTGATCAACTGACAAGCGACGCAGCGCGTCGGCCTTCAAACATGTGGGGTCAAATATTCCAGCCTTATCACTGGTCGTCGTGCAAGCTCTGCAATAATCTCGACTGTTTGCGTCTTTCCAGCGATCTTAACCAGACGATCTACTAATCGTGAACCTTTTAAAACACTGAGGCCAAGTTTGCACCGAGCATTCCTGACAGACTTCGTAGGCGAAACCCGAGTAGAACAAGAGTGTGAAATTATAAACGTGCGGACTCACGAGTGTAACGTTTTCGCATAGTTATCAACGTCGGTACTGAACACTGCATCCACAGCTCACGTTGCCATGATGAGCGGCCATTACGGGGTCTTTTAGATGCGAAGCAGCTTATGGTCAAGGTCAATGTGGTCTGCGTGACCACCCTTACTCTGCATGCGCAACAGCTGGCGCAGACACTGCGAGGGCTTGCTCACGTGGTAACGCGTTACGGCCTGTGTAAAGGGGTGGGAAGACTCCCTCCTTACACTTTTTCATTAACCATGTGATGGCTTCGGAGAACGAGATTCCACAGACGCGCTGCGAACAAACGCGTTGTATCCTAGTGAGAATGCACTAGAATGCGCTTGCGCGTTTGGGCTCGCATAAGTGGCTGTATAGGAGGCTGTGGCCTGTTTATTTTAAACTCCCTCAGCAATCACGGCATGGCGTCAGTGAACGACGCCTTCACGAGTCCAGTGAACTCAGCAGTCCACTGAAAATATGGAACACCAATCAGGTAAGTCACTCTCAGGATATAGGAAGCATGTCTTGGCAACTTGAGAGACGTAAAACTGGACGTGTGCGAGCTTCGAAGTTTCGTTCCAGTTGTAGACACACGGTCATAGTTGTCCAGCCCGTCTCTGACATTTTTGCCACAACGACCGGTGAAGATTGGAGGCTTCCGAGGGGGGTTGTTGGCCACGCTGAGGTTGGCGGGGGGTGGTTTGGCCGAATGAAGGGACACTGTCACTTGCTCTTGCACGACATGGTCTGCTGGTGCAAGCGGCATCCCGAACAAAGATCCAGGAGAACCCTTTGGATAGGTAAACGTCGAGGGAATGGCGAAGCACCTTCCACCGCTTGAAATACTATGGTTCAGCCAATGCTTTATTCCAGCAACAGCAGGATGGCACCGACGACGAAAACGAGCGTCACGAAGACTGATGATGGTTATTTATATACATGAAAAAGATGAAGCCGAATGATGGAATGCATAATATATATATATATATATATATATATATATATATATATATATATATATATATATATATATATATATATATTCAAGTCGATCCTCCGTGAGCAGCCACAACGTGGTTTACTTCAACGTTTCAGGCAGGGTTTAACTGAAATGTCGAAATAAATCATGTAATCATGTTGTGACTGCTCTCGGAGGATCTACTTGACTACTTGCGACGCTACGGCCACTGAACTACCATGTCTGCATATATATATATATATATATATATATATATATATATATATATATATATTGCTGCGTTCAACCTGCAGAGGAGAGCTTGCACAGCCAGAGAGGAAGACGAAGCTCTTGCCTGGTCCTCTTTACGAGCGCCTTTCATTTTTAATTAATGTGAGCTCTTCTATATCGGACTCCTGCTGTGTCTGCGTCGTGACACTGGTGCAGGCGCTGGGTACATGTCCAGGACACCTTCAGACAGCCCGGCATCTAGTCCACAAAGACTTCCGCTCGTCGAAACACCCGTTCACTGCGCCAGCCGCCGCCTGTTATGCCAGAGCCCAGAGTTCGGTCCTTGGGCGGAAAACATGACCGCGCCGGGAAGCAGTTGCCCCACCATGACGAGCCCAAGCACGACACGGGTGACTGTTTTCACCCCTAAAACTCCTGTAAACTTCCATGGCAACACATATGAGGACGCAGATGACTGGCTTGGAGGAGTTCGAGCGCACAGCCAATGTTAACGGGTGGAACGCCGCACAGAAGTTGGGGTGCGTGTATTTCCCTCTTCAAGACGGGGCTCGCACGTGGTTCACGAATCGCGTGTGGTCAACGTGGGACGAGTTCCGGCGGAAGTTCCTGGACACCTTCGCAAACACCGAAAGGCGGGAGCATGCACAACGACTCCTCGAATCACGAATTCAAAAGCCCAACGAGTCTGTTGCTATGTTTGTTGAGGACATGGCTCGTCTCTTTCATCGAGCCGATCCCGACATGTCCGAGAACAGAAAGATCAGCCACCTCATGCGTGGTGTTAAAGAGCAGCTGTTTTCTAGTCTCGTACGGAACCCACCTTCAAGCGTCGGCGAATTTTCGAAGGAGGCGACCGCCATCGAACGCGCACTACAGCTACGGTACCGCCAGTACGACTGTTCAAACAACAGCGGACAAATCAGCGCAACCACCGTGACCACTGTGACACCTGACGAGCGTTCTTTGCGTGACCTGATACGCGAAATTGTGCAAGAAGAGGTGAAAAAGCTCGCCGCCACACCGAATAACTGCGTGATTGCGTCGGTCATAGAAGTTGTTCGCCAACAAATAAGGCAAGCGCTTTCACTTCCCGAGCCGAACACTGAAATAGTTAGGCCAACATATGCAGATATTCTCCGTCGACAGCCTAGATCTAACGATCCGCCACCTCAGCAGTACCACCAGCAACAGCCGCCGACAGTGCCTTGGTACTACAGGGAAACGTCGACGCCGATGCGACCCCCACTCCGCAAAACCGACATATGGCGTACCCCTGACTACAGGCAACACCACCTAGATTTTTTTTCAAGGCCTCGGCAAGCCTCCGTCT
Organism: Rhipicephalus microplus; assembly: GCF_043290135.1. Taxonomy (NCBI): domain Eukaryota; kingdom Metazoa; phylum Arthropoda; class Arachnida; order Ixodida; family Ixodidae; genus Rhipicephalus; species Rhipicephalus microplus. Next base: position 82,553,516 of record NC_134700.1, on the reverse strand, counting down.
CATCAGCTTGACGTCACTGCTGTGAGATCTGTGAGAAAGCAACGCTCGACTGGCTGAGGTCGGAATGGCTTGCGAATTCTGTTCGCCAAATAGACAATCTTTTTTGCTTCGAAACAAGTTTTCAGTAGACAAACTGTAGAAAATTATTACCTACTGTCTAACAAAAAAGCTTAGCACTATTCTATCTTTCAAATGATGTACTTATTTACTTAATTTATTCACGTTTTAAACATTTTAGTGCACAGCCGAGCGAAGTTGGCAGCGCATGACAGTGCGTCTGGCCACATTGATCTTACGTGCTCGCTCGCTCTGCTGGCTGTTGTGGTTGTAGGCTAGTTGCATTTTCTTACCGCTCACGCTGTTTTTTCTTTCTCTTGTGCTGTGTGAGCATGGTTGGGTAAACTACGCATTATGCCTGGATGCTGCTGTGCACCGGGGTGCAACTTTAACTATGCTCATGGACCAAAAGCGCGCGTCTATCGGTTTCCGATAGACGCCGACCAAAGAACCGCATGGACGAGAGCGATCCCTCGCAAGGATTTTGCGCCGACAAAGTACACTGTGGTAAGTGCGTTCTTTCACTTGTCGCAGGTGCCTACGCATGTGTAAACTCACTCAGCTACGCAACTAAAAACCTTTCAATTTTCATTATTTGTGAGCTATGCCTTCGGGGCACTTGCAGCATATTTTACAAAGGACGTGAGACACGCAGTATTAGTAATCCTGCTGTTTGCCTAATTTTTGTTTTCGCGCGACAAGTCTTGACAAACAGGTACTTTCCTCGCAATCTCACGTCTAGCTGATGGCCTGAGTCGCTCTAAACGGACTGCAGCGCCTGATAAAATCCTATGAGAGTTAAGACTTAATAAACAGCGCTCGCCTGTTGGGCCGCCTAACAAGGCATTGCTACTATGATAATGCCTAATAATACAGCCACATTTTCTGTTATGTAGTTGACGAATGTCCACTAACTTTTTCTTGCTTGATTTTTGTGCTATAAGCTCTGTTTCATTTTTCTTTTCTTTTTCCAGGTGTGTGAGAAGCACTTTCATACAAGTGATTTTGTTACCACGTTGGCCTATCAAGATGACAAAACCGGACGAGTACTTGAAGTTCCTCTCCAGCTGAGACGACTCAAGTCTGGTGCTATCCCGAGCCGATTTCCAAACTGCCGTTCGTATCTTTCTCGTCCCACAACTGTTGTCCGGGAAGGCCCTGAAGAGAAGCGGTCTAGAAAAAGAATCGCTACAGAAGGCAATAAGGCAGTACGCTGAAGCTCGCGAAGAAGAGAAGAAAAAGAATAACATCAGTACTTTTGAAGACTTGCTCACCGCTCTGACAAGTTTCCAGACAAACACCTTCTGGACAAAACTTGTTACTCACGACAAAGTCCTCTTCCTAAACTTCGATTCTCAAGAAGCTCCAACTGTGCGTTTTTCTGTGATAGTGTCAGCTAATTTGATTGTGAAAGGGTTCGTTAGTGACGTGCAGCTTAACAAGCTTGGGACCTTCGTGCTTCCTGTTTATTTGTGTGATCTGCGGGAAATCGACAAGGTCCTTATTGCTGTGCAAAGTTTGGCAGGAAACTTCTCCGACAGCGAAGAACGCTTGCAGATTGTCATGAAGAAGACAGTGAAAACACTGGATGAACTAGCGTCAAAAAGTTTCCCACATGAGTGGCAAGTGGAAGTTGTCAAGTTCGTAAAACAGCAAGTCGGCATTTTACTGAGCAAAACTTCGAGATACCCTGTGGATTTGCTGGTATTTGCTAGCCTTGTGTTCACAATATCTCGACATGCGTACAGATTTATTAGGTCCACATAAAAGTTGAAACTTCCACATTCCGACACAATTAGACGTGTTTGTAGGTCATATCGTGTGAACCCATGCTCTGAACAACAAGATGCTTTATTTCTGTCGTATGCAAAGAGGCTGGCCGTAGGAATGGATGACCACAAAAAAACTGTGACGCTTGTCATCGACGAAATTCATCTCCACCCCTACATTGACTACAAAGGTGGTGGTCTAGTAGGAATGGATACAAACAGTCAAAACGCAGCAAAAACTGCATATGTGTTTATGATTCAAAGCCTCCTGTCGTCAAGCAAAGACGTAGTGCACGTCCTTCCAGTGGCATAAATAGATGCAATACAGCTGCATCAATTTCTTCGTGAGCTCATTAATGGGCTGGAGGCAACAGGCTTTCGAGTAATCGCGGTCGTTTCAGACAACAACTCCATCAATGGGAAGGCAATGTCATTTTTTTCAGAGCCACGGAAGGTTGATACTGTCACGGGGTCGTGACGTGGCCGAAGACAGGAGACTTCGTGTTGGGATTTAACTGTTTATTTGGGCAAATCTGTGCCCGGTAAAAGGAAAGTCCAATTACAGCAGCAATCTCGCACAGATAGCAGTCTCGGACTGATAGCGGCGAACGGAGCGTCGGCCTTCGATCAACGGAGCGTCGGCCTGCCCATTATGTGTCCAATCGCACTGACCATGCTCGTAAAGTGTCGTCCATATTTGCAAGGACCAAAAGTACCAAAATTCCCCTTATGTGTTATCTGTAACCGAGTGGAACGAGCTTCCCAGCGAGATTGCGATGATAAATGATCCGTCTGCATTCCAATCAGTGCTGCGTACATTTCTTGATATGTAATATGTCTACTGCTGCTATATCTTACCCTGTTGTTATATCTCGTGTATTATTGAAACGATGAAGAACTAGTGCCATGCAGATTCCTGGAATTGAAATGTACTGGAGATGTGAAATGAGCCATGCGTTACATCCTTGTCGTAAAATGTACCTTTTACCTAGTTATGTCTGATCGCTGTGTGTGTTCCTTTTATATGAATTGATGTATACCTTGTTTTTAACAGTATCCCCCCCTATGTATTGTCTCTCGAGGCCTTTAGGGCATTTAAATAAATAAATAAATAAACAACTGACAAGCGGTGAAGCGCGTCGGCATTTATACTCTTGCCGTCGAATGTTCTAGCGTTATCGCTGGCGGTGACGTAGGTTCCAGAACAATCTGTACCGTTCGCACAGTGAGCGTGATCATATCGAAATGATCTACTACAGTCCCGAACCTTTTCGAAAACTGCAGGCACCGTTTGCGCTGACAATCGTGTGGTGTTTTGGGACGATAACAAAAACTTGGGAAATGGAACGTGGCGTTGCCCCCTCCGAAAAAAGGCATCGTCCCGATGCTTTAAGTAAAGATGAAGGTACAATAATAATGCAAGAAAGTACAATGAATAAATTACGATACAAAAAAAACACTGTTTCAGTTTATTAACGCGCATGAAACGGCTTGAGGCGCGCGACATGAACGACTTCAGGTCGCGATCGGCGTCATTGAGAGTTCGTGATGCCGTCGGGGACAACCTCGTAATCAAGTGGGCCGAGACGTCGAACCATTGTATGGTTCGAAGTACCGTCGCAGAAGCTTTTCACTTAGTCCAAGTCGGCGTATCGGCGTCCACACCCAAACACGTTCACCGGGCTGGTATTCCACGAAGCGTCGTCGAAGGTTGTAACGGTGGCTGTCGGTCGTCTGTTGATTCTTGATAAGGAGACGCGCAAGTTGTCGGGCTTCTTCGGCGCGATGAAGGTACTCGCTCACATCGAGGTTTTCTTCGTCGGTGACGTTGGGTAACATGGCATCGAGCGTCGTTGCCGGGCTCCTTCCGTAGACCAATTTGTATGGAGATATCTGCGTCGTCTCCTGCACCGCCGTGTTGTATGAAAAGGTCACATGCGGAAGAATGGCGTCCCACGTCTTGTGTTCGACATCGACGTACATTGACAGCATGTCGGCGATCGTCTTGTTAAGCCACTTGGTGAGGCCGTTGGTCTGTGGGTGGTACGCTGTCGTCCGGCGGTGGTTTGTTTGGCTGTATGCCAAGATCGCTTGAGTTAAGTCGGCAGTGAATGCCGTTCCTCTGTCGGTGATAAGGACCTCCGGGGCGCCGTGACGTAGGACGATATGTTCAACGAAGAACTTAGCTACCTCGGATGCACTGCCTTTTGGCAGGGCTTTTGTCTCGGCGTAGCGGGTGAGGTAGTCGGTAGCTATCACGATCCACTTGTTTACGAAAGCCGACGTCGGGAACGGCCCCAGTAGGTCCATACCAATCTGCTGGAAAGGTCGGCAAGGTGGATAAATTGGCTGAAGAAGTCCCGTTGGCCTTGTCGGCGGTGTCTTGCGTCGCTGACAGACCCGGCATGTTCTCACATAACGAGTGACGTCGGTGGTAAGACGTGGCCAGTAGTACCTTTCATGTATCCTCGTGAGCGTGCGAGAAACACCGAGGTGCCCTGCCGTCGGATCGTCGTGCAGGGCCTGCAGGAGTTCGTGTCGCAGAGCTGAAGGCACCACAAGGAGGTACTTAGCTCGAAGCGGTGAAAAGTTTTTCTTTTGTAGAACGGTGCAAGTGCGCGCTTGAATACCTTCGGGACTTCGGCGGTCCTGCCTTCGATGTATTCTATTAGGGCCCTAAGTTCCGGGTCTGCCCGCTGTCATTCAGCGAAGTCGTCTGTAGTTATCGCTCCCAAGAAGTAGTCGTCATCCGGGTCGTCGGGTAGCGGTTGGTCGACAGGCGCACGAGAGAGACAGTCGGCGTCGGAGTGTTTTTTGCCGGACTTGTAAATGACAGCAATGTCATACTCTTGAAGTCTCAGGCTCCATCGTGCGAGGCGACCTGCAGGGTCCTTCAAGGTGGCTAGCCAACAAAAGGCGTGGTGGTCACTCACAACTTTGAAGGGCCTGCCGTAGAGGTAGGGGCGAAATTTCGACGTAGCCCAGATGATGGCGAGGCACTCCTTTTCTGTTGTGGAATAATTTGCTTCTGCTTTGGATAGCGATCGGCTGGCGTAACTAATAACCCTTTCAAGTCCGTCAGCCCTCTGCACAAGAACGGCGCCAAGACCTACGCTGCTTGCGTCAGTATGTATTTCTGTCTCGGCGAATTCGTCGAAATGGGCAAGTAACGGAGGCGTCTCGAGGCGATGTTTAAGCTCCTGGAAAGCGTGTTCCTGTGGCGTTTCCCACTTGAATTCCACGTCGGCCTTGGTAAGGTTAGTGAGAGGATCGGCGATGCGGTCGAAGTTTTTCACGAATCGCCTATAATAGGCGCACAGGCCCACAAATCGGCGCCCGGCTTTCTTGTTAGTGGGCGGCGGGAAGTCGGCGATGGTGGCTGTTTTCCGTGGATCGGGACGAACTCCAGACTTGCTGATAATGTGCCCCAGAAACAAGAGCTCCTCATGCGCAAATCTGCACTTCTCTGGCTTCAGTGTGAGTCCTGAAGTCTTGATGGCTTGAAGTACAGCTTCAAGGCGCCGAAGATGCTCGTCGAAACTCGAGGAAAACATGACGACGTCGTCTAAGTACACAAGGCAAGTCTGCCACTTCAATCCTGCCAGTACTGTATCCATAACGCGTTGAAAAGTTTCAGGCGCTGAGCAAAGGCCGAAGGGCATCACCTTAAACTCGAAGAGGCCGTCCGGTGTTATAAACGCCATCTTCTCTCGGTCTCTTTCGTCGACTTCGATTTGCCAATAGCCAGTCTTGAGGTCCATTGACGAAAAGTACTTGGCGTTATGGAGCCGATCAAATGCGTCGTCTATTCGTGGGAGAGGATACACGTCCTTTCTTGTGATTTTGTTCAGGCGGCGATAATCGACGCAGAAACGTGGGGTCCCATTCTTTTTCTTCACTAACACCACGGGGGATGCCCATGGACTCTTGGACGGCTGGATAATGTCATCCCGCAGCATTTCATCAACTTGTCTCTTCATGGCCTCACGTTCTCGCGTTGAAACCCTGTACGGACTCTGACGGAGTGGTCTGGCATTTTCTTCGGTTATGATGCGATGTTTCGTGATTGGGGTCTGCCGAATTTTCGATGACGACGAAAAGCAATCTTCGTATTCCAGGAGCAGAGCCTTGAGCTGTTCTTGCTTATCGTTTGGAAGTCTGGGATTGACGTCGAAAGCTATGGGAGGGGCTTGGTTCCTCTGAGCAGGTTCCGCAGAATCGGCGAGGGCGAAAGCACTGGTGGCTTCGACAATTTCTTCGATGTCTGCGACCATTGTTCCTTTGTTTACAAATTTGTACTCATTGCTGAAATTCGTGAGCATAACCGTTGCTTTGCCTCCCCGCAGCTCTGCGATTCCTCTTGCGACGAAAATATTTCGGGTGACCAACAGATGCTGACTGCCTTCAACGACGCCTTCCAAGTCAGGTGATTTAGGAGCGCCGACCGAAATAATGACGCTTCAGCGAGGCGGAATGGTGACTTGTTTTTCCAGAACATTCAAGGCATGGTGTCCTGACGGCGTGCGCGGCGGTAGTGCTTTTTCTGTGGATAACGTTATCGACTTTGTTTTTAGGTTGATGACAGCACCATGGAGGCATAAGAAGTCCATGCCAAGGATGACATCTCTCGAGCAACGCTGCAGGACTACGAAGTCTGTAGGATAAATACGGCCGTTAATGGTGACTCTCGCTGTGCAGATTCATGCAGGCGTTACGAGATGACCTCCGGCTGTGCGGATCTCAGGGCCTTTCCAAGCTGTCCTAACTTTCTTTAATTTCGCGGCGAACGACCCACTGATGACAGAATATTCGGCTCCGGTATCTACGAGAGCGGTCACACTGTGGCCATCGATGAGAACGTCGAGGTCGCTAGTTCGCCGTCTCGCATTACAGTTAGGGCGTGGCGTCGGGTCACGGCTGCGTCGGCTTGTTCAGCTGCTTCAATGTTGCGTCGTCAGGCCACCTTCGGTAAGTGAGCTTTCGCCGTCAGGGCTTTGCCTGTTTGGCGTTGTATTCGGAAAGCTCCGTCGCGGCGTCATGGTCCGAGGATCTTCGGTAGTTTGTCGCACAGCAACCGCACCTCCACCGGTTGCTGCCCTTAGTTTCCCGGATACGGGCTAGGAGAACGGCCCCACGTTGGGCCAGAGTACTGCCGGTGGTGCGGTGACGTGCGGCGGCTGGGAGACGGCGAACGCGAAGGACTTCGTGGTGTCCGCCGAGTTCCTGTCAGGTAGTCGGCGATGTCACGTGGTCGTTCTCCTGGCTGTGGACGCGGTGCATTGACGGCGAAGCCACACAGTCCCATCTGTCGGTACTGGCAACGGCGGTATGTGTGTCCGGCCTCGCCGCAGTGGTAGCAGAGCGGGCGATGGTCAGGGGTGCGCCAGACGTCAGTCTTTCTCGGTGCACTGCGCTGGGCCGCTGGCGAACGGTATGACGTTGGTGGGGGGGGGGGGTGGCGGTGGTGGCGTCTGTCGATGAAAGTGCGATGGGGCGGTGTTTTGGCGTGGACGGGGAGGAGCGTTGTGGCGCAGTGCAGTGGCGTAGCTCATAGCATCCGGCTCGGGCAGCGGTGCGTGGGGAATTTGAAGCGATTGCCGAACTTCTTCTCTCACAATGTCGGCGATTGAATCCACTTGAGGCTGCGCCGAAGGCAACAGCTTGCGCAGCTCTTTCCGCACGATCGCTCGGATCGTTTCACGCAGGTCTCCGGGGTTACTGGCTTGAGCAACAGCGCGGTCTGCAGCCAGGTGACGATTATACTGTCTGGTGCGCATGTCCAGGGTCTTTTCGATAGTGGTCGCTTCGGCTACAAATTCTTGGACGGTTTTCGGTGGGTTTCTCATCAGTCCCGCGAAGAGCTCCTGTTTGACCCCTCGCATGAGGAAACGAACTTTTTTTTCCTCAGGCATGTCTGGGTCAGCGTGACGTAATAGTCGGGTCATTTCTTCTGTGAAAATGGCGACATTTTCATTTGGTAGCTGGACCCGGGTCTCTAATAAAGCAGCGGCTCTCTCTTTGCGAGCGACGCTCGCGAACGTTTGCAGGAATGCGCCGCCGAAAACATCCCACGTTCGGAGCGTGGACTCCCAATTTTCGAGCCAGGTCCTTGCGGTGTCTTCCAAATAGAAGAACACACGACGCAGCTTTTCGTCATGGTCCCAGTGGTTGAGGGCGGCCACACGGTCGTATGTTTCTAGCCAGGACTCCGGGTCTTCGAACGATGACCCATGGAAAATTGGTGGTTCCCTAGGTTGATGCATGACCATCGTGGGCTGGGACGCAGCGGTTGTCATTGTCGCTGCAGTCACGGTCATGGTTTTGGTCTTCCGCGCCTTGTCTTGTAGAAGCCCGTACTCCGGTGGTAGCCCTTGCTGTCGGCGGCTTGTTCGCTGCTCCTGGTCGGCGTCGGTGTCTTCTCGCGACGTGGGCTGGGTTCACGGCTTGACGGGGGCGTCCGGTACATGAACGAAGCAGCACCTCCACCAGATGTCACGGGGTCGTGACGTGGCCGAAGACAGGAGACTTCGTGTTGGGATTTAACTGTTTATTTGGGCGAACCTGTGCCCGGTAAAAGGAAAGTCCAATTACAGCAGCAGTCTCACACAGATTGCAGTCTCGGACTGATAGCGGCGAACGGAGCGTCGGCCTTCGATAAACAACTCACAAGCGGCGAAGCGCGTCGGCATTTATACTCTTGCCGTCGAATGTTCTAGCGTTATCGCTGGCGGTGACGTAGGTTCCAGAACAATCTGTACCGTTCGCACAGTGAGCGTGATCATATCGAAATGATCTACTACAGTTCGGAACCTTCTCGAAAACTGCAGGCACGGTTCGCGCAAAGAATCGTGTGATGTTTTGGGACGATAACAAAAACTTGGGAAATGGAACGTGGCAATACGGTCTACAAGCATCCATCAGACCAATCAAGACCACTGTTTTTTATCTTAGATTCTGTTCATGTTTTAAAATTGGCTTAACCAGCGTAACTGTGGTAAATGTAAGTTTTTTCTAGACATCAATGGACTACCGGACAAGGTGTGCGTGCTAACAGCTTCATTGAACACGCTGCTAGAGCTCCATGAGAGAGAAAGAAATGAGCTTGTACGACTTGCTCCAACATTGTCTTTGAAGGCACTGAAACCTTCGAACTTAGAACGACAAAACGTGAAACTTGTTCTCAAGGTGTTCAACAGTTTCACAATCGCAGCTTTCAACAGTGCACAAGCAGCAGAACTGCAGCATGCCAAAAGCATGGCCAATTTTATCAGCACTGTCGTAATGTGGTGGCGCATAGTGAATGTTAAGACGCCGGATAAAGGGAGGCACCTTCGAGATGACTTACAAGAGCCCATAAAGGCAGTTTGTTGCCCCCAAGTTGAGTTTTTGAACAAAATAGTCAGTTGGCTCGACTACTGGAAAAGCCCCAAGCATGACACTGGTCGTTTCAGTCAGAGACGCACAATGCATTGCGCCACACGTCTCTTGCTCTTGTTCAGGTGACAAGCTACTGCCTTGAAAAGCTTGGATTCAGGTACGTCCTACTGGGGAAATTTCAGTCGGACTGCCTTGAAGACAGGTTTGGCAGGTACCGACAGTTAGTGGCGCACAGTACCATATCTCCATACGGCAGATGTATGAAGCGGAGCACAAATTGAGGCTGCAGAAGGTCCTCGAGCTGCCAAAGTATGACGAGATTCCTCTATGTGCCCCCACTGATGAATTTCGTGTTGCTTTAAAGCAATTCCAGATTGTAGTTGGAGAAGAGGACATTGCTGCAAAGCAGCACACACTTCCAGCTACAACTTATGTCGCTGGTTATTCCGCACATGCTGCACTCAAGAAGCTTAAATGTGCATTCTGTAAAGAGAATCTAGTTGTTGAGAGTAGGACTCTTACAATTGAGGCAGACGAGCTCACAACGAGTATCACAAGAGGTGGACTTAAGTTTCCCCAAGCCCTCGTTGTGAACGCCGTACTGGTGATGAATATTGTTCTCGCGAAACTCACAAGTGAAAAACACGCAGCCAAATTTTATGCCTGTGAAAAGCAGAAAGAACTGCTTGTTTTAATGACAACACTCTTTCTTGAGTGGAATGAAGACTTTGGTGTTTGTGACAATGGCCATACGCCACATGTAGTGATGGGGTACATAGTGCAGCAGCCAACACTTTGTTAAACAACCTTTGCAAACGAGAAAACAACAAGCTGTCTGAAGCCAAACCAGCTAAACAGAAACTGAAGACACTCCAGGCGTAATCTCTCGCACATGACTGATGATGTGTCCTTTGTGTTTATATAGCCAAATTGTTTGAGCTCCCAGTTTCAACACCTTCTACAATATCATTTTAAAAAATGTTAAAAGCTTTATCTCCACAATTTTTTCAAGTATTGTCACATTTTTTCTTTTGCTTCACACATTGCCTTTCTTTTGGCACTTGAGCTGTTATGTGGAAGAATCATTTGAAGATTTAAATATAGCATATCTAACCCATTTTGTGTGTGTTCAATTACATCCACTGAAAATAAGTCAACTAAGTGTGGAAATGATTTTACAGGTAATGTCATGTTTGCTTTATTTTACTTTTTATGAAACTATTGTATTTGAAAAACTTCGCATGAATCCTCGTTCAATGGTTTAATTTCATTGCTGGTTTGTTTTCAAAAGCATTTTATATAATAAAACATGCAGTCTTCTTTTGACACAAATCTTCTGGTCCATTTACTGAAATGCAAAATAGACCCTCCAATGCCTTCAAAAACTTTACATAAACCAAAGAGTCCAATAACGCGCCTTACTTCAGTATAATTATAACTCACTGAGGCACACTTTCTCACGTGTCGTATTACAGCCAATACACCTATTTATGTTTCCCGTTACCACTGCTCTGCTGCTAGGTGTGAACTTCTCCATTGCACGATGAGCTCATCACAAGGTTCTGCTACAATTGTAAATATAGGTGTAAATATCAAAAACTTTTTGGGGTCTGTAACATTTACACCTGTTGCTAACAAAAATTTTTTCTAGGCAGGCCCGTAGCCAAAAAATAATTTTCGGGTGGTGAGGCACCTGTTGAAGTCCTTGACAAACCCCTATTTTCACTATTTATTCTCAGTGAAACAGCCCCCTCCATCCGGATCTTGTGGGGCGGGGGGGGGGGGGGGAGAAGGGGGCCTCCTAACCACTCCCGCCTGGCCGTGGGCCTGCTTCTAGGTGTAAATCTCTGAGAAAAAATGCTACGAGTGCAACTGGGCCGCCGAACGACAAAACGCGAACGCGCAGATAACTGCCTCGATGCCATCTGAGTGAGGGATATTAGTGTATAGTGACGTGACATCTAACGTAACGAGAAACGAATTTTGAGGAACCTGTAGGTCAACGTTATCTGATAGAAAGTGATTGGTATCTTTAATGTAAGAAGAAAAGCTGGACGGAATGGTGTTTATGAGGCTATCTGCATAACGGGAAAGGTTCTGGTGCGCATTGAATGTTGTAGTTTTTAATTCTTCAGTCGTAAACTGAGAGGATTGCACAAGCTGCTTTTCCTGATTCCGCAGACCTTTTTCTGATGATTCATAATGGCTAATAAGTATGCTGGTTAGTTCAACAGACGCCCGACTTAAGATGTTGTTACACCTTGACAGGTTTTTCTTTGACATCTCTGATGTGGCCGGCTGCAGTTTTAGTTGCAAACCTTTAGGAGCACTTGTTGCCGCGACATACAATCTAAGCATAGAAATGTGCGATTCACAACGAGTCCGTTTTTCTATAACCTTCCTGGTCCTTAAAAAGTTCATTGAGCTAACAGATAAAGTACTCTCACCCAGCTGGCGTTGTGTTAGTCAGTTCGTTCCTCTCGTGGTGGTGCCTCTGTTCCGGAGTCCGTAGCGTGGTTGAGACGGCGAACGACCGCAGGCGGCGGTAGGCAAGACGTAGGCTGTGTAGATTGCGACTTGTTCATGTGGGTGCGCGATGCTTTCGAGGTGGCGCTCTCTGCTACGGAAGGCTTGCTCGTCATGGCGAGGGTTGCTGTCGGCGCGGTGTTGTTTCTTGAGTTATATATATATATAATATATATATATATATATATATATATATATATATATATATATATATATATATATATATATATATATATATATATATATATATATATAGTGGGAGTAATAACTCAATGGGCCAGTTAGTCTTCGTGAAGGTATGGGATATGGCACAACGGGAGCGTTGTCAACAAGGGTAAATATATTTATTTCTTAACAGTTTCGGGAGGGGTCCTCCCTTCATCAGGGGATGAGTTATACTGACATGAACTTCCAAACTTCGTTGCTGCCGCGTCCCTCTCGCCTTGATAGATGTTTGCGAGAGTGAGGGGGAACTAAAAAAAGGAAAGAAAAAAACAAAAAGGGGGAAGAAAAAAGACGAAAAAGGAAGAAAGTAAAGAAGAGTAAGAACCAACTGTCCGTGTACGTCCACATACGGTTCTTATCACGTGCTGTTCCGTTCTCGACGTGTGTCGGGCCACCCAAGATTGTCGCCGCCGTGGCGGCAGGGTCCGTGACGGCGTGCGTAAGGAAAGGGTTTCCCCTTAATGGGTCGGTCGGCGTGCGGCGTGCGTAAAGAAAGGTTTTCCCTTTAATGGGTCGGTCGGCTCTTTTCCTTTAATCTTAGTCCGTTTCTCTTCAATGGTCATCAAGTGGTAGGCGAACGTAAACACTTTGTATGTGCATGTGGAAAAAGAAAAAAAGGAAGAAAAAAGAAAGAAAAACAAGAAAGGACAGTGTACACGTACGAGTCAGTCAGAAAAAAGCATGGTCTCCAGCTATCAATATTTGTCACCAATTTCCTCCTGGCTTACTTCTCGGAGGCAGTTGAGTTTTCCGGGGTCCTCGTTGATGCCGGCTACTAATGTTCGAAGTTTGAAAATAAAATATGCCTCACGCTGTTCGCGCTCGCGTCTGTTTGAGAAACCGGACTGCAAAAGAGTTACGCTGATATTTTCAAAACTGTGGTTTGGCAGGCGCAGGTGTCTAGATAAAGGTAGCTTCGGCAGTGAAGTGGCGTGGTACCGGTGATTATTGAACCGCAGCCGAAATGGCGTGTCTGTTTGGCCGATATATTCTTGTCCGCAGATGTTGCAATGTAGCATGTATATTACGTTACTGGAGTCACAATTAAGGCTTTCAGTTATGCAGAATTTGAAATCCGAGAAGTTCGCTTTGGATTCACGTGTTGTGACCATCTGTGGGCATACCTTGCATCGAGCTTTTCCGCAGGGATGGCACCCTGATTGAAAGTTGGAGGTGTTTGTCTTTGCTCTGACAAGAATGTTCTTCAGATTTTTATCCCTGCGGTACACCACATGAGGTGGCTTCGCGAAAATAGAAGTTTGTCGTTTGCTTTGCCTGATTATGTTGAAATGGCGGGAAAGTATGTTCTGAATTCGTGGCGCTGATGAGGAGTATGTTAGTACAAGGTTCGTTTGCGAAGTCGTTTTAGATACTCTGTTTGGTCCCTTAATTATATCATTCCTGTTCACATTGCGAGCACGTAGTATGGCATCGTCAATAATGTCTTCCGGATAATTTTGTTTCAATAAGGAATGCTTTAGGTGTCCCACGTGTCTGTCAAATTCCCGAATATCGGTGCATATTCTTCGGTACCGGTAGGCCTGAGAATATGGAATACCCATTTTGCGATGCTTTGGGTGGCTTCTGTTGAAATGTAGGTACACTTGACGGTCTGTAGGCTTTTTGTAAAGGTTTGTTGACAAGCGGTCATTTTTGATCATGACAGTGACGTCCAAAAAGTTAATGCTAGTTTTGAAAATTTTGTGCGTGAATTTGATTGATGGGTGCCACTTGTTAAAATCCTCTATGAAGCGGAAAAGACTTTACTCATCATGGTTCCATATCATAAAAATATCGTCTAAGTATCTTCTGTAGTAGAAAGGTTTCAAGGTACGTCCCTCTATGAACGGGATTTCAAGCGAAGCCATAAAGGTGCTCGCGAAGTTTGGGGCCATTTTCGTGCCGATTGCAGTGCCACTGACCTGAAAGAAATGCTTGCCATTGAACTCAAAATGGTTATAATTTAGTACAAGTTGAATAAGTTTAAACAGTACCTTGCCACTTACACTGGTTGATGAGTCAGATTTTACATATTGAGAAACCACAGCCGCTATTCCGTCATGGTGAAGTATGTTGGTGTACAGTGAGCAGACGTCCATGGTCACCAGAAAACTGCCGCCTGGGATGTCGAGACTTGAAGTTTCGCAGATGAAGTGGTTTGTGTCCTTTAGGTATTAGGGAAAACTTGGGGGGATGTTTTTATTAGCGATTGATGAATTCTGATATATATTCTGTTGATGTGCTGTTACTGGATACTATCGGACGTCCCGGATTGCCTGCCTTGTGTATTTTGGGGAGCAAATAGAATCGACCAGAAACAGAGTGGGCTGGTAACATTGCTTTTAACATTTTGCCGGTAATTTTCTCGTCCCGGCAGAGATTGTTTAGGGTTACTTTTATCTCCCCTTCGAATTCGGGAGTCGGGTCCGTTGGAAATTCTTTGTAGAATTTTGTGTCTGATAGTTGTCGTTCCCCTTCCTTTAAGTAGTCCGACATGTTTAGAATTTCTATGCAGCCCCCTTTATCAGCCGGTTTGATAGTAATTCCGGTGTTTTTCGTAGTTCATCGAGTGCCCCTATATATATATATATATATATATATAAATATATGTATATATATATATATATATATATATATATATATATATATATATATATATGTGTGTGTGTGTGTGTGTGTGTGTGTGTGTGTGTGTGTGTCAGTATAACTCATCCCCTGATGAAGGGACGACTCCTCCCGAAACTGTTGGGAAATAAATAAATTAATATATTTATCCTTGTTGACAATGCTCCCGTTGTGCCATATCCCATACCTATATATATATATATATATATATATATATATATATATATATCATTATCAGCCTGACTACGTCCACTGCAGGACAAAGGCCTCTCCCATGTTCCGCCAGGTAACCCGGTTCTGTGCTTGCTGCTGCCAATTTATACCCGCAAACTTCTTAATCTCATATGCCCGCCTAACCTTCTGTCTCCCCCTAACCCGCTTCCCTTCTCTGGGAATCCAGTTAGTTATTCTTAATGACCAGCGGTTATCCTGTCTACGCGCTACATGTCCAGACCATGTCCATTTCCTCTTCTTTATTTCAACTATGATAGCCTTAACTCCCGTTCGTCCCCTAATCCACTCTGCTCTCTTCTTGTCTCTTAAGGTTACACCTACCATTTTTCTTTCCATTGCTCGCTGCGTCGTCCTCAATTTAAGCTGAACCCTCTTTGTAAGTCTCCAGGTTTCTGCTCCGTAGCTAAGTACCGGCAAGATAAAGCTGTTATATCCCTTCCTCTTGGGGGATAGTGGCAATCTACCTGTCTTAATTTGAGAGTCCTTGCTGAATGTGCTCCATCCCATTCTTATTCTTCTAGTTACTTCAATCTCGTGATTCGGCTGCGCGGTCATTACCTGCCCTAAGTAGACATAGTCTTTTACAACTTCAAGTGCACTGTTACCTATCTCGAAGCGCTGCTCTTTTCCGAGGTTGTTGTACATTACTTTCGTTTTCTGTAGATCAATTTCAAGACCCACCTTTCTGCTCTCCTTGTCTAACTCCGTAACCATGAGTTGCAATTCGTCCCCTGAGTTACTAACCAATACAATGTCATCGGCGAAGCGCAGGTTACTAAGGTATTCTCCATTAACTCTTATCCCTAACTGTTCCCATTCTAGGCTTCTGAAAACCTCCTGTAAGCACGCGGTAAATAGCATTGGGGAGATTGTGTCCCCCTGCCTTACACCCTTCTTGATTGGTATTCTGTTGCTTTCTTTATGAAGCACTATGGTAGCAGTTGATCCCCTGTAGATTTCTTCCAGAATGTTTATATATACTTCATTTACGCCCTGATTCCGCAGTGTCTGCATGACGGCTGATATTTCTACTGAATCAAATGCCTTCTCATAATCTTTGAAGGCTATGTATAGCGGTTGGTTATACTCTGAGCATTTCTCTATTACCTGATTGATAGTATGAATGTAGTCAATTGTTGAGTAGCCTGTTCGAAATCCTGCTTGTTCCTTTGGTTGATTGCATTCTAATGTTTTCTTTACTCTGTTAGCAATTACCTTTGTAAATAGCTTGTATACTACAGAGACCAAGCTGATCGGCCTTTAATTCTTCAAGTCCTTGTCATCGCCTTTCTTATGTATTAAGATGATGTTAGCGTTCTTCCAAGACTCTGGTACTCTTCCCGTCAGGAGACACCTCGTAAACAGGGTGGCTAGTTTTTCTAGCACAATCTGTCCTCCATCTTTCAGCAGATCTGATGTTACCTGATCCTCACCGACAGCTTTGCCTCTTTGCATGCTCTTCAAAGCTTTTCTGACTTCTTCTATCATTACTGGTGGGGTGTCATCTGGGTAACTGCTAGTTCTTATAGTATTAAGGTCATGGTTGTCTCGGCTACTGTACAGATCTCTGTAAAACTTCTCCGCTATTTTAACTATCCTATCCATATTGGTAGTTATTTTGCCTTCTTTGTCCCTTAGTGCATACATCCGACTTTTGTCTATCCCAAGTTTCCTCTTCACTGCTTTGACGCTTCCTCCGTTTTTCATAGCGTGTTCAATTCTCTGCATGTTATACCTTCTTACATCGCATACCTTACGTCTATTAATCAACTTCGAAACCTCTGCCAGTTCTATTTTGTCTGTTGTACTTGACACTTTGATGATTTGACGCTTCTTGATTAGGTTCTTCGTTTCCTGGGAAAGCTTGCCAGTGTCCTGTCCAACTACTCTGCCTCCAACTTCCACTGCACACTCCGTAATGATAATCGTCAGATTATCATTCATTGTATCTACGCTAAGGTTGGTTTCCTCACTAAGAGCCGAGTACCTGTTCTGCAGCGACACTCTGAATTCCTGTACTTTCCCTCTGAGTGCTAGCTCATTGACTGGCTTCTTGCGTATCAGTTTCTGTCGTTCCTTCTTCAAGACTAGGTGAATTCGGGACCGTACCATTCTATGGTCACTGCATCGTACCTTGCCAACCCGTTCCACATCCTGCACGATTCCTGGGTGTGCACTCATTATAAAATCTATTTCGTTCTTATTTTCGCCATTAGGGTTCCTCCGTGTCCACTTGCGGTTTTCTCGTTTTCGGTAGAAGGTATTCAAAATCCGTAAATTATTGCGTTCTGCGAATTCTACTAATAGCTCTACTCTGGCGTTTCTAGTGCCGATGCCATGATCTCCTACTGCCTGGTCTCCAGCCTGCTTCTTCCCTACCTTTGCAATAAAGTCGCCCATCACTATAGTATACTGTGTTTTTACTATAGTGATGGGCGACATTAATGCAAAGTCGCCCATCATTGTATATATATATATATATATATATATATATATATATATATATATATATATATATATATATATATATATATATATATATATAATGAGCATGACAAGCGAATGGCTTTTCATTCTCTTTAGATATCATCATCACCTGTACATCTTCATCATCTGTAAATATCATCACCAGTGTGATTTAGCTCGAGCCTGGCTGAATAAACCGGTTCCTCACAAGTGGTGGAGGTGCTTTTCGTTCCCCAAGTTCTCTCGCCCGTTCTCGCTGGAGCTCCGCTCGGGTCGTCGCATACAACCGCCTGCCATTGCAACCCAAGAAAAACCTGGCCCATCCAACCTCGCCGTCCTACTGCAGCCAACGACACACCCTCCGCCCAACAACATTCGCCTGCGTTATGTGTTTTCCTGTCTCTGAGGCGATGATGCAGAAGACTGGATCAAGAACTACGACCTCGTCAGCGATTGGAACAGGTGGGATAATTCATAGAAGTTGCGCAGCGTCCCATTTTTACTTGTCGGATGTTGCCGAAATTGATTCTGGAACCACCACCCGGATTTTCTCGACTGGGACACTTTCGAGCAGCAACTTCGTCAAATTTTCGGTGCCCCAACAGTTCTCGTTGAGGCAGCGAAAAAGAAGCTCGCTGAACGTACGCAGCTGCCAGGTGAATCTTACACCTCGTATATTGAGGATGTCCTAGCACTGTGCAAGTGTGTTTACTCCACCATGTCTCAGAACGACCAAATACGAACACCGTCGCCTTTGACGCCCTCGCCATGCAAAATACTGCCGCCACCCAGGACGTGATAACCATCTGTCAGCGACCTGACGAGTTTCAGTCTCATCGCCTCTGCTACGATGCCACCGACATCCGTTTGCCTGCACCCCTTGACTTGCGTGCGCTTATTCGCGACATCATTCGTTAAGAGCTTCACAGGCGCTGCTCTTCCTGCGCTGCGGAAGGTACTCTCCCTTCTACAAAAGATAGCCTGCGACACCTGATTAAACAAGAGATCACGTCCGACGTGTTCCAACGGTCCCTGCGTGCGCCAGACGCCCATGTACGCCGAAGTTGCCACGCTGTCTGCGCAGCCACCATTTCTGTGCCTACACCAGAAGACCATACGCCTGTGGCTTCGTTGTCCCCACCAGTGCGTGCACCGCCTTACTACGCACCTCAGCACCCTCCTCGGCCAATCTGTTACTACTGCGGCTATCGAGGACATATCACTCGGTTTTGTCGAAGGCGCCAACAAGATGAGCAACGCGGCTGCGCTCCTGAAGAACATCGAAGCTTCTGTCCGACCATGAACTACCTATGACCACCCTCCCGCTCGTCCTATTACCGCTCACCGTATGCTACTTACCATACTGACATGCCTGGGAATTCCCGTACGTCTCGCCGCAGGTCGCTTTCGCCAGGTCGCCATTCAGTGTCGCCTCTGCAGCCAGGACTTCGGTTCGAACTGTCACGGTGGATGAACGTATTTTTGAGCGCTCCCGTTTCACTGCGCTGATAAGTGTTTTTGCATGTCTTTAGCTTGTCTTTATAACTATAAGGCAGCAGTTGAAATCTTCGTAGCACCTATTTTATGACACGGCTTTTTCAGGGTCCAGTCACCAGGTATTATTAGTGTGTGTGTGTGCGTGTGTGTTGGAATTTTTTTTTGTTTTTTGTTCTTTTGCCACGCCGTGGGGGAGGTGTGCGTACATTGAACACGCAAATTTTTGTAGTAGAGCTTAGACTTTCTTTTTTTGTAGTGCAGGGCTCGAGTTTAGTAATTATTGAGTAAAGGGACAATTGGTGTCAGAGAGACATGGTTAAAAAGACTGTCAAGTGTTCAGGATGTGGAGTGGGTTTGGAAGTGGACCCAAGTGTAGAAGCGGATGGAGAAGAGGCTAACGCGAAGTGTGGGCAATGTGAGGTCGAGGAAAAAATGGAGAAAATGATGGTTGCCCAGGGTGAACTGCTGATGAGAATCGCCGAGCTCGAGACTGCGTTGGCGACAGAGCGAGAGAAAACGAGGGCAATGGGAGAAAGGCTGAAGTCCACCGAGGAAGCACTAGCGAAGCTGAACAAAGGAGCGGCCTACGGAGAGAACAGTAGGGAACCGGCAACCAGAACGGTGCAGAAGAAAGAACAAGCAAGTTCAGAAAAAACAGGTTCAGCAAGTTCGATTGTCGCAAGGCCCAGCTTCAGCGAGGTAGTGGTGGGGCTAGGAGGAGACAGCCAGCGTCACAGGTGCAAGTAGCCCCCAGGTGCATGACGTTCCAGCTGAAAAGTCACAGCATGTGATGATCGCCGGGGAGTCGAATTTAAATCGATGCACAGAAGCCATCAAAGAAAGGGTAAGAGGTGACAAGAGGGTTGCAGTAGGGGCGTTCCCAGGACGCAAGCTGGAAGCAGTCATGAGGCAAGCGAGCGCTAAACTCAAAACTAGAGCTGATAGAAAAAAACCTCGTGATAATTTCAGGCGGTTTAAACGATGTCTTAAATGAAGATACAGCAGGACTAGCAACCACACTGGCGAAAGGCGTCGATGACATGCGCGCCACTTCTCCTAAGGTACAGGTAGCGATATGCACGATACCGGAGGTACCGGTGCGTGATAGCAACCTGCAAAGAGCGGTTGTAAACGCAAATCAAGAGATATGGCGGGTGAGTTGAGAGAAAGACTTTGAGGTGGTGGAAATAAACAGAGAGGTGCATAGGTGGGGTGGTTTTCAACGAGACAGAATTCACTTCGATGGGCGCTAGGTCATGAGGTGGGTTGGCGACTTGCAGCAGTGTTGCAGGATAGCTAGTAACGAGGAAAACAACCAGGGAGGCTCTTTGACAGGTTGTCTAGACAGATACAATTCCAAAGTGGCACCAGTATCTAAGATAGGTAGAGTCCGGGGCATAAATAGACGAAGCCTCGAGTGCCGAGCCAATTCAGACATAGGGTATATTAACATGTAGGGTGGTCGGAACAGGCTGAAGTGAAAAGAGATAGAAGAACAGCTAAGGGAAGAGAGGCCTATGGTATACGGTTTTGTAGAAACACATTTCAGGGACATGGAACAACCTCCGAACAATCAGGACTACGTGTGGGAATATTGTAGTAGAACAGAAGGCAGCAGAAAGGGGGGGGGGCTGGTATTTGGGCATTCATTCATAAAAGTACAGACTGGCAAAGGGTCATGCAGGAGTGCAAGGAACATTTATGGCTAAAAGGGAAAGTGGCAGGTCAAATGACACTCCTTGGTTTCGTGTACTTGTGGACGGGAGCAAAGGCCAGAGAGGAAAACCAGGCAATGGTAAATTGTATATCAAAGGACATTAAGGGGATAGGAAGAGAGTGCGAGATAATTATACTAGGAGACATGAATGCGCAAATAGAAGATATCGATGGGTATACCTACCCGACAGGCAAAATGATCATAAATATGTGTGAAAGGCTTGATTTGATCATTTGCAACAGTACCGAAAAGTGTGAAGTGCAAATAATATGGGAGGTAGGAAGGCTGCAGTCGACAATAAATTATGCACTAATGTCGCATGTGATGTATGATAAGCTCAGGGGAATGCACATAGATGAAGGTGGCTCCAGAAGTCTGGGTAGAGATCACAAACGTATCAAGCTAAGTTTTGGAACAGCAGTGAAAGGGGGAAGGAGACAAGATGAGCAACTATAGGAAAGTTTTTATCCAGAGAGTCAAATGGAAATATTCACTAAACAAATTGAGAAAGTAATCACGGAGGATAATAAAACAGTGTGGACATACACGAATCTAATTAGACTGTTTGAGCTAGAGCATGCTAAGACGCGTGACAAGTCACCCCGGAAAAGAAGACACAAAACCAAAAGTTGGTGGGATGAGGAAGTTAAGAGAGCCATAGCAAAACTTCAGGAAGCCTCTAGAGAACACAGACATGCTAAGCAGCGGGGTGAACTGGGAAATGATGTTGAAAGAAAATGGGAAATCTTTCTAAGCTGTAGAAGGAATGTATCTCTTCTGATCAATGAAAAGATTAGAAGAAAGGGAGCTCAGTGGCTGGCAGAAGTACATAAAAAAGATAGAAAGGCAGCTGCGAAATTTTGGAACCATTTAAACTTCCTAAGAAATGAGACGAGCCTAGAGCAGAGGTTTATAAATACAGCCCAAGGCGCTAGGCTAGAAGGGGACGAAGCTATTGAATATATAAGAACAATGGTGACAGAAAATGTTCAACAAAGAAGTGCTTTATGCACCACAATAGACAAGGACGTATCAAGTGTTGCAATGGCTCCATTTTCACAACGAGAGTGGGAAAGGGCTGAGAAAAGAGTTCCTAGTAGTACATCAACAGGCCCAGATGGCATTCCAATTATGCTGATAAAGACATTCAGTTCGAAGTCTAAGCAGGCTTTGAGAGAAGATAGAGCAAACTAATAATTGATGGTGAAGTTCCCGATGGATGGAAACTTAGCAGCATGAGCATAATCTATAAAGGAAAGGGGGACATAGCTGACATAAACAACTACCGTTCTATAACAGTGACATCAGTGGTGTACAGGCTGGCGATGCAGATTGTAAAGGAAAGACTGCAGGTATGGATAGAGGATGAGGGGGTGCTGGGGAAACTGCAGAATGGGTTTCGGATACACAGGAAGTTGGAAGACAATCTGTTATTACTGACGAAGTACATCGAAATAGCAGAAAAGGAACACAGGCCCCTGTGGCTAGCATTTTTGGATATCAAGGGAGCGTATGGTAGCGTGGTTCAAGAGGACTTGTTGGGAATACTGGACACACTAGGCGTGGAACGTGTAGTCACTAATCTTTTAAAGGATATCTATAAACGTTACAAGGTAGTTATAAAGTGGGAAAAACAGGTATCCAAGCCTGCACAGGTAAAACGGGAACTTAGGCAGGGGTGTCCCCCATCACCCTTATTATTCATGAAGTACTTACAAGGATTAGAGGCCAAATTAGAGGGAAGTGTACTGGGCTTCAACCTTTCTTTTGTCAAACAAGGAAAACTCATTGAACAGGCACTACCAGCATTGGTGTACACAGATGATATAGTGCTAATGGCCCACAACAAGGAAGATTTGCAGAGATTGGTGGACATCTGCGGTAATGAGGGAGATAGGTTAGATTTCAGATTCAGTACGAAAAAATCAGCAGTCATGATTTTTAATGACAATGAAGGTAGTGAGCTTAGAATACAGGAGGTCACGCTAGACATAACCGATAAATACAAATATCTGGGCGTATGGATAAGCAATGGGGCCGAGTACCTAAGGGAACCCAAAATATACGTGACGACTAAAGGTAACAGGAATACAGCGGTAATGAAAAAAGGGCACTGTGTAATTACAATAGGTATGATGTTGTCAGAGGAATATAAAAAGGCGTCATAGTTCCTGGTCTGACGTTCGGCAATGCGGTCTTGTGCATGAGATCAGAAGTTCAAGCAAGATTAGAAATTAAGCAACGTGGAATAGGTAGGCTTGCCTTAGGAGCTCAAGGGAACACACCAAATCAGGAAGTACAAGGTGATATGGGATGGATATCATTTGAGGGCAGGGAAGCTAGCAGCAAGATGAAATTTGAGAAGCGATTGAGAGAAATGGGGGAGGAGCGTTGGGCTAGGAAGGTATTCAGCTACTTTTACATGAAGAATGTCGATACAAATTGGAGAAAGCGAACCAGAAAATTGACTGGTAAATACTTAGAAAATAGCAGGGGGCCAAACCAAAAAGAATTATCGGTTAAAAAGAAGGTGATGGAAGTTGAGACCGATATGGGGAGAATTGGCGTGATTAAGTGATTCGCACTACAGATATATCGAACTTTTAAGCAGAAAATCGCCAAGGAAAGACTCTATGATAATACTCGAGGTAGTTCTCTACTGTTTGAGGCCAGAACGGGAGTATTGCGAACCAAGACTTATCGGGCCAAATACGAAGGGGTAGACATGGTATGCAGTGCGTGTGGAGAGGAAGAAGAAACTGCCGAACACTTGATAATGTTCTGTAGAGGGCTTCGCCCTATAGTTCAGGATGATGGCACAGAGTTTTTCAAAGCAGTTGGGTTTAGGGACAGGGAGGGCAAAATAGACATTAAGCAGGTAGAATTATCTAGAAGTAGGTTATCTGACTGGTGGCTAAAGTCAAGGCACGAGTGAAAATTAAACCCTTCACTGCAAAGTACGAATCCTCCACCTCACTTTTTAAAAGGAAAAAAAATGAATATATTCCTTGGTTCATTAAGTATTACGGCTTGGTGGCGCTAGCCACCGCCCGATCTAAAGGGTACAGCCATATCCATCCATCCATCCATCCCATTCAACGAACGCCCACGCGGAAAACTCCCCGATGCAGTTTTAGGAGGGACAACTGCACTCACCGCACAGCTAACAATTCCTACAGAGCGGACATCAAGTTTGATAGTAGTGTTTACTGAGAACGTACGCGTTGACGCTCTTGTAGACACTGGCACTGCCGTTTCGATTATTCATGCGGATTTTTGTTCCCGCCTTCTAAAAGTCACAACGCCTTATGGCGGCCCAGCTCTCCATGCAGCGACCAACGCTCAAATTTGTCCACTTGCACAGTGTACCATTCGAGTCTGCATAGAATGCATTCGTCATCAAATCGTTTTCGCGGTATTTTGTGAGTGCACCCACGCTCTCATTCTGGGGTGGGATTTCTTGTCTTCTGCGTCCGCTTTCATATCTGGTCATCAGCGCATCCTGCATCTAAATGCCACTGACTCTTCGCCGCTTGAACATGGTGCCACTGACTCTTTGCCGCTTGAACACGATCGACGTATCCGCCTTGTCACCACGTCAGATTATGACTTCGGCCATACATCGAAGAAATTATAAGTGTTAATGGCACCGATATTGTGGGTGGTGACGTACTAGTTCTCCCTTATGGCCATACCCTGCGCCGGGGCGTTGTGATCACACCAGGGCTTATTCGCTTCTTCGATGGGTGTACCTACCTAACCACCTTACATCAAACGCCCGAGTGTGTACTGCTCCCCTGTGGCTCAACAGTATCTTGCGCGGTCGACAGTGAGCCTGTTGCGATTGTTACTCTTCCGAACAACAACCACAACGGTATTTCAAAGTAACATTCACTGCCTTTCAGTGCCTCTTCCACACATGTGTCAGCAACCATAAGCACTGACTTAACACCTGCTCAAACTGAAGATTTGGTCGCCCTGTTGAATAAACACCACTCTCTATTTGACGTTAACTTGCCCGTCCTCAGCATGACTACCACCGCTTCTCACAGCATCCAGACGGACGGCTCTCGTATTGTACATCGGCGTACATATCGCGTGTCATAGGCAGAACACAAGATCATCAAGAAAAACGTCTCCGACATGCTACGACGCAACATCATACGTTCTTCGTCAAGTCCTTGGTCATCCCCAGTTGTTTTCGTTCAAAAGAAAGATGGGGCAGTGCGTTACTGCGTCGATTACCATGCGGTAAACAAAATAACGCACAAGGATGTTTATCATCTCCCTCGTATCAACGACGCACTGGATTCATTACAGTGCGTCGAGTATTTTTCTGGCCTCGATCTAGGTCAGGCTACTGGCAGATACCAATGTCGAAGTCTGATAAAGAGAAGACCGCCTTTTCAACGCCAGATGGGTTGTACGAGTTTAATGTGATGACTTTTGGACTCTGTAATGCGTCCGCCACCTTCGAACGCATGATAGACGGCGTATTGCGTGGTTTGAAATAGAAAACGTGTCTGTGCTATCTCGATGACATAGTAGAGTTTTCATCTACGTCCTCGCAGCATCTACAACGTCTTAACGAAGTCCTCACATGCCTTGCAAAAGGCGGTCTACAGCTTAACACCAAGAAATGTACCTTTGCTAGCAAGACAATCAAGGTTCTCGGCCACCTCATCAGCAAAGAAGGAATTTGGCCGGACCCCAAGAAGCTTTCCGCCGTCCTCGATTTTCCTCGTTCACTACGTCAAAAGAACCTGCGTAGCTTTCTTGGGTTATCTTTTTACTTCCGGTGCTTCATACGTGGCTTCGCGGAACTTGCGTCTCCGCTCCATCAACTCCTCGCAAGGAACGTCACCTTCGTTTGGTCCGAAGACTGCGAAAGCGCCTTCACGGCATGGAATCAAGCCCTCACGTCGTATCTGGTACTGTGCCACTTCGATTCAACCGCACTCACCTTCCTTCACACCGACGCAAGTAGTCGTGGTCTAGGGGCGGTACTCTTGCAGCGTGACAAAAACTCATGCGATCGCGTCACTGCTTACGCAAGTCGTGTTTTTACCGCTGCAGAGAAGAACTACACTATCACCGAGCAGGAGTGCTTCGCTGTTGTTTGGGAAGTGCAACAATACTGACCATATCTTCATGGCCGTCATTTTACCATCGTTACCAACCATAACGCCCTATGCTGGCTTTCATCGCTGAAAAACTTATCGGGTCGCTTCGGTCGCTGGGTGCTTCGCTTGCAGGAGTACGATTTCGATGTCGCCTAGAGATCAGGGAAGAAGCATCAAGACGCTGATGCTCTATCACGCTGTCTTTTGCCCAGCGGATGCCACTCACCATCAATACTCTAAAACGACAGCACCTCTCCAATCGCAGCGCTAAGTTCATCACCTGGCACCCTATCCGTCCTTGTTTCACAACAACGTGTCAACCCATACTGCCGCGCCATTGATGACCACTTGACTGGCTCTACTACTCCTCCAAACGCCAGATTCCGTCAACAACTTAAACGATTTAAGCTTGTCGGTGGTGCTTTATACCACTACATTTACCACCTCGGCGGCAACAAGTGGGTACTCGTCTTCCCACGTTCTCTGCAACGTGAAGTTCTGAACGCCTTTCATGATGATCCAACCGCCGCTCATTCAGGCTATCACAAGACTTACGACAAAATACGAAGTCGTTGTTTTTGGCCTGGCCTCTCTTCAGCCGTGGCTAAGAACGTTGCCTCCTGTGTCCATTGCCAACGACTAAAGCGACTGACAACTGCTCCGGCTGGCTTAATGCAACCTCTTCCTTGGCCCGCCTCGCCTTTTGAAGTCGTTGGAATCAACTTGTATAGCCCTCTTTCTATATCATCCAATGGTAATCGCTGCATTGTCACGGCCGTCGACTACCTTACCCGCTATGCAGAAACAGCTTCTCTATCATCTGAGACTGCCACTGAGGTCACCGATTTCTTTCTTTGCCACATCTTTTTGTGCCATGGAGCCCCACGCCTTCTCTTTTGTGTCCGGACACTATTTTGGACACTATTTGTGTCCTTTTGTTGTTGTTTTTTTTGCTTATTGTTTGTTCAAGGTGCTTAGGAATGTATGTGTCTCCAGATGCTTTTATTACCTCACCTATTGTATATATTGCGATGTTTTTAGGTATTTCATTACTATTTACTGTCCTGTTCTTTCTTTATATTTGTGATGCTTACATGTGTGATCAGAATTTGCAAATTGTATCTGTATATAATGATGTTCTCTAATTGCGGCTAAGTTGTGTATGACATGTTATTTTTAGTTGTTTATTTTATTTTATTTTGCCAGACTGTATTTCGGAGTAAAAGCCTCCGTCAGGCTATGTGGCCTTTTGCTTTTGCTTCGTTTTTTCTGTTGCACGTACAGAAAAATAAATCTCAAATCTCTCTCTCTCTCTCTCTCTCTCTCTTGAGCGATCGTGGCAAAGTCTTTTTCTCTTCTATTGTCGAGCAAGTTTTGCGTGCCTCAAACACTGTTCACAAGACCACTTCTAGCTTCCACCCTTTGACCAATGGATTGATTGAACGCTTTCATCGGACCATATCGGACATGATCGCCATGTACATTCACCCCAATCACATGAACTGGGATGCAATTCTACCCTTCATGACATTCGCTTATAATACGGCTACTCAACCCATTACTGGCTTTTTTCTATGTTATTCTGGTCCATGGTCGCTCGCCGAGTTTCGCTCTGGACGTCTCCTTCCTTTCGGCACCTGCACCCTCGACGGCTCCTTTCTCTGAAGATTTTTTATCTCGTCTCGTACACTGCCGTCACCTGGCCCGCGTTAACACCGGCCTCTCTCAAGACACTTGAAAATCTCGCTTCGACTCGTATCACCATGTTGCGAGTTTTTCCCCTGGCGACGAAGTTCTTCTATGGACTCCACGGCACGTCCCCGGCTTATGCGACAAATTCATCAGTCACTTCATTGGGCCGTACATGGTGGTCGAACAGACATCTCCTGTCAATCACCGCGTTTCTCCTTTTAGCACTAATCCTGATCATCGTTGTCAAGCGAAAGAGATAGCGCATGTATCCTGCGTAAAGCCTTATGCGCGACAAATTTCATAATGCTCTCAAGCGACCGGGCGGCCGCTTTCACCACACGGGAGAATTAGTGTGAGCGCGAGAAGCGAATGGCTCTTCACTCTCTTTGGATATCATCATCACCTTTACATCTTCACCACTGCCATTTAGCTCAAGCCTGGCTGAATAAACTGGTTACTAACAATATATATATATATATATATATATATATATATATATATATATACATATGGCACAAAGAGAGCGTTGTCAACAAGGATAAATCTTTGTTGCCATATCCCATACCTTCACGAAGACTAACTGGCCCATTGAAATAATATATATATATATATATATATATATATATATATATATATATATATATATATATATATATATATCATCAGCCTGACTACGTCCACTGGAGGACAAAGGCCTCTTTCATGTTCCGCCAGTTTACCCGGTCCTGTGCTTGCTGCTGCCAATTTCTACCCGCAAACTTCTGCAGATTAATTTTAAGATTTTTCTGCAGATTAATTTTAAGACTCACCTTTCTGCTCTCCTTGTCTAACTCCGTAACCATGAGTTGCAATTCGTCCCCTGAGTTACTAACCAATACAATGTCATCGGCGAAGCGCAGGTTACTAAGGTATTCTCCATTAACTCTTATCCCTAACTGTTCCCATTCTAGGCTTCTGAAAACCTCCTGTAAGCACGCGGTAAATAGCATTGGGGAGATTGTGTCCCCCTGCCTTACACCCTTCTTGATTGGTATTCTGTTGCTTTCTTTATGAAGCACTATGGTAGCAGTTGATCCCCTGTAGATTTCTTCCAGAATGTTTATATATACTTCATTTACGCCCTGATTCCGCAGTGCCTGCATGACGGCTGATATTTCTACTGAATCAAACGCCTTCTCGTAATCTATGAAGGCTATGTATAGTGGTTGGTTATATTCTGCACATTTTTCTATTACCTGATTGATAGTATGAATGTGGTCAATTGTTGAGTAGCTTGTTCGAAATCCTGCTTGTTCCTTTGGATGATTGAATTCTAATGTTTTCTTTGCTCTGTTAGCAATTACCTTTGTAAATAGCTTGTATACTACAGAGAGCAAGCTGATCGGCCTTTAATTCTTCAAGTCTTTGTCATCTCCTTTCTTATGCATTAAGATGATGTTAGCGTTCTTCCAAGACTCGGGTACTGTTCGCGTCAGGAGACACCTCGTAAACAGGTTGGCTAGTTTTTCTAGCACAATCATTCCTCCATCTTTCAGCAGATCTGATGTTACCTAATCCTCACCAGCAGCTGTGCCTCTTTGCATTTTCTCGAAAGCTTTTCTGACTTCTTCTATCATTACTGGTGGGGTGTCACCTGGGTTACTGCTAGCTCTTATAGTGTTAAAGTCGTAATTGTTCCGGCTACTGTACACATCTCTGTCAAACTCCTCCGCTATTTTAACTATCCTATTCATATTGGTAGTTATCTTGCCTTCTTTGTCCCTTAGTGCATACATCCGCTTTTCGCCTATGCCAAGTTTCCTCTTCACTGCTTTAACGCTTCCTCCGTTTTCCAGAGCGTGTTCAATTCTCTCCATGTTATACCTTCTTACATCGCATACCTTACGCCTATTAATCAACTTTGAAAGCTCTGCCAGTTCTATTTTGCCTATTTTACTTGAGACTTTCATGATTTGACGCTTCTTAATGAGATTCTTCATTTCCAGGGAAAGCTTGCCAGTGTCCTGTCTAACTACCCTACCTCCAACTTCCACTGCACACTCCGTAATGATACTTGTCAGATTATCATTCATTTATCTACACTAAGGTTGGTTTCCTCAATAAGTACCGCGTACCTGTTCTGAAGCAAGACTCTGAATTCCTGTACTTTCCCTCTCAGTGTTAACTCATTGATTGAGTTCTTGCGTATCAGTTTCTGTCATTTCTTCAAGTCTAGGTGAATTCGAAACCGTACCATTCTATGGTCACTGCATCGTACCTTACAAACCACTTCCAAATCCTGCACGATGCCTGGGTGTGCACTCATTATAAAGTCTATTTCGTTCTTACTTTCGCCATTAGGCTTTTCCATGTCCCCTTGCGGTTTCCTCGTTTGCGGTAGAAGGTATTCAAAATCCGTAAATTATTGCGTTCTGCGAATTCTACTAGTAGCTCTCATCTGGCGTTTCTAGTACCGATGCCATAATCTCCTACTGCCTGATCTCCAGCCTGCTTCTTCCCTACCTTTGAATTAAAGTCTCCCATCAGTATAGTATACTGTGTTTTTACCTTACTCATTGCCAATTCCACGTCTTCATAGAAGCTTTCAACTGAAGCGTCTTCATGGCAGGATGTAGGTGCGTAAGCCTGTACCACCTTCATCTTGTATTTTTTATTCAGTTTAATTACAATACCTACCAGCTTTTAATAATGCTATAGTATTCTTTTATGTTGCCAGCTATGTTTCTGTGAATTAGGAACCCCACTCCCAGTTCTCTTCTGTCAGCCAAGCCCCGATAGCAAAGGTCGTGCCAATTCTGTAGCACTGTATAGGCTTCATCTGTCCTCCTAACCTCACTGAGCCCTCTTATATCCCATTTAACACCCTCTAGCTCCTCGAATAGTACAGCTAGACTTCCCTCACTACATAAGGTTCTAGCATTAAACGTTGCCAAGTTCAGGTTCCTATGGCGGCCTGTCCGGACCCAGAGATTTTTAGCACCCTCCGCTGCGTTGCAGATCTGACCACCGCCGTGGTCAGTTGTTACGCAGCTGCTGGGGACTGAGGGCCGTAAGTCATTTGGCGTATGCATGTGGGAGGTATTGGCCAGATACTGCACCAGGGCGGCCAATCCTTCTCTGGTGAGGGAGTGCGTTCCCGGCGGTGGTTACCGGTGATGCCACACCCCAGGCCTCTTAATGCAGTTCCATAAACACATGGATTTTTTTATCCGGTTGGGAACTACGCGGCACCGGGATTTGAACCACGGACCTATTGCATGCGAGTGCGAGGCGGATGCTCTAACCACTACACCATCGCTGCACACACACACACACACACACACACACAAACACACACACACACACACACACACACACACACACATATATATATATATATATATATATATATATATATATATATATATATATATATATATATATATATATAGTCCAGTAGATCCTCCGTGAGCGGTCACAACGTAGTTTATTTCGACGTTTCGGCCTAGAGTCTCGCCTTCATCAGGACTATATGCAACGCTACGGCCACTCAACCACCATGCCTGTCTATATATATAAATATAAATATATATATATATATATATATATATATATATATATATATATATATATATATATATATATATATATATATATATATATATATTGTAGCGAAGCCTCTGAACTATGAAATGGGTCGAACTCTTGAGTACCTTCTAGTGGGGCTACCCAACAAGGACGCCGCTCGCGCTGAGAGCCCGTGCTTGGCCGTTACTGTCGCCGTTGTGCTTGCTCGCTGTGGGCCGGCTAATAAACGCCTTAACATTTTGGTGGAGAGTGCTGTGCCCTTCAAACATCTTCGGTTCACATTCGATGCCCTTGGAGCTTAGATCCCGTACCGTGCCTTCAACTATGCAACAAGACGCCGCTCAGCAAACGCTTCCTCCTGCGCCGACGCCATGTTCCGGTGTCCCCCGCATCCGCGACCCACCTGTCTTCACCGGCGCGGATGGCACCGACGTCGAGGACTTGCTCGCCATGTACGAACGCGTCAGCGTCCCCAATCAGTGGGACGAGGCAGGTAAACTCGGCAACCTGGTTTTCTACCTCGCGGGTGCGGCCGGCATGTGGTATAACAACCACGCGTCTGATTTCGCAACCTGGTCCGATTTTAAGACCGCTATCACCAACGTTTTTGGCCGCCCTGCCGTTCGTAAGCTGCAAGCCGAGCAGCGCTTACGCGAACGCGCTCAGCAGGCCGGTGAATCATTCACCAGCTACATTGAAGACGTCCTGGACCTATGCAAGAAATCCAACGACAGCATGTCCGAATCAGACAAGATCCGGAACGTCATGAAGGGCATTGACGATGATGCCTTCACGATGCTGCTTGCCAAAAACCCAGGCACAGTAGCTGAGGTCATCACGCTGTGCCAGAGCTACAAGGAGCTCCGCCGGCAGCGTTCGATGACCCGTCGCTCCACACCACGAGATGCAGGGCTTGCAGGCTTGAAGGCGAGCTGCGACCAGGTGGCACTGCTGGCAGACCTCAAGTCCTTCATACGTGAGGAAATCGCACGGCAGTTCTCTCTCCTGCCCTTTGCCCACCCACCGGCTGCTCAACAATCGGCCACTACCATTTTCCCCCCCATCCGCCGAGCGATTGAGCAGGAAATAGCGGAGGTCATGCCTGCGTACCACCCACAACAGCTTCCGGCTCCTGTACCCCCAAGTTACGCCCAAGTGGTTGCCAGGCCGCCTCCAGTCGTTCAAGCGCCCGCCCCACTGACTTACGCCGAAGCTGCCGCACGACCTCCATCCTTTGCAGCGGGTATGCCGGCTACGTATGTTGACGTGACCTCTCAGACTCAGCTCCAGCACCCCCTGCAGCCTTTCCAGCCACCGTTCCGTCCATCGGCTCTTGCATCATGGACAAGACCTACCCCGGCGAACCGATAGCGCACATCCGACCACCGGCCCATTTGCTTTGCCTGTGGTTACGCCGGCCACGTAGCACGTTATTGCACTCGCGTACAGACGCCCCATATCTCGTCGCCTGTTGCTGGCCAGATCAGGCGTACCTTTCACGAGGAAACGTCGTCTATGCCACCGCCAACTCGCCTAGCTTCATCTTCTCGTAGGTCACCGTCTCCACGACGTCGTTCCCCGTCCCCCATGCGGCCAAGTTCAGCTGCTCACGAGCGGAAAAACTAGTCGTCGCAGTCCCCGAGGCAAGGACTGCGATTCTATCGCATTGTGAAAGCCCTCAGAGCCGCCCATCTAATGTCATTGACGTGCTTGTGGACGGTGTCCACGCATCTGCTCTTATTGACACAGGAGCTGCAGTATCCGTTATGGACGAAAAATTTTGCCGCTTGCTTCGTAAAGTGACGACGCCAATTTCTGGATTGTCCCTTCGTACCGCCGGTTTGCATCGTATCCATCCTACAGCAGGGTGCACAGCTCGCGTTGTCGTTCAGGACGTTCTGTATGTCGCCCAATTCATCATCATTCCCGCATGCTCTCATGACGTCATCCTGGGGTGGGATTTTCTCTCCCGCAACGACGCCGTCATCCATTGTGCCGCCGCCGAAATTGAACTCTCCCCCTTCTCGCATTTGACGCCGGAAGACAGTTCTTCGAAAGTGAGCAAGATTCTCGTGAAAGACGATACCATAGTGCCTCCAAGCTCCACCATGGGTGTATCTGTCTACTGCGCTGGACTCTCCGACACAATTGCACTCGTTTCGCCATCCGACCGTGCTTGCCGAAGGAAAGGGTTGCCAGTACCTTTCGCGACCGTGCAAATCACCCAGGGCAACGCCTCTATTTTCGTGACCAACCCATCCCCGTACACTGTTACCTTGGTTCGAGGGGAATGTCTCGGCAGAGTGGAGCCAGTGGATAACGCACAAGTCCTGGACGTACCTGATGACTCGCGTTGTCCCAATTTGCGTACCATCAGTGCTGTTTCCACATCTGATTAATCATCTCCTGATGTATTTGGCCCTTACATTGATGACAACCTCACGTCGGTACAGCGTTCCCAGCTTCTGAACCTGTTGCGAGAATATCGTTCTTCTTTCGATGTCGGGCGAAGTTCTCTCGGTCGTGCGTCCGCTGTTACGCATCGTATCGACATTGGTGCCCATCCACCATTACGGCAACGTCCCTACCGCGTGTCGCCTGCTGAACGTCGGGAAATTAACGAGCAGGTTGATGATATGCTCAGACGTGACGTTATTCGGCCCTCGGACAGTCCATGGGCGTCTCCTGTTGTTCTTGTTGCGAAAAAAGTTGGTTCTGCGCAGTTCTGTGTAGACTACAGACGGCTCAATAAGATCACTCGCAAGGATGTTTACCCACTGCCGCGCATAGATGACGCAATTGACAGCCTTCACGGAGCCGAATTTTTTTCTTCTCTCGATCTGCGCTCGGGGTACTGGCAAGTACCCATGGCTGATGACGCTCGACCGAAGACTGCGTTCATCACACCCGACGGCTTGTACGAATTCAACGTCATGCCTTTTGGTCTATGTAATGCACCTGCGACCTTTGAGCGCATGATGGACACCGTTCTGCGCAACTTGAAATGGCACACGTGCTTGTGTTACCTCGATGACGTTGTTGTGTTCGCTCCAGATTTCTCTACGCACCTCCAACGTCTGAAAGAAGTTTTTGCACGTGTCAGCAATGCCGGCTTGCAACTAAATCTGAAGAAGTGCCGCTTTGCAGCACGGCAACTCACCATCCTTGGGTACGTCGTGTCCAAGGATGGCATTCTTCCTGACCCAGCCAAGCTTCGGGCCGTGGCCGAATTCCCCAAACCTGCGTCCGTCAAAGAACTGCGTAGTTTCGTGGGCCTGTGCTCGTACTTCCGACGCTTCATACGAAACTTTGCCACGATCATATCACCGCTGACGAAGCTCCTTGGAAGTAACGGGTCCCTCAATTCGTGGTCGTCTGAGTGCGATGACGCGTTGGCGAAGCTCCGCCATGTGTTGACGTCTCCTCCCATTCTACGCCACTACGACCCTACGGCCCCGATGGAGGTGCACACAGATGCCAGCGGTGTAGGCCTCGGCGCTGTCCTGGCGCAGCGCAAACCCGGATTCCCTGAATATGTCGTAGCATATGCAAGTCGTACGCGCACGAGAGCTGAGACAAACTACACCGTCACGGAGAAAGAGTGCCTGGCGATCGTCTGGGCTCTTACAAAGTTTCGACCGTATTTGTATGGTCGCCCATTCGATGTCGTCACCGACCATCATGCACTATGCTGGCTTTCGTCATTGAAGGATCCCTCAGGCCGTCTCGCCCGTTGGGCTCTTCGTTTACAAGACTACGACATCCGCGTGCTGTACCGCAACGGACGCCAGCATGCTGACGCCGACGCCCTCTCGCGCTCCCCTCTGCCTGAAGGTGATGTGCTCTGCTCAGTATCCTCGGCTGCTGTTTCTGCCATTGACGTTTACATAATCGCTACCGAACATCAAAAGGATAATTGGATCGGCCCGCTCATCGACTTGCTCTCTGATCCGTCCGCAACGCCATCCACGCGTGCATTGCGTCGTCAAGCTCACCATTTCGCCATTCGTGACGGCCTTTTACACCGACGCAATTACGACGCCGACGGCCGGCAGTGGTTACTCGTGATGCCCCGCAGTCTGCGGTCAGAGATATGTGAATCCTTCCATTCTGATCCGCAATGCGCGCACTCTGGGGTATTCCAAACCTACCATCGCATTCGACAACGCTACTTCTGGCGCGGGATGTACCGCTATGTGCAGCAGTTCGTTCGCTCTTGCCTCACTTGCCAACGCCGTAAACCGTCAGCTCACATGTCGCACGCCAGTCTACAACCGCTACCTTGCCCTGACCGTCCCTTTGGGCGCGTAGGTATCGATTTGTATGGGCCACTTCCTCTGACGTCGGCTGGTAACCGCTGGGCCATCGTTGCCGTTGACCATTTAACGCGATACGCCGAAACCACCGCTCTCCCTGCGGCTGCTGCGCGCGATGTTGCGTCCTTCCTGCTGCATCGATTTATACTGCGCCACGGACCACCCCAAAAGCTTCTCAGCGATCGAGGCCGTGTCTTCTTGTCGGAAGTCGTCGAAGCCATTCTGACGGAGTGCCATTCTGTCCACCGCAAAACTACTGCTTACCACCCACAGACGAATGGCCTCACCGAACGCTTTAACCGCACCCTCGGCGACATGCTTTCTATGTACGTCGCTGCCAACCACACTAATTGGGATAATATACTGCCCTTCGTCACCTACGCCTACAACACCGCCCCTCAGAGCACGACTGGTTTTTCACCTTTCTACTTGCTGTACGGAAGGCACCCGTCGCACACCATGGACACAATGCTCCCGTACACGCCGGATCCATCTGAGTGTACACCTATTTCCGAGAAAGCCAGGCTTGCTGAAGAGTGTCGCGAGCTTGCCAAGACTTTTACGACGCAAGAGCAAGAGTGGCAGAAGAGTATCCGTGATGCCTCCACTACTTCTGAGCCCACGTTCCTTCCTGGTGCGCTTGTATGGCTCTCGATCCCGACCTCTGCCGCTGGCCTCTCTTCCAAACTACGTCCCAAATACGAAGGTCCCTACCATGTCATCGAGCGCACCTCACCCGTCAACTATCTGACCGAACCCGTTGAACAATCTTCGGACATGCGCCGCCATGGGCGAGACATCGTCAACGTGGAGCGCCTGAAGGCTTATTATGACCCGCTCATAATAACAAGCTGTTAGGTCGCCAGGCGGCTCCCTCTTCGACCCCGGGGTAATTGTAGCGAAGCCTCCGAACTATGAAATGGGTCGAACTCTTGAGTACCTTCTACTGGGGCTACCCAACAAGGACGCCGCTCGCGCTGAGAGCCCGTGCTTGGCCGTTACTGTCGCCATTGTGCTTGCTCGCTGTGGGCCGGCTAATAAACGCCTTAACAATATATATATATATATATATATATATATATATATATATATATATATATATATATATATATGAGATCTAACACACAATTATGCCAAGAAATGTATAGGGGAAGTTATTAGAACCAATTTAATGTAAATAATAAAAAGAAAAGTGGTTGAAAAAATAGCTTGCCGTGAGCAGGAACCGAACCTACGACCTTCGAATAACGCGTTCGATGCTCTAGCCACTGAGCTATCACGGCGGCTATCCCCCAAGCCACTTTATTGGGTTTATATGTGAAATCAAACGTGGGAATGTTAGTCAGCGCCATCTGTAGCCATGGCAGTGAGTGTGGAACACCCTTTTATGAGCCTGTGTGGCGTCACGTAGCACGTGAACTTATTACGAGCGGGGCAGTAGACCAATAATCCCTCGTATACAATCTAACGGCACCAAGTATACCAGTACGAGACCCTCGTTATTGATTTAGGACAAGAAGTGTATACATAAGGGCTCATTTTTCCGTAGATATATATATATATATATGTATATATATATATATATATATATATATATATATATATATATATATATATATATATATATATATATATATATATATATATATATATATATATATATATAAGTAAATGCGCTTTGACATAACAAATGTTTATTCTGCCAACGTTTTGACGGGAGCTCCGTCTTTTTCAGGGCATAATAATATTTACACATGTTCGGTGTCTCCTTATAGCCTGTCGAGACAGGAGTGAAGGGGTCAAAAGAAAAGTAAAAAGAAAAAGAAACAGCGAAACGGGAGGAGAAACGTTAAATAAATATAGAAAATCTAAAAAAAGAAGCGAGACCGACACGGCGAAATTAGAAAGGGGCAGCATCTCAGCAGAGTAGGGCAGAGGTAGACGAGCAATGCCATCATTGTCAACAATACCTCCCCCGCACCCACTTTTCCCCAAGTGGGCAGTGTGCCGCCGTTCTTGTATTTCACATTCCAGTGTAATCCGCTGGCGGCTCGTTCCTCTTTGAAGTTTAAGACGAGTTAATGGGGAGAGCTTAAGCGCTTCGAAAGCGTGCTGGTGGCGTCGGGAGGAATGAAAAATCTGGTAATTGAGACGCCGCCATCGATATTCATTATATGCAATGGCTCCTTGTCAGTGAAGGAACAGGAAATGTGCGTTAAAAACTAAAGAAGAAAAAAAGGAAAGAAAAGAGAGGGGGACTCTACGACATCCGGGACCACTTATCTGTGCGTTCCGGCTGTGTTTGATGAGGCAAACCATTTCTATGTTGTCAGATGCATAGGCTAAAAGCTTTGTTATCGGGTAATAGTATTGTCGTAATGAGAACGGACTGATTAGAGAGAAGCGTTTGCGTCATTTAGCGGTCGTAACGCTGACAGAGTGCCTGGGTGTTCATTTATTCAATATTTTATCGTGTTAAATTTGTAGATAAAATAACATTCCCGTTTTTATCGTTCTCTGATTGTTCGAAAGTTGTTTTCTAATAGTGTAACCCTGATGACATCAAAGCTGTGGTCTTTTAATGTGCTGTGTTTTGAAAGTGGAAGGTCTGGCAGGGATCGTAGATGTGCCCGATAGTTGTTGAATCTAATCCTAAACGGAGTCTCTGTCTGGCCCACGTATTGCTTGTTACATACCCCACATTCCAGGAGGTATATGGCGTTGCCTGAGTTACAGTCTAGTGCACCTTTTATCCTGTGCTTAAAATCCGAGTGGGTGCTTTTCGCCACTGTCATTGTCTGCATGTGTTTGCATACCTTGCATCTGCTTTTTCCGCAAGGGTTACACCCAATTTGAGATTTCACACCTATCTTTGAATTTATTAAATTATCCTTTATATTTTTCGGCCGTCTGTATACCACACAAAAAGGAGAAGTGAAAATTTTGGATAGTCACACGCTCTGTTCCAATCTGTTAACGTGTTTTCTTACGACCTTGTTTATGTTTGCTGGGTTGCTCGTGAAAGTTAATAGCAAGTTTTTGTTGCGGTGTTGGTCGGCGTTTTTCTTGTGGTTGAGAAGAATCTCGCGGTCCAGATTTTCAGCTTTTTTGATGGCGTCATTGATGATAGCTGGCGGGTATTCTTGATTAAGGAGTACTTCGCGCATATGTGTGCTGTTTTTGTGGAAGTCCTCGGTGCGGGAGCAGATTCGTCGGAATCTGTGTGCTTTGGAATAGGGAATGCTGGTCTTGCAATGTCGCGGATGGTAGCTTTTGAAGTGCAGGTATAATTGCCTGTCCGTAGGTTTTCTGTATACGCTAGTTACCAACGCACCGTCGTCAACTCGAATGAGTACATCAAGAAAGTTTATTTCAGTGTTAGAGTAGAAGTGTGTAAAATAAATGCTGGGGTGTTCATGGTTGAATGCATGTATGAATTTCAGGAGCTCGTTTTCCGAATGTGTCCAAATTATGAATATATTATCTAGGTACCGTTTATAGAATAAAGGTTTGATATCACAAGATGAAAGGAAATTGGACCCTATATGGTGCATGAATATGTTAGCGTAGTTTGGGGCCATTCTTGTACCCATTGCCGTGCCGCTGATTTGAAGGTCGTACTGGTTGTTAAATTCAAAGCTGTTCAATTCGAGTACAAGTCTTGTGAAGATTTCAATTACATTTTTGCTTGGATATGCGACATGGTTGTGGGTGCCATACGATTCAACAAGCGCCCTTACACCATCGTCATGTGGGATCTTTGTGTAGAGTGAGCTAACATACAGTGTTACGAGAAATGCACCGTCTGGAATTTTTACATGTGCTATTTCCCGAAGGAAGTGGTTTGTGTCACGCAAGAAGGACTCATGTGTGGGTGGTATGTCTTTGATTGAAGAATCAATATAATTGGAAATAGGTTCCGTTAACGTTCCCGTGCCTGATATAATGGGTCTTCAGGGTTTCTCTCTTTATGAATCTTCGGCAGCATGTAAAAATAACCAGGCGCTGAATGTACCATAATAAGTGCCTTTTAAGCTTTGAATCAATGGCACCTTCACGTGTGAGATCCTTTAGGGTTGTGCTCTAGGGTTGTGATCTTTTTGTGCTCGGTGGTAGGGTCAGAGTCGAGGCGTTATTAGATTTGTTCGTCATTTACTTGTCGCTTGCTTTCCTCAACGTAGTCCGATCTATTCAAAACAACCATCGCGCCTGCTTTGTCTGCTGGTTTAATAACGAGATCTTCGCAGTTGCTCAACGTGAGTAGTGCCTCGCTTTCTCTTTTTGATATGTTATTGATGCTTGGTTTGTGCATCTTGTACGCATGTATAACATCGTTCTGAACCACGTCGATATAGAGATCCAGATGTCGATCTCTGTTGGCGTCTGGGGTCCATTGCCGTCTGATTACCCCACGAAAAAGTGCGTTATCTTTTTGTGGTTTATCGAAGAAATATTCCTCCAATCGTAAATTTTGTGCGAAGTCGTCCAGGTTTTTTAGGAGCGTGAATTCATCGTACCTTCCGTTGCCAGGGCAGAATGTAAGTCCGCGTGATAGTACACTCAATTCTTCTTTGCTAAGTTCTTTATCGGAAAGGTTAATAACGTTTGGCTCTTCGGGGTTTGGTGGCAAATTGTTTTGAACGTGAGGTAGTTTGGTATTTTTTCTGTAAGCAGCAGGTTTCTGCTGCTTACAGAAAAAATACCAAACCACCTTACGTTAAAAAAAATGGGCCACCACTTACACCTCCCAATAAGTGGTGAGTGATTATCTACACCGAACTTTTAAGATCTCGACGCCAAGACCCTCCCCGCTAACTCTTACGCCGCGACCGACGGGCGAGCGCGTCTCGCACCTATGGCTCGCGTTGCGTGTACACCCGCCGAACGCGCGGGCCTGAGAAGTAGCTTCGCGTTTGTTTCTCGACCAGAAAACCTGATTAGAGGGTGACGCCTCTTGCTAGCAGCCACGTAGGCTTTCAAAGCGTGTTGATGGCTACTACAGGACCACAAGAAGAACCAACATCAATGCAAACCGAAGCGAACGCCGAGACGCCCGCGGAGAAATCGGCATAGACGTATGGTGTCGAAAAACAACAGGAAAGGAGCATGTGGAATAGCTGTAATTCGGACGCAAAGAAAAACGAGCGCCGAACCAGATTCAAGCATCCAACGAGAAGCCCGAGAAAGAGCCCGTTCCCACGCAAAAAGCTTCGAAGCAACGCAACTTGAAGATGCCCCCTTTTTCCTACAGACGACTTTAAAATCGTCTACAGGCCACAAGTTGGAGTCGACTTATCGAAATGGAGTCTAACATCAACAACGCACGCTATCGGACAAGCGGCCTCACACAACAGTATTTCTACGACAACGTTCGAGTTCGAGTGCAGAGCGTTGAAAACATTATCATTGCTAGTGCCGCCGATACAGAACGCGCAACCAACCTGAGAAGCATTGCTGCCATTCAGTTAGGCCGCACTTTCTTCAATGCCAACCCCCACGTGAGACATCCCGATGATGTATGTAGAGGTGTCATCCACAGCTTGCTCCCAGGAACTCGAAGTGCCGAAATTGTAGCTGGCCTCCGAGTCGACTCACGATACACAGTCCTTGGCACTTGCTTGCTTGGTCAGTCTTCCACCGCCGTCACCAGTTTCGATGGCCCACACGCCCCGTACCACATCACCTACCAAAGTGGTACTACTGCTGCAAACCCTATCGAAAGTCTGTGCAGTTCTGTCAAAAATGCGGTGCCATTGGGCACCGACAAGACATCTGTCCCAGACCTCGAGAAGGCTTCTGTTACAAGTGCGGACAAGACGCAGTCACCACAGATCACGAATGTATTCCCAACTGTAAAATATGCGAACAGCCCCATAAAACTGTCGGCAAGGAATGCAAGAAGAAGCTATGACCAAACCCACCACCTTACCAAGTTAGACAACAAACACTCGAGAAGGCGAAAGCCCGAGAGAGTGGGTGTAGTTCCCGCAGTGAAGACTTCACCGAGCTTGACAAACCATCTCCTAGCCCCAGCGGCAACTTGCACGATTAGCGTGGCCGAAGCAAGTCTAGGTCTATTCTGCTATCGCGCTCCCGGTCTCGCATAAAATCCCGCTCACTCTCCGCCCAACGCCTCAGCTATGCTGATGTAACTCGCGTAGATTCGACTTCACAGAACAACAAGAACACTCCAGATTGCTCATCTAGGGAATCCACTGCATTCAAGAATTTTGAAAAATGGTTTCGAATCAGCAAAAAAGCTCTGCAAAACCAGCGTGACCAGCTCCGAAAACAAGGTGCAGTTGTCGATAAGCTCATAAAACTATGCCATGAGCAAAAAAGATCATAGAGAAACAGAATGCAAGCATTGAGAGGCTCCTTTTACTATTCGAAGAACAGCGCCAAGCTAACCAACAAGCCACGAAACTAACCACACCAAATATTGAAACTATCGTGGAGGCCAAAGTACTCTCCATTATAGAAACAAAAGTCAGGGCCCCTGTCTACTCGCAGCTCACGGCGACAATACAGCCACAACGCACATCAGCAGTCGAGTAGACGCTCGAAGCACTCGTCCTGGCGAAGTTGGAGCCCATCTCCGTCCTAATTGGTGACACGTTCGTGACGCTCAGTCGTAGGATGGACACTCACACAGCCCAAATCAACGATCTCAAGTCGCAGTTAACCAACTTCGTGGTTCATGTCAAGAACAACTGCATTAGTCACGCGGAACTTGAAGACTCCCATGGCAGAAAAAAAAACCACGCCCAAAGAGAGAAAAAGTTTCTCAATCCTTCCCTCCCGATGGTGAGCAGGTAAACGTACCAGATATTGACGAAGATGACAGGCTCTAAGAAGAGGATTTATACTCCGCAACCAACTCTTCGCATTTGGCAGTGGAACTGTTGATCATACAGACGCCGGCTGGCTAATCTACAAGAATTTATAAAAGTATATCAACTCGACCTCATCGCTCTACAAGAGAACAATACTGAAAAAGTGCGGCTCGGAGGATACTATGCCGTTGCTCTGACCCCATGAACCACCATTCTAGTTAAGAAAGCTGTTGCGGCCCAAGTACACAAGATAGAAGACACTACAGTTAAACACTTCATCGTTGAAGTCATGCCGGAACGAAAACACAACAAAGCCTTTACGTCACTAACGTGTACAGCCCACCGCGAGATCAGCTCAGGGACTACGATTACTTCGTCCGCGAACTCAGAAAACGCACAAAAGGTCACCGGTTAGTGGTCGTAGGGGACTTCAATGCGCCCCACACAGCTTGGGGCTCTGCCATCACCACCAAGAAAGGCGCGATAGTCCACGACTCCGCTCAGCAGAACGGCCTCAAATTGTTGAATGATCCGCTCCAGCCCACGAGAGTGTGAAACAGCGTCTTGAGAGATACCACGCCCGACCTCACCTTTACACGAGATGTCAAGAAGGTGGGATGTACCTGTCTCCCCGAGACGTTTGGCAGCAATCACCACATAATTCAACTCGAAATCGAATATGACCAACGACCTACAAAAACAGGCACCGCAAGACTGACGGATTGGAACGCCTTCAGAAACGAGCTCGATAATGACAACGCAATAGCGGGCATAGACGCCTGGCTCACCAAGATTCTGGATACTGCCAAACGGTGCACCAAAGTAATGCAGCTTAACGAAGACAATCCGGCAGTAGATTCCCACTTACTCCACCTCTGGGAG
The DNA here is from genome assembly GCF_043290135.1 of Rhipicephalus microplus. NCBI lineage: Eukaryota > Metazoa > Arthropoda > Arachnida > Ixodida > Ixodidae > Rhipicephalus > Rhipicephalus microplus. The sequence continues at coordinate 82,510,607 of NC_134700.1, read as the reverse complement.
GCCAGACGAGCCTTACTGAAGAGATGAAAGAGGCAAAAATTGAACAAGAAACTCAGGAAAATAATTTCGTTATTGACAGAAGAGGCGCAACAGTATGCCGAATACCTAGCGAGACACAACTGGCGTGACTTCTGCGATAAGCTCCAGGGTACGCTCAGCACCAAGAAGACGTTCGAATAACGCGTTCGATGCTCGTTCGAGCATCGAACGCAGTAATGCCAAGGCGTTCGAGCATCGAATGCCTTGGCATTACTGTCTGTTAGATCTCATTAATATTGTGTCAAAACACGGAAAAACGAGCCCTTAGGTATACACTTCTTTCCCTTATATATATATATATATATATATATATATATATATATATATATATTGTCACGGGGTCGTGACGTGGCCGAAGACAGGAGACTTCTTGTTGGGATTTAACTGTTTATTTGGGCGAACCTGTGCCCGGTAAACAGAAAGTCCAATTACAGCAGCAGTCTCGCACAGATAGCAGTCTCACACTGATAGCGGCGAACGGAGCGTCGGCCTTCGATCAACTACTGACAAGCGGCGAAGCGCGTCGGCATTTATACTCCCGCCGTCGAATGTTCTAGCGCTACCGCTGGCGGCGGCGTACGTTCCAGAACAATCTGTACCATTCGCACAGTGGGCGTGATCTTATCGAAATGATCTACTACAATCCGGAACGCTCTCGAAAACTGCAGGCGCGGTTTGCGCTGAGAATCGTGTGGTGTTTTGGGACGATAACAAAAGCTTGGGAAATGGAACGTGGCATTGCCCCCCTCTGAAAAAGGCATCGTCTCAATGCTTTAACTAAAGATGAAGGTACAATAATAATGCAAGAAAGTACAATGAATAAATTACAATACAACAATAATACAAAAAAACACTGTTTCAGTTTGTTAACGCGCATGAAACGGCTTTAGGTGTGCGACATGGACGACTTCAGGTCGCGATCGGCGTCGTTGAGAGTTCGTGATGCCGTCGAGGACAACCTCGTAATCAAGTGGGCCGAGACGTCGAACCACCCTGTACGGTCCGAAGTACCGTCGCAGAAGCTTTTCACTTAGTCCACGTCGGCGTATCGGCGTCCACACCCAAACACGTTCACCGGGCTGGTATTCCACGAAGCGTCGTCGAAGGTTGTAACGGAGGCTGTCGGTCGTCTGTTGATTCTTGATACGGAGCCGCGCAAGTTGTCGGGCTTCTTCGGCGCGATGAAGGTACTCGCTCACATCGAGGTTTTCTTCGTCGGTGACGTTGGGTAACATGGCATCGAGCGTCGTTGCCGGGCTCCTTCCGTAGACCAATTTGTATGGAGATATCTGCGTCGTCTCCTGCACCGCCGTGTTCTATGCGAAGGTCACATACGGAAGAATGGCGTCCCACGTCTTGTGTTCGACATCGACGTACATTGACAGCATGTCGGCGATCGTCTTGTTAAGCCGCTCGGTGAGGCCGTTGGTCTGTGGGTGGTACGCTGTCGTCCGGCGGTGGTTTGTTTGGCTGTATGCCAAGATCGCTTAAGTTAATTCGGCAGTGAATGCCGTTCCTCTGTCGGTGATAAGGACCTCCGGGGCGCCGTGACGTAGGACGATATTTTCGACGAAGAACTTAGCTACCTCGGATGCACTGCCTTTTGGCAGGGCTTTTGTCTCGGCGTAGCGGGTGAGGTAGTCGGTAGCTACCACGATCCACTTGTTTCCGAAAGCCGACGTCGGGAACGGCCCCAGTAGGTCCATACCAATCTGCTGGAAAGGTCGGCAAGGTGGATCAATTGGCCGCAGAAGTCCCGCTGGCCTTGTCGGCGGTGTCTTGCGTCACTGACAGTCCCGGCATGTCCTCACATAACGAGTGACGTCGGTGGTAAGACGCGGCCAATAGTACCTTTCTTGTATCCTCGCGAGCGTGCGAGAAACACCGAGGTGCCCTGCCGTCGGATCGTCGTGCAGGGCCTGCAGGAGTTCTGGTCGCAGAGCTGAAGGCACCACAAGGAGGTACTTAGCCCGAAGCGGTGAAAAGTTTTTCTTTTGTAGAAGACCGTTTCGTAGAAAAAAACGACGCAAGTGCGCGCTTGAATACCTTCGGGACTTCGGCGGTCCTGCCTTCGAGGTATTCTATTAGGGCCTTAAGTTCCGGGTCGGCCCGCTGTCGTTCAGCGAAGTCGTCGGTAGTGATCGTTCCCAAGAAGTAGTCGTCATCCGGGTCGTTGGGTAGCGGTTGGTCGACAGGCGCACGAGAGAGACAGTCAGCGTCGGAGTGTTTTTTGCCGGACTTATAAATGACAGTAATGTCATATTCTTGAAGTCTCAGGCTCCATCGTGCGAGGCGACCTGAAGGGTCCTTCAAAGTGGCTAGCCAACACAAGGCGTGGTGGTCGCTCACAACTTTAAAGGGCCTGCCGTAGAGGTATGGGCGAAATTTCGACGTAGCCCAGATGATGGCGAGGCACTCCTTTTCTGTTGTGGAATAATTTGCTTCTGCTTTGGATAGCGATCGGCTGGCGTAACTAATAACCCTTTCAAGTCCGTCAGCCCTCTGCACAAGAACGGCGCCAAGACCTACGCTGCTTGCGTCAGTATGTATTTCTGTCTCGGCGAATTTGTCGAAATGGGCAAGTAACGGAGGCGTCTGGAGGCGATGTTTAAGCTCCTGGAAAGCGTGTTCCTGTGGCGTTTCCCACTTGAACTCCACGTCGGCCTTGGTAAGGTTAGTGAGAGGATCGGCGATGCGGGCAAAGTTTTTCACGAACCGCCTATAATAGGCGCACAGGCCCAGAAATCGGCGCACGGCTTTCTTGTCAGTGGGCGGCGGGAAGTCGGCGATGGCGGCTGTTTTCCGTGGATCAGGACGAACTCCAGACTTGTTGATAACGTGCCCCAGAAACAAGAGCTCTTCATACGCAAATCTGCACTTTTCTGGCTTCTGTGTGAGTCCGGAAGTCTTGATGGCTTGAAGTACAGCTTCAAGGCGCCGAAGATGCTCGTCAAAACTCGAGGAAAACACGACGACGTCGTCCAAGTACACAAGGCAAGTCTGCCACTTCAATCCTGACAGTACTGTATCCATAACGCGTTGAAAAGTTTCAGGCGCTGAGCAAAGGCCGAAGGGCATCACCTTAAACTCGAAGAGGCCGTCCGGTGTTATAAATGCCGTCTTCTCTCGGTCTCTTTCGTCGACTTCGATTTGCCAATAGCCAGTCTTGAGGTCCATTGACGAAAAGTACTTGGCGTTATGGAGCCGATTAAGTGCGTCGTCTATTCGTGGAAGAGGATACACGTCCTTTCTTGTGATTTTGTTCAGGCGGCTATAATCGACGCAGAAACGTAGGGTCCCATCCTTTTTCTTCACTAACACCACGCGGGATGCCCATGGGCTCTTGGACGGCTGGATAATGTCATCCCGCAGCATTTCATCAACTTGTCTCTTCATGGCCTCACGTTCTCGCGTCGAAACCCTGTACGGACTCTGACGGAGTGGTCTGACATTTTCTTCGGTTATGATGCGATGTTTCGTGATGGGGGTCTGCCGAATTTTCGATGACGACGAAAAGCAATCTTCGTATTGCAGGAGCAGGGCCTTGAGCTGTTCTTGCTTATCGTTCGGAAGTCTGGGATTGACGTCGAAAGCTATGGGAGGGGCTTGGTTCCTCTGAGCAGGTTCCGCAGAATCGGCGAGGGCGAAAGCACTGGTGGCTTCGACAATTTCTTCGATGTATGCGACCGTTGTTCCTTTGTTCACATGTTTGTACTCATTGCTGAAATTCGTGAGCATAACCGTTGCTTTGCCTCCCCGCAGCTCTGCAATTCCTCTTGCGACGCAAATATTTTGGGTGACCAACAGATGCTGACTGCCTTCAACGACGCCTTTGAAGTCAGGTGATTCAGGAGCGCCGACTGAAATAATGATGCTTGAGCGAGGCGGAATGGTGACTTGTTCTTTTAGCACATTCAAGGCATGGTGTCCAGACGGCGTGCGTGGCGGTAGTGCTTCTTCTGTGGATAACGTTATCGACTTTGTTTTTAGGTTGATGACAGCACCATGGAGGCATAAGAAGTCCATGCCAAGGATGACATCTCTCGAGCAACGCTGTAGGACTATGAAGTCTGTAGGATAAATACGGCCGTTAATGGTGACTCTCGCTGTGCAGATTCCTGCAGGCGTTACGAGATGACCTCCGGCTGTGCGGATTTCAGGGCCTTTCCAAGCTGTCCTAACTTTCTTTAACTTCGCGGCGAACGACCCACTGATGACGGAATAGTCGGCTCCAGTATCGACGAGAGCGGTCACACTGTGGCCGTCGATAAGAACGTCGAGGTCGCTAGTTCGCCGTCTCGCATTACAGTTAGGGCGTGGCGTCGGGTCACGGCTGCGTCGGCTTGTTCCGCTGCTTCCATGTTGCGTCGTCAGGCCACCTTCGGTAAGTGAGCTTTCGCCGTCAGGGCTTTGCCTGGTTGGCGTTGTGTTCGGAAAGCTCCGTCGCGGCGTCGTCGTCGTCGGAGGATCTTCGGTAGTTCGTCGCACAGCAACCGCACCTCCACCGGTTGCTGCCCTTAGTTTCCCGGATACGGGCTAGAAGACCGGCCCCGTGTTGGGCCAGAGTACTGTCGGTGGTGCGGTGACGTGCGGCGGCTGGGCGACGGCGAACGCGAAGGGCTTCGTGGTGTCCACCGAGTTCCTGTCAGGTAGTCGGCGATGTCACGTGGTCGTTCTCCTGGCTGCGGACGTGGTGCATCGACGGCGAAGCCACGCAGTCCCATCTGTCGGTACTGGCAACGGCGGTAAGTGTGCCCGGCCTCGCCGCAGTGGTAGCACAGTGGGCGGTGGTCAGGGGTGCGCCAAACGTCGGTTTTCCTCGGTGCACTGCGCTGGGCCGCTGGCGAACGGTATGACGTCGGTGGGGGCGGTGGCGGCGGTGTCGTCTGTCGACGGAAGTGCGATGGGGCGGCGTTTTGGCGTGGACGGGAAGGAGCGTTGTGGCGCAGTGCAGCGGCGTAGCTCATAGCTTCCGGCTCGGGCAGCGGTGCGTGGGGAATTTGAAGCGATTGCCGAAGTTCTTCTCGCACAATGTCGGCGATTGAATCCACTTGAGGCTGCGCCGAAGGCAACAGCTTGCGCAGCTCTTCCCGCACGATTGCTCGGATCGTTTCACGCAGATCTCCGGAGTTACTGGCTTGAGCAGCAGCGCAGTCTGCAGTCAGGCGACGATTATACTGTCTGGTGCGCATGTCCAAAGTCTTTTCGATAGTGTTCGCTTCGGCTACAAATTCTTGGATGGTTTTCGGTGGGTTTCTGATCAGCTCCGCGAAGAGCTCCTGTTTGACCCCTCGCATGAGGAAACGAACTTTTTTCTCCTCAGGCATGTCTGGGTCAGCGTGACGGAATAGTCGGGTCATTTCTTCTGTGAAAATGGCGACATTTTCATTTGGTAGCTGAACCCGGGTCTCTAATAAAGCAGCGGCCCTCTCTTTTCGAGCGACGCTCGCGAACGTTTGCAGGAATGCCCTACAGAAAACATCCCACGTTCGGAGCGTGGACTCTCGATTTTCGAGCCAGGTCCTTGCGGTGTCTTCCAAATAGAAGAACACACGACGCAGCTTTTCGTCATGGTCCCAGTGGTTGAGGGCGGCCACACGGTCGTATGTTTCTAGCCAGGACTCTGGGTCTTCGAACGATGACCCATGGAAAATTGGTGGTTCCCTGGGTTGATGCATGACCATCGTGGGCTGGGACGCTGCGGTTGTCATTGTCGCTGCAGTCGCTGTCATGGCCTTGGTCTTCCGCGCCTTGTCGTGTAGAAGCCCGTACTCCGGTGGTAGCCCTTGCTGTCGGCGGCTTGTTCGCTGCTCCTGGTTGGCGTCGGTGTCTTCTCCGCGACGTGGGCTGGGTTCACGGCTTGACGGGGGCGTCCGGTACATGAACGAAGCAGCACCTCCACCAGATGTCACGGGGTCGTGACGTGGCCGAAGACAGGAGACTTCTTGTTGGGATTTAACTGTTTATTTGGGCGAACCTGTGCCCGGTAAACAGAAAGTCCAATTACAGCAGCAGTCTCGCACAGATAGCAGTCTCAGACTGATAGCGGCGAACGGAGCGTCGGCCTTCGATCAACTACTGACAAGCGGCGAAGCGCGTCGGCATTTATACTCCCGCCGTCGAATGTTCTAGCGCTACCGCTGGCGGCGGCGTACGTTCCAGAACAATCTGTACCATTCGCACAGTGGGCGTGATCTTATCGAAATGATCTACTACAATCCGGAACCCTCTCGAAAACTGCAGGCGCGGTTTGCGCTGAGAATCGTGTGGTGTTTTGGGACGATAACAAAAGCTTGGGAAATGGAACGTGGCAATATTATGAAGAAGTGCTATAGTGTCTTTGCTTTAGGTACATAAACCCTCTGAATATTTTTTCTTTGTTGTTTTTTCATAGTTTCTTTACATTTGTGCGTACCTTGTACATTACTCACTGTAGTGTTCATACGAAGCATATGTATAAATGCTGTAATGCAACCCTGGACAGGCGGCAAGGGAAGAACATGGCTGTGAAGTAATGTCAAAATAAAGCTGTCTGCATTCCCGACTCACTCGGCCTTAATCTGTCGTTCTCTTGAAGTTACAGTAAGTTACGATGACAGCGAAGATGTGTCGGAACTACGTGAAGACTACCAGGCCAGGATTCAGAACAAAACAAAGCTACCTCACCGTAACCACAGAACCTTGCAGTGTTGAGCACAACATACTTCCCGCCATGCCTTCCTTCAATGCGCGTGTCACTGATGTCAATACCGTCAGCACCGAGTGGTTGAAGTGTATCAACTGATTACAAAACTTCATGTTAGCCTATGGCATCACAGACAATGCCAAAAAACTGCTCTACTCTCTACTACTGCACTACGTGGTGTAATACGTTCATGACACTTACTCTGTGCTACCTGGTCTTCCTGCTCCCACAGCCACATCCGCCATTTCAATCACCGGTGACGCAACTCCCCTCTACACCCCAGCACGCAGTAAACTCAATGACTACTTTGCACCACGAGTAAACACTACGTTCAAGGTTTACCGCTTTTGTGAAGCCAAGCAACTACAAAACGAGCTACTCGATGCATTTTACGCCAGACTACGCCAGTTTGTGAAGCGCTATGCTTACATTGATGCTGAAACTGAAATCAAAAACCAAATATTATTTCTACGATGTCCACACGTCTACGCCAGTGTGCCACGCAGCACGACCTCCACTTGCAAATAACTCTCAAAGAAGTAAGGTTAGTCGAAGAGGTTGAACGCACCATCTCCGTGCGGGAAAAATAGCGACAGCAGAGTAAAGAAAACACAGTGTCTAGAGTTGCAGTGATTCTCAAGCGCAATTCACGACCTCATTAGTCCAAGCACCACGGGAAAGCCCCGTCACAGTCTTGTGAGCCTCCGGGACATCAACGAACAGACGCGACGCGCTACTAATGCGGAATATTATGGGCTCAGAGTGAAGGATGTTCTAGTTTCCTCGACCGTGGCAAAAAGATGCAGTGCTTCTCACAAGTTGGGAGACTTTGCTCTCCTGCGTCGTTCAGCACACAAAACCATGCATACAGTCGTGCAAGACAACAGCAGCGCTGACACTAATGAACATGTTTTTACAACTTCTTCGCATTGTCAGGCAGGCACTACATTTCCACAGGTGGACGTCAAAGTTGAGGGTGAGTTAGTCCGTTTTATAACTAATACTGCTGCTACGGTGTCTGTTGTCTATTCAAATAGCTTGAAAAATCTCTCGGGCAAGGAAGCAGTGACAAACACATCGATGAAGGTGCTTCTTTATGGGGCGACCTCACCACTGCCACTACTTGGGAAGCTGAACGTTGTCATGAGTCAGTCTCATGACTTACAGGGAGCACACTAGCCATGAAGCCCTCTATGTTGTGTTTGGGAACTGCACACTGTTGCTAAGTTTCTCTGCTGCATCTCGTCTAGGACTGGCACAGATCATGTACAGTCTTGAAGAGAATGCAAACAGATTGCATCCAAGAGTGGCCTACGCACATCTGTTCAATGAGGTTGGCTGTCTTGCGGACTTCTGAGTGCATCTTCGTGTGGCCTACTTTGTTCAAACAGTGGCACAACCTCACTGACACATCTCTTTTCTACACGAACGCCACTAGAAGAAGACCTTCAAAAGCTTCAGCTCCTCTGCTTTATCGAGAAAGCTGAAGAACCAACCCCTTGGAGATATCCGATTGTGACAGTGATGAAAGAACGTGGCCCTGAGCACATTCAGGTGAGTCTGGACATGCGCTGTGCCAATGGAGTCATCCAAGGTGAGAGACACGTCACACCAACTGTCGATGACATCCTTGTTGCTTTAAACGGCTCTATCTTATTCTCCAAGCTTGATATGAAAAACAGATACCACCAGCTCGATCTCGATGCGACGTCACGTGTGATCACCACTTTCCCCACACTTGCTGTACCATCCCGATACAAGAGACTCAACTTCGTAGTCATTTCTACAGCCAGAGCGTTTCGGGACACCTTACGGCAGGTTGTAGCCAACATTCCCGACGTGTTCACTGTAAGTGATGACATCCTTGTGTGTGGAAAGAATGAGAGATAGCATGATGAAGATTTGAGGGCCACACTGTAACGCCTACTCTAAGTGGTTTCACACTTTATGACAAAAAAAAAGCGCAGGGACATCACTGCCCTGTCAGGCCATATCACCAACTCATGCTTACTCGAGCCGAAGAACGCCTTTTAGCTCCACGTGGGCATATTGGCTGTTGACGACTGCTGGCTAGTCTCGTGCATGATGTCTCGTTGCGGTCTCTCGGGCAGTATGTACGACTGCAAGCGTCCAACCACCATCACAGGAAACTGTATCGACATCGCCCTCTCCAACTTTCAAGCGTAACCTCTCACCCAAAGTCTTCTCGTCACTTACTTCACGGACTACACAACTTGAATCCTAAAAGATAAACGTGTTCCCTAACCTGGGAATCAGCATTAGAATACTTGTATACAATTTTATTCAAGTGTAAATAATTGCATCTTGTGCATATATAGGTGCATATAATCACATAAATATGTAAACAGTAAGCATCGTATATATAAAAGAATATAGAATCACACCTATAACTACATGTGAAGCTTTTATATGATGTGTGGGAGAATGTTTCACAGCTTTACCGATAAACATAGCAGCTTTTCCCCGCTCATCATCAGGCTCTTCGTTGGGAAGGGAGGGGGGTATTTTTTTCATTGAAAGCCTTTCTGACAGTTGCTGGTCTTCAAGTTGCTCTCTTCCATCAGAAAACAATTCTTTGCTCTCAGAAACCTTTCCCCGGCTCCAGGCATTACTACGATAAGCAGTCTTAATCATGCCATGGGTCTCACCATATTACCTGTTTGAAGTAAGCTTCACCACGCAACACTGTTCTAGTAAGTGATACGTAGTCGACGTGCCAAGGCACCATGAAAGCAGTTCTCTTTGAAGTTTATGTACACTCCGTGAACGCTAGGAGATGACTGGCGATTGGTGCACTGGTAGCTGAGGCCACCCCCACCCCTCCCAACGAACCAGCGCATTACCATGTCTTTTTTCGCGACGTTTTCAGGAAAAAATAAATCTGTCCTACTACTTCCTGGACATATCACAAATATTGTAAGACAGTAGCAGCGTTGGGGTCTCAACGGCGTTTATTAGGCCGAATTGCCTCATCAACGCTTCAAACGAAGACGACTTTTTTTGTGATGATGATTATATACAGATGAAGAAGATGAAGGTCAAATGCTTTGAATATTGTGCTTACACTAATTTCCCCCTCGCGCGGAAGCGGCCAATGTGGCCGCTGTATATGACGGTGGTGTATGTCGCACGAATGGTTTTAAGCGTGACATGTGAACAACCTCTGTACCTCGAAAACGGCCGTCGGAAGGCATGACAACAGGGGTTACTCGGTAGTTAACAGGGGACGTCATCTCGACTATAGCGTAGGGGCCGTTGAAACGTGAGTGAAACTTATCACACAGGCCGGGAACCTGCGTTAGGGTCCACAACAGTACTTTGTCTCAAGTATTGAAGTGAACTACGTGGTGGACGCCATCGTAGCGAGTCTTCCGCTCTTGTTGGCTTGCCTCTGTATTGAGGCGGGCGCATCGGCGACAATCAGCCAGGTGAGAGATTAAGTTTTCACTCGATGACGACGACGAGTTCACAGCGACATCAAAAAAAAAGAGATGTCGAGCGGAGATGTCGGTTGACGGCCATAGACAAGAATGAATTGGGAATAGCCCGTGGTGCGCTGCGTAGCGGTATTGTTCGCAAAAGTCATGAATGGCAGGATGGTATCCCAGTTCGTGTGGACGGCGTTCATATACATAGATATCTTGCCGGTCAAAGTTCGATGGAAGCGCTCTGTGAGGCCTTTAGTCTGGGGATGGTAGCTGGAAGTCGTCTTATGAATCGTATCACATGCGTGGAGGACTTGTTAGAGTAGTTTCGAGAGAAGCGCCTTGCCGCGGTCGTTCAATAGGATGCGTGGTGTACCATGTCTTCGAAAGATTGCCTCCAGAAAAAACGTGGCAATGTCCTCTGCTGATCCTGAAGGGAGTGCAGCTGTTTCGGCGTACCTTGTTAAGTGGTCAACTGCTGTGACAATCCAGCGCTTGCCGCTAGCTGATATTGGTAGTGGTCCGTAGAGGTCAATGCCAGTGACATCGAAGGGAGCATCAGGACACGGTAGAGGTTGTAGAAGACCGGCCGGGGAGGAAGTGGGTCGCTTGCGGCGTTGGCAGAGCGAGCATGACGCAACATATCGTGCTTCACAGGTGGAAAGCCCTGGCCAGGCAAAACCACTGCGGATGCGTTCATGGGTTTTTTTTTTTTTTTGAAAACCTAGATGACCAGGCCTGGGGTCATCGTGAAACGCCTCCGAAATCTGCGCCCTTAGGGAACGAGGAGCAACAGAAACCCAGCGCTGTCCTTCGGGGTGAAAGACAAAGGGGTAAAGGAGTGAGTTTTCAGTCTTGAAGTTCCGCAGCTGCCGATTGGCGCAGGCGTCGGGAGGACAAGAGGAGCCTTGAAGGTTAGAAGGGTTGCTGATTGGGTGAGTTGGTCATTCATGAACGTAGCGTGTATTAGCGCAGTACATAAAAGAAAAGAAAGGAACACGACACACATGTAGAGACAGGTAGGCGCTAAACTTCCGACTGTTTATTTCATGCCAATCACACCCATTTTTTACATCCGCGACAAAGCACAACTCATCTTGCACGTGTTCTTAAACCAAGGAACGTCATTTTTTTTCTGACAAGGAAATCGATGACCAGCTTACACACAAATGGCCTAATTCTTCTATAGCCTCGGCTTCTTTTTTTTCCCGTGTGAGCTGATTTCTAGAAGGACCGATAACTATGCAACTATACAGATCAGGGGAGCCCCCATAGCCTTTGCAGTGTGCCGCCCGGAATCCTCCCGCCGTAAGCTCATTTCTCGCGTTATAGCAATGCTCGCGTAATCTGTCATTCAGACACCGTTTTGTTTGCCCAATATAGTATATTCCGCAGGATCATGGAAACTTTTAGATGACACAGGATACACAAACAACGAATCTAACGTGGTGTTGCTTACCACAAGCTAGGGGAGCAACATTTCTTGGACAAGTGAGCTTGCAAAGCTCCCCTAGTTTCTTGGGTGCTGAAAAAACGACACGTACATTAGCCCTCTGGGCCAATTTTTCTTTAGTTTGTGAGAAATTGCGTGCATGTAAAAAAAGGATTGCACCTGATCTGCAGCTCGAGTACTCCGAAACATCACGCATGTTTTCTTTTCGAGACTTTTGGAGAATGCGTTCGGCTACAGAAACCTGTAACAGAATTGGGTAGCCTGCTTCAGTTAGACGCTTGCTTTGGATCTCGAAACTGGACGCCATCTTGTGGTCACACGATTTAGTCATGGCATTTTTAAAACACAAGTTTGCAATGCCCCTCCGAATTTGTTTTGAATGCGTCGAAGCGAACGAAAGAAGAGGCTTATTTGCTCACGGCTCATACCACCAGCACGTGTGATTTCCCGACATAAGTGACCTGAGGTTCGAAAACTGAATAGAACCCCATTGTGGAAGTTCGCAAGTGACCTCCAGGGGCACGAGACATGCGACAGGCTCCATGTTCATTTCGTAAACGTCATAGCCACGGCGTTCGTCCTGCTGGCGTTTGCGGAAAAATCGTGAAATATGGCCTCGAATGCCACAATAATTACATATTGGACGACGCGAGCGCCAGGGGGCGTAAAGTGTCACAGACGCTGGTACTGGCGCTGGGACAAGCGAGTGTGGTGCAAATGCTGCTACCTTGGACTTCGCAGGAACAGGGTGCGCGTGCTGAACCAAGGCAGGTGGCATGGCAGCGGCTTGCGCATACGTCATGGGTGGCGATGGTGGCCCCGGAGTGTTCGATGGGAGAGCGCCCGCCATGGATGAAAGCTCTTTTTTGATGATGTCACGCATACTAGCAGATGAAAAGTTAGGCCGAGGGGTGGGTGCACATGAAAACCCTTGCGCTTGTAGTTTCTCGCGAATCAAAGTGCGAATCAGCGTCCGCAAATCCGCATCCGAGGAAGGCCGGCTGTCACTGGTGTCTGGGTAGTCTGGGTGCAGTCGAATGACTTGGAGTTCATCAAGATATTGACAAGTGGTGATGACGTTCTGAACGGTGCTGGGGTTTTTAACAGCCAGAGCGTTAAACGCCACATGGCCTATCCCTTTGATGATGTGGCAAACACGATCAGCTTCAGTCATCGCCGAGTTCACGCGGTGGCAAATGGCAAGAAGTCTTCAATGTACGAAGTGTACGTCTCCCCGGGATGTCGGGCAAGCCCATCGAGCTTTCGTTTCGACACTTCGGAATAGATGTTCGGTTTCCTGAAAATGCTACGGAATTTAAGCAAAAGTAGGCCAATCCGGGAAGCTGCTCTCGTGGTTAAATAACCACGTTTTCACGTCATCGGGCAAATAGAAGGCGACGTGACGAAGTTTTTGAGGCTCATCCCATTGGTTATAAACACTGGTCGTGTCGTATTCTTTCAGCCATACCTCGACGTCGTCACGTGGAAGACCAGAGAAGAAGGGTGGGTCACTGTCACACCTGTCCCGTTTATTAGGGAGGCGATCGCCGGGCTAATTCCAAGAGCCGAACTATCGGCCCCCCGAACCGCACCACGAAAGCGTGGACAATTTAGAAGTGGTCCTTTTTGGCGCGCCAGCGGACGCCGGCTGTGGCCCAAAGAACAAGTCAGAGCCGAGAGTTGATAAACAAACAAATTATATTCTCAATAATGGCAGATCGAAGACAATACGCAAAAATGCACACTCCACACTAGTTACATACAATATGTAACCAATCGAACCAATCAATCAACGTACTACACAATACAATCAGCCACACTCAAAACAACGGACACAGACAACAATACGCACTACAATGCAGTCGCATGCATTGAACAACCAAGACACTTAAGGACTAAAGAGATAGAAAACCTATTCAGTCCAAAGTCCTTGGAACAAAAGTCTGAATGATACTCTTCCGAGAATCACTCACTCAAAGTCCAGTGTTGTTGTCGTTCCGCAGCTCTCGAAGTTCTCTTCCAGGACACCTCGCCGGAGTTTCTCTTCCAGGAAAACTCCCGTCTTCAATTGGCCACTCTTCAAACTTCAACTTCTTCGCCGGAAAACCGTCGGCATCACACACGCAGCTGTTGCCCGCGTCTTCGCTCGATAGCGGTAAACCCACGCTCTTGCCTGTAGCTCGAGCCGTCCCTACGGACCAAAAACTTCGCCGACTACACGGCGGAATCTCTACGCTCTTTGGCGCTCACTTCCGTCTCCTCCTGTTCTGTCGCTACGGGCAGAACCTTCGCCGACTACACGGCGGAATTCCTACGCGCTCCGGCGCTAACTTTCCGTCTTCTCCTGTCCTGTCACTACGGGCAGAACCTTCGCCGACTCCACGGCGGAATCCCTACGCGCTCTGGCGTTAACTTCTGTCTCCTCCTGGTTTCTCGTCTCGGCTGCTCGGTTAAATACCTTGCGCGCGACTTTCCAGATGTTTCTCGTCATTTCGTCGGCGCGATACGCAGCGAAGGCTGGGGAGAGGCACGAGACGGTTCGACTGCCCTCTCCCGAGGATGATTCACTCGGTCTGACCCCGCCTCCTTCGTTCTAGAAAAATCGCGGTCTTGCTGGGCCGCCGATGTGGGGTGAGGAGGATCGTCTGCGAAGCCGTGCTTCTGCGGGGAGAGCGCGCGCCCGGGAGCCCTGGATGTTTGCTTTCTTTTTTTTCTTTTTACCTCGCGGCGTTTCTGCCGCCCGTTGTCGCAAGGATTTGGCGGCGCGCTCTTGTTTAGCGCTCGTTCTGTGACACTGCCCCCCACTTCAAGAATATTATCTCATAATATTCAAAACCACACAAACGAGCGCGAACAGTCACCACACATTCTCACAGACTGTAACACAATCCGTCGCTCATGACACTTCACAGTCACAATATATCACGCAATACAATCTTACATTGTAGTTCAATTCCACAACACATGAAATATAACCACAGGCACATGAGTACAACACTCCACCACAAATTCCCAACTATACAAATGTACTAAGTTCATTCATTGCAACAATTGTACAATACATCACATCACAGCACAACACTTCGACACTTGTGACACAGGATAACCAGAACATTAACACAACATATGCCACTCAACACTGCCAACCACATTCTGCTTTGACCTCAGCACTTATCCTGTGTACTTTGAGCAGCGCTTGCGCCCTTTCTTGCGGTGCTCGCTCGATCTCTTCTTGTTTTTCCTTGTACCTTTTCGGCGAGCCTTTTCCAACGACGATATCTGAGGCGTCGTCTCAGCCATAGTTGTCTCTTCCGACACCGTTAACGCGTCATTACATTCGACGGGTCCTGTCTGTTTATTTACCCGCTTGATCATACCTCTACATTTTGCCCGGCTGGCCAACTCCGTCTCCTTTACACTGTCGGTCGGTTGAGGTCGTGCCGACGTAAGTCCGGTTGCTCGGCCCGTGAACTTATTCGACACGATCGTCTTCTCCTTCGCTGTCTCTTGCGCCGCAGCTTCACCTTGGGCTCTAGTGAGATCCGTCACGGGATACTCCTCCACTGTATCTCGCGGCCGCTGTGTTGGCGAGGGCTCTATCTTCGGGTCTTCTCCCAAACATTCTGGATCACTTGGCCCTCGCGCCCCGTCGATGTTTCCGATGACAAGGTCATACAGGGGGGTCGTCATGCATAAAGCCGTAACCTTCCCGCTGAAGTACGGGGTTTCAACCTCAATTTCTGCTTCGGGAAGCAGCCGAACCGTACGGTCAATTAGGCAAACCGGCTTCGTTCTGCCTGTCAACTCACTTTCCCGTACCAAATTTCTCCGCACGATAACAGTGGAACTGCCGGTATCTCTTAACACCGTAATCTTTTTGCCCGCAACTTTTCCAGGCAGCGTTGGCATTCCTTTCGTAACCCCAGTTGGCTGTTTTGACATTACAGCACCCACAATAGGAATTTTCTCCCCATTCTTCAACTCTACGAATCCATCGGTGACGGCATTATTATCAGATTTCGGTGCCGCTTGCACACAAGATACCTGGTGAGTTTGACTCACTCCGTTCCGACAAGCGTCTGCTTTGTGCCCAGTCTGACCACACTTAAAACATTTTACTGCCGGAGGGCTCGTAAAGATCGTTCGACAGTTTTTCGCGCGATGACCCACTCGGTTGCACAGAAAACATCGTGGAATGCTCTCTGGTGCACGCTTCTTTTCTTCGGGAGCCAATTTCTTCGAATCATCGGGACAATCCTTCTTGACCTTGGCCAAATTAGTTCCTCCTTGCGCTTCTAAGAATTGATCAGCCAATTCAAGCATTCCTTCAAATGACTCCGCCTTCCTCTCTTTCAAATACAGCGACAGGCTTGGGTGGCAACTAGTAAGAAATTGTTCTTTAATTCGCAGCTCTCTAAGCTCATCGTACTCCTGTGCTGTCCCTGAAAGTTCAATCCATCTGTCGAAATAATGGCAAAGTCGGGCGGCATACTGCGTAGCCGTCTCACCATCAGCTGGCTTTCCTGTCCGAAATCTATCCCGGAATCCTTCCACAGTGAATCTAAATCGCTTCAACAAAGCCGCTTTCACCTTTGCGTAGTTGGCTGCATCGGTCGGCGTCAGCCTACCGTACACACTGAGCGCTTCACCACTCAAGCAAGTACTCAAAGCAGTTGCCCATTGATGTTCCGGCCAATTCTGGCTCTTCGCAATCGTCTCAAATCGGTGAAGGTACGCGTCAAGGTCGTCCTTCCTTTCATCAAACGCTACGAGCAGCTTGCTTGGGTTCAAGCGGAAGCCGTGATCTTCCCGTTCGCTGCTTTCAACTCTAGCTTGGACGGGAGTTTCGCTTCGCTGTTGCAAACGGAGCCGCTCGAGTTCCATCTCGTGCTGCCGCTGCCGTTCTCTTTCAGCCATCTCCGCTTCTCTTTCTTCTCTCGCCCTTTCGGCTGCCAACTTTTCTCTCTCCAGCTCCAACTTCAATTGCTGCTCTCTTTCTTCTTTCGCCCTTTCAGCTGCAAGCTTTTCTCTCTCTAACTCCAACTTCAATTGTTGCTCTCTTTCTTCCTTCGCCCTCTCTGCCGCCAACCTCTCTCTTTCCAGCTCGGCTGCTTTTTCTTCTTTGGCTCTCTCTTTTTCTTCTTTTTCCTTCTGGGTGACCCACTTCCGTAGTTCGGCGCCAGAAAGACCCATCTTTTCACCAAGAGCAACTAACTTTTCGAGATCCATTGTGTCTCGCAACTCGCAACTAAAACCTTGCCGCGTGCAAAAAGTATCTGCCTAAATCAGTCTATCGGAACACTCTCCTACACTCGTTAACGAGAACACTAAACAACACACAAAATCGTTCCGATAGCACTATCAACAACTCGAGGCTCTTTCTCACTACTTTGGACACACTGTGCACCAAAAGGTCCTGTTTCGCGGACGCCAGATTAATTGTCACACCTGTCCCGTTTATTAGGGAGGCGATCGCCGGGCTAATTCCAAGAGCCGAACTATCGGCCCCCCGAACCGCACCACGAAAGCGTGGACAATTTAGAAGTGGTCCTTTTTGGCGCGCCAGCGGACGCCGGCTGTGGCCCAAAGAACAAGTCAGAGCCGAGAGTTGATAAACAAACAAATTATATTCTCAATAATGGCAGATCGAAGACAATACGCAAAAATGCACACTCCACACTAGTTACATACAATATGTAACCAATCGAACCAATCAATCAACGTACTACACAATACAATCAGCCACACTCAAAACAACGGACACAGACAACAATACGCACTACAATGCAGTCGCATGCATTGAACAACCAAGACACTTAAGGACTAAAGAGATAGAAAACCTATTCAGTCCAAAGTCCTTGGAACAAAAGTCTGAATGATACTCTTCCGAGAATCACTCACTCAAAGTCCAGTGTTGTTGTCGTTCCGCAGCTCTCGAAGTTCTCTTCCAGGACACCTCGCCGGAGTTTCTCTTCCAGGAAAACTCCCGTCTTCAATTGGCCACTCTTCAAACTTCAACTTCTTCGCCGGAAAACCGTCGGCATCACACACGCAGCTGTTGCCCGCGTCTTCGCTCGATAGCGGTAAACCCACGCTCTTGCCTGTAGCTCGAGCCGTCCCTACGGACCAAAAACTTCGCCGACTACACGGCGGAATCTCTACGCTCTTTGGCGCTCACTTCCGTCTCCTCCTGTTCTGTCGCTACGGGCAGAACCTTCGCCGACTACACGGCGGAATTCCTACGCGCTCCGGCGCTAACTTTCCGTCTTCTCCTGTCCTGTCACTACGGGCAGAACCTTCGCCGACTCCACGGCGGAATCCCTACGCGCTCTGGCGTTAACTTCTGTCTCCTCCTGGTTTCTCGTCTCGGCTGCTCGGTTAAATACCTTGCGCGCGACTTTCCAGATGTTTCTCGTCATTTCGTCGGCGCGATACGCAGCGAAGGCTGGGGAGAGGCACGAGACGGTTCGACTGCCCTCTCCCGAGGATGATTCACTCGGTCTGACCCCGCCTCCTTCGTTCTAGAAAAATCGCGGTCTTGCTGGGCCGCCGATGTGGGGTGAGGAGGATCGTCTGCGAAGCCGTGCTTCTGCGGGGAGAGCGCGCGCCCGGGAGCCCTGGATGTTTGCTTTCTTTTTTTTTCTTTTTACCTCGCGGCGTTTCTGCCGCCCGTTGTCGCAAGGATTTGGCGGCGCGCTCTTGTTTAGCGCTCGTTCTGTGACAGTCACGCTGCCGGGCGTTGACGATCCACGCCAGAATTGTTTGTTGGACAGGGATGCTGGATGTTACGGGAAGTGGTTCTTGAGCCATGACAGCGGACGGCGGAAGCAAGCGGTGACCCGAACGAAGCTCCAGGGGTACGTGACGTCGGAGAGGACTTGGGGATTGAAGCAGCCTCCACCAATCTGTAAGACAGTAGCAGCGTTGGCATCTAGACGGCATTTATTAGGCCGAATCACCTCACCAACGCTTTGAATGAAGACGACGTTTTTTGTGATAATGATTATACACAGATAAATGAGATGAAGGTCAAACGCTGTGAATATTATGCTTACAATATTTAGTGCCAATAGTAGCTGGAAGAACCCTTTACGAGCTAGTCATATTGAGGCGAAAACGGCGTGTATTGACGAGAACGGACAGGCCCCGCCGCGGTGGCCTAGTTGCTAAGGTACTCGGCGGCTTAGTCGCGGGTCGCGGGATCGAATGCCGGCTGCGGCCGCTGCATTTTAGATTGAGGCGAAAATGCTGAGGCCCATGTGCTCAGATTTGGGTTCACGTTAAAGAACTTCAGGTGGTCAAAATTTCCGGAGCCCTCCACTACTGTGTCTCTCATAATCACATGGTGATTTCGGGACTTTGAACCCCACATATCAATCAATCGAGAACGGACAGACTGTCTCATCAATAAGCGCTGTTTTCGCCTCAAAAATACTGTGGGACTATGTGCACCTTCCAGCTTTAATATAACACTTGAATGAGTGCACGTAAAACTAAACTGTTTATTGTCGACATAACTACTCCGGTTGCTTTAGGTGTGTTGCTTTTAACTTAAAAGTTATGTTTGCAAGTTTTACTTCAAGGGCGAGATGAAGCTATCGTGTTAGCAATACACAGAATGCAAATCCTTACTTAGTGTTAACACTTTTTAAAGCATTGACTTGTCTTCAAACTATTTCTATTGAGGCCGTAGGTGATACTTGATACTATGGGAAGGATTTTTCTAATAAGACGTTTATTGCTCGCTCAAATATGGAAAACGCTTACGTACAATATTTGGAATGCAATTTTTGACCAGAAATGATTTGAGACGTTATATGTGGAGGGACGTGTTTTAGGATGTTAAAAATTTCAATAAACACTCGCCGGTAAATCTTTTGGCAATCAGGATTTATTCAATGAACTCCAATTTGAGAGGGTTCGAATGGCGTTCTCAAAATCGATCAATAGAGAGTAGCGCACCTCCATCAGCGGTTGTAGTCTCGTAAACATGTGCTGCTCCCATCTATTACAAGATACTTTAATGTTGTTATGAGAGACCAACTTAGGTGTTTCGTGTTGAACTATTTGCATTTGTGTGCATACATACGTGCTTCTACGGTCAGACTTTCTAGAAATGAAAAACACAATTATGGATTTCCATAATATTGTCACTTGCGCCATTAAAAAATCACTCATCATCATAATACTGCCAAGTGCGTTCCTTTTCTACACTTCCGTTTTATTCGGTTTTCGCCCACAAAGCCTGTCTAGAATGCTCAGCGCAAACTATGCCTCATTGTTCTAAAATCTTCAGGGATACTGTAGAACATTTGTTAAAATTACCCCCACGTTGTCAGCATTGCAGATTATTCTGAAACCTACATCGTAGCTAGTGATAACGCTAGAATATTCGATGGAAAGAGTATAAATGCCAACACGCTTCGCCGCTTGTCTGTTGATCGACGGTCGACACTCTGCTTGCCGTTATCAGTGCTAGTGTGTTGCTGTAATTTGACTTTCCTTTTTCGTGACCACAAGTTTGGCTGAATAAACAGTTTGACTTGAACACCCAGTCTGCTCCCTTCGTCCGCGCCTCGACTCCATGACATCTGGTGGAAGTGCTGCACCTTCCGTGTAGCGGACGCCCCTGCCAAGTCGTGAATCTAGCGCCAGTCGTCAATACATCGGCGACTATCCCGAGGAGCGAACAAGCCGCAGGCAAGTAGATCCACCGACAGAGTTGCCGGGTCTTCTGTCTACCTGAGAAGACCCGGCAGACCAAGATCCTGACCACGGCTGCAAAAACGATGACAGATCCTGTGCCGCCTACACTGATCCTGCTCCGGCAACTCTCTGACCTTCCATGATTCAGCCCTTGAAGACCCGAAAAATTTAAATACGACCAAGGCGAAATTATCAATGCCTGGACCAATGAAGATATGCTTAATCATGCGTACTTCGTCTTACAAGATGCCGCCCGTACATGGTTCGAAAACCAGGAGGGAATCCTGACAACATGTGACACATTCCGCACAAAGTTCCTCGCAACAGTCACGAGTGTCATTCACGAGGAAAAGCTGAACCACTGATTAAAACCTGTTCGCCGCTTCCAAACAAAAAAGTGACGCTCTTCGTGGAAGATATGGCCAAACTCCTCCACCACCCAGACCACAGGATGCCTGAAGAAAACAAAGTTTGCTTCCTCATGCGAGGAGTATAGCAGGAGCTGTTCGCGAGAGTCATGCGAAACCCACCGCGCACTGTTGTGGCATTCATCTTTGAAATGACGACGATTGAAAAAAACGCTGCAGGTGCGCATCCAACTATTCAATCGCCGCTCGGCTCCCGAATATGCAGAAATGCCACCACTCTGCTGTGATGACCAGCGCGAGACTATTCGAGTGATCTTGTGGAAGCTGCACAAGCTGTTTTCTTCAACGCAGCCACAAGGACTCAGTCACCGACATTGTCTGTGAAGAATTTCGACAATCGCTTAGAGTTTCTGGAGCACCGCAGCCTCAGCCGCAAGCAATAAGCTACGCTGCGCCTTCAAGCCCACGTCAAGAGGCCGCACCGGTGCAGTTCCACCGCCAGCCGCTGCCGCCATCTGGTGCTATACCATCCACCCGGTGTCCAGCGCAACGCTCAGAGAAAAACAGGCGTGTGGCGTGCGCACGACCACCGACCTCTGTTACCACTGCTGAGAAGCTGGCGACACCTACCGCCACTGCTAGTAGCGCCAGATAGGACTGCGCGGTTTCGCCATAGACACACCGCATCCACAGCGGGGTGAAAGACCACGCGACATCGCTGACTACCTCGCAGCAGCACAGTGGACACCCCGAGGACCTTTCTGAGGACCTTTTCATGAATCGTACACTGGCCGTACCCGGAGACGGTTGCCTAGCCCGTACTCGGAAAACTAACGACTGCAGCCGATGGAAATGCAGTTTCTGTACGACCAACTGCTGAAGATTTTCCGCTGCCGACGATGACGACACGGCGAAACCCCTAAAACCCACCGCGACCTCAACGTAGTTCTGACATCGCAAATTTGCGGCCACAATACGACTTGATGACGCAACGTCGAAGCAGCGGTACAAACCACCGCAGCTGTGATCCGATGCCCCGACCCAACTGCAACGCAAGCCGATAAATTAGCGACCTTAACGTTCTTATCGATCGCCACAGTGTGACAGCTCTTGTCGACGCTGTAACCGGCTATTCTGTTATCAGTGGAGCATTTGCCACGAAGTTGAAGAAACTAAACCATGCCTGGGAAGGCCTCAAATTAAAAACTGCTGAATGCAGCCTAATAACGCCGGAGGGAATCTGTACAGCGAGAGTCTGCGTTAACAACTGGATTTACCCCACAAGCTTCGTAGTACTACAGCGGAGCTGAAGAGATGTGATCCTTTGTATGGACTTTATGGACTTCTTAAGCGTTCATGGTACAGTCCTCAACCTGAGATCCAAGTCGATAACGCTATCAACAGAACAAGCCCTACCGCCACCCACGCCACCCGGGAAGCAGGCCTTGAATGTACTGGAAGATTAAATCACCATTCCCCCTTGCTCCAGTATCGACATTTCCGTCAGCTCTCAGAAATCAACACACCTGCAAGGCGCCGTTGAAAGAGACCAGCAGCTGTTGATCGACCTCTAGATTTGCATCGCAAGAATAGCCGAGCTGAAAGGGGGAAGCAACAGTGATGCTCACGAACTGCAGCAACGAGTACAAACACATGAGCAAAGGCATGACGATTGCCTATCTTGAAGAAATTGTGAAGCCAGCAAAGCTATCGCCCTCACCGAGTCTACTCAACCTGCTTCGATTAATCGAGGTCTCCACGAGAATTTTGACGTTAATCCGAGACTTCCGAAGCATAAGCAACAACGGCTGAAAAGCCTGGTCCGGCATTGCGAAGACTGCTTTTCTTCATTGTTGAAAATCCAGCAGACACCAGTAGAAAAGCATCGCATCATATCAGAGGAGAGTACCAGACCGATTTGTCAGAGCCCATGCATAGTTTATTCATGCGAGCGGGAAGCAATGAGAAAGTAAGTCGACGAAATGTTATGCAACGGGGTCCTACAATCTTACAAGAGCCCGTGGGTGCTACCTGTGGTGCTAGTGAAGAAGAAGAACAGCACTATACACTTCTGAGTCGATTATCGTCACCTGAACAATACCATGAAGAAGGATCTGCATCCTCTCTCGCGGATAGACGACACTTTCAATCGACTCCACAATTCAATGCATTTTTTGTCAATGGAACTTAAGACCGGCTCATAATAAGTAAAGGTTGACGAGAAAGACCGAGAGAAGACTTCCTTTATAACACCAGACGGCCTCTTTGAATTGAAGGTGATGCCTTTTGATCTTTGCTTGGTCCCTGCAACTTTCCAATGCGTTATAGATACTGTACTGGCTGAATTGAAGTGCAGACTTGCCTCATGTACTTGGACGATGTTGTCGTGGTTTACTCAAGCTTTGATGAGCATCTTCGGCGCCTTGAAGCTGTACTTCAAGCAATCAAGACCTTCGGACTCACACTCAAGCCAGAGAAGTGCCACTTCACGAACGACGAACTCGTGTTCCTTGGCCATGTGATAAGCAAGTCAGGTTTACACCCCGACACGCAGAAGACAACCGCCATCGCTCCATTGCCTCCACCCACCGACAAGGCCTCCCATCGATGTCTCAGCCTCTGCACCTAGTACAGGCGGTTCTTCAGAACCCTCTCATAAATCGCCGAGCCACTCACTAACTTTACCAGGTCCTACATGAAATTTAAGTGGGAAACGCCACAGGAGGATGCATTTCAAGAACTAAAATAACGCCTGCAGACGCCTCCGTTACTTGCGCCTTTCAACGAATTCACCGAAACAGAAATACGTACCTACGCAAACAGTGTAGAACTCGGCACCGTTCTTGTGCAGAAGACTGACGAACAAAAAAGGGTCATCAGTTCTGCCAGCTGGTCGCTATCAAGGGGATAGGCCAACCATTCTACAACAAAAATGGATTGCCTTGCCATCATCTGAGCTACATTAAATTTTCGCCCCAACATTTACGGTAGGCCCTTCAAAGCTGTAAACGACCACCACGCTTTGTGTTTGCTTGCAAACTTGAAAGATTCATCGAGTGCCTTGCAAACTTGAAAGATTCATCGAGTGCCTCGTAAGGTAAAGCCTGAGAATGCAAGAATTTGGCATATCCACTGTTTACAAGTCCGAAAGAAAGCGCTCTGACGCAGACTGCCTGTCTCGTGCCCCCGTCGACGCGCCACCGCAGGATAACCAAGATGATGACTGCTTCTTGGCAGCCGTAAGCGCCGACGACTTCGCTGAACTACGAGCCGATCCGGAGCTCACGGTTCTTATGAAATACCTCAAAGGCAGTGCTGCCATTGTCCCGAAGGTATTCAAAGAAACACTGGCGCCTTTTATCCTGCAAAACTGCACTCTCCGAATGAAGAACTTCTCGGCACGTCGAACCAATCACCTTTTCGTCATGCCGTTTGCATTGCGACCAGAATTACTGCAAGCCCTGTCCAATGACCCCACGGCGGGACACTTGGATGTTTCCCGCACGCTCACCTGAATACAGGAACATTAATACTGGCCTCATCTTGCAGCTGACGTTACTAGTTGGGGGAAGACTTGCTGTGATTATCAGTGACGGCAGACACTACTGAATAGGCCAGTTGAATTTCTACAGCCAATCGAGCCACCCCACCGAATGTTTCAGCAAGTCGGCATGGACCTACTTAGCCATTTCCAACCTCGACGTCAAAAAACAAATAGAACATCATCTCTACCGACTACCTCACACGATATGCGGAGAAAAAGGCCCTGCCTAAAGGCAATGCATTCGAGGTACCCAAATTATTCGTTGAAAACATCATTCTACGTCACGGTGGGCCGGAGATCCTCATCGCTGACACAGATGCGGCCTTTACGGCGGACTTGACTCGGGCGATCCTGAGGTACATTCAGACAAATCATCACCAGACCACCACCTACCATCCACAGAACAATGGCCTCACCAAGCGACTAAACAAGATCATCGCCGACATGCTGGCCTTGTACGTCGTCGTCAACACAAAACGTGAGATTCCATCCTTCCGTACGTGACCTTCGCATACTACACGGCAGGGCAAGAGACGACGCAGAAGTCGCCATACCAATTGGTCTACAGAAAAAACCCTACAACGCCCCGCCGCGGTGGTCTAGTGGCTAAGATACTCGGCTGCTGACCCACAGGTAACGGTATCGAATACCAGCTGCGGCGGCTGCATTTCCGATAGAGGCGGAAATGTTGCAGGCCCGTGTGCTCAGATTTGGGTGCACGTTAAAGAACTTCAGGTGCTATAAATTTCCGGAGCCCTCCACTACAGCATCTCTCATAATGATATTGTCGCGTTTCTCTCGACAAACTTGATAAAAATGGGCTCGTTTAGTCGACTACCCAAGCAGCGGCTCAGAGAGATCGTCTTTGTCTTCTTTCACTATTCAATCTCACAGCAAACCATGTGGCAACAGTCCCCCTCTTTGAAAGCATCGACTCGATGCTCGTAAATAAAAAAAATCAAGGTATACACACGCAGATATAGAGAACCAAAAGAGGGAGAGTGCCAGTACTCGCAGCGCAAATGAGGAAGTTTCGTGAACGCTTGCGCCAAGTGCAAAAAGAAAAGGCATAAAAACACAGGAGAACACAAACAGCAGCAGCAACGCAAAGCCACGCCATGTCGTAGCACGTGAAACCACAAGGGCGACTGTGTGAAGTAAGGCTTCAGCCGAACGACATGCACGGTTTCGAACCGAAGCTGTCGACGAGAAGACGCTGCACCGTCCGGAAATACCTCGTAGGTAACATCTGTGACTCGTCTAAGAACCTTGTACGGTCCAAAATAACGGCTTAGGAGTTTTTTCGGATAAGCCTGGTCGCCGTACAGGGATCCACACCCACACTTGGTCCCCAGGGTGGTAGGTGACATTTCTATGGCGGAGGTTGTAACGTCGTGCGTCTGCATCTTGTTGGTGACTGGTGTTTATGCGAGCTAGCTGACGAGCTTCTTCGGCGTATTGAGTGTATTGCTCAGCATCTTGAGCAAGTTCATTGCTTTGGTCGCACGGAAGCATAGCATCGAGCATGGTTCGCACGTTGCGTCCGTAAACAAGTCGGAAAGGCGGAAATCGCGTTGTTTCTTGCGTTGCCGTATTGTAAGCAAACGTGATGTATGGAAGAATCTCGTCCCAGGTTCTATGTTGTATGTCCACGTACATTGACAGCATGTCCGCTATGGTCTTGTTAAGCCTCTCTGTCAGTCCATTGGATTGCGGATGATAAGCCGTTGTTTTTCGATGACTTGTGCAGCTCAGTTTAAAAATGTCCTCCATCATTCGTGCTGTAAACGACGTCGCTCTGTCCGTAATCACGCATGACGGGGCACCATGCCGTAGGACGATTTGGTGCACGAAGAACTGCGCGACTTCAGAGGCCGTGCCACGGGGTAACGTTTTTGTTTCAGCATAACGCGTAAGATAATCTGTCGCAACTATAATCCATTTGTTCCCAGAGGACGACAAAGGGAAGGGTCCGAGAAGGTCCATTACCACGAGGTCAAACGATGTCCGTGGTGGTGTGATTGGCTAGAGCAGGCCGGCGGGTTTCACAGGTGGAGTCTTGCGGCGCTGGCACTCACGGCAGCCTTTCACATATCGATGTACACTAGCTGATAGTCGCGGCCAGTAATACTGTTGGCGTACTCGGGCGAGAGTTCGCGAATAGCCCAAATGTCCTGACGTGGGCTCGTCGTGACACGCAAGGAGGATCTCATCACGCATGTCGGTAGGAACAACGAGTAGGAAGGCTTTGTCGCTACCACAGGCGTTTTTCTTGTAAAGAAGGCCTCTTCTTAGACAAAAAGAGGACAGTTCGCGAGCAATGTGTTGAGGGACCTGAGAGCTGCGGCCTTCCAGGGAATCAATGACTGGGCGTAATTCGTCGTCTGCCCGCTGCTTTGACATAAATTCGGAGTCGCTAACTGCTCCGAGAAAGGCATCTTCATCTTCGGAGCCCCTGACAGCGTTCCGCACAAGTGCTCGAGAAAGCACGTCGGCGCACGGCGACTATAGATGTCCAAATCAGCGTGCGCTGACTGAATCGCGACTGACGGCATCATTGTTTGTATCGGGACGTACGGCACTGTCTGGATCGGGACGTGTGGCACCGTCTGGATCGGGACGTGCGACACTGGCTGGATCGGGACGTGTGGCATTGTCTGGGTCGGGACTCCTTGACCAGAAAGAGGCATGGCAGATCGCAAGGCTTCGGCGTACGTACGACGGCGACTGTCAGTAGACACAGGAGCCGTTTCCGGATCAACCGACGTGGGCGGAAAACGATGGGCGTGCAGCACCTGCTGGACCTCGTCGCGGATGACACTGGTGATAGAACCAACATCGATTTGCCTTGTCCCGTACATCTTTTCCATTTCTTCCCGGACGACAGATCGAATGATCTTGCGAATCCATTCGGGGCTCTTGCTCCTAGGGGTGGCGAAAATTTCGGAAGTTGAGGCAGCATTCACTTGACGCTCAAACAGAGCAGACCGTTGGTGCAGTACTCGCTCCATTGTTGCCGCTTCAGTAAGGAACTCAGCAACAGTTTTGGGGAGACTACGCACCAAACCAGCAAAAAGTTGTTCCTTCACACCACGCATGAGGTGGCGCAACTTTTTTTCTTCTGCCATAGCAGGATCCGCTCGCTTGAACAGCCGTGTCATGTCCTTGACGTACATCGAGACGGTCTCGTTGGGCATCTGGATGCGTGCTTGTAGTGCACGCTCCGCCCGTTCGCGGCAGTTGGGACTCCAGGAGGCGACGCTGGAACTCGCGCGGAGATGTCAGAACATCATCCCTGATCAAAAACTACGTCTTGGCACCGTCTTTTAGGCAAGTGTACACGTTCCGGAGCTTCACGGCATCATCCCAGTAATTGATCGCTGCGACACGTTCGAACTCACTCAGCCAGTCATCAACATCTTCATGCTGCTCTCTGTGAAAGGGGCTAGGCATGAGCGGGTTATGGACGGTGCAGTAGATCGGCGTGGAAGGTGTCGGAGCTTGCATGGGATCTTGTGTCGAAGTCATAGTCGCTGCGTCAGTGGTTGGTGTCTCAGGCGGTAGGCCTCGTTGGCGGGGGCTTACTCTATGAACAGGAGTGTCCACGGGTGCAGGGCTTGTGTTCCAGCTGCTGGACGGGGTAGGGCATCGAGTGGATCGTGAGACGTTGTACCCAGCAACTCCACCAGTCTTGTCGCGTTTCTCTCGACAAACTTGATAAAAATGGGCTCGTTTAGTCGACTACCCAAGCAGGGGCTCAAAGAGATCGTCTTTGTCTTCTTTCACTATTCGATCTCACCCAAGCAAACCATGTGGCAATATGGTGGTTTTCGGGCGTTAAACCCCTCACATCAATCAGGAGCCCCACAACGACACTCGACGCCATTCTGCCAAACTCCAGTGATGAAGAAAACCTGAAAATGGCCAGCGGATTAGGGGGAGACAGAACAGGTCGCGGGATCGAATCGCGGCGGTGGCGACTGCGTTTCCGATGGAGGCGGAAATGTTGTAGGCCCGTGTACTCAGATTTGGGTGCACGTTAAAAAAGAACCCCAGGTGGTCTAAATTTCCGGAGCCCTGCACTATGGCGTCTCTCATAATCATATGCTGGTTTTGGGACGTTAAACCCCACAAATCAATCAATCAATTAGGGGGAGACAGAAAGTTAGGTGGGCAGATGAGATTAAGAAGTTTGCAGATATAAAGCGGCAGCAGCAAGCACATGACCCAGTTGACTGGCGGAACATGGGAGAGGCCTTTGTCCTTCAGTGGTCGTAGTCATGCTGCTGATCATAATGATTCCCCCTACCCCCCAGTTTTCAGTTTTAAGCATCAGGACGATGCTTTTTCAGAGGGGAGGGGGGCAATGCCACGTGCATTTTTTCTATACACTAATGTTACATTAGATTTTTGCCCACAAAGACTGTCTGAAGGCTCGGCGCAAACTGCACCTCATTGTTCTAAAAGGTTCACGGTCATTGCAGATCATGTTGAGATTACGCCCACTTCGTGCGCATTACAGTTTAATCTGGAAAAAATGATGTGGCTTTTAGCGCAGCTCAGTTTGAGCGTGAAGGAAAGATACTGTACAATCAAGAAGGGTAAAAAACAGACGACAGTGTGAGCGCTGACTTCCAATTCTTGTTTATTGCGTACCCTTACAACACATTACATAGCCTATTGTGCCCGTGACGCCACACACATGACAAAACCACACACGTGTGGCACAGCACATTATCAAAGAAACGTAGTAGTGATCTGATTACAAATTATCAATTTTATACTAATGCTTCACTGCACGCGCTCCAGAAAATTGAGCTCTTTTTGAGATAAAGCCACAGACGGCGTACTCACACACAGCTTTGCACATTTTGCGATAGTGTTCGGTTCAATAATTTCTTTCGTCAACTGGTTACGATTGCGGCCCAAGATGACACACTGATCAAAGCATGAAGTGCATCCACATGTCTTTCAATGCATAGGCAGAAAACCACCAGAAGAAAGCTTGTTTTTTACATTGCAAGAGTGCTCGCGCAAGTCTTCATTATCATGCCCCAACTCGCCCAGTCAGCAGCACTTATTAAGGAAGCTAAGTCGCCGCTAACGATAACGCTGAATGTTCGATGGGGAGTGTATAAATGCCGACACACTTTGCTGTTTGTCAGTTCGTCGGCGGCCGACCTTCTGCTAGTCGCTAGCAGTGCCACTGTGTTGCTGTAATCTGACTTTCGTTTTTTGTGGCCACAAGTTCGGCTGAATAAACAGTTTAACCTGAACACGCATGCTGCTTTGTTTGTCCACGTCACGACCACGGGACAATATTGTAGTGAGATATAATTTCAATCGGTGACCAGTAAAAGAGCGAGGGATTGTAGGATGCACCGTCTACTACCGGCTTCCGGTTCGAGAAGAGTAGACGACGGCGAACCGCTTGGCCGCAAGCCTATGATTATTCGAGATTCACGCGTGGTCGCCCGTTTATCTTCGTCCTGATAAATCATGGTCGGTTGTTCAGCCGTTGGCTGCTCCAACTCGAGCATGAAAGGCAAACGGCATGTATCGATTCCCCTGGAACGTAGAAAGAAAAATGAGGTGGGCCGCGGCTCTGAAGAGAGCCAGAGTGACAGGTAGCCTTTGAGTACGTAACGTTGAAGCCATAGTGTGCGAAAACCATTTTATCACAGGTACGTGTGTAATAGTTGAAAAAAAATTGAGAAATAAATTGTCGCGTAAGCGCCTAGCAAATATAGTATGGGAACGCACGAATGAAATCGACTTGCCAGACAAGATGAGCGCCAGCCATTGCACTTATATATATGACAAAAAACACAAAAGCTTCACTCAAGAGTATGCTTACACGAAGCGCTGGACGAGTCTATTTGCGTTATTTTGGTCAAACTGTGCGCACGACGGCACCCAAAGGAAGAAGTGCGTTAAAAAAGTGGAAGGTTTCAATTATTCGGTGCCGTCTATGTCTGACTCTATCGTTTATGTGCCACCGTGCCGCGCAGTTCCATCAAGATCAGCGTTTAAATAAGCATCTGGCTTCGAATAAGAAATACATCTTATAAGGCGCCGAAGGCTAGAAAAAAAAGATTTTTCAACGCACTCAATAAGTGCTGCGCTTCATGCCGATCGACCGACGATGTCGGCCGAAGCAGCGATCCTGAAATGAACTCTTAGCACACTGCCACAGTCATCCCCATCCCCAGAGATCTTTAAAATAGTGATTTTTTTATCAGCAGTAACGTATGATACAATAAAAACTGTTTTCTCTACCGACTGATCTGCTAGCCAAACTGACAGTATACCCCCGCACAGCATAAAAGCATTGCAGATCATTTTATTACGATAAAAAAGTTTCCTTGCCGTTCATGGCTTTCGTAGCTTGTTATCGTCACAGTCAAGGTTAGCAAAAACAAAAACTAACTTCTACAGCATTGACATTGCACGGAGAGGTGATTTTTTTCAACATATCTGTACAAAAATGCACGCGTGCCGCTGCTAACCCGTGTGGTGCATCGAACCGGAAGCCCTCGTATCCCACAGTTCCCTGCGATTGCCCATTTTACCGGTCATGTATTGATGATTGATATGTGAAGTTTAACGTCCCAAAACCAACATATGATTATCACAGACGCCGTAGTAGAGGGCTCCGGAAATTTTGACCTCCCGAGGTTCTTCAACGTGCACCCAAATCTGAGCAAACGGGCCAATATCATATTCGCCTCCATCAAAAATGCAGTTGCCGCAGCTGGTATTCAATACCAAGACCTGCGGGTCAGCAGCCGAGTACCTTATCCACTAGATCACCACGGCGGGGCCGTAACATATAATTTCATCTAAGATTTCTGAGCATTGAGAATAAGAAAAAAATAACATGTCCTTTATCTTTTATCAAGACGATAAGATAGGCTGGGAGAATCTTGACTACCTCCGAAACCCCAGGTGTACACTACGGCGATAATAGATAGGTGCACATGAACAGCCTTAGTAAAAGGGCAGACAATTAGCAAGTGAGAAAGAATTAGATGTAAAAGCAAGATTTTTTTTGTCAATTTCACTAGAAGTAGTTCTTATTTAAAGACCACATTTCACCAAGTTACGGTGCAACATTAAACGCTGAATTTCGAAGAATGAATCTGAAAAAAAAAAACACCGATAAACGTAATTTTTTTCTCAAAAAATGAACTCCAAGAAACACCTTCCAAATTTCTAGAAAAATAAACTCCGAAAACAAGGAACCACATGAACCATCGAAACACTAATTCTTATTGGAATGTTACTGCGCAGGTACTGCTGGTTCGTGTACCGAGAACCAACGTGTATCTGCACAGCTCCACCGCCCAAGAATGTCGAGTTCATGGCGGCAGTGGGCGAAGACTGGGACTGCGTTCCCGTGGGCGCTTCATACTCCTGCGCCACCGTCGACAAATAGGGACGCACCCGTCGCAAGCCTCACCACAAAGCCGCCTTCACTTGCACCTTTCCTTCTCTTTGACGTTCTGCACTGCACCTTCGAAGTGTGGTCATCGCGTGTAAATGGTCTTGACCTACACGTGACTGCAGACGTCGTGACGTGACTGCTTACTCAGCATTTGTGAAGATTGTCACTTCATACCTCTTGCGAAGGGTTTCAATCGAGTAGATTGTCCTGACTACTAGAAATAGTGTACGATATATCGGCAAATGTATGGTGCTATTTTAGACGCATGTTGAGAAGTGGCATGTACAACGTTGTGGTCATACGAGACGTTGTTCTTTCAAGTGGCGTTCTTTACTTCATACAGTCATTGATAAAGTAATCTGAAATAATTCAACGCGAGCTGCACTGCCTCATTTCAAACTGTAACAATGTGTATAATGTGTTTTCACGAAAGGCAGTACTGTAGGAAAAAAGCAAAGATTCTACTTTCCGTAGCTGAAAGAATGTCAGTACTGTGCGGTTGTTCTCTTGATTACAAGCCGCAAGTGTAACGTGATAAGTATAGCTTCACCCTTGCAAACATGAATCGTTAAGATGCACATACTTTTTATACTGAATTTAAATAATGGCTCATGTACATGTGTGACAACTGAATGAATACAACTGAGCTTCATTCATATGTTTGATGTTCTCACATGTAAAGTCTCGGTGGAAGAGCACATCGCATACTTATTCATTTATTTATCATAGTACCCACAGCGCCCAAGGGCATTACAGTGGGGGGGGGGGGGGGGTAGAGAGAGAATACAAAATTTCAACACTGAATACAGACACTTACATTTATGCAACACAATAATAACGCAGTTCATAGTCAACTATACGCAGCGGCACGTGGGAGTAGACAATACAAAGCAGATTCACAGTATAGTTTCGTCCCTACATATCCTCGCGAGTACGCTACTATAGACCCTGAAATAATCTTGAAAATACTTCATGTGAAGTAACCTCTGCCACTTCAGAAGGCAACCTATTCCACCGTGCTATCGTCCTGGGAAGAATGACATTTTAAATGCGGCAGTGTGGCAGCTTGTTTCCCTTATCTTATTGACATGATCTAGTCGCTGTGAAACGTTGTCCGGTTTTCAA
The DNA here is from genome assembly GCF_043290135.1 of Rhipicephalus microplus. NCBI lineage: Eukaryota > Metazoa > Arthropoda > Arachnida > Ixodida > Ixodidae > Rhipicephalus > Rhipicephalus microplus. The sequence goes on along the minus strand of NC_134700.1, from coordinate 82,477,794 downwards.
AAATTTCGTGAGGGTTCCAGACCTGTACGGCTATCACATATGTTGTGAAAAAGTTTCCACCTCAAATATTCCCTTCGCTTGTCTAGAAGTTCCCAAACAAGCTTTTCTTTTGCTTTTGAAACACTGAAATTTCTGGTAAAATCAGATCAGACAACCAAACAGCCATGATTTGAATTCTTTTTAAATTGGACACATCACATGCCTTCCACGGATCCCACACAGCACGAGCGTAATCTAAGACAGATCGAATGTTCGTCATATATAGTTGAATTTTGGCCTCAAATGGTAACTTACTTGCGTTTCTGCGCAGGAAACCTAACAAACGTCCTGCTTTACTTTTGACGTGTTTGATGTGACGACTCCAGGAAAGACCCGGTTTAAAATATACACTGAGATGCTTATGTTCACGAACTGTTAGCAGCCTGGTTGAATTTACAGTGTAAAAAAAGTCATGTTGTGCCTTTTTTCTAGTGAAACACGTATGCAGTTTTTTTTTTTGCAATAATGAACATACGCCACTTCCACATCATTCAGAAACTGCATCAAGATCATTTTGAATATAGTGCAATCATTGGAGGTATATATAAGCCTGTACAAAACACAGTCGTCGGCAAATAGTTTGATATGCGATGAAATACCGGAACAAAGGTCATTTGTGTAGATGAAGAACAATAGCGGACCCAAGACTGACCCTTGAGGCACTCTAGAGCACACATTAACTTTCCGGGATGCCTTACTATTGATAACATTTTGCCTTCCTACATTTAAATACTTGCTTATCCAGTTCACAACCATATCGTTCACTTTATACATTTTTAGTTTTTCAATCATTGAATAGTGGGGTACGACGTCGAATGCTTTTTTTATCTAGAAAAAAGCAATCCACAGAGAAACCCTTATCTAAAGCAGAGGATAAGTCATGTGTAATTTCAAGTAACTGTGTTGTGCAGAAAGAACGACTACGAAAGCCGTGCTGCTGAGGAATACGTAAAGAATACGTGTTCATATGAGTCATTATCTTGGTAGACAGAACATGTTTATGTATTTTATATGTGAAACGGGGTTTGTTGGCGTAAGTAGTACTTGCACAGCAGGTCTATTGATGCGGGAAAACGAGTGGCAGCAACCAACGCAGGAATCACAACGCTCGGGAGAACAGCTCGCGCTCGGCTTCTCTCGCTAAAGGAGTGACCCACTGTGGCACATAATCTCTTCTTCCTCTCTACAATACCCCGGTGACGAAGATGAGCCATCCTGGAGAGTCAAGGTGACGAGATTAGGAGTGGGTCGTGATAGGGCTTGAGACGACTCACGTGGACCGTCTCACGACCAAGGTATCGCCTGTCTGTAGATGGCGTGACCGGCTCGATCACGTATGTGACAGGAGATCGACGTTTGACGACGCGATAAGGACCATGAAACTTGGGGGCAAACTTAGAGGACAGACCTGGGGAGTGGAAGGGCAGTCGGGACCAGACGAGCGAGCCCACGGCGAAAGTCTCGACTTGCTGGTCGCGGTCGTAGTGGTCTTTTTCGAGGGCTTGCTTGTCCGATGTGAGTGATCGGGCCAACTGACGACACTCTTCAGCGTGCTGCACAATTTCAGAAAGAGGGTTGAACTCAGAAATGTCGGGACGATACGGCAAAATGGTATCATGAATGGAGCATGGCTCACGCCCATATAGAAGAAAGAAAGGCGAGAAGCCTGTGGCTGACTGCGTCGCGGTGTTGTAGGCATAGGTCACTAAAGAGAGAGAGAGAGAGAGAGAGAGAAAAACTTTATTAAAAAGCCAGTCAATCGTTCAGGCATGGCCCGTCGCCCCTAGCTGTCGGCCGGAATCCCTTGGGACGCGGCAGCAGCAAGGGCTTGACTGATGATGTCGCGCTGGACGTTGGGATCTGGGCTGCAGAGCAGGGCCTCCCAGAATTCTACAGTGTGAGAACCATCGTTTTGACTTCGACATGTCCACACCATGTGGACCAAATTTGCTACCTCATCACAAAATTTACACTGGGACTGGAAAACTGCGGGGTGCCACTTGCTGTAAAGTGCGGAGTTTCGAAAAACCCCGGTCTGTAACTTTCGCCACAAAACCTCGTTTTTCTTACTTAGTGAGTTGTCCGCTCTCGGGTATACTTGCCGATTCAGCCTGTAGTGTGCGACGATTTCATGGTATGTGCGCATATACTCGCTTCTTTGTTCGGTAACTTGGGAGGTCACAAAAGGGAGAGTGACATACCAGTTTGATTGGTCGGAATTGACATACATGGTGAGCATGTCTCCTAGCGTTCGGTTGAAGCGCTCAGTTAGACCATTGGTCTGCGGGTGGTAGCCTGTAGAGGTGCGGTGCACCGTGCGACATGCCTTAAGGAGTTGTTGGACAACTCGGATAAAAAGACGCGCCCTCGATCACTTAGTAGTCCACGTGGTGCCCCGTCACGCAGTATGAAGCGTCGCAAAACGAAATTGGCTACGTCACGTGACCAGCCATAGATAGTGGATCGATACCAACGTGGTCGAAAGGGCGCGCCGGACACGGTAGAGGCTGTAATAATCCGGGTGAATGGGCCGCTGTCTTTCGTCGTTGGCATAATGAACAGGATCGAATGTATTTTTGTACAAATGTGTACATACCACCCCAGTAGTAACGCTGGTGGATCCGCTGATATGTGTTTAACACACCAGCGTGAGCATGTTGTGGGTGGGCATGAAAATACGCACAGACACCAGATCGCATGTGGCGGGGTGTAACCAAGAGCCATTTAGGACCATCCGCGTGCCAGTTTCTGCGGTATAGTTGCACGTCCCGTATCACGGATTGTGTGGCTTGGCGGCGAAGAGCGCGTGGCCATGGGTGCGCAGACGTTGAAGAGTCGGAAAGAATGTTAAGGAGAGATGTTATCATGGGTCTTTCCGCTGTTCAGACGACATGCTTGAGACGGAAATGGGAGCAATGGAGGAGTTGGCGTCCGATTGCCGGTCTGCGCTGGATCTCACTGGTGATCGTGAGAGGGCGTCCGCATCAGAGTGTTTTCGTCCTGAGCGGTAGACGACACGAATGTCGAATTCTTGTAGGCGAAGAGCTTAACGTCCAAGGTGACCTGAAGGATCTTTTAGCGACGCCAACCAACAAAGTGCGTGGTGATCGGTCACAACGTCGAAACTCTGGCCGTACAAGTAAGGACGAAGCTTGCTTAACGCCCAAACGATTGCGAGGCATTCTTTTTCAGTTACTGAGTAGTTCATCTCCGCTTTCGTGAGTGCGCGGCTTGCGTATGCGACGACGTATTCTAGAATACCGGGCTTTCATTGCGCGAGTACTGCTCCCAGGCCAACGCCACTGGCATCTGTGTGCACTTCAGTAGGGGCACTTGGGTCGTAATGGCGTAGAATTGGCGGGAACGTAAGCAGGCAGCGCAGTGTAAGGAAAGCTTCGTCACATGCCGGTGTCCAGTTAGAAAGATTAGCTGGACCGTTCAGTAGTTGTGTAAGTGGGGCTATTATTGATGCAAAGTTGTGGACTAAACGGCGAAAATACGAGCACAAGCTGATGAAGCTCCTAAGTTATTTGAGTAAAGTTTGTCTGGGTCGGGGCAAATTTCATTCTTTGACAAAACGTGACCAAGTATAGTAAGTTGGCGAGCCCCGACGTGGCACTTCTTTAGGTTAAGCTGGAGGTTTGCCCTGAAGAATTATGCGCAGACGGTCGACGTGGGTAGGGAAATCAGGAGAGAATACGACAACATCATCAAGGTAACACAAGCAAATCTTCCATTTAAGGCCGCGTAAAATGTTGTTCATCATTCGTTCAAACGTTGCAGGTGCATTGCACAGACCGAATGGCATAACAATGAATTCGTATAGGCGATCCGGCGTAACGAACGCTGTTTTGGGACGGTCACACTCTGCCATCGGAACCTGCCAGTAACCTGAACGTAAGTCCAGCGAAGAAAAGAATTCGGCACCTTGTAGGCAATCGATAGCGTCGTCGATGCGGGGAAGAGGGCATACATCTTTCCGTGTAATTTTGTTCAGTCGCCGGTAGTCGACACAAAATCTAATCGAACCGTCTTTTTTCTTCACTAGCACAACAGGTGAAGACCAGGGGCTAGAAGATGGTTTGATGACACCGCGCTGAAGCATATAATCCACCTGCTCTGCAATTACACTTCGTTCCTTGGGTGATACGCGGTAGGGGCGTTGCCGCAAAGGAGGGTGCGTTCAAGTGTAGATTGTGTGAGCGACGGTGTTAGTTTGACTCAGTGCCTTTTGAGTAAGGTCAAATGAATCTCGGAATTAATGCAGAAGGGTTATTAGCTGATCCCGTGATCCGGAGGAATCTTGCTGTCGATGGAACGATTGAAGATATCCGAGGAGTAGTCATCCCGCGTAAAAAGAGGAGTAACAGCGTTCAGTTGAAGTTGGTGGCCAGGGTCGTGGGACTCAACAGGCGCAATAACGTTGTCATCAACAGGATAAACATAGCCCAGAGTTTCGTGAGCTCTTAAGGTGAGAGGGCATGAGCTAGGATTGTAAACGACAATTCCGGAAGTACCTTGGTGAGGTGGCAGAACGGCGTACGGCAGAGGCGTACCGTGGCAGCGACTGAAAACGTCAGATGGGGAGAACACAACAGTAGAGCCGGACAATTCACTGCGATTGACGGGGACAACGATGGCACTAAGATGAGGAACATCAACGTCGGAAGCAACACGAAGCTTGCCAAGGTGAGTGCGCTCATTGTCGGTAGATGGCGCATCTGAAAACACAGAAAATTCCATCTGAGTGTGAGCGCAGTCAATTACGGCGTGGTGGCGCGACAAAAAATCCCATCCAAGTAACACGTCATGGGAACAAGTGGTCAACACGAGAAACTCGATGTGGTACAGGACGTCCTGAATGTTTCCTTTCGCCGTACATGCTCCGACTGGTCGAATTGGTTGCGCACTCGCGGTATTTAGCAAAACGTCGGAAGGCGGCGTCGTTACTTTTGGTATCGAACGGCAGAGTTTCTGACTCATCACAGATAAGGCGACACCAGTATCAACAAGCGCAAGAGTTCGTAGGCCTTCAACAAACACTTCCAGAACGTTTGTGGGGACTGGCGAGGACTTGTACAATTCGACGATTTCGCAGCTTGTGCCTCCGGAGCTGCGGCAGTCAGTTTTCCGTCTCTACGGGGTTCGGTCGGCGACGCAGAGGGGACGGAGAACGGTAGCGACGTGGTGAGGATGAGCGACGGGGACCAAATGGTCGGTAGTCGGCAGCAGGGTGGTGGTCTGGTTCGGTTGGTGACGGGTCGCGTTCCACTGATTGTCGGTCGCATTGACGTGGCAGTTCTCGTTGCGCGTTGTACGGGGCCGGTAAAGAGTAGTCAGGGTACCTCGGAGCTGCAGTCGGGCCCGTTGCGAAGCGCCGGCGACAAAAGCGCACCACGTGACCTGGATATCCGCATGCGTAACAGATCGGGCGATTGTCAACTGTGCGCCAAGGGTTTCCGTTATAGCGCTGTTGTGTTGCTCGAAAGGGCGTCGTTGATACTCGTACAGGCTGGGGAGTCGGCCCAAGCGGAGGTCGTGGTGGAGTAGGAGCAACAGCAGCGTAACTCCATGGCGCGGTGACGGGTGCTGTCTGAGAGGCGGATGGCAGTGCCTCAGAGACCTGCGCCTGTATTACCTGCCTGATGGCGGGCGCGAGACGCTCAGAAGAGAGTTCCGTTGCCAGTAGATACGACAGGCACGAAAGTTGTCGGGCCATCTCCTCGCGCACATATGGTTTGATTTCCGACATGATTATGCTGTGGTCTCCACCCAGGGTCAATGCCGCGAGAGTTTCATCGGTAGCCGCTGGCCGCCGAGTCATGACCCGTTGTTCGCACAACTCCTCGAAGCTCTGGCAAAGAGTGGCGAGTTCGGACACGGTACGTGGGCCCTTGGCCAGCAGCATCTGGAAGGCGTCGTCCTCTATCCGCTTCAAAATGTGTTTGATCTTGTCTGCCTCGATCACTGAAGGGTCAAGGCACTTGCACAAGTCGAGCACATCCTCGATGTAGCTTGTGAAGCTTTCCCCCAGAAGCTGTGCGCGTCTCCGTAGGCGCTGCTCGGCACGAAGCTTGCGTACCTTGGGGCGACCAAACACATCGGTAATGCGTAGCTTAAAAGCACCCCAAGTGGCGAATTCCGAGTGGTGGTTGTTAAACCAGAGACTCGCTACCTCATTCAGGTAGAAGGGTACATAGTGCAGCATCGAAGGCTCGTCCCACTTGTTGCTTGCGCCTACCTTTTCAATTGTCGACAGCCAATCTTCTACGTCTTGCTCATCAGTACCGTCGAAAAAAGGTGGATCGCGCACGCGTAGCGCAGTGGGCACGATGACCATCGGAGGCTGGGTCGTACCTTGCTGGGTGTTTTCTTCAGCCATGTCTGGGATGGCAGGTAGTTTCAGGTTGCGGAGTTTCAGGTTGAATTACCCCGGCACCTCCACCACTGTGAAACGGGGTTTATTGGCGTAAGTAGTACTTGCACTGCAGGTCTATTGATGCGGAAAGCGGGCGGCAGCAACCGACGCAGCAATCAACGCTCGGGAGAATAGCTCGCGCTCGGCTCCTCTCGCTAAAGGCATGACCCACTGCGGCACATAATCTTCTTCCTCTCTACACATTCAGCACTTGTGAGTGAAATTGGCCTATAATTTAAAACACTAGTGGCCTCTAATTTAAATCACTAAAAAACAAGTTCGTTTGAAGAAGAGAACCCGTAAGCCATGAACGACCCCGGACTTGCTCAGCAAAATTAAACATGAAAGTGAACTTTATCACAAATTTCTTTTGAATAAAAATACTGACATTTTAAAAGAATATAAAACATACAGAAATAGACTAAATAAGGAAATCAGTAAGCGCAGATTGCGCTACATATATACCGAAATAGAAACCAGTGCAGATAAGACTCACGCCTTATGGACGAAGCTGAACTTATTTTTGAACCGTGGTACAACACGGGCAAGTGCGGAGAATCTGGTTATAAATTGGCGTAGCGTATCAGGAGCTGAACTTGCAAATATATTCAATGACCACTTAGTCAATATTATGCATAATGAAATGTCTAGTGATTCTATTCAATTTCCATCACGTCCAAATTCATCATCCATATATTTTTGAGCCTGTAGTGGACGAAGATGTTTATTCCGTATTTGCAAAGCTGGGAAATATTTCATTTCGTGATTTTGATGGTATGCGATTAGACCCATTAAATATGCGCTAGATATTCTTGTTCCTTATATCACTCACGTATTGAATCTCTGATTTTCAAGTGCAACGTTTCCCGAAAGAATGCAGATAGCAAAATTCAGTGTTTTGTTTAAAAAGGCGACAAACATGATATTCAAAACTACAGACCCATATCTATTCTTCCGGTGTTTTCGAAAGGGTTAGAAAAGCTTATGCTCCGTCAACTGTACCAATTCTCAGAAAAACACAACGTGATTTCCCCAACTGAGTTTGGTTTCAGGAAACATCGATCCACGGAAATGGCATTATTAGAACAAAAAGAGTACATATTATCTGAATTTGAAAACAAAGGTGCTGTTCTCGGTATGTTTGTTGATTTTAGTAAAGCCTTCGACAACATTCAGCATTCCACGTTGTTTGAAAAGTTACAGTGCTATGGAATTCGTGGTCATGCACTAGACCTAATAAAAAGTTACCTTAAATGTCGCTTGAAATAGAGAGAAAATTCTCAGAGCTGAAGCCTATTACTAAGGGTATACCTCAGGGAAGCACCCTTGGGCCCCTTCTTTTTATAGCCTATATAAATGATTTGACTCGTATTTATCAAGATTCTAAATACATTTTATATGCCGATGATGTCAGCATGTTCTTTCAGCTGAAAATAATATCACGCTTGAGGAAAAACTGAAACAGTTTCTTGTGAAACTAAAGCCCTGGTCATGCTGTAATAATTTAAACATAAACACTAGTAAAACAAAGGCGGTACTGTTCCGACCTCAAAATAAGCCCTTTAATGAAAACATACATCTCAAGTACGGTGATACTTATATTGAACTAGTAAATAGTATAAAAATTCTTGAAGTTACATTTTGGAGCAATATGCTTTGGAGCGAACACATTGACAGTGGGCTGGGTCCGTTATCTCGCGAGTGGGTATGGTGTACAGTGGCAAAACTGTGCTACCATACAAGGTAAAACCCTTACTTTATAAATCACTTTGCTATCCACATCTTATCTATTGTTTCTTCGTATCGGGGACTACACCTTACACGAGCTTCCAAAAACTGTACCTGATGCAAATGAAGTATATTAGAATCATTTTTAACTTGCCATATGATGCTCATACAAGCAAATTGTTTCAACAGGCTGGAATACTACCGGTACATCGTCTCTACAATTTTAAGTTAGCATTGGCAATCAGGCGTGAATTGAAAAAAAGTCGACATTTTTTGTCTGACCTCTCATAACTGCAGCGAAATATTACATTGTTTGAAACACGAAATAAAGAAACATGGAAAATAAGAACTTCTAGAACAAACTACTCCACTGATAAGTTATCCTACATAGTTCCTACGTTACTTAATAAATATGTGAAAGCTGGCATAGATTGTTCACACTGTACACATATTCAATTGCGCGATATACACAAATTTATTTCTTAAGATTTCTCTGCAGTTGCTGTATTATCACGTTTGCTATTTTTATTTTTGAAATGCGAAGTTGATTTTTATATTTTTATTTTTTATTTATTTATCTCTTTGGTGTTGTTATTGTTGTTGACTTCACATTGCTGATTGTTTGCCACTACTGTCGTCCTAAAAGGTAGCTGTGGGCCTTTCTCAAGCTGCCTCTTTTGGAGAGCACCTTTTACCTGCAGCTGTCCTTCATCAAACTATTGATGAGAAATAAACATTATTATTATTATTATTATTATTATTATTATTATTATTATTATTATTATTATTATTATTATTATTATTATTATTATTACTATTATTATTATTATTATTATTATTAATATTATTATTATTATTATTATTATTATTATTATTATTATTATTATTATTATTATTATTATTATTATTATTATTATTATTATTATTATTATTATTATTATTATTTCACGGTCCACTCTTGTGAACGGGCACTACGTTGGCAAGTTTCCAGTCATCAGGTAATAAAGATTCTTCTAAAGACTTAGTGAAAATGACACACAGATATTTAGACACTTCGCGTGGGCACAAAGAAAGCAATGCAGGTGACAAATCTCCGGCCCTGTGGCTTTAGAGGCATTCATAGATTTAATAAAAGCCTCTGTTTCATGCTGCCCAATCACAATATCGCTCATTGTTTCCGCCACCACCTCAGAGGACTGTGCGAAAGTGTCAGTGATATTAACCCGAGGAGTATACAAAGTATACAAAGAACTTAAAAAAATGAGATAAGGCACTCAGCTTTATCTACATCATTATTGATAGTGGTGTTGTTGTCATCAATAGCTGGAATCGATAAGACGTCTTTGCTGGTTGACTTAAAGAATTTTCACAGTTCCTTAGGGCACTTCCTTATGCGCAGGTGAAACGTATGAGAGATTTTATCTTTAGCTGTTTTCAGGGCTCCTTTCATATCAACTGTTTTTTCTCTAAGTTTCTCTCTCATATTTAACGAAGGGTTTTTCTTATAAGGAGAGTAAACACGCGCACGTTGCTTGGCCCTGCGTTTAACGTCACGTGAATACCATGGTTTGCTTTTGCTGCGCCTGGCAGTTAGAAACCATAAAGGCGCATGCTTTTCGCGCAGTTCCAGCATTTTCCCTTTAAATATTTGCCACAACTCCTCAACATTCATAAATTCCACCTGCGTTAAAGCGAGGGCTATATCAGAGATACATGCTTTCTCATAGCTGAAAATTCGACGGGCGTTACCGTTCGGAATTTCGGCGTAATCCAAATTCATATCGCACAGAACAGCGTCATGATCACTTATGCCCGGCAGCGCTAATGTTGATCGCGCCGACTCAGGCGCATCGGTAAAAAGCAAATCTAAAACCTTTTGTGGGCTTCAGAACAAGCTGTGTTAACCCAAAGAGGCCACACGACCTTAGCAGTTCTTTCGTTGACTGACTGCAAACACTAGAAATGAAATCTGCCTGTTACGAATCGATGTCTAGAAGATTGAAATCTCCACCAGTAAATAATTAATCACTGTCCACGTTTTCAATTGCGTTGCTAAGTTCCTCAAAAACGTTATTCTTACTCCCTAGTGGACGATAGAACGAACATACCAATGCTAAGCGGCCATTTTTCAATCTAGTCTTTACCCATGACATTTCGCTTCCAATGCACTCAATATATGTTATCTGGGAACAAATTGTCGCATCTACTAAAACAAACACTCCGCCGCCAAAGCAATTTTGATCCCTGCGATAGCAAACATAACCACTTAGAAATACTTCTTCATCAGCAATATCTGCATGAAGCCAGGATTCTGATCCAAGAATGATAGTCGGACTAGTCATTTCAACACAGTTCAAAAATTCATTACTTTTATTGTGACAAGTTCTGCAATTCACAATTAGAAAGGAAATAACCGACCCATTTGCTTTTGAACCCTGTTAATCCGCCCGCACGACCTGGTGCAGGGCAGCATTGTAGATATACTTTAATAATATAAATAGTCGTGAACTTAAGTTTTATTTGTCAGTTTCGTCTTGATTCTTCTTCGCGTAATCCCATAGGCGTTTACGCGTTCTGCGTACGTTCTCCGAAAAGTCTTCTGATATGCTAATAGATGTGCCTTTTAATTTCCTAGCATTAGAAAGTACTAACTGCTTGTCTTTGCACGAGAGAAACTTCACAATTATTGGCCTCTTTTTGTTCGGACTCTACCTTCCAAGACAATGTGCTCTGTCTATAAAAACTTTATCACAGTGTAGTTTTGTTTCATAAATTTCAGTTATGTACTTCTCAACTTTTTCATATGTTTCGTGCTCTTGGTCATCTGGCACACCATAAAATATTAGGTTTCACCTCCTACTATGGTTTTCAAGTTCATAAACCTTGTCAACTAGTGACCTTATCTAAGCCTGTTGCTCTTCACACGACTGTTTGACTTCCGTTACCTACTCATACGTTCGTTCAGGCTAGAAACGGCAGACTTGCTTTCGGCTTGATGTTTCTCAATAGTACCCAGTTTTTTCTTATTTTATTTTTGGCCTTCAACTAGCTGTTTAAGAATCGTATCATCGGGACTGGGGTTAGTCTCAACATCCCCCCATATGAGTGACAATAAGAAGTAAAATGCAAAACAGCACAGTGGCTTGAGCCGATAGCGTCTACAATATATGAGTAGCGAATGACACGTATAGGCCCTTAAACTATCGAAAAGCACAGGGGTGGCACCGGCAAAATAAAAAAAAAATGTATTGAGTACCGCATGTGGCGTTCATATATCCTCTACGAAAATGGTGATGTCCTGGCAATGTACTGTCTGTTTCCTACTAATGTCCTACAGGACCTTTATGGTTCCTCATCCCATACGTTGCCTGCAGGACACTACTTTATGTTTACGAACGCCTTCCTCTTCCTGTGGAAGGATTCCTTCTCGATACTTCTGGGATGTGTCCTTTATTTTTACTGCAGGGTGTTACCTGGCAGTTAACTATATGTTACCCGCAAGTGCATCTGGTTCTTATAGTTGTTACATTTACCATGGTGCCATGGCCAAGGAGGTATATATATATATATATATATATATATATATATATATATATATATATATATATATATATATATATATATATATATATATATATATATATTGTACGCGACTGCCTCAAATCTTCCAAGTTTTGTTTTATTTCTTTCTTTTTGCGTCTGTTGTGCCGTGCGAGTGTCCGTTGGTCACTCGAGGGGGGCCGTCCTGCTTGTTTACGGGCAACAGCGATCGGCGAGCCTCCCAGACCTGCGGGCGCCGGGTCAGCACAAAGGCGGCGGCCCGCTTTAATGCACCTTGCCAGTTCGAGTGCAAGAAGATGGAAACATGCCGCTTTGTGCATCCGTGGCCTGTGGGACGTTCGACTCTGTTTCCCCGAATGGCGAAGCGACGGACTTCCCCCCCTGGCTTCGTGGAACAATTTGTGCACGTGCTTGTGTGTGTGTGTGTGTGTGTGTGTGGTGCGTGCGCGTTTGTGTCAGCGTGCGCGTATGTGTGCTCGGATCTGTGGTCGAGAGAGGAGAGCGAGAAAGCGCGGGAAGAGCCAGAGACGCAGCGAGAACGGCGAACGAACAAGAGTCTGCGAATTGCGAGCGACTTGAGCGGTTGTGCGTTGTGCGATGTGCGGAATTGAACGGTTGCGCGAGTAATAATTGTAACCTAGTTTTTTTAATTGAATACAGCCTTCTTTTGTTTACATTTTCTTAACAGTGCGTGAGTTGTGTGTTGTGTCTTCTATCAATTTTCACCTTTTTTACGGCCATACCGGCGACACCCTAAATTTTACCAAAAGCGGGATAGAGGACGCTAACATTCATCAGAAGTGGGATTTGACCGATTTTAGAAAACGTTCGGAACGAGTTTGAAAAATCTTAGCGAGGAGTGCGATTGCATCAGTGCGAGAACAAAGCAATGGTGGACTTCTAGTGAGCGTGGACTTCCAGAGAGCTAACATCAGCCATGCTGGACGGATCATCGCCGGGGGAGAGTGGTCAGCGTGATGACGACGACTGTGCTGGGCTCACCAAGCGGGAACTTTTTGACGCTTTGCGCGAGAAAGACCGCTTGTTGGCGGACCTGCTGCGGAGGCTGCCTCAGCCGGAGTCGTCGGGGGCTCCACACCAGGCGGTCATCAACACGTTTCAGGTGATGCCCGATTTGAGCAGAAATATTCCAGACTTTTCCGGTGATGGTTGCGCGTCAGCAGCCCGGGAATGGATGGAAAGTTTGCGCCAGACGGCTACGCTTCACCGGTGGCCAACGCCATTCCTGCTCGAAACTGCCAAGTGTCACCTGGTCGGCGCCGCAAAAGATTGGTACCGTTCGAGAGCTGCCGAAATTTCATCGTGGGACGATTTCGAGCGGATGTTCGGGCGGACTTTCTACAGCCAGACACGGGCGGCGGAGCGATGGAGGCGTATGCAAGAGCGAATGCAGCAGCGAAATGAGAACACGGCTGCGTACTTCCACGAGAAGGTGCGCCTTTGAAGAGAGGCGCATTTAGATTTCTGTGATACGAGGGAGCAGGTGCTGATCGGTCTTCGATCGCGGGAGTTATGCACGATGCTTCTTGGAAGGTCGCACGAAGACGCGGATGACCTGTTGCACGACATTCAGGAATTTGAGAGGATCGACCGTGAGCGACGGGAACGCTTCGGGACAGCGGCTGAGCGAAGAGCGACAAGCGATGCAGCTCGTATGCAACCTGCACCCAAGGCACCGCTGCAGGGAGCGTCCGGGTACGACAGGCGGGACCAGCGACCACCTATCACAAATCAGTACGGTGAGCGAAAATGTTATAATTGTTTTGAATTCGGACACATCTCGCGGGATTGCCCAGAGGAAAGACGAATAGAAAAATGTCTTAAATGTGGGAAGACTGGGCATACCCAAAAACACTGCCAAGCAAAAGGCCCCATAAATGAGACCAACGCTGTCTCTAGAGAGAAAATTGACCCTGGCGTGCTTTTGAAGCACGTTAAATGGAATGGCAATGAGGCTTTGATTGGCATGATAGACACAGGCAGTTCCGGTTGCTTACTGCGCGAATCAGCGGCGGTGCGGTGCGGAGCGGTAGTGCTGGAAGATGCGACAGCTCTGTATGGTTTCGGCAGCCAGAGAGTTCCAGCTGCTCGTGCGATTGGCAGGTGCCGGGCCGACTTGCTGATAGATGGCGTCGTTGGCAAGAACATACAGATACTTGTTGTACCCGACGAGGTCCAGTCGGTCGATTTGCTCGTCGGTCGCACGTTTACCGAGCTGCCATATGTGACCTACGCTAAGCTGGGCGACAGCTTGCAATTTTGGCATAGAGACGAGTGCCCATTCTCACATCTCGAACCCTTCGCTTCATGTCCGAAATTGCGTTTGAAAACTGCTGAAGAGACCCCACTGAAGGCCAATGTTATAAATTGGGTGAGACTGTCATCGCAGTCTAACGTCACTGGTGCAGTGCTATTCAACAACTGTGGGTGCGAAATTCTTGTTGACATGGAGGACGGAGAGGTTACTGTGCCGGTGTTTACGAGCGGAAATGATGACGTGGTTCGACGTAAAGGACGAAGACTTGGCCACGCGACAGAGGTGGACATCCCGGGTTGCGAGATGAAGGAAATAAATGAGTGCAGAGAGGAGTGCAGCGCGGCGAATCCAGAGCAGATTCTGGTTACGGAGGCGCGACGGCCGATTGGGTGCGAGGGAATTAAAATGTGCCCCTCCGTAACAGAGGAGCAGCGTCGTGAGCTCACGTGCCTCCTAAATGAGTACCGGGATTGTTTCGCCGCCAATCTCAGCGAACTTGGCTGCACATCTGCCCTTTCGATGGACATACAGGAGATACCTGGTAGCGCACCCGTGGCTGTTCGGCCCTACGGCACGAATGCAGCAAAGCGAGAGGCTATACATGACATCGTCGGAGAGCGGAAAAGAGAGGGAATCGGAACTGAGACACATTCCGAGTATGCGAGCCCAGTCACTACTACATCGATGGTCGATACAGAGCAGCGAGATTGGGGCGAAAAGCTCAGTGAGGCAGAGTTCAGCTTGAACAACGCTGTAAACAAGACGACTGGGAAGACTCCCTTCGAGATGTTACATGGTTATCGACCAGAATTTCACAGCGTGGCACTGAAGCGCTTGGTTGAATCTAAAGCTTCAGAGTGGGAGGAGCCCGGCGGGCTGCGCGAACGTGTGCGGCAGCGCCTCGTGAGCGAGCAGAAGAAGATGAAGGTCGCTTACGACAAACGCCACTTCCCGGCTAAAATGTACGGTGTCGGTGACGTGGTCTTCATGACGAGGGCTCCAGAACAGACGGGAAGGCCTGCCAAAGCCCAGCCAAAATATAGGGGCCCCCTTGTGATCACGGCAGTGTTGCCAGCTGACACGTATCGAGTTGCCGACCTTGACGAAACAAGGGCGAGCCGCTTCGCGACCACTGCGCACTTGTCGCAGTTGAAGTGCTGGACAACGACCAATACGCATTCACACCTTGATGACGACGGAGAGTCTGCGGAGGAGTCGGACGCCCCCGAATGTGAGGTGCAGCGACTGAGACGTTCGGCCCGTAGCTGCGCCAAGACCCATCCCTATGCGAGTGCGCTATAGTTGCGTTGGCGTCTGTGAGAACTTCAGTGTGTGCCGGGATTTACCGAGTGAACTGTGCGTACTTAAACAGTTTTTTTTTTCTTGTCTTCTTCGACGAAGGAAACAATTCTGTTTGTGTATTGGCGTGTGGGTTTGTTTATGATTTTTTTCCATTAACGAGGACGTTAATGACTGTCAGGACGACCGAGTGTACGCGACTGCCTCAAATCTTCCAAGTTTTGTTTTATTTCTTTCTTTTTGCGTCTGTTGTGCCGTGCGAGTGTCCGTTGGTCACTCGAGGGGGGCCGTCCTGCTTGTTTACGGGCAACAGCGATCGGCGAGCCTCCCAGACCTGCGGGCGCCGGGTCAGCACAAAGGCGGCGGCCCGCTTTAATGCACCTTGCCAGTTCGAGTGCAAGAAGATGGAAACATGCCGCTTTGTGCATCCGTGGCCTGTGGGACGTTCGACTCTGTTTCCCCGAATGGCGAAGCGACGGACTTCCCCCCCTGGCTTCGTGGAACAATTTGTGCACGTGCTTGTGTGTGTGTGTGTGTGTGTGTGTGGTGCGTGCGCGTTTGTGTCAGCGTGCGCGTATGTGTGCTCGGATCTGTGGTCGAGAGAGGAGAGCGAGAAAGCGCGGGAAGAGCCAGAGACGCAGCGAGAACGGCGAACGAACAAGAGTCTGCGAATTGCGAGCGACTTGAGCGGTTGTGCGTTGTGCGATGTGCGGAATTGAACGGTTGCGCGAGTAATAATTGTAACCTAGTTTTTTTAATTGAATACAGCCTTCTTTTGTTTACATTTTCTTAACAGTGCGTGAGTTGTGTGTTGTGTCTTCTATCAATTTTCACCTTTTTTACGTCCATACCGGCGACACCCTAAATTTTACCAAAAGCGGGATAGAGGACGCTAACAATATATATATATATATATACAGTAGAATAACTTCGGTTGCCGCAAGGTTATAAATATGAAAGTAGATGCGCTTTCACATAACAACTGTTTATTGTGCCGACGTTTCGACAGGAACCCTGTCTTTTTCAAGGCATAATACTATTTACACATGTTCCGTGCCTTTTTATATCCTGTCGAGAAAGGAGGGGAGGGGTTAATTGAGAGAGAGAGAGAGAGAAAAAAAAGAAAAAAAGAAACAGCGAAACCGGATGACAAACATTAAATAAAATATAGAAGATCAAGGAGAAGAAGCAAGACCGACACGGCATAATTAGAAAGGGGCAGCATTTCAACAGAGTAGGGCAGAGGTAGATGAGGAATGTCATCATTGTCAACAATACCTCCCCCGCACCCACACTTCCCCAAGCGGGCAGGGAGCCGCCGTTTTTGTATTTCACCTTTCTGTGTAGTCCGCTGGCGGCTCGTTCCTCTTTGAAGTGTATGACAAGTTAATGGGGAGGGCTTAAGCGCTTTAAGTGGATGCTGGTGGCGTCGGGAGGAGCGAAAAAGCCGGTGAATGAGGCACCGCCATCGATATTCATTATATGCATTGGCTCCTTGTCAGTGAAGGAACAGAATGTGCGTTAAAAATTAAAGGAAAAAAACATGGGGGGGGGGGAAGGGGGAGACTGTAGGACATCCGAGACAGTCACCACACAGTTGCGGCTCACTGGAAAGACATGCGCGCATGCACGAAAAAGTTAACGAAACCACCTAGTTGTCAGCTCCTTGTCAGTGAAGGAACAGAATGTGCGTTTCAACTTAAAGAAGAGAAAGAAAAAGAAAAAAAGAAGAAGGGGGGGGGACAATACGACATCCGGGACCACTTATCTGTGCGTTCCGGCTGTGCTTGATGAGGCAAATCATTTCTATGTTGTCAGATGCATAGGCCAAAAGCTTTGTTAGCGGGTAATATTATTGTCGTAATGAAACCGGACTGATTAGAGAAGCGTTTGCGTCTTTTAGTTGTCGTAACGCAGACAGAGTGCCTGGGTGTTCATTTATTCTGTATTTTATCGTGTTAAATTTGTAGATAAAATAAGATTCCCGTTGTTCCCGTTCTCTGATTGTTCGAAAGTTGTTTTCTAGTAGTGTAACCCTGATGTCATCAAAGCTGTGGTCTTTTAATGTGCAGTGTTTTGAAAGTGGAAGGGCTGGCAGAGATCGTACATGTGCCCGATGGTTGTTGAATCTAATTCTAAACGGAGTGTCTGTCTGGCCCACGTATTGATTGTTACATACCCCACATTCCAGGAGGTATATGACGTTGTCTGAGTCACAGTCTAGTGCACCTCTTATCCTGTGCTTAAAATCCGAGTGGGTGCTTTTCGCCACTGTCGTTGTCTGCATGTGTTTGCATACCCTGCATCTGCTTTTTCCGCAAGGGTGACACCCAATTTGAGGTTTCACACCTATCTTTGAATTTATTAAATGATCCTTTATATTTTTCGGCCTTCTGTATACAACACAAGGAGGAGAAGTGAAAATTTTGGATAGTCGCACGCTCTGTTCCAATATGTTAAAGTGTTTTCTTAGGAACTTGTTTATGTTCGGTGGGTTGCTCGTGAAAGTTAATAGCAAGTTTTTGTTGCGGTGTTGGTCGGCGTTTCTCTGGTGGTTGAGAAGAATCTGGCGGTCCAGATTTTCAGCTTTTTTGATGGCGTCATCGATGATAGCTGGCGGGTATTCTTGATTAAGGAGTACTTCGCGCATATGTGTGCTGTTTTTGTGGAAGTCCTCGGTGCGGGAGCAGATTCGTCGAAATCTGTGTGCTTGGGAATAGGGAATGCTGGTCTTGCAATGTCGCGGGTGGCAGCTTTTGAAGTGCAGGTATTGTTGCCTGTCTGTAGGTTTTCTGTATACGTTAGTTACCAACGCACCATCGTCAACTCGAATGAGTACATCAAGAAAGTTTATTTCAGTGTTAGAGTAGGTGTGTGTAAAATAAATGCTGGGGTGTACCTGGTTGAATGCCTGTATGAATTTGAGGAGCTCGTTTTCCGAATGTGTCCAAATTATGAATATATCATCTAGGTACCGTTTATAGAGTAATGGTTTGATATTACAAGATGAAAGGAAATTGGACTTTATGTGGTGCATGAATATGTTAGCGTAGTTTGGGGCCATTCTTGTACCCATTGCCGTACCGCTGATTTGAAAATGGTACTGGTTGTTAAATTCAAAGCTGTTCAAATCGAGTACAAGTCTTGTGAAGATTTCAATTACTTTTTTGCTTGGATAAGCGACAGGGTTGTGTGTGCCATACGATTCAACAAGTGCCCTTACACCATCGTCATGTGGGATATTTGTGTAGAGTGAGCCAACATCCAATGTTACGAGAAATGCACCGTCTGGAATTTTAACGTCTGCTATTTCCCGAAGAAAGTGGTTTGTGTCACGCAAGAAGGACTCATGTGTGGGTGGTATGTCTTTGATTAAAGAATCAATATAACTGGAAATGGGTTCCGTTAACGTTCCCGTGCCTGATATAATGGGTCTGCCAGGGTTATTTTCTTTATGAATCTTCGGCAGCATGTAAAAACGACCAGGCGCCGAATGTACCGTAATAAGTGCCTTTTTAAGCTTTGAATTAATGGCGCCTTCACGTGTGAGATTCTCTAGGGTTGTTACAATGATTTTTTTGTGTTCCATGGTAGGGTCAAAGTCGAGGTGTTTGTAGAATTGTTTGTTATTTAGTTGTCGCTTGCCTTCCTCAATGTAGTCCGATCTATTCAGAACAACAATCGCGCCTCCTTTGTCTGCTGGTTTGATGACGAGATCTTCGCAGTTGCTCAACGTGAGTAGTGCCTCTTTTTCTCTTTTTGATATGTTATTCATGCTTGGTTTGTGCACTTTGTACGCATGTATAACATCTTTTTGGACCGCGTTTATATAGAGATCCAGATGTCGATCTCTGTTGGCGTCTGGGGTCCATTGCCGTCCGATTACCCCACGAAAAAGTGTGTTATCTTTTTCGGGTTTATCAAAGAAATATTCCTCCAATCGTAAATTTCGTGCGAAGTTGTCTAGGTCTTTTAGGAGCGTGAATTCATCATACCTTCCGTTGCCAGGGCAGAATGTAAGTCCGCGTGATAGTATACTCAATTCTTCTTTGCTGAGTTCTTTGTCGGAAAGGTTAATAACGTTTGGCTCTTTGGAGTGTGGTGGCAAATTTTTTTGAACGTGAGATGATTTGGTATTTTTTCTGTAAGCAGCAGTGGGTATAGCTTGTGACACATTGTCCCGCGCAAATTTCTTCCTCTTAAGTTTTTCAATTTCCTCCGTTTTTTTGTGCTCAAATACGTCTAGTTCTTTAGTTTCCCACTCCGAAAGAGAAAAGTTATTTCTTAAATACCGCTCCTCGTCTGTCAGTGCGTTTAGAGTCTTTCTACAGTGTTCGATGGTGACCTTCATTAGCTCCTGTGTGGCGTGATCGAGAATTTCGTTCCACCGTTTCATTTCCCCTTCGGCAAAATTATGCATCGATGGTGTTAGCGACAAGCGCAGCCCCTTGGGAGCCGTACCCGCCAGTACATATTGCTCGAGGCTTTGCACGTGAAGTTCGTGCCGTATTCTTTTGTCAACCACTTTTCTAAGTTTAGGAAAATTTAGACCCGTTCTATGGCCTAGTTCATCTGAAACGGACGGAGTTTGCCCACTCGCACAGCCAGTATGTCACTTTGCACAGACGCGGCGAATAGGGCCGCAAGGTGCCCGGAGGTCGTACCTGGTTTGGGTTGGAGCTCCATCCCGTTGTGCCTCCCGTGACGAGCTGGCCTGTAGACGCCTGCTGTTGGCTGCTGGTGGTTGCTGCTTGTTCGTTGATGAGGTTGGCTGCTGATTTTTCTTTGCGGGTGGTTTACTCTGGCCGCTCGTTGCTGTTGATTTTGGTACAGCTGGCCGTTGTTGTTGGCCCGGATTACCTTTCGTCACCGTTTCCGGGGTGTGTGTTGTAGGCGTCGACGACAGCCGTGGCAAGCGTGACGGCAGTTGTGCACTCGGTGAGGGGGGTCTCGACGGGGTATGCTGGCCTGGAGAACGGGCAGCAACTGTTTCTGGGGCTGCTGGGTTCATATTCTTCTCTTTGCCGCCTCGACAGGTGGCATCGGAAGAGTCACGCCGCAGTGCTTGGGAGTAGGATGGCGTCTCCCGAAGCTCGTACGCCCCCGCCTCTGGTTGTGGCGCGTGTTCCAGCCAGTTGTTGATGTAAGGCCGCCGTAGGTCGAGGAGCAGGTTGTAGATGTTCCAGGCCAGGAGAGACACTCCAGCGAAGCTCGGGTGCAGACCATCGCATCGACGCGCTCCCGCCGTGGACGGTACTCGCGGCCGATGGTCTGCACCCGAGCTTCGCTGGAGTGTCTCTCCTGGCCTGGAACATCTACAACCTGCTCCTCGACCTACGGCGGCCTTACATCAACAACTGGCTGGAACACGCGCCACAACCAGAGGCGGGGGCGTACGAGCTTCGGGAGACGCCATCCTACTCCCAAGCACTGCGGCGTGACTCTTCCGATGCCACCTGTCGAGGCGGCAAAGAGAAGAATATGAACCCAGCAGCCCCAGAAACAGTTGCTGCCCGTTCTCCAGGCCAGCATACCCCGTCGAGACCCCCCTCACCGAGTGCACAACTGCCGTCACGCTTGCCACGGCTGTCGTCGACGCCTACAACACACACCCCGGAAACGGTGACGAAAGGTAATCCGGGCCAACAACAACGGCCAGCTGTACCAAAATCAACAGCAACGAGCGGCCAGAGTAAACCACCCGCAAAGAAAAATCAGCAGCCAACCTCATCAACGAACAAGCAGCAACCACCAGCAGCCAACAGCAGGCGTCTACAGGCCAGCTCGTCACGGGAGGCACAACGGGATGGAGCTCCAACCCAAACCAGGTACGACCTCCGGGCACCTTGCGGCCCTATTCGCCGCGTCTGTGCAAAGTGACATACTGGCTGTGCGAGTGGGCAAACTCCGTCCGTTTCAGATGAACTAGGCCATAGAACGGGTCTAAATTTTCTTAAACTTAGAAAAGTGGTTGACAAAAGAATACGGCACGAACTTCACGTGCAAAGCCTCGAGCAATATGTACCGGCGGGTACGGCTCCCAAGGGGCTGCGCTTGTCGCTAACACCATCGATGCATAATTTTGCCGAAGGGGAAATGAAACGGTGGAACGAAATTCTCGATCACGCCACACAGGAGCTAATGAAGGTCACCATCGAACACTGTAGAAAGACTCTAAACGCACTGACAGACGAGGAGCGGTATTTAAGAAATAACTTTTCTCTTTCGGAGTGGGAAACTAAAGAACTAGACGTATTTGAGCACAAAAAAAACGGAGGAAATTGAAAAACTTAAGAGGAAGAAATTTGCGCGGGACAATGTGTCACAAGCTATACCCACTGCTGCTTACAGAAAAAATACCAAATCATCTCACGTTCAAAAAAATTTGCCACCACACTCCAAAGAGCCAAACGTTATTAACCTTTCCGACAAAGAACTCAGCAAAGAAGAATTGAGTATACTATCACGCGGACTTACATTCTGCCCTGGCAACGGAAGGTATGATGAATTCACGCTCCTAAAAGACCTAGACAACTTCGCACGAAATTTACGATTGGAGGAATATTTCTTTGATAAACCCGAAAAAGATAACACACTTTTTCGTGGGGTAATCGGACGGCAATGGACCCCAGACGCCAACAGAGATCGACATCTGGATCTCTATATAAACGCGGTCCAAAAAGATGTTATACATGCGTACAAAGTGCACAAACCAAGCATGAATAACATATCAAAAAGAGAAAAAGAGGCACTACTCACGTTGAGCAACTGCGAAGATCTCGTCATCAAACCAGCAGACAAAGGAGGCGCGATTGTTGTTCTGAATAGATCGGACTACATTGAGGAAGGCAAGCGACAACTAAATAACAAACAATTCTACAAACACCTCGACTTTGACCCTACCATGGAACACAAAAAAATCATTGTAACAACCCTAGAGAATCTCACACGTGAAGGCGCCATTAATTCAAAGCTTAAAAAGGCACTTATTACGGTACATTCGGCGCCTGGTCGTTTTTACATGCTGCCGAAGATTCATAAAGAAAATAACCCTGGCAGACCCATTATATCAGGCACGGGAACGTTAACGGAACCCATTTCCAGTTATATTGATTCTTTAATCAAAGACATACCACCCACACATGAGTCCTTCTTGCGTGACACAAACCACTTTCTTCGGGAAATAGCAGACGTTAAAATTCCAGACGGTGCATTTCTCGTAACATTGGATGTTAGCTCACTCTACACAAATATCCCACATGACGATGGTGTAAGGGCACTTGTTGAATCGTATGGCACACACAACCCTGTCGCTTATCCAAGCAAAAAAGTAATTGAAATCTTCACAAGACTTGTACTCGATTTGAACAGCTTTGAATTTAACAACCAGTACTATCTTCAAATCAGCGGTACGGCAATGGGTACAAGAATGGCCCCAAACTACGCTAACATATTCATGCACCACATAGAGTCCAATTTTCTTTCATCTTGTAATATCAAACCATTACTCTATAAACGGTACCTAGATGATATATTCATAATTTGGACACATTCAGAAAACGAGCTCCTCAAATTCATACAGGCTTTCAACCAGGTACACCCCAGCATTCATTTTACACACACCTACTCTAACACTGAAATAAACTTTCTTGATGTACTCATTCGAGTTGACGATGGTGCGTTGGTAACTAACGTATACAGAAAACCTACAGACAGGCAACAATACCTGCACTTCAAAAGCTGCCACCCGCGACATTGCAAGACCAGCATTCCCTATTCCCAAGCACACAGATTTCGACGAATCTGCTCCCGCACCGAGGACTTCCACAAAAACAGCACACATATGCGCGAAGTACTCCTTAATCAAGAATACCCGCCAGCTATCATCGATGACGCCATCAAAAAAGCTGAAAATCTGGACCGCCAGATTCTTCTCAACCACCAGAGAAACGCCGACCAACACCGCAACAAAAACTTGCTATTAACTTTCACGAGCAACCCACCGAACATAAACAAGGTCCTAAGAAAACACTTTAACATATTGGAACAGAGCGTGCGACTATCCAAAATTTTCACTTCTCCTCCTTGTGTTGTATACAGAAGGCCGAAAAATATAAAGGATCATTTAATAAATTCAAAGATAGGTGTGAAATCTCAAATTGGGTGTCACCCTTGCGGAAAAAGCAGATGCAGGGTATGCAAACACATGCAGACAACGACAGTGGCGAAAAGCACCCACTCGGATTTTAAGCACAGGATAAGAGGTGCACTAGACTGTGACTCAGACAACGTCATATACCTCCTGGAATGTGGGGTATGTAACAAGCAATACGTGGGCCAGACAGACACTCCGTTTAGAATTAGATTCAACAACCATCGGGCACATGTACGATCTCTGCCAGGCCTTCCACTTTCAAAACACTGCACATTAAAAGACCACAGCTTTGATGACATCAGGGTTACACTACTAGAAAACAAATTTCGAACAATCAGAGAACGGGAACAACGGGAATCTTATTTTATCTACAAATTTAACACGATAAAATACGGAATAAATGAACACCCAGGCACTCTGTCTGCGTTACAACAACTAAAAGACGCAAACGCTTCTCTCTAATCGGTCCGGTTTCATTACGACAATAATATTACCCGCTAACAAAGCTTTTGGCCTATGCATCTGACAACATAGAAAGGATTTGCCTCATCAAGCACAGCCGGAACACACAGATAAGTGGTCCCGGATGTCGTATTGTCCCCCCCCCCTTTTTTTTCTTTTTCTTTTTCTTTCTCTTCTTTAAGTTGAAACGGACATTCTGTTCCTTCACTGACAAGGAGCTGACAACTAGGTGGTTTCGTTAACTTTTTCGTGAATGCGCGCATGTCTTCCCAAGTGAGCCGCAACTGTGTGGTGACTGTCTCGGATGTCGTACAGTCTCCCCCCCCCCCCCCAATGGTTTTTTTTTCTTCTTCTTCTTCAATTTTTAACGCACATTCTGTTCCTTCACTGACAAGGAGTCAATGCATATAATGAATATTGATGGCAGTGCCTCATTCACCGGCTTTTTCGCTTCTCCCGACGCCACCAGCATGCACTTAAAGCGCTTAAGCCCTCCCCATTAACTTGTCATACAGTTCAAAGAGGAACAAGCCGCCAGCGGACTACACGGAACGGTGAAATACAAAAACGGCGGCTCCCTGCCCACTTGGGGAAGTGTGGGTGCGGGGGAGGTATTGTTGACAATGATGACATTCCTCATCTACCTCTGCCCTACTCTGTTGAAATGCTGCCCTTTTCTAATTACGCCGTGTCGGTCTTGCTTCTTCTCCTAGATTTTCTATATTTTATTTATTGTTTGTCCTCCGGTTTCGCTGTTTCTTCTTTTTCCTTTTTTTTCTCTCTCTCTCTCTCTCAATTGACCCCTCCCCTCCTGTCTCGACAGGATATAAAAAGGCACGGAACATATGTAAATAGTATTATGCCTTGAAAAAGACAGGGTTCCTGTCGAAACGTCGGCACAATAAACAGTTGTTATGTGAAAGCGCATCTACTTTCTTATTTATATATATATATATATATATATATATATATATATATATATATATATATATATATATATATATATATATATATATATATATATATATATATATATCCTGATCCATCCTCGCAATGGTTGAGAGCCAAGCATTTAGGATCTACACCTACAGACGAGCGTCGGTCAGCGTTCCTGAGGCGGAAGCGGGACCAGGCCGAGTCTATTCAAAGTCCAGCTCTGGTGGCCTACTTCGAGGTTCAAGGACGTGTCCTGCCGCGCGGCTCCTGCCTGGGTGCAGCTGCCGGAAGTGGGTTCATAGATGAGGCCTGCCTGGTGCTGCCTTTGTGGACCGTTGGCTGATCATAGAGCTTGGGAGTCGCGGCCAATTATGCTGAGGTGGCCCCCGAGTAATCTGCAACAGTGCTGCTCATGGCAACAGTTCTGTGCGTTCCGGCCATGTCACACCGTGTGACCGTGCACCCTCCGTGCCACTTCTGCCCTGTCGCACGATGATTGGCACATCACGACGGGAGGACAGTGCTCCGAACTATCATGTGGTGTTTTTCTTATTTTCCCTTACCAGGCAGGAACTCTGCGCGCTCGACAGGGTTGCGCAGTAACGAAGCCGAGCTCTGAACAGCTTACGACGGCCTGCTGCGCTTGCTTGTCATTACCTTGTACATATAGTTCTTGGTTTATCGTTTTCTTATCTACTCTTCACTAGCGTGCTTCATAAAGTTTTGTTTCTATATACCTCTATGGAGTTCATGCAAATACTTTCTTATTCGTCAGTCGCAACCCACGTGCCGAACGTCCATATTTTCTTGATTGAATGATCCGGTAACGAAAAAAGCTCAGCCTATTGCGGTGCTGTTCTTAACAATTCTTTTACCATATACTTCTGCTTAGATAGCCGTAATGATTTACCTAGCGCGACTTTACCCAATTATTCACCCATGTCATCCAAAATCATTGAAACTCTTGGAGTTGTATGCCTAACTCAAAGGCTTAGGAATAAATTATCTCCTGGTTATAATGACACTATCACAAAATTTTCAAAAAGTACTAGCGCTTACAGTTCCATTACAGTTACTAAAATTTTCCAACAGTCATTAGATGCTTCTACTATTCCTAGTCAATGTTTTATTGGGAAAGTCGTTCCACTTCATAAATAGGGTAATAAACAGTCTTCAAACAATTATCGTCCAATCTCTATAATAGTATTTGTTGTAAGATGTTCGACCATATAATGTTTAGAAACATAGTCAATTTCTTAGAATCGAATTCATTTTTCACGTCACCACAACATGGCTTTCGTAAAACCTATTATTTATGTGGAACACAGATAATATAATTCACTCATCACTTACATTGGATTCTTGATAACTCATCCCATGCCGACTGTATTTCTTTAGATTTCTCACAAGCTTTTGACAAGGTTTGCCATAGACTGCCTCTTTACAAACTACACCAACTAAATCTTGACGGTAACCTTCCAATGTGGATTGAATGCTTTTTCACTAACAGAGCACAATTAGTTAGTGCAAACGGTCATAATTCTTTTTTTCGAGAAGTTCATTCTGGCGTTCCGCAAGGGTCTGTCTTAGGCCCCCAGCTGTTGTTCCTCATTTATAATATTGACATGTCAGCAATTGTATCATCTAACATTCATCTATTTGCTGATGACTGTGTTATTTATTGAGAAATCGCTAGCGATAATGACATTATTATATTGCAGTCTGAACTTAACGCTATATCTAACTGGTGTGAAAAATGGCTAATGGACCTAAACATTAAAAAGTGTCAAATCATGTGGGTATCAAGAACTTGCATTACATCACATGTTTACTATCTTATTAACATTCTTTGGCATTTTGTTAACTGTTATAAGTATCTTAGAGTTCACATAACAACTAACCTCAACAGGTCACCTTATACTGAATACTTCATTAACAATGCTAACCACATGCTTCGCTATTGAATACGTAACTAAACGCTCCACATGGCTTAAGACTGCAGCTTTATAAAACACTAATATGCTTTAAACTTGAATATGCTAGAGCCGTGTGGGACCCCACCTATGATAATCTGGTAACTTTTCTTGAAGTTGCTCAGAATAACTCCGTTCGTTTTATATTGTTCAGTTATAACAGAACCGCGAGAATATTCCCATTGAAAACTTTCCTTGCACTCCCTTCCTTAGCATCTCGCAGAAAAGTCGACCGTTTAACAATTTCACAAAATATACGATCATCCTATCTTGCATGACAAACTACTACTTAGCCCACAGCACATATCCCAACCCATTGACTTCCACCACAAAGTAGGCATCCCTTCCTGCAACACAAAAACTTTCTTCAATTCATTTTTGCCTTCCACATCAAAGGAGTGGAACAGACCTCCCGGTGACATTGTTGCTATTAGCGATAACAGCTTGTTCCGTGATTCATTAGCTAACATTGTCTAGTAAGTTGTTTTTGTTGCAATAGCTAACATTGTATAATTAGGTTCTGTATTGTGTTAGCTAACATGTATTATTAAGTAGTGTATTAGCAGACATTGTACTTTTAAAAGATTATTTGTACAATCTAGCGGTATTCACTGTTTTTTGTTCATTTAGAACTTTTTTGTTAAAAACCCACCATTCTCTGTAATGCCATTTGGCCCTGAGAGTAAAATAAATAAATAAATAAATAAATAAATAAATAAATAAATAAATAAATAAATAAATCATCACACCTGTGTTCCCATGGGCAGTATTTCTTTCATATGCGGCCAACACTACATAGGTCAGATTAGCCGCTGCCTCAATAGCTGCCTAAACCCTATATTCACACCTTGCGGGACTCCGTGAAAAATGTGGGTGCATTCTAGAGTTCAGCGATACTACCGTTCTTTTCCGGGAGAAAAACAGAACAACATGAGAAGTAATGGGAGCCTTCCATATCCACAAAAATTCTTCCACGTGCGTCAGCTAGCCTACTAACCAGTGAAATGACTTACCTAGATAAGTTTTCGACGCTGAGAGAGCAGGCCAGCGATAGCCATTTGCTCGCTTGCCAGCACATGTGTGATCTTTGACCTCAGTTGTGTGATGTTTCTGTATGATGTCTTCATGGGAAGGAAGTACGGGATTTCTTTTTTGCGTTTTTTTGCATTTTTAACTCTAAGGTGATAGCTGTTCTCCTGTTTTTTTTAGGGGTGAAGCTCCTTATGGCGTGGCTTGTGCGTCCCTCGTAGAACGTAACCACCAGTGGCACATACCCGAAATAGCAGTCCTTACAATGTCTGCTGGATGGGGGCACTTGTATATGATGAATACATGATGAAAAGATGTGAGATGGCTGTGCTTGGAGTTTTCTCTAGACATATGGACGGACGAACGGACTGACACACGCATGGACGGACAGACAGAGGGGCCCACGGACGGATGGACAGACAGAGGGATGGTCGCAAAAAGAGATGGACGGACAGACAGACGAATGAACAAACGGACGGATGCACCAAGGATCACACAGATAGGCGGATGCAAGAACGAATGGACAGACAGACTGACGAACGCTGCGCCCCACCAATCATCATTCACTCTATGGATATGCTGTGATTTTTTAGATTGTAGTTTCACGCATGCGTTTTCGTATTTGGTGTAGGATAAAACATGGCGTTATATGTGCATAAATGCTCGTCTGTATAATTCTGTTTTTCATTTATTGCCTGTTTACGGGCTCTCAATACCACTACGTTCAACAACAAACTATCCCAAATTTCAGTGCTTGTTCTCTCCGTGTCCTTCGCGTGATATAGATTCCCATGGCATGTGGGATCTGCCAAATATCATATTTCCGACGGCGATGTAGCGTGGAAAACACTTTATTAGTGTAAGCAGTTTTACATTTAGAGACCAGGGGAAACGATAGCACAGCACACTCATAAATTCCTACTAAAGGAAATTAACCATTCCCAAAATCTTCTGGTGTATGCTAAATTGGCATTTTGGGTAGCCCACTGTTGAGTACGCAGCAGATTTCTAAGAATTACCAGCATAGCAATACCACCTTGGGTGTGAACCGCCACCTGCAGACCGTAGCAATGCTGGCCAACGCCAAAAAGACAGTTTTTTAAGCAGCGCGGAAAGATGCTCTGAGCCTTAAAAATAGGCTTCAGTGCAAGACTAAGTTTGGTTTTCACTACGAATGCACAGCATCAATACAGTCAAGACGCTGCGAACTGCAACATGACAAAAGAACAAACGAAGAAAGGAGGCAAACTCTTTCCTTAAACATGCGATGGCTATCGAAGATAGGCCATACAATGAATTAGCAGCTTAAAGGAACCCGATGGACAGCAGTCTTAAGGAAACAAACTAACCGATAAGGTATTTATTCGTGCACAAGAGCCAGTTAACTTTTCCACGGATTGCATAATTTGTTTTGACTGCGTGTAGCTTCGAGACAGCCTTCGCCAGACAAGGAAAATAATTCAGAAAATACATCTAAGACATTCCTAAGCCTCGCGGCTTTGACGTTTAACAGTTCAGTCACTCACGCAGCTACCAAGGTCACCCATTCGACGACCGGCGAGGAAAAAGGCATGAGATTTCCTTTCGAACGCACCTTAACCAAAGCGGAAGCGCTAATCACCTGCAGACAGGCATATGACATGTCTCCGTTTCGCAAACTCCGAGATTCTCGCTGTCGGTTTGGCGGCTCGGAAATGATAAAATGAGATGACACTGGCTGGTCCTCCAGAAAAAAAAGAAAAAAACAAGCTGGCGCTTCCCGCCTTATAAACAAAGAACGAGCAGCGGGCGCATTCAGACCTTGTTGGATAAAACTGGCAGTTCTGTTCACCGCAGGATCTCTTGGATCGCGTGTCAGCAACCACAGCTACAGAAAATGGAAGCGAATCGCATCTACTGTAAGTTGATCGTTCTTCTAGACTACCTTATTTACAGATAGCCTGTTCTCAAAAATAAGGTCAATCCAGGCGGGGGAGTTGGCAAACTTCTTTTAAAATGGGGGCATCTCGTTGCTCTGAAGTGGGAGCCGGGCAGGCAAATGGTCATTTTGCAGCATGTATTTTATGTCCAAAAAAAATTGGGGGGGGGGGGTTGAAAGATTGGGTTTGCTGCACGATTTTCGGCTACGCCACTGATAGTAGGAATAATATAAAACGAATAACAACTTTGATATTTCTTAGATATGATTGTTATGAACTGATGCGAACCAACGGTGAGACAAAATATCATTGGTAAGGCTACACAATTCAACAACATATTACCCGCATAAAGATACTATTTACAACTTCTGATTATTTGCGTTATCCGCCGTGATGAGATAGCGGTTATGGCGCTTGCCTGCTGACCCCAATGTCGCCGGCAGATCCAGGTTCTGGTGGTTGCATTTGCATTGAAGTGAAATGCTGTATGCTTGTCTGCTATGCGATCTCAGTGGCCATTAGACATCACACGCTCAATATTCCCGGAGTTCTCCATTGCGGCGTGCCTCATGACCATATCGTGTGTCTTGAATACGTTAAACCCAACATATTATTATGATTATGATTATTATTATTTTTTATTATTATTATTATAAATATCATTATTAATATTATTATGTTCGCATGCCAATGAACCGTAGGTGACAATGCATGATTCTGCAGTTTAAGATATATATACGAGACCTTGATGCAGACATTCTTTTGTGTTTATTTCTTAGCTTGTTTTGCTTGATTACTTTTCTTTCGGTTGCGCACAGGTAAAACGTGCTTTCTATATTATGCTGTTTCTTGAGTAAAGAAAAACATTAGCGAAGTTTCAACTAAATATACAGTACTAAAAACACAGTGGAATTAATGGGCATCCAGGTAGTCCTGGCTGTTACTGTTTTTCTTAGCTTTGAAAACGTTCTACATTTATTCTTTATTTCTTTCTTTTCACCACAGACCTCGTGAGACCGAGGTTTGTCGTGTGGCATAGAAAGAAAACGCTCTCAATCACCACCCACCAACATGTTCATGGTTTACAACAGAAGCTGTAACACGTGGCTTATAATCAGTGTTTGCTATACCTCTTAATTTTTTTTATCGGACCAGCTTGTTGAGTAGTAGAATCTGCCCAATTTGTGTAAACCCTACAATTCTTATACGCCTTGAAGAATTTTCCTTTCGAGTACCTTATTTATGGAGCACCGCTTGTAGAGGGAAGTCAAAATATTGTACTTAAGCCTATATATTTTATTTGAGCTTATAGCACTTGTTTTATGCATGTAACTAGTACGAAAGTGCTCATTTTAAGGTGAACTTTCGCGCTCATAAAACTGAGGTCATACAAATTTTAAACTCATCCTAGAGCTTTCTTTTTATTTCTCAGTTCTGAATGTTGTTTTGAATGTAGTGCGTCGTAAGCTGGAAAGCTTAAAATACAAAGACATTTATTTCATTTCACAGTGTTATCGGCAGTCGGAAGAACATTGCTCTAAAATTTGCTTATTACAACTGACGAAGGTTCACACTCTCTTCGGGAGCTAAGGGAAATGCAGCCGCGGCATAAAGTACTTGCACTTTAAGCATAAGGTATTTTACAACACGTGAGCTATACAGTACAGTAGAGTAACTACATGGTGTCATGTGCCATATAAAATATTATGCATATTCTAACATACAAGCTACTTTTTCACTCTACGCATGCATAAGTACTTAGTTCAGGCGTTCCTAGTTTAGACATCCTCCTCAAAAAGAACACCTTCCTTAAGGAATTAGCAAGACAATCATTATACTGGTGTTCCAAGTAAGTTGGCCAGCAATCGGTGGTCCAAATATTTAGACTATAAGCTACCTCACCAACAGCGAATCACGGGACTTAGAATTAGTGACCTACACTGGAGTCCGCCCGCGTCCGTATTAATCCAGATTGAACCAAAACACATTTAAAACGAACCACGTTGATGTGAACTTACTTTTATTGCCCGAAAATGTGTCGTAATCTTTGTGAAGTTATTTTCAGTGCGCTGGTATCATGTACAATCTTCGCGACTCAGGTATAGTGTTAGAATTTGTTGTACTTCCACATTTGGTGTCTTACTGAGGGCTATGTCTGATTTTTTTTTGTTTGCTCAGCTCAATAAAGCAGCTAGTAGGCCCATAAATACGTGAACCTCCTAAATTCACTATTTAAATCTATAAGTGAATGAAGAGTGATTCGGTTGAACGAATTAGGGGGCCTCTAAGAACACACGTTTTACAGCGAAAGCTGTTATAAGATCACAACTCGTGTCACGCGCAGTTGTCCGCCGCCGCCACCGCCACCACCGGTGTCCGTTACTTAGCACCAATGCCACAGTACGGCTCGAACCCGGGTTCCAACACATTATTCTACCACTGAGCAACGCCGGTGCTTGTAACTTGTAGTCAAACTTGCCTTAGGCAGGCTTGACGTAGCACCAATGACACAGTGGGGCTCGAACACGGGTGCCAGCCCAGTATTTTACCACTGAGTAACAACGGTGCTTGTAACTTGTAGTCAAACTTGCCTCAGGCAGGCTTGACCTAGCACCAATGACACAGTGGGGCTTGAAACCTGGTACCAGCCCAGTATTCTACCACTGAGCAACGCCGGTTCTTGTAACTTGTAGTCAAACTTGCCTTAGGCAGGCTTGACCTAGCACCAATGACACAGTGGGGCTCGAACCCTGGTACCAGCCGAGTATTCTACCTCTGAGCAACGCCGGTTCTTGTAACTTGTAGTCAAACTTGCCTTAGGCAGGCTTGACGTAGCACCAATGACACAGTGGGGCTCGAACCCGGGTGCCAGCCCAGTATTCAACTACTGAGTAAGGCCGGTGCTTGTAACTTGTTAAACTTGCCTTAGGCAGGCTTGACCTAGCACCAATGACACAGTGGGGCTTGAACCCGGTGCCAGCCCAGTATTCTACCACTGTGCAACGCCGGTGGTTGTAATTTGTAGTGAAACTTGCCTTAGGCAGGCTTGATTTCGGGAAAGCAATCGCGTTAATACGACCTTTAAAATGTTTTAAAATAGCGAAAGAACAACCAGTCATCGCACAATATGTATTGCGTAGCGAGTGGGACGTCCAATGCTCCAACCCATTACAAAAGCTTGTCCTTGTTCCCAGATTAACTGTGGCACATACCCACTTCAGCCATAATTCGTCATCGTTGTCAGCCACTGCATGAACAATTGGCACAAAATTTGTTGCAAGTGTTAAGCGGATACCACGCTTCTCAGACGAATGACAAAGAATAGCTTAGCGAATGTTGGCCTGCTACCCAAATAATTTTAGTAATAATGACCTAGTGCGTATCAAGCAAGTGTGCTTGCAGTAGTTACCCAATGAGTGTTTCGAAAAGGCTCTGAAAGGCCGCTCTTCTAGCTTTCGCTGTGACTGTGCTGCGCCTTCCGAGCAGCGTTATTTGTTTATGATCTACTTAGCTGCGTTAGATTTAGGGACACGGTTATTTTTGATAAATTATAAAAATATTTGTTTGGAATAGTTTTTCCAGAGATATAAGTTGGGCGTGTAGGGCATGCCGATCTACTTCTTCAAATGAAAGTGTCCAACGTTCTAAATGCTCTCCGCTCTCTCTGTAATTATTATTATCACAAGCCTAACTTATGTTTATCTCAAAATAGTTTCTACTCACCGTTTCCTGCGCGAGTAAATTCCATTTTATGCCATCAAAGTCTTCAATTTTTTTTTCTCTCACTCTCGACCACGTTTCTCATCACTTGCAATCAGTATCCCGGTGGTGGCTCTCCTTTATGAGCGCAAAATGAATACTTTATTGCGTCATTGAGTAACTAGAAAATCTTCAAGCACGTCGCAGTGCCGTATCGTACACAAGGGGTCCTGCAAGTTGTAATTTAACCACGGCACTGCACTCTTGCATTGTATGAGCCTGAGTACGATACATTAGATTTCGCTGGTTCTTGCCCGTGATGTGGAGGACAGCCAAAATTTGCTCATATTACATGGGAATGTGAATTAAGGCACCCAAAGTTAACACGCCTCATATTAATACGGGCAATTCACTAAGACACGTTGCCTGGCTAGTTGGTTGGGGTTCATCATTTATAAGGGTATAGCGCACCACGACAAAGACACAAAAAGAGAGACGCACACACACACACAGCGCTGTGTGTGTGTGTGCGTCTCTCTTTTTGTGTCCTTGTCGTGGTGCGCTATACCCTTATAAAGGGCAAATTCATAATGGAGCGCTAGGACACCTTGCACGCCAGCGAGGAAAAGGAGGCCCGGGTGGTGTTCCTGGACAAGGGGCAGCGGTTTGTGGAGGCCAGTGTAGTCCTGGACTAGGGGCCCCAACAAACCTGGTTCAAAACAACCTTCATTTTCCTTCCAATAAGCGCCTCTCCTTTCAATTATATTGTAGTCATGTGTCTAGAAGCCTATCCAGCCATGAATAATAATAAGCGTTACCCTTCCTTCTTACAATCACGTTTATTTTTTTTTTCGTAGTGAGGTTCCTATTTAAAGTTCTGAAATGGTTTAGTGTGCAGTAGTGTGTGACAGCGTCATCTATGCGAAGTACTTAAGATGTGTCGGTTCTTATAGTTCACATTTAAACTCACCGATCAACGTTGATTGCGCAGGCATATGCGTGCGTATTTGATCACCCTAAAAGACTATCTATGCACGGCTTTTTTTTTTACGGCAGTAATTTGTTAGATTTGCTTTCTTGTATACGTTGAGTGCGCCATTTTTGCAAACGAGAGGCGCCGCGAAAACTCTCGCAAGGTAAGAGTAAACCACAACCATGCTGCAACATTCTAGCAGTTGCGGCGTATGAGCAAGCGCGTGAGCAAGCAATAAAAAAATAAAGTACTGCTGCTTTATGCAATGAATGCAACACTGTGCTCATACAGGTTGACGCTATGATTGTCATAATGTTGTAGGGGATATCATTAAGTGCGGATCTTCTTAGAGGCCCGGGCTGTGGGTCACTGTCTTATGCGGTCGAAACCAGGATAATGAAACAGTGTGCTCATACAGGTTCGCGCTATGATTGTCATACTGTTGTTGGGGATATCATTAGGTGCGGAGCTTTTTAGGGGCCCGGGCTGTGGTACACTGTCTTATGCGGTCGAAACCAGGTATAGCGCAGCCAGATGTGGCACTGTTTGTATGTTTGTCGCCTAAAAGATCTTGGCTCATACCTATAAGGGAGATTGGCCACAGTGTACAATATAACGAAAGTTTAAATACAATGCTTCTCGCATGTATTCTCATGTTATCGCCATTTAGCGGAACGGAGGCAATACAACGAGTAAAAATAGAAAAGAGGACGTAAGTGAAAACAAGAGAGAGAGAAAGAAAGAAAAGGTAAAAAAAATAGAATATGGAAAGAAGTAAAGGCGGGAAAAAACATGAAAAACATGAAAAGAGGATAGGAAAGAATTAGATGAAAAGAAAGAGAAAACTGAAGAGAGACAAAGGCTCCGCAACTCCTTCAAGCTTGCACCGAAGCTGTCTTAACGTTTCGTTATTTGTTTAGCAAGAGCCCCCGAAGGCACTATCGCAGGTGAGATACACATCATTTCTATATGATTGGAGAAAGAGAAAACCGCGCAAACAAATTAAACTAATTAAGGTGACGCAAGTACAACACAACTACGACAAAAATGATCACCGCCACGCACTCTGTACTAATGGTTACAACAGCGAGAGCTGAAACATGCGGACATGGTGTTTAGCAGTGGGTTCAACCCGACGTGGCACTGAAACCTTCCACAATTATTGGTTACATGTTCGTGCTCCTTAATGAAGTTAGACTGGCATTCAGCTTGGATTTACCACAGTTCACATTCCTCACATATGTGTCTCGCATGATCATGGTCATGAAGGAGCGTAATGAGCAGTTAAACGCTTCGCAATGCGTTAATCATAGTGGTCGTTTTCGAACAATAGGCAGTCACAGACATCACAGCTGCGGCCAAAGTGCCACCGGAGAAACTACCGTCTAAATCGGCCGTTCGCCCTAGCGAACGCGCTCCCGCAGTCGTCACGTTGACGCTGTCGTGCCCACAACGGCGCTTGTGCGACGCGGCGTTGTTGCAAGCGTTTGGCATATCGCGAGGCAACTCGGCGGCGTGATTTGCAGGATCTGCCCACCACCAGTGCTTGCATTCCCATTTGCGATTTAGCATGGCTTGGAAGGCTGTCGGATCATCGGTGCGCCGTTGCTGCCTTTCCCCAGCCTCCCAAGCCTGCTTTTAATGTGCAGAATTTCTTGGAGAACTTCGGCAACTTTGAGCGTATCTATCTATCTATCTATCTATCTATCTATCTATCTATCTATCTATCTATCTATCTATCTATCTATCTATCTATCTATCTATCTATCTATCTATCTATCTATCTATCTATCTATCTGTCTATCTATCTGTCTGTCTGTCTGTCTGTCTGTCTGTCTGTCTGTCTGTCTGTCTGTCTGTCTGTCTATCTATCTATCTATCTATCTATCTATCTATCTATCTATCTATCTATCTATCTATCTATCTATCTATCTATCTGTCTATCTATCTATCTCTCTGTCTGTCTGTCTGTCTGTCTGTCTGTCTGTCTGTCTGTCTGTCTGTCTGTCTGTCTGTCTGTCTATCTATCTATCTATCTATCTATCTATCTATCTATCTATCTATCTATCTATCTATCTATCTATCTATCTATCTTGCCACCTACTACATTTAGCTCTCCTTGCCATTCCGATAATGGTATCGATACCAAGCTTGGTATGGCATAACATGACTCCATGGAGAACATATCTGACTAGTCATAACATAAAAATTATGACATGTCCTGAATGCCATGATTTACACTTCATGGTCCTGCAGCTCTTGCAATGGCTTCGTTCACATGGCATGTTGCAAAACTGGTACTATATGACAAGATTGCATAGCGAACACAAGCGACAGACTCTAACATAAAAATTATGACATGCATGTCATCTAACAACATGATTAATACCACGCACATGATGCGCTGGTGGCCGTTCCGCTAGCCTCACTTATACCAAATTTGGTATTACGGGACATGAATGGATGACGAAGGTATGATACTGGTGCAAACATGATAAACATGAGATGTGTGGCATGAAAAAACATGGCTGCATGCTACGCTTTCATGCGCTCCCAGCCGTTTCGCTTGCTCCACATATGCCAAGTTTCGTATTACGTGACGTCAATGGATGACGAAGGTATGTGAATGGTGCAAACATGATAATCATGACATGCGTGTCATATAAGAACATGACCACATGCCACAGTCAAGGCGCCAATATGTTTTGACGTGACGTAGTGTGGGTGCTCGCCGGCGTTCATTTTGTCGCGTCACGCCGGCGTTGCCATGCCAGGGGCCGGTCCTGCCATATACTCGCAGGCGCGCCGCGCTGCATCACTTTTACTCATGCACGTTTCAGCACGTCCGGCATCCCTTCAACACAAAAAGAGGGAGACGCAGTGTTGTCTGGGTAACGCATCGGCGCAAAATGCAGCATGTCGCATTTCGCACCAGTTGCCGTCGGGCCGCGCCGACGGACGCTTTTCGCACCGGTCGCGCCTGGCGTCAGACTGCATAGTGCTCGCGTTTTGCTAATATAGCGTCGCTCTGCTTAGCGCGCGCGTGCGTCAACGCTACATTGGAGTGTATTGGGCTTTTCATGATACGCTCGCGGGCGTTTCGCTGGCTCCACATATACCAAATTTGGTGTTACGTGACGTCAATGGATGACGAAATATGTGACTGGTGAAAACATGATAATCCTGACACGCGTATCATGTAAAAGCTAGACAACATACCGGGCTCATAGCGTGCTCGCGACCGTTTTGCTTTCTCCACATATACTAAATTTGGTATAACGTGACGTGAATAGATGATGAAGGTAAACGACACATCCAAACATGATAATCTTGACACGGAAGTCATGTACGACATCATTTACCCCCCCACCCCTCGTATCGTTGTGCTGATTTTAAAGTGACATATCAACTTTTCTCATTCGTGATTCGCATATATATCATGGATTCCCACTGTACGTGGGATCTGCCTTTTTGTTGTTGTTGTGCCCGGGCTACACAAGTGGCCCGGTAAATGCGAGATCTCTCACGTATCTACTGTCGGCGCTCTGATAGAGTTGTGGCGGCTCTTCTAGAGCCATGGCACCGCGCGTGCTCGGTGCTGTTATGCCAGCGAGTCCTCGTCAAACGACCGTGCCTCTGAAAAAGGCAATCTGGGTCAAGGCCAGCCCGCAGTCGGCCTGGCGCGATCACCTCGACGGCGTGAACACGCGCGGCGCCCCTCTGGCCCACGTGCAGTGAGTCAGCTGCGCGCGTGACAGCGAGCCGGCGTCCGCGTGTCTGGTGGTCTGACGCATGGCGCGGCGACCCCATTGGCGGAATCTGCCCTGACGACCAGCGGCGCTTCTGATTGGACATTTTGGTTGGACCCGGTGTAAATAAAAGAAGCCCTGCGGCGCGTCGCGATCGGCGTTCCTATGAGCGAGGAGACCCCATGTCGGAGGGCCGACATGTATGCGAGTCGGCGGTCTTAGGCGAAAGGCTGACCTATGTGTTAGAGAGGAGAGCTCGGCTCTTCGAGTCTCTGTCGGCCCCAGTGCCGAAATTGTAACGCCTCTGTATATATGCTGTACATAAACCTTGTTTAACTCACCGTCGTCTCGTCCGCTCGTCTTATCGGCTCTGCGCAGAAGCAGTCGCGAGCTGATAAACATACGCTACGCAACAGTGCCAAGGCTGCGACGGGATGAATGACGTGACTCACAAATGCAGCCAACCGCGAACGTTCTTGGGTACGACACTGAGAACTATGTAACTCCCAGTACAGCGAATATTGAGACCGCTCATGACATCAATGCCGAACGGGTTTGCATTTCTCCTAGTGACCCGGCTGTACATCCAATAGTAACGCCCAGAACGTCTCTTCATTACTATATTGAGTCATTTTGTGTGGTAGCTGATACCCTTTCGTGATACTACATGGAAATAATACAGTGACGACGCCAAGGGCGTTGTTCGAGAGATAATACATCGGTATGTTTGGATAGTGTGTCGGCATGCATAGGTGACATCGCAGCAACAGACCCGAATGCTACGCGGTGCTAGCGTCAATCAAGCTGTCTCAGGACACGCCGCATAGCGTCCCTGTTAAGCTTGCTGACTGCCCCGCCGCGGTCGTCTAGTGCCGCAGGTCGCGGGTTCGAATCCCAGCTGCGGCGGCTGCATTTCCCATGGAGGCGGAAATATTGTAGGCACGTGTGCTCAGATTTGGGTGCACGTTAAAGAACCCCAGGTGGTCGAAATTTCCGGAGCCGTCCACTACAGCCTCTCTCATAATCATGAGATGGTTTTGGGACGTTAAACCCCATATATCAAGCTTGCTGACTATTGTAGAGTGAATATTCAATTACCTCTGGAAGGGCACGTTTTACTTTCGTGTTATAGTGATTCCAATAACAGATGGACAACTATACTTCGTTTTTTTCTCGACAGTGGGTCTTACGGACATCTAGTAATGCTTCGTGCATCCCCATTTGATAAATATTGAATTAGTTCCTCAATTCAAACTTATTTATTAAAATAGTATCATTCTTATAACAAGTACTTCTAAGTGTACCTCACAGAACCATCTCATGGGTTATGATGACTCCTTTGGGAGTCATCATAACCGAACTATGACTGAGTGTGCGCGCACGTGCTGCCGAATGTGCTGTTTCTCTCTTCCCTCTCTGCTCTCTTTCATCTCTTCCATCCCTCTCCCATGCGCAGGGTAGCAAACCAGCTGCCTATAGGCTGGTTAGCCTCCCTGCCTTTCTTTTCTCTCTATTTGCCTTCTTTCCTTCCTTGGGAGTCATTGAATGAATGATCTCGTTTTTTTAAAATCAATAAGGGATTCGATACGATTGTTACGTTACAACACGATATCAATAAAATATTCACTGCATTAACAGAATGTGTTTTAAGGTCGTCTTTTCTGGACATCGAAACACCTTGGCAAATTATTGATGCAATGGCTTCGAAAGTTTGTTGCCTTCCCAATGTATTTCTAGAGCACGTACAGAGCTTGGACTTCTCAATTTTGTTGAAGGACGTAGCTTCTCTTCAGTGACAGCTTGATTTATTGGCCTATAACAGTCTATCGAGTACCACAATGCCCATGTCGCGGAAGCCATTTGCCTTTTTGGTTACAGAAATAATTCTCCTTACATTCTTCGCTACGTTCCCGGTTGGTATATTACTGGCTTTCCAGCTGATGGCGTAATTTTAGAGCACGCGCCCATTGACACAGGAATGTTAGCATCGGTCGTTGAGGTGTCAATTCAGCTGCATTTTACGGTCCTGCCCGGCTTAAATCACTGAAATATGCTGATTCTCAAATCATCGGTAGTCACAATTAGCATACCTAGCGAACTTTGGAAAGATAAATTCTATACGTCACCTTTCATCATCATCATCATCATCATCAGCCTGACTACGTCCACTGCAGGACAAAGGCCTCTCCCATGTTCCGCCAGTTAACCCGGTCCTGTGCTTGCTGCTGCCAATTTATACCCGCAAACTTCTTAATCTCATCTGCCCACCTAACCTTCTGTCTCCCCCTAACCCGCTTCCCTTCTCTGGGAATCCAGTCAGTTACCCTTAATGACCAGCGGTTATCCTGTCTACGCGCTACATGCCCTGCCCATGTCCATTTCTTCATCTTGATTTCAGCTATGATATCCTTAACCCCCGTTTGTTCCCTAATCCACTCTGCTCTCTTCTTGTCTCTTAAGGTTACCTTAAGAGACAAGGTAACCTTACTGCATCATAAAGGTTACCTTACGTCACCTTTATGATGCAGTAAAACGCGACAGGAATGCTTGTGAAGTCGAACGGACGTTTGATTGTGGCCTGAAGTAAGATATTTTTTACACTTTTAAGGCATTGTTAAATACAAGGAGCGTGGTTGGTATATTTACGTTACGTTTCTTGACATAATCCTCGTTCATATGTCAAGTAATATTGTCACGATGACATCCCTTAGCCATGTGACCTTGCAACTTGAGGTATTACCTGGTAACGTGATTGTGTCACATGACGAGAAAATTTGACAATTGCTTCAATCGGGCTACATAAGTATTAAAGGCGGGCGAAGCAAATTTCTAGAAGGTGAATTCGGTTTGAGTGTGGCTCAACCTGATTTTCTCGTTTGGATGATTAAATTTCGAAAGTAAGCCAAGTGAGAGTACTGAGAGAAGTTCAGGTAAGTTTTGACAGTATGAAAACTGATTTTTCAAATTCGCCGCCAAGACCAACGAGGCCTCAACATTAGGTAACGTGCGTTTTTCGCCATTAGACAATCATTCCTATGCTCACCCGACGGATGCCGGACCGTTTCCTGCATAGGGCCTATAATTAGAGGTGTGAGAATATTCCCAAGTTTCGAATAATGAATCTAAGTTAGCTGCATTCACTTAGGTGCTTGAATAAAAAAGTAAATATTTGAAAATATTCGAAATTCCGAATATTTTTGAAATAGCTTTGAAAAAATGAGCACCGACGAGAGAACCCGAAAACAACAATGTTTTGGAACAGCCAAAGGTCATTTTCCTTTTAATTACTAAAGTGACCTGCACCGTCAGCCAAAAATCATTGTCGGCGCCATGTTCTTTAGACTATCAACACTCAATTAATCGCCGTGGAAACGTCCAGAAACTCCACTCTTGCTCACTTTTTGCTATGATTAAGCTGTATTGTATTAATCAGTTCCTGTCTTCATCTTGTAATAACTGCTTGGAGCCTCATGACGAGCGACAGATGCGATTTTTTTTACGTTTGAGTAAATTATTCTTGAATATGTTGATATTAACGCTGATTGTTACGTGCTATCGGTGCGCAAGCCATGTTGTGATGACAAGTTTATCTGCGTCATCACATCTTTAGTTATATCCGCTGTGTGTGGTTGAAAAGTGTTTAGTTGTTGTGCTCCTTTTTTTACATAAAATCAGGTGACAAATCTTACATTGAAAACGTGAGTGAGTGCTGCATTTGGGCCAAGAGTTACAAAATACTATGAATTCAATTGAGTTTTTATTTCGGACATGTATAAATTAGGGCATGGCTGCGGAAAAGGAAAAAAAAAGCTGCAGTTCCTGCTGTATACGAGGTTATCCTAGTTTTCGTAATTATGAGATTAGGCGTTGAATAAAAGTAATTTAGACGATAGGTCCATGGCTAACCTAGCAACGTACATGCAGGAGTGTTGGGAAAAAGGGACGATACCGCAGGAGTGGAAGCTCGCAACTGTAATTTTCATTCCTAAACCGGGTAAAAAAGTCGGTTTTGAGAATCTTAGGCCGATATCATTAACGTCTTGCGTAGGTAAGCTCATGGAGCATGTCGTTAAGACGCGGCTCAGTAGGTACATGGAAGACAATGGTATGTATCCGGACACCATGATCGGTTTTCGACCCCGACTATCAGCGTGCGACGTGATGCTACAGCTCAAGGACCAAATTACAGACAAGCCAACGCGAGACACAAAAGTTATCGTGGGGTTAGATGTGGCAAAAGCATTTGACAACGTGAGGCACGTATCGATCTTGGAGAATCTGAGCTCACTGAACGTCGGAAATCGAGTTTATATATACGTCAAGGACTTCTTTTCGAACAGGACAGCCACTTTAAAAATCGGGGAATAATCCATCGAGGACATTAAATTAGGCAACAGGAGGACACCTCAG
This sequence comes from Rhipicephalus microplus, assembly GCF_043290135.1. NCBI lineage: Eukaryota > Metazoa > Arthropoda > Arachnida > Ixodida > Ixodidae > Rhipicephalus > Rhipicephalus microplus. The sequence goes on along the minus strand of NC_134700.1, from coordinate 82,435,166 downwards.
GGCTCGGTGTTATCACCCACCCTTTTCAACATTGTGATGTTGAAACTGCCTGAACAGTTAAAGGATATTGAGAATTTAAATCACACCATTTACGCGGATGACATAACATTATGGATGAACAAGGGCAGCGATGGCCGAATTGAAGGCTCTCTGCAAATCGCAATTGATAAAATCGTGGAGTACCTGGAGCCCAAAGGACTTAAATGCTAGGCCTAAAAGTCGGAAGCACTCTTCCTCATGCCCGCCGGAAAACGGCGGCTCCACAACAGGCCTGAAGTGGACATCGACTTGTATGTTAACGGCGCAGAGATCCCCGCGGTCGACAGTATCCGTGTCTTTGAGCTAAGGATTCAGACGAACCGTAAGAATTATGAAACTCATGCTAGGTTGGAAGCCAGTTCTAATCAGACATGACGTCTCATCAGACAAATAGCAAACAGGCATGCTGGAATGAAGGAGGCGAACCTTCTTAGATTAGTGCAGACCTTCATAATAAGTAGGATAGTGTACGTGGCACCTTATTTAAAATTAAACCAAGCGGAACGGGGCAAACTCGACACCATTATCAGGAAAAGTGTGAAAGTCGCGCTTGGACTTCCCCCAAACACGTCAACTGACAGACTTATGAAGTTGGGGTTATCTAACACACTCGATGAGCTAATCGAGGCTACTGTGACTGCAGAACATCAAAGACTACTCGGATCTAAAACGGGGAGAGCAATATTAAAGAGATTGGGCTATGAGCCCACGCATGAGCAAGCGCGTTCAAAAGATATACCGATACAGATCAGGGACAGGATAAAGACACCTCCGCTACCCAGAAATATGAACCCTACCTTTCACGAAGGCAGGCGTAAAGCCAGGTCAGAGGCATTACAATCCAGGTACACCGGTCGACAGGACGTCGCCTATACAGACGCTGCGGAATATGAAAGCAAAGCGGCACACACGGCAGTGGCGGTCAAGGAAGATGGTGGCCTGATTTTGTGCTGCACAGTCCTTGGTGTCGAGACTGTAGAGGTCGAGAAAGTGGCCATAGCTTTGGCCATCAGTGAAAAGGGGGTCAGGGTGGTCATCAGCGACTCCAAAAACGCTGTGAGAAATTATGAATCAGGAAGGGTGACGGAGACTGCCGTCCGTATATTAAACATGGTAGGAGTACCCAAAGAGCAGGTTCTGCTTGTCTGGTCTCCAGCTCACCAAGGACTTAGAGGGAACGAGGAGGCTCATTCGGTCGCCCGAGGTCTCACCTACTGGTCTACCCCTAGAACCTCCCAAGTTACCGAACAAAGAAGCGAGTATATGCGCACATACCATGAAATTGTCGCACACTACAGGCTGAATCGGCAAGTATACCCGAGAGGCGGACAACTCACTAAGAAAAATGAGGTTTTGTGGCGAAAGCTACAGACCGGGGTTTTTCCAAACCCCGCACTTTACAGCAAGTGGCACCCCGCAGTTTTCCAGTTCCAGTGTAAATTTTGTGATGAGGTAGCGAATTTGATGCACATGGTGTGGACATGTCCAAGTCAAAACGATGGTTCTCACACTGTAGAATCCTGGGAGGCCCTGCTCTGCAGCCCAGATCCCAACGTCCAGCGCGACGTCATCAGTCAAGCCCTTGCTGCTGCCGCGACCCAAGGGATTCCGGCCGACAGCTAGGGGCGACGGGCCATGCCTGAATAATTGACTGACTTTTTAATAAAGTTTTCTATCTCTCTTTCTCGCCTGAAGTCATTGGTGAAAGCGTGTGAACATTTGTTTGAAATAAAATGCTGAGGTGTTCAAAGGCTGTTTTCAAAAAGGGTCTGTTTTCTATGAAAAAAATTCATTTACTATTAGTATTTCATTAAGTGTCATCACTATCCGATTCGTGTTTGATTGGACTCCAAAATGCACCATTTCTACAATACAACGTATAATCATTTTGCACTAAAACTTACCTGCTTTCTACATGTTCCCTCGCCATCAGGCTAGGCTGCTGGAGGCCCCGACGCGGTGGTCTAGTGACCAAGGTAGTCGGCTGTTGACCCGTAGATCGTGGGATCGATTCCCGGCTGCGGCGGCTGCATTTTAGACGGTGGCGAAAATGCTGTATGCCCGTGTGCAAGTTAACGTGCATTTGGGTGCACGTTAAATAAAGTTTAACCAGGTGGTCGTAATTTCCGGAGCCCTCCACTACGTCGTCTCATATTCATATGATGGTTTTGGGACGTTAAGCATATAGAGTTTATCAAATATACACTAGAGGGAACTCTGGCGTTAGTGCCTATGGGAACTACAGCACTCGGTGCTTCAGCGAGAATGGGAATGATGAGTAGTACACGAATTTGTATAATCTTCGTACTTCTGGCTCCTTGTGTGTTCGTGTGGCTTAGAGCCGTTTTCTCATGAAACAAAAATAAGCAAATGTTCAGCAGTTGCGCTTCACCACCTTATTCGTTTAGATTTACGATTTCAAATCTGATCACGAAGTTTTAAAAGGTTCATTATTCTCTTCGAAACTAAACCAAAACACGCCCATAAACGAAGCCGCCCCGCCGCGGTAGTGTAGTGGCTAAGGTACTCGGCTGCTGACCCGAAGGCCGTGGGTTTGAGTCCCGGCTGCAGCGGCTGCATTTCCGATAGAGGCGGAAACCTTGAAGGCCTGTGTGCTCAGATTTGGGTGCACGTTAAATAACCCCATGTGGTCGAAATCTCTGGAGCTCTCCACTACGGCGTCTCTCATAATCATACGGTGGTTTTGGGACGTAAAACCCCACAAATCAATCAATAATTCTTAAGTTCCTTTATCGCCCTGTTATACCGTAGCAGATCATTTTGTTAAGATTACGCCCACTTCGCGATCATTGCAGATTACTCTGGAACCTACGTGGCTGCTATCGACAACGTTAGAATATTCGACGGCACACGTATAAATGCAAACGCGCTTCACCGCTTGTCAGTTGATCGACAGCTGACGCTTTGTTCGTCGCTATCAGTGCTGTGTGTACAGCTGTACCTTGACTTTTCATTGACCGGCCACAGGTTCGGCTGAATAAACAATTTCATATTCATCGACGTCATGACCCCGTGACGCTGTGAAATATACTTCATAGTTTTCACACACTGAATGAATGACATGGTTTATCTCATGTCCATAATTTTTCCAATTCTAAGATCGAAATAAACGAGCAGTTTACTTCGCCTCTTGGTTCAACGAACTGAAATTGGTTATTATCTCTTCGCAGGGGCCGTGCTATTTGTCCTGTGCAACTGTGCAGTAGTCTTCAGCCACTTGGCTCCTCCCGCGGGACCAAGAAGACTGCACCACGATGTGGTGGACAGCTTCAAGGTGCATAAAACCTTCTCGCTACATACGCTTCGATTTATATAGAGAGCGACTAATAAGAACTCGTCCTGTTTTAACTCAGCAACTGGTGAATCACTCTTGTAAATGCAACATTTTTTGATGTAGCATTGTAGGCGTCCTCGATTCTACGTTCGGGTTTGAACTTATATATATACGATTGGCGGTAGTGATATAGCAGTAAATGTCTTCAAATCATGACTTTTAGTCATGATTTGAAGACATTTTTTGCGATAGTTCATTAACCTGATAAGCCACTCTTCAGCTATGTCGAATGTAACAGGTTTGCAGACAGACAGCGGCGCCGGCTGCAGATGTATACTTATCCGGCCTGCTTCTCTGCGCTGGAGAAGCGGTAAAGGAGGCTGGTTATGACACCGATCATAATGAGGACTTTGTGTTTACGAGGGGTATTGCGTATGTGCTCCCCTCACCACTTATTAGCCAGCGCCGAAGCCTGGCTCATCTGCTCCGGACGATAATCTATTGTCGCACCTGCGCATTGATACTTTTTCCCTCCCTCCTTTTTTTCGCGGCGTTCCTTTATAAACTAATGCGTACAATGCCATAGGGCTCTCACCGCAGTGTTCTAGTGGTGAAGGTACTCGGCTGCTAACTCGCAGGTCGCGGGTTTGAGTCGCGGCTGCGGTGGCTTGATTTTCGATGGAGGCGAAAATGATGTAGGCCCATGTGCTTAGTTTTTAGTGCACATTAATGAACCCCAGAAAATCAAAATTTGCGGAGCCCATAACTACGGCGTCTTTCATGACGATATGATGGGTTTGGGACGTTACACCCCACATATCAATCAATAAAAGCCGTGGGACCATTCTTTTGTACACCTTTTTTCGGCAAGCATGCCGCTCTAAAACGTACGTTGTTCCTTCTTGCGGTGTTTTCCTTTCCCGGCTTGGAGGCCAATTCGACCAAACGTAACAAGGGCAACAAATTGAGGATGCTCTCAGTCACTGTGTAGCCTAGTGAATGGTGAGATTGCTGGAGCAGTGCATACCCTGGGCTGCGCGGCTTGCTTGAGCTAAAGAAAGGTGCATTTCTCGCGCGAGCACTTAAAACAGAAACTGAGGATGACAAACATTCAATCACATTTTTAAGAGCCTACGCGTTATGTATTCCCTTGAAGTCACGGGGGAGGGAGGTGATCTTTAATGTTTTTTCCTAAATTTTGGCAGTCATGTAGGCGGCATTTTTCGCACAGCCCTTAAAACTGGCAAGACTCAGATAAAGCAAACTCAACTCAGATAAAGTTGTTTGCGTGTATGCGTGCCTTTAATGAAAGAAGATTTTAATTTAGGTTAGCGACGACTGTACCTTCAGGATATCTTCAGAATATAAATCATTCCACTTTTTTTAAAGTACGAATTAAAGAATAATGTGCATAAGTTCCTGTTCGCAGAAGCTGTAAAGTATGTAGATCCCTTTTTAATGTACCAGCATTATGTGGCTCCTTACACGGCTCTGATGCGACAAGAAAGCACTAGCACACTAGTTAGGTTATCTCCAGGGTCATGCACATCCTCTTTCTAAAATTGAAATTTGGATAACCGAACAATTGAAAGCCTGATATCCAGCAATAAGGTTGGTGATTAGACCAGTTGGCGGCTTACGTGCCAGACAACGCGACGGGCAAACAGAGCCCTGCGGAGCTTGCCCAGCAAACTGTCTTGGTGCAGCGTTCTGGGCGATGCGAAAGGACGGCGACGTGACCAGTTTACAAAGCTCGGAATCGAGGATAGCGAGAAAAAGGAAGCGCAGGAAGGTTAGTGAAAAGAGAACTTCGAATGTCTACACGAACATGGAAAGTTAATGAGGGTACAAAAGGATGGAGAGCGTGCATGACAGAATTGAATGATTTATGATAAGACAAAGCCCTCACGACTCTGGAAATAAGCGCGTGCGAATGTCAAAACTCAAAAATTTAACTTACCGACACACTCAGTGACAAGCAAAAGAGAGTCGGGAGGTTTGGGAAAGATGGAAGAATAGGAAACTACGTCTATATCTCCTGCAGTCACTTCAGAGATGTTTGCCTACGAATTATAGACAGACACGGTAAAATGGCCTGCATTACGCAAAAAAACTCTTCGCATAAAAAATGCATGCTGGTCCAATAAACGAACGCTGACGATGAAAGGAGCTTTAGGTAGCCTACTGTGAGTCATCTGCGAAATGACAATGCTTCATAAATGTTGCCGCGCTAACACACCGATTCCATGAATGGGTGTCCTTGGCAGATCGAGCTTTCTGCAGCCAAAAGTCACCATTTTCACGGGTCAAAAGGTTCTACTATGACAATTGGAACGCTCTGAAATTTCAACCAATGTGTGGACGCTAATATCAAGTTTTCTGCGAAAACGCACAACGGCGCTGAAAATTTTTAGGCATTAGTTAAGTTAGCATTACGACTGATCTTTAGCAGCTAAGCGTTGTTTACTTTCGCGAATGTAGTTAGTGAGGAATGGGACAGTGGAGTTGAAGAAGAACGGAACACTGTCTTTTTCCTCTTTACGCTGCCGCCACAATGTTTTACACAAGAAACAAAAAATAACTTGGCAGATATCTCGCGTAGCTTGGGAATCGTTGTTATGTGAAGTATACCGAGGGCAGGTGGATGTGTCGTAATTTTTTATTGAGTGAAACGTCCCTTAATGACGCTGAAGATATATATGGAAAATGTTGTACACACAGACATATGCTTACTGTCACGAATGTTTTATATAACCAGTTGTTTACTGCTGCGCAGCGATGCCAAAGTGACACTGCTATTACCAACAGCAGAAGTGCTAAGCTGATATGTTGCACTTGGGCTTACGAGGATTGTAGTTCTGGACACTGCTACATAAACCAGCTTCAGTGGGTGGCGCATAACCACAGTAGAAGTTAATCTGACGTGACAGCTCTATTACACTTGTAACGTTTTAAAGTTGGATAGACAGCACTGCAGCTACAGTTGACGTTTCACAAACATTGGGGTCTATTCAAAAAGCAGTTCTGAGACCTTGCGTGGCTCTGTGGTAGAATACTTGACTACCAGGCAGAATGCTTTCGTTTGATTCCTTCTGGGAGCATAACATATATTCTTTCTATTAATCAAGTTAACGCTTCACGTTCCTGGTTAGATATAAAATGTCAATAAGCTGTGGCACATACCCCCTTACCTGTAACACCCACCCATCCATGGTATACAGGTATGTGCCGCACATGTCACCTAGAGCGTTTGACGATGTACTTAACGGGAGTCTCGCATTATTCACGTGACAACCAGTGAGTCATATTCGTCAAACCATCTTACCGTCACACACTAACTTAAGTTTGCGCCAAGTTGAAGGGATATCACGAGGGCACTCACATAGAGGCGGCTAGATGGATATGTATATAGATGACCATATAGACGCACTGAAATAGCTGGCATCACGTAAAGAACTGCTTCGAATTTTAAGAAATTCCCGCAGTTGCGAAATAAATGCTGACGATGAGAGAAGCCACATGCAGCATACTGTGAATCATACGCGAAATGAAAATGTTTGATAAATATTCACGCGCTCTCAGCTCTGGGTCTTACAGTCGACATTGCCGTATCGCTGCAACTTCTCGAGCTCTCAGGTCAGGGCCGTACAGGCGGCATTGCCACTCAGGCACTGCATGGAGCTCCTTACGTTCGCTTTATTCTAGGGCAGTGGCACGACTGAATGGAATGCGTATAGAGCGCCTGCCTATATCATCGGCCCCCGCCGGCATTACGCTGTAATAGTTGACCGATGCCGTTATTTCTCGCGTGATGCCCGCCAGAGAACGGTCTATTAAATGCGAAGCAGCTCTTCGACTAGCCTGTGTAACGCTGTCTCTCCGTCCGCACCATGCTCCGCTGGCCGCAGATGTTGGGGCAGTGCCAAGTAGATCACGCCTTTCCTCGCGTGCGCGTGCGTTGACGTCCCTCTCCCCTAGTCTGTCGCTTTCCTATTGCTTCACTCTCTCACCGCTCGCGACGTTCGAGCGCACATAGACGGAACACTGTTTTTGTGATGAAATTTACAAGAAACAAAACCCACCTCCCATGTCTGCGTTTCAAACAAACGTTCTTCGTGTAAACGGCAGACCGAGTTTCGCTTCGATTCATTCTTGCAGCACCCGCGTCAACGGCCATTTCAACCGGGTCAACGCCGTGCGCACCGCAACTGTTTCGCATTCCATCAGGGGAGATGGTCCATATTCTTTGTTTTCTCCGATACGTACATATGGGCGTTGCACTACGACTGCGCACTGCGAAGCACGAATTGAAGCCGGACAGAAATTCTTTACGTGCTTCGCCCTTTAAAAATTTCAGACAAAAGTCCGAACATGTTCATTGGATAGGCATACGATTGAACAAGAATTCACAGATGTTAACTTGACGGTTTTAAAAGAAGAACGCAGCACAGCCAAGACTTGAAGACTTCACTTGAAGAATTGCTGTTCTTGAAGGGAAGTGGACACATTTGCCGGTGACTCTCAATGAGGCTCACAACGACATGTCAGATTTTGGTAATGATCAACATGATATTTGTGAAACCAGTTGGCCTAATCAATTTTGTACAGATATCCAAGTGACAAATAGACTGTTTTTCTTGTCACTATTGAGAAAATAAAATGATGTTCATTAGATGCCTTGGGCCGAGAGCAGTAATAGGAACACACAACACAGAAAAGAGCTCTCAGTTCTGTTTTTCTCTTAAGGAAAATACGCCGACTTTAGCAATTACCGACACTGCGATGAAGCTAGCAGCGTCAAATACCATCGGTGTAGCCAAGTTTGAGCAACCCCGTTTAATGCTTGATGTTGAACTATAACTTATAAATGTCCCTCCAGACACATGACTCATTGTGTTAGATGCATCCTACTCCTCCTGAGTGATGCCCCACTACACCAACATAGGCGTGTGAAGTGACACAGACTTGAGCCATCGCAAACTATTTTTTTACAGCTGCACTTTCAACCGTCGGACAACTGCGTCTCAGAAGGTGTCTATCTTGTTTACGCCTGTATTATAATCAATCAAACATCGATTTGCGTTTAATTTCAACAAAACTAAAAATAAAATTGGCCAGAATGTCCTAATCCTTCCAAATATACTCTAATGCTATCGCATTTACGCGTAATTACAATTGTTTTCGAATCCTCATTGTTTTAATTTTTTTGATAAGCTTTTATACCGATTGAGTGCTCTCTTACACCGACAGAGTAATGATCGCAGCTCACCACGCGGGGTTATGTGTGTTTTGTAAATCTTCTTGTGACTCTCTGTATGCTATTCTTATTACTTGATGTAATCCTAACTGCAACTCTTACATTAGAACTCACGTATGTTTCAATACAATTTCACATGCTCTTTTGTGCTGAAAACGTTGCATGCTGTCGATGGAATGGTTTTTAGGGACCAGACAAGCTACTTAGAGCAGCTTGTAATCCTGAAGACCATCGAGAATTTTCTGGTGAAATAAACTTTGACTTTCTTAGATATTTGTTTGTGTTATGCGAATAATAGACATCATTGAATAAAACTTCATCAGTGAAAGAGAAACGTTAAGCTTTCATTGAAATAATAAGCATATGGATATGTGGATATGTGGGGTTTAACGTCTCAAAACCACCATATGATTATGAGAGACGCCGTAGTGGAGGGCTCCGGAAATTTTGACCACCTGGGGTTCTTTAACGTGCACCCAAATCTGAGCACACGGGCCTACAACATTTCCGCCTCCATCGGAAATGCAGCCGCCGCAGCCGGAATTCGAACCCGCGACCTGCGGGTCAGCAGCCGAGTACCTTAGCCACTAGACCACCACGGCGGGGCGAAATAGTAAGCATAAATTGAGATTCATAAACGTGCATGTATTTCAGAAGTTCTTGTTGGGTGATATTGTGGATGTCTATGGTCGGAATAATTCGGCTACGGTAGAACGAACACAAAGATGGAAAAAGCTCTTTCTGTTTACATCATTTTTGTGTGTGTGTGTTCGTCTGACATACCCAACAATTCATGCCATAGGAAGGGCAAGAGCACAAGTCTACAAGATGGTTCTGCACAAAACCACCCTTACACTGTTTTGAGCAGGCATCACTACTGTTCGTGGCATATAATGAACGTTATAGCCTTGAAGACGTTGTTTACCGTCATTACTGCGAGTATTTAACTAGCTTCCTGAGTACTTATATGTGTGTAGCTGCATCAATAAAATTCAGTGAAAGCTATGTCCATGTCTGGTTCAGATATCCTCGCTATGTAACTATTTCTTTGTAGGTTCACTACAAAGAAATAGTTACATAGCGAGGGCACCAACACTCAAGTTTATGCTAAAAAGTAAACCATTCATTGGCAGCGCATAATGAAACATAACAAAATGAAAGCAAAGTATCTACACATGTTCTCGTATGAGCTTTTCCATGACTCTGTACATTTCCTAATAACCTCGTTGCGACATAGTGTGTTCGTAAGTGTTGACCACAAATACTATAACAAATATTGAATACTCACACTTTTCATCCACATTTTCGTGGACTTCGACAGAATGATAGTTGTGGTCGCTTGTGAACATTCTTTTAAATTTCGGACTTGCTCAGTACAGGTTTCGGCAATTAATTGATAGTAGAGCTCAAGGATGCACACCATTAATTATCTCTCATAATATTGAACCATTTGCAATGCACTGAAATTTTACTATTTATACAGCATCTCTAGTTAGAATAAATGCGCTAATATTATTGCGTCCATCTTTCCCAAGGTAATGCAGAGCTTCCCCTATGCCGTGGCGGTCGTCGACTCTGACAACGACACATACTTCAACTGCTGGACAGTGGAGCGTAAGGCGATCGACGATGTCGCAAGAACGGCCACATACGAGGGACATTTTCCGTCGGCTGGGTATGTTGAGTCGCTACATTGTCTCAACGTTATCAGACGCTTAACGTGGCCAGAATTCAATGCACCTGTACTTTTGCTCTGAAAAACCATCAATGCATGCATTCATACGTACTTAAAAAGCATGACTCTTGCTGTAATATTTCTCCCCCAAAACGCAAGCACTCTGTTACAGCGGTCGCTTTCCAACTCAACTCTTTTTACCGAATGTCATGATGCAGATGCTGAAGGAGCGTTTTCGCTAAACTCGTTTGGTGCATGCGGTTGATGGTTTAGCGGTGTAAATATGTAATGTAATGGTTGATGGTTTAGCGGTGTAAATGTAAGGACCCACCTACTAAGGTTCACTTTCAGGAGAATGCATATTTGTTGCCCTATATGCAAATATAATGCAGCACTACGTGGTATATTGAGAACGAGATACTACATGCACAAACTCGCGATATTCGAAGTGAACTTGAGAACTGCATGTTCGTCCCTTCTAAGACATCTCTCTCTCACTTCAGAAAACTTCCATGGGTGAAGAACAGGCACAGCCTATCGATCTGATATAGAATAGCTTTTTATGCTGATATTGTTCCCTCTTTTTCAAGAGAACAATCGTCTTTCATTGCCCATGACAACGTGGCACCCTAAAACGACCTATATGTCAATTTCACCTATTCACAGGAGTGTGCCCAAAGTATTTTCTTACAGTTTCGGACACACGTGTTATCAAGCAGAATTATTCAGTTATGATATCGTTTTCGACTTTCTTATAACGGAATCGGAATGCAACGGTGATTATTGTAGGAAGGATAGCACAAGCCATATAATGCGGGAGAGGGGGGTGTTCCATTCAAGACTATAATCTGTAATATAACCTGAATCTCCAAGTGGTCACTTGTGGTGCGGTCTTTAATAGGAACAGACAGCTGAGGTCAATAGTCGTGGTTCTTATATGATAATTTCTGGAGCTTTACGTGCCGGAAGTACAATATGGCTATGGGGCGCGTTGTACGATACCCCGAATTCGTTTTAATCACGTGGAGTTTTTACACACGAGCCTAAATCTATGTAAATGAGTCCTTTTACCCTTATCGAATTGTGGCCGCCATGGCGAGGTGTCAAACGCGCGTCATTGGGGTTGACAGCACAGCACCGCATTTTAAAGCCAAGGTACAACTACGGGTCAGCTTCTATATGCCAGGTCAGATATTTACAGAAAAAAAAAAGAACTTCGCTAATGATCTCGCGAAAATCATGGCGTACTTGTTAGGTGCTTTACCTTAGTCCCCTGCAAGTTCTTAAGATGTAAATTCCACTTGTATTTAACAGGGTACACAAAATCAAATAAATGTGAGCGAAAGATTTGCAAAGATTTGGGAACTTGGTAGGCTCTTTCTTCGAAAAGTATTAGAGCGGAATAAACTTACTCATATAACGAATACGAAGTTATTTTATTTCATGTATGTTTTCGCTGAATATTTTTTTGGCTGAAGAGTTCATAAACATCTCCTCGTGTTACTTTATTGCAATATACTTCGGGAGTTGATGGTTTATATGTCAAAGTAAGATGGGGTTCTTTAGACATGAGTTTACGATCTCCGCTAGGATACTGAAGATTTACGTGGGCGAAACTGAAAATATCAGAAAAAAATTTCATGAACTCTGGTTTTCAGACAGCGATGAAACAGCGGAGAGGGGGGTTCTCTACCTCAGGCTAACGCGTTTATATGTTTGCAAGTCTCAGATACGTTATATCACTGCTCTTTCATAAACGCCCTTCGTTAAGCTTTCAGGTGGTAGTTTTATTGAATCTTAGCTGTACCACTATTATACACAGGTTTACAAAGAAGCATCCGCTCAAGATGTTCCGACAGATCGCATTACTGCTCCTTATCAAGCACTCTTTGATCATCTGCGGAGGTAGTATAGTGAAGTTTTCAACCAAAGTGTACAATGTTATTCCGCTGTGGGACTATGGTAACGCGCACATCATTTATTGGGTTAACTGCCTTTGTATTTGTTAAGTGTAAGTGGAGTATAGTGAGATTCAGGCAGTTTCTGTGGCACTCATAATGGTGACAGTGATAGGCCGAGCAGATTTCTCTGCCACGTATCCGTTTTTTGGACCCACTGTTGCCTTCATTTTCTGTGGAGCAGCTGTCGGTTGTGGCATTTAACAATGCCTGTGGCGCGTACCAGTTTGTGACGCCCACAAGCATGGCTCCCGGACATGAGAGGCTAGACCGAAAACAAGCAACACATAAACTGGTTTTAACAATAATAGATAAAGATACATTACTAACTGAACAGAAGCATAAATATCACAATCGCTGGCTTCGTTTAAAGTGTTTCAAGCAAACTGCCCCGAAGATTTGGTGTCCCGTTACTGCATTTACAGCGAGAAATAAAGATATCGTAAAAACTAAACAACACTTATTCGTTTGCGTAGGCCTTGAGGTTGTCTTATTTCGGACATGGCCAAATATAGGGCCACGTTTTTTTATTCTCGCCGCGTTGACATTCGAAGTAAAGAAGCAAAACGAATTGAAATATTTACCACTGAATATATAAAGCAGTTCCTGCTATACCCAGCACCGGCCCATCAATTCATCGGAAAGTACCACACTGATTTTTCAAAACGACTATCTGCACATGGTCCTAGTTTAGCCCCTGTGTCAATGCGGGACTAGCAAGAGCCTTATTATTGGTCAGATGTGCGACCGATGGCGGCATTGCGGACCCCACCTGTATGACGTCACAGCGTGGATTCGTGCGCCAGTGATGTTCCGTACTACGCCGAAGAATTCCGATTCAGAGACATAGAAATTTCCTATTTCGGGGATTTCTCTCTGCAAACGTTGATGAAATTCCTAGCATATTTCTCTGCGCAACAGTACTAATTTCCTCCCCCACCCACGCACACTTCTCGCTCTCTTTCTCTTGATAACAACTCATGTCTCACGTACTGGCGGCTTTTTAAATCATGACTAGCCCCATCCATTGCCGCGCAACAAAAGCATGGCTTTATTAATTTATAATCTGTTAGTACACTGCTCATTGTGGGCTTCAGTGCCCCGCCGCGGTGGTACTCGGCTGCTGACCCGCCGGTCGGGGAATCGAATCCCGGCTGCGGCGGCTGCATTTTCGATGGAGGTGAAAATGCTGTAGGCCCGTGCGCTCAGATCAGGGTGCTCGTTAAAGAACCCCAGGTGGTCAAAATTTCCGCAGCCCTCCACTACGGCGTCTTTCATAATAATATGGTGGTTTGGGCAAGTTAAAGCCCACATACGAATCATTGAGAGCTTCAAGTATAACACCACTGCTGAACTAGGAATGGCTCCGCGTAAATATAAGACACAAATCTCAAAAGATATGCTCGCGGAATGCATGCGCCAGAACCAATTACAGCAGATGAAGGCGCACTGTGACCGCTAACTGTCGGCCGTCATGTGAAAATTTAGGTATTCCTGAACTTCTCTGCAATATCATGAGTATTCCCTTTTTCCCTTTGTCTCAAACTGACAAGTGAAAATTCCCTGAAAAAGGCAAAAAAAATTCTGCATGGAACATCACTGCACTTTCGTCTGGTAGGCCCGGCGCCGTGTATATATAAAAACCACTCACCGTCGTGGTAAAACTCAATAAAGAAGCAGTTCAGTAGGTTATATTGTGTATATGGTGGTTATCGACGCTGCTCAAAAAAACGGTGGGTCTCTGCTTTTCACTTTCATTTCAGAAGCACAGCCCTTTGTTTTTTTTTGAACTGTGGCAGCTTGTACGCGCAGTGAGAGCTGCGCAATATGGTGAAGTACTGTACTGTGCCTCAGTGTATTTCGTCCGCCCATGTAAAAGGAGTTCGCTTTCACAACTATCCTAAGGACCCGAAGCTGAAGAAAAGGAGGATAGTCGAGCTCAAAAAAAAAAAAAGCGCCTCACGCCTTCATCGACCTTGCGTAGCAAGCTCTTCACTTACACTGACTTCTGCTATACCCGCCGTACGCGCCACTCTTCTATAAGCTTTCCACCGTGTTTGAGTGCCTGACCAGTACTTCAGTCAATATTTGCAGGCAGGTTATAAGCATAGGGGACCTACACCAAACATGGTGTGGTACCAAAATCTGGCGCGAAGGCTTCTAAACGGGAAGCCGATGACGTGGCCTCCGAATCACCTCGCTAGTATAGCGCGCCTCGTGAGCGCAGCCCAGTGGCCCAAGATATCCAATGCTACGTTTTTGTTTGGTTTGTATACGCACGTACGTACTGTTACACCTGTGAGTCCACACCGAACGTCATTGCCTCTGCAAAGTCAATCTCCACGTTAATCTTTGTGGCCCTGTGCGCGGTATATCAATAGCGATAACTATTTGTTATATTCTGATACCCAAACGACGACCCATTGCTCTATTTATACCAACTACTTTGTGATATCGTACGCACTGAACCAACATTACTGGGACTAACTGCAGTCATTCACACCGATAAGGGTGAGCAACGACGCAGCACTCTCCCCCTCCCCGGCCACACAAGTAGCTGCTTCTCAAACCCCCGCTTATCGCTTTACAACATGGGCTTGCACCCTCAATTAAAGGCAAAAATCCTGCTGACGCGCATGACTACAATCAGAGCACAAACATATATAGCCTGATTGTTTGATGCTGCTTTTTATTTGTAGTAAATGTTAGGAACGATTGATATACGGTCGAAGCAATAACTTAAACAGCTGCCGTGTAGTAATTATCTCATGTGTTGTTTGCGAATGCCAGAATGGTAATGATTATCCCACACTTCCTCATGCTCACTGTCACTTGTGTCACTGCAGAAAAAAAATCTAAGGAGAAGAGCAGGCGGGCACTTAGGATAGTTTTGGAAGCTAAGGCCCTTTTCAAGGGTGAACGAAGTGCACTGAGGCAGAGCAGTACTTTCCCATTGCGCCGCACTCGCGGCGAAGAAAAAAATTATTCTCTTGGAACTCATAGCGTCTAAATAAACTAAATGATCATTACTCGTCACGAACTCGATCGTCACGGAAACGTTGAGTGGTGGTATCGCAAGTCCACTTGTTTGCAGGACCAGTGCTGTGACTGTGATGCGATCTGTGTTGAAGTCCTCGCCCACGTATTTAACAATGTGACCTGCGTCGTACACCACCTCGTCCTCGACGAGACACCACGACGTTTCGCAATATTTATCCACATACTTGTAGATGCTGGAGAAAGTCACACTTACTGAAATATATGAAACGCGTGAACTATTTAGTATTGTATGATGGAAACTGTAGATGACGAGTGAGAACACTCACACATTGCTTCAGCTCCTTACCAGCAAAGCAGTCGGCGGTATCGGCGAGCTCTTTGGCCACCCGGGAGATTTTTTGGCTCTGTCAATCGAGTCACAACTAGAACAAGTTCATAAATGCATTCGAAAACCATCGCGGAAGCTCGGGATGTCCAATCAATGTATGCATGCTGTGCGAGCCACTAAGAGTACACCTTCGATTGTTGAGCCCACACAGGCAGCACTCACTGTGGGCACTCCCCGTCACCCACCCAGACTGCAGTTTCTCAAGAGCGATATCGCAACATGGGAATATTCTACCATCAAGGTTTTGCCCGCCGAGTGCTTCATAAGAGCCTCCAAGGGTCCTGTCTAAACCACCTGTGATTCAGTTCCTGGGATTACGAAGTAGTCCTTCGTTTCTCCTGTTTGTCTCAGACAAATGACTATACATCACATTTACACAACGTGCGGTGACTCTCTGCACGTGCACACCGACGGGTACATCACACTACACACCTCCGCCGCAGCTTTTCTCATCCCAGACATGGATATCGCTCGACAATTCACGGTAGAACATAAAACCACATCATCTGCCGCAGAGCTTGTCGCTATTCGAGAGGCAATAAGATAGATTATAGGACGATTTTTTCTGATGTCAAACGTGCTCTGCAAACCATTAGTTGCATCATGAGGCAAGGTCTGTATCACATCTTGGCTACAGAAAATGCAGAAATTCTTCAGGTTGCTTCAGCAAATGGCTGGTTTATCACTTTCCAGATGATTCCCGCGCACTGCGGCGTGATGGAAAACGAAAAAGCAGACGCTGAAGCTAAAAATGCCCTAAACAGTGTCCCTGAAGTATACTCATTGTATTTTCACGAGCCGACACGAAGGGCCTAGCTACTTTGCTGCATGATACACAGCTACACATTTAAACACTGGACCAAACCAAAAAGTTGACACCGGCGACTTCACAAATGGGAACCGGAAATGAGGTTCCGCATGCCCCCTACATCCATGCCCCCTATGATCCACCGCATTCGTCTTGGTGTGGCGTACACAAGGCGTTACGCACATATAATCGGCTGCAGTGAAAATGGTCCCAATTGTGAACACTGTGATGTGCCAGAAACACTTGAGCACGTATTTTGCGATAGCCCAGCATACGCACGTGAACGAAAAAAAATTGATTTTTCCTACTGAACAATTTCGCAGTAGGTCATCAACTAATGAGACCTAGTTGGGCCGTTGGCCTGACACCAACGGTGAAACTGATTATAAAAGTTTTTATAACCGCTTTAAAAGCAATTGGACTACATGCGCGGCTATAACAATTTTCTCAGCTGGAAAAAATTGTATATACTCACCTCTCTATCTTACCATCATCATCCATTACTCTTTTTTCTCCTTTTCTCTCCCCGGTGTAGAGTTGCAGGCTAGCGCATGCTATCGCTCAGGCCAGCCTCCCTGCCTTTCAATAAACAAACCTGTCTCTCTCTCTCTCTCTCTCTCTCTCTCGCATTCGAAAGCATTCGTTGCACGTGTTAGCTGACGCTCCGGGGGCTGTTTGGTCGGCAAAGTTCCCGCTTGAAGCTGACGATCCGCGTACAGCAGTAGGAGCTGCTGCAGCGCGGTCGAAGGCGGAGTCGTGACTCTGACGTTTCATGCGAGAGGGTGCCACTTCAGGATCTTGAGACCAATAGCATTCAAGAGCAGCTGTTGTGTCTGTATGGGCATATAGGAGTTAACAGAAGCCCAAGGCTTAGATTTCTGCTGTATTGCCAACTTCACCGTTTTATTTTCTCTGTGGCTGCAGCTTCTGTCATTGGCAGAAATTACCAACGTGGCAAATTTTGACGCGTTGCGGCGGGGCTAAATTTTTTCAAGCAATTGTAACGCCACAGTTTTTGTCAATGTTGGGAGCAGCTAATTACGCACAACATACGCCCAATGCTAACTCGCCAGTTTTCCGCGTATGTGACATATGTCAGTTACAGCAAGGGTACAGTGGGATTCGAACCCGGGTCCTCTTTGTGACAGTCAAGTATTCTACCGCACAGCCACACTGGCGCTTGAAACTTGGTTGCGAACCTGCCTTATACCCCTGTCATATCGAAAAAAGGTAATTTGCACCCAATGGCATTTACATTTATTGACATTAGTCGGCTTTCACACGAGGACGTCTAATGTCATTAAAAAAAATGTCTTCAGAAAACGAATGAGCTAGCCGAACTCATTCGAATGAGTTTTTGTCGCGAAGATGTACTCTCGCCGGAAGAGGGCCATGAACAGATTATACATGAAAGGGTTAATAAATCATAACAAGTATTTATACGGTTTTATTTCTAAGTATTGTTTGATTTATTTGCATAAAATTCAACTTAGGCGTTAGGAAAAAAATGAATATTTTCGTTCACAGCGACAATCTCAAAACCGTCGCCGGCCAAGTTAGCCATGTCAGCCATGTGCTCGGTGTTCACGCTAGCCTCGGAGCTCTCAGGTAGCCTACAGCTGACTCACAGAACCCATGTCTCCCATGCAGTCAACGTAAGTAGATAGCGGCACGCAGCCTGCGTCGAAAGAAAGGGTCCGTTCGACAGAAGCTCAAACTTTCACTCCGATAAGATAGATTATGGGAGGACTACTTAGGAAAGCTGGGACGCGCCAAACGCAACGCGAAGGTTTACGCTTCTTATCCGATCGGCGCGAAAAGTTGCAGCGGCTTCCTCGCACTCCGCCATGTCAGTTATATTGAACGTTTAACACGTGACCCCAAGCATTTTTCTTCCTCCATGAGACTATGACCCCAAGAGCGATAGTGGCTCCATTCTCGCCTCGACTTCATTTGAGCTGCGAGTCTTCCTTTGGATATTAAAAAAAAAACTGCGTATTACCTTTTCATTCTCAATTTAATCCATGTGGAAACATGTTTTTATAACCTTTAGCATACATAATTAATTTCCTACACACGCTGCGACTGTTTTATGTTCAGTACCGTCTTAGCGACATCGCGATTGCCATCATTTACAAATGACATTATATCTTACCATGTAGCAGCACACGTCTCCTAATGTAATTCGACTGAAACGGCATTAAACTTTCTCGTGTGACAGGGGCATTAGGCATGCTTGATGTCGACAAAGCAATTGTATTAGTATGAGTAATGAAGAGTTTTAGAGCAGCAAAGGAACAAACAAACATCACACAATGCAAATTGCGTAATGAGTGGGTCGTCAAATGCTCCAACCCATTACAGGAGCCTGTTCTTAATAACCTTATAACTGTGGCACATACCCACTGCAGGCGTAATTTTTCATCGTCGTTAGCCACTGCATAAAAAATTTAAACAAAATTCTTTGCGAGTGTGTAGCAAATACCACACTTCTCTGAAGAATGACGAAAAATAGCATAGCGAATGCTAGCCTACTACCCTAAAGGTATCATTATTAATGCCGTAGTGGGCATCAAGAAAGATTTCTTGTAGCATTTACCCAAAGAATTACATTAAGCACTACACTTTCCTAGGCTATCAGTAATAGTTCTGTTATACCTCCATTTTTCCAAATTCGAATAGTAATTATTAAAACCACTCGATTCTTGGCCAATCCCTCATAGTGGGTATGCGCCACTACCAATCGGTGAACAACAACAACAACAACGTTTAGAAAAGGCTCTCAAAGGCCACTCTTACACCTTTCACTTTGGCGGTGCTGCACGTTCCGCGCAGGCCTAGTGGTTTTTTTATCACTGCTTGCTAAATCAACAGACCGTTGTCAGTCTTTCTTTCCCAATTTTCGTGCAGACGAGTCGTACCGTTCTATGTGAAAGCCGAAGAGAACTCCCCGAAGTTCACCTTCACCCTTGACGATGGTGAGTTGAATTCCAGAGTGTCTAAGACACAATACAGTACAATCTAAGACACACGCATCTTGTATGCAAGCTTTCAAAAGGAATTGATGCTTGTTCAGAATTTTATTCATCTTGGGCAGACCAAGTGCACAATATGCTAGCGAACAACATTGCAGATCATAGCCACATTATTAGGTACTATATATGCAGAAACAATTACAAATGTTGCTTATCGCTATCATCAGGCATAAGAACCCCACAATTCGTGTTCTGCAGTTTCTCATTACTTACCCCTGGGCTTTCCCTAATCATTGAAAGCGACAGAAACCATCACTTTTAGAAAAAAGTCACAGTTTCGCCGCAAAGGGAAGTAACGAATGCGATAGAAACACCTTGGAGTCTAACGCCGAGAATGGCAAGCAGATCGAAACGTGCAGTGCACTGCTGACGCACAAATGATGCACAAAAACAACACAGACAGGACTACAGCGAACAAACAACGTTTACCACTCGATAATAAAGCGCTGTTTAAACAAAAGCTTATAACAAGCGGTACGGAACCTGCAAAACGTGCATAGATGCTAGATACGTAGTGTGTCTCAAGAAACTTTTTGGGTGGCTATGTATGCTTGTGCGCATGTGTTGTCAAATGCAGTGTGTTACTGTAGCAGGGATGATTGCACAAAATCATTTTCACCAAAGAAGTAAAGCAATGAATGTGATAGCGAAAATTGCAATGATATACGGAGTGAAGCTGGCAGTCAAATCATTTAGATCTGATTTCACGTAACTCTACAAACCCTAGTGTAAAAGAACACGGCTGCTGCAGGTACACTTTTGGCACCGTTTTTTTTCATATTGAAAGTGCAGCCCGCAGATGCTCCCGCCTGCTGGGGGGGGGGGGGTAAAAGGCAAACGCTGATCATTCCCCCAATATCCTAGTAACCATAAGCACCCCCCCCCCTCCTTGTTCACTCACGAGATAAGCGCGCGTGGACTACCGCGGCCAAAACGGCGATGTTTGCTCTGCATAAAGTGGCTAGCGCATCCTTCCCTGTTTTTATACAGACGTTCATATACATATAGGGGAATGCGGAGGCTTCGAAGGTGACGACGACGACAAAAACCAGCCGAAACTGTTCATAATATTGCTACCACAATAAAGGTGAGAGCTCTGACCCAAAGGCGAAGCAATTAATGTGATAGCAAGAAATTGGAATGCCACACGAAGAATGGCAAGCAGACCAAAATGTGCCCCGCGTTGCTCACGCACGAACGACGCACGTAACGTACTCCCTGGTACTGATGAATGAGAATAAGTGTCTCAGTTGTTACTTCGGTGTGTCTGAAAAGCGTGCCCTTTCCGCAAACGGAGACTGTGAAGCGAGTGAAGTGACCTTTGTGCGCCGGTAACTACAACAGAATCCTTCCGGTTAAAGCCCAAAGCGCAGAATCCTCCCCTCTGCGAGATAGGCGTGTGTACGCGTGAGCGCCCCCTCCCCACCTTTGTGGGGCAAAGTACACGTGAGATGTGAACGCATGAGCGCGTGTCACGGCGTCGTGACGATCTTGCGGTTCCTTTCGGCGTGCTCATTCCACGATCTCGCTGGTAATGCTTAAAACGCAATAGTCCCCCGAGATCGGCATCCCCAGCAGTAAGTGGTGGATATAAATGGATTGCCGTTTGAACGTTAGAGGAGGTGCCCCATCGTTTCTCAGTGCCTAACACGTCGCATTCAAAAGCAAGAGGTTGGGGCGTTCGATTCTGCGCGCCGGAGCCTTTTTCTGAATTATTTTTTGTGGCGTTTCCACATATATAGATACGTGTACATATACGGAGAATGACGGCACTCGCCGACGTTGGCGGCAAAACTCAGCCAAGAATGTCCATATAACTGCTATCACAGTAATTATGAGGACCATTTACTGGCTAAGGATGTATGCTCCAGTCATATGGCAATACTAAAATATCATTTTAATCGAAACTGTTCTTCCGACTGTGCAACTGTGAGAAAGAACCATGCAGTCAGAAGAAGTACAATTCGCATTGGCTTATATTTCGGAACAGATTCCAACTTGTCTCAAACTGAACGGATTCACTTTCTACCATACCACCCGCAATCTCATGAAGCAATGACCAAAATCAAGTTTGCAACGGCTCTTACACAGGGTGCTGTAGTAATAAAAAAAAAACGGTAGGAAGGGGAACATGAAAGCTTGCCATAAAAAAACCCGTAAACACGGGTTGTGTTCAGACGACGTTTCGACAAGTTGACTTGTCAAAACTTCGGCTTGACACAACCCGTGTTACAGATTGTTTTCATCACAGGGTCCTGTTTCTGTTAGCTCAGATAGAATGTCATGCAATATTGGTAGTAAATTTATGTTTGTGTTGCGATACACTTCAAAGTATTGCACACGCGTATATAATTTTGTAAAAGCTTTAGAAAAGTGTTTTACGACAACATGCATAAAATACTGATATTTGAGAACTACTATTAACTGATAATGCTTGTAAAATGAACGCAATTGATCACGCACTTTCCAGATCCGACTCCGAAAGAAGGCATGTTCTACTACACCGATGACGAAAACTGTGTCGTCGAGGACCTTGAGTACCACAAGCATCGTAAGTTGAACAGAACTATGGGGTTCTGAGGTACTGATTCTATGTATTTCTCGAAGTCAACTGAGCCATGGCGACATGCGTATTGTCTAGGACGATGAAACAAAAGAGACCAATCGCAATATTCGCACACAGTATTGCATGCGAGCGTAGACATGCGTACTTGCGCACAATATCATTTTGTTTGCTAAATCATAGTGTTTCGCATGCCGTTGTCAAGCGACGTTTTTTGTCTGAAAGACAGTCTATAATGAAGTATTCGAAAAATGCTGAGTGATATTTTTATAATGAGGTAGATTGGATGAGAAAAGGTTGCTTTGGCATACGAGAGCACGGAGTTTGAACCAATTACTAAAAGGAGCGCAGTACGAAAATGTATGCCTATACATTCTTCAATATCTGGCCGAGTTCTTGTATTGTTAACAAAGTTATTGTCACTGAAGTTATTATGAGTATGCAAGTGAACGCAGTATATCAACGTTATTATATAAAAGCTACATTCATTAGATGCGGATGCTCCCATCTTACTGTTGAGAACTGTATGGTTTACATCCTTACGTTGAAAAAAATGACTGCTGAAACAATGAACGCAAGACAGCAAGAGTGAATGGAGGTCTGTTATTTCCATGTAATCTCTGGAATTCTGATCAACCATTGTTCCTTTATGCCAAAGAACAAAAGACAGCTTCAGAGGGTGAAGTGGTCAAACCGTTTTCCTCCGCAAGATGTACAGAGCAGAAATAAATGTAATGCGAATACAACAAGGAAATCACAGGTGATTTGTCGAACAGAAACTCTTTAACTGATTGCTGTTTGTGCTGCTGTTTCTTTCCACAGAATCGGCTCGGATAACGTATTAAATAAGAACAGCTTTTAAGGCAAATATTATTGTCCTTTTTGAACGAACTGCATGTAACAGCTTTGAATATGTTGATTTCCTGCTTTGTGTACCGTACAACAGAGCGAAGTTTGGGAATATAAAAAAATCTTGCATAAGTTCACAGAAGTTTCTTCTGGGCAAGAATTCACGTACAATCGCCAACTGAGTTTTTGTTAAAGTTCTAGACGCCCAGATTGACCTAAATTTTGATCATACATGTTGGAAGCAATCAGCAAAAGATACAAAGGTCATGATGGTATACGAGTTTGTGGATTCAAAGCTAATAAATATAGAAGTTGCGTTTTTGTGCCTGAACCACTGTGTTCGAACATTCTGTTAGCATAAAATGACGCAGAGCATCAACATAGACGTAAAAATGCTGATGAACCGCGAATTCCCTGATATTGTGATTACGTCAGTGGCTGAAAAGTTTAAAAGTGAAAAGTCAGTGGCTAAAAAGAAAGCAGTTTACAACATTCCCTTAGCATGCGGTAGGAGAGACATCGGACAGGTGGAAAAACATTTAAACCCAAGATTAAGAAAGCATCGAAATATTTGTCAACTAATCAGACATCGGGCCGATCTAGCAACAAATGCATCGCAGTGTAAATGTACGCCACGAAAAAAAATATAATCTTGTTGCAAACTCGCGATCAAACGAAAAGAGTTGTAACAGAATCCTATATGATAACACAGGCACATGCCGACGAATGTGGCAGCGCACCCTACGTTGTTTCTTCAAAAGAAATTCACTTAAAAAACAACTTAACTTTTGTTATGCGCATGCCCATGTGAACATTTTTATCTTGACTGGGGCCTTTTTTTGCGATGGCTTCTTTTGAGTAAACATCGAAGAAAAAAAACGCCCTGAAATAACAATAATAAAATATTGCTTAGTCTACACCCTGTGTTGCTGGTGCATGTGTTTAGTGCATCTCTGTGCTATAAAAAGCGCGATTACCGTAAGGGCGGATACGCTTCATCGTTCTATGTCACTTTTTGCATAAATTACTGTCCAATCGTTTTTCTTGACGTAACTTCACCATCATTAACACTGTGTCACAATGCTTCACACAACAGCCTTTTTATGCCACTTCACCGTGGTCTAATGGCTATACGGCGCTCGGCTTCTGGCCCGAAAGACACAGGTTTGTCCCTGCTCACGCTTATGTCACTTCGATGGAAGCAGAACGCTGTGGGCCCGTGTGTTGTGTGATTACCGTCAGCATTAAAAGAACCTCAGGTGGTCGCAACTTCGAAACTCCTTCCAGTATATGGTGTGGCTAATAACCTGAGTCGACTGAGGACATTAAACTTCATGATCCCAAGCCACATCACAGCCTACTAACGCCTTCCTATGGCTTCTTTATTCCAGAGTGCGTCCTTTGGGTCAAGAAAGAGCTGGAGAACTCAGTGCCTCAGAGCTGCATTAACTACTATGTCGATATATGTGGCGTTGGTGTTCCCATACACAGCAGAGACCTTTGCAGAGACCAGTGACGTGACTGCTGAAGTAACGCGCAATCCTTCTCAGTGCTTCAGAGTGAAAAGGTTGTGTTAGTAAAAATTTACTTGCTGACAACTGTGGTCTCGTGAACAATAAATTTCCTTTCATACTGATGCCTTCTTTCTGGCGCGCGCTTTTAATTTTCAAATTAATAATTTTGGTCACTTCAGTTGTAATCTCCTTGCATCTGGCAATTATGACCACGCAGTTCATAACAGATACTCGAACACATCCTGCTTTTTTTATCATTAACAAGAGAGTTTACGTCGGCTTTTGAGAAGGGTTCATTGAGCTTGTTATATCAGTGCGTTTTATAAAATCGAGATATTAGGAGAGATGTTAAGGACGAAGATGAACGTTTTCTGAAAAAGATATTTTGAACTAGTCAAATGAACGATATGATTAACAGGGCCTCAAAAGACTTGGGTTAATATATCAAGAGCTGAGTCACTTGTTCAAAAAAGTAACACATTCTGCTAGTCAAAGAGGCTGTGTAATAGCCAGAATTTCAGTTAAATAACCTAGCTGCCAGCATGCTTATGTTTTCAGCGTGATTGGACCAGAGATCTTGCATGGTGACGTAGGTGCAGCAATGCCTAATGGACCCCTGGCGGCGTCTATCCAAAGCTCGTAAAGGTGACAAGCGATACGGTGTACAACTTCATCTCTGTCGAACTTCCTAATAGAGTTTCACACTGATGGGGTTTAGCGAAGTTTAATTGATTGATGCCATGTGACATAGATATTACATTAGCGCAGCGCCGCCCTCTAGAATCCAGCGGCTCCCGACAACCTATGACACCGACATCTGTTGGCACGCTCGCATATAAATCGTAGTCGGTATCACTCCTTTCAGCCTAGTGTAGGGAGCCTTCACGTGTGCGCCTCGTACATGAAGGCTCCCTAGCGCAATGAAGCACAATACTCCACACAACCTCCACGCTGGGAGAAATTGTTTCTCTTTCATTGACCTAATTTTTTTTAATACTGGAAGCTTTGACAGGATCCTAAAGCGTTGCGAACAAAAATAACAAAACACACAGATGAGTACAATGCTTCGGAACCAAGAATAAAGATTAATAAACAAAAATAAAGAGAAAAGTAAAAAACAGTACAAGCTCTGAAAAAACTGGAACTTCAGATTTGGTTGTACTTCACAATCACACGGCAACACACAGAGAACGAAGAAAAAACCAGGAATGCACCGCGCTGATTGAACACTGAATGTTTATTACGGTAACAGTTGTGAAGGTGCAAGAACAGTCGACTTTGGGTGGTGTATAAATGTCGGTCTCTTATTACGCCTCATGATGTCCTTCACAGCATTCGTGCACGAGAAAAAATAACAGAATGCAATTGAGTTTTGAATCAACGCAATCTGCCCGGAATTTGAGAATTCTACATGAGCCACGCCGTTGCTTGCGCCGCCGCGGTGATTGATTGATTGATATGTGGGGTTTAACGTCCCAAAACCACTATATGATTATGAGAGACGCCGTAGTGAAGGGCTCCGGAAATTTAGACCACCTGGGGTTCTTTAACGTGCAGCCAAATCTGAGCACACGGGCCTACAACATTTCCGCCTCCATCGAAAATGCAGCCACCGCAGCCGGGATACGAACCCGCTCTCTGCGGGTCAGCAGCCGAGTACCTTAGCCACTAGACCACCGCGGCGGGGCTCCCGCCGCGGTGGTCTATTGGCTAAGGTGACCCGAAGGTCGCGAGATTGCATGCCAGCTGTGGCGGCTGCATGTTTTTTTTAATGGAGACGAATTCCTTGAGGTACTGTGCGATGTGAGTGCTCGTTAAAGGACACCAGATGGTTGGAATTTCTGGTGCTCTTTCTTATGGCGTCACTCATGATCTTGTCGTGCTTACGGGAAAAATAACTGGTTCTGATGTCTCTTCAGTATGACGACCTCCTTAAACATTGGTACAGACCCAGGAATGGTGGGTCAATAAGTGGTGCGCGCTACGTAAGAAAATGCTCAGGTTCGCATGTCAGTGACATTTCGGTGACGCTGCATGAATCTTAAGATATATACATGTGACTTTGATCTAGATAGCTTTCTTCATTTTGCTTTTTATAGGCTGTCATTATTGATTGCTTTCGTTCATCTTGCGCACGCGCGAAACATTTTTTTCAAGTCATTGATAGTATTAAGAATAACGTATAGTTTGCAATGTAGGAGCATCAGCTTGAGGATTGTTATGGCTGCGGAGGAGTGAGAGAACGACTACAGAAAGAGAAAGAAAGTGATAGAAAAAAAATAGCCATACAGAGAAAGAAAAGAAAAAAAATATACATGGAGACACAGGCATAAAAACTGCAAAAAAAGTTTTTCGAGGCACGGGCAAAGCAATGAGTGACAGCAATAAATTGGAATATCACGTAAAGAACAGTAAGCAGCTCCAAACTTCCAGCACGTTTTGGAGAATAAAAAACACAATGAAAATGTACATAGTATAAACGTGAACAATATAGAAGACTCTCATTAAATGGAACCTGAAGGGACCAGGAAATTGAGTTCTATTTAGGAGGAGTTTTGTCAAGCGAGACAGCAGCAGCGGTGCGCAATTGAAGCACGAAGCCAATCGTACTTGAGGCAGTTGTTCTATTTAAAGTATTTTCGTTTACTACAGCTGCACTGTCACATTGAGAGATGCAGCAAAAGGGGGCTCTATATCAATTTTCATAACTGTGGTTCTTGAACGTGCACCTGAGCCTACTAGGTACATGGACATTCTTTCAACGTAAATAATCGAAAGACATTTTTCTGGTTGGAAATTAGATTGAAAGTAAATAGAGGGAAAGATTGCATATCCTTACCAACTTTCAGTAGATCATCCACTTTCCTCAGAGACAAAACGTCCATCTTGCAATCAACAAGGCATGGATAAGTGCTCTAAATATTGTTTGTTCTGAATGCAAATTTTCTGCAATCCGCAATATAAATAATCTTTATGAAGTCAAAATTACAATGTAAACACTTTCCAGGGCACCTCAACCGTGGGAAATTCTGCCCAACATCAATCTACAAAGAATGATAGAGGAACTCTCGAAGACACATGTCCATAACATTGAACCAGTATTACTAGTCTTGGAGGTTGAAAGAAATTCGGCTGAATGCCTATTTTTAGAAATCCGCCCTAACGAAACAAGAAAGATGTATTTCGGGTGTTCAAACTGCACTCTTGCACTTTTTGCATGAAGAAGGTCTCTGCAGTTTCACTGCAAGCTTCGCAGGAGGACAAATGTGAAAGGTATAAGAGTGACAGTGCTAGAATGACCATTTTCAAGCTAGCTAGAGTCCAATCGTCAGGTATTTAGGATTGTATACTTTTCGTGAGTGTCAAACGCAGCTGCTTATTTCAAAATGAGTGTTCTTGAATTTCGCTCCTATTCAAATGTAGTAGCCATGTCTGGCAATAGAGGATGCATCCCCCAGCTTAGCAACAAAACCTTTCGACCTGTCAGCCAGCACAACGGGTTCCTCATTGTCGTAGATACCGAGCAGAAAAATAAAAACAAAAATCTTCAAAGTGTGATACCATACCAAGCATGCACAAATAGTCACTGGGACCAGCTACAAGTTAGTATTCATGTGGTAAGCACCAAAACGGAAAGAGCGAAGGTACTACCTTTCCTGTGCAAACCCAGCCTCCCTTTTCGTACATGTTGAAAAAAGTAAGCCGTGAACTCGTCAGTCTCGATTGTACTGCAAATAAAATGGAAACATCTTCATGATCTCTGGTAAATAAGTTTCAGTCGCACTATTCTGCTATGGCAGTTCACTGAGGCAACAGTCTGGGTTTGTCGGTGTGACGTAACACAGGGCAAACGCACAGAAGACGAGGACACTGAAGAGGCTTTACACACAAGAGCGCATGCAAAGCCTCTTTTCTGTCCTAGTCTTCTGCATGACATGCTATGGGAGGAACATGCCTGAATGAAACAAAAAGGC
Organism: Rhipicephalus microplus; assembly: GCF_043290135.1. NCBI lineage: Eukaryota > Metazoa > Arthropoda > Arachnida > Ixodida > Ixodidae > Rhipicephalus > Rhipicephalus microplus. The sequence continues at coordinate 82,406,811 of NC_134700.1, read as the reverse complement.
ACCTGCACTAGTGGTGCCAAGCAAGAAGGTATAGCAGAGCTTGGCGTCCTGCCAAGTTCATGTCAATTTCTTTTGTTTGTTTGTTTTTTCCTCTTTTGTACGTGTTGTTCAAGAGTCCGATTTCTGTCTGTATCAAACAAGTCGCGGGCGGTTCAAAATTAAAAATTAAGCAAAAGCTCCTGCAATTCTTATACATTTTTAGTTGACTTATGTTGCCTTCCTGATTTGCGCATCTGATACTTGTTTCTTTATTTTGTCTTTTTCTTGTGTGTTATATATGTTGTACCCACCCCCTCTGTAATGCCCTACGGGCCCTGAGGGTATTCTAATAAATAAATAAATAAATAAATAAATAAATGTGCCAGTACACTGCTTGAAAGGATCTTCAAAGGATAAGTAGAAACTTGCACGCCAGCCTTATACATGTGAGAGGGCGATTAGCTGCAGGTTGATAAATATGAGAAAACTAATAGAGTTTAATCTGAATGAATGACGTCAATAGGACCTGTTGACAAATTCTCAAGCCTTTCACCCATACTTACATCACCGTAATAACTGAAACGTGCTTTTATGACAGCGACGTTTTCCCACCTTCCCATGGGGCATTTTTTAAGGACAGGCAATGAAGGGGAGATTGTGTGGTCGTCCTACTAACACAAACTTAATGCTGCCTTGTTGGAGGATCTACCAAAACGTAAATGTATTTGTGTTGAAGTAAATTTGTGGGGCCACTCATCCATCTCATGTGCACTATATATAACCCCAGACTCATCTCCTGAATAACCATTAAAATAAACGCACTCATGTATGAATTCCAGGACAGCAAATTTATTTTGATTGGTGATTTCAATCTGCCCGTAGTAGATTGGGAACGTTCTGAAATCATTGTAGCCAATGTCAGTAATGCAAATTTAGTGTTCGACATCATGCTCACACATAGTTTGATACAATTGGTTCATGAATCAAAACATTACCAGGACACTGCTAAACCTATTTTAGATTTGGTAATTACTCCTCGTGATTACAGTATACACACCAGAGTAATTGATCAAGTGTTGTCTTATTTCTACCTCGTTTCATATTCTATCCTTCTGGTAGCACTTTCAAAAACTGCAAGCTCGTCTTTTCATTGAATGAAAGGCTATACACGTGCAAAGAACGCTCTCAATATCGACCACCCAAAAACGTGTGTGGTAGACTTTGTTGGCACTGATGTTCGCAGATCGTTAGTTAGTTAGTTACGTTGGGTTTTAAGGCGCAAAAGCAACAATGGCTATGATGCGCCAGACACTGGGTGATTTTGAAAATGTGGTTAAAACGTGAGGTGAAAAACAGATTTTTGTTTACAGTTTGTTTAGAAGACCTGCGGCCTCTATAAACTTCAAAACATCCTGTATGGGGTGAGTGCATTTTCTGATAGTATTAACGTTGGGTGTAGAGGTATTTGTGTTCTGTAAAATTGTTTCAAAAAACTCCCAAGCATTTCCCCGAGGGTGAACATGGTTAAGTGCGAATACACGGGGTGATGCTATGAGGGGTATTTATTAATTCGCACTGTTATATTTATTATTCACACTATGGTGCCTTTATGGTGTAATGGTTCCTGGGAATCGCAATTTGATCACATGAGGGAGTTTACGTCAACTCACTGGCGAATGCCAACAAATTTTAACTTTACTCCCCCTCACGACCCGCTCTCAACGGGAGACTGAGAGAGAAGGCGGGAGCGCGAGAGAGAGGGGTGCGCGCGCAGCTGCAGCGAGCGAGGAGAGTGGAGGAGCGAGCGAAGGGGGAGGGGGTATAAGGCGCGTTACTGACACCGACATCAGCGTCGCGTCCGTGGCTTATTCGGTAGAGCGTCGCGCTGCGGCCCGCCAAGTGCTCTTTCTTTCAAAGATAGAGAGAAGACTGCGGACGCCGCCGATGGCGGTGGATGGTTTGGGGTCGCTTATAAAGTGTATTCACACTTAATAAACATGTCTACTTTTTTCAAAGACTGGACATGTTATTAAAATATGGCTGATAGTCAGAGGTTCCTTGCAAGGTTCCTTGCATTGTTGCAATACTGATGTTAGCAATGGTAGTAGTCGGGCGATGGAAATCTTGTACTGCATGTATTTTATTAACTATAAAATATAATGGTATGTATCACATGTCTCTAATGTTCTAGTCTGATTCCTTCCTGAGTGATTGTTATTTAAGCATGTTATGTAGTAAGTATGTTACAAGATTTGTATAATCAGTCAGATTCAATGTAACATTATATTTTTGTCAGCTATTCTTTCCTCAGTTGCTTCTTTTGTTCATGATGGTCTGGATGCCACGAAAGCTGTTTTTATTTTTATTTGTTTGATGTACGAACTGTGTACAAGGGTGTTGGGTCCTCTGTCAGGCTATATGCCTTTAGCCCCAACATCCTTTTGTTTCTTGTGTCTTGTACAAGAAAACAATAAAACAAATTTTGAAAATTGAAATTGAAATTGAAATTGTTCGCATTCTTGTTGATCTTCTCCGCGCAATAAAAAGTTGTGGGTGAGGTGAGTATGACCTATCCGCAGGCGGCGTAGTGTTACTTCGATGAAGCGCTTTTGGTGATTGCAAGACTTCCATTCTTGTAGATTAGGCTTGACAATTTGAAGCTTGTTATGCACTTCAGCCTACCACTCTTCTTGCCATTTTGCCCTAAAGGCTGTCCGACAACTGTTGAAACAGTCTCTGAATGGCGCCCTTATTTCTGCTACGCTTTGATGACCTGTCCTTGTTGCTACCCTGTCTGCCTTTTCGTTTCCTGGGATACCAACATGGCTCGGCACCCATGCAAGCCGGATTGTCTCGCCATTTTTTCTTAGCTCTTATTAGCTTCTGTAAAATGACCCCGAGAAACGGTTTGTTTTCCGACCTTAAATGTAGGGCTTTAATGCGCTAAGTGAGTCAGTTTATATGACAGCTTTTTTTGTGATTTCTTGATACAATTTCTTCGAGAGCAATCAAAAGAGGATATACTTCTGCTGTGAAGATAGATACGAATGGTGGCAGTCGTATACATGTTTCTGAGTGTTTTGATATGACAGCACTTCCGGTATATTCTTGCGTTTTTGAACCATCAGTATAGTATTCAGAGTGTGTGTGTCATATTTTTCTTGTACGGCTAGGAAATCCTGGATAATTTGTTTCCGTGGAGTTTCTTTCTTCCTTAGATTAGTAAAGGCAAAGTCAGTGTAGTGCGAAAAGTCCAATCAAGGAGCCAGTCTTTCAGGCATTTGAGCAACGCTTATTGCCTGCATGATTCGGTACTTTGTAGTCTAGACATATTTTTTCAAAGTGCAGGAGAAGTGGTCTAACCGTGCGCGGTCTGTTGTATTGTATTCTGGTACTGATGTGAGAGACAATAGTGTGACATATGTGGCTTGGTTTCGATCTGGCTCTTAAAACATAGGATACAGTAAGTAGCGCTCTTCTTTGTTCTAGGCACGACTCGTTGCTCTCAGCATATAAGCTCTGGACAGGTGAGGTTCTATACGCTCCAGTCGCCAAGCGCAATCCATGATGATGTATTGGGTCAAGACGTTTGAGGTAAGATTTTCTGGCTGAACCGTAAATAGCGCTGCCGTAGTTAAGTATGCTGTGCACGATCGAGCGGTATATGCGTAAAAGGCAGACTCGATCGGCACCCCAGTGTTTCCACGATAGTATTTTCAGAATGTTGAGCGCTTTGTTTGCTTTCTTTTTTGTGTATTCATTTGGGAAATGAAGTTTAGTTTCCTGTCAAAGAATAAGCTTAGGAACTGGTGTTCTGACTTGAGTGGCAGTACACTGTTGTTGATTTTAAGAACGGGGTGCTGATAGCAGCCGCGCTTTTGTGAGAAAAGTAGGGTAATGGTTTTCTGGGTAGAAAAGCGAAAGCCATTCTGATCTGCCCATTTGGTCAGTTTGTTGATGGTTAGCTGCAGCTGCCTTTCACATGTGGATATGCTTGAGGCTCGGCATGCTATCTGAAGATCGTCAATGTATAATGAGTGCATGATGGAGGGTGGTATTACTTCAATACCTGAATTCATTTTGACTACGAAGATTGTAGTGCTTAACACGCAACCCTGCGGCACACCATTCTCTTGGACAAAAACACGCGATAGTATGGAGCCCAACCGTACCTGAAAGTTTCGGTTTGATAGAAAGTCAGAGAGGCAATTAAGCATTCTTCCGCGTATTACGAGATTCGCCAGGTCTATCAGTATACCGTACCTCCACGTAGTGTAGTAGGCCTTCTCCAGGTCAAAAACCACTGCTAGGCAGTGTTGCCTATGTAAGAAGGCCTTACGTACTGTGTGTTCGAGACGAACAAGATGATCGATCGTTGAATGGCCTTTCTTATACCCACACTGATGATCATCTAGTAGGTTGTCTATTTCAAGGGTGTACGTTAGTCTTATGTTCATTATGCTTTCGTATGATTTTGCCATACAGTTTGTAAGTGCTATAGGCCTATAGCTACCCGGCGAAGTGGGTGGTTTTCCAGTCTTTAAAAATGGCACTATGGTTGCCATTTTCCATTTTTTTGGGCATTTTGCCAGTTTTCCAAATCACGTTAAAGAACTTTAATAATGCTTGCACGGCTGCTTGAGACAGGTGCGCGAGCATTGTGTAATGAATTCTGTTTGGCCCGACTGCTGTCTTTGTTCCCGCAGAAAGCAGAGTGCTTAACTCTTGGAGTGTCAAGGGAGCATTGTACGGCTCATCTAGGCCACCTGTTAGTGATAGTTTTTGTTTTTCGGTTGTCTGTTTGTATGCCAGGAAGGATGGCGTGTAATTAGCGGAACTGAATATAGTGTAAAAGTATTCGCCTAAAATGTTAGCCTGCTCCTCTAGAGGTGTCTGAGTGCCTGGGTCTGTAAGTATTGGTATTGCGTATGAGGAGTAGTCGCCGCTGAATCTTCTAACCTGGTTCCACATTTTCTTAGATGTGGTTGTGCTATTGATTTTATATATGTACTTCTGCCAGGACGATTTTTCTGCATCTCTACGAATATATCGTGCTTTTGCTTTAGCTTGTTTGAACACGATGAGGTTGTCACATGTGGGGTACCTACGGAAGTTGCACCACGCTTTATTTCGTAGTTTTTTGGCTTTTGCACACTCACTGGTCCACCATGGTTTCAGCTTTCTTCCCACTAGTCCTGATGACTGGGGAATAGCTTGCTCTGCCGCAAACAGTATGCAATTGGTGAACTTGTCATTTATTTATTCTACTGTTAGGTGTTCAGAGAACTCATCCTGTAGATTAGCTCTCTGTGTAAACAAAGGCCAGTTAGCTTTGTGAAGCTTCCAACGCTGTGGTCGAGAGCGTATGGTCGGAAGTGGTAATGTTAATTTTACAATCGACGGTAGATGGTCACTACCGTAAGGATTGTTTATTGTTTCCCATGTAAAATCAGCAAACAGTGAGCTAGAGCACAGTGCCAAACCCAAGCAACTCATGGTTCCTGTGCCTGGAGAGCAGTATGTTGGTGATCCAGTGTTTAAAAGACACACATTGTTAGTAAGTATAAATACTTCAATTACCTGCCCTCTACTGTCTGTCTTTACACTACCCCATAGTATGTTGCGCGCATTGAAATCTCCTGCCATTAAAAAAAGGTTTAGGTAGCTGTTCTGCAATCAATTCTAGATCTTTTACAGTAAAATGTGTATGAGGTGGAATGTATATGGAACAAATAGTGATAGTTTTATGTGATAAAATGGTGACTGCAGCCGTTTCAATGAAACTGTTAACTATAACTTCTCTTACCGCAATACCACTTTGGACAACAATGACGACGCCGCCCGACAGCCGGTTGCTTTGCGAGCGGTCGCGACGTATAACAGTGTAACCTTTTAGTATTTTGGTGTTTTTTGGTCCCAGATTCGTTTCCTGCAAGCATAACGCTACAGGAGAGAAGTTTGTAAATATGTCCTTAATGTCGCTTAGATTTCGTGTCATGCCTCTGCAGTTCCAATGAATAATGTACGCCATTACGTGAAATGATGTGCATAAAATTTAGTATTTTGAGTTAGTTGTGCATAAGCTAAAAAACGACACTATTTGTGTGCTCCGTCACTTCTTTTTTTGTGGGGACGAAAATGTGTATCGGCTCTTTTTCCCTCCTTGGCAGGGAGGAATGATGGGCTGCCTGATCACCCTGCTAGTTGGAGCAGCGTCTGTCAGGCTTTCAGTGTCCGATGGACTCACGTCCATGGACTCAGCACCACCAGGGTGCTCAACAGTGTTGGTGCCCGGCGAGGATGCTGGCCTCCTCAAGGAAGGCTGGATACTCGGCACCGTTGTTGAGACCTCTTTTGCCTCGACATTAGGTTGGCTGACACCAATAGTGGTTGAGGCTTTGGAGCCTCCCTGAAAAAAAGCACTTGGTGCCTTTTTTTCGCTCTTGTCTGGGGGACGGACTGTGGCCACTATGTTCTAGAGTTAGACCTGTGTGCCTACAGAGAGCGTTGGTGGTGCCTTCCCCCTTCGCACCACTTCAGCGTATGTGCCCTTTTGGGCAAGAACCACTCGCTTACGCGCTTCTGGATACGGATGTTTTCTTTGGTTGTCAGTGTAAGTATGTGTTTTTCTTTTTGCCATTCTGGGCAGGAGCGTGAGTATGCTGCATGGGGCCCCTTGCAGTTCGCACAGTTTAAAAGGTTGGTGCACTCGCCATCATCATGTTCATTCTGGCCGCATTTCATGCAGGTTGGACTACCACGACATGAATGAGACCCGTGCCCAAACCTCTGGCACCAGAAGCACCTGCAAGGATTAGGTATGTAGGGCCTCACACGTAGGTAAATGTACGCTACCTTAACTGCAGCAGGAAGCGGCGTGCTTGCGAATGTTAGTGTTGAATTCCTTGTGCGGGTTTCCTTCTTATCTCAACGAATGATGATTGCTCGTGCGGCAAGTACACCTTGATCCGCTAAAGCATCCTCAATTTCTGCCTCAGTGCACTTGAGCAGTTCAATGTCCGATATTACACCTCGCGTGTAATAGAGAGATCGGTGAGCTGTTACACGGACTGTTCTTTGTTTTTCACTTCTATGAGAATATCTCCTGAATTCATTTTTTTACACTGTGATTTCTTACAATCAATGCATTCTTTGATTGCTTTTGCAATCGGGAATGGTGATATGTCCTGAACTTTAGTTTCAGTCAATAACGTTACAACAAAGAATTTCGTGTAATCGCTCTCTTTAGTCAGAAAGTTTCTATTTGCTTCGGTGCGACCCCTTTTACGGGACCGATCATTGTGGAAAAGGCGGTACTTTTTTTCATAGAAAAGCATGTTCCTTCGGTAGCTATGCTGGCCACCCACCATGGAGTCCAACAAGAGGAACGTATACACACGTTAGCGATACATTGCTACTATAACCCTGTGGTCCTGACCAAGGGAGGTCAGTCCCCCAGGGTTAACCCTAGCCACCAAGAAATTTGGAAGTAAACGGAAAAGAGAAGACGACAGGACAGGTAAGAGGTGACCGATAAAGACGAAGATGTAGGGAGAGAAAAATAGGAAAAGGCGACTGCCGATTTACCCTGGGTGGTTTAGCCCAAGGGTGACGTCTACGGGAAGCCGGGGCCAAAGGGGTGTGTTGCCTCTGCCGGGGGGCCTTAAAGGTCCAATCACCCAGGGTCGGCTCAACCCCCAGGATCCCCTTTTCCCCGGACACGTCAAAGTCACGCACGGCTAGGCATGGGAGGGAGCCAAAACTCCCCCGTTAGCTCGGGTTCGTGTTGTCGCTACACACCAAACGCCTACTTGTGCAGGCGCCCCTGCGGGTTTCGCAGATCGAGGGAGCAATATAAACACATGTGCTTCTACTTTATTGAAAGTTTTATAATGTCTAAGCATAAAAAAGTGCATAAACATACTTCCTGGATTACCAGAAGCGCCATTCGTCTCAAGCGTTAAGTCAAAAGATAAAAGAAAAAGGCATGCTGAATCTGAATTCATAGCTGACGCTATAGATAAACTTGCACGCGCCAAGCACGCCTCAACCAAATACTAACTTATTCGGTTACTCGCAAATTTCATAACAACTGACAAAAAAAGGGTGGAACTATATTGGCAAAAAAAAAAAAAGAAATCCATATCACAGGTTGTTGTCAATAGTATCCGATCGGCTGTCATTGCTCAACACTTCAATGATTGTTTTCGTAGTGTATTTGCTACTCCTAGTGCTTCCCAACGTACCATGCTGCAAATGTGAACTTTATTTCTCATCCTGGTGTCATTACTTTGATCTGTAAGACTAAAACTTGAAGACTAAAACTTCTTTCACACCGGACAATATCCCCCAAAATTTTGCGTCGCTTTGCAGAGTCTCTTGAAAAATGCTTTGTCGTAATTTTTCATGTATCTTTGTTGCCAGCGGAATTCCCAGAGGAGTGGCAGTCGGCACGAGTTGTTCCTATATTTCAGAAAGGTAACCGTCTAGTACTATAAAATTACTGACCAATCTCCCTAACATCCTCATGCTCTAAACTTGTCGAACAAATAATAGTTCGTCATAAAAATGAATTATATGAAGAACACTCACTTTTAACAAATCATCAACATGGGCTTCCAAAGGATTTTTTACTACAACACAAATTAGTGCTATTGCTCACACTTTTGCAGCTTGTGTTGATGCTAATGGTCAAACCAAAGTATGATGATGATGTTTGGTGCTTTGTGGTGCAAGGGCCATTTGATGGCCAAAGAGCGCCTGTTCATGGGGCAAGAAATGTGGACCATTACAGTAGACTCTCAAAAAACGAAACTCGCTTAAGCGAAAATTCCTCATTAACTAAACGGGCTCATATGGCTGGATTTCTCTGTGTTGCGCAGTAAAATTCATCGGTTAATCAAAACAGTGTTGATTGGTCACGTACGGTTAAACGGCACAAACTCTAAACACAGCATAGACTAGCTGATGCCAAATGTAGTCTCTAACCATGGCAACACCTTAAGATCAAGACAAGCCAATCCAGTAGCCATTCTCGCTGGTGACTGTGAGAGCCTATTGTGCGTTAGGCCTATTTGTGCGGCGAAATGCGTTGGATCGCGTTGTTATTTCAGCCTAATGGAAAGGAAGCGGCCGCACCATATACTCTCGCTTGAAAAAAAGCAGCAAATTCTTCAGGAGCTTGATCGAAGATGCCAAAGATGGAGGTGGCGAAAAAATACATCCGGAAATCGACGCTGTCACGGATCTAGAAAGACAGAAATAAGATTAAAGGCACTGTTAAGGACGGTACCTTTACATATAAACAGATGCGGATGCGGACGGCGCCTTATGAACAACTAGAAAAGTTCTTTTTCTGTAGTTTAAGCATGCACAAAGTTCCAATTTGCCCATAAGCGGACCGATTCTCGATCATAAAGATCGAAAGATCGCCATGCAAATTGGGATAAGAACTTTGTCCTAAGCGACAGATGGCTCAGCCGCTTCAAAACACGCCATGGCCTAGTATTCAAAGCAATCTCAGATGAGAGTAGTGCAGTTAACAGGGACATTTGCACCGACTGGCAACAGGGGCGGTTTAAGGAAATTTCGACGAGCTTTCGGTCATGAGACGTCTTCACCGTCGACGAGATTGGACTTATTTATAAGGCGCTTCCATCAAAGACTCTCACCTTCAAAGGCAAAGCCTGAAGTGGAGGAAAACGCAGTAAAGATCGCATGACTGTGCTAGTGGGTGCAAACATGGCAGGAGATGAGAAATTGAAGCTGTTGGTAATAGGAAAAACAAGGCACTCACGTTGTTTCAAAGACGTTCGACACCTTCCCGTTGCGTACCATGGGAAAGGAAAAGCGAAGATGGCCACGGTCATTTTTGAAAACTGGCTTCAGGAAGAAGATGTAAGATTTACAAGGCAAGGCAGGAAGGTTGTCTTCATCGTGAATAACTGCCCAGCCTACGGTTAGGTTCAAGTACTCCAAGCAATCACTATGAAGTTCTTGCCAGCCAATGCAACGGTAGTGATCTAGGCAATCGATGAAGGGGTTAATCAGAACATTAAAGCTCATTACCGCAGACAATCGCTTCACCAAATTCTGCGTAGAGCAGGCAGCGGGAAATGCTACAGCATAGGTTTATTGGCAGCCGTCCCCATTTTGGCTTGTGCCTGGGATCAAGTGAAGGCAACGACAATACACTGATGCTGTCACAATGCTGGCTTTCAAGCGCAAGAAAGCAGTACCTGATGAAGTAGAAAGCCCTGCTGATGCCGGCATTGAGACAGTATTCAGTCAGTTCGGACCCTCTGCCCCTTTCGTGCTGCAGGACTACGAATCAATTGATGAAAATGTCCGTACCTGTCCTGAAGAGACTGTCGAGGAAATGATTGCCGATGTGCAAGATGAGGATCAACCTTTCAGTGATGAATGTGATGACAACACTGCCAGTGCAGTGGTGCCACCAGACTGATCGGCTTAAGATGCTGTTGAACTTTTGCAGCGCTATTTTGAGCATGAGGCTTGTCCAGAATGTTTAGCTAGGTTGTCAGGCATGGGTGCGTACCTTGTGAAAAAAGAACTCAAGCTTGCCAAACAAACCACTCTTCTCTCCTTTTTTCCCTACTCATCCTCATGAGTACGGTGAGGTTTGTGCAATTTGAATAAAGGTCTTGGTTCACTAAAGAAATGTACTTTGCTTAAATGAAACTTCTGATAAATAGAACATTTTTATAGATCCCTTTCGAGTTCCGTTCAAGAGGAGTCGACTGTATTGCGATTGGCGGCTGTATAAGGGTCTTAAAATTCCTCGCCCTAAAATGGGTAAAAACATAGAAGTGCTAAAATCATGACCATGCCATGAAACGTGTGTGGTACTAATGGATGACGAAAGTTTGTGATAAAGAAAACGATGGTGGACATATATGGCATTAGCTTAAGTGCCTCGATCGTTCACACCCTTACGTCCAAAACCGTGACGCAAGTGCTTTGTTGAGTGTATCCTCCGCAGCGGACACCTCTCTGGAGAGGACGTGCTACGGAATGCCCGGGTATATGATATTGTAACGGGAAGTATTTAATAAGTGAACGCCGGGTGGACTGACACTGCACACACTATGCAAGGATGCAGGACAAGAGGGCAGATCAGACACGGCCCCACAACAACATTCAACATCATCGTCTTCATCCCGTCTGCGTCATTTCTGCACCCGTGCCTGAGGTACCTTTCTATACCCATGACATTACCCCGGGCGGCAAAGCACGGTCCTGGTGCCTGCTGCTGTTAGACGGAAGGGTCACAGTGATAGGGCTTCAGGCGAGACACATGTACAATGTCACTTCCGGATGTAACAGTGGGGTTCGCAGTAGGAGAAATTTCAGACGTGACAGGTGTGACTTGGTGTAGAACTCGGTAAGGCCCAACATATTGCGATAAAAGTTTCTCGCTCAGGCCGACACGACGGGATGGCAGCCACAGTAGCACGAGATGGCCGAAGGAAAATTGACATCCCTATGTCGGCCGTTATAGAGCGACATTTGTGCTCTCTGGGACGAGGAGAACCTGGCGCGGGCTACTGTACGTGCGATCGGAGCACGGGAGATGGCATCTCCCGCGTACGAAGTGGTGGACGGAAGGTCATGCGCAAGCAGGGTATCGAAAGGTAGTAAGGAATCATGGCCAAAGAGAAGATAAAATGTGGAGTAGCCGGCAGTTTCATGACGGGACGAGTAGTAGGCGAAGGTTACGAACGGAAGGGCAGTGTCCCAATTGGTGTTGTCACAAACATACATAACAAGCATGTCCGTCAGTGAGCGGTTGAGGCGTTCAGTAAGTCCGTTAGTCTGACGATGGTAAGGAGCTGTAAAGTTGTGCCGCGTAGCATAGGATCTAAGGAGGTCGTCAACCACACGAGACAGGAAGCAGCGGCCACGGTTCGTGAGTAGATGAGAAGGAGCGCCATGCTAAAGGATGATGTCATAGAGTAGAGAATCTGCGACGTTCGTTGCGCAGCTGGTCGGTAGTGCTCGAGTAATTGCATACCGAGTGGCATAATCCGTAGCTACTGCTATTCATTTGTTTCCCGTTGCCGATGTTGGGAAGGCACGTAACAAATCCAAACACACACGATGAAACGGCTCGGTGGGACTTCAATTGGTTGAAGGTGACTAGCAGGGAAAGACGTAGGCTTCTTCCGACGCTGGCACAGGTCACATGCTGCAACGTAGAGGTGAACGGAACGATAAAGACTCTTCCAGAATACCCGTCGGCGGACGTGGTCATAGGTTCTGTAGACACCTAAATGTCCGGCAGTTGGGGCGTTGTGAAGTTCTTGCAAGATGTCCTTGAGCAGATGACGTGGGATGACGAGCAGGAGTTCCGCGCCATCAGGCTGTAAGTTGCGGCGGTAAAAACGTTGTCTTGAAGAAAAAATAGGCTCGGTGAAGGGTCTTTATGGCTGGCTTGAAGACGGTCAATCATTGATAGCAGCGATGGATCTCGGTGTTGTTCATCGACTGTTTGCAGAAAATCTGTTATGGCTAGAATGTTGGCATCAGCTCCAACTCAGAGTAGTCAGGTGGATCAACAGGGTGTCGAGATAAGCAGTCGGCATCGTTGTGAAGCTTGCCAGACTTGTACACTACAGAAAACGTGTACTCCTGTAATCGCAATGCCCATCGGCTGAGTCTTCCTGTAGGACCTTTGAGGGTTGACAGCCAGCAGAGCGCATGGTGGTCTGTGATGACTGCGAACGTGCGAACGGACGAAATTTTCCGATAGCCCAGATTAGAGCCAGGCACTCTCGCTCAGTGATTGAATACTTCCTTTCCGACTCAGAAAGTAGGCGGCTAGCGTACGCTATGACACGGTTAGTGCCGTTCTGCATTTGTGCGAGTATTGCCCATATGCCATGGCCGCTTGCGTCAGTGCATAGCTCCGTTCGAGCGGCTGGGTGAAAATGAGCTAACACAGGTTGGCGCAGAAATCAACGATGCAAAGGAATGTTCTTGGTCTTCACGCCAGAAAAAAGTCACGTGATTTTTGAGGAGATCCATGAGGGGCCGAGCAATTTGCTGACAAGTTGCTGACAAAACCGCGGAAATATGAACAGAGTCCCAAAAAAGCTGCGGACTTCTTGTGTGGAACGTGGGACCGAAAACTCGCACACCACGCAGACTTTATCAGGGTCGGGTCATACACCAGCAGCGTCAACAAGGTGGCCAAGTAGCTTTATCTGACAGTGCCCAAAGGTGCACCTAGACGCATTAAGCTGGAGGCCAGCACAGCGAAAAATGTCAAGAATGGCCGACAGACGTGGAAGAAGGCTTTCGAAGGCTGGCGAGAAAACGATGACATCGTCTAGATAGCACAGGCACGTCGACCATTTAAAACCGCGAAGGAGGGAGTCCATCAGGCGTTCAAAAATTGCTGGAGCATGGCACAACCCAAAAGTCATGATTTTAAATTGATAAAGCCCGTCGGGTGTTATTATTGCCGTGTTCTCGCAGTCGCAGTCATCGACTGAAATTTGCCAATATCCAGATCGTAGGTCCAGGGAAGAGAAACACTTGGCGCCATAAAGGCAGTCAAGCGCATCATCAATTCGAGGTAGAGGATAGACATCCTTCTTGGTTATTTGATTGAGATGGCGATAGTCGACGTAGAACCACCAGGGGTTGTCCTTATTTTTAACAAGCACAACACGTGATGCCCAGGGACTGGTTGAAAGCTCTATGGCGTCTTTGTCGAGCATTTTCTCCACCTCCTTCTGGATTATTTGGCGCTCTGAATGAGACAGACGGTAAGGACGCTTATGAAGGGGACTCTCGTCGCCAGAGTCGATACGGTGGCCTACGACGCTCGTGCGGCCCAAGGAATGGTCGTCGATATAAAAAATGTCGAGGTAAGAAAAGAGAAGACCACGGAGCGCTTCAACTTGGGACGGTGACAGGTCTTTTGATATCATTTTGTCTAGGAAAACTATATTCTGTGCGTCTGCGACAGGTTCGGCTACGGTCTTGATGTCAGGAGTGAGAGATGAAATTGTACATTCCTCCAGAGTGGAGAGTTCTGCTAAGACAGTACCTTGAGGAATGATCTGGGTCGACACGGAGAAGTTGAAGACATGGAGAAGCGTCTTGCTGTCGCTAATCCTCACTATAATATGAGCAGGACCTACTGCTTCCCTGACCTGCCCAGCTGGCGGCGGTCTACGGAGCTGCCTGCGCCGGCTCGGATGCCGAACTTCACCGCCTAGGGGACACTCGAGTTACCCAGCTGAGCGCTGGTGGATGCATGGAAATGCTTACCGCTGGCTCGAGAAGAGTTTCATCACTTATTGAGTAAATATGGCGGGTATCTTGAATCATTTTATTTCATGTGACTTTGAGAATCTTTTTTGTATTTTAGTTGACATTTCAGTGCATTATTTTTGGAATAGAACCGAAAATCAGATACAAACACATGTATCAGCGTGCAAAACAAGAAAGAATGATGACAGAGACAGTTTGTAAAAAGTGCTGGCCCACCAAATGTTTACTTAGCTCATGATACCGGCTATACGTGTATACAATGGTAGACTTGTCGCACAATAAGCTGGATTGAATTTACTGTCTGAACAAAAAAGGGCAAAGACTATGACATTTGACAGTGGCCGCGGCATCTAGCGCGCATAGTAAACAATTCAATACAGACAATTTCGCGCGTAAATACCTTCGTCTCAAACAGCAAATGTAGATCGCAGATACGTAAATAATCAATAAAAACACTCTGCAACAGTTTTGAAACGAAACAGCACCAACAACAAACAACAAGAGCAAACAACTTTACCTGCAAGACTGCAGCGTTTGCTCTTTTGGAGAGTAAACGCTGTAGTCTTGCTCTCATGCAAACAACAAAAAGCTGCCCTGTCATCTCCGCCACGCGTACCTGCCTCGTTTTCAGGGTGCCGGTGTCACCTTAGAACGAGATTTAACAACAGTAGCTGCCGCGCTCGGAAGCTCAGCTCTTCAGGGTGAAAAAGGAGTACTCCGCTTCAGAAGGAAAGGTTCAACGAAAGCTCCGGCAAAGTATAGTCTTCACCCGTCGTCGATGCTGCGCGACAGCAGTGGGTGGTCATCTGGCGCCTAAAGAACCCCAAGCTACCTGCGATAAATTTTTGACAATTTCGAGTAAACGTGCGCATCATGTTCAGAGTGCCGACATGATCAGCATTGCTAAACGCGGCAGCGCAACGAGCCGCGGGCACATCACAACATCCAAGAAATAATCGCTGTAACTTCACGGTTCGGCTTGGATATTTGCGCTTTTAATTCAGTATTATTCCTTGCCATAGTTTGGCATTTCCGGCGCGATGATTTTGTGGAAGACATCACATGGCGCATCTTCTGTCTGGTTATAGTTGTTTACGTGGTCAAGGAGCGTCGTTATTTTTTTTTTACCTTGTGGCCAGGTGCAGTTTCAGGTGGTTTTGTGCGTTCAAATTCGGTGAAAGTGTGCATAAAGTCCGAGGATGGTCCCGCAGTTGTGTTTATGAATGGTACTGATGAGATGTCGCTCGATGTCAAGCTCTGCTGTGCCGGAGCTGAACCTGTTTTCTTCCTGCATTAAAAATATCGTTCTGTTATACGCCTTTCATTGAAGTTCGTTTTCATTGGTCTAATTCGTATGCAAGAGCCGTGGGGAGACGTCAAGCATTAAACATTGTTAGTCACTTTTTTCTTTGGGCAGGGTCCATGTTCCTGAACATTTCAACGTTTCAAGGTGCGGCGGACTTTTGCCACGGGCGGCACCATGTACTTTGGGTAGTGGGAAAACACTGACGGCACAGCATCCGCTTTCAGTCTTTTTATCTTTAGTCCCGGCTTATAGTCGGTTGGAGCAAAGTGCAGACTGCACACCTTCGACCTGTCATTTGGGAGCCAAACTTCATTGCCAGCACCTTGAAAGGAAGAAGATGAACATTCAGTGAAATATTGTGAATAAAATACAAAAGTTCTTGTTCTTTTCTAAGGAATATATTATGCAACTAGAATTTTATACCATGGTGGCGAAGTGAATAAAACACAGTTATGAAGTGAGCGTATGACTTCACCTCGTTAACCATGTGACACGCGTAACTGTCTGAGATACATTAGCACTAAATAAAACGTTTGACAACTAGGAAGAAAACAAGGACAAACGCTACTCACAACTTTTCATTAAGAGAAAAGTTTTCACGTATATACATGTTCATTTGTCATGCATGCACGTACACGGGTAAACTAACACGTTTATATCAGACGCGGTAGCACATAAATTCAAGTTCGATGTCGAACTAATTAAGCGATAGAGAATAAATATTCACTTGTGAAACGATCTCTGCTCTTTTTGGTAACGTAATTAAACTACCAGAGCAATCTCGAAGAAGCTGCTTCTTCCCACAGGGGTGTGTTTGAAAACCCAGTTGCATAACCACATGTAGTGACATGGCTTCCATATGTGCACTCTTCATCTTTTCTTGCTAATAAAAGGTTGTGAGTATAGCACGTCGTCATTTACTTTCTTGAGGTTGTTGGTTTATTTATTTTTTTCACTACTCTGCGTCTCAGTCTGTCATGCACCACCAACCAGCCTACCAACTCACTCTTTTAAAGACACGTAGGCATTTACAACCAATTACATTTTCAGCATGCCACACAACGCCTAATCGAGCAGACTTACCCTATTAGAAATTAGCTTGATCCATTTTTCACCAACTTCAGTCACTGGAAACTCATGAAAAGTGACATCGGAAGTCTTCCCTTGCCTTGATTCGCAGAAAGGCACGCAGCACACCACCATCGCTATGGTTTATTTGCACCAAGAAACCTCGCTTTGCTGGTCTACAAACTGCACCTACCTGCACGCTTCTATCGCAGCCCGGCACGAGGAGACGGTAGCAAAAGACCGTCATTATACTTTTAAGTTTATTCAAAAAGAGGCTTTTATTCATTTTTTTTTCAATCGTCCGGAATGTATGCAAGCGTAAACATTGCTGCTTTTCTCCCAGTGTCGCGCAAGCAGACCACAAAAAAAAAAAGCCGCGGCGGCCTATGTTTTGGCCGTCAGCACCCGGTGCGGACGGAGTAAGTTGTAGCGCCACACAGCGCATAGCGGCAGGCGCCAGTACCAAAAAGGGCGTGCTGGCGCTTTGCTCGCTGAGCAGGTCAGTAAAATACAGTAGGTCGTGAGTATGAGGAAGTATGATGTTCCGGGAAAAGTTCAGGTCAATGAGTGGAGCTGCCAAGTAGTCGCCATCAGGAACAGGTGGGAACGGTGACATAGAAAGGTACACAGCGGCCTAAGGCGGTAATCGTAGACACTCCACGGACTGTTCCCGTGTGCGAGCTGCAGGAGGGACATCAGAGTGCAAGAGCAACTCTAGCTGTAAAGTGCCGGTTGAACAATCGATGAGGGCTGAATGCGTGGTCAAAAAGTCAATGCCGAGAATCACGTCGTGTGGGCAAGCGTCTAGAACAGCGAAGAGGACTGAAGTGTGAAGGCCGGCAACAGTGATGCGGGCAGTGCACATACCAAGAACTGATGTTCGGCTGCTGTCGGCTACTCGCACAGTCGAAGACATGGCAGGGGTAAGAACTTTTTTCAGGCGGCATCGAAGACGTGAACTCGTAACGGATATGTGGGCACCAGTGTGTATTAGAGCTGTAACGGTCAGGCCATCAATAATAACACCAAGTAAATTTCGCCTGGAATTAGTGGTTGGTAGAGGTTTTTCGGTCCAAGTTGTCAATGCAGCGCCACCCCCAGGAGCTGCATCTGTTAGTTTCCCGAGAACTGGCCAGAATACGCCGGTGACGGGGAGCGACGGCGTTGATATGAGCGGGGCTGGCGACCCTGAGGCGACAGCGAGTGGCTGGACCGGGTTCCCTGGACGACGACATCGGCTTAGGATGGTTCGGAGCGTAGCGTAAAACGGCTAGGTGGCAGGTCCTGACGGTGCTCATCGGCAAAACGAGGTGGCGATTACTGCCCACGATCCTGTCGGTGGTCGTCTAGAAAACGTTGTCGGAAAAGCCATCTGTTGCGGCAGCAGCGCGAAATGTGGCCAACGCGATGGCAAGAGAAGCATATCGGTTGATCATCTTGTGTGCGCCACTAAGATGAATTTCGGTAGCGCGATGAGAACCGCAGGACCGACGCGGAATCAGCAACAAGTGGGGTGGCGCGGTGGTGAGGTTTAGGATTTATGGGCTGCGGCGTGTGGCTGGAGTTTTGGGGAACTAAGACGCCCATGTTGGCGAACTCTTGTCACACAACAGCCTGAATAAGAGATATGGGGGCTGAGTTGTCAGGCACAGGGGAATGTTAAGCGGAAGGAGCCATAGCTTCCAGCTCCCGGTCGACAATTCTTGTGATGTTTGGAGGATTCACGAATGGACGTGACGTCACAGGATCCTCACAGTTAGAAGTCGCAGCAGTTTTCGCGAGTCGGGAAAAACGTTGAGTGATTCTCCTGCTTTTAACTTGTTCGAACTGCCGAAATTCACTGACAATTGAGTCAATGGTGGTACAGTTCTTGCATATCAATATGTTGAAGGCATCGTCAGCTATGCCTTTGAACACGTTGCTGACCTTGTCTAGTTCGGTCATGTCTTTGTCGGCCTTCCGACACAAGGCGAGCACGTCTTGAATATAGGTGACGTACGACTCGGTGGAAGATTGAACTTGTGATGTGAGTTCCTACCTGGCTGCCATTTGTCGAGCAACTGACCGGCCGAACAAGTCACAGAGCTTCTGCTTGCACAGTCCCAACTCGTGAGGTCTTCTTCGTGCGTATCGTACCAGGCGCGTGCAGTACCTCACAGGTAGAAGATGATGTTGGCCAGCATAAGCGTCTCATCCCACCTGTATTGCTTGCCGACGCGCTCGTATAAGGCGAACCACTCGTCAACATCAGTTGTGTCGGTCCATGGCGCAAAATTACTTGGATCGAGAAGATGGGAAGGGATCACATATGACGGAGCAGGCGTAGGCTGAACGGACGGCGCACTGCCTACAAGCATCGTGGCTGGACGAAGCTGACGTCTGCTACGGAGATCCTGAGTCGGAATGATACCCAGCACTTCCATCGAAAATATGAAACGAGGAGTATTTAATAAGTGAACGCCGGGTGGGCTAACACTGCACACAGTATGCAAGGATGCAGGACAAGAGGGCAGTTTAGACACGGCCCCACAACAACATCGTCGTCTTCATTTATTCTGCGTCATTTCTGCACCCGTTCCTGAGGTACCTTTTTATACCCGTGACAATATGAAATGTATGAACTTCTCTCAAAAAAGCTAACAACAATTTATGTGTGCAAAGTGGTCCCCTACCGACAAACATTGCAGGATGAAGTGGTATCTGTTGTCGGTAGGGTAATGGAAAGTGTTGTCTTCTCAGCGTGTCTAATTGTTCACACTGAAATAAAATGTGAAGTACGGTGAGTGCTCCTCTATATTTATCACACAAAGGTGGATCCCCACCAGACAAAAGAAATGAATGTGTAGTGTTTGTATGTCATGTTCTTAACCTTGTAAGTATTACTTCTGTGTGGCGTGATTTCCATACTGGCGCCCAATGACTAAGCTGCGCCTTTATGACATGCAATTTATTACCCCTGTGTGTCCATGTGCTCTGCCAATAACCCCTGAGCGTTCGTTTTAGAAAAGGTTTCAAGACGAAGGTAGGAATTTGTATCGATGTATTGGTAGTGCTTTTGTACGCGGATTCAGCTAGCTGGTCCCCCAGAACGTTTGTTGCCTAGTATTTCGGCGTGCCCTGCATCCAGCAGACTACAACCAACACCACCCAGATAAGTTCAGGCAGGCCTCTTCACTGCCGCCGTGACGTCACGCACCAGGCCCGTCGACGCGCGCGCGCGCGAGCCGCTGCGGCGCGGACGCTTCCCGTACGGCGGCCACTACAGATGAGTAAAACATTAATTTCTGCATTGCCGCGATATAGGCATAGAATATAAAATTTCTGAACGAACGTTATTTCACATCAAGATAAAATAGTGTTGTTCCGCTCCATCTTGGCGGACGTAACTGCTTCAGATTGCACTTAAAAGAAACGTACGCATGTCCCGGGCACCTGGCAAAATATTTATTACAATGTAAGTACCATGTATCACAAGGAACATACGAACTTCCAGCTTTTAGCAGTCATATTGACATCTATGACTACATTGTGCAACACAAAAACCGAAACTGACAAGATTAAGCAAAAAAAAAAAAACAAGGCGCTAGATTATTCGTTATAATGTTTCAAAATTTATCACAGTGAAAAACTTTTAGCATCTGGTACAGTCATATTCACAGCCATAATCACATTATGGGGCAAACAGAAAAACACAACTGCTCTTAGAACGAAAGAAACTAGCTACTGTAGTATTTATTACAATGTATAAAGTGTATCACAAGGAACAAACATTTAGCAATTGGAACAGTCATATTCAAAGCCATATTCACATTGTGGGACAAAAAGAAAATACGAACCGGCCAGCTTAAAAAAAAACTAGCCATTAGTAAAGCTTGCTTCATATTTTAGCGAAGGGGCCACTAGCAAAGTTCACTGTAGCGTTAGCAACTTTCTTTGCTTTGTACAGGCTTTTTCTTTCATGACACTGTCATTCCTGCAAGCGACATAGTTTTTTAGAAGCGTGTTGACAGCTGGTTTTAGAATGTTCTTGAGTACGGTATCTGGATGGTGGCCACTTGCACACATGTCCAACTCCTCGCCGTCGCTTAGTAGGAACTGCATGATGCTCAAGAGGACCATCCTTTGGTTGGCTTCTGCATGAAACCGCTGCTCCTGTTCCTTACTGACAAGGTGCTCTAATACTATCTTAGTGCCAAGAACAACATTAACAACAAAAGGCTGCGGAAACTTCAAGCCGCCTCTGCTCATGCTGTCAATGCGTACGTGCTCACTTTGCTGCAGTTCTCGGTCAGTGATCATGAGCTGTGACTGACAATCCTCACATGGCTGACGTTTAATTGCAGCATGCGCACAATAGCCTGCAATGTATGCCAACGCAGGCACGTCAGTTTGTGATGCCTTCAGGTCACTTTGGGTGAGTTTGATGGCATACTTTGCTATTAGCATCTCGGCATCAAGCTCCTGTTCCTTAGGTGCCAATGACAGCGGCATGTCATCCAGCTTTAAAGTGTCCTGCAAGCGAATCTTTGTCTCCGCTTCGAATACTCCTGTGATTGACACATTGTAGTGAGATCCACACATTTGGTGGTACTTCCCGAACCTGGCCTCAAGGCAATCTGTTTGAAACTTCCCCAAAAGGACGTACCTAAAGCCCAGCTCATCAAGGCAATACCGTGACAGCTCAATCAATGAATACGTGCTTAGCCGGAGAGCAAAGTGGGTCTCCTTTGTCAAACCTCCAGCCGTGGTTCCCCTCCGGCTCCACCTGTCAAGCCAGGTAATGAACTGATCAAGATACTGAACTTACAAACAAGACATATCCTTCACAGGCTGCTGATAAACATCACGTAGTCTGTGCCCCTTTTCTGGAGTCTTAACATTTACAATGCTCCACCACCTGACAATTAAATCAATAAAGGTGGCCGTTTCCTGCAGTGAAGCCAAATGCAATTTCTGCGCTTCAAGTGACAAAGCTGATGACACAAAGCTGTTAAAAACTTTCAACACCAATTTCACATTTTGACGCTCTAGGTGGCTTGGATAAAGTGCTTTATAGCTCAGACCATAGCCAACCTTTGCAAGCTCGCTTTGTTCACTCTGGTACAGCTTCCTCAAAAAAGTAAACGAAGCTTTTTGGTCCTCACCACTTCCACAGCTTTCAAAAGGAGGATACAAAAACGACTTGTCATCATCCTTCTTTGAGCCAATTGTTGCGTATACACTTGAGCAAGTGAACAGTGTCCACAACATGAAACAATGGCTGCTGCGGGTTGGCAGGATGAGGAAAAACAATCCCTGGCTCATTTTGCTCGCTAAACAGAGACATCATTTTCCTGTTTATGGCATTGTTGTCTGTTACGACCGCAACAACAAGCAGACCAGCACTTTCAAGCCTCACGATTAGTGTCTTTAGAACATCATGCAGCTCCGTTGCTGTGATACGAGTTACCGGAAGGATATGAGCAACATCTTTATAAGATAAAAGCAAAGACTGTACCCTGAACACGTGCGCTGTCTTTGCTGGTTCCGCACAATGCGCAGCAAACCCTGTTAGGCAGCCACCTTTATATTAAAAAAACTGTTGCAGGTGTATTTCATCAAGCATGACAGTCACATTTTTTTCATGAGGCTTCAGAATGGTTGCTCTGCGCTTAATGTACCTCAGAAAACCTTCTTCGCACTGCTCTTTCGATGGGCTCACATCATGTGCAGCACAAACTCGCTTGATGGTAGTGTCATGCGGCAAGACAAGCTTGTTGCTGTGGCGAAAAAACTTGTAAGCATGTGGAGAAGTTGTGTGCAATATATTGCTAAAAACTAAAAGCTCTGCAGAATACCGCACGCCATTACTCTTCTTTGTCAGCAGCTTGCACTGCTCCTTCAGGAAGATTAGTGCGTCAGCCCTCTCATCATCATGCAGCTTATCATCACAAATGTCATCCAGCAAGGATAAAACAAGCCTAAGCACTCCTCCCACCTTTTCCTCCTGTTGACGGGCCTTCTTTTCACAATATCGCTCCACGCTGTCTAGAAGGTTGTCCAGCACATGGACATCACGGACTTCGTCAGGAATGCACACATCATCCGACACCAACGGAGCGCACTTAAAATACACGGAAACGGACAGATCCTCTGTAACCACCACAGATACAAGCATCTCCGGAGCTTGCAACGCCGGTTCGATGTGGGCGACAATGAGGCACGTCTCGCAGGCTGTTGTACACCAAAACTTCTTATTTGGACGCTCGTTAACCCGAGAAATCAGTTCACCCAGATTACAAATTTGTACTGTTTTTCTTCTTTTTCAAACGCTGCTTGGGACTCGTGTATGGCTTTCTGGAGTAGCTCATTTTCAGTCCGCTTCCTTTTCAGTTCAGGCTCTTCTCGCGACGTGCGCGAATCCGAGATATACGAAGGGCAGTCTGGAAAAATGGCTGGGAAGGCGTCTGGAGTCAGCCGTGTCAACTTCATAGGAGCTTCAATGGTTCGTCCATCGCAGTCCGTATCCGTTGACGTTGTGCGCAGGTGTTCCGACTTGAAGTGACGCTCGCAAACCTGCGCGTGACCGGAACAAAAAAAAAAAACACCAATTAGAATCTCCTGGGATAATTACGAGAAATCTCGTTAATTCTGAAGGGGTACGCTCGATGCAGCTTACCTTGGGGTCCTTCAACAGCCTCACGTCGACGTCGCTCCATCGCACCGCCCGCTGCCATTCCGCTCTTCGCTTAGCGTCTCTCGGAAAAAAAAAACAAGCGGACTTTCGGACCATTGTCATAGTTCCCTCGACAGTTGGGTACACAACACTGCCCCATGTCTCAGGATACATTCGTCAACAAAATAAATTCGGCGGAAGCGGTAACTGCAACACGGAACAGCGCGCACGGCGTGGCCGCGTGGTCTCGTTCAACGACAGAGTGAAATAATTGTCACGGCTGCCGCCACCTGTCGGAGACTCGGACAACTTACGGCTCTGCCGCAAAGCTACGGGCTACCACGGTGCTCGCTCTCTCGAGAGAGGTCGCCCTCCTCCTTGCCTGTCAACATGCCCGGACACGCCGAAACGCTGCTGGTACGGCGTGAGCTAGGTGGTGTTGGCGTGAGAGGCTCGGGCAAAGTTGAATGACGTCACACGAAGGCGCGCCGGAGTGAAGAGGCCTGAACTCATTTAGGTGGTGTTGCTACAACATGCTGTTTGGATGCGTATAGTGTGCATAAAAGCAAATAAAGCATGACAAGGACAAGGTTTTTGTGCTTTTTAAGAGTTTTCAGAGCTTTTACTACGCTTGGGGAATCTGTGTATAATAATGCATTCTGTAGTTTTATTTGTTTGGTGTGTTGAACGGCCGCAAGTATCGCATAAGCTTCGCCGGTGAAAATGCTTGTATCAGAATCCAGAACAACGGCTTCCGAAAAGGTAGGGTCGAAGGCTGCCTACAATACAGAAAGAAGTGTTGAATTTCGAGACATCCGTAAAGAACTCAGGACATGTGTATTTCTGTTGTAGTTCTAGGAAGTCTGTCTGTATATGTGCAATTAGCACGTGCTTCGTAATCTCCAAAAAAGACACGTCGCATTCATTCATTTGCCACTGCCACGGTGGCAGGCCTACTGCAGAAGTAATCAAACTGTGTTCAAGTGGCACACTGGGTTCCTTCGCTATGCCCCTCACAAGCAGCGAGTAGGGCTGCCTCATAGAATGCCGTTTCTGAAACACAGCAAGGTGTAACATATCATTAATTGTAGAATGTGAAGGATGTTCATTGTCTGCGTTCACTTTAAGATAGTATTTAGGACATGTAACACCTCTCTTGGTGGAGCGATCATTCGTTCGATCCCACGTACAGGCTTTACATGGGGCTTGTGCGAAAAGCACCTGTAGAGAGGCGGATGCCTAGATGATGAACAGGGTCAAGCATTTTAAGAGCAATAGGTGTCGCAGACTTCTGTGCTATTGCCCCATATTATAGGTGAGTATGTATGTGTCTTGTATACAAATCGATCAGACACTTCTTGTCACTTCCCCGCGTAGTGCGTGACAACACTTTTAGAACATTCATGGTTTTTATGCACTTGTTTTTTAGATACCTGATAAGTGGTATGAAGGTTAGCTTGGTGCCCTAGATCAGGCCTAGGAATTTGTGGTCAGTATTAACAGAAAGATCTTGCCAATGCAGTTGAATATTGGGTCCAGAATGAATGCCTCTCTTCCTGGAGTACAAAACACACTTGCTTTACTGTGCATTCAGTCGGAACCCGTTTTCTTCTGCACAATTGGAGACTTTTTCAAACCAAGTTGAACCTGCCGCTTACACATGGCCAGATTACAAGACCTAAAACCAAGCTAGACATCGTCTACACATGTGCAGTAAAACATATTTCAAGGGATGAACAAGCGCAAAGAATTCATTTTGGTAATAAAAAGTGTGCAGCTAAGTACACCACCTGGCAACACTCCTGTTTCTTGGACAGATGTTTGGGAAAGAACGCTGCCCACTCGAACATGGAATGTCCGATTTGACAAGTAACTTTCAATTATGGTAAACATTCTGCCACGCACGCCAAGGTGGGATAAGTCTCTTAATATTCCAAAGCACCGCGTTGTATCGCAAGCCTTTTTGGTATCGAGGAACACAGAGAGAAATTAAATGTTGTGTACGAAAGCGTCTCTGATCTGAGCCTCGATACGAACAAGGTGGTCGGTGGTGGATCTACCTTCTCGAAACCCACACTGAAATGGATCGAGCAAATTGTTTGTTTCAAGCACAAGTACAAGTTGGAAGTTTATCATTTTTTCAAAAAGTTTGCACAAGCAGCTTGCAAGTGCAATAGGTCTATAACTTGAAACTGAAGAAGGCTCTTTGCCCTCTTTCAATATGAGACTAATAGCCTCTTTCCAAAAAGGAGGGATAGCGCCAAAAAACCAGATAGCATTGTACAAGCAAAGACATTTTTTTTGCGTTTCGATTGGTAGGTTTTTGAACATATCTTACACCACTCGATCAGAACCTGGGCGAAATCACTGCAGAAGTTTAGGGATCTTTGAAACTCAGCTAAGCTGAAAGCTTGGTTGTATGCTTCGTGTTTTGTACATTTCTGTTCTAGTTTCTGCTTTTCAATTCTTGTTTGGTATTTGTAAAGCGTCAGTATAGTTTGACGAGCTGGAAACCCGTTTGAAGTGTGCGCCAAGGAAGTTCGTCGAATCTTCCAAGCTGTCACCACGTGTTTTCACGAGTTGAAGTGAGTGTACTTGTCTTCTTGCTACCCTACTAGTCATGTTACAGACTTCAGCCTTCTGTGTATAGGAGCTGATCCCTGTTAAAAACTTGTGCCAACCTTCTCTTCTGAACTGCCTCTACGTGCTCCTGCCTTGAGATTTTATTTTCTTAAAGCCGCCAAGGTTTTCCACTGTGGGCGAGTTTCACGGCAACCTCCATGCCCTGTTGTGCTCCTTTTGCGCATTTTGACATTCAATGTTCCAGCTGCTTTCCGGCTTTCCAACTGCTACACGAAGGTCGGGTTGACGCTCGCGCACGTAGCTTGAAGTGGAGAGACGGCCGGCATCCGCGCAGCAAATAAAGTTGGTGACACCAGTGTCGGGGTCATGCGCGTTGCTCGCGGCACAGTCGGCTGCCTCGTTGCCGGGTATTCTGGTGTGTGAAGGCGCCCAGCGCAGCGAAAGGTCGCAGCCCGTTTGCTGCACAGGGTGTAGCTTCCGGGCAACTTTCTGCGCAAGGAGGCTGCCGTCTTCCTCGCGCAAGATCGCGGCCAAGGCCACCTGAGTGTCGCAGATGATGGCTGCAGCACTCATGGGTGCCTGATCACTCAGGAAATTGGCTGCCGAATTTGTAGCAGCGAGTTCCGCCACAGTGGAGGAGGTGAGGGAGGGGAGGCGGCACTTGAGAACCGCACCGACTGATGGCACAACGCGGGCGGCGGCCGCGGAGCCGTCGCGAAGCACTAAACCATCGACGTAAACAAGCAGCCGGCCGTGCAGCTGTTCGTGAAGGATGGCGGAGCACTCCTGCCGCATCACTGCCAGTGGGGTGCACGCCTTCGCTTTGATGCCGCCAATAGTCTTGGTGATCATGAGAGGGATGTGGCGGTACGGTGGGATAGCCGGCCAGCTGGGCTACTGCATGTCTGGCACAACCAGAGCTCACTCACCCGCTGCCTTATGGATGAGCGAGGAGCATATAGCGTGTTCACAAGGAGCTGCAGTTGCCTTGTGGTTTTCAGCAGCAGTACACGATTCAGTGTCCACTCGGTCACCCACAGGGAGAAGGGAGTTTCCCCAGCTTCAGTGAGCGCGGGGAAACTCCCACGCTTGCCCACTCCTCCCTTCCCTCACAGGGAGGAGTGGGGAAGTCCGTATACGTACTCCCGAACGACATTGCGATGCTCCGTGTCCAAGGCAGCTAGCTGACAAGCACTTAACAAAGCTACTGCTGCCGTGTAGATCGCACCTGCCGATGCGACTGCGTTGTAGACTCGCAGGGCAAGGGCAGGGGCGCAGCCGCGACCTCGTGCGAGGAGATTGCGTGCGGCGCCGAGTACCTTGCGGTTGCTCATCAGCAGATCGTTGACGGCCGGCCGCCAGCTGAGCCAGTGGTCCATGGTCACCCCCAAGTAGCGCACCTTCGTGCTCCACTCGATGGGGAGGCCCCAGAGTGAGAGCCGAGGTGTGGAGCGTCGTGTCGACGCTCGTGGGTGAACGAGCAGTGCCTCCGTCTTATAGGCGGCAAGCGCCAGTCCAATCCCGTTCAGGAATGCGTCAACCGCGTCGATGACCCCCTGGAGAACTCCAGAAGGGCTGCCCGGTGGTGACCGGGGCCGCAGGCAAAAAGCGTGAAGTTATCAACGTAAATAGCCACATGCACTTCACACGCCATGATGTAGTCGGGCAGCTTTGCCAGAGCCAGATTGAACAGAAAAGGGCACAATATTCTGTCCTGGGGTACGCCCGCGGTGACGGGGTCGGGACCACTCATTGTGGAGCGAACACAAAGAGTGCGGCCACTCAAGATGCTCTCTAGGTAGTCAAACATGAGCCCGCACACACCAAGGTCACGAAGTGCGTCCAAAATCGATGCGTGGGGCAAACAGTCAAACACACTTCTCACGTCGAGCAGCACGAGGATGCAGTAATGGCCGCGGTACTTGGCCTCCTCGGAGGTGGTGACCTCGTCAGCCAGTGAGTCCAACGTGCAGCACCTTGGGCAAAATCCGCTATGTTCTGGAGGGAATGCGTTGGTTGTGGTGGCAATCCAGCGAAGGCGTCGCAATGCCATGGCTTCCAGACTTTTCATGCGGCCGAGGTAAGTGATACTGACCGGTAAGATGATATCTCCGTGGCCGGCTTCCGTGGCTTCAGGATGGGAACCACGAGCACCGCTTTCCAGCCAGGAGGCACCTGACTTGTGCGCCACACTTTGTTGTAGGCATCCGGAAAAAGGGCAGTCATGGAGGGGTCAATACCGCGCAGCACCTGGTAGGTGACGCCGTCCACTCCTGGGGCAGAGAGCTTTGTGTGGTTGTTCAGCACTGCTGCGGGTCACTTCTCTGCGATTAAATTCCTCCGTGCACAATGCGCGGATCTCCATCATAATGCCACGGCGGTGAAGTACCACTCGGGAGCGAACACCTCAGGCATATTGAGTGCCAGCACAGATGGTAGTCCCTGTGGTGACTGTGGGCAAGCAAGAGGGGCAAACTTGTCAGCCAGCAGCTCAGCCAACTCCTGTGTGGTGATCTTCATTGCAACAGACACAGAGAAGCTGAGAGTGAGGCTCTCTGGTTCGAAGAACGGAAGCGAAGATGCGAGAAGCTTGGGCGTGGTTTTGAGGGTCATCTAGTGACGAGCAGAGGCTCCCCCAGCTCTGGTCACTCCCATATGAATTATCTAGTAGGCTTTGCTTATCAGCCATTTGGGAACATGTGGAGGACATTCATATAATGCTGGTGTGCTAAAACTAAACTAAAACTTCCATATGGATTATTTATGACTTTCTATTTCAGTAGGGGTAAAAGCGAAAGAGATATGTTTTGTTGGTGAAGTTATAGTACGTTGGTTCCTTCCTATTTAAGAGACAGGCACCGGTAGAGAAGAGAAACTATTCAGTAAGAGGAAACCGTGCATTAAAGCGAGAATCTCCCCACAGACAGCTAAGTGTGTACAGGTCTCAAAGGACCAGATAAGGTTCAAGTAGTTTGTCTATTACAGAATGAAATTCATGTTTTGCAAGTCGGTGGCGTTGAGGTATTGTTACGAAGACGAGACGCCAACACGGTGCCGAAGGCGCCAATGCTCCAAACTCCACCGCCAAGGTCACCAGCCGTTTGGTAGCATGTGTTACTGAGCTTGCGACTGCTTCTGCGCAGAGCTGATAGACGAGAGGATGATCAAGACGACGGTGAGTTAGGGTGAGGTTTATGTGCGGCATAGAAATAGAGGCGTTCCGAATTCGGCACTGCGGCAGACAGCTTAGGGACTCGAAGAGCCGAGATGTCTTCTCTCGCACGCATCCGTCGGCTTCTCTACGAAGCGCGCCGACAACGAGGTTACGAAGGGCGCCACGAAACTCGGCGCTGCCAAGGACACCGGTCGGGCCGACAGCGAAAGGGGCTGGAAACATCCGAGAGGCTTCTCTGACACACAGGTCTACTGCCGAGGACGCGCCGCAGGGCCTTTTTCATAGGCACCAGGTGGATTCTTTGAGTCACCAACGTCCAACCAGAAGCACCGCTGGCCGTGATGTCAGAATCCTCAAGGGAAACTCTAGCCTTGGTCTTTTTTATGCCGAGATGCCCTGCCCACGCGTTTTCATGCGCCATTTCCAATAGTTGGCGATGATACTTTTGTAGCACCAAGAGCTGCTAGATCCTGACAGAGGTCTGTATCAGTCTGATACAATTTCCTATCAGTTGTACCAGTGTTGTATCAGACTGATATAAAGTCTTACCAGTTCTGGTACGCACTCGTATCAGTCTGGTACAGTTGCTTACCAGTATCACCAGTCTTGTATCAGGCTGATTATATATAAATATATATATATATATATATATATATATATATATATATATATATATATATATATATATATATATATATATATATATATATATATATATATATATATATATATATATTTATATTTATATATATATATATATGTATATATATATATATATATATATATATATATATATATATATATATATATATATATATATATATATATATATATATATATATATATATATATATATATATATATATATATATATATATATAGTTGCGCATGTGCCACGAAGGACTACGAAACGGACGAAAAAGAACTCGCTTGCGCGTTCAAATGAAAAAGATCGACCTGCTTCTGGTGTGACAATCTCTCTGGCATGACCTCTGTTTTGACGTCATGACACTGGTGGAGGTGCTGGAGTCTACAACCGGATGCAGGACAGTCTTGCTCGGACCCGTTCACCTAGTCCAGAGACCGAGCCCCTCGTCACGACTCCGGTGCACCGATTCAGTTGGCGCCTACTAGGCCTAAGTTCGGAGTCCGCACCTGTTCCACCTCTAACCAGCATGGCAGCTCCTACCACATCCATGGCTACCCTTCCATCGCAGACCACTATTCCCTCCCAGGTGACTCTTGAACATCCTCGCGTTCCTGAAGTTTTCCATGGACAAGAGTACGAGGATGTCGAGGACTGGCTCGAACAGTTCAAACGGGTCGCTGTATCTAACCACTGGAACGAACAGCACAAACTTGGCCGTGTATATTTCGCCCTGGAAAATAGCGCTCGCACGTGGTACGAGAACCACGAGGCTACTTTCCAATCTTTTGAAGATTTCCGTCGAAAGCTCCTCGCCACATTTTCGAACATGGACCGACGGGATAGCGCACAGCAACTCATTGAGGCTCGCGTACAAAATCCCAACGAAACAGCCGCCATGTATGCAGAGGGTATGATCCGTCTGTTTCGACGAGCTGACCCTGACATGCCTGAGGCGAAGAAGGTGCGTCACCTAATCCAGGGTGTCAAAGAAGCAGTATTTGAGGGCCTCGTACAAAATACACCTACAACAGTAGATGAATTTATAAGAGAGGCGACTGTCATCGAGCGCGCACTGCGACAACGATACCGACACTTTGACCGCCTGCCGAACCACACGGTAGAAAGCGCTGCAGCTGAGAACACTGCCGTATGTGAAAGTTCCCTGCGACAAATGACTAGGGAAATACTGCGTGTGGAACTTCGGGCCCTCTTCATTCCTCCTACCCAACCGCCCGTCGCATCTGTTGCCGAAATCATCCGCCAGGAGTTGAGGCAAGCCGTTACACCACCCGCGCCAAATCCTGAGCCACATCCAGCGACCTACGCTGATGCGGTCCGTCGTCCTCCACCGTCATTTGTGGCGACACCTTTCCAGCCACGACCCGCTGCCGTACCTTGGTGGCGACGGGATTCCATGAGACGACCACCAGCTCGCCGAACTGACTTGTGGCGCATGGCCGACCGTCGACCTATTTGCTTACGCTGCGGAAAACCAGGTCACATTGCCCGCCATTGCCGTCATAGCGATTCCGGGTTCGGGAACTTTTCTCGTCCCGCTTCTTTCCGCTCTGAAGACCGTCGTGCCCACGATGCCGATCAACTGTCGACTGGCCAAGTAACTACACCGCGTCGCTGGCGATCTCCATCTCCTGCGCGTCACCATGACTTCCCTCAGAGCTACGCGCACGTCACCAGAGGCCGTTCGCCAAGCCCGCGCCGGGGAAACAAACTGCTGCGACGTCCGGGGGCAAGGTTGCCAATCGTCGAGACACCGACAAGTTCCCCCTATCATCGCAAAAAGATATGACGACAACCACGACGAATACGACGACGAATACTAATGCCGGTGAAGTTTACATGCTGATCTTGGCGTTTTCATTGACGGACATCACGTTACAGCACTGGTCGACACTGGCGCCGACTTCTCAATCATGCGACAAGAACTCGCCGACCGCCTTAGAAAGGTCAAGACACCGTGGACAGGGCCGCACATACGGAGTGCTGGTGGTCAGCTGATGACTCCCACGGGTAAATGCACCACTCGACTTCGCAGTGGGGATTTTAGCTTCGTGGCCACTTTCGTCCTGTTGCCAGATTGCTGTAGAGAGCTAATTTTGGGCATGGATTTTCTTCAAGATCATGGCGCTGTTATCAACATACCTCAACGTATGGTGACGTTTTGCGCACCTCCGTATGTCGACGACAGCAGCGACGAACTACGTGGCCGTTTGCGGATAGCCGACGATGTGACGCTCCCACTGAGATCCTGCTGCTTTGTGTCTGTGTCCAGTGGGTGCCCTTCCTCGAAAGATGTGATAGTGAAGCACATAGTCGCTCTTTTGGTCACGCAAGGCATTTCCATCGCGAGAGGTATCCTAATGCTTACTGGTGGACAGGCAGAAGTGCTCCTCACAAACTTCAGCAACGAGCGCCGTCAAATCCAGAAGGGTACCGCAATTGCCTATTTCGACGATATAGACCAAGCCGGGGAACGTTGACGGTGGACATGTGCTCCACGCTACCACCCTCAGATAGGAAGCGCCTGGTTCGACTTATACACCAATTCGAAGACTGCTTTTCACGTACGTCAAAGGTCCAGCGGACACCATTGACCAAGCACCGCATCATTTTGGAAGACAACACGCGACCGATTTGGCAGAACCCCTACCGTGTGGCTCCGAAAGAATGCGAGGAGATTCAGAAGCAAGTACAGAAGATGTTCGTGGATGACGTCATACAACCTTCGAAAAGTCCTTGGGCGTCCCTCATGGTTTTGGTCAAGAAGAAAAACGGCAGCTTGCGTTTCTGTATTGATTATCGCAAGTTGAATGAAGTCATGAAGAAAGACGTCTATACACTGCCCCGCATAGGCAATTCACTCGATCGGCTGCGTCATGCGCGCTACTTCTTTTCAATGGACCTCCGCAGCGGCTACTGGCAGATAGAATTCGACGAGAGAGATCGTGAAAAAACGGTCTTTGTGACGCGTGATGGCCTTTACGAACTTAAGGTGCTTCCTTTTGGGTTGTGCTCGGTGCCAGCCACTTTTCAGCGTCTCACGGACATAGTACTATTGGGCCTGAAGTGGCAAACATGCTTGGTCTATCTGGACGATGATGCTGTATTCTCAGCATCATTCGAGGAACGTCTCAACCGTCTATTCACCTTATTCCAATACGCTCGGCTGGCCTTACTTTAAAACCAGAAAAATGTCATTTTGGTTTCAACGAACTCAGCTTCCTAGGCCACGTCGTCAGTCACGAGGGTGTTCGACCTGACCCGGCCAAAATAGACGCCGTAGCGCAATTTCCTGTCCCCCGTGAGGAAAAGGCAGTGAGACGCTTCTTAGGGTTGTGCGCCTATTACCGGCGATTTATCGAAGACTTTTCGTCTATTGCGGCGCCATTGACACGACTCACACGTGAGGACGTCCCCTTTTTTGAGGTGAACAGGAGCAAATGGCATTCAATGAACTACGACAACGCCTGCGAACACCACCAGTCCTGGCGCACTTCGACCAGGACGCCCCTACAGTACTTCACACTGACGCCAGCAATGTAGGTCTAGGTGCCATTCTGGTGCAGTGGCAAGACAGCTGTGAAAGAGTGATAGCCTACGCCAGCAGAACTCTCTCTAACACGGAGAAGAACTACTCGACCACCGACAAGGAGTGTCTCGCCGTGGTGTGGGCAGTCATCAAATTTCGTCCGTATTTGTACGGCCGCTCCTTCAAGGTTGTTAGCGACCATCACTCTTTGTGCTGGCTCACCAACCTTAAAGATCCATATGGTCGTTTGGTACGCTGGAGCCTAAGGCTTCAAGAGTTTGACATGACTGTCGTCTATAAATCTGGGAAGAGGCACACCGACGCCGACTGTCTCTCACGGTCGCCAGTGGAAACTGTCACTCCTGATGACGAAAACATCGATGCGGCAGTCTTTGGAGTTGTCAACACGGCCACTATTGCACGAGAGCAGCGCAGTGACCCTGAGCTATTACTACTCATTGAATATTTAGAAGGACGACGTGAGCCGCATAATAGAAAATATTGAAAATAAAATGTTCACGTTAGGTGTCTTCCTTGACTTGCGTAAAGCGTTCGATTCTGTTGACCATAATATCTTACTGTTGAAATTAAGCCGCTATGGAATTCGTGGAATAGTCTCTGATTTATTTAAAAGCTATTTATCATCCAGACAACAATTTGTTAGCATAGACAGTAAAAAGTCAGACTATTTAAGCGTAAAGAAAGGAGTTCCGCAGGGGTCCATTTTAGGCCCCGTGCTTTTCCTTTTATATATAAATGATATTACAGAGGTTCAGTATACACCCGAAATTAAAATGTTCGCTGACGACACAAGTATATTCTTCACAGGCTCCACCATTCAGGAAGTAGAAGCTTCGACAAATGTATATCTCTCGAAACTTTCAGGCTGGCTAACAAAAAACAAACTAAAATTAAACACACAAAAAACAAAATTTATTATGTTCAGGCCCATTAACAAGCACATCAGTGATAATATAGTAGTCTTGTTTGACAATCAGCGACTCGAACAAGTCAGCACACAAAAATTCCTTGGAGTCTGGTTTCATGAGCACTTAACATGGACACCGCACGTAAATAGTCTCTTGGTAGATCTAGCTCGTTCTGTAGGGTGCTTGAGTAAAATTGCTTTCCTCCTCCCTTCATGGTTATGTAAATCATTATATTATAGCATGTTTTACTCCAAGCTTCTATACGGAATGCTTGTATGGGGAACAACAACTAAGACCAATTACGATCGAATATTAATCTTGCAAAAGCGCGCGCTCCGTGTAATAGAAAAATATAAAGGTCACCCCAAGGACTTAGACACTCAGCCGCTTTTTCTTAAACATGGAATTCTATCTGCTAGGAAAGTATATAATCTTAAACTGATGCAACACATCCACAAACATAAACTACAGGATTCCTTTCCACGCACTGTATCAACAACATATGGCTTCAGAAATTCTACCCGCAAAACTAAGAAAACACGCACGAACTATGGCAAGCAGGCAGTTGATTATAAGATCATACAATTGCTAAACCTTCACGAATCGAATATAGACTTTACTCTGAAAACTAAACAATTTAAATGTCATCATAAATCCTTTCTTCTTTTGACTAAAGACATAGTAGATCCATAGGCTTTTATATTTAGGAATACTTGTATACTGAGTTGATTTTTTTTCTTACTATGAACAATGATACTTAAACAGAATCGTTTGATACCAAAATTGTTTACTGTTTATGTAAAACATATTCTGAATGTATATCATGTAGAAATAAGCTATGTAACTAAATAAGATATGTATAATGTCACTTATTTGTATATGTATGTTACTGATGTGTGAATATGTGTAATATGGCACTGATGCAGACTGTATCAGGAGGTCAAGACCTCGTCAGGCTATTTAGCCTTTAGTCTTTGCCTCCCGCAGGGAAGTTTTTTGTATTTTCCTGCAAATAAACTTTGAAACTTTGAAGATCTGCCACGGTTATTTGCTAGAGGACTGCCATCTTTTTGCTTGCAAAACGATGTTCTCTATAAGAAAAACTTCTCACCAACCGGTAACCCGCGCTTGCTCATCGTGCCTGCCTCTCTTCGAAAAGAAATTATGGAAGCGTGCCATGATGAAGCAACTTCTGGTCATCTAGGCTACACCCGAACATTGTGCCGACTACGACGCAAGTACTACTGGCCAAAGTTACCTGCTGCTGTTAACCTTCACGTGCAAATTTGCACTGACTGCCAAAGACGCAAAGCGCCTCCCAGCAAGCCAGCCGGTCTTTTACATTCATTCGAAGGACCAGAAAAGCCGTTCACCCAGATTGGAATCGATTTCCTGGGTCCCTTTTCAACTTCCACAACGGGGAAAAGATGGATTATTGTGGTCACTGATTACCTGTCCCGTTATGCGGAGACTAAAGCTAAGCAGCGCAGCACAGCACCAGAAGCCGCTTAATTCTTCATCAAAAATATCATCCTTCGGCATGGCGCTCCGACAACAGTGATCACAGACAGAGGACCTGCCTTCACCGCAGAGCTTTTGGAGTCGGTTCTCAGACTCAGCGGGACAGCTCACCGGAGAACAACTGCATACCATCCGCAGACAAACGGACTTACGCAGCACCTCAATAGGACCCTCACGGACATGAACAGCATGCTAGTTGACACGGAACATAAAAACTGGGATCAGATATTGCCGTACGCGACCTTTGCTTATAACACCGCTCGACAAAAAATCACTGGAATGACACCGTTCAGTCTGATCTATGGTCGCAAAGTCACGACAACAGTGGACGCCATGTTGCTGCATGAGTGTGACGACATCCATGTAGACGCCGAAGAATTCACTCAGCGTCCTGAAGAAGTTCTTCATTGTAGAAAGCCAGCATAAGGCGTGGTGGTCCGTTACGATGGTGAATTGACGGCCGACAGATAAGGACGGAACTCTTGTTTGTACCAAACCACAGCGAGGCACTCCTGCTCAGTGATGGTATAGTTTTTTTCGGTAGAAGTTAGCACTAGGCTAGCATATGCGATGACCCTTTCCTGTCCAGAGTTGTCGCGTTGGATGAGAACAGCACCTATACCACAGCCGCTGGCGTCGGTATGCAGGAGTGTTGGGGCGGTGTCATCAAAATGGCAGAGTACAGGCTCTGACGTCAAAGCTTTCTTCAATAGGTGAAACGCCGACTGACATTCCTCGGACCACACAAAGGGTGCATTAGATGCAAGTAGTTTGTGAAGTGGCGCAGCTATTGAAGAGAAATTTCGTATGAAGCGACGAAAATATGATGCGAGGCCAAGAAAACTTTGCAAATCCTTAAGTCTTGTGGGGCACGGAAATCGAAGGACGGCAGCAATCTTTTCGGGGTCAGGGCAAATACCGTCTTTGCTGACGACATGACCCAGAACCTTGATGGATTTGGTGGCGAAACGGCACTTCTTAGTGTTGAGCTGCAGACCCGCACCGGCGAGGCATGTTAGGACGTCATCCAAGCGGCTCAGGTGCTGAGAAAACGTTGATGAAAAGATGATAATGTCATCAAGGTAGCAGAGACATGTCTTCCATTTCAGACCACGCAGGACGCTGTCGATCATGCGTTCAAACGTCGCGGGCGCATTGCAGAGCCCGAAAGGCATCACGTCAAATTCGTATAGGCCATCAGGGGTTGCAAATGCCGTTTTTTTGTCGTCATCGTGCATGGGAATTTGCCAATATCCCGAACGCAAATCAAGGCTTGAAAAGTATTCGGCGCCTTGCAGTGAATCAAGGGCGTCGTCGATGCGTGGCATGGGGTATACGTTCTTGTGTGTGATGTTGTTAAGTGCCCGGTAATCAACGCAAAAGCGCACGGAGCCATCTTTTTTTCGTACCAAAACAACTGGGGATGACCAAGGGCTAGTTGATGGAAGTTGATTTCTCGTTGGAGCATGTCAGCGACGTTTTCCTCGATGATTTTTCGCTCAGCGAGAGACACGCGGTACGAGTGGCGATGTACAATAGATGTTCCCTCCGTCTGAATGCGATGCGCTGCAGTGGTAGTTCGGCCCAACGTTGAGGAGCAGGTGTCGAAAGAATCGGCGTGTTTCGTTAATAACGCAAGCAACTTGTGCGCCTGCATAGCTGTTAAGTCATCACTGATAAGAGCTGTGAAGGGAGAGGATGAGGCAGGCTTACTCATAGAACGGTCGTTGGTAGAGGCAGGGTTAAGTGGCGTGACGCTGACAGGCTCAGCATCCACAACACTGGCTACTGCAGTGCCCTCTGGCAGGAGAAATTTCTCTGGCGTTTCATTCGTGGCAATGACGAGCGCGCAGCCATGGTGAAAGCGTACGACACCTGATGCAAGGGCTATGCCTTTTGCGACGCAAGTCGACGAAGGGGACACCAAGACGTCACCGTGGTCGATGTCCTTAGAGATCGGGGTCACAATTCGTTCTTGATGTGGCGGTAGTTCGAGATCTTCGCGAGCGAACAGGCGTGGAGGCTTGTAGACGCCTTCGTCGAACATGGAGTCCGTATTAGTTAGGTGCAGAATCCGTTCACCACAACATATAGCGGCTGAAGAAGAAGATAGGAAGTCCCACCCTAGAATTAGCTGGTGAGAGCACCGGGTAAGCACAGTGAACTCGATGTAATGCAAAATGTCATCAATAAACACACGAGCAGTACAAAGAGCAAAAGGGCGGATAGCGTTCCCCTGGGCTTCGACTAGATTGGGTCCATTATAAGGTGTCATTACTTTTTTCAGGCGTTTGCACAAATCATACCTAATCACAGAAACTGTAGCACCGGTGTCCACCGAAGCGTCCACGAGAACTCCTTCCACCGTAACAGAAACCATGTTGAACGGGCGTGCTGGAGGAATATGAGTCCTACTGTTACATGCAGTTTCTCCTCCGAAAACTGCATCGTTTAGTTTTCCGACCGGTTGTCAGTAGTAAACGAGGCTGGCCGAAGAGGAGAGGAGGAGCGACGGAAGGGCGAAGGTGATCGGCGTCGGCTTGAACGGTAAGTGTTCAGCGTCTCAGTCGACGCGGGCGGAGATGGAGACCGCTGCTGTCTAGATGAATAACGCCGAGCGTAAGAATCCCCTCTGGAAAAGTCCCGTTCGCGCATGTCGTACCCGCGGCGCTCGTCCTGCTGGCGCTTGCGGCAGAAGCGCGATATATGGCCACAATATCCACAGTAAAAGCATGTTGGGCGAGACGGGCGCCAAGGCGGG
Source organism: Rhipicephalus microplus (assembly GCF_043290135.1). Classification (NCBI taxonomy): domain Eukaryota; kingdom Metazoa; phylum Arthropoda; class Arachnida; order Ixodida; family Ixodidae; genus Rhipicephalus; species Rhipicephalus microplus. Next base: position 82,368,334 of record NC_134700.1, on the reverse strand, counting down.
TAGTAGAGGGCGTTCGGCGCACCGGGAGATAGCGCACTCAAGTGGACTGACGGAGGGTCGGGTGTGATTGGCCGGAGGTGGACCGGTGGTGCAGCAGCAACCAGCGTGAATGATGGCAGCGGTGAAGTAGAGTTTACGTTGCGTAGAGGCACGGCCGCAACTTGCGCGTACGATGGGGGGCTAGACGGAGGTGGCTGGATGTAGGCAGGACCGGTGAATGATGTTAGTTCCTCCCTTACGATGTCACGGAGGGCCATGCTTGAAGGCAGTGTGACAGATGGAGAAGGTTGTGAGATGCCCATTGATTGAAGTTCTTCTCGTATGATCTCCCGTATCATGTCACGCAGGTCCCGGTCTGTTGTACGGTGTTCACTATTGCCCGACTGAAGGCGAACAGAATCAAGTTCATCGAGACGCTGACACGTAGAGACGACGCCAGTGACAGTAGAAGGATTCTGGGCAACAAGGGCATTGTAGGCAATGCTTCCGATGCCCTTCAGGATGTGGCGCAGTTTGTCCGACTCGGACATCGAAGAATTGACGCACCGGCAAAGCGCAAGGACATCCTCGATATAAGATGTGTATGACTTGCCGGGATGTTGTTGGCGAGTATCTAGGGCCCTCCTCGCTAGAGCGGATCGAACGGCTGGCGTGCCGAATACTTGGCGAAGCTGCTGCTTGAAGGCAGGCCAGTCGGTGAGGTCGATCTCATGGTTCAAGAGCCATGTCTTGGCAACGCCCATGAGATAAAGCGATACTCGGCGGAGCTTGTTAGAGTCGTCCCAGTGATTAGTTGCGCTTACTCGCTCGTAGTTTTCGAGCCAGTCCTCCACATCTTCGCCGCGGAGACCAGCGAAGATCGGAGGGTCACGCTGGTGGTTTACGATGTAAAGAGAGGGGCTTGCGGCGCAGAGACGGGAGCAGAAAGGGCATCCACCCACTCACTCTGAGACATGTTGGCGGACTGAGGGTCCAAGCGGTGGTCTGAACGGAGCTCCAGCGAAAAGGCGTTGTAAGGAGAGGTACTGGGAACGTCAATCCACCTCCACCACGTATGACGACTCGGTTGTAACGAGGTTTATTCGTCGTGAACTCGGGAACGAACAAGCGCAACGGACCCGACAAAGAAGCACTCGTGCCAAGAAGGTGACGATTGTCAGCCAGAACATATGATGATGATTGACTGCTGTTCAGATGAGGATGAAGCGCATAATAGATGCCTACAATATATATATATATATATATATATATATATATATATATATATATATATGGGATATGGCACAACGGGAGCATTGTCAACAAGGATAAATATATTTATTTCCCAACAGTTTCGGGAGGGGTCCTCCCTTCATCAGGGGATGAGTTATACTGACATGAACTTCCAAACGTCGTTGCTGCCGCGTCCCTCTCACCTTGAAAGATGTTTGCGAGAGTGAGAGGGAACTAAAAAAACAAAAAAATAAAAAACACAAAAAACAAAAAAGGGGGGAGAAAAAAGACGAAAAAGAAAAAGAAGGAAAAGAAAGAAAGTAAAAAAGAGGAAGAACCACTGTCAACACCGAAAACGAAACCAACTGTCCGTGTACGTCTCCATACGGTTCTTATCACGTGCTGTTCAGTTCTGGACGTGTGTCGGGCCACCCAAGATTGTCGCAGCGGGGCCGGGAGGGTCCGTGACGGCGTGCGTAAAGAATGGGTCGTGACGGCGTGCGTTCCCCGTAATGGGTCTGTCGGCGTGCGGCGTGCGTAAAGGAAGGGTTTCCCCTCATTGGGTCGGTCGGCTCTTTAACTTTAATCTTCGTCCGTTTCCCTTCAATGGTCATCAAGTGGTAGGCGAACGTAAACACTTTGTATGTGCATGTGGAAAAAGGAAAAAAGGAAGAAAAAAAACAAAGAAAAAAAGGAAAACAAAAAACAAGAAAGGACAGTGTACACGTACGAGTCAGTCAGAGAAAAGCATGGTCTCCAGCTATCAATCTTCGTCACCAATTTCCTCCTGGCTTACTTCTCGGAGGCAGTTGAGTTTTCCGGGGTCCTCGTTGATGCCGGCTACTAATGTTCTAAAGTTGAAAATAAAATATGCCTCACGCTGTTCGCGCTCGCGTCTGTTTGAGAAACCAGTATAACTCATCCCCTGATGAAGGGAGGACCCCTCCCGAAACTGTTGGGAAATAAATATATTTATCCTTGTTGACAACGCTCCCGTTGTGCCATATCCCATACCTTCACGAACACTAACTGGCCCATTGATTTATTACTGCCACTATATATATATATATATATATATATATATATATATATATATATATATATATATATATATATATATATATATATATATATATATATATATATATATATATATATAATCAATTGGTCATTTTGCGCATGCTGCTTATTAGTTTTTTTTGCTGTTTTGAAAACTTGGCGACCCTTGTATGATGCATCATCCAGAGTGCCACTGGTAGGTTTAGGATGCATACAATGATGTTTAATACTCCATGGCGGTGTTAAACAGCATATCATTTCATTGCATCTCTTCTCTTTTCTTGATTTTTTCTCTTTCCTATTCTATTTCTGGTTGTTCTATTTCCCCCTGACTCCTCATATAGGGTAGCCAGCCATAAGTGTTTATGGTTAACCTCCCTGCCTCCTCCTTTTTTTTGTTTCCTCCTCCTCTAGATGAGCACAAGGAGGCCTAGTCATGCAAAGCAGGTTTCAGGCTGGATGATCATTTCTTGTTCTACATGTACAAATAAACAATAGGGGTACGTGACAAGTGCCAGATACCAACAGTTTATACTGTCAGTCAATGAATGAACGCGTCTTAGGAACATTAAACCATAACTTATCACACAGCCATACAAATATACTCTGTAAAACATAACTCACACAGCAATACAAACAAAACTTATTACACAACAATACACAAACATGACTTTCTTATTTGTAGCTTATAAGTTCAGTAAACATGCCAAGACACCGAACTTCATGATTAGGGCACAATTGCTTGCTAGTGTGAAATGAGCATGCTGACACAACAATTATTTAAAACTGTATGAAGGTTAAAGCCCCAGTGTCTGGGAGCTGCAGTTTTTTTACTTTCACAACTCAAGCCATCCCTCACTGCCCCACATGGTGCTTTGCCTTTAATGACAAGTCACTATGCCAGTGCCATTAAGCCATACTGGATCAAATCCTTTAAAGGGAAATGAACCACTTTTCCAAGTAATCATCAAATGACCCTAATATCAAAGTTCATCGCCTCACTAATCAACTGCCACAAAAATTTCAAAGCGACCCGAGTTGCATGGGATTGCTGCGCATTTTAAGTGGTCTCTTCTCTCATTCCAATGTGCCTTGGCAGTTAAATAGGGAGGGATGGCACATAAGAAATAGCTAAGTAAGTACACATCATGACCTAGAGCGCATGTGATCACTTTTACCTGTTGCAGTTCCCGTATGCATGAGTGCGACTCACTACACAATGTTAGCACATTAAGGAGAGTGGTGTCAGCATATGGCAGCACCCTATGGCAAGAAGCACGTCTGATCGAAACACCCCTTTTGATTTATGTTATCTGTTGTTTTACAACACACAGCAGGGGTCTGAAAGTTCATAGAAAGTGAGCAGAGGCATCTCTATGAAAAGAGGGCACTTGAGTAATTCACAACTTTGTACATAACTTCTAAACTCTCCTTGCTGCACACTGCTGCAAGGTTTGACCGAGGGGTTTATAGGAGCATCTGTTATCCACAGGATGTCTTTTCACTATGCCTAAGGAGTGTTTTTGACCTGTTTAATACTTGGATATAACCATACAAAAAGTTATGAACATAAAAAAGCATGTACTAATAAATGTTATAACATTTGGCTGCAAACCACACAAAGAAGTTGTTATTAAGAGAATATTACAGTTGAACCCTGCTGCAACTCAACTCATAGGGTGCAGAAAATATTTCATTGAAGTGAGGATTCAGTTTTATTGAAACGGAAAAAAATGTAGCTGATCTGAGCTAGCAAAACAAAGGAACATTTATTCCTAAAATTAAAAAAAAAGTGTCCGCTGTTTCCTATTCGATCCCAGCAGTGTCACAATCACGCGATTCACAGTAATGCATAGCGGGGCCATGGTGAAAACCATGCTGAAACAACGCTTACAACCGCTTTCGTGAACGTACCAAACAGTTGCATTAACACGTTAACACCGGCAACTGTCCGCCGTCGAAGTGTATCCGACAACACTGAGATGGAGGTAGGGTATCATGGAGCGGTGACTTTTGCCTTATTCTATGCCATTCTTGTCATACATCACTCGTGGCTAGCTGATTTGGTTGATAATACGAATGAACAGCCCCTCTGACTAGGTACCACACTGGCAAAGTGCGAAAAATACGATAAGCATTGGAATCGGAAAAGGCAGCACTCCGCGTTTGCACCCAGTAGGTGCGTGAAAGAAACCATGAACTGAGCGACTGAGCTTCAGCTTCTGATTGTCTGCAGCTCTAAAGCAAGCCAGTGGCAAAAGCAGGACATGGCAGGGCAGTCGCATTGCCATCACTATTGAGCAATGGCAACGCTCATGCTTGCTTAACAGTGGCGGTTTTTGTGGTGCAAACACGCGTTTTAGACTTCGTCGACCTATTTTCAGGTTATTAAAATGCATCAACATGTTAAAGATTGGGTTTCCTGTATAGAAATAAATATCTGAACCTGGGTCGTGAAATTTTGTTGAAGCGGGACGGAAGAAAAGTGTTCATTTTGGAGACAACACTTATGCATTGACTCCTATGGACTGCTGATGGGGAACCATAAATTTTTCGTTGTAGCGGAAATTTTGTTGAAGTGACGTTCGTTGTAGCAGGGTACGACTGTATTGGCAAAGGTTATGAAAAGTCAGCTCTTCATTGCACTACCATAATGAACTGAAGTTTGACTACATTTGTCACTGACCCACGGTAATCAATCTCTTTCGAACAAGTTTCGTACATCACCAACATAGCAAGCACGACCAACTTTCATCTGTACGCACACTCTGACCAGATATTCTGGTGAAAGAAGAACTTTTCTTCAGTTTGTGTGTAAAGACTGATGTGAGAAGTGTTTTTGTATTGTTCAGATGCAAGTCACACACACATGAGTACACACATAGAGTCTCGCAGTTCATAGACATGCAGCAGTGTGCAATACATGCCATTTTTGCATTTGAAAAAAAAAACAATTTCTCGTTTTTTTGTGCACCTATAGTCACTTGTTTCTAGATGTTCCCAATGCACCATGATGCGCTGGAACCTCACCAGTTGTGTCGGGACATAGCATAATATTTCTAAAAAGGCACTCCTTTCACTCTCCTTCACCTTGTTACACACAACACACTTTCCCATGGGGCGTTTGTCCACAATTCTTGAAGGTGATGTGGTCATCAAGCGATGGCAGGTTGTTCTGACCCCTGTGGAAAGATGAAGGGTGTTTACAAGTTTCTTCAGCTGAAGTTTCATCACAAAGAGTTCAAAAATTTGTGATGGCACATGATTAGCATTGCTAATTAGCTTCAGAAGGGTGTCATTGCCAGATTCAAAGACAAATGCAGAGTGGGACCACAGTGGGCCCAGCTCTGCTACACTTTTCGAAAGGTGGAGTAGCTGGTGCACGTTAATGGTGCATTCAGACGACGGACTGAATCCGGATGTGGCGGGACGGACGGCGCGTCACGTGACCTCACAGCAGCGATTCCCCTCGTCCGTGACTCGTCCGCGCGGCTCGCGGATGGATGACCCCAACCTATTTCTTACATCGGGATTTTGGCGGAAGAAAGTGGGTACTTCAGCGGAATAGCTCGAAATTGGTGGCAACCAGTACTCTTTTCGTCTGCTCGCGGCATGTCCTCCATGGCTCGCGGACAGCTAGCTGCATGACTGGTCGGCATCATCTACGCTTAAGCATGGTTTACTTAGTTTCCGGGGACTTTGTTCTCAGGTGATTAGATACGCAGATCTTTGGTGGTTCGGGAAATGTCGCCGCCATTGTTTTGACATGCGAGATTCTTAGCCGTCATGGTGGGCAAATATTCTAACTCCTGCAACCGGCGATGTGCCGCTTCTAAGAACGGATGGGAGACGCGTTCAGAAGTTCTACAAGTAGGGAACAATGGTGTTGAAAGAACATTCTGCCAGCAACTACCTTTTCTCCTGAAAGGATAACACTCCTCGTTCATTTGTCACAACGCGACAGACATCGCAGCCAAGCGTCGCTTCTTGCGGGCATCCATGTTCAATACTCTCAAACCGGTCTGCTGCCAGTGGGCGCAAGTGAGCGCCGAATCTGCTGCCGAGGGTAATCTGGCTGTTTTCTCCTAGGACACCGTCCGCCGTGTGGATGCGCCTGCAGGCGGATTCTCGGCGGATTAGCCGTCCACGTCCATGACAAATCCAGATTCGGTCTGTCGTCTGAATGCACCATAAACGACATGGCACCTGCGCCATAAAAAGGCTCCATATTCAGAGCGAAATCGGACAGTCTGTCTATCGCTGCCCCGACTTCATCTCTGCTGATTTTATCCTTCAGAAGAAGGTTGAGCGATGATGCTAGCAGGAACATGTGACTGTGATATGGGCGTGGCAAGATGCAATGCAGGCATGGGGCAGCATTGAAAAGAGCCCACCACCTCCATTTCCTTACCTTCCGCAAGCCTCTTTCTTTAATGCTTCGTGGTAGTCTCGTGAACCACCGCGATGGCTTTACATTAGTGAGCCTGTGGTCCAACTTGCGTATATTTTCTGGCTGCCCGATATAGGATGAAGAGCCCGGCGAGCCAAAACATATGTCAGCAAGTTGCTTGGCCACGCCTTATAGCACATTGTGCATAGAATCGGGGCACACAGACCACACCAAATCAAACCCTGGCAGCCGGGCAAGTGGTGAAAACCCTTTCATGCCATGCGATGGTTCACCCGACTCCAGGGATACCTCCATGTCCCTTTGAAAGGTAGCATCCGTCCATGGTTCTGGCTCGTGGCCATCTTTCAAAAGTGGATATTTCAGTGACCCTGTAAATAAAGAAAACATAAAATGCGCCTTTCAAGAAAGTAGTAACATGACACTGTTTGCCAAAAGTGTACAAGAAGTCAGAAGCGCTGCCCAATAGTGAGCATACAAAATATATACAGTCGAGGCCGCTTAGAACGAACCTGAGCGTGACGCGGCATCCGTTCGGTGTATCCCGAAGTTCGTAGTAAAGAAACACAGCGTTTAAAAAAAGCTGCGAGTGAAAACACAAACTTTTTTGCCCCGAAAAGTCCGCGATACACGTGTTTGTATCGCGATACACACAGTCCACGATACTCAGAGCAGAAATGATAAGGGCGGTCTCGAGTTCATTTAAAACGGCAGGCTGCTCGTTAACCGAGGCCCGTGGCATAATCAGCATGAGGCGTTGGCTGCAAAGCTTCGTCGTTCTCGCAATCTGATTCCTCCAAATCACTCTCGCCACGTACTTCATTCAAAATGCCCCAATCCGTGCATGGTTCCGCAGTGTCGGCATCATCATCGGCCGTAATTAAATCATCGCAACAGATGTCCCACCGGCTCTCCCAGGTCGGAGTCGACGACACGCTGCCACAAATCGCCACCGCAGTGGTCTTGTTTGGAAGCTTCAGCCTCGGCATCAGGCCCGACGATCGACGAAGTCGGCCTCACAAAAATAGTTTCACGCACATGTAGCCGTCACCGCCGCCCACGAAATAATCACCCTCTCCACAGCTGAATACCGGGACACCCGAAGCGGCAAGTTGGCTGCCAGGTGGTCAACAGCTATGAGCAAGCGCTCCCCAACGCGGAACCTAACACGCGGATTACGCTCAAGCGAATCGGTGACACTTTGGACGTTTTGGTGGGGGGGCCCCAAAAGCGTGCTAGTCCTCCCGTCGGCCACGATGACCACACACGCACACCAAGAGCGAGCAAGAGGCGCACATGCGTGGAACAGCTCTGGGCGCGTTTGCAGGCGGAAAACGAAACTAATTCGAGCCAGCGAGGCGGGCGTCGCGGAGCGGTAAAGACGGGCGAAGGGGTTGTGATCAAGAGCGGAGAGCAGACTTGCGAGAGAAGGGCAAGGAGTTGCGATAAAGCACGGAGGAATGAAAGATTCCTTCCTCCATGCGATAAAGAGAGGGGAGGATGTGGCGGGAGGGCGACCTTGAAAACCAAAGCACACGGGAAGGAGGCAGGTTGGGTAGCTTGCTTGAAAGATCCGCGAAACTCGCGCGTATAAAAACTTGAAAAAGAGTTCCAGCGCGCGCAGAAGCCAAAGCATGGCCGCCTCGTTCGGTGCGCGCAGCGGCGTTCGAAGAATCGGTGGCCGTGGTCAAAAATCGTTTTGTTGCGCCGGCGGGTTTGCGTGGCCTCACGAACTTCGATATTTCACGATTCATTCCGCACAAATTAACAGCCGTTTTCGCGCTACCGCACGCGCGCGGAAGGCATGCTGAGCCGAGTGCGAAGTGAGCGAGAACAAGTCCTAAATACGCAACGAATCGCATATTATCAGAGTCGGTGGGGTAGCGTACGCGCGTGCACTAGACACAGACTATCAGATACAGTCGGTGGCCGACGATGTTGGCAAATGGTCTGGTCACCCCAGGCCGGTGACTCCAACTACAGTACCAGCGTTCAAAAACAGGGTATGTGGCCGACCTGTCTTCGAAAGATTGGTGGCAGTGTGAAAACACGGGCCTCGTCTGGCGATGCGGGGTGCTCAAAGTAGCGGGGGGACAAAGGACAGAGGGGTGCGTAGCAAAAAGTGGTCGGGGAGAACAGCAACTAGAGGGGCGCGGAGGCAGAATCGGCGTTTAACAAAAAGAATGTATGGGCACCTCGCCGATGCCTGATGGGTGGTCGAAATTCGTTTTCCGGGAAGTCGGCAGACCGTCGACTCTGTTCGCTGTAACCGATCAGCGGTGCTCGGAGGCGTTCGTTGTAAGTGCGATTGTGTGCCATTGAACCAATGTATACTTTGACGGTCACGCAGATATTGTTAGTTTTAAGCGAAAGTTCGTTTTAAGTGGGGCCGATATATGTGGGCTTGACTGTATATTTACATTTATGTTTTAGTCCAATTGCTCATCAAACGATTATATATTTACATAAGATTACAAGCGTAGTTAAAGTATGCTTTGTTTCGAATGCTTACTGTGCTAAAATGATTGTTAGTAGATTTCATAAAGTTTACCACTGTTGCTCATCATTAGCAAAAGGCGAGAACTCACTGTACGCATTGAAATATATGCATGTGAGAAACTTAGAAAACTTTTGCTTGGGCACACTAAACTGGACTTTTGCTTGAACAGATGTGTTACTCACCAGATATATAAACACCCTTGTGGTGACAAAAGCTGCAGTCGTAATACCCATTGAATTGCTTCATGTTGAGTACTTCAGCCCATGCAGGCGCATTGACGCAGCAGCAAACAACACTGACTTTGGATGATAACTTGAGACCATTGCAGTCCCACTTTATAGCCACAACTTTGCTGATGTTTTCAATGAATAGCTCCAAAAATTGTGCCATTTTCCGATGCACCTTCCCAAAGTAGAGGCCACAAAGTAGCATGTTGCTCCAGCGCAGTGTTACTGAGAGTTCATTTACAACACACTGGAAGGGCCTTAACGATGATTTGCTGCACTTGAATGCCCTTGCTTCATCAACGTTGAAAGTCACTGTCAAATCGGACCATGACGCTTCCTTCATCTGGTTTTTGTACAACTTGTCATCAGTTATGTTGGTGAGGTCTGTTTCATGATCACGTGACTGTTTTTTTGTAGAGCAGCTAACAGCCCTTTTGCAACACTGCTGCTAGAAAGGAGCACCTCTATTTGTTTTTTCGCATCAATCTTGGCAAAGTGATTTTCTGAGGGATTAAAGGCTGTGTACTGTGGACACACGAAGTCCCTCTCACTAGGATTGGGTACGATCGATCCACATTCTTTACAGTAGTAATGGCGTTTGACTGTACCAGCCAGCCACAATTTCCATGTTTTTCTGAGCAGGTGCTTGGACGTTGGCAGAATTTGATTTCCCCAAAAAAAAAAAGGTTTATCACCCCCACTAGTTTTTCCATATTGGTCCTGTTCAGTCCCGCAAATGTAGCGTTCACCATTAGGATAATCATTGCTTCTCTGACGTTTACGTCCGAGTTCGGCAAGCGATCATCAAAAAAAAAAAAGCGGCAAAACTCATCTTAATCCTGCTCACGATCGCTATCGACATGGCGGTCGCTCATGCCTGCATCGTCACAAGCCGAATTTGTGGTTTTGTCGGAATCACATGAGAGCGAGCTTTCCTCGAAGCCGTAGGTGTCGTCGGGATCAGTATTTTAATTGCTGTCACCATGTGCATCAATGAGACTTCGTGTGTCGGGCGTCGCTACACCAGAGCCCCAGTTACCAGCTGAAGTTTGAGGAGCATTATTGCTAGAGCATGGCTCGCTGGCAGATAGCGCCTCGGCCGCTTTTTGATATGGGCTCGTTGTCCGCGGTACTATATTTATTTATTTATTTTATTTGTAAATGCTGCCAATCCCAAAGGGATCATAGCAGGAGGGCATATACAATAGTTGAATACAACATAACACAAATTGTGATACAATGGAAACACCAACTAATTATAAAAAAGTGCAACACAAGAGCGATTAGTGGCACAATAATATAAAGAAAACAGGCTCGCATAATAAAACCGTAGGAAAGGGAAGAAAAAAAAAGGAGAAAAAGAGAAAAAGAAAAAGCATTGTGAGACTATGGTGTAAGCATTTTTACACAGTGATGCTTTAGAGCGAGGCGACAAATGCATACTGTGGGGTTTCTGGCATAATGTGATCCAGGCTCCAAATAGCGCTTCCTCTTTTTTGATCGAGGCTGGGGTTGACTTGAATCCATCTTTCGTCAAGCTGTACGCGAACTTCAAATAATGCGCATCATAGTGTCCACGCAAACTGAGGCCACGATGAACAATCTAGGTGGGCCTAAGATGCATTGACAGAGGTAGGGTACACCGTTAAAAGAAGCTCCACATTCACACCTTGCTTACCTTGGCTTGAAGACGGTGCGCGCGGTGCCGTCAACTCGTATAAAACATGCAGCGAGACCAGGTGTTCTGTGGTGAGACTGCCATAAGGCCGTGATGTCGATGAAACAACGCATTAGCGGCGTGGGCCAATGCGAGCGACACCTGGCGACACTACTTGTTTGTTTTACATTAGTATTTACTGTGATTATAAAAATATAAGGTATATTATTAATAATCAATTTCCTGGCGTGTGTTAAATTTTAAAAGGTAAATTGAGTTATTTTAACTCAAGATAACTTTGTTTTGATCATAGAGTTTGTTTAAATGAAGTTAAAAAGGCTCACTGAGGACACCACCATCGTCATTGTGATCGCAGTGCACGTTTTGTGTGTGTGTTTGTGTTTTGTGTTGTTTTGTAGCGCATGTGTACGCCGACGACATGTTTGCATTCGTTCGTTTCTGAGACGATAATCAAGAGCGGATAGTTCCAATCGCTTCTTTTAAGCACCTAGAACCTAAAGATACAAGCGATTTCAATTCTCGTAAGTAGTACTAAGTTTTCTGGGAAGATGACACGCACTGTGGCCACTATCATGCTCAAGTGATCAGGCTTTACGGTGAGTGTGCCTCTTCTTTTCTACATTCAAAAAGAGGAGGAGGAAGCAGTCAGTCTGAAGTTATCCACTTATCTTTCTTTTTTAGAAACCGAGGACGATGCTCGAAAAACTACAGAAAAACGAACATCTATTCCTCAGAGACCAGACAGTGACTCGTCTGAAAGCTGCAGTTCAGATGAAGTTGAGGATCTGTCGTTTGAAGAAGTAGGTTCAATCGTTCACGTGCAGCCGATGGGATACCTAGGAGCATGATTATTACCGAGAGCCAGCTTTGATACGGACCTGCCGTGTCGCACACGAAGCAGTGATGCTCTAATGTATACGCACGTGCACCAATGCAGCCATATTTACTCTTGCAGGTGGTGATAAACTTGCAATATGTCGAAAAGCTACTTATGTTATTCTTATAGCGAAGTATGAGTGCCGCTTTGCCACTTTTTTCAAACAATTGACTGGTTTAGACAACATTGGCTAGTGAGGATGGTATGCACGACAATGCGTGCGCCTTTTTTTTACATAAAAACAAGCCATAAACTGTGAAAATTAATTTGAACTAAGTTATTTTGAAATCCCGTTTAATTGAAATATTTCCGCGATCCTGTATTTTACAATGTAAGTCTGAACGGATAACTAGAAGGGGCAGTCAGCCCTATTCCGGTTTTTGGGATAACTTTGGGTGCCATGTACGTGCCCATTCCTGATTTCGCCGCAAACAGGTGAAAACAACTGCTCTCAAGAGCCAAAAAGCAATGCCACGTAGCGATACTAATGAGTGACAGCTGAATTCAGCACTCCAGCCTCGATCGCTACTTCCAGCGAAAAAAAAAAAAACAGTCTCGTGGTCAACCAAAACGTGCACCTGCGGGAAAAAAAAAACGTGTTTCACTGGAATAAAGCAGTGGCAGTGACGCGTGGGCAGCATGTCGCACGTTTCTCGCAACCTCAGCGCATTATCAGTTAGCCATTCTTTCTGGGAATGTAAAAAAATTTAATGAAGGGCAGTTTAGTGGAATTCGCGATGTATACGAGCCTACAAATTCCGGTTGCTCCAGCAATTTGTCCACTTCAACTGCTGGCAGAGTTTTCGCTTGCAATGCCTATTTCGAAAACTAGCGCAAAAGCTTCAATGGTCATGCTTTTCAGCCAAAACATATCGCCAATTTCGACACACTGGCCATCACTCAATTATTTATTTTACCAGGAAGTATTGGTGAATAGTCGGATCTATGACTTGCTGACGCAGCGAGGACTAGGTGACTTGTTGCCCGCTTGCCATTTCTATATTGCAGTGAAGCACATATTGTTTTCTGCAGGCACGCAGTTTTCTATACCACGCCGGCGTTTTTTTCTTCTTTTTGGTGGCAGCAACAAAGCCCACCATTCCTTCGTGTTTAGGACCAGGCATTGCAGGAAAATAATAATCTTTGGAGCCGCAAGCTAGCCGGCTCAGTAAAGGATCAGCCCTGATTGCTTTGAAGCATTGCAAGTTCCTTGCACCCCATTGATTGTATGTTCTGTTAATCCAAAACCCACTTAATTCGAAGATTTTTCGCAGTCCCAGTGACTTCCAAATAACGATGTTTTACTGCATTTTGGGTTGGCTATGCATTTGCAGGAAACACGACATCAAGCTACTGTTCAACGGAAAAGAAGGCTGCTGACAAACACTTAAAAAAAAAAAAAGAATCGAGACCTCCTGTTTGGTGATGCTGGCAAAGAAAAGACGGAGGCAGAACGTCTCAAAGAAGATGTCAGTTTGCTCGGGGCTGAAAATGGCAAGCTATTGAAGCGCATTAGGATACTTGAAAAGGCTCTTTGCAACAAAGTTTTCGAAACAGGTTTGGTTATTTCCTTATAAATTATTGTCATGCACTGTTGCTACAGTTGTATACATCACTACGTTGCAGTTTTCTTATATCAATCATGTAGTCTTGCTGTAAAGCAGATTGGAACCTAAGCTTATATCTCAAACTTCCCAGTGATGTACACATCATTCTAATCACTTGCAAGTATGCTTTTCCATACTGCTGCAGCATGGTGTACGTTAAAGAACACATGGTCAAAGTTTCCGAAGCCCTCAATTATGGTGTCCTGATAATCACATCATGACTTAGAAACGTAACACCCAGCCTATTATTGTATTTTCACATGGTATCTCTTCTGCAGGCAATATTTGTCATGTTATTTGGCCTTACTAGGTTGCGCCCTCTAGTCTTTTTAGTCAGACCTAGGATGCAACTGTAATGATGGTGCGATACCGTTCTTTTTTCTGCATGCTCTGCTTTTTTATTACAGAAAAAAAGCTGGTGCTTTCCGAGTGCTCCAGCCACAGGCCGGCATCTTTAAAAGAAGCTGCGCCTTTGGCACTACCGTGCACTGCTACCGTGCAACCACTATGTACTGCCGCCGTCCGGCCACCATAAACTGTGGCCGTGCGGCCGCCACATACTCCCACCGTGCAGCCGCCACGCACCGCCACTATGACCAGGGGCAGCAATGAAGTTCTTGATCAACGAGTGGTCTCCACAAGTTTGAGGGAGAACAATGAACAGATGTCAGGGCAAATTGTCAATTATGTGCTCACTAATGGAGAGGTATTGTAAAACTCTGCGTGTAAGTGTGTCTGCAGAAATGAGGGAATGTGTATTGACAATATGTAGCGTACACATCATCTTCAATTTGTTTTATAGGTGCAACGGGGCAGAAGAATCGCCGTATCCGAGGGCGATTATAGCCATCGCATGAGCACAAAAAGTGAAACTCGGTTTGTGCGTGAGGCGGCTGTGGCCATTTTTTCAACGGCAGGCCTAGTCGGGTACTCCGTCACTAGTGTAACCTCCAACCGCACTAAAGGAGAAGCAAAACCTCCCTTGGACAAGGAAAACTACACTGTGCTTTCTGGTAGCTAAAATTTTCCAGTTTGCCCAAAATTTATGAATTTGATTGGCTACATGCTTGTGCATATCGGTAAATTCAGTCGAGGTTTCACTGCCAACTTGTGTTGTAACTACTAAGGCTTCAAGCCTCGTATTTTTGCCTATTGGAGTTGGGCAGTTTTATGCAAGAATCAACAAAATGATTAAACTTGAAAGAAAGACAGTGATAGCACTTGTATTTATTTTTTTGTCATATTTACTCTTCTGGTTCGACGAAATTGTCACCAAACAAGTGTCCATACTATGCTTCGTTTTTGATCATGCAGGTTTCTTCAGCCATTATTTGAAGAACTCGGTGCCTATAGGAGAAGTGAACGGAAACATGAAGATTTTGAACAAGGCGCTTGCGAACAAAATTACCGACCTCATGAAATCCAAGAATTAGTTCATAAAGCATAAAATAAAAGAAATTTGTCTGATTGTTGTGTTCACTTTTATTGTCCGTCCTGCTCGCTCTAATGCAGTGGCCAACCCACCAGTCGGTTAAGCATGCACCAATGCACTTATGAGCTTCTGCTAAATAGATTGGGGCACCTATATAGTGGTGCACCAATAGACTGGTGCACCTATAGGCTGGTACACCTATTGACTGGTACCCCTATAGACTGGTGCACCTACACACTGGTAAACCTATACATGGGTACGCATATAGACTGGTACACCTATAGACTGGTACACCTATAGACTGGTATAGCTGTCAATAAACTGATAGCCTATCAGTTCCGATACAGGAGCCATGCCTTCTCAAAAAAGGAAACATTCTTTTTCTTTTTTCCTAAGTTTACGCTTTCCATTAGCGGTTTAATCGAGAGGTCCTCACACTGCTCTCGAATGAGTGTTTCTCGATCAACCCTCAACAGCTCACTCCAACTTACCGCTGCAGGCGAGAGCTTTGCACCCCTCTCGCTCTGGCGCAATGGCGCCATATCGTCTCCTCCACTGACACAGACGGCGCCAGTAGCTTCGGCAATGGGCCGCTCGAGTGACTGCTCAAATGACTCACACGGAGAATTTTCTGTCTAAGGTTCCGTCGACTCGCAGCCAAGGTCACACAGATCAGCAGCTTTTGCACTTGGTGCTTTACCACATTGAACAAGATCAAGTTCCTGCGAAAGCTTCCGAACTTGCGATCGCGTGAGGGCCATGTACGCTAAGTTGGAAAAGAACGATTTACCCTGCTCTTTGAGAAGCTGCTCTGAGTTATTAGAAAAAAGGTAAGGAAAACGATCGGGAAGCGTGGCAGACACATCCGCTTCGGTGCGAAGCTTACCGAACGGGCCTTCAATTGCAACCGTATCGATTGGTAAGCAAGCACTCGCTGCTCGGCGACTTGTCTGATCCACACGCATTCTCCTGTAAAGTGATCCGGAGACACCAACAAAGGATGGACAACGTCTATAGTTGCCGCTGAGTTTCGAAGTGCTCGACACGTTTTCCCATTCGCACTAATTTCTTGAAGATACGGCTCTAACAACCGCATGTTCTTTTCCTATTCTCAGATACTTGCAAAAGCAAACTTTTGCTTACAGTTTATCGCGATGTCCCCTTCCTTTTTGCAGTTGTAGAAGATTAGCGGCTTCCGTGATTCAAACGCCCATGTGGTATCAGTGTGTTGTTTAGGAACCTCACTCGATTTCTCCACTTCCGTTGGCCCTTCCCCTACAGTGTCCTTCGTAAGAGACGGTTCCTTCCTGAAATTACGGTGCGCAGTGGATTTCCGTTGATCAGGTTTCTTTGAAAAGCCCTCTTTTAGGGGCGAAGCTCCTTATAGCGGCACCCGTTCATCCCGCGTCCCGTCGTCGTATGTAACCAGTCTTACGCTTTGACCTGCAAGGTGGTGCCGGTGGGAAATTTCTTCTGTGCGTTGTTGGACCATTGTTTACCTCCGTGATCAATGTTGAAAACGCCGTTGATTGATGAAAAAAACCAACGAAAGACGCCAGACGTTTTCTAAAAGCAAAACGAAAAGACGCCAGATGTCTCTAAAGCAAAACGAAAAGACGCCAGCTGCTTAACGAAAGACGCCAGGTGTTTTCTAAAGCAATTGTTTTATAATCAAAACCATATCGCGATACAGGTTTGCAGTTGACGGTGCTCGTTGCCTTCGGTGTGTGCTCGTATGGATAAGGGCCGAAAGGCGGGCGCGCAGGGCAGATCTCTGCGCGCCCGCCTTGAAACATTGAACAAATCTTTCCATTGAAGACATCAAACTGGAGACATCAAACATTGAAGACATCGAAAATCAAATCTTTCCATTGAAGACATCAAACTAAAGACATCAAACATTGAAGACATCGAAAACCCCAACCTAACCACTATCAGAGGCACCTGCATCGACATCGTGTTTGCCAACTTTCATCTGCAACCGGTGCAAGAACCGCTTAGCTTACATTTCACCGACCACAAAGTGGTCATAATGAAAGGACAACGGAAACCAACAATGAAAGTTTGATAAAACATTTTATCAATCCTTTCATTTCGGGCGAATTAATGGAAGAAATGTCACGGTTTAACCGATGATTACTTCCAGGAGCTTCGCCTAATCTCATCATCATTCACCTCATGGATCTGCCGTCAATTTTTTCTTTCATCCTTTTCAGCGCGCACTGCCCTGCTATGTAACTTTCGGTGAGTGTAATAGTCTCAGCAAACTCTGCTGTCTTGTTTAGCTGTACTTCGCCAAGCTTGTCCTGCAGCCAAAGCTTGACATCCTCCTCGATGCAGCGGTAGAATGCATTCAATGCAATGCATTCTACCACTTAATAGCGATCGTCATAAACACCTTCTCTCTTGAGCCATTCAATTAAATCGGCTTTAAGACGAAACTTGAAGTCAATGTGTGACTTATTTTCCTTATTAGCATACTAGAACCTTTGCCTGAAAGCCTCGGGTGATAACTTATAATGTCTCGAAAGCACTTCCTTAACATCGTCATAGCTCTCAAACGCTTTCTTCGACAAGCACGTTATCACGTCGGAAACTTCACCGGGAAGAAGAGCTAACAGGTTCTGCGCCCAAAGAGACCGCTCCAAAGCATTTCGCTCACAGACGTGTTCAAACTTGACGAGATACTTCGACATGCCGTCGCCTACTACGAACGGTGGCAGTTGGTCCCTAATTCTATAACCGCTGACCTGAACTGTCGCAGAAGCTACGCTAGGCACCTGCAAACACTGTAGTATTGCCAATTCTATTCGTTTCAACACGAGGTGCTCCTGTCTCTGGGCCTCCTCACGCTCGCGACATTCTCGCCTTTCAGCTTGCTCGTGTTCGCGAACTTCTCGCCTTTTAGCCTCCTCACGGTGTGCTTTGATATCCACCCAGGCCTCATCGACTTCCTCAGCGGACACTCCTTCATGCTTCATGATCTCAAAGATCGCTTGCTTTCGTTTCGCACGGCCCTAGTAATGCCGAGTTCCTCACAAATTTCGATGAGTTCCTTCAGTTTAAGGTTACCCATCGTTCACACTAGCCTCTTGCTGTTTGCCCCTGTTAAGAGTCTGCTTGCCGTACCCACTATAAGTCCGCTAGCAAGACGCGCAAACAATTTTTTACACTGCCGTGTTTACACCCTCCGCATTAACTTTGCTTTCAAAGCGCTCTCAATTGGCTTGAAACAATCAAAGCTCATTCACCAGTGCTTCACACAGCCCTTCTCTAAACTACTATTACCTGTGCTAGAGTAGTCTGGTGAACTGAGGGGAAAACATCAGGCACTCACCGCATCGATGTCAATGACGCCGGCCGATTCCACCGCTGCCACCACTGTTACGAAGGCGAGACGCCAACATGGTCCCAAAGGCGCCACTGCTCCGAACTCCGCCACCAAGGTCACCAACTGTTTGGTAGCGTGTGTTACTCAGCTTGCGACTGTTTCTGCGCAGAGCTGATAGACGAGCGGACGATACGACGGCGAGTTAAGGCAATGTTTCTCTACAGCATAGAAATAGAGGCGTTACAAATTCGGCACTGGGGCCGACAGCTTAGGGACTCGAAGAGCCGAGATGTCTTCTGCCGCAGGCATCCGTCGGCTTCTCTCTCTGTTACGAAGCGCGCCGACGATGAGGTAACGAAGGGCGCCACGAAACTCGCCGTTGCCACGAACACTGGCCACGCCGGCAGCGAAAAAGGCTCGAAGCAACCGGGAGGCTTTTCTGGCACATAGGTATACTGCCGGCGACGCGCCGCAGGGCACCGGGTGGATCCTTTGAGTCACCAACGTCCAACCAGAAGCGCCGCTGGCCATGATGTCAGAATCCTCCAATGGGGCCCGCCGCTGGGCCGCGTCATGCTCATCAAATCCGGAGCCGCTGCGCGTGGTTGCACCCAAGGACGAGTGACGCCGCAACGCATTGCGTAAGACTCACCAGACTGGAAGGCGCCGACTGCTTCGACGGGCTCATGGGCTGAGAGAGCTCACTGCGCGTTGCGTGACAGATCGGCACCGCCGCTTGATGACGTCGTTGAGTTGATCAAGTCAGGGCGGGTTCGACCGCTGGCCTTCACACAGATTGCCTTTGCAGTGGCATTGACACACGGTGTGGACTCGCAGGCGTAACAATTGTCCATAGAGCAGATGGTGACGAGTTTGTTTAGAAGAACTGCTCGGACAGCCTCCACCTCGAGTGAAGTTTAAAGGGATAATTACGTCCATGCTATTGACTAACTATAACAGCTACACCACCGGGTTATAGCATGACATCATCGCTATCTTTTCGGAAGACTACATAGTTACGTAGAAAGTTTGTGTGTGTTCATTTTAAATGTGTACACACAGCACTCTTGGATTGTATTCATGGAGGAGTTCGTGTAGGTCATGGAGGTTTCGAAGCCTCGGGTGTTTCACGGTAATATTTCTGTCTGCACATTAAGAAGAGATGCTGCTGTGCGTAAAGAGAGTATGCTGTGTTGAAGTGAACTTGTTGATTCAGGTGGCAGGATGGTCGTTCGGCCCTGTTATTGACTTTTTATTTCTGTTGGCGCGTTGCATATAAGCGAAGCCATGGCTGCCATATTGCTCAGGGCAGAAGGAGGCGGTGCCTGCCTTGTAGCGTCATGATGCTCTGAGCACTTGCGACCGTGTGTTTTGTTAAAACTACTAAAGCAAGTGTTTATTATTCTTAGGAGGCGAGGGAACGTGGGAGCGACTTTATTGGGCGTCTGCTTTAATTTTTTCTTTGACACTTAGCGCTTTAAACGTGTTAAAAAACGCAAGGCCTGCACGGAACGCGCAGCACAGTCGCAGCGAAAACTACAAGAGCGGCCTTTCAGCATCTTCTCTAAACACACTTTAGAATTCTACAAGCGCGCTGCTCGGTATTCATTGCGCCATAATTAATCACAAATTTCGTGTAGTAGTCAAGCATTCACTATGCTATCCTTCATCATTCTTTGAAGAAGCGTACGCGGTATTTGCGACACACTCGTTGGAAATTTTGTGCAATTGTTTAATGCAGTGGCTGACGAGGATGAAGAAATATGCGTGAAGTGGGTATGCGCCACAGTTAATAGGTAATCGAGACCAAGTTTTCTGATGGCTTGGAGGATTGGACGACTCAGTCGTTACAAAATTCACATTGTGTGACGCCTCGCTGTTCCTTTGTTATAAAACACTTTATTACTGATATTAACGTGATTACTTTCCCGACATCAGGGACTCGCTCATTGGATTTCATGCCGACTGGTTGTGCCCTCGCGATCTCCGACGTCAGCGTAGCTCTGGCGGACTGGGCTGACCCTACGTCATCTCCTGGCGCCGATCGCCGATGACAGCGTAGCTCTGACCTACTCGACTTGCCCTACGCAATATCCTGACGCCGACAAGAGCTCTCGCCAGTGGTGTCTCGTCCTTGGACTCCTGCAACCGTGTCAATCTTTCCTGTCTTCTTACTTCCGTCGTTCGCCATCCCTGCACCTCGCTCTCTCCTTCCTCTCTCTCTATCTCTTTACTTTTTAATGCTATTCTTTTAATCCTTCCTTTGCTTCACTCCTCCTGACCTACTGTTGAGGTGTCCTCCCCCTAAGAGAAAGTTACGGGGCTCACTTTTCTCTTATGTTTATTTAATATACCTCCCTCCCCTCCCGACATCAAGCCTGCCTAAGGCCAGTTTAGAAACGAGTTCCAAGCACTGGTGTGACAACTCTACAAGCCAAACCACAGTCCTAAACTCTTAGAGTCGTTTAAACGAGCTCCTGATACTACCAAACTTTTCAATGGTAGACACTACATTTTCGACACTTTGCAGGGATTAATCGGACAGAACTCCTCCAACATACCTTGGTGTACCATTGCATGCATGTAGATTCAGTGCGCATTATTGGAAGGAGTGCGTCCCTAAGCTTGAACGACAGGCTCGGGCATTTGCTCCCAGACATTTGTTCCCCCTCAGCTTTTTTTTAGAGTTTATTGAGGTTGTTTTCATTACATTTGATGAAATGCACAACACTGATTAGACCCATAGCCACAGGCTAGTAGGGGGTCTAACGGGAGAAAGTATACAAGCAGAATACAATTTGTATAAAGCAATCACAAAATCCAAAAAACATTTTTCAAGAAAAGGAACAAAACTACACAAGAGATTTCATTGGGATTTAAGGTGACGTAAATGCTTGATACAACGTACAGAAATGTAAACAGATTACAAATATTCAAGAAAACAAGTACAGACGAAGCACCAAACTATGTGAAAAGCTTTGTACATGGTCAATACTATTGTTCTACATGTTGCAAATATTTTTAAGTGCACAAACATTTTAAGAGCAAATACTTTTAAAGTATTTTTTCAATCTTTGGGAGAGCTGAAGCTTGCAATATTTTCTTAACAACAAAGCTTTACAATGTATTGCAACTTATCCATTGCGCAAGACTTCATTTACAAAGCTTTCATCGGATATTCGCTACTTTCATATATGGTCTTCGACTTTTGAGCCCATGCATCTTGACAGCATATTCAAGCCATTTAGTGAGGGTGGTTTCAAATTAAAACACATTTATCTATGGCAATTAGTGTCACGATTCTTATTTTTTCGGGCATATTCCTATCCTGTTCTCTGTTCCTTTTTACAGGTTACACTTGTTGATTGCTTACCAGACCTAACTGTTTCATCAAACTTCTCCGAATGCTCATGTTTGTGGGGATTCGAGCAGGAAGTTTACCTCGCAGTTCAGTTCCTTAAAGCTCGCTTTTGTGTAGAATACCTGTATACAGTATCGCGCAATGTACTGTATGACGATCAGATTGAGAAGGAGAGAGCATGCTTTCTTCCTCCGCTCCTGCATCGGTCAGCCGAGGACAGCGGAAAAAATGCATCGGCCATCGGGTAAGAAAAGCCCGTCCTGCTCCCGCTGCCCGCAGCCAGAGACATTAGAGCACGTTCTTCTGCGGTGCGGTGCCTATACCGATAAGCGCCGCCATCTCATCGCTGCGTATCGTCGTCAGGGGCTTGCCACTTTCACCGAGTAGGAACTGTTGTTCCCAAGGACGAATGCCAGTGTTTACAAACGCGAGCTTGGAGCGCTCATCGCGTTCTTCGTGGAACGCCCTGTGACATCGTGGACGTTTGTGTCTTCATCCTTTTTTTTCTTCCTTTGTGGACACGGCGATCGTCCAGCTCCTCTGACTTCGCGGACGTGTGTGTCTATGTTTTTTTTTCATTGCACCGTGGTCCAGCGAAATCGACCCCTTTAGTTCAACGGGCCTTGATTTCTACTGAGAAGCGGCTACCAGCCATGGTGAGCGCTTCGCACTCTCCCGTCACCAAACGCGCCTACACGGCTCGTCATTCATTTATTCACAAAACTTTATTTGTGTCCTGAAGCCCGGTCCTTTCAGACCGAGGTGGGCCGCGTCCATGCCGGTACCGTCAGGCTAAGCCTTGTGGCGTGATCGTGGACCATCTGAACTGCCCGTAGTTGGTTTTGATAAGACGCACTTTGCACCATCGTCTGCCAGTAAAGCCATTGTTCTTCGGGGTTGGCGAGAGTCACGGGACAGCCCGCTAGCATGTGTCTGATCCCAATGATGCCATCGCACACGTCACACTTGTCTTGAATTTCACTGTCAGGGAGAATTTTATGTAGAAAATACGGAGTGGGTAAGTTCCGGTTTGCAGTAAACGTAGAAAGACTGCCTGAGCCCTGTTCAATGTTGCGTGTGGCAGTGGGAATTATCTACGCCCCAAGTAAAAAATTTTTGTGGTGTTGTTGTAAGTGAATAAATTATCGTTATAGCCCCCGGAATGGTAGTGGGCGTCGGATCGGGTCTGGCCGGCTCGGCAAGCGAGTCCTCGAGCCAGATCGTTCGTCACCTCATTGAGGTTGACCCAAGTTTCGTCCACTTGTCCCATATGCGCAGAAAACCATCGAATTTTCGTATCGATAGAATCGACTTTGTTCGAAAGTTTAACCACCGTTCCAGTGACATAGCCCTTGTCGAAGCTCGTAATTGCTGCTTTGGAGTCGCTATAGACGTGTGACCATTTTCTGTTCTTGATAGCTAAAGCAATCGCGGCTTGTTCTGCAACCCTGGAATCATTAGTGAGTATAGTCAGGGCATCCCATACCTCTTCCTGGCTGACGAACACCACAGCCGTGTAGGCCTCTTGGCCTTTCACCCAGGCTGTGTCCATGACGGCCGCCTTTTGTCCTACCTGTTCGATTTCTTTCAATAAAGCTTTCACTCTCACTCTTCGCCTGCTGACATTGTGTTCCGGATGAATGTTTCTCAGCAGGGGAGTGGTTGTAATCAGGTCTCTAAGCTTCGCATTCAGTTTGACCTCGACCTCCTTCGGGTTTTTCGATATATTGGGGACTGACCCGATTGCCCTGAGTATCAGCCTACCCACACGTGTCCTCGTTAGTCTTTTCTTCTGTGCCATCTGTTGCGCTTCAGTCATTTTTTGCATAGTATTGTGCACGCCTAAGCTTATGAGTTTCTCGTTCGACGCACTGTTGGGTATACCTAAGGCAGCCTTGACAAGCTTTCTGAGAATGGTGTTGAGCTTGTTCAGCTCGGCCTGCGACCATTGGAGGAGAGCTGCCACGTAGGTGAAGTGACAGAGAGCGAAGGCGTGTAGTAGCCATAGAGTGCTGTCCTCACCAAGGCCCCTGTGTCGGTTGGTGATTCTCTTTAGAAGCCTGAGTACTTGGCCAGTTTTTTTTGGAAATATGCTGAATGGCAGTGAAGTTGCTACCTCCCGCTTTAATGTAGAAACCTAGAACTTTAATTTTTTCGATCTGCTTGATCGCGACTCCATCCTGACAGCGCAAGATAATGTTGGGTTCCTCACCTGGGACATAGATAGCCCTTGGGTCTTCGACCCCTACCTCGATTTTTTATAACCAAAAGTTCTGACTTCGCCGCCGAACAATTTAGCCCCGATTCGCCGAGAGTGCTTTCCACGATGTCTACAATCTCCTGAAGTCTAGTCTTCGTTTGGCTTATGTTTCTGTTGGGTTCCATATGGTTATATCGTCGGCATATATTGCGAAGTGTATACCTTCTATCCGCTCCAAATCCCTCGCTACTCTGGTCATTGCTAAGTTATTTAACATGGGTGAGAGCACAGCTCCTCGTGGGGTGCCTCTGTTGCCCAGTGCCCCCAACTTAGATTTTAGTTCTCCTAGTGTGAGGCTTGCTTGTCTACCACTAAGAAACGACTTGACTATGCGGAAAAGCCTCTCGCCCAGACCCAGCGTGGATAGGACCTCGAAGATGGCCTTATGCTCTATGCGGTCAAAAGCTTTTTCGACGTCGAGACCTAAGAGCGCTCTTGTATGCACTGCGCTAACCTGTATGAACTGGTGCTTGATCAGGGGCATGATGTCCTGAGTCGACAGCCCGGGATGGAAACCGATCATGTTATACGGGAGTATGTCATGTTGTTCGACGTAGCGCGTGAGACTGTTGAGAATGATGTGTTCCATAGCTTTACCTAGGCATGACGTAAGTGAGATAGGACAGATGTTATCTAGGCTGAGTGGTTTACCTGGTTTGGGTATGAGAATAGTATTGGCTTGCTTCCATTCCTCCGGATATTCTCCTTTTTCCCATAAGTCGGTGAAGTGATCCGTCAAGTAAATGATAGAGTTATCGTCCAGATTTATTAACAGTTTGTGAGTAATGCTGTCGGGCCTGGCTGCCGATATGCTAAAAAAACTATGGAGGGCAACTAACACTTCACCCTCAGTGAAATCATGGCCCATTTCTTTGCACGATGGCCCAGAGTTCTCTATGTGTTCATCGCTATCCCCCGGTTGTTTCAGCGGGAGATATTTTTCCGCAAGCTCCTGCATGATTACTTCTTGAGTCCTGGACTGGCTCGCCTGATGTAGTAGTTTCGCAATGGCCGTTCGCTCGTTGGACTTAGCTCCGTTCTCGTTCAATAGGTATTTGAGGAGGTTCCAACTGCCCCCACGTTTGACTCTACCGTCTGCCAAGTTGCAAGCTTCATCCCACTGTTGTTTTGTGAGGGTTTTTGAGTGCCTCTCAATATGTCTATTCAGCAACGCTATCTTTTTTTCTGAGCTTTCGGTTAAGTCATTGTGTTTTCTATTTTTGCAGGATCGATTGCTTGGCCTCGATCAGATGTGCGAGCTTACTATTTATGGTCTCAATGCTGTCTTCCGTCGTAATATTTCTAGTGGCCTCCTGCAGGTCCTCTGCGAGCTGGTTGATCCAGGTCTGGAAGGACTGTCTGCCAGTTTCTATGGGTTCCAACTCTAGTTGTTTTGTTCTAGCTTTCCTAAAAAGGTTCCAGTCGGTGCACCGAAAGGTTCTAGTCTGTTGTTTCGGCATTCCTATACTAATGTGTATGATATAGTGGTAGCTACCTAGATCTGTGCCTGAATTTTCCCAGCTAGCTTGGTTTAAGTTCTTCACAAAAGTGATGTCTGGTGTAGAGTCTCGCACGTGGACGTACCACAACGGGTGGGAAAAGCCGGATTGGTGATCAGGCTCAGTCCGAGATCTGTGGTGAGGTCCCATAGCCCTATTCCTTTCTTTGAATTTTAAGTATATCCCCACGCCTGGTAGTGGGCATTCAAGTCACCTTCTAATATAAGCAAGGAGCTCTTGGCGATGGCGAGTGCCTTGGTGAAAAGTGTACTGAAGTTCTGTGTTCTGGCGCTGCAACTGCTGTAAATGTTTAAGCAGAAGAGGCTGCGCCCCTTGCCCCCTGCCTTTAAGTACGACTTCTACTAAGGTATACTCAATTTTTGTCGATCCTAGCGGTGTATCGTTTTCGATAAAAGGTAGCTTTCTGTCAACGAGCGTTGCTAATCCTCTGCTGCAATGTTTTTTCTACATACCGATTTGTAGCCGGTTAGTTTGACCTCGTCCGATAAAGTTTCCTGCATCATTATTACTTTTGGTTTGTCCCCTATTCACCTGAATAATTGGCGCAGCAATGCCTTTTTGTTGAGAAATCCGTGACGATTCCACTGCCACACACGAAAGCTGTGCGTGCTAGCCATAATTATTCGATGAGTTTAGTTTGCTGTTAACCGCCATCGTTCTTTTTGGAGTACTCCCTGACGGTACAGAGAGTGAATTTAGACTTTCCGAGTCTGACGGCAACAATTTGTCGTCGTCATTTTTTATTTCAAGTTTCTTGAATCTCTTTGCTGCCGTCAACCTCCATTTTCATAGTTTGTCCACTCTAAAGTTAGTCCTTTCTGTCGTCTCTTTGATTTCTTTAATTACCTCTTTCAGTTCAGTAAGTACTGAGAAAACTGAATGACTTTCGGGGCTAACTGCTTTCTGTTTAGGAGCAGGAGAGCAGTTCCCCTCACATGATTCAATATTTTTACTTACTGGCCTGACTATAACTATGCTTGCAGGGCCTGGCTGCGTCTTATTTTTGAGGTCGATTCTCCATTAGCCTTTCGTAAAGAGTTTACCTCCCTAATTAATTGATCTATTCTGGCATCATTGCTGTCAGTCACCGCTGGCGCAGCAATGCTAACAGCGACTGTCACGGTACTTTTTGCTTTATCGGCCCAAGTGGTCCCAGCAGCCGGCGTGGCACCAGGCACTCCGAATTCTAAGCTCTCCAGCACTCCTCTCGACTTGGAGCGGCTGTTCTTCCTGGGTAGCGAGCGGCGTCGGGATAACGAGCAACTCCGAGAGCGTGAGCTGTTTCTGGGGCTCTTGTGTAGGCTTGGCGTCTCCATGGGCGCCTTCATGGCCGATCGCGACTAGGTCACGTTCCTTTCGGCGGCCCGTACCACATAGGGTACTTGAAACCGCTTTGTCTCCGGTGGGGTGGCGCAAACCTTGCACGTGGGTGTGCAGATGTGGTTCTCTGGCGGGTTGAGGGCTCCACACGCTCGACACTGAACAGAGTCCAGCGTTGGGCACACATCTGAGTGGTGTCCTACCCTACCACAAGTGAAACACACATCAAATTGTTTCCTGTAGAGGTAGCATCTTAGCAAGGTCGGTCCGTGATGCACAAACTTTGGCACACGCCGTCCGCTGAAGAGGACGGTGACTGAGCCCGGTCTTGATACGCTTTGCAGCCAAAGCTAGCGTATTGCGCTCATGCACGATATTTGTCGTTATGGCGGACTGGGAGTCCCTGATGTCGACTCGTCTAATCACACCTTTGCAAGTGGCGTGTGGAGCCGTTTCGTACGCATTGACTTCATATTCCGCTTCCACGATCTTGAAGGACTTGATTCTGACATACCTTGCTGCATTATCTGGTTCAGACGTACTAACCACGATGATATTTTGCGTGAAGTTGGGGCACACTAAGTCTTCATTTGCTTGCTGTGCTGTCAGGCCGGAAGTTTCAATCACTGCAGTTCCGATCACCGTGGTGCTCACTTTGCTCAAATTCAGTCCTCCCCGTGGTCGGATTATAATCTTGGGATGCTCCTCGGGCAGCTGGGGCATCCTCGAGGCTTTGACAACACGATTCTTGAACGCGCCGGTGGCGTTTGCGGCTCTCCTGCCACCGCTGGTGGCGGCGTCTCCACTGGACGCTTGTGAGTTGCATGGCATCGCGTTGGCCGCTGTGCTGCTCTTCTTAGCACGGGATCGTCGGACGGCAGCAACTTGCCCGCCGAAATCCTCCTCGTCGTTCTCGGATACCTCGGAAGCCTCATCGTCCATACGGGAGTCCGTCATGTCCGAGGGGAACGTGGGCCGGCTACGCTTAACGGGCCCTACTCCTCGGTATGGATCGCTCCGCACGTAAACGGGGAGGTCCGGCAATAACGTCAAAAAACGTCGCCCACCTTGTCACTTCTTATAAGTCAATTTTCGGCAACATCACGAATCGAATGGTGTGATGGAAATGGTCGCACCATGAGAAAATGCCCAGTGGAACAACGTAAAAGACGGAGCCGATGTGAGACGTGTCTGCTCCCATTGGCGACCGCAGCCCATCTCATGGCTCGTCACACCTTTCCCAACTCGGCGGATCTACTGCTCCCGGTCTTCGTGGTGGCCTTCCTGGATGGTTGTGTGTTGTGATCAATCGGACGCGCGCTGGTGAAAACGAATCAAATGCGAACTTTTTTTAAACTCTACTTTTTTTCCCTTCCAATCCACTTGTATTCCCACCCCACTCCCCTTGTGCCGACCTGTTAAGGTGTCATCCCAGTGATAGACGTACAGTTACGAGCGGCACTTTTCCTTCCCTTTACATAATCACTTAGAGAGGGAGGATTGACTAAGTATGATCTTCGCACCTCCGTCATACCACTCATACCGTCATACCTCCGTCATACCACTCATTGTACTCCTATCTTCTAGGCCACGATGTGTTGATGCGAGTGCGCAAATTGTATATTTCACCGAATTCAAGAACGTTCTTCTATATAAACTCCACTCTGATACATTGGCGGTAAACACATGGTTAAAAAGAAAACGTCTGTTAACCGCCGTCTATGTGATGTGCCAGAAACAATTGAACATCGCTTTGTCAGCTGCAAAGATACTGTTTTAGGATGTCGTTCAGCAAGCACTCAGAAAACGTTCATTCATTAATTTTTCACACAATACGCTATCTTTTACCAGCAGTGCCTGATAAAGTGCCATATATTATGTTTTTTCTGATGGGTATGCATAGCTTGTGGAAGACACGAATGCAGGACCGCAAAAACTTTTGATGTGAAAACTCACACTGTGTTAGCCATTGAGTGTTTATAAGCAACACTTGAGCGCTCATTGTCGCCACTTGGTTGTACTTTTGTTTCCTTGATTTTGTATTTATTACGGAAGTACTATATTAGACACCACGAGAGAAAAAAAAACAGTGGTGTGGCTCAATGGTATGATACTGGTCTGGCACGTAGTGGAACCGGGTTAAAATCTTATTATGTCAATAATGTTTTTTTACCGAGGGTTTTTTGTTTCGTTCGATACTGGTTACGGGTGGCGGCGGTGGCGAGCAACTATGGCGTCGCGTGTGTTTGTGTCCTGATCTGATAATACCTTTCGCTCTAAAAAAAAAGTTACTCAGGAATATCAATTCTTATTATATTTACACAGTTGCCCCACAGCAGAAGTAACCAGTGAGGACATGCTGCGTAAATAAAAGTTTTACTCGCACACAAGCATAACACATTGGCCAGTAAGAGTGTAGCGTGTGTGCAGACTTTCTTTATTGGGGGGGGGGGGGGGGGGTATTCGCCTGTTCACGCACTCGTTTGAGAAGCTCCTGGATATCCAAGAAAGCAATGTTTAGAAAACTACCACCCGATTTTCTAATAATATGTTCTGCTCCATTATCTGGTAAATGAAATTCCGAGAAGCCTCAATATATTTTAAAAAGACCCATTAATACAGCCCTGATGTATTACGCTTCCTTTTCAGCTGCTTACTGAACCTTGTTCGCAATAATTTTGTCTTTCTTTTGTTTTTTGCCTGTACCCCTCCTCTGTGGGTAAAAGTTGGGTAGAGTGTACTAGAACAAGGGGAGTGCCTGGAACGGCCACAACACCAATGCATTAAAAGGACACTAAAGTCAAATAACAATTTATGTCAGAGGGAAAGCTCAATTAATGTATGACAACATCTAAAACGGCATTATAATAAACAACAATGCCCTACTTATCAAGAAATTAAAGTAAATGCACAACAAAACAAGCGCCACAGTAGGACATTTCAGAATGATCCCGGTGACATGAGACGAACCACCTACATTTATTCACTAGTAATTGATTTAGCTGCACTAAATAAAGAACCTTTCGTGCATCTATAGACGGAATAAAATGCTGCTCGTTCGTTTCTATTTGATTCATGGAAAAAAGAACCGCCGGACGTTACTATGGGAAATGGTGCGAGTAGCTCCAAAATGCCATTTTCGCGTGGTTACACGGGACAGGTAGTACCATCTAGCGGGACGCAGTTGAAACAAAAGCGTCTGCCATCTCGAAGTCAATGGCGGGAAATTGATCAATTGCCATTGTTGCTGCTGTGGCTCCCACTGCTTTCGGTCTGCTGCTACTAGCGCAGTAAAGCCGGGCAACATTGTGCACGGCAACAGGGACGTGAGATGGTCCGGTCGCTCCACTTCTTGAGGCGGGTAATTTGAAGCGCGTTAAGTCAATGCGGATCATTGAAACGTGATTTTATTTCAAAATAGGCCCCTCTTTGGCACGGAAGTAACACTACAAGGTTTCTGAACCGCATTTAAACAATCAACGTCGACTTAATGGTTGGCTTTAGTGTCCCTTTAAAAGTGAAGCTCAAATAGAGTCAATCCACGTGTGGCGCTACGATCGGTATTCTGCAACATTTCATCTTTTTAAGAAGCGCGTGCAGCTCCACCGAAGTAGTCGAGGGATAGAATGCTTGCTTCCTTCTCAAAGGATGCAGGTTCGATTCGCAACTGTCGACGTTGGATTTTTTTCTTAATTTTACTTGCACAGGTGTATTCATTGGCTTTTTTAAAATTCTGGCTTCAGTTGGTACACATTGCTACAAAAATTACGCGAAACATAAAGTAAACAAGAAAAAAACTTGACAGAGTGCATTTATTTGCAGCGCCGCCACACGAAATTCAACAAAAACTTAGAATGGCTTCCGAGATTTTAGTGAATAAGAGAGAGACTGCGTGCTTTCACTCGCCTGCGATCGCCGCCCGCTGGCTCGAATTAAAAAACAAAACTGGCAGTAAACGATCTTCGGCCAGCAGGAAATCGGGAGGTTTGAATACTGGTAAAGCAGCGATGTTCTGACTGAGCTTTCCGTGTTCCTCCTGACACTGAAAACGAAAGCTATTGGCGTGTAACATTAATTAAGGCGATCACGATTTGTGCGGAAATAGTCAGGTGAACGTGTTTTAATTTTTGTGGCAGATGATAAAAAAGCGCCGTCCACAGTGCTCGTGCTCGAAACTTCCTAGCTGCTGCAGTGGGCCAGCGGTGGAGCCGAGCAGACGACACGCGTGTTCCACTTGAAATGTGGACCTCTCTGTACAATTGAGGGTCTCACGTCCTGTTACACCTTTTGGCAAATGAAACCAACGCGGCAGGGCAACTGCTGTGGGCCCGGCTGCGGGGTTCCCTACAGAGGATTGACTGAAGGCACGAAGTGTTCACTATTTGCCGTTCCAACATGTCTGATCCAGAAAGAGAAATGGGAATACAACTTACGCTTGCCAAGAAGGCACATAAAAAGTTCAAGTGTGGTCTGCGAGGCACATTTTGAGCCGCGACATGTGCTTCGAGAGTTCGTGCACATTATAGGCGGCAGAGAAGTCAGGTTGCCCCGTGACCGGTCAAAGCTTGAGTTGGAGCAGTGCCTGCTATACTCAGCGGACAACATCGTCCCGACGGGGGTGACCAGGAGACGCATGATACGACAAATCCTCAACAGGCCAAACGAGATGCCCCCAGGCCATCAACGGCCAAGTGCGAAGAGAAAAAAGGTCCACCAGCGCTGCGAGCCTTCACAGAGAGGCATGAAAAGTGAGTGAAGTCGGCAGCGCATGCCGTGATGAACTGCAATTCGGAGACACAAGGCGGTAACACAAATGAAGGAAGATGAGCCCTTCTTACTCTGACGATGCCATCAACCTCCAGATGGACAGCCCTTATGTTCTCGTATTTTGATGGTGTCTTCTATGTCACCTCCACACTAATACCGACTTCAGAAATATCCCATGACGAAGTTATATGTCTGAAACAAGAAGGAGACGGCCCCTTCTGCCGAACAAATCTAAACAGCAGTCCTTACGACGAAAAGCGGGGTCTATCTCAAGCAGAGGCACACATGAACAAAATCAACGTAGCTTCTATATGCCCTGGTGCCATAAGGAAAAATGAACCTAATGATGGCCCACTAAAGACATTTGCCTGTGGACGGAACTTCAGATGCGATAGAGAAGCATTTTACAGCAGATGCTGTGAAGGTGTGGTACCTGACGTAGGTAAGTAAGGTCTATATACTTCACCGATACGGACTGAGCTTAAACTAAAGCGTATAGGAGAAGGGTGGTTTGATGAAATGTATGATAATTTTGAACGAGCTGCCAAAATATAAGTAGCGAAACTGCATTATTATGTACATCTTATTTTCATTTGCATGTTTTAATTGCTAACGGGCAGGGATGTTTCCCTTAGAGAAGTATAAAAAAAGATCGCAGAAGTTTACATTTCATGTATATAATTGATATCACGAAAATGTATCACAAGTTAACATTACTGTGTGTTAATGTTCTTCCTATTAGTCCTCTCAAATCGAGAAAGCTTGATGAATGAGAGTGTGTGTGTGCATATGTGCGCGTGCGTTAATGCAAGTGTTTGTGGGTAGGCATCTGTGTGTGCACGCATGTGCATGTGTCTGTCTGTGGTGCGTTAACATGCAGTCAGACCTTTTTTTTAACTGTGCAGGTGTAAAATGCCGACCATGCGCCAAGGCAAGCCTGTCCTTGATTAGAAAAAAATGCAAGGTGATGCGTACAACTGCTGCTACTGGTGCCACTCCTGCTACTGGTGCCACTTCTGCGAAGTGAGCCAGTTGTCGCCAAACAAAAAACAGGAGACAGCAAAATTGTCGACTGCTTGTACAGATGTCAAACTTGAAATCAAAACTAAGAGATGTGGTGAAGCAGAAAAAGGCTGTAAAAAAAGGCACTTTTGAAGAAAGTATTGGTTACATGCCTCCAAAGCAAAGAGAAGCAGCACTACATTTCCTCTGTGCTCCCAAGCGAGCGAGTACCAGGGGATGAAAATTCACTCAGAATTGGATAATAGAGGGTCTACTCATGAAGATGAAAAGTCTAAAGCTTTACAAATACACGAGAAGCTTAGTACTACCACGGCCAGGCTAGAGAGAGAGCTGCGCCTGCTGTCATACGGCCTTCGCAAGAGGCCTAGTTCCTGCCTGCGGCCGCTGCTAGGAGCTGACGCTGCGGGCCAACCATGCGAACGCGCTAGTCTTTCACTCCACGCGCGGGT
Source organism: Rhipicephalus microplus (assembly GCF_043290135.1). Taxonomy (NCBI): domain Eukaryota; kingdom Metazoa; phylum Arthropoda; class Arachnida; order Ixodida; family Ixodidae; genus Rhipicephalus; species Rhipicephalus microplus. The sequence continues at coordinate 82,335,303 of NC_134700.1, read as the reverse complement.
TCTGCTCTCCTTTTCTTTATTTTTCACTACAATCACCACTACTGGTGCACGCAGAAGGAAGTTAAAAGGGGCCAGCTAGGAAGAGCCAAACGAAGACTCCATGCCCATCACCGAATAATGGTTTCTGATCTTCGGCTGATTATTTGTGTCGATCACTACACGCACCAGCCAAACGCGACTTTGATATATAGTCCCAAAGTGACCATGAGCCATTTTGCAATTTCTCTAAAAAATTTATGAAATAATTACGAAAGTTGACAGAACGTGGAATCGTCCTAAATTATTAGTGTATCGCGAATAAATTACAAGCCTTGGCGTTTTTTATTGTGTGGTTACATTTTTGTCTACTTTTTGGTCTTTAATGCTGCCCTCCCTGCCCCTTCCCTCTTTTCTTAACTGAAATAATAAGTACACCGCTGTCGTGGGTGCCCGCCATCGGGTGCAACAAACAGAATTGCTGCAAAATTTTGCTCTCAGCGCAGCGCGATTGATTCGCCTTGGATAGTTCCAATGTTTCGGTTTCATATGCAGGTTGAAGTACTTAGCGGCGTACTCTAATTGTCATAGGTTGTCATCAACCTATCAAATGTCATCAAAGGCACCACGCAAACTGGAAACGAGTTTATTTGGAGAGAGATATTACAGTAATATGAACAACAGCACAGGAGCTTGTCAGAAGCTAGCAAGTAAACATTCGGTAATTACCCCTAAAGAGTTGATTGATTGATATGTGGGGTTTAACGTCCCGAAACCACCGTATGATTATGAGAGACGCCGTAGTGGAGGGCTCCGGAAATTTCGACCGCCTGGGTTTCTTTAACGTGCAACCAAATTTTAGCCCACGGGCCTACAATATCTCCGCCTCCATCGGAAATGCAGCCGCCACAGCCGGGAATCGAACCCGCGACCTGCGGGTCAGCAGCCGAGTACCTTAGCCACTAGACCACCGCGGCGGGGACCCCTAAATAGTTTGCAATACATTGAAGTAAACAGGAAAAAGAAGAATTGCACCATTTGAACACATAAATAATGGTGTTTCCCAGTTCGAGCCCCAGAAAAAAATCATCTTCAGCGTGACAAAACAGTCTTGCACAAAAGAAACGTTGTTCGAGCTGGAGAAGCTTCACAGTCAGAAGTGCTTCTTCGACGGCTTTTGTGTATAGTTCATGCGCTTTTCATTGTCGTCGGTGACACGAGTGGAGTGATTCACTAAAAGTATCCTGAATAATTTGTCAGCAATCAAACTTGCTGACCCTCTTCGGTAACTATTGTCAACACTTTCGGGGCAATTCAGCAGAGGTACGTCCGGACGCGGTTCTACGAGCAGCTGTAGAACTTCGAGAACATGCGTGCGTAACAGGTGTTTGCTATTTTGTCGAATAATGTGATCATCCCGTTTCCGCTTAGTTGGTTTGCGAGGGGGCAAAGATTGTCGTTCGCTGGTTCTTTCCGGGACTTCTTCGCACTTGGCGCAAAGTATGCGGGATAATCTTCAAAGACAGTTGGCACGGCTCCGGGAAGCAGCTTTCTTATCCTGCAGTCAGGAGCGTAATCGACCTGACGGAAGTGCCTGCTGCATACGACAGTCGATGGCGACTTGTCGTTTATTACGAGGTTCTGCCTTGAAATGTTCCGCTGCTACTTTGGCCACAGTTCTTGATCCACAGGGAACTGGTGGAACGAAACCTTCAGCGTTTTCCCGGCACGTGATTTGCAGTACGGGACACAACAGAACACCATCACGGTACCGGTCAAGGCATATACACTGAATTCACTTTACTATGTTGAACAAGATGCAGCGCACTGCGATGCATTTCTGAAAACTCACGCCTACAGCCTCCCTCAGACCGAAAAAAAGTAAGACAATGTGATTGCTGTTAAATTACAGAATCACAAACGCTGCGAAAACAGCCCGCACGCGCATCGAAAGCAGCCTGCAAATGCAAGCGCGCAAGTGCCAGGCAAGGGTTGGTTCGCGTAGCCCCCGTGCGGAGAGTGGTGGAACTGTGCGTCGAGACTCCTGCCCTTTGTTTTCGCCGCCGCAGCGGAGGCCGTATGAAAGCGTGCGCCGCTCCCTCTCTAGCCCGGCCGTGGTCCTACTAAGTGAAGACACGTTGAGAAAATATCTGAACTCGTACAAGACCAGGTCTGGTTTCTGCACAAGGGTTCTGAGTGCTCTAAAAAAAGATGAGGTTGATAGCCGTCTTTAAGTGACACAGGGGGCTGCTAATTGACGAATTGAAACTATTCGAACTTTTGTCAGCCAAATCCGCCACCACTATTGAAGGTTTCTTTGATCTAGACCAATTTAAAACTAAAAGATAGATGTGAGCCATGGGACCATGGCATTGTGATTATGTTTACACCTTTCACAGGCAAGTGGACCCAAGTCCTAGCAGTGTTCGCAACACACGGAAACGTTAAAAGAGAGCTTCTTGCGAAAATTCTGGTGGAGGCTGTATTGCTTGCAGAAGATGCAGGTCTTTTTGTGGACTTTGTCACTTGCGATGGTACAACAAGGAACCAGAAGATGTGAAAGGTACTGGGAATTGAAGCAAGGTCTCAAAACATTCAGTGTAGAATAAGGCATCCTAAAGACAGCTGTCGCTACGTACACTTCCTTTCCGACTTTCTGCATTTCATAAAGTGTCTTCGCAACAACTTGTTCCTCCACGACTTCAACACTCCTGACGATCTGGTAGGTATTGCAGCTCCCCTTTATTCTTTTTTGTCTGTTGTTTTATTGTTGTGTATTTGTTATAGAATTGGCACGAATGCTTTCCTACCATTTTTGCGTTGATGTTATGGGGATACAATTCTTCGTGAAATGTATACCTCGTGTTCGGTTGGTTGATTGAGTAAATGTCAATTTAAGATAGAACCCATACACTACTGCTAGGGAAAATAAACGGGGAAACGTGATCGGAACATACACAAAACAAGATTTTCAACGCTTCTTAAGTTCCAGAATCAACTAACGAATTTAATTTACCAGAGGATTTTTTTGTAGAGGCAGTCAGTTGTTTGAGCATGCGTGCTAACGCTACGACAGTGTAACGTATACATACTTTTTTATTTTTAACGGAGAGGAGGATCCCGTCTTTTCTGGGCTGTTGCATGGGAGCACGAAATCCGACGTCTCAAGCTCAGCAGTCACTTTTTTTCTTTTTTGGGGGGGGGGGGGAGTCAACAGGTTACAACAGCCCACAAAGGGGACTATGAAAATGCCCAGGCAACCATCAGTGAAAAAGTCTACACTTCTTACCACGTTAGCTTTCATTTTACGAAGCCGTGCGCCACCTACAGGCATTGAGTATTAGACTCGGTATTGGAGCTTTTACGTACCGTATGAAGCGTGCGGCGATGGTCGGTTTCATGATGTCATGGCAATAACCATCTCCTTCCAACCTTGTGCATCTGCTTCAGAGGCGGATCCAGAGCTGGGGAAAGTAGAAGCAATTGCCCCCCCCCCCCCCCAAAAAAAAATCTCTGTCGGCCCTCCCCCCTCTCAATTTAGTGCTAATAGCCCACCTCATGTCATCAATTAGGACATATGAGTGAAAGCACTGTGAGCACACATTGGCAGAATTTGTGCAATGAAGAGGTTTTTCTGCTAGCAATTACAAAAACACTCATGTCCATGCCCCCCTTTCTTGTGTTGCTTTATGTGACCCCCCCTTCCCGTATTATGAGTGGCTGGATCAGTCCCTGCTCACACAGTTACTTCATTCGTTACCGCGTGCTTGCATAGTGAATTACGCCGTCATTGCTACCTCGCGCGGACACGGTTATTTATGTCCGGGCGACATTAGAGGAGGCTTCATGTCAGAGCCCTTAGCAAATTTTCACATACGCAGGATTAGATTGTTGTCAATAACGATGACCTGATAGTATTTATTTGTCGCCTCATTAAATTGAAGAGCCATAAAATTACTTCCTCATAATGTTTAAAAGGTTCTGGGTTTTACCAAATGATTGGAGCGTCCCCGTCACTTCAATAGAAGGAGTTTCAATTACCTATGATTTATGTTTCGGGTCTCCTTGGACGCTGTCAAAGACGTTTACGCGATGGATGGAAATATTGTGACACTTCGCGTGATAGATGGCATACGCCAGGCACACCTCAATCCCAACAACTTGGAGAAGATGCGCGTCCCCTACGCCTACCAAGTGTTGGGTCAACAAGTGACCCGTGGTTTGCGCTTCTACCAACAAGATGTCGATTCATCAAGACGCAACTGCATACAGGTGACTTGGCGGCTCTTTGAGTAAGTGTTTCCGAAATCTTAATTGTGTTGATCTCAACAGCAAAGCTTACGATATGCTTGGAAAGTCAACTAGAAGGAAATATTTGTTTGCACAGCTGGGCACTTGAGCAAGCAATATGCACTAGAGCGAGTGTACCATGCTGAGTGTGTACATACACAAGAGGGACCACCAAGTGGCGCCATTTCGTTTGGCTCGCTGCATACAGTGCTCCGCTTTCACGTGTTCTTGGCCCGTGACCGGGCCATACCCATGTCTGGACAAGCTCACTATTCCTTCTAGAAGACTTCCGGGACACGCCAACGCCATCCGGGCCCCGGTCTGACCCCTGGTTGGCCCTCCAGGCCCCTTCAAAAGTACAAAGCGGCGCGGTGCCGCGCCTGCACCTCCGCGACGCAGCGTCCCGCCCAGCACTCGACACCAACGACAGCTGATGCCCTGTCGGTAAGCCCAGCCTCCTCCGAGCGTACCGCTGATACAGCCGTGCCTCCGCTGTCAACATCTGGCAATGTCACCAGACATGTTCTCACATGACACGCATCTCATGATTATCATGTTTGCACCAGTCACATATCTTCGTCATCCATTGACTTCACGTATTACCAAATTTGGCATATGTGAAGATAGCGAAACGGCCGTGAGCGCATCAATGAGTGTGGCATGTAGTCATGTTGTTACATGACACACATGTCGTGATTATCATGTTTGGATATCATTTACCCATGTTGGCCATTCTCGTCACGTTATACCGAATTTGGTACATGTGAAGCTAGTGAAATGGCCGCGAGCGCATCATGAGCGCAGCATGTAGTCCCATTGTTACATGACACGCATCTCATGTTTATCGTGTTTGCCCACGTCTAATACCTTCGTTATCCATTCACATTCCGTAATACCAAATTTGGTATAAGGGAAGCTAGCAATACGGCTGCCAGCGCATCATGAGCGTGACATGTAATCATGTTGTTACATGACACGCATCTCATATTTGTCATGTTTGCACCAGTCACATACCTTCTCCATTCATTCACCTACCGTAGTACCGAAATTGGTATATGTGACGCTAGCGAAACGGCCGCAAGCGCGTCTAGAGCGTGACATGTAGTCATGTCGTTACATGACACGCATTTCATGATTATCATGTTTTCAGGAGTCACATACCTTCGTCATCTAATAACGTCACGTAATACCATATTCGGTATATACCAAGCTAGTGAAACGGCCGCGAGCACATCATGAGCGTGGCATGTAGTCATGACTTACTTGATATTCATGTCATAATTTTCACGTTACGGTCTGTCACTTGTGTTCGCCATGCAATCATGTCATACCATACCAGTTTTGCAACAAGTCATGTGAACAAAACCACCGCAAGAGCTGCAGAACCATGAAATGTAAATCATGACATTCACGACATACATATCCTAATTTTCATGTTTATGACTAGTGAAATATTTTCTTCGTACAGTTATGTTATGCCTTGCCAAGTTTCGTATCGATACCATTATCGAAACGGTCCGGAGAGCTAAATGTCGTCGGCGGCTGGTTAGATAGATAGATATATACATAGATAGATAGATAGATAGATAGATAGATTCGCTCAAAGTCGCTGACGTTCGCTAAGAAATGCTTCGAATTTAAAAGAAGGTTAGCGGTGATGCCAGTGCACTCAAACGCTTCAAAACGTTTGGTTGATGTCATGTTCAATCGTTATTACATGGACATGAGTGAGTCAGAGAGACAGAGAGAGTGTGCGTTTGCGTATGTACGTGCGTACGTGTGTGTTTGTTTACACTTTCGTGATAGACACCGGTTCGTGAACGACGCCAGCTGTCACTGGGGCACCTTTCGTCGTGTCGTTGAAACGACGGCCACAGTTGGTGGATTGTAGGTGAAAGTGCCGTCTGCGTTTGTGCTGCTTGGTTTTCATCGGCCGATTTCCGCCGCCTCGCGCGATATACAAGACACGCGCTAGGCAACGTTGAGCACTCATCCACGCTAGCAAAAAGTGAGAAAAGTGCGTTACCTGGCGCGTGTCTTGTATGGTGCGTTTGGTGTCATCTTTCGAACTATTGCGAGAAGAAGGGAGGGGAACCACCACCTTAAGCATGCCTACGCGAATCAGTTTAGTTAGACACATCGTTTTCAACAAGTGTGAACAGACTTACACGATTAGCTTAACACCATCAGTGAGCATCCAGGCTCAGGGCCAGAACGCTCACTTTCTGCGCCGTTCGCCGCGCGCAGGCGACGAGGACGCCAATCGAGACATTGCAGATTGCATTGCAGAGACATTGCCTTTGTGACTACCGGCATTGGGCAACGGACGCTCGTGGCGTTGGTGCTTGCAGTCGATGCCCTCTCGTTTGACAAGGTAGCTTCCGTCCTTGGATGCTTTGTCGGCGCTGCGCTATCCTCCGGCAGGTCACAGCCACGGTGGCCACCGCATTTCTGTTGATCTCCCGCTTTTTTCTCTGTGACAGCCTTGAGCATGCCGTCTTCTTGAAGAGGTTTCCGAAAATCTCCGATGCGATAAAGCCTCTTCGAAGGGTATCCGTGGATAAAATAGAAAAATTCATGCCTTTTCCAGTCGATAAAGTCACCAGTAAAAAGCGGTAGTCCCGTGGAGGAAACGAAACACTTACATCCCGGTTAGCGTCGGCCGTTTGTTCACCAAGCAAGGAGCGAGCCACCCCTCGTCTGGTCTAGTCGAGCGCCAGAAGTGCAATGAGCTACGCCGATGCTTGTGACTTGTTGGCAAACTTGCCCAAGGCAGACGATGTCAGGAAAGCAATCGTGGTAATACGACATAATTATAAAGCATTTTAAAACGGCGAAAAAACGACCAGTCATCACACAATGCGAATAACATAACAAGTGGGTCATCCAATGCTCCAAATCATTACAAAAGCTTGTTTTTGATCACATATTACCAGTGGCACATACCCACTTTTGGCATAATTCCTCATTGTCATCAGCCACTGCATGAACAATTGGCACGAAATACTTCGTAAGTGTGTAGCGGATACCACACTTCTGAGAAGAATGACGAAAAATAGCATAGCGAATGCCGGCTTACTAACCGAAAATTTTATAAATAATCCCTAGTGGGTATCAAGCAAGTGTGCTTGCAGTAGTTACCCAATGAGTGTTTTGAAAAGCTCTTAAATACCACTCTTCTAGCTTTCCCTGTGACTGTGCTGCGCCGTTCGCGCAGGCCTGGCGATATTTGAATGCGTAGCATTTCTTGGCGAACTTCAGCTACTTTGCGCGTATCTATCTATCTATCTATCTATCTATCTATCTATCTATCTATCTATCTATCTATCTATCTATCTATCTATCTATCTATCTATCTATCTATCTATCTATCTATCTATCTATCTATCTATCTATCTATCTATCTATCTATCTATCTATCTATCTATCTATCTATCTATCTATCTATCTATCTATCTATCTAGCCGCCTACGTCATTTAGCTCTCCTAGCCGTTTCAATAATGGTATCAATACCAAACTTGGTATGGCATAACATGACTGTATGCCATACCATATCACTAGTCAAACATATTTGACTAGTGATAACATGAAAGTCATGACATGTATACCAAGAATGCCATGATTTACATTTCATGGTCCTGCACCTCTTGCGGAAGTTTCGCTCACATATCACGTTGCAAAACTGGCATGGTATGAAAATATTGCATGGCGAACACAAGCGAAATGAAAATCATGACATGCGTCTCATGTAACAACATGACTACAGGCCACACTAATGATGCGCTCACAGCCGTTTTGCTAGGTTCACATATGCCAAATTGTGTATTACGAGACGTCAATTAATGATGAAGGTATGTGACTGGTATCAACATCATAATCGTGAGATGCGTGTCATGTGAGAACATGACTACATGCCACAGTCAAGCCACCAATATATTTTGACGTGACGCGGTGCGCGTGCTCACCGGCGTTCATTTCGTCGCGTCACACCAGCGTTGCCATGCCAGGCGCCGCTATACTGGCATGCGCGCGCCGCGCTGCGTTGCTTTGACGCAGGCGCGTTTCAGCGCGTCCGGCGTCGTTTCGTCACGAAAAGAGGGAGACGCAGTGTTGTCTTGGTGACGCATCGGCGCGAAATGCTGCATGTCACATTTCACGCTGGTTGCCATCGGGCCGTGCCGACGGATGCTGGTCACGCCTGGCGTCAGACTATAGAGTGCTCGCGTTTTGCTTACGAAGCGTCGCTGTGCCCAGCGTGCGCGCGCGTCAACGCTACATTGGAGGATATTGGGTCATTCATGATGCGCTCGCGGCCGTTTTGCTAGCTCCACATATACCAAATTTGGTGTTACGTGACGTCAATGCATGACAAAATATATGACTGATGCAAACATGATAATATGGACACGCGTCTCATGTAAGAACATGATAACATACCACGCTCATAGCGTGCTCGCGACCGTTTCGCTAGCTCCACATATACTAAGTTTGGTATCACGTGACGTGAATAGATGACAAAGGTAAACGACACATGCAAACACGATAATGATGACACGGAAGTCATGTATAGCATAGTTTGCCTCCACCTGGTAACGTTCTGCCGATTTTAAAGTGACATATCAACATTTCTCATTCGTGCTTCGCATATTATCGGTTCCCACGATATGTGGGATCTCCCATTTTTTTTCAATACCGACTTTTCACACCATTTATTCAAGCATACCATTTGAAACGGAGTATATAGATAGATTCGATCGTCATGCAACCATAATATATATATATATATATACATATATATATATATATATATATATATATATATATATATATATATATATAAATATAAATATATATATATATATATATATATATATATATATATATATATATATATATATATATATATATATATATATATATATATATATATAGTGGGAGTAATAATTCAATGGGCCAGTTAGTCTTCGTGAAGGTATGGAATATGGCACAACGGGAGCGTTGTCAACAAGGATAAATATATTAATTTCCCAACAGTTTCGGGAGGGGACCTCCCTTCATCAGGGGATGAGTTCCCCTGATGAAGGGAGGTCCCCTCCCGAAACTGTTGGGAAATAAATATATTTATCCTTGATGACAACGCTCCCGTTGTGCCATATCCCATATAAATATATATATACATATATATATTGCCACGTTCCATTTCCCAAGTTTTTGTTATCGTCCCAAAACACCACACGATTCTCAGCGCAAACCGCGCCTGCAGTTTTCTAGAAGGTTCCGGACTGTAGTAGATCATTTCGATAAGATCACGCCCACTGTGCGAACGGTACAGATTGTTCTGGAAGCTACGCCACCGCCAGCGATAACGCTAGAACATTCGACGGCAAGAGTATAAATGCCGACGCGCTTCGCCGCTTGTCAGTTGTTGATCGAAGGCCGACACTGCGCTCGCCGCTATCAGTCCGAGACTGCTATCTGCGCAAGACTGCTGCTGTAATTAGACTTTCCCTTTACCGGGAACAGGTTCGCCCAAATAAACAGTTAAATACCAACACGAAGTTTCCTGTCTTCGGCCGCGTCACGACCCCGTGACATCTGGTGGAGGTGCTGCTTCGTTCATGTACCGGACGCCCCCGTCAAGCCGTGAACCCAGCCCCCGTCGGGAAGAAGATACCGACGCCAACCAAGAGCAGCGAACGAGCCGCCGACAGCAAGGTCTCCCACCGGAGTACGGCCTTCTACCAGACAAGGTGCGGAAGACCAAGACCATGACCTCGACGGCAGCGACAATGACAACCGGAGCGTCCCAGCCCGCGATCGTCATTTATCAACCCAGGGAACCGCCAACGTTCCATGGCTCACCGTTTGAAGACCCGGAAACCTGGCTAGAAACATACGACCGTGTGGCCGCCCTCAACCACTGGGACAACGAAGAAAAGCTCCGACGTGTGTACTTTTACCTGGAAGACACCGCAAGGACCTGGCTAGAGAATCGGGAGTCCACGCTCCGAACGTGGGATGTCTTCTGCGGCGCATTTCTGCAAACGTTCGCGAGCGTCGCTCGCAAAGAGAGGGCCGCTGCTCTACTCGAGACCCGGGTTCAGCTACCAAATGAAAAGGTTGGAATTTTCACAGAGGAGATGACCCGCCTATTCCGTCACGCTGACCCAGAAATGCCTGAGGAAAAGAAAGTTCGTTTCCTCATGCGAGGGGTCAAACAGGAGCTCTTCGCGGGACTAATGAGGAATCCACCGAACACCGTCCAAGAATTTGTATCCGAGGCGACCACCATCGAAAAAACGCTGGAAATGCGCACCAGACAGTATAATCGTCGCCTGACTCCAGAATGCGCTGCGGCTCAAGCCAGTGACTCCGACGACCTGCGGGAAACGATCCGAGCGATCGTGCGGAAAGAGCTGCGCAAACTGTTGCCTTCGGCGCAGCCTCAAGTGGATTCGATCGCCGACATCGTGCGAGAAGAAGTCCGGCAATCGCTTCGAATTCCCGAAACACCGCCGCCCGAGCCAGCAACTATGAGCTACGCCGCTGCAGTGCGCCACAACGCTCCTCCCCGTCCACGCCAAAACGCCGCCCCGTCGCACTTCCGTCGCCAGACGCCACCGCCGCCACCACCACCACCGACGTCCTACGGTTCCCCAGCAGGCCAGCGCAGTGCACCGAGGAAAACGGACGTTTGGCGTGCACCTGACAACCGCCCGCTCTGCTACCACTGCGGCGAGGCCGGGCACACATACCGCCGTTGCCAGTACCGACAGATGGGACTGCGTGGCTTCGCCGTCAATGCACCGCGTCCGCAGCCAGGAGATCGGCCACGTGACATCGCCGACTACCTGGCAGGAACTCAATGGACACCACGAAGTCCTTCCCGTTCGCCGTCGCCCAGCCGCCGCATGTCACCGCACCTCCGGCAGTACTCTGGCCCAACGCGGGGCCGGTCTCCTAGCCCGTATCCGGGAAACTAAGGGCAGCAACCGATGGAGGTGCGGTTGCCGTGCGACGAACTACCGAAGATCCTCCGACGACGACGACGCCGCGACGGAGCTTTCCGAACACAACGCCAAACAGGCGAACCCCTGACGGCGAAAGCTCACTTACCGAAGGTGGCCTGACGACGCAACAGGGAAGCAGCGGAACAAGCCGACGCAGCCGTGACCCGACGCCACGCCCTAACTGTAATGCGAGACGGCGAACTAGCGACCTCGACGTTCTTATCGACGGCCACAGTGTGACCGCTCTCGTCGATACTGGAGCCGACTATTCTGTCATCAGTGGGTCGTTCACCGCGAAGTTAAAGAAAGTTAGGACAGCTTGGAAAGGCCCTGAAATCCGCACAGCCGGAGGTCATCTCGTAACGCCTGCAGGAATTTGCACAGCGAGAGTCACCATTAACGGCCGTATTTATCCTACAGACTTCGTAGTCCTACAGCGTTGCTCGAGAGATGTCATCCTTGGCATGGACTTCTTATGCCTCCATGGTGCTGTCATCAACCTAAAAACAAAGTCGATAACGTTATCCACAGAAGAAGCACTACCGCCGCGCACGCCGTCAGGACGCCATGTCTTGAATGTGCTGGAAGAACAAGTCACCATTCCACCTCGCTCAAACGTCATTATTTCAGTCGACGCTCCTAAATCACCTGACTTGGAAGGCGTCGTTGAAGGCAGTCAGCATCTGTTGGTCACCCGAAATATTTGCGTCGCAAGAGGAATTGCAGAGCTGCGGGGAGGCAAAGCAACGGTTATGCTCACGAATTTCAGCAATGAGTACAAACATGTGAACAAAGGAACAACGGTCGCATACATCGAGGAAATTGTCGAAGCCACTAGTGCTTTCGCCCTCGCCGATTCTGCGGAACTTGCTCAGAGGAACCAAGCTCCTCCCATAGCTTTCGACGTCAATCCCAGACTTCCGAACGATAAGCAAGAACAGCTCAAGGCCCTGCTCCTGCAATACGAAGATTGCTTTTCGTCGTCATCGAAAATTCGGCAGACCCCAATCACGAAACATCGCATCTTAACCGAAGAAAATGCCAGACCACTCCGTCAGAGTCCGTACAGGGTTTCGACGCGAGAACGTGAGGCCATGAAGAGACAAGTTGATGAAATGCTGCGGGATGACATTATCCAGCCGTCCAAGAGTCCATGGGCATCCCCCGTGGTGTTAGTGAAGAAAAAGGATGGGACCCTACGTTTCTGCGTCGATTATCGCCGCCTGAACAAAATCACAATAAAGGACGTGTATCCTCTCCCACGAATAGATGACGCACTTGATCGGCTCCATAACGCCAAGTACTTTTCGTCAATGGACCTCAAGACTGGCTATTGGCAAATTGAAGTCGACGAAAGAGACCGAGAGAAGACGGCGTTTATAACACCGGACGGCCTTTTCGAGTTTAAGGTGATGCCCTTCGGCCTTTGCTCAGCGCCTGCAACCTTTCAACGCGCTATGGATACAGTACTGGCAGGATTGAAGTGGCAGACTTGCCTTGTGTACTTGGACGACGTCGTCGTGTTTTCCTCGAGTTTCGACGAGCATCTTCGGCGCCTTGAAGCTGTACTTCAAGCCATCAAGACTTCCGGACTCACACCAAAGCCAGAAAAGTGCAGATTCGCGTATGAGGAGCTCTTGTTTCTGGGGCACGTTATCAGCAAGTCTGGAGTTCATCCCGATCCACGGAAAACAGCCGCCATCGCCGACTTCCCGCCGCCCACTGACAAGAAAGCCGTGCGCCGATTTCTGGGCCTGTGTGCCTATTATAGGCGGTTCGTGAAAAACTTCGCCCGCATCGCCGATCCTCTCACTAACCTTACCAAGGCCGACGTGGAGTTTAAGTGGGAAACGCCGCAGGAACACGCTTTCCAGGAGCTTAAACATCGCCTCCAGACGCCTCCGTTACTTGCCCATTTCGACGAATTCGCCGAGACAGAAATACATACTGACGCAAGCAGCGTAGGTCTTGGCGCCGTTCTTGTGCAGAAGGCTGGCGGACTTGAAAGGGTTATTAGTTACGCCAGCCGATCGCTATCCAAAGCAGAAGCAAATTATTCCACAACAGAAAAGGAGTGCCTCGCCATCATCTGGGCTACGTCAAAATTTCGCCCCTACCTCTACGGCAGGCCCTTCAAAGTTGTGAGCGATCACCACGCATTGTGTTGGCTAGCCACCTTGAAGGACCCTTCAGGTCGCCTCGCACGATGGAGCCTGAGACTTCAAGAATATGACATTACTGTCATTTACAAGTCCGGCAAAAAACACTCCGACGCCGACTGTCTCTCTCTTGCGCCTGTAGACCAACCGCTACCCGACGACCCGGATGACGACTACTTCTTAGGAACGATAACTACCGACGACTTCGCTGAGCGACAGAGGGCCGACCCGGAACTTAAGGCCCTAATAGAATACCTCGAAGGCCGGACCGCCGAAGTCCCGAAGGTATTCAAGCGCGCACTTGCGTCGTTCTTTCTACGAAACGGTCTTCTACAAAAGAAAAACTTTTCACCCCTTCGAGCTAAGTACCTCCTTGTGGTGCCTTCAGCTCTGCGACCAGAACTCCTGCAGGCCCTGCACGACGATCCGACGGCAGGGCACCTCGGTGTTTCTCGCACGCTCGCGAGGATACAAGAAAGGTACTACTGGCCACGTCTTACCACCGACGTCACTCGTTATGTGAGAACATGCCGGGACTGTCAGCGACGCAAGACACCGCCGAGAAGGACAGCGGGACTTCTGCAGCCAATTGATCCAGCTTGCCGACCTTTCCAGCAGATTGGTATGGACCTACTGGGGCCGTTCCCGACGTCGGCTTTCGGAAACAAGTGGATCGTGGTAGCTACCGACTACCTCACCCGCTACGCCGAGACAAAAGCCCTGCCAAAAAGCAGTGCATCTGAGGTAGCTAAGTTCTTCGTCGAAAATATCGTCCTACGTCACGGCGCCCCGGAAGTCCTTATCACCGACAGAGGAACGGCATTCACTGCCGACTTAACTCAAGCGATCTTGGCATACAGCCAAACAAACCACCGCCGGACGACAGCGTACCACCCACAGACCAACGGCCTCACCGAGCGGCTTAACAAGACGATCGCCGACATGCTGTCAATGTACGTCGATGTCGAACACAAGACGTGGGACGCCATTCTTCCGTATGTGACCTTCGCATACAACACGGCGGTGCAGGAGACGACGCAGATATCTCCATACAAATTGGTCTACGGAAGGAGCCCGGCAACGACGCTCGATGCCATGTTACCCAACGTCACCGACGAAGAAAACCTCGATGTGAGCGAGTACCTTCAACGCGCCGAAGAAGCCCGACAACTTGCGCGTCTCCGTATCAAAAATCAACAGACGACCGACAGCCACCGTTACAACCTTCGACGACGCTTCGTGGAATACCAGCCCGGTGAACGTGTTTGGGTGTGGACGCCGATACGCCGACGTGGTCTAAGTGAAAGCTTCTGCGACGGTACTTCGGACCTTACAGGGTGGTTCGACGTCTCGGCCCACTTGATTACGAGGTTGTCCCCGACGGCATCACGAACTCTCAACGACGCCGATCGCGACCTGAAGTCGTACATGTCGCGCGCCTCAAGCCGTTTCATGCGCGTTAACAAACTGAACCAGTGTTTTTTTGTATTATTGTTGTATCGGAATTTATTCATTGTACTTTCTTGCATTATTATTGTACTTTCATCTTTAGTTAAAGCATCGGGACGATGCCTTTTTTTCAAAGGGGGGCAATGCCACGTTCCATTTCCCAAGTTTTTGTTATCGTCCTAAAACACCACACGATTCTCAGCGCAAACCGCGCCTGCAGTTTTCTAGAAGGTTCCGGACTGTAGTAGATGATTTCGATAAGATCACGCCCACTGTGCGAACGGTACAGATTGTTCTGGAAGCTACGCCACCGCCAGCGATAACGCTAGAACATTCGACGGCAAGAGTATAAATGCCGACGCGCTTCGCCGCTTGTCAGTTGTTGATCGAAGGCCGACGCTGCGCTCGCCGCTATCAGTCCGAGACTGCTATCTGCGCAAGACTGCTGCTGTAATTAAACTTTCCCTTTACCGGGAACAGGTTCGCCCAAATAAACAGTTAAATACCAACACGAAGTTTCCTGTCTTCGGCCGCGTCACGACCCCGTGACAATATATATATATATATTTAAGGAAAACAAGTAAACAAGTGTATCATAAGGGCTCGTTTTTCGTGTTTCACACAATAATAATGAGATCTAACAGACAATAATGCCAAGGAACGTATAGGGCAAGTTATTAGGCCAATTGTAATGTAAATGAGAAGAAAGAAAAGTGGGTGAAAAGATAACTTTCCGTGGGCAGGATTCAAACCTGCGACTTTCGAAAAACGCGTTTGATGCTCTACCACTGAGCTACCACGATAGCCATCCCCCAGCCACTTTATTGGATATCTATGTCAATTTAAAAGCTGCCAATGAGTAATAAGTTCATGTGCTACGTGACGCCAAACAGGCTCATAAAGAGTGTACCACACTCGCCGCCATGGCTACTAGTGGCGCTGATTGACACTCCCACGTTTAAATTGACATCGATACCCAATAAAGTGGCTGTGGGGATGGCTGTCGTGGTAGCTTAGTGGTAGAGCATCGAACTCGTTATTCAAAGGTTGCAGGTTCGGATCCTGCCCATGGCAAGTTATCTTTTCACCCACTTTTCTTTCTTCTCATTTACATTACAATTGGCCTAATAACTTTCCCTATACTTTCCTTGGCATTATAGCATATATATATATATATATATATATATATATATATATATATATATATATATATATATATATATATATATATATATATATATATATATATATATATATATATTGTAGTGGGGAAGAGGGAGAGAGACATTATCTAGTTGGAGCACCTGAAAGACGACTACGACGAAGTTCTGAGCTCGTGACAGTGACTGACGCCTCTTGAACCAGGCAGTTGGTTTTGTTCAATAAACCCCCTTATAATCTGGTGGATGTGCTGGCTAGTCTTCGAAGCTGGAACTACGAAGTCGCACCTTACCTGCAGTGCCAGCAATGCCGGAAGAACCTTCCACCCAAGGTACCTCGCAAGTTCCCGCATCTACATGTCCCGGCGTGTGGCCACTGCGAGACCCACCGATCTTCAGCGGCACTGACGGCCAAGACGGTGAGGAGTGGCTTGCTACTTACCACAAGGCGAGCGCAGCGAACGAGTGGGACGATGAGGCTAAGCTGACCTTTGTAAGCTTTCACTTATCCGGCGTCGCTAGTCTCTGGTTGCGCAATCACGAAGCCGACATTGCCAGCTGGAATTCATTCAAGGCCTCCTTTTCGCAAGTCTTCGACCGCCCTGCTGTGCGAAAACTCCGCGCAGAACAACGACTTCGTGAGTGCGCTCAACAGCTAGGAGAGACCTTTACCAGCTACATTGAAGACGTTGTTAACTTGTGCAAGCGGGTAAACCAAGCGATGCTCGAAGCCGACGAAATCAAACAAATCCTCAAGGACATATGCGATGACGCATTTCAAATGTTGTTAGCCAAGGACCCACAAACCATTGCCGAACTCTACAGCTTGTGCCAAAGTTTTGACGAATTGCGCAAGCAACGCGCCCAAACACGGCGCTCTCTGGAACAACGTGATTCCATCGCGGCCTTGACTCTCGGAGACCAGAACGACATGTTGGCTCGCATAAAGCAGTTAGTGTGTGAGGAGGTCGCTCGGCAGCTCTCCATTTCATCGAACGTGCCCGAGCCAGCACAAACGCATCCTTTGGCCCCAGATAATCTGGCCCCGGCCATAAGGCACATCATACAAGATGAGGTAGCGGAAGCTTTGCCTTTCGCTCGTTCATTACCTCTGGAGGCCGCACCCTTGACGTATGCGCAAGTCGTTGCAGCCAGAGCACCTCGACAGCCCACTTACGCTACCTCACCGATCCCTGTTCCGTTCAGACGGCCGATTGCAGCGTTTCCTCATCCATAGCGCACCGCAGACAACCGCCCGATTTGCTATTCTTGCGGTTACGCAGGACATGTGGCTCGTTTGTGCCGCCGCCGCCCTCTCGCTCAGAGCGACAACATGCAAAGATCGTCGCACGACTCTCGGCGCTTTAACAACACGGCACGTCAACAAAGATCCTCTTCACCCGACCGCCCTCCCTCAGTCAGTCACCGATTTCCATCTCCCCGACGTCGCTCCCTGTCACCTATGCGCCGTCGACCCTGCCCTTGAGACGCGTAAAACTAAATGCCGCAGTCCCGGAGGCACAAACTGCGTCGTTGTCGAAAGAATCAGGTCCTCGCATTTCTCCGACAAACCTCATGGACGTTTTTGTGGATGGTTACCGTAGCTTTGCCCTTGTGGACACTTGTGCTGCCGTTTCAGTAATTGATTTAAAACTTTGCCGCCTGCTTCGGAAGGTTACCACGACGCCAAAGGGGTTGTCCCTCCATACTGCCAATGCTCACCATATTCGACCATCAGCTTGTACCGCACGCGTTCTCATCCAAAATGTTTTGTATACCATTGAATTTCTTGTGCTACAGGCGTGTTCTCATAATGTCATCCTCGGCTAGGATTTTTTTGTCTCGTAATCATGCGATTATCGACTGTGCTCGTGCTGAAGTGGCCTTCTCTGCGTTGTGTGCCTCGTCTCCGGAATTTCCGTTGAACAAGCTGTTTGTCGCTGACGACATCGACATACCACCGACTAGCGCAGCCTTTATTCCTGTATCTTGTGCCGATGTGTCTAAGCCTGCAGTGTTGTTGACGCCTTCCCAAACATTTCAAAGTCGCAAGAGCCTCGTGTCGCCGTTTGCAGTTCTAGATAATTCAGCGGGCGCTACCACTTTGTTTGTCACAAATCCCTTGGCGTCTCCCGCAACCTTGCGTCGCGGAGAATGTATTGGAACATTCCAAGACTTAGACGTTTCCTCCATCTTCGCCCTTGATGGTGAAAGTGATTTGCAGCTTAATGCATTGACGCCATCTGCCCATTTAATTGTCCACGAAAATAATGAATTGTTCGGCCCCTCAATTGATGGCGAACTTGAAAAACCACACCGCGAAAAGCTTCTAGAACTTCTCCACCAGTTTCGCGGCTCGTTCAATTGCCAGCAGATGTCCTTAAGCCGAACGCACACCGTTGTGCATCAAATTAACACCGGCTCCCAAGCACCTCTGCGACAGCGTCCCTACCGTGCATCTCCTGTGGAGCGGCGTGTAATCACCGAGCAAGTGGCCGAAATGCTTCAACGTGGCGTCATTCGGCCGTCCAGTAGTCCCTGGTCTTCACCTGTGGTACACGTGAGGAAAAAAGATGGCTTGATTCGCTTTTGCGTCGATTACCGCCGTTTAAACAAAGTCACGATTATAGACGTATACCCTTTGCCGCGCATCGATGATGCCCTGGACTGCTTTCAAGGCGCTGAATTCTTCTCATTACTAGACCTACGGTCCGGTTATTGGCAGGTCCCCATGGCACCATCAGATTGTCCAAAAACTGTTTTTGTGACGCCCGATGGGCTATACAAATTTAATGTAATGCCCTTCGGCCTTTGTAATGCACCAGACACATTCGAAAGGATGATGCATAGCGTCTTGCGTGGGCTAAAATGGAAGACATGCCTATGCTACTTGGATGATGTCGTTGTTTTCTGCCCTGATTTCGACAGCCATCTCCAACATCTCAGCGAAGTCTTGAGCTGTTTCACGAGCGCAGGCCTTCAACTAAACATCAAAAAGTGCCACTTTGGAGCGTGGATGCTCACAATACTTGGTCACGTTGTCTCAAAACAGGGCGTCCTCCCAGACCCAGAGAAGCTTCGTGCTGCCTCTAAGTTGCCGAAGCCTACGACTGTGAAAGCACTTCGCAGCTTTGTCAGACTATGCTCTTACTTTCGCCGCTTTGTGAAGAACTTTGCTTCGATAATCGCACCACTGACACAGCTGATCTCTGGCGATGGACACCTCTATGATTGGTCGCCAGCATGCGATGATGCTTTTGCAACATTACGCCATCTCCTTACTTCACCACCCATTTTACGCCACTTCGACCTTACTGCTCCAACCGAGGTGCACACGGATGCCAGTGGCATAGGGCTTGGCGGTGTCCTTGCTTAACGCAAACCTGGCTTCTCGGAGTATGTAGTTGCGTATGCCAGTCGCACCATAACCAAGGCAGAGCACAAATACACGGTTTCTGGAAAGGAATATTTGGCCATTGTTTGGCATTAAAAAAAATTTCGTCCTTACTTACTTTGACGCCCATTCGATGTAGTTACAGATCAGCATTCACTCTGTTGGCTCGCTTCATTGAAGGATCCTTCGGGCCGGCTTGGACGTTGAGCACTACGTTTACAGGAATTTGATATTCACGTCATTTACCGCTCAGGCCGCAAGCACACCGACGCAGATGCTCTTTCTCGTTCGCCCCTTTCTTCAGCCGTTTCACCTGTTTCCTTCGCTGAAGCTACCATCGGCAGCATCGATACCGCCGACATGCCTTCGGAACAACGCTAGGACCTTTGGATAGCCTCGCTCGTCGACGTTCTCTCCTCGTCTTCGGTGACACCACGCCAGCGTCTACCTCGTGCACAACGTCGGCCAATTCCCCATTATGCAATACGGGATGCCATGTTGTACCGTCGCAACTATCAGCTGTATGGGAGGAAATGGCTTTTTTTATACCTCGCCATTTGCGCTCCAACATTTGCGCGTACTTCCACGCAGAGCCTCAAAACGCGCACGCTGGCGTTTTGAAAACATACGACCGGCTTCGTCAGCAATTTTTCTGGCGTGGAATGTACTCGTACGTTCGCAAGTACATACGCTCCTGCACTGAGTGTCAGCGACGGAAAACAACTTGTGATGCCTCTGGCGAATTACAACCATTGCCGTCTGCAGCTCGGCTGTTTGATAGAATCGGCATCGACCTTTTCGGCCCACTACCTTGTACCCGTGCGGGAAATCTCTGGATTATTGTGGCCGTTGACCACCTAACCCGTTACGCTGAAACCGCTGCTTTGCCAGCCGCTGCTGCTCGTGATGTTGCCTTGTTCATCTTGCGTAGCTTTGTCCTTCGCCATGGCGCGCCACGTGAGCTGCTTAGCGACCGTGGGCGTGCGTTTCTATCGCAAGTCGTCCAGGAGCTTCTCAGTGAGTGCAATAATATTCATCGCACCACTGCAAGCTATCACCCACAGACAAACGGTTTGACAGAACGCTTTAACTGCACGCTCGGTGATATGCTTTCTATGTACATATCCTCCGACCATTCTAATTGGGACTTGGTGCTCCCTTTCGTGACGTATGCGTATAATACGGCTACGCAAGCAACTACTGGGTTTTCACCTTTTTTCTACTGTACGAACGTGAGCCCTCTTCTACGCTTGACACGATACTTACTTACCACCCAGATGCTTCAGAATACCGCCCAGCCTCCGAACTTGTTCAGTGTGCCGAAGAGTGCCGCCAATTAGCGCGTTCATTTACGTCCGTCGCACAAGGTCTCCAAAAAGAACGACTCGACCAAGACAAGCTTGCTCACAGCTTCCCCGTAGGCTTATTTGTTTTGCTTTAGGTTCAATTCCAGTACCCCGGCCTCTCCCGAAAGTTTGCACCCAAGTACAATGGTTCGTACCGCATCATTCAATGCACGTCATCGGTCAACTACGTCGTCGAACCAGTGATACCTGCCGAGGACAGACGATGCCGTGGTCATGAGACAGACTACATCAGCCGCTTAAAACCTTACTATGATCCCCTTGTGCTTGCTTCGCCTTGAGTCGCCAGGATGGCTCCTCTTCACCACCGGGGCAAATGTAGTGGGAAAGAGGGAGAGAGACAGTATCTAGTTAGAGCACCTGAAAGACGACTACGACGAAGAGCTGAGCTCGTGATAGTAACTGAGGCCTCTTGAACCAGGCAGTTGGTTTTATTCAATAAACGCCCTTATAATATATATATATATATATATATATATATATATATATATATATATATATATATATATATATATATATATATATATATATATATATATATATATATATATATATATATATTTATTGTGTGTCAGTTTTAAATGTTGTTTCTTCTCATAGACTCACAGACTGTGTAAGATTTATTGAACGTCCATGACTTCAGTGTTCTCAGTTTTCGTTCCTCTCACATGATTTGCTGTTCTAATTGTATAATGACTTTTTTTGCTAAATTACGCAGGAAGCATGTAGCGCAAGCCTGTTGAAGAGTTGAAGAGTTGTTCTCGGTGGCCGCGCTCTCTTCGTTTGTTGTGCATCGTTTTGCAGCATTACGAGCTTCATTTTGAAGCGCTGCGCTTCGAACTTGAGCACTGTTGATTTCATGGGATATGTTTTATTGGGTTTTGGTTTTGGTCGCTTTTAGCATGCTTGTTTTTTCTTGACCCTTTTTCCCAAATGCTGGGTAATCCAGAAATGGCAGCTGGTTTTGAATAAATCAAAGAATAAGAACTCAAGTGTTTTCTTGAATCTTCTCTGCTAGAGCTCTGTGGAGAAGAATAGACAGTAACTCTGCCGTGCTTGCATGGGAATTGGGACTTCCTTGTTCTAACCAAAGCCTCAAACGATCGGCATACAATAAACAGCGGAGCATACACTTTAAGAAGTACTCATCCACCTCACTGAAATTCTGTCCGGACGAAGTAAGAACATTCGTAAAATACTCCACAAAAGCTCCTGATAGTCGAAGTGAAAAACCCACGAAAAATTCTCCAGAGGTGCCACGTATCTACTCCGGCTAGTCGGAGGAAAACGCGAGTAATAACCGACCGGTGGAACTATGCAATAGCTGTGGTAAGCCGCAGTGAAATATATGTTAAAAGTACTTCGGGTTCAGCACGCAATTCCTCCGGCGAGCCGCAGCAAACATTTTTCTTTGGATGTCTTTAGCGAAAATTCCTTCGAATGGGGGAGGGGTGGCGCTAAAGGACAAGTGTTTTACTCCGACCTCGGAGTAATTTTTTTGCAGTGTAGGGGCACTGATTGATTGATATGTGGGATTTAACGTCCCAAAACCACCATATGATTATGAGAGACGCTGTAGTGGAGGGCTCCGATAATTTCGACCACCTGGAGTTCTTTAACATGAACCCGAATCTGAGCACACGGGCCTACCACATTTCCGCCTTCATCAGAAATGCAGCCGCCGGAGCCGGGATTCGATCCCGCGACCTGCGGGTCAGAAGCCGAGTACCTTAGCCACTAGACCACCGCGGCGGGTCGTAGGAGCACTGAACAAGTTTTTCTGGTCCATTTATTTCACTGTAACCAGCAGGCGAACCTATTGCCATGCATTTGCTAGAGGGCAATGTTAAGGAAGGACCACCGATTTACTGGTGACAGAATAGACTGCCGAAGAAAGGCAGCTTTACTAGAAAAATTTAATCGTACATAAATGGCATGCCGAGAAAACACATTAATGGCGGCGGTGAACCGACGTCTCGGCGCACACCTCTAATCTGAAGGAGAGGTGTCAGTAGAGTTTTGGTAGAGTGACCTAGAATAGGGGAGTGCCCAAAATGCCGCGTTATTCGCGGATACATGGGAGGAGTGAGGGCCTTTCGCAGTGAACTCCTGCGCGGAAGTGCTGAAGTTCGGGACCAGTGGACTTTCTCGACCGGCTCCCAACTTTCCTATCTCCTTCTTTTAAATGCGAAACATTTCCTAGCGAACTTCGGCGATTTAGAGCGTATGTATGCATGTATGTATGTATGTATGTATGTATGTATGTATGTATGTATGTATGTATGTATGTATGTATGTATGTATGTATGTATGTATGTATGTATGTATGTATGTATGTATGTATGTATGTATGTATGTATGTATGTATGCATGTATGTATGTATGTATGTATGTATGTATGTATGTATGTATGTATGTATGTATGTATGTATGTATGTATGTATGTATGTATGTATGTATGTATGTATGTATGTATGTATGTATGTGTGTATGTATGTGTATGATTCATCTATCCTATCTATATATCCGCCGACGACTTTTAGCTCTCCTGCCCCTCTCAATAATAATAATATTGTTACGTAAAAATGACACGAGATGCGTCTACTTAAAATCTATATTCAAAATGATGCGTATGGCGTCGATTAAGATGAAAGCAGCACGCACAACCGACAGACCACTTCCTCGTTGTCGTCTTCTCCCCGCTGATACGTCAGCTACGTAACATTACCCCCCCCCCCCCCGGCGGTAAAAGCGCCGTCTCGGTGCACATTAACTACGGTCTTCAGTAGGCAGGTGGTAAGGTTTCAGCCTGCTGACGTGCACAACATCACTGGGTGTGGTTGCAGGCAGGCTTATGGTCTCAGATACAGGAATGATCTCATAGGTGACGTCGGTTACCTGGCGGATGATACGGTAAGGACCCGTGTAGCGAGACAATAACTCCTCTGATAAGCCAACTCGACGAACTGGGCACCACAGGAGAACAAGAGAACCAGGTGAGAAGTGAACGTCAGCATGCCGGCTGTCGTAGATGGCTTTCTGGGTGGCTTGCGAAGCCGAAAGTCTAGAGCGGGCGATCTGACGTGCGTGGTTGGCACGAGCAATAGCGTCGCGTGCATATTCGGTTGACGGCGTTGTAGTGGTTGGAAGTAGGGTGTCGAGTGGTAACGTCGGATCACGGCCATAAAGCAAATAAAAGGGTGAATAATTAGTAGTGTCGTGGCGCGAAGAATTGTACGCAAAGGTCACGTGAGGCAGCGCCAGGTCCCAGTCATAGTGGTTGGAGGACACATACATCGCGAGCATGTCCGTGAGGGTCCGATTTAGCCATTTGGTAAGGCCATTTGTTTAGGGATGGTAGGAAGTGGTCAGCTTGTGGTGCGTTGAGGAAGAGCGCAGAAGATTGTCGATTACACGGGACAAAAATGCGCGGCCGCGATCGGTGAGTAATTGGCGAGGAGCGCCATGGTGTAGGATGACGTCGTGGAGCAAAAAGTCCGTAACGTCAGTAGCGGTGCTGGTGGGGAGCACTCGAGTGATGGCATACCTAGTCGCGTAGTCTATAGCAACGGCGACCCACTTGTTGCCCGATTTCGACTCGGGAAAAGGACCGAGAATATCTATACCAACACGGAAGAAAGGTTAGGTTGGGATGGAGATCGGTTTAAGAAGTCCAGCCGGGGGCGCAGTAGGTCGCTTCCTACGTTTATCGCAGGAGGACACCTAACGGCAAGCGGACCGGGCGAGACCGCGCCAAATGAAGCGGCGACGCACGCGGTCGTACGTCCGAGATACACCCAGATGACCAGCAGTTGGTTCATGGCGAAACTCGTGCAGCACGGTTGAATGCAAAGTTTTCGGCACGACAAGAAGGAGCTCAGGGCCATCTGGCTGGAGGCTACGACGGTGCAGCATGCCATTCAGGAGGACGTACATGCGAAGTGACGTGTCGTTCGGAGCAGATTCGAGACGGTCAATAAGTTGTCGCAGAGAAGCATCACGACGTTGTTCATCACCAAGCCGAAGAAACTGGGACATTGACATGACGCTGAGGCTTGGCTCGATGTCTGGTTCGTCGGGCTGATCAACAGGGTAGCGAGATAGGCAATCGGCGTCCAGATGGAGACGTCCAGACTTATAAGCAACCGAGTAGGAATACTTCTGTAGGCGTAATGCCCAACGACCAAGCCGTCCAGTGGGGTCCTTCAGAGAAGAAAGCCAACACAGCGCGTGATGATCTGTGATGACACGGAAAGGGTGGCCATACAAGTAAGTACGGAATTTCGAAACCGCCCAAACAAGAGCGAGACATTCCCGTTCTGTTATAGAATAATTGCGTTCAGACTTAGAAAGCAGACGGCTTGCGTACGCGATTACACGGTCGTTGCCCCACTGAATTTGCGTCAAAACTGCACCAATTCCGTGACCACTCGCGTCTGTTCGCACTTCTGTAGGAGCATCGGGGTCGAAATGTGCAAGAATAAGAGGTGTCGTTAGAGCGGTGGTCAGCTGAGAGAAGGCGTCAGCTTGAGGAGGGCCCCAACAAAATGGGACGTCTTGTTTGAGAAGGTCGGTGAGTGGCCGTGCGAGTGCTGCGAAGTTTTTCACGAACCGGCGAAAGTAGGAGCAGAGGCCCACAAAACTGCGAACATCTTCGACATAGCGTGGGACTGGGAAGTTTGTTACAGCGCGTACTTTCGGCGGGTCTGGCCGTACGCCGGCCGTGACCCAATTCGGTAATCTGACGAAGACCAAAGTGGCACTTGGAGGAATTGGGCTGCAGGCCGGCCCGTCGAAATATGGATAGTATGGTCGAAAGGCGTTCAAGGTGGGTTGCAAAGGTAGGTGAGAAAATGATCACGTCGTCCAGGTAACACAAACATGTCGAGCATATAAATCCTTGTAGGAGCGTGTCCATCATTCTCTCGAAGGTCGCTGGAGCGTTGCAGAGCCCGAATGGCATGACCTTGAATTGGTAAAGACCGTCAGGGGTAACGAAGGCGGTCTTTTCTCGGTCCATGTCATCTACAGCAATTTGCCAGTAGCCAGATCGGAGGTCGAGAGATGAAAAGAAGGTGGCGCCATAGAGGCAATCGAGGGCATTGTCAATGCGTGGTAGGGGTACACGTCTTTTTTGTAATTTTGTTGAGGTGGCGATAATCAACTCAGAAACCCCATGAGCCGTCTTTCTTTTTTACTAATACCACGGGAGATGCCCAAGGGCTCGTTGATGGTTCGATTACGTTTTTCGTCAGCATTTTGGCCACTTCTTTCTGAATCACTTCTCGCTCGGACGCTGACACGCGGTACGGCCGACGGTGAATGGGCGCAGAGTCACCAGTGTTGATTCGGTGAGTGACAATTTTAGTATGGCCAAGGGACGATCGTCGGTGTCGCAAATGTCACTGTATGAGGCCAAAACTTGGCAGAGAGCGTCGGCCTGGTGAGGCGACAGCTCCGATCCAATCATGTTTCGAAAAATACCATCGTCTGAGCTGGGTGACCGTGAGACTGCGCTTCGATCAAGAGCAGATACAGCGACAACACTGACATCGTCCTCTGTTATGGCAGTTAGCTGGGCTAGAGACATCTGGCAGAGCAACACTTGAGGGGTGAAACCAAAGTTAAGGAGTGGAAGTAACACACAGCTACCCGCTATGGTCGCGATGGTATAGGGCACAGTAACACTGCGCGTCAGCTGAACGTCAGTAATTGGCGTAACGATATCACCGTCAGGAACGGGAGGGGTTGATGACAAAGAAACGTACGTGACGGCTCAAGTTGGCAGGCGAACGAAAGTGGTTGGCCTCAAGCAGCTGGTGGGCTTTGCAGAGTAGTCGGCAAAGATTGGTAGATCAAGGCTGAGGGTGCCAGACGAACAGTCAATTAAGGCCGAGTGTGCCGAAAGGAAATCAAGGCCAAGTATGAGGTCATGAGGGCAGCAGGCTAGCACGGCAAAAAGGACCACGGCGTGACGACCGGCAATGCTGACACGAGCAGTGCACATTCCGATTACTGGTACAGTACCGCCATCGGCAACACGTATTGCCTGCGTCGTAGATGGCTTCATAATCTTTTGTAAGCGGCAGCGTAGAGAAGCGCTCATAATAGACAAGTGCGCACCTGTGTCAATGAGGGTGGTCACAGGAACATGGTCGACTTGTACTTCAAGCAGGCTATGGTGCGTGGGAAGCGTCAGTAGAGGATTTGCGGCCGTCATTGGTATTGCAGCTTTACCTCTATAAGCTGCAATATCTAGTTTTCTTGCTGCGGTCGTCCAGAGAAGCTTGCCGAGGAAAAGCGCCGAGGTGGCGGCGAGCGGGATTGGCGACGTAGCGGCGACGGGGAGCGTCAGCTGCGGCGACCGAACGAAGGGGCGTCAGGGTAGCGGCGACCGGGCAAAGGGGCGTCATTGGAAGGCTCGTAAGATGACGACGAATAGAAATTGAAGGGTGTGGTGACTGAACGTCGAGGGGTCGTCGGATGCATGAGCGCCGAGGTAGAGAAAGTCTGACGTGGTTGGTTTGACCAACGTCGGCGGCAATAGCAAGAAACGTGCCCAGGCTGGTGGCAGAAAAAACAAATAGGCCGGTCGTCGGGTGTTCGCCATTCCGAAGGGTTACGGAAGGGCATTGTTGGAGGTGAACGGCGAGCGTGTCCTCGGGAGTAGGATGGGACTTCAGGGCGAGTCAGGGGACATGCTGATGGAAGTCCGAGGTTCGCAAACTCCTGCCTCACCACAGCTTGTATTAACGCCACTGACGGCTGTTGTTGGTCAGAGGCGGGCGTTGCGAAAACGGGTGGCCGAAGAGGAGCCGGACAGGCGGCTTCGATTTCCCGACGAACAATGTGTGTGACGTTTTCATACGTGGGGGACTGGCGGGCGGCTTCACACGATGAGGTCGCAGCCGTGTTGGGCAGCCGGGTGAATCGCTGAGTAATACGGCGGCTCTTGGCTTCTTCGAACCGCCGGCACTCTTTAATGATGGCGTCGACGGTGGCAACGTTGTTGTAAACTAGTAGATTAAATGCGTCGTCTGCTATGCCTTTCAGCACATGGGCCACTTTCTCCGACTCACTCATGTGCTCGTCAATCTGGCGGCATAGGGCGATGACGTCGTGAATGTACGCGACGTACGACTCCGTCGACGTCTGTGCACGGGCCGCCAGTTGATTCCGCGCTGCGATCTGCCACCCAACGGTGTCGCCAAAAAGGTCGCGGATTTTTTCTTTAAAGGAGTGCCAGCTCGTAATCTCCGCTTCGTGCGTCTCGAACCACACTCGCGGTGGGCCATCGAGGTAAAAAAGCACATTGGCAACCATAAGAGTCGGGTCCCACCTATAGCTTGCGCTCACCCGTTCGTACCAATTTATCCATTTGTCGACGTCAACGTCATCCTGACCGGAAAATACACCGGGACCACGAGCAGGAGGTAGAACGACGTATGTAGAAGTCACGGTAGGGGCAGGTGGCGAAGACGATGGTTGTTCAACCTGTGACATGGTTGGACCTATGATGATGCGGCCGTTGCGGAGCTTCGTGATGAAGACGGGGAAGTACCCAGCACGTCCACCACAAAGATGTTACGTAAAAATGACGCGAGGTGTGTCTATTTAAAATCTGTATTCAAAATGATGCGTATGGCGTCGATTAGGATGGAAGCAGCACGCACAACCGACAGACCACTTCCTCGTTGTCGTCTTCTCCCCGCTGATACGTCAGCTACGTAGCAATATTACCAAATCTGGTATGGCACAACATGACTGTATGACGAGAATAATTGGCTAGTAATAGCATCAAAATCACGACATGTGTGTCCTGAACGTCATGATTTACATTTCCTGGTCTTGCTACTCTTGAGGTGGTTTCGTTCATGTGACATTTTGTAAAACTGCTATGATATGACTTGACTGTATAACGAACATAGGTCACAGAGATCATGACTTGCATGTCATGGTTTTCTTGTTATGACTAGTCGTGGCTACAAGCCTCGCTCATGGTGCGCTCGCGGTCGTTTCGCTAGCTTCATATATACCAAGTTTGGTATCAGTTGACGTGAATGGACGACAAAAGTAAACGACACGTCCACGCATGATAATCATGATATGCGTGTCATGTGATACATGATTACATGCTATGCTCATAGCGTGCTCGCGGCTGTTTTGCTAGCTCCACATGTACTAAATTTGGCACCAGGTGACTTGAATAAACGATGAAGGTAAATGACACGTTAAAATATGACATTCATGGTATTGTTATGCCTGCGAGTCCGCAGCGAACGTCCGTGCCTCGGAAAAAGGAAATCTCTGTCAAGGCCAGCACGCGAGCCCGCATGACGCGATGAACAACTTAACGGCGTCATCCCGTGACGGCGCCTTTTTGCTGCGCACGTGCAGTGAGTCACCTAAGCCAGTGAGCCCGTCGAGCAAGCAACCGGTGCCTTCCTGTCTGGCGGGTCTGTTGCAATGCCTGGCGACGTCACTCGTCCTTGGGTGCAGCCACCTGCAGCGCAGCCTCTCCAGATTTGATGAGAAAGAATGACGCGGTCCCGCGGTGACCACATTGGAGGAGTCTGACCTCACGACCAGCGGCGCTTCTGGTTGGACATTTGGTTATTCAAAGAATCCACCCGGTGCATATAAAAGAAGCCCTGCGGCGCGTCGCGAGCAGCAGATCTGTTGGAGAGCAGACATGTATGTCAGAGAAGAGAGCTATGTGATAGAGAGTTGAGCTGTGTGTCAGAGAAGAGAGCTGTGTGATAGAGAGTTGAGCTATGTGTTAGCAGACCCATTTGAGAGCAGACCTATGTGTTAGAGAGGAGAGCTCGGCTCTTCGGGTCTCTAAGCTGTCGGTCCCAGTGCCGAATTCGTAACGCGTCTGTATATATGCTGTACATAAGCCTTGTTTAACTCACCGTCGTCTCGTCCGCTCGTCTATCAGCTCTGCGCAGAAGCAGTCGCGAGCTGAGAAACCTTCGCTACCAAACGGCTGGTGACCTTCCCGTCAGAGTTCGAAGCAGTGGCGCCTTCGGGACCAGGTTGGCGTCGCCGTCTTTTGAAACAGTGGTTGTAGCGGTGAGATTCGTGGCGCCCTTCGTAACGTCGTCGGAGGCGCGCTTCGCAAGAGTGGTTGGCAGCTGCGGGATCGGCCGACGTCACCGACATCAATGCGGTGAGTGCCTGATGTTTTCCCCTCAGTTAACCAGAGTACTCTAGCACAGGTTATTGTAGTTTAGAGAAGGGCTGTGTGAAGCATTAGAGTGAGCTTTCACCGTTTCAAGCAAAGTCGAAGCGCTTCGAAACCAAAGGTAATGCGGAGGGTGTAAACACGGGAGTGTTAAAAATTGCTTGCGCGTCTTGCTAGTTGAGTTATAGTGGGTACGGTAAGTAAATTCTTAACAGGGGCAAACAGCACAAACAGCAAGAGGCTAGTGTGAACGATTGAGAACCTTGAAGTGAAGGAACTCATCGAAATTTGTGAGGAACTCGGCATTACTTTGGGCCGTGCGAAACGAAAGCAAGTGATCCTTGAGATCATGAGGAATGAAGGAGTTTCAGTTAAGGAAGTCGATGAGGCTTGGGAGGATATCACAGCACGCCACGAGGAGGCTGAAAGGCGAGAAGCTCGCGAACGTGAAGAAGCTGAAAGGTGAGAAGTTCGCGAACGTGAAGAAGCTGAAAGGCGCGAACGTCGCGAGCGCGAGGAGGCCGAGAGACAGGAGCACCTCGAGTTGAAACGAATAGAATTGGCAATCTTACAGTGTTCACAGCCGCCCGTAGCTTCTCCGACTATTCAGGTCAGCGGTTATAGAATTCGGGACTAATTGCCACCGTTCGTAGTAGGAGAGGACATGGCGAAGTATCTCGTCAAGTTTGAACACGTCTGTGAGCGAAATGCTTTGGAGCAGTCTCTTTGGGCGCAGAACCTGTTAGCTCTTCTTCCCGGCGAAGTGTCCGACGCGATAACTTGCTTGTCTAGGGAAGCGTTTGAGAGCTATGACGTGGTTAAGGAAGTGCTCTTGAGATGTTATAAGTTGTCACCCGAGGCTTTCAGGCAAAGGTTCCGGTATGCTAAAAAGGGGAATGAGTCACACGTTGAGTTCGAGTTTCGTCTTAAAGCCGATTTAATTGAATGGCTCAAGGGCGAAGGTGTTTATGACGACCGCGATAAAGTGGTGGAATGCGTTGCATTGGAGCAATTCTACGGCTGCATCGAGGAGGGTGTCAAACTTTGGCTGCAGGACAAACTTGGTGAAGTACAGCTAAACAAGGCAGCAGAGTTAGCTGAGGAGTATCATACTCGCCGAAAGTTGCATAGCAGGGCAGTGTGCGTTGAAAAAGATGAAAGGAAAGACGGCTTTTCAAAGAAACCTGATCAACGGAAACCCGCTCCGCACCGTAATTTCAAGAAGGACCCGTCTCTTACGAAGGACACTGTAGGGGAAGGGCAAACGAAAGCGGAGAAATCGAATGAGGTTCCTAAACAACGCACTGATACTACACGGGCGTTTGAATCATGGAAGCCACTAATCTGCTACAACTGCAAAAAGAAAGGGCACATCGCGATAAACTGTAAGCAATAGTTCGCTTTTGCAACAATTTGAGAATCGGAAAAGAACATGTGGTTGTTAGAGCCGTATCTCCAAGAAATTAGGGTGATTGGGAAAACGTGTCGAGCACTTAGAGACTCAGTGGCAACCATGGACGTTGTCCATCCTTCATTGGTGTCTCCGGATGACTTTACAGGAGAATGCGCGTGGATTATGCAAGTCGCCGAGGAGCAGAGTGCTTGCTTACCAATCGCTACGGTTGTCAGTGAAGGCCCGTACGGTAAGCTTCGCAACGAAGCGGCTGTGTCAGCCGCGCTTCCCGATCATTTTTATTATCTTTTCTCTAACAACTCAGAGCAGCTTCTCAAAGAACAAGGTAAATTGTTTTTCCCCAACTTAGCGTACATGGCCCTCTCGCGATCGCAAGTGCGGAAGCTTTCGCAGGAGCTTGATCTTGTTCAATGCGGTGAACTCTCAAGTGACCTTGTCGGCGGGTCGACGGAACCTCAGAGAGGAAATTTTCCGCGTGAGTCATGTGAGCAGTCACTCGAGCGGCCCGTCGCCGAAGCGACCGGCGCGGTTTCCGTAGCCGTGGGAGACGACATGGCGCCATTGAATCAGAGCGAGAGGGCTGCAACGTTCTCGCCTGTAGCGGAAAGTAGGAGTAAGCTTTCGAGGGTTGATCGAGAAACGCTCATTCGAGAGCAGCGTGAGGACCTCTCGAATAAAGCGCTAGTGGAAAGCCACATGAAAGCTGCACAAGTGTTGTCGAAGGAGTACTACGACAAATCGGCGAAGAAGCGTGCTTTTGAAGTAGGAAGTCAGGTAATGCTGCTGCAGCCGTCCAAAAAGAACAAGCTTGAGGTTCATTGGGAAGGGCCCGCCAAAGTAATATCGAAGCTTTCCGATACGAATTATGAAGTGAAATTAGGAAGGCGGCCGAAGAAAATTTACCAAAGTAACTTGAGGAAACCATACGTTCAACGTCAAGCGGCCGTAAATCTGCTGTTGAATGCATCAGAGGAAGAGGGAGCAGAAATTTGGAGTTCTAGTGATGTAATCGAAAGGGGATCGGAGGTAATCTGGGAGCAATTGAACCTAGAGCCTAGGTTAAGTAAAGTCCGGAAGAAGGAGCTGAGAAGGAATGTTCCTTTTTATGAGAAATCTGGACTCCCCTATTGTAGTTACACAGATGTGCAACGTCGCAAGTACGAGCAGCCCTTAGTACCACATAGGTATCGTCGCCTAAAAGTGGCTGGTTACTGAGATGGAGCATGATGCTCCAACAGCACAATTTTGACGTTCGCTAACAAAAAAAAGCTAAACCCTAATGCAGACGCATTGAGCGGTGCGTTTTGGTTAGTACTTTCTCCACCTTTTCGTTTCTCGCTGGTGATTCGGGGCAAAATTTTGTCCTCATCACGGCCTTAGCTGAGCGCTCTCGTCCAGAATGAGCTCAAGGAGCCAATTTTATGCTCTATTCTATTTCGTTTCGTTGTTGTACGTGTAAAAAACTTGAGTTCTCATTTTAAGAGTCTTGTGTCCCACATGTGCCTCTTGATGTAGAGGGAACGATATTCCGATAGACACGTAGCTAGGTATATGTTGTACTATACTTTCTTTGGTGTTCTGTCGGGTGACCGAGGGCACTAGCTTGTGTCCTGTGTTGTCTGCTGTCGGACCGCCGTTCTTGACAAGTTGCAGAACCATCGACAAGTGCTGAAACCAAAGATCGTCAGATGAGACGAGCGAAGCTGGTCGACAAGTTGTGGCGACAAGCCAGTGGAGCTGGGATCCGTCCTCAAGAATGGAATGTGTTCCCGGAATGGAGTCTGGAGCTGCATTCTCCCCATGGCCCTGGAGGCAAACCTGGAGGGACCTGGCGAACGAGCGCGCCTGACATCTGAGCCACGTGGAAGCAGCTCGTCTTTTCGGCGCATTGTCTGGCGGCGGGGGTGCTGTTATGCCTGCGAGTCCGCAGCGAACGTCCATGCCTCGGAAAAAAGAAATCTGTGTCAAGGCCAGCACGCGAGCCCGCCTGACGCGATGAACAACTTAACGGCGTCATCACGTGACGGCGCCTTTCTGCTGCGCACGTGCAGTGAGTCACCTAAGCCAGTGAGCCCGTCGAGCAAGCAACCGGCGCCTTCCTGTCTGGCGGGTCTGACGCAATGCCTGGCGACGTCACTCGTCCTTGGGTGCAGCCACCTGCAGCGCAGCCTCTCCAGATTCGATGAAAAAGAATGACGCGGCCCAGCGGCGACCCCATTGGAGGAGTCTGACCTCACGACCAGTGGCACTTCTGGTTCGACATTTGGTTATTCAAAGAATCCAACCAGTGCATATAAAAGAAGCCCTGCGGTGCGTCGCGAGCAGCAGACTTGTTGGAGAGCAGACATGTGTGTCAGAGAAGAGAGCTATGTGATAGAGAGTTGAGCTGTGTATCAGAGAAGAGAGCTATGTGATAGAGAGTTGAGCTATGTGTTAGCAGACCTATTTGAGAGCAGACCTATGTGTTAGAGAGGAGAGCTCGGCTCTTGGGGTCTCTAAGCTGTCGGCTCCAGTGCCGAGTTTGTAACGCCTCTGTATATGGGCTGTACATAAACCTTGTTTAACTCACCGTCGTCTCGTCCGCTCGTCTATCAGCTCTGCGCAGAAGCAGTCGCGAGCTGAGAAACCTTCGCTACCAAACGGCTGGTGACCTTCCCGGTGGAGTTCGAAGCAGTGGCGCCTTCGGGACCGTGTTGGCGTCGCCGTCTTTCGAAACAGTGATTGTAGCGGCGAGATTCGTGGCGCCCTTTGTAACGTCGTCGGAGGCACGCTTCGCAACAGTATGCGTGTCATGTAAATATGACTACATGCTACACTGATTGTGCGCTCACGGCCACTTCACTAGCTTCTCATAAAAAACATTTGGTAGGCGATGAAGGTAGATGACACTTCGAAACATGATAATCACGGCATGGAAGTTATGTGCCGCATAATTTACGTCCAGATCATATTATTTTGCTCATTTTAAAGCCACATATCAACTTTCCTCATTCGTGCTTCGCATAATAATCGCTCCCTACACCACCCCTACAAAGTACTGTGCCATGTCTCTTCCAAAGAACCACACCCCCGAAGTGCCGGGCGTCTGCTACGCGCCCGATATTTTGGCCGCTATTAGCCAACGTTGCGGTAATATGGACAGGATTTATTATTGCATCGTTTCAACACTATACTGTAGCGGCTCACAACCCAGGCAACGCATTCGGTAGCTCTGGAGCAGGAATTTTGCATATTTTTTACCTGTTTTGTCATGGAAATCATGCACACTCACGCGCCCATTCGAAGAACGCATTCTGCGCGCACCCATCATGAGCAAATGCACCCAATTTGGTTTCATTTTGAATGACGAATGTAAACGCGCTGTAAAATAGAATAAGCTGCAGATGGCAAAGATAACCAGGAAAACGTATGATGCGGTACGATGTTCGATAGCCGTTCGGCCCGTTCTGAACGCGTTCCAAACTGTCTCACCTGCGCGAGCCCTCTCACCAGAGCGGACTGTCTCACCAGTGCGAGGCTTTAACCACTGAGCCACCAAGCAGCACGTTCTTCAACGTTCAAGCGACTACATACTGCTGGTGACGGGCAATCCGGTAGGGCGAGGGGACGACTATCGTGTTTTCAGCATTACCACCAAGATGGCGCAATGAGCGCGCGTAGCCACATCGTCACCAAGCGGCGGCGCGCGCTCTCATATCCCTCGCGCACTTTGCCCCATGGTGAGCAGGGTGTCGACGCTCACTCGCACACCCTTATTATAGTGCCTATATTCACGGCACTATAGATGGTTTCACCGGAACCTGCCGATCTCTAGCAACATTGTGCGTTCACCGGAAAACCACCCTTGGAAGCTTCCAGGTTTTGCTTGTGTTTGCG
This sequence comes from Rhipicephalus microplus, assembly GCF_043290135.1. Classification (NCBI taxonomy): domain Eukaryota; kingdom Metazoa; phylum Arthropoda; class Arachnida; order Ixodida; family Ixodidae; genus Rhipicephalus; species Rhipicephalus microplus. The sequence continues at coordinate 82,300,023 of NC_134700.1, read as the reverse complement.
TGGTTTTAGTGTTTGTTGAAGGCCGCAGCTGGTTGTGTTCCGAATTTTTATACGAATGAAATTATTCCTTGAAGCGCTGGCAACTTGAGCACAGCTGTGTCAAGCGAAGATAAAGTGTACGTGCCTAAATTATTTTATATGCTAGTCAAAACGTTCTGTTTTCTGACCGATGACAAGAGAAAGAGTGCCTGCATTGTAGCGATCACGCGAGAAAACGGGATTCCCTCTAAGAGCGCAAAGGTTTGTTCTGCACTTCACCAAAGGCAATGTAAAGATCAGCGCAGACTGATGGCACAGAGGCGATACTCAGACGTTGGACTAGTCGAAGGCACCCGGTTACTGGAAACACATCATGCAGTCATTGTTGTCTTATACACCCGTGGCGCATAACTGTACTGACGCATGAAATGGGCCGCAAAACGTGAAAGCTAACGCAGAAAATGCATCGCAAAGGTGTTATTTTATAGATTGAGCGATATAAATTATGTGCATTGTTCGGAACAACACAAAACACAAAGCACTTGCGCTTAACAAGAATTGCCACACAGCGTACGCCACGGTGTTCACGTTTCATTGACGTAGCATTTGATCTTTTTTGAAAGCGACGCTGGCGAGTGGTCTCTCATATGTGCGAGAAAATGACTCATCGCCTGTCTTTTTGTCACTAATGAACATCGCTGCATTCTAACTAATGTATATTTTGGATGTGAACATGGACTGTAAATTTAGGTAGGTTTAACATGAAAGTTTGGTTAATGAATAGCTCACTCGTGAGTAAACGATAATAGTTAGTGTGAACCTGCAGCGGCCATTGACGTCATCACATCAATACATTTTATAATTTCTCAGTCACATGAACACTTCGGATCGCGAGCGATTCCGATCGCTGCTGATCTTTTTAAAAAGTGCCTAATGTGACACAAGCGCAGAAATAAGCGTTCATTTTGTTTTTAGGTTGTATGCTTAGATGGAAACACAAATATGTTCGGGGTTCAACAGGAAGAAGGTTTCCAGTTCTAGTCTAAAAGCTGAATTGAACAACTTCACAATGAATCGAACAACTCTTCTGCATGTCGACAATGTGGGTGCGCTTTGAAGACACGGACAGGAAAAAAGGAGGTGTGCGCTGTCAATATCCGGTCCGCATCTTCAAAGCGCATCCATATCATTCCCATACAGAACCAACTAGCCAAATTAAGTTCGCTGACAAAGTTCTCCTGCAGTGTATGCATTAACTATTTTTGTAGGCGTGACCACAATCAGAGGTAACACGGAGCAGGGAGCTGCGCTGATCGGTACGCCACGACGGATATTTTGCGCGGCACCCATCAGCCACGCGAGCAGTGTTACCTACAGTATAGTAGCCTGCACCTGCCATGAATACGTCGAGCCCCTTCATGTAGCCGCAAGACGTTGCTGCAAGCACATTCTAAGGAATGCACCAGAAATAACAGAGCAGCAAACTGAAACACACCACGAAAACACCGCCAGAACTACTGAAAAAGCATTGCCGGAAGTGCTGCACCGGAAGTCTGCTGGCGTAGGCCGCTTGGCGTGAGCCAGTTTGTTTACAAACATCGAAACCGTCTATACCCTTATCTCGTGGTGAGGAGGATCGTATGTCTTTGCTGGCCTTCGGCTTTCGCTGGAACAATTATGTTGTAGTTACCAGGCCCACAAAGGTCACTGAAATCATTGCACAGACTCCATTTCTAAAAAGAACGCGTTTTTAAACACAGCGAAGTAAGAACCGAGATGCTAATCGCGTTCAACTGTACCTGAGAGAGAGAGAGAGAGAGAGAGAGAATTATTTATGGGAAGCTGGAGAGGTTTGCTTGGTTTTTTCACCTTACAGGCTACTCCAGTTGCTATGTGATGACAGCGATAAACACAAAACACATACAGTTACGTACACGCATAAAAGTCACATAACCCATAAAGTCTCTCACATGCACTGCCCAATTTACAACGTTCCGTTCAAGCCTGTGGCCCGTAAGAATGTCAGTAGCGCTTTTGTAGAGTCTAACGCACTGGAGGTGTTCTGCCATGGGCTTAGAATGTTTTTTAACTCTAAATTTGTGTCCTATTGCATTTTAAGCCCACCTTCAGAGGCTGTCTCTCTGATGCGTATTTCGTACACTCACAGATGACATGTTTGATGTCTCCAACGACGTTACATTGAAGACATCAAACATGTGAGAGTACGCTTCGTAGGTTATTTGTGCGTCAGAAACGCGGGGCACGTTTCTATCTGCTGGCCATGTTGCGCGTGGCCTTCCAATGTGCTGCGTTTGCGTTCATTGCTTCGCCTTTGTGGTAAAGCTGTGACTCCTTTTACTTCATGCAATTGGTTTGCTAAAATTACAGTGTTCTGTGGTCTGCTGTTTGAAGCATTTTTGTGCAAAGCGGAACGTCGTGGTACCAAAGGTAAAAATTAACTCGCATAACTCTCGAGTCTCGTTCACTTGGTAAGATTGACATTCCTAAATTGACATGCTTAAGACTGGCATGAAGACTAGTACTGACAATATGGTGTTTGGAGCACGAGTTCACTTTGTTCGGCCAGAAATAATTCTGACGATGCGTGGTCTGATGATTATTCTCCACCAGAGCTTGATAACCTGATAATCAGTAGCACCACTCTCAAGATTTATGACTCCTCTAAATTTTGGAGAAATGACCGTGAAAGTAAAACACACGAAAAAAACACACACACACACAGGGTATCCTATCCGCCTGAAACGACTGGACGTCCAAAGCCATGTTCATATTTGTCTTCATCCGATACCTTGACCCTCCTCTTCTCCCTTCCGAAAGCTTTCTGTACCTAATGTGGTTTTGCACAGCCCCAATGACCGAAGGCACTGCAAGGTTTGTGCATGTCACCAGGTTTTACACGAACATTGTGATTAGTCCATGGAGGTAACGCAAAGTGACTGTCAGGGAATGACACCATTATGTGACACACGCTGAATGACGACACGATGCCGTCACAAATTTTATCGATCTGAGATGTCTTCACGTAATAATGTTTTGCAGCATTCGTAGTTGATGGCGTGGGTCGCTGGTGGTTAATTCCTCTGTTTGATGAGGCGCGTAAGAATTTGCCACTAGAAAAACAGAACTAACCGAAGTAAGTTAGTCGATAACGGCCGGTGCACCACCATGTATACGAATCGGTTCACGTTACGACAGATCACTCGAAAACAAACGTGATAATCAGCTATATGACCGTCGTACACAAGAGGCTTGATCTATATGTCAACCTTCAATTTATATCTACTAAACAGATGTCAGACACTCTGCGTCAGTTAGTGGGAAAGTTTTGAGCTACGGAGCCTAATGAAAAAAAATGTTGTTTACTCTAAGCTGAGCTTATCAGCAAAAAGGAGCATATCTCTTGTTTACACTATATTGAACTCATGAGAAAAAAGGAGTACATATCAGTCAGATGCCCGGTTGAAGCGCATTCAATTAGGGTAGGAACATTTGCACTCCGTGTAACTTATAGTTATGAGTTTGTAGGTACGCTTTTCGACAAGTAAACGAATGTTTCGCGCCTGAAGGTGTTGCAGATCTTGTTGATTTTGACTTGCGGCGTGGCCACTCGGCTACTGGCTGCGGCTGAGTAGTTAACAGATGAAGGCATCACTACTCATTTTTACATACTTTGCGGGTGAATATGTCCCTGTGTTTTTTCTTTTTCTTTTGAAGGCGCGGTAGCTTAGCTTTATTAAGGCAAGTTAGACCCTCTACGTAAACAGCTTCCGGAGTGACATCACGCGAGGCATTCACATTCCACTCGCAAATCTGGCAAGGCGCAAAATGAGTGCTCACTTCGGGATTTCGGCAGCCACTCCGGATCTACCAGTGGAGTTCTCCATTATAAATTCTAGAGTTCTCAGTGATAGTAATCCAAACCAAGCTCTCCATGAAGGCGTCCTTGTTGAAGACGTCGAGCATCGTCGTGCTGCATGGGTAGTTTGCAACTTGAGTCGATGTGGGCCACTGCCGACGCCTTTTCCGCCATGTTGAATCTGTGGCCGTCTAGGTATATCACGTGGTTTTATCTAGCGCAGTGAATCCGTATCCGCTTCCGCGTGGCAGAAAAATCGGTTTCGAACTGATTTTTGCGCGCCGGCCAGCGTGGTTTCCTGGCTGCTTGGGTGGCGAAAAGAGCCAGTTTCTGGAGAGTTTCACCGATTTTGCTCTCTTCGAAGCCCCAAAGGTAGCGCATAGACGAATACCTCCAGACGTACTTCATGAAAATGCAGTGGCGCTGTCATCGAGTGTATGGTTTCACGTGGTAGGCAAAAGCCGCTGTGCCGCAGTTGTTGCTGTGTTTTCGCTGGTGAGCGCTGTTTGTCATTGTGCAAAGAAAAAACCGATGTACTGATGAGCTGTCAAATTTCTTTGCGAGGGCATTAAGGCACAATAAAGATAGGCTAAGTTTTCTTTTCTGCTTACGAAAACCATTACAGATGATCTGCAGCTAAGAAACGCGAGAACTTGCATTCGACGCCACTTTATCGGTAATGTTTTGGAGTGGCTTACCCAGAAAAAAACTGTTAGCTCTCTATGGCGTTAAAATAAGCCCTAGAATTACGCATTCTTTTTTATTTTGCCGTTTTATTATATTTATTAAACCTTCCAAAAAAGTAACAAGTATATCGTCACTCTGGGGGCTTTTGCCACTCGGTGTCTTAGCGTGATACCGTTGCCGGCTGTTGATTCAGCGAGTGTCGCCCAAGAGCGAGAAAAAATGCTCTCACGTGTAGGATTTCCGAAAAAAATTTTCTGTGATCAGGCGGCATGCTCTACCTCGGTGTTAACGAGAGAGGTAAACAGCCTACACTTCGGATCAAACTACTGAGTTCGACTCTGTACCTTCCCATGTGCAAGGAATTGGTGTAACAGTTTAACGTAACTATCAAAAAGATGCTCCGTAAGCTTTGCCAGGAAAAACCAAAGCCATGAGATTGATACATAGCTCCTCTGCTGTTTTCATACACAGAGGTTCCACAACCAAGTCTTGGTTTTTTGTCTTTCGAGCTAATATACGGCCAGCAAGTACGGGGTCCATTGACATTACCTAAAGAACTCTGGACTAAAGACGAGATCGATGAGGATACCTAACTGTGTATGGTTACGTCCTCGAACTCAAAGAACGCCTGTCTCGAACCTCACAGGTGGCGCTCAGAGTACTTGAAAAGGTTCAGCGTCTTCATAAAAAGGTATTACGACAGAAAGAATCGTCACTGCCATCTCATGGTGGGTGATGGAGCCTTGGATCTTCTTCCAACAAACCACAACAAACTTCCTATGTACTGGAAGGAACCTTTTGAAGTCACAGCACAGAGGAACGACTTTGACTGCTAGATTGACATCGTACGCGCAAAAAAAAACTCCTTCATATAAACATGCTAAAAAATAACAGGAGCGCCTACCGAACTTACCTGCAGAGGTGCCATCGTTCGTTGTGGTAGAAGACGTGACCGATAATGCCCTTCCAAGTATCACGGTGGAGACTTCCGGGATTGCGAGCATTCGGAAATCTGTTGCTCTCAGTTCAAACCAACTTGTTGAAGTGCAATATCTCTTTGAAAACTACCAGAATATTTTCTCAGATGTCCCAGGAAATACGAATTCGTTACAGTGTCGTCTTAAACTAACGACAACTGAAGATTTGATTACGTCGCAATACCCTTTAACAAAATCCCTTTACCTCAAAAATTCGTCGAGAAAGAAGTGGCCGATATGCTAAGGGTGGGCAAAATCGAACAGATGAAGTCGCCTTACGATTCTTTCCTTGTTTTGGTCAAAAAGCCAGACAAGTCATATTGAGCAAACGTTGAGTTCCGTCGCATTAACAATTTTCTCATTCATGACGCAGAATCGATTCCAAGATCTGACGTTATGTTCGCAGAAATGTGAAACAAATAACATTTCTCAAGAGAGAAAAAGAATATCAGAAAGGTGGGGAGGTAACTTAGACTAAGTTCAGTTAGCTGCCCTATACGGGGGAGAGGGAAATTAGAGATAAAAAGAGAGAGAAAGTGTGGAAGAGGAGATACACATTGCACATAGCACACACACCGCTCACACAGTGCAGGTTTCACAGGTGGTTTACAGTGATGTTGCCCTTAAACATTGTAGAAGGGCTCGTGTGGCTTTAGTTATTATACAGCATAATCAGTCAGAAATGAAACTACGTCATAAATAATCATAATTTTTGTGTTGTAGCTCAACATTGACTACGCTATCCTTCGTCATTCTTTGGATAAGCTGGCATTCGCTACACACTAACCAGGAATTTTGTGCAATTTTTTATTGTCTTGTGACAATGAAGAAGCAGACGAAGGTGTTTAGTCAGCAGAAGGAGAAAAGGTTGGCTTGAAAAGTGGGTTTCTAGCCTGCTACCCTTCACGGGGGTAAGGAAAAGAAAGAGAAAAAGGAGGCCATGATGAGGGGTGATAATGAGATAGCACGACGAGTCACCACGCTCAATATCTCGTTCGGAGTATAGGAAATGTACACAGGTCTCTACTCTAGTAGATGTTTTAAAGATAGCAATCCAAACCTGCCTTTCTTAGAAATGTGAGCAGGCTGTTTTAAGCTGCGTAGGGCATGATCCACACGTTCCCAGGCACCCAAAGGCTTCTTTTTTGGAAAAGGTTGGCACCCTAGGTAATATGTGAGGCGCTTAAGAGATTGTCTTTCAACTGCGCCTTCCTTGCGCAGTCGAAAGACAATATCTTAAGCGCACAGGAGGTGATTGGCATGTGGCAAGAATTGGCATGTGACATTTGGCATGTGACAAGAATTGAATTTAGGATTTTCCTCCTGCCCAGTCTTGCATAAGCGTCGTCACGTGTATGCAACACCCAGCCCCAGCATACGTAGCAGCGTGTCCTGGCTTCCCCTTACTCGTAACGGAAGGCGAAAAAAACAACAACAAGAGTCAAGCCTATAAGTGTGCTCGTGGCGATAATCCACATCATTTCTCAGTCGTTGCATAGATGTCTTCATACTTTTAGACAGCAAGGCGTTGATGTCATATCAGGAAAAGTGAATTATGACTTCGTCGTTAGTGTGTTACATTTTCGCTTTTACATCAGCTTGTTCATTGCCAGTTATGCCACAATGACTGGGAATCCATTGCAATGCAATGGTATGTCTGGATTGATATGTCTTATTCAACTTATTCATTATGCCATACACCGGAGAACTGTGTGCAGTGTCCTGCTTCATGTAGTTTCTAATTAGCTGAAGTGCCGGCTTGGAGTCGCAAAATAATGCCCATTTTGCTGGACTCTGCAGTAAAATGTAGCACGCAGCCTGTCCGACGCCGGTCAGCTCAGCAACAGTATCGGATGTTTGGTTTGCTATTTTGAAGTATTAAGTGATTCCCATGTGAGGCACAGTGAAAGCTTCTGCTGAGGTGCTCTGCGTGACTGAGCCATCTGCAAAATGTGCACTGTATGTATGTACATATAGTCAATATACAACAAAGTGAAATGTTTAAGTCCACCAGGGAGTATTTTGAACTTTTTTGTTAACGCTGGGATCTAAAGTAGCACGATCAGCTTAGGGATCGTCCCGAGTGGTATGTCGGAAATCACATGTGGTGCATATTTTGAAGGCAGCAGATTTCGGTGCGACATAACAGCTTTTGAGGGAGCATCATTGGGTTGTGTGTTCAAGAGACCCTGAAACAGTTTTGGCGGTTTTACTAGCACATTCGGCTGGTAGACCAAGTCCCAACGGTAATTGAGAGACCGATTTGAGCTCTCTGCATAAACTGTGTAATTTATTGCAAAGATTTAAAGCGGCGAATCGCTAGAGATCGCTGCAGATCGCTGCGACTCAGCCAAACGCGTTTTCAACCACCCACACAAGAAGCGACACGATCTGCCCTATTTACGTCATCGTTTTCAGGCGATCAGAATGGCTGTGGAACATTCAGCACAGGCATTTTTTTATAATAAACAGGAAACAAACGTTGTTCGTAATTTGTACAACATATTACGATTTATTTTCTTAATTTTTTTTACAAAGAAAGAGAAGACGATCGCAGTTTACAACTAAGCTTCGGAACTTCCGGCACAGGGCGAACGTTGTCTGCTTGGATCCCACACCTTGTGCCAACACGCTCCATGTGAGCGGCGCAACGAGTGGGCATCACGCGGTTGTTGTGGCACCACAGAACACCTATACACTGGCGACACCATGAATCACCTTTGACACGATGTGGACTGCAAATTCGTTGGTTGGTGACAAGTGAAGGGGCGACACTGTGCGCCAGGGAAAGAACAACAGGCGCACCGAGTGGCTGCTGTGCATTGGATTGCCCTTATAAGATCGGCGGCGGGATTTACGCGTATGAGGTCGCCACTTAAAGCTAAAAGACTACGAACGCAATTCCTTGCTTGTGCGGCGATGTGAAGAGGCATCCCCTCAAATCTGACGCACTGCCGTTTTTGTTCCTTCCTGGTAAAAAGGTAAGTTCACGGTCGATCCGGATCGTGCGACACGCACTGAAAGCGCGGTTCGCACGGGTGCGTTCAGAAAATACTTTGTAACCACGTTAATTTTAACTATAATGACTGTGTCTCTTCAATGTAATGTGGCCCACTTCACAATAATTATATACACGCTGAAAGACTTTTGCCGGTTCGCGATTTCCAAAACTGATTATAAAATGCAAGGCTGCCTTTTTGTACAAGGGTATACTTCATAGTAATTGCTAACAGAGTAAAGAAAACATTAGAATTCAATCAACCAAAGGAAGAAGCAGGATTTCGAACAGGCTACTAAACAATTGACCACATTCATACTATCAATCAGGTAATAGAGAAATGCTCAGAGTATAACCAACCACTATACATAGCCTTCATAGATTACGAGAAGGCGTTTGATTCAGTAGAAATATCAGCCATCATGCAGACACTGCGGAATGAGGGCGTAGATGAAGTATATATAAACATTCTGGAAGAAATCTACAGGGGATCAACTGCTACCATAGTGCTTCATAAAGAAAGCAACCGAATACCAATCAAGAAGGGTGTAAGGCAGGGGGACACAATCTCCCCAATGCTATTTACCGCGTGCTTACAGGAGGTTTTTAGAAGCCTAGAATAGGAACAGTTAGGGATAAGAGTTAATAGAGAATACCTTAGTAAATTGCGCTTCGCCGATGACATTGCATTGCTGAGTAACTCAGGGGACGAATTGCAACTCATGATTACGGAGTTAGACAAGGAGAGCAGAAAGGCGGGCCTTAAAATTAATCTGCAGAAAATGAAAGTAATGTACAACAACCTCGGAAAGGAGCAGCGCTTCGAGATAGGTAATAGTGCACTTGAAGTTGTAAAAGACTATGTCTACTTAGGGCAGGTAATAACCGCAGAGCCTAACCACGAGATTGAAGTAACTAGAAGAATAAGAATGGGGTGGAGCACATTCGGCAAGCACTCTCAAATTATGACAGGTAGATTGCCACTATCCGTCAAGAGGAAGGTATATAACATCTGTATCTTGCCGGTACTTAGCTACGGAGCAGAAACCTGGAGACTTACAAAGAGGGTTTAGCTTAAATTGAGGATGACGCAGCGAGCAATGGAAAGAAAAATGGTAGGTGTAACCTTAAGAGATAAGAAGAGAGCAGACGGGATTAGGGGACAAACGGGGGTTAAGGATATCATAGTTGAAATAAAGAAGACGAAATGGACATGGGCCGGGCATGTAGCGCGTAGACAGGATAACCGCTGGTCATTAAGGGTAACTAACTGGATTCCCAGAGAAGGGAAGCGGGTTAGGGGGAGACAGAAGGTTAGGTGGGCAGATGAGATGAAGAAGTTTGCAGGTATAAATTGTCAGCAGCTAGCACATGACCGGCTTAACTTGCGGAACATGGGAGAGACATTTGTCCTGCAGTGAACTTAATCAGGCTGATGATGATGATGATGATGATGATGATGATGATACTTCGTAGGGCCAGCTGTAAAATGCAGGTTCAAATGTGCGGCATTCATGTTATACATGATCAGCTCAAAGAAAGCCCCGCAATAGTGTAACACGTGTTTGACGGCGTTGATAGGCCACGGTCCGATTACTCGTGTTTTATTCATGCCGAATAGCAATAGCAGGGCGCGCTAACAAACCGTCTTGCAGTGCCGGCGTCTAAAGTGCGTTGATGCTTAGGCTTCAACTGTGGCTCATATGTTTTATTTGTTCATTTATTTGCTGGTGTGAGTGCACTTTTATGTATTTGTAAAAGCAGCCTTGCAATAGAAAGCGTACTGATTGACGGGTGGTTTAATTCTTCGACTGTGCTTGGGAAAATTCATCCAAGAAGCTTATGGCTGCTTGCGGGGCCGATTATAAGCATGCAGCTTTACGTTGTGGCTTATCATGCGGGAAAACAAAGAAGCCGAGAAATTTTTGCACCACAGTGTCTATTAACAAAAGAATTGTATAACTGCACTACTCCATCTGTTTACGTCATAATGCATGATACCAAATCACAGCAGTGCAATGAAATGTTGGCTTCACATCTAACAAGAACTTGGCAGCTCATCAAAAAAGGAACTGCTAATTAGTTGAACTGCATGCAGAGTAATGTGCTTATTCAATCCGAGATGTGAAAAAATGCCAAAGTAGTTTTTATACCAATACAATAAACTGTCCAGCCTCTTTGAGTATTACACAAGATTTTTCGACAACATGTTTTAGTACACACACATAAAATAATTCATGCTACCTATATGCAATTGTTGCACTTAAAATGTGTTAATGGAAATGCAAAGACAACCCTTAATACCATTGTCATCCATTCCGACTGTGGTAAAAGAAATTGCTGCTCTTTTCAGCATCAAACACTGCCCCAGAAAAATGTCGGAGAGTGTGGCACAATCTTCGTACCTTCTGCTGCTAGCCAGTTAGTCTTGCTCTGTTTGTGTACATTGGCACTCCACAAACGTTCAAGTGGAATTTATAGTTGTTTAATAGCATTGGCGCATATTATGGAAGATAACTCAGTAACACCTTTTTATGCTGCCACACACTGTGCAACTAGCTGATGCTGGATAAGGCAACTTGATTTCCAGAGCTCTCAGCTCCCAGATGAGAAAAGATTTGGTGTTCTTTAAAACATAACTTGGCACCAGGGAAGTTATCATAAAAACCAGCAGAATTATAATATTCCTAAGCGTATTGTTGTTGTACAAAACATACACAAGCTATATTATATGAAGTGATTTTAATACTACATGACCACAAGGACAGTGCGATGTATAAAATATAGTTTATCAAAAGTGCAGGTGTAACATAATATGTTTATTTTCACCATCTCATATCTTGACAACCACACAAAAGAATGTGCGCAAGGTAACCCCGAGTACAGTGGCAACTCGGAAGACAGTGGAATGCCGGTCCGTTGGTAAGGTGACCTAAATATTTAAAAATGCACGCATGAGGCGTAAATTGTACAGTAGCTGTTCAGTTACAGGATTCACACCTCAGCTCCTCCTAAACAAAGAAAACTAGCAGGAGGCAATGCATGATGGTGAAAGATTGGGCATGACACCAATGGAAGAAGTTTTGTTTATTTGAGTGTTTCATAACCATCTCAGCTACACAGATGAACATGACCCTGAAGGTGCTCGTTTCTGCCAATTTACAAACAGCAGCTGCCTTCACCACAGAATCTGCAGCGCAGACACAGTGTGGTGCTTCATCACATGAGCTGCAGTAGCAGCTTCAATCGTTGTTGCTTCAGTGCCACAGCTCCCAGAGGTTTCAGGCCTCTCGGTGGCTCAACACCTGTTCTAATGAATGAATCTTTCCCGCTAAAAAAAGCCAGCTGCTGAAACATCTGTCCAAATGGACGGATAATTCCCTGCTGAGAAAGAAAAGCCAGCTGCTGAAGTTGACGTCACATACTTGCCCTCATTCAGCGAGTTTCAGCAGGTATTACATGCATTCAGTGATCTTTAAAAATGGTATGAGCATGTAGTCACAAACTAGTTCACATACTGAAACCACCACTTGAGACAGGTATTCTGTGGGGTTGTGTGTGCCCTTTCATGTTTGCAACCAAGGAAGTTAAGCCCCTTGTTATATTCAGTTTCGGTTTTTACTTTGTGTTCTTTCACCCCCAGGGGGCGCGTCGGTCTTTTATGTATATATTCGATGTGTTGCGTACAATAAAGGTCTTTTTTGTACGGTGGTGCTGCCGGTGCTTCTTACGTCTTTCGCAAACACCACATTGGCGACGAGGATGGGATAAACACGTCAAGCTACCTTCAGCATCGAGTGTCGTCCGTGTCCGCCCCGCCATGAGTTTCTCCGGCCTTGCTCCGCCGCAGCCATTCCTCCCGACGCCCGGCCGGCCGTCACTTCCATGGGACGAGTGGGAGCAGACCTTAACAGTCTACCTTCTAGCGTCCGGAGCAGCTGAGTTCCCACCAGCGCGACGCAAGCCCATTCTTCTGCATTGTTTGGGGGCGGAAGGGCAGCGTGTTTACCGGACTTTACCTGCAGGGTCAAATGCCGCAGCACCAGGAAGCGCCGCAGCACCGGAAGTACAAGAGAAGCCTCCCGCGGGCGCTACTGACGAGTACGAGGCTGCACTCAGCGCCTTACGGCAGCAGTTTTCCACGTCGTGTAACGTCGTCGTCGAGCATCATCGTTTCCACCGCCGCAGCCAACACGCAGGCGAGTCCGTTCATGACTTTGTTGCTGCTTTACGGGAGCTCGTTTCGCATTGTTCATTTGTTTCACAAGATGATGCTCTGCGGGACCGATTTGTAGCCGGCGTTGTTTCCAATCGCGTACGTGAACGGTTGCTGCTCGAGGGTTCCTCCCTTTCGTTCGAGAGCGCAGTACGGATCGCTCTTCAGTTTGAGCAAGCAGCTGAAGAGCTGAAGGAATTTTCTGCTTCGGTCGAGCCTGTTTCTGTATGGCGTCGTTCCCAGTATTTGCATTCTTCGCGAAAATTCAATTTCCAGCCAAAAGCGCATTTTCAGCAAAACTCTCCAAGCGCTAGCGGTTCGCGTGCGCCGCAGGGGCCCCGCCACCCTCGGCGAGACGGCGATAGCCGGTCCATTTCACCACACTGTTTCCGATGCGGCTCGCGGAATCACCGCGCATCAGCGTCACAGTTCCCTGCGCAGGGAAAGAAGTGTTTGTTTTGCGGTATCAAAGGCAACTTTCAGAAAGTATGCAACCGCAAGCGTCAAATGCAAGGCAGGATTCGTGAAGTTGGCATCGATGACGATGCTTTGTCAGGGGGAAGTTCTGAGAAAGTTTTGACTGTGCAGCATCCCGCTCGCAGCGCAATTTACATACAAGTACGCGTAGCGGATGTCAAGTTGTCATTCCTTGTTGACTCAGGGTCGTCTGTTTCAATTCTATCAGAGCAAGAATTTCACCAACATTTTCAAAGCGGTTTGCTCCTCCCAGCTCCGCATGTCACTTTGTTTGACTATTCGAAGCGCCCAATTTCCGTGCTAGGCTGTTTCCAGGCAGACGGTCAGTTTAAAGGGCGCTCTGCACCACTTCTTTTCTACATCGTTCGCCAAGGAACTTGTGTGATAGGCCTTGACGGCATTAAGGCCCTAAATCTTCGAATACAGGGCTCCACCCTTGAGTGCCTGCACACGTCCGTTGCCCCGCCACCGCGTGTTAATGACCCGACACCTTGTCACATTCCGATGCAGTCAATAGAGCAACCCAGGCAAGCAAACCTTCCGCCAGCCTTGGAACACGACTTCGGTTCAGTTTTCAGTCCCGAGTTGGGTCTTGCTAAGCGGTTCACGCATCGTGTCAAGATTCGGCAAGGCGTTCAGCCGGTATCTTTGAAGCTGCGCCGTCTTCCATATTCACTTCGGGAACCAGTGTCAAATGAACTTCACAGGTTGCTGAGTCTTGACATCATCGAACGCATCGATGCTTCTGAATTGGTTTCGCCAACTGTTGTCGTTGACAAGAAAGATGGCACCATCAGAATTTGTGTTGACCTTCGGGAGCCTAACAAGGCTATTGTACCAGACAGCTTCCCGTTGCCTCATACAGAGGAACTCCTTCATGCCTTGGTAGGCGCGACACACTTCTCAAAACTTGACTTGGCTTCTGCCTACCATCAGGTTCTTTTGCACCCTGACAGCAGAGACCTGACAGCCTTCATCACGCATGAAGGACTTTTTCGGTTCAAGAGAGTTTGCTTTGGGTTAGCTTCTGCCCCAGCGGCATTTCAGAAGATGATGGCCACAATTCTGGATGGCTGCCCTGGTGTGTTGTTCTACATTGATGACGTGATAGTCTTTGGGAAAAGTGCAGAAGAACATCTTTTGAACCTAACAAAGGTCTTGCAGAAAATCAAGTTCGCAGGCCTGGAATTGAACGACAAATGGGTCTTCGACGTTCCAGAACTTTCTTTCCTAAGGCATAAGGTCACTGCACAAGGTATCTCGCCGCTTCCAAAGAAAGTAGACTCGGTAGTTAACACTCCAGTGCCAACAGATGTTGCTGCCCTCCGTTCATTCCTGGGTCTTGTAGAATACTATTCCAAGTTTGTTCCCCGCTTGGCCCAGGTGGTCGAGCCTATGCGCGTTCTGCTTCGCAAGAATGAGCCATTCATCTGGTCAGCCGAAGCAGACAGCAGTTTCCGGAGGGTCAAGGAAATGCTTTCTTAAAGTACAGTTCTCCACATGTTCGATCCATCACTTCCAGTCATCCTGTCGACCGACGCTTCTGACTGTGGGCTGGGAGCCGTTCTGCAGCAGCAAAATGGCCATGAGCTCCGCACAGTGGCTTTCGTGTCTCGTACCTTGTCACCAGCGGAAAGAAAGTACTCGGTCGGCGAACGCGAAGTGTTGGCATGCATTTGGGCGTGCGAACGATGGCACACTTACCTTTGGGGTCGCCATTTCAAGATTCGAACGGACCATCAGGCGTTGGTATCGTTGCTGTCTTCGCAAGGACGTGGCAGAAGGCCACTTCGAATCGCACGCTGGAATGCGCGACTCCTATGCTACAATTTCACTGTCGAGTATTGCAAGGGATCCACAAACACGGTGGCAGATTCTCTTTCTCGGCTGCCAGCTCCTGCCGCGCAGGCACAGCTGGCCAAGGATGAAAAAATTGTGTCGTTGGTCTAGTCGGCTTGCGTGACGAAGGAAGAATTCAAGCAAGCCGTCCTCAACGATGGTTGTCTGCAAACGGTCAAGTCTTTCGTGCTTGGTTCTTGGCCACCACAAAAGTCCATACCAGAGGAAGCAAAACCTTTCTACTCTGTGCGCTAAGAACTTTCTGTTGTTGATGACCTTCTACTGCGCGCAGAACGCCTCGTTGTTCCGTCCTCACTCACGGCTCAGTTCATCGCCGTTGCCCACGAGGCACATCCGGGCATCACGCGCACACAGGCGCGACTTCGTGAGCTATTCTGGTGGCCACGAATAGATAAGCAAGCTGAATCTGCCGTGAAAAACTGTCACATCTGCCTGGAGGCAGATTAGTCTGCCAAAACATTGGCAGCGCCATTGCAGCCTATTGACTGGCCTGAAAGGCAATGGCAGAAACTGGGCCTAGACATTGTTGGCCCATTGGAACATGCACCTCACAATAGCCAATTTGCTATAACACTGGTCGATTACCATTCCGAATGGCCAGAGATATATTTCTGCAGCGAAGTGGCCATAAGCACCGTGAAAGACTTCTTAACCAGTGTTTTTGCCCGTGAAGGATACCCGGAAGAGATTGTTTGCGACAATGGGCCGCAGTTCACTTCACGTGAATTTGTAACCTTTTTTCAAAACCGAGCCATCAAGCTGTCTCATTTGTCTGTATATTACCCCCAGGCGAATGGGCAAGTCGAGAGGTTCAATCGAACTCTGAAGAACTTCATCCAGGTTTCACTCCTCGAAAGGAGACCTATCCGACAAGCAGTTACGGACTACCTCTCTATTTACCGCTGTACTCCACAGGCTACCACTGGAGTTGCCCCAGCAGTTCTGCTGCATGGGCGAATGCCCTCAACCATATTGGATGTTGTAGGGTTTTCGGCACCAGCGTTTGCAAAAGACCCAGCAAAGGAACTGGCGCGACTGCGCCAAAGGGTCCGGCTTCAACAGCAAAGCAGTAAGGAGTACACAGACCGCAAAAGAGCTGCTAAGGAGCCAAAGATAGCTGTGGATGATTTCGTTCGTATCAAGAAGTCGTCCGTTCGCTTCAAGGGGGAACGCTCTTTTTCCTCGCCAACTGAGGTGTTGGGGAAGAGGAGACCTGCCTCTTTCCGACTTGCAGACGGCCGCACATGAAACGCCTCCAAGCTTTCCCGGGTTCCTGAGAGGGGCACGAGTCCACCATACCAACGTTCGGAGCTACCTAAGTCAGAGCTTCCGGTTCAAGGGCCGCAGCCTGCCCTGCCGCCGCCACCTTCTCCCGGGTCGCAGCCGCCGCCTCCTGGCGTACTGCAGTCTGCCGTACCGCAGTCGCCTGCTCCTGATCCGCAGCTGCCTGTACCGGAGCCTGCCATGCTGCAGCCGCCTTCTCCTGGGCCGCAATCGCGGTCTCCTGGCGTACTACAGAGCTCTACAAGCTCATTACCATCTCCGGCCGTGCAGCATCCCCATCGGCCGTCCCGAGAGCGCCGGCCACCGGTCTGGCTCAAGGACTATCAGACCCACTAGTTGCCTGTGTGTATAGCACAGTGTGTATGTAGTGTAAATATGTATGTGTATACAGCGTGTAAAATGTACAGTGCATGCATAGGTGGTTCTTGTTAACACTTACTAACAACTAATCACTACATATAAGGGAGGGAGTATGTTATATTCAGTTTCGGTTTTTACTTTGTGTTCTTTCACCCCCAGGGGGCGCGTCTGTCTTTTATGTATATATTCGATGTGTTGCGTACAATAAAGGTCTTTTTCGTACGGTGGTGCTGCCGGTGCTTCTTACGTCTTTCGCAAACACCACACCCCTCAGTTCTCTGAAACATTTCACCTCAGAGTAGTAGTGAGAATTTATTAGAAGGCAGAGAGGTCAGCCCGAGCTAGTTCGCTGTAGAGAAGTTCCCGACAGTTCACGTATTTTTGCCGGAACACAAATGGTTCATCATGCAGCGCATGTTCATTTTCCCCACCTGTGTGTTTTTATACTATACGGATGTAAAGAGGTAGTTCCATTCCTGTGAAAAGCTTGTCGAGACACTTTCATGCATTACGGGGCAACCTGCAGATTTCATAATGATGTACGCAAGAGCTTGTACAATTGAATGCAGGCCCGTTGCCAGAAATTTTAATGGGTGGCCCGCCTGCTGAGGGCCTTTAAAACCAGTATTTTCATTTTTCATGTTCGGAAGAACACACCCCTCCATTCAAATTTCAAGAAGGGTGGGGCAGGCCCCTAGGGCACCCTTAATTCGGGCCATGGGACTCGTTGAGCACCTGTATAAGAGACATGCACTGGGAAGCGATTGAAGAATCATGCGAATTTTCTTATCACCCTTATTTCAAACTAGGCACACTGGTTTCTCTTATGCCACTTTGTCTCTTATTTGAGTGTATCTTATATAAGAGTTCGACTATATGAACAGCATTTATAAAGCCTCTTTAATGGCGTTAGCTAAACACGAATATTTCTATGACAACAGCAACAAAAAATCTTGGTACTCATTTGCAATTCATGATGTTCTATAATACAGCAATGTTTTTGATGTTGCCACAACCTCTAACGAGATAACGATGGGCATAGGAGACTAAGTTCCCGTGCAGTGAGCACGCTTAGGCCCAACGGTAAGGCTAGTACAGCAATTATGCTGAAACCTATGCCTGACTAGAACACAGCCCTGCCGAAAGCAGTAAGACTTATTTCACACAAAAGCACATGGTGGTTCATGAACACTTTATTTTATTACAAGCATGTGTTTTCAGATGTTCACCAAATAAGAAGGGGCAAACTGACACATGTGTACAACTACATTCTGCGCAGCATCTACAACGGACGGCCACCTACCAAAGCAGTTTCACAGTGGACACAAACAGTAAAATGGTTTTATGTAACACTATTCACACATAATTTGTGTGCTAATATATACTTCGTTTGTATAAGGCATCGCCAGTTACTATATATAAGACCTCCAAACAAATGTACACTAAGCTCATGGAGTGACTGCTTTGTGATAGCATAATTGTGTCGCGTTTTCGGCTATTAATGAAGTGGAGTGCACCAATTACGTTTTCTTAGTTGGTTGCGAAGAGATGCACATAAAGGGTCCCTGCAATGGTTAACTGTGCTATAGCATTTCTGCTGCAGCAAGATGTAATAATAAGCACCGTAAATTCAGGTAGTCACCTTGCATCATGACTGCTAAATGCTACAGGCGTTTTAGCAGTGCTTTTTCTCCTGATCTCACCGAGAATGCAGCTGTCACTTGTGCCTGATCGGGCTGTAGCTATTTGTCAACATTATACTTGAATCTTTCACTACAACGACGCTACCTATACCGGCCACCTAAATGTTTTCCAATGCACTTATAATCAATAAACACTCAGAAGTATTTGGAGAAATTAAGGTAATTTAGACCATAAGCAATAACAATTGTTGTAGTATCTTTGGCGATGAAGTAATGGCTTCAGATGAATGAATGCTGACACCTATTTGATATCCTAGTGCTCACTGTACTGATTGATCTCGGCAGCTCCTCTCGAAAGTTGCCTGGCATTAGCACTGATCACCAGATTTGTTGCAAGGTGAAATGCAAGAAGGGGAGACCATGTGGTTCAAGGACACTGAAAAGTTTTACTTTTTTCGTGTCACTCTAAAAAAACTTATCACACTTATAAGTTTCCGACAAAGACATCTCAAGAAAGGGTGTTCAAATCGAGCAGTTAGGTAGACCGCATTGTGGCATTGTTGCCACATGTTGAACTGTCGTAACGAAAGACGCAGCCGTTGTGTACTTCAATTTATTTTCATGGAGGAAGGAAAAGTTTGTCTATGCAAATTTTTTGCAGGAAATGATAAGTCGTCTATAAGGTGCAATTTATAAAATTTCAATAATTGCAATTGTTAATTTGTATTTCAGTTGGGGCATTATAGTCTATGCTACCAATAAAAACATCTATACAGGGCACACCCAAATAATACACAAAAGACCAAAGATTTCACACCCTCAACAATGACCTGTCAGTTCAATACAAAAATTACATATACTAGGCCAAATAGAAGGATCCAAATAGAAGGATCATATCTTCAACCTTTTCAAATATAGTGATGTCCGAAAGGTTAGTTCTACACCGATGTTTAGGTGTACTCACTGGACTGCTGGTAGCACTATAAAACATACTGTTGCATGTTACAACATGATGTGGCACATATTTATTTTGGCACTGATCAAAACGTCCTGTGGAGCTAGTTGGTTCATTCTATGCAGGAAAAATTGCGCTGAATTAGAAAAGGACACCACAAAGAAGGAACACCTAAAGGGGCCCTGCAACACTATTGGAGCATGCATTTTTCATCGGTTCTTCTGGTGCTGTGGAACACACCAATATCGTTCCTCAAATGGCAATGCCGAAACCTACGCAGTTATAAATTTACCTCACGGGACAAACTACTTTGATTTCCGACTGAGGTGACACACATTGGCTATTTTCGCTATGGGAAGCGACATCATGTCATGTGACGTGACGACAAAGACCACGTTCGCTTTTTATAGGCTTGACGCGGCAAATAGCGTGCAATATTCATATGCTGGTGGCTAGGTCATACGATTCAATGTTAAAACAGAAAAAAGAACTTTTTTTACAATTTCTCAGAAAGCAATTGTTCTTTTTCTAAATGATGTATTTTCCGAACAAAAAAACACAACATTTAGCCTGCGAACCAGGCTATGGTACAGCAGCAACTAATGATGGAAACACATGCCGCACTTTCAGCAATCCAAAAATCTGACAGGCGGTGGACGCTGGAATTGTCGTAGAACGCCTTTTGGAAGCAAGCCGAGAAGTGACCCCGCCCAGAGCGTATGTGTGAATCTTACACAGTTGGACTGCGGAAGAGTCTGCTACCCGATCCACGTGGTTCGTAGTAACCATGCTAACAATGCCGTTGTTGATTAATTTTCACGTTCTGGGCTGGGACAAGGAAACGAGAAAGAAGAAGAGCGCGAGCGAGGGACGCGGGGACGCTCAAGTGACAGCAGAGCGCTTCCGAACGCAGATAAATAAACAAGTAATTTTGCCTTATACCTTAAAGACGGAGTTGAGTCTGATCGCAGTGTCTGGAACGCCGTCGTCTAAACATTGGTGCCGAAGAACCGGGATTGAAAACCAGGACCCTACGGACGGCTACCAGTCAACAGCAGCGGCATGGAGCGACTGAAGTAGAAGCGGACGTCGCGGCGAGCACAGAACACGAGGATTATAAACGAGGCAAGTGAGCTCCTCGCTAACTACTCTGCCTCCTATGACCAGCTCAACTCCATATATGAGAGGCTGAAGGCTAATAACGAAGAGCTTAAAAACTTGAACAACGAGATTGAGCAGCATATACCTGACGAGGAGTTCGAGGTCGAGTATAACGCTGTCTTACAATACGAGGACGTTGCTACGCGCATTCTCGCTGAGGTTCTCAGCAAGAAAGATCGCATGCTAAGGACATCGACCGGAACTCAAGAAACAGTTGCCCAGACAGTCGTAGCACCATCAGACAGAACTGAAGTTAAATTGCCTAAACTGACAATAGCTCCTTTGTTTGGAGACCTATGCAAGTGGACTGAATTTTGGGAACAATTTTATTAAATTGTTCATAGTAACAATCGCATCACTGCCACAGAGAAGTTTCATTACCTGCGACTGTATCTTAAAGGAGACGCTGCATCAGTAATTGCGGGCCTTCCGACGACGGAAAGTTGCTACAGTGACGCCATCAAAATGCTACAGAAGCGATTTGGGCACAAGACGCGCCTGGAGCAAGAATATTTTGCCAAGCTACGGATGTTAAGCCTTGTCCGTTCATCGACTGACACCAAAGCGCTACGCAGCTTGTACGACCAAGTTCTCGTGAATATCCGAGGCTTACAGACTTTGGGTGTGCACAAGTCGTCATTTTCGTCAATGCTCCGCGACATCCTATTGCGTGCTCTTCCACGGGATATAGTCGTGCAGTATCATCGATCATGTGCCGTCCAGTTGGCATATGACTCGAGAGCTGAAGCTACACCCATGGGACTGGACCGTGTGCTCAACTTCCTGTGTATCGAGCCGGAAAGCCTGGAGAAGAGTGATTTTAAGGATGCCAAAGGACGAGAACATGGAACACTCCCCGTGGCCAGTCAGCCGACGTACTCTCGGCGTGGGAAACCGACGTCATCTGTGCTTCGCAGCAACTCGGTACGAGAAAAAAAGGACTACTGCGTATTCTGCTCGTCCAGCCATCACGAATCGGAAGCATGCACAGCTGACTTGTCACTGACACAGAAGAAGGAACTGTTCTCCAACTACAAAAGGTGTTTCCGCTGCACCACCAAAGGACATCGGGCACGGGACTGCAAAAAGAAGATTTCCTGCTCCAGATGCCAAGCTCGACACGCTACAAGCATGTGCGATCCCGATAGGTGTTCGCGAAAGTCAGGCTATGCTAAGAAGAACTACGAAAAAACTACGACAGTCTGTTCATCACTTGGAAGAAGAACCGTCAAGGAAGACTGTACCACTTCCGTTTTTCTTCAGACTTTCAGAGCATGGACCATGAATGATGACACCTGCCACTACATACGAGGCGTTTTTGATGGTGGCAGTCAGAGGACTTTCGTAACTGAAGATCTGTCCAAGCACTTCAAGCTGAAAAGCGTGGGAGCAACTCGAATAGCCTTCAATACTTTCGCAAATACATCGAACCAAGAGGCCAAGAGGCGTCGCTTTGTGGAACTACGACTGCGAAGCCAGTTTTCCGACGCGGAAATAGTCTTAACTGCAATAGAGATCCCAAGCATCTGCCCAAGACATCGCAGAGACTGCAATGGACGTAACCTTCGTTGCGTCTTTCAAGAAGCTGGGAAACGATGTTACCGATGAGCTCCAACATCCATCTATCACAACTAAGAGTGGCATCAGCGTACTTATCGGGTTCGATCAGATGTGGAAAGTGTTGATCGGCGAAGTTTCACGGTGCGAAGGCAGCGAATCATTGATGGCACTGAATGCCAAGCTTGGATGGACCTTCCAGGGAAGCACATCGCACTTGGTGTCCCGACCAACTACTTCACAAATGATGGTGTGCGTGCTAAAAGCCCAAGCTACCAATTCCGACGAGATAATGCACTCCTTTTGGGAACTTGAAAACATAGGAATTACGGACGGGATAAACAAGCCACCTGAAATGAGCGACACCATGAGGCATTTTGGCAAACGATTAGCTTCAAAAACGGAAGATATGAAGTGACCCTTCCTTGGAAGGATAATTTCGAGCTTGCAAGCAACATGCAAGTAGCCGTTACTCGACTGGACAAGCTTGTCAACCGTCTCAACTCCAGAAAAGGACTGCTCGAAACGTATGACCGTACCATAAAGGAGTACTTGAGGGCAGGACACGCCGAAGTAGTCAGTGACGTACCTGCAGAGATGACGAAATTATATTACATGCCGCACAAGGAAGTCATGCGTGAACAAGCACTGACGACGAAAATGAGAGTGGTGTTTGACGCTTCGTCACATGCCAAAGGATGCAAGTCCCTTAATGACTGCCTTCAATAGGGTGACAACTTATACCAAGACCTCGTGCAAATTCTGCTACGCTTCAGAACGCACCCGGTGGCAGTTATCGCGGACATAGAAAAGGCATTCCTTCAAATTGCGTTTCGGGAGGACGACAGAGATGCTTTCCACTTTCTCTGGTTTGCAGAAGGAGATTTATCCAAAAGCAAGCTGCAAGAGTGGAGGATGACACGAGTGCCTTTTGGAGCTACATGTAGCCCATTTTTGCTCACAGCTACTACTCTATACCACGTGAAAAGAACACCGGCTGTCATGGCACAAACAGCGCAAACTCTTGCCGAGTAGTTTTACGTGGATTACTTAGTCACTGGTGCCGACATAGAAGAGGAAGCCGCTAAACTATGCCGAAAAGCGCGCACAATAATGAAATCTGCCGGCATGACATTGCGAAAATGGACAACAAATTTAGCAAATTTGATGCGCACGCTTGAAAATTCAGTGGAATCTACTAGTAATGAGATGGTCCTTCTTCACGAGACGTCGGTCAAGGTCCTGCGTTTGGTTTGGAATCCTGCAAAGGATGAATTCAACTTTACGGTTGAAAGCCTACTCCGGTTTTTGACAGCACAGACGGGTACAAAACAATTTGTCTTGCAGTCAGCATCAAGAATATTTGACCCGTTGGGATTTGTAGGACCATATACTATTGCCATACGAATATTGTTTCAGAGACTGTGGATACGAGGAATTGGCTGGGATGAAGTCCTATCCAATGACCTGCAAAAAGAATGAAATGATTGGGTCATCCAGCTGCCGCAACTGCAAGACGTCGTCGTTCCTCGCTATCTGTGCGGCGGAGCAAGGAAGACCAATGTGCTTCAAGTACATGTTTTCTGCGATGCCAGTCCAGCGGCATACGGAACAGCGATATACGTCGTATCAAGACCTGAGAAGCCGATACTGTTGATTGCGAAGTCCCGTGTAGCACCCATTAAGGAGACGACGCTGCCGCGATTGAAGCTGCTGGCTGCCTTGATCAGCTCAAGAATGTTGGCATACGTGAAAAGGGCTTTGAGGAATGTTCAAGTTGATTACACGATGTGGACAGATTCCGCCATTGTGTTGTCATGGATAAAAGGTGACGTCAAAAAGTGGAAACAGTTCATAGCCAACAGAGTCAATGAAATTAGGTGCACTACAGATCCATCAAAGTGGAGATACTGTCCTGGAACGGACAACCCGGCTGACCTACTCACACGTGGCGCGACGCTTGAAAGACTGATGTGCAGCTCGAAATGGTGGCATGGTCCCGAGTGGCTAACTAAACCGATGTCTGAATGGCCCCTACAGTTCTGTGAACTAGACGTAGCGGAAGCCACCCAAGGTGAAGTTACAACAGTCCACGTCGCACTAATGACACGCTTCCCAGTTCCGATAATTGATATTCAACGGTACAGCAGGCTTCAACAGCTACTCAGAGTCACTGCGTGGATTTTCAGATTTACTAACCGATGCAGAAAAAGAAGTAATCATACAGGACATCTCGGGGCAACAGAAATCCTGAACGCTGAACAGTATTGGATAAGATGTACACAAGAGCAAAGCTTTCTTGAAGAACTCACCACTTTGACCAACAGCCAACCAGTCGAGTCTACATCTTGAATCGCTGAACTACGCCCTTACACAGACAAAGACGGAATTCTTCAGGTTGGAGGCCGTTTATCCCTCATGCATTCCACACAAGATGTCAAGCACCCAATCATAATGCCGTCTAGTCACCACTTTTCGACACTTTTGGCAAACAGAGCCCATCTTCAAGTCTTACATGGAGGAGTTAGAGATACACTTACGCAGCTTCGGGAACGCTACTGGATTTGTCGAGCTCGCTCTTTGGTAAAAAGAGTGCTGCATGGCTGCAATATATGCAAGCGTTTCAGTGCGGGCCCAGGAACTGCTGAGACTGCTCCGTTAACAAGTCATCGAGTGACACCAACGAACCCGTTCGAAGTTGTAGGAGTTGACTTCACGGGCCCTCTGTATGCACACACGGAGAAAGGGGACACGAAGTGCTACGTTGCATTTTTTACGTGCGCCGTATCTAGAGCCGTGCATCTCGAGCTTGTCTCGGAAATGACATCCGAGGCTTTCCTGCTGTGCCTACGACGATTTGCAGCTCGGAGAGGATTACCTAGGGTGATCTATTCTGACAACGCACGAAGCTTTTACAAGACATCGGCAGACATAAAGCGGCTAAACCGAATGTTCTCTGAAGAGGACGTCGCTGGTAAACTCAGCACCAACAGCATTTTCTGGAAGTTTATAGCATCAAATGCTCCTTGGTGGGGTGGATGGTGGGAGCGCCTTGTACGATCAGTGAAGCTTCCGCTGCCAAAAATTATCGGCAAAGCTCGTCAGAACTACGAAGAAATATCGACAGTGCTGGCGGAGGTCAGGTCGAAGCAGTTGTAAACTCTAGGCCTCTGACTTTCATCGAGGCAGATGCAGGAGAACCTTGCACTTTGACGCCAGCCGAACTTCTCCTTGGACGAATATTGACTTCTATACCGTATGCGACCGCTGACGAAGTCAACAGTAATTCCAAACGATCAGACGCCATACGCAGACACAACTACAGGAAGCTGCTGGTTGGAAGTTTTTGGAAGCGTTGGCAAAAAGAATACCTGTTGCAATTACGATCTGCACACTTTGCCGACACGAAATCAAATACAGCATTGAAGCAAGGGGCCACGTTCTCGTGCATGCGGACAACACTCCACGCCAGCTATGGAAGCTTGCTAGGGTCACGGAAGTGTACCGAAGTGCAGACAGTCTCAGTCGTTCTTGCAAGATCAAGTTGCAAGGCGGTCACCTTGTGATCAGGCCGATACAGAGACTGTACGCACTGGAACTATGTGTTTAACTTTGCGCGGCCGGGAATGTTGAATAATTTTCACGTTCTGGGCTGGGACAAGGAAACGAGAAAGAAGAAGAGCGCGAGCGAGGGACGCGGGGACGCTCAAGTGACAGCAGAGCGCTTCCGAACGCAGTTAAATAAAGAAGTAATTTTGCCTTATACCTTAAAGACGGAGTTGAGTCTGATCGCAGTGTCTGGAACGCCATCGTCTAAACACCGTCAAGAAGAGCAGTAGCAAAGTATTGTGTGAAGGCCCCCATGAAGTGATGATTCCGGTATGTCTTTATGAGACGGACGCTGTGATTGGAAGCGGTCTTTCACGTGAACAGATGAGTAAAAGGCGAAAGAGAACGCTTCTCGTCGTCGTCTGCTCGAGTTTTGAACTTTGAGGACTCATAACTTTACTTTCCGTGCACCAATATTGATAATTCTTGTTGCATTCATCTCAGTAACCAACGCTACACGCGTTACAGTGCTAAATGACGTGCTCCCAAATGTGTCACAGGGCCCCTTTAAGCAAATCGAGCACAAATCTGTTTACTGTTCCTTTTTTGTGATGTCTTTTTCTATCTAGCGCATCATTTTCTGCATAAAAATGCTTGTTGGCTTCTGTAATTTATTTAAGGATATGCTTGTGCACAACTATTTAAGGACTTCTCAAACAATCATGTAAAATAAAATGCGACACTGGCTTGAAGTTACTGACACAGCAAAGGTTTTGACTTATGTACAGAGAAGCAAAAAGAAAAAAATGTATCCTGGGTAGTAGTGACGCAAATCGACTGACAGAGGCATCAAGGTCTTAAGGAAATACCACTAAAGTGAAATGGAAGTACTACACTGCATCATATCTGACTGTGCCTCCTGTACTTCACTCTCAGGCTATTCAGATGTCTATGCTTTCAGTTGTCTAAGGATTGGGATGAATGTGTTTTTTATGGCTCCTTCTAAATTTAACCTTTTCCTTCCATTTTTTTAGAGTTCAGTATTAGACGCTAGGCTGTACAATTGTTTGCAATACAATGCATGCTCATGTATTCTACACAGGGTGCGTGTAATAAGACCAACCTTTGCACCTACATCTATTATTCTTTGAATAGAGCTGCAAGCCCGCAGTAATGAGTACTTGGCCATTAGCATGTTATTTTGTCCAGCAGTTTAATATTGAAATCAGCATCTGCCTCTACTTGCTCACTGTGGGTGTATTTTCTGACAAAATATGAAACAGCTGAAGGTGCACACGAAAGCCATTTTATAATGAAGGAGCAACATTTAGGCTGTTTCGACTTCCGTCTGCTTTACCACCCACTCTGCCGCGTGATTTCCAGTGTTCCAATACAGTGCGTTTAGCTTTCTTAATAGCAGAAAGGCGAAATGATGACCTCGGAAGCTCTCTTTTCTCCTGAGCAGACTTTAGTTGGTAAGCCCCGCCATACAATGCCACCAGATGTATTAGCACACTCTGGTAGCAGCTTTTGGGACAAAAGAAGGTGCCATTGAGCCTTGTCAAATTTTTTCTAATTTGTGCAATATACTACCAGCCCTTTTACTTTTTCTGCAGCCTCTCGAATGGAGTGCTTCAGCTTGGCTAAGTTACGTGACCTTCTTTTGGGGAAGGTCCCACAAGGACTGTAGTCTGTTTGCATTTCTGAGCTTTGCATTTGGCTGCTAGAATCGGCTTCAGTAGACACCTGACTAGAATGTGTGGTTAAAAGTAGCCCCAATTTGTAACTTTTTGAGAAAGAATTAAATCTGAAGTCCTCATTGTGATTAAATATTGCACAAAAATGCTTGCCCGGCAGCTTGCTCTGTGCGAAGTCTTGACACGCACAATATGAATGGTTAAAGTCATCAGTGTGCCGTACACCAGGGACGCTGTACTTCACTTTGAATGCACTGTGTTTATCTGTTCTGGATACATATTCCTTGCAATAACTGAGTGCTGTTTCAAGCCTGCTATTTAGGTGCTTGACCGCAGCTGGCGGCCTGTTGTGAAGATATTGTGGGATACGTTCATGATACCGCCTGTATGATGCACACCACAAAATAATATCCTGGCAAGCTTCTGCTGTTGGTGAGGGAAAAACTGTAAGTAAAACAGTAATGAGTCCATTCAAACTCCTCCTGCCGTGTCCACCATGTAAGTAAAACTTCATCAGGAGCTTGTTCTGTGATTCTGTGCCATTATTTTTGGTAAGCACAACTGCCAATTGCTACCGGTGGAATTTCACCTACATATCTGATACAAACATCCAATGCGTGATCATGTATTCCGGAAATCAATGGTTTTGTTGACTGTCTGAGACTTGTACGAAGCTTCGAATTCTTCAGCACATGTGGCATGGGCCAAATGCCGTGTAGGAGACTGCACCTGATTCCTACTTTTTACTCCATTTTCTTTGTAACGAACCCAGCGCTCTCATGCTTGCTCACGGTGAAAGTTGCAGAATTGAATTTCGTCGTGAAAAAAAATTCACCTAATAGCACCTATCTCTGCTTGAAAGTAGTCCACTATGAAATATTCGGGGGTCAGGTTCTTGCTCCATGACTTGATTACTTGACGAGCTTCACTTTTTCAGTCAGTGGTTTCAAATTTCACCAAAAATGCACCAACTATCATGAAAGACATTAGCGTCATCACTACAAGAAAAAAAGTGGTAGGGCATAACTGGTAGTTTCATTTGTAGCATCTAAACAGACTACACTGCAGCCATACTTATCTAAAAGCTCACTCATGAAGCACGACTGGTTGCAGAAAATAAAGGTGATTCCACATTGCACAGACACTCATTTCTCAACATCTTCATTGGCGCTGCAAGGTGAACTATAGCCTTCTTTGTATGGACTACACTGCAGCCATTTATCTAAAAGCTCACTCATGAAGCACGACTGGTTGCAGAAAATAAAGGTGCTTCCACATTGCACAGACACTCATTTCTCAGCATCTTCATTGGCGCGGCAAGGTGAACTATAGCCTTCTTTGTATGGATGCACAAAGAAGTGATCACGCGGGCTCTGTTTCTGAAGCTCCTCAGTGAACTGAACGACATTTTCTTGGTCGAGATCACTGCACCTCTCTTCTTTATGTGCGAGCTGAATGTGGTTCTCCAGGTCTCTATTTGTAGGGTAAAATTCACGACAACTTGTGGGAGGAGGCTTTCTCCCAGTAAAAAGCACATGATGAACATTATATCTTGTATTTTTCAACCTCTTGCACTGATGTAATGCCTTCATGCACTAGATTCTTCATTCTTTGGCTAACATTTAGATCAACAGTCTGGCCAAAGCTAATAATGCCTGAAAAATCATGTTCCGAGTGAAAGGGCATTCTGGTCATGGTGAAAAATAATATTTTCTCCAACTGCACAGGTAGTTTCGAAGAAAGGGCTTTGGAGAGTCTCGTCAGCTGAGCTGCCTTCAATTGATTCAGCTTCCGCTTAGAAGTTGTCTCAGTGGTAATGAACTGTGAAATAGATGTATGGCATCACGTAAGCCAAAACACATTACAAATGAATATATATTCATAGTGTACCACAATGAGACGTTGCACCCACTCGCTGCTTACGTACATATATAACTGCATTCATGCCATGTTGAGTTTAACTGTGCATTGAATTATCAATCTGCCCTTGTAATTTGCCTGTCTTTTAGCTAGCTGTGCTGATAGACTGACAGTGTTGAAACTAGCTTTTCACACCCAACCTGGATGAATTTTTCTTCAACAGTGCACGTGTTTTCTGAGCAAATAATGTATTTACTAAGTATGTTTACAAGATTACTTGTTGGTATCATTCAGTAGATTCGGGCCTCAGGAGCATTTGTATTTCTTTTACATTGATAATTAGGTGTTTCCAAATTGAATTCCTAGTGAGTAGGAATGTGACATTTATTTTTGGGGATCAAGTACTGATGAAATAGTGGTTGCTAATAATACAGAAAAGCATATTTACTTGCTTTGAAATCAGGAAAATCTTCAAACATTTTAAGGTGCATGGTTGCCACACATCCTTTCTTCTTTGTTTCCTGCAGTCTGCATTCGGTCCTTCGGAATGTGTTGTCAGACAATTCTGGGCCTTCAATTCCCTTCTAAATGATACAAGAAGGATATTAAAGCACCTGTTTACTAATGCTTGCATGGATTTACAAAAAGAGCTGCATAAGAGGAACTTTCGCAAGTATCGGAGACAAAACAGTGTAATTAAATGAGAAGCAATATGTCTTTCAATACAAACTAGTTTTGGAGGACAGCAACAGCTATACTGAAAAGAGTGCACTACGTAAAAAATGACTTCAGACAGTTATATGCGCCCCCTGCAGTGCTGAGAAAAGGAGTACAAGAGGAAAAACACCAGCCTTGTTTAGAAAACACAGCAGTCACAGCGTGAGCTGTAGTAGTGGCCTTCATACAGCATATTGTAAGTTCATTTGGGGTGCCAACTGCAATTAAGTAGAGTTTCTAGGGGTCCATTACATCAATAATCATTGTAGTGGGGAATCATTGTAGTGACGATGCGGCTAAGCTGACCTATGTAAGCTTTTACTTGTCCGGCGTCGCTAGCCTCTGGTTGCGCAATCACGAAGCCAACATTGCCAGCTGGGATTCATTCAAGACCTCCTTTTCGCAAGTCTTCAACCGCGCTGCTGTGCGAAAACTCTGCACAGAACAATGACTTCGTGAGCGCGCTCAGCAGCCAGGAGACACCTTTACCAGCTACATTGAAGACGTTGTTGACTTGCGCAAGCGGGTAAACCCAGCGATGCTCGAAGCCGACAAAATCGAACAAATCCTCAAGGGCATATGTGATGACGCATTTCAAATGTTGTTAGCCAAGGACCCACAAACCAATGCCGAACTCGTCAGCTTGTGCCAGAGTTTTGACGAATTGCGCAAGCAACGCGCCCAAACACGGCGCTCTCTGGAACAACGTGATTCGATCGCGGCCTTGACTCTCGGAAACCAGAACGACATGTTGGCTCGCATAAAGCAGTTCGTGTGTGAGGAGGTCGCTCGGCAGCTCTCCATTTCATCGAACGTGCCCGAGCCAGCACAAACGCATCCTTTGGCCCCGGACATAAGGCACGTCATACAAGATGAGGTAGCGGAAGCTTTGCCTTTCGCTCGTTCATTACCTCTGGAGGCCGCACCCTTGACGTATGCGCAAGTCGTTGCAGCCAGAGCACCTCGACAGCCCACTTACGCTACCTCACCGATCCCTGTTCCGTTCAGACGGCCGATTGCAGCGTTTCCTCATCCATAGCGCACCGCAGACAACCGCCCGATTTGCTATTCTTGCGGTTACGCAGGACATGTGGCTCGTTTGTGCCGCCGCCGCCCTCTCGCTCAGAGCGACAACATGCAAAGATCGTCGCACGACTCTCGGCGCTTTAACAACACGGCACGTCAACAAAGATCCTCTTCACCCGACCGCCCTCCCTCAGTCAGTCACCGATTTCCATCTCCCCGACGTCGCTCCCTGTCACCTATGCGCCGTCGACCCTGCCCTTGAGACGCGTAAAACTAAATGCCGCAGTCCCGGAGGCACAAACTGCGTCGTCGTCGAAAGAATCAGGTCCTCGCATTTCTCCGACAAACCTCATGGACGTTTTTGTGGATGGTTACCGTAGCTTTGCCCTTGTGGACACTTGTGCTGCCGTTTCAGTAATTGATTTAAAACTTTGCCGCCTGCTTCGGAAGGTTACCACGACGCCAAAGGGGTTGTTTCTCCGTACTGCCAGTGCTCACTATATTCTACCATCAGCTACCTTTACCGCCCGCGTTCTCATCCAAGATGTTTTGTATACCGTTGAATTTCTTTTGCTACAGGCGTGTTCTCAAGATGTAATCCTCGGCTGGGATTTTCTGTCTCGTAATCATGTGGTTATCGACTGTGCTCGTGCTGAAGTGGCCTTCTCTGCGTTGTGTGTCTCGTCTCCGGAATTTCCATTGAACAAGCTGTTTGTCGCTGACAACATCGACATACCACCGACTAGTGCATCCTTTGTTCCCGTATCTTGTGCCGATGTGTCTAAGCCTGTAGTGTTGTTTACGCCTTCCCAAACATTCTAAAGTCGCAAGAGCCTCGCGTTGCCGTTTGCAGTTCTACATATTACGGCGGGCGCTACCAATTTATTTGTCACAAATTCCTTGCCGTCTCCCACAACCTTGCATCGCGGAGAATGTATTGGAACATTCCAAGACTTAGACGTTTCCTCAATCTTCGACCTTGATGGTGAAAGTGATTTGCAGCTTAATGCATTGACGCCATCTGCCCATTTAATTGTCCACGAAAACAAAAATTTGTTTGGCTCCTCAATTGATGGCGAACTTGAAGAACCACCCCGCGAAAAACTTCTAGAACTTCTTCAACAGTTTCGTGGCTCGTTTGATTGCCAGCAGACGTCCTTAGGCCAAACGCACACCGTTGTCCATCACATTAACACCGGCTCCCAAGCGCCTCTGCGACAGCGTCCCTACCGTGCATCTCCTGTTGAGCGTCGTGTATTCACCGAGAAAGTGGCCGAAATGCTTCAACGTGGCGTCATTCGGCCGTCCAGCAGTCCCTGGTCTTCACCTGTGGTACTTGTGAGGAAAAAAGACGGCTCGATTCACGTTTGCATTGATTACCGCTGTTTAAACAAAGTCACGATTAAAGACGTATACCCTTTGCCGCGCATAGATGATGCCCTGGACTGCTTGCAAGGCGCTGAATTCTTCTCATCACTAGACCTACGGTCCGGTTATTGGCGGGTCCCCATGGCACCATCAGATTGTCCAAAAACTGTTTTTGTGACGCCCGATGGGCTATACAAATTTAATGTAATGCCCTTCGGCCTTTGTAATGCACCAGAAACATTCGAAAGGATGATGCATAGCGTCTTGCGTGGGCTAAAATGGAAGACATGCCTATGCTACTTGGATGATGTCGTTGTTTTCTGCCCTGATTTCGACAGCCATCTCCAACATCTCAGCGAAGTCTTGAGCTGTTTCACGAGCGCAGGCCTTTAACTAAACATCAAAAAGTGCCACTTTGGAGCGTGGAAGCTCACAATACTTGGTCACGTTGTCTCAAAACAGGGCGTCCTCCCAGACCCATAGAAGCTTCGTGCTTTCACAGAGTTCCCGAAGCCTACGACTGTGAAAGCACATCGCAGCTTTGTCGGACTATGCTCGTACTTTTGCCGCTTTGTGAAGAACTTTGCTTCGATAATCACACCACTGACACAGCTGATCTCTGGCGATGGACACCTCTCTGATTGGTCGCCAGCATGCGATGATGCTTTTGTAACATTACGCCACCTCCTTACTTCCCAAGCTATTTTACGCCACTTCGACCTTACTGCTCCAACCGAGGTGCACACGGATGCCAGTGGCATAGGGCTTGGCGCTGTCCTTGCTGAACGCAAACCTGGCTTCTCGGACTATGTAGTTGCGTATGCCAGTCGCACCCTAACCAAGGCACAGCAAAAATACTCGGTTTTCAAAAAGGAATGTTTGGCCATCGTTTGGGCATTACAAAAATTTCGTCCTTACTTATATGGACGCCGATTCGATGTAGTTACAGATCACCATTCTCTCTGTTGGCTCGCTTCATTGAAGGATCCGTCGGGCCGGCTTGGACGTTGGGTGCTACGTTTACAGGAATTTGATATTCACGTCATTTACCGCTCGGTTCGCAAGCACACCGACGCAGATGCTCTTTCTCGTTCGCCCCTTCCTTTAGCCGTTGCACCTGTTTCCTTCGCCGAAGCTACCATCGGCAACATCGATACCGCTGACATGCCTTCGGAACGACGCAAGGACCCTTGGATAGCCTCGCTCATCGACGTTCTCTCCTCGTCTTCGGTGACACCACGCCAGCGTCTACCTCGTGCACTACGTCGGCAAATTCCCCATTATGCAATATGGGATTCCATGTTGTACCGTCGCAACTATCAGCCGGATGGTAGGAAATGGCTTCTTGTTATACCTCGTCATTCGCGCTCAACTTGTGCGCGTACTTCCACGCAGACCGTCAAAACGCGCACGCTGGCGTTTTGAAAACATACGACCGGCTTCGTCAGCGATTTTTCTGGCGTGGAATGTACTCGTACGTTCGCAAGTTCGTACGCTCCTGCACTGAGTGTCAGCGATGGAAAACAACTTGTCATGCCTCTGGCGAATCGCAACCATTGCCGTGTCCAGCTCAGCCGTTTGATAGAATTGGCATCGACGTCTACGGCCCACTACCTTGTACTCCTGCGGGAAATTGCTGGATTATTGTGGCCATTGACCACCTAACCCGTTACGCTGAAACCGCCGCTTTGCCAGCCGCTGCTGCTCGCGATGTCGCCTTGTTCAGTTCATCTTGCGTAGCTTTGTCCTTCGCCATGGCGTGCCATGTCAGCTGTTTAGCGACCGTGGGCGTGCGTTTCTATCGCAAGTCGTCCAGGAGCTTCTCAGTGAGTGCAAAATTATTCATCGCACCACTACAAGCTATCACCCACAGACAAACGGTTTGACCGAGCGCTTTAACCGCACGCTCGGTGATTTGCTCTCTATGTACACATCCTCCGACCATTATAATTAGGACTTGGTGCTCCCTTTCGTGACGTATGCGTATAATACGGCCACGCAAGCAACTACTGGGTTTTCACCTTTTTTCTACTGTGCGAACGTGAGCCCTCTTCTATGCTTGACACGATACTTACTTACCGCCCAGATGCTTCAGAATACCGCCCAGCCTCCGAACTTGTTCAGTGTGCCGAAGAGTGCCGTTAATTAGCGCGTTCATTTACGTCCGTCGCACAAGGTCTCCAAAAAGAACGACTCGACCAAGACAAGCTTGCTCACAGCTTCCCCGTATGCTTATTTGTATGGCTTTCGGTTCCATTCCAGTACTCCGGCCTTTCCCGAAAGTTTGCACCTAAGTACAATGGTCCGTACCGCATCATTCAATGCACGTCACCGGTCAACTACGTCGTCGAACCAGTCACACCTGCCGAGGACAGACGATGCCGTGGTCATGAGACAGACTACATCAGCCGCTTAAAACCTTACTATGATCCCCTTGTGCTTGCTTCGCGTTGAGTCACCACGATGGATCCTCTTCACCACCGGGGCAAATGTAGTGGGAAAGAGGGAGAGAGACAGTATCTAGTTGGAGCACCTGAAAGAAGACTACGACGAGGAGCTGAGCTCGTGACAGTGACTGACGGCTCTTGAACCAGGCAGTTGGTTTTATTCAATAAACCCCCTTATATCATAATTTTATGCAGTGAAAAGTTAACAAGACTTATCTATAAGAAAATGTGGCTGTTGAGTATGAGGATAAAAAAGTATGGCTGAGATATTCTATGGATAGGAACCTTTAAACCACCAATTATTTCTCAATTCACATTGTGTAATGGTGGGTGTGATTCTGCTCTTCTGCCATGCAAGGGTATTTTGTCAAATTATCCAGCTATGGTGCCTCTATGGTAAAGTACTCTACTGCCATGCAGAGTGCCTGGATTCCAGCTCAAGCCGTGACTTTTTTTCTTGTTTTGTGCGCTAGCTGTGATGTGCAATGGAAGCTGTGGCAGTCAACAGCGTCACAATCAGCTGTTGTTTTGAGCTCATAGCAGTTTTCACTGTTGAAAAAAACCATAGCAATAAAGAGATAAATGAGTCAGCATCTCAGTCTCTCCCTCTGTTTTATATGAAAATGGCCATGCATTATACATCCTGGAAGTAAGATATCTTTGATCACTGGATTGATCATTCAACTCTGAGAATTGCCGGAGTACACGTAATATGTACTAAGACAACCGATCATTCAACTCTGAGTACATGTATTATGCCAAGCTATCACAACTCCAACAAAAGTTGGAAAAGCATTTTTGCAATACTATGAGCACGTAGGCAGGGTAACCAATGGTGATTAAAGGTAACTGACTGGATTCCTAGAGAAGGGAAATGCACGAAGGGGAGACAGGTAGTTAGAAGCGCCGATGATACTAAACTGTCCGGAGGTATAAAAAGGCAGCACAAAGCACATGACTGGGTTTATTGGCGGATCTTGAGAGAGGTCTTTGCCATGCAGATTCAGTATGATGATGATTAGCAAAAGTAAAGTCAGTAATCTCTGTGCGTGGAGTGTGGCAGGTCATCTTCCAAAAGTACAATGCAATTCATTGCCAATTAGTTGCCAAATATGCCCCGTACTATATGTGTTCTAACACGTGTCATTTTGTTTTTAATAATCAATAAAGAGTGTTACCTACGCAAGCATAAAGGTAAATGCCTTTTTGTACAGGTATGAGATTTTTGCTTTCTTAGATGCTCTTTGCTACTGCATACCATGCGAGGGCACCTTGCAACAGGGGAGGGGAACATAAAAAACAAACTGTCCTATTAAAGGGGTAATACAAGATTAATGTGCGTAAGTGTCCATTGGTGGCCGTTTCCCAGCTCAGTCGCTTCCCCTTTCATTTGCAAGTACGCTTGAAATTTCGAGTATAACCATCATTCAATGCTCTTACTCACTTTTAACTAGTGAGTGAAGCAGATACTGTGTCACGAAGAGGATGCCGGGCGCCTTCAGTAAACACACTGTGGACTGAAGCCGTCCCCTTAGTTGTCTGCTTTGTATGGAACCGTTAGATAGCAAAGCCCAACACATACAGTAGTGTAGGTTCTCAGTGGTGCCCGATGACCATTTTGTTGACTAGTTACGTAAGTTTCAGTGTAGCAGGCCTGGGTGATAACATCACTCGCATGTTACTTATAATGAACAAATGATCTCTTATTTCATGCTGTCTTTGCCGATGCAAGACCTCTTTCGATGCTGCTCTTTTGAAGCCGTTCGAGGCACGCACAACT
This sequence comes from Rhipicephalus microplus, assembly GCF_043290135.1. Taxonomy (NCBI): domain Eukaryota; kingdom Metazoa; phylum Arthropoda; class Arachnida; order Ixodida; family Ixodidae; genus Rhipicephalus; species Rhipicephalus microplus. The sequence goes on along the minus strand of NC_134700.1, from coordinate 82,263,548 downwards.
GAAGAGACTTTTTCATCAGCATGTAGGCTCCCTCGAGATAAAGATAATGCTTGCAGACGTGTTCATCGTACTGTATCGCACAGATGCACGTAGCGCAGTGTTCGCTCTTGTTTAGTTTTAAACTTTTCAGTGCAGCTAACCAGGCGTGGTAACATCACTCACAATAAACAAGCTATTTTTTGTTTCGCCTCCGCCAATATCAGTGTAAGACCTCTGATCACTTCGCTCTTTTTGAGTTCTTAGAGGGCCGGCGCTGCCAAGGTGAACCTTCGTTTGCACCCAGTTGGGGCCACATGCATGTAACAGGCAGCAGCACAGCCGCATAATTCTGCTACGCACATTGTTAAACTTTGTGAAGTACCGCTCCTTCTAGCTAGTGAATGCACATGTGACCTTCAATGTAATAATTTTTTCACCACAAAACAACAATGTGGTGTGAGGCTGGCTGCAAAAATCCAACTACTAAACATTCCGAGCACATGTGCTGCGCAGGGACCAGTGCCCCTCCGAAGTTCCGCTTGGCGAAGTTACATTGTTTCAGAAGTTTCATGCTCTCATGTACTCAAAAGAGAGGTGTGTACGTGCATGCAATAGCTAAACCAGGGCATCACCAAAAACCCTAAAGAATTTCTAAAAAAAAGAAAAAAAGTACTTTTCTTCAAAACTCAAAATTTACGAATTAGGGGCACCAGAAGTCTTTACGAAACGCAACGTCTTGTGTTCACATGTTGCAATAACTGCGATAGTGAATTCGAAATAAACGCGCTATTCCCTCTAGTAAGCTGAAAACTTGTTGCTGTGGTATGTAACTAGCTTCTTCATTACGTGCTGCGAATAAGCATAGCTTCCTAGCAAGCTTCTTGCATTTGATTTTGTGCGGGAACTAAAATTAACTACATGTATTAACAGTGTCGTTAGGAACATTGAACCATTCCCAATTTCATTACTGTGTATTCCCCGACGCCAAACGAGGAACCAAACTTTTAACAACTTCAATATACCCCCCTCCCCCATAAAAAACGCCTATAGCAAACGTCTACGACAATATACCGGAGTGAAAATTTGGAATGGCATACCGCGTTATATAAAGAATACTTAGAACTTTTCCAGAACATTGAAAAAATACTACTTTGAAGCAATTTTCTCTGCTTGAGTTGACTGATACTTTAGGTTGTAATTTTTCATTATGTATATATATTGCCCTTTATGTGCTTAGTGTTTTCTTTGAAAGATCTTTCAATACCCTTGTTCTCTATATTAAGCCATATAATAGAACTACTATTGATACTTGCAAGTACAAGTATCATTCTTTAGTTCTGACGCCACTAATCACCAAATATTTGTGTTTACTACAAGTTATGTACTTTCCCTTTTTTCTATGTTCAAATCGAACTCATGCGACTGTTGTTAGCAGATAAACATTACTTCTTGTATACCAAGTTTGAATTGTTTACTTCTGTTTATTTTTAGGTAGAACTATTACAGTTTCACCTATGTATACTTTCAATGGGACCCGCACTAGCCTTTGGCTATGGGACCATAGAGTTTGTGCTTATTTTGTATAAGATATGAGTGCAATAAAGATCATTGATTCATTCTTTCACAAAAGTGCATATATTTTGAATTGGTCACCATGGACGATTTGTTGCCTTTTACATGGCCACTAATTAAGTAACCTCCACTCTTAACAAATTAAAGGTCCAATAGTGAACTTATGCTGACCAGATAATTAGTGTGCCCTTCACATACTCTGTAGTTTTTTGTAGTTTATTGAAAAGAATTTTTGAAAGTGCACACTGAAACACTATTCATAAGACAGGCAGACTGGTCTGTACATGTGTGCGCTTCATGGCCCCTATGAAATGAATGAACTGGTTCATAATGTGTGAAACCAACGGAAGCAATAATGAAGTATGTCAAGTAATCTATACTCCACTTGTTAGAATCAACCGAGTTAGGCTGGGCAATTCCGACAATACATGAGCATATGCATGTTTATGCACTCGGCAACTCCTTAAAGCGTAAATAGCTTACATGGTCAGCACAATATGCATCAAGAAATATGTGAGGTGCATATGCACTGATATATTACTGAAGATTTGTGCAGCTTTCCTGGCATGTGTGCTGTGCTGCTCTTTGCCAAAGAGACATCCCTTTTGTACATTCGACACCAGTCAAAATGGCATGTCCAAATGAAGCGGCACAGCACCACTTTAGCGGAAAAAAACAAGACGGCCTACAAAACTAATGTACAATCGGGTCATTTTTGCATGTTACCAGCTACCACGCAGTGATTTCGTTCTTTTAATTTCGACACTAAAAACATTTATAATATTCGACACTGCCCTGTAGGTGCATGAAATTAGTTAGATAATAAAATGGGTGTGTGAACTACGTAAACAAATTGTCGGATTTTGCATTCTTCTTTGTTTAGGTCGCTTCCTGTTCAGCAAATTAAGTTTTATGTCAGCCAGAAAGCTCTTAATATTCAAATTTTTCTGTTTTCATGCGCTTTCTGGCATCGTAGTGGTCAAGAATTGAGCACTTAGAGGTTAGCGACCATTTTATATGCCCAAGGTTTATCCAGTAAGCCATATATATATATATATATATATATATATATATACAACCGCTAAGTCTGTCCTGGCAGCGCCTAGGAAAGGTGGGACCACCTCAAGTGGCACAGACAGCCAGGCAACGGAGCTCTACTCCGACGGCTTCGAGTCATCGGATGACGACTACACAGTCGTCATGAGCCGCAAGGCAAAAAAGAGACTGCTATGAACATCGTCGACGGCGAGTTTATCCACCGTGCAGGCTACCGCGTAGCGTTGGCCACACACTATACTCTTCATGGCTGTGGACCCTTCAGCCAACCTACAGCGGCTTAACAGGCAAGTCCTCTCTGCATACCTCGAAGGACTCGCTCCAAAATAGATTAAAGACGTCAGGACGAACTCACGGAAGAATATTCTGGCAGTTGATGTTCTACACCGTAGTGCGCTGCAAAGCCTACAGAACATCTCGGAAATCGACAGAGTCACAGTTAAATCAGTGATCCCCACTGACTCTAAGGGAAGTGTTGGCGTCATTTATGACGTGGACATTTCATTCCCGCTGTCAATTTTCCAATCTTGATAAAGCCAACTACAGACGACATCCTCATCAAGCATATCGCAAAGCTTGGTCAGTCACGTTGCCTGAAGATTGTTTTTGAGGGACACAGTCTTCCCCCACACGTCAAAGTTGGCCACGTTCGCCACCAGGTCCGTCCATACATACCGACGCCCCTAGAATGCTACAGATGTTTCAAGATGGGACATGTAAAATGAGTATGTACTAGCAATGTCGTCTGCCCGCGGTGTGCCGAACCTCATTCAGAAGGCACCTGCCACGCAACTGCGTTCAAATGCTCCAACTGCAACGGCGCTCATAAAGCGTCGTCTAAAGATTGCCCGTGAGTACGAAATGAACGCGAGGGGCTGAGACGCAAGGTGCGTGACAATTCAATGCACAGAGAAGCCGCTGCTACTGTCAGCTGGCGTCGGCGTCACCACAGAAGATCATCACGAAACGTGACACCTGCCGATAGAGACACGTCATCTCAAGCAAGAACAAGTGGCCCCCCATCATCAAGCTCTGCGAAGACGGATACCCCGAAAACAAAATCAGGGTCAAGACTCCCACCTCGTGAAGAGTGGCCATCACTTCCACAAACACAGCCTGTTTCACAGCCTGCTTAGGTGCATCTAAATCCCACCGACCTCAATGCCATCACGAACCACTCATGAAAAGACAACTGAGGATTGCCAGGTCATTACCATGTTGCCGACCGTTATGAGCGCAATTCGCATGCTCCTAAGCAACATGAACACCCCGTCAGTCCAGAGCGCACCCGGGTGCTGGACACTTAGAGTCCTGTGCTTACAGCTATAAGGTAAATCTATGGCTCACGACATGTTATCCTTTCAAGAGTAGGTCAAGAACGCATCCGTCCTTCAGTGGAATGCCAGAGGATTTAGGGCACGTATGCCCGAGTTCCCGAAATATGTATTCACGAACCAGTTCTCTATAATTGTGATTTGTGAACCGAACCTGTCAGCTCACATCAGAATGTCTTAATATGAGTGCTTTATGTCTTCTACCCACGGAGAGCGCCGCAAGGTCGTTGTGTTCATACGGCGAGGCTTAACTAATGTTCAGCACTCTGTACCTCCTGACGAAGAAAACGAATACGTTTGCCCAACACTAAAAAACAAGAAGACCACATTCACAATCATCGGAGCCTACTTACCTCCATCATGTCGTCTAGACCGTGAGTGCTTGCGCGGGATTTTGAATTCAACTCTCCAGCCATGGATGATAATTCGCGACTTCAATGCCCACCACTACTTATGGGGAAGCTCCATGGTGAACACTAGAGGTAGATAGTAAGTGTATTTTGCTTCTGATTGTGAACTTATCCTCGTGATAGACGGCAGCCCTACTTATCAGCGCGGATCGGCCTATAGCAGTTGTCTGGACCTCACTTTCGTCTCACGATCGTTCACCAGCACAGTGTACAAGTTTTCGGATTTGGAAACAAGGAGTAGTGACCACATCCCAACATACCTGAAGATTGACGGCTTTCCAAATCTCAAGTTCTCCAGAGCCGTTCAGTGCACCGATTGGCGAAAATACAAGTTAATCATGGAAGACTATGTTGGTGGCTCACCCTTCAACCTAGAGGACGCAATGAAGAGTGCCCTACAGTCCACCACGCGCTCGCTTCTGGTGAGCTCATCTTGCGCTGATATGGACATTGATCTCGAGAAACTCCGAGTGATTCGCCGTCGTGCAGAACCACGTTATAGATGCACGAAGTCACTTGATGATCTAAGAGTGGCCAGACGCACACAAAAAAATACAGCGTCACATAGAGAAGTTGGACAAGCAGCGCTGGGTATCTTTTTGCGAGTATCTGGATCCCAGAAAGCCTCTGTCACTAATCTGGAGAACTGCCCGGGGTCTTCGTATAACCATTGCTCAGCGCTACCCATTAAAATCTCTGGCACTTCACTACGCTACGAAGAGATTGATGTCGCAGATTCTTTCTGTCGAAGGATTGCCTGCGAGGCGAATTCAACTGGGACGAAGACGCCCGATTTTTCTGTACCCTCACGTGATCTCTGAATGGAAACTTCGTTTTCAGTGGAGGAACTAAAGGCTGCGCTTGCTTTGTGTAGGCGTTCTTCAGCGCCAGGACCCGACGGCATCACTTAGCGCGTCTGTGTCACCTAGGAGATAAAGCTCGGAAGGCGCTCTCACTGCTGTACAACGACTCCTGGCAAACTGGCATGGTTCCACAGGAATGGAAGTGAAGTCGCCTGATTTTACTTCTCAAAACCGGCTTGTCACCTTTGGACATTTCCTCTTACCGCCCAATCGCTCTCGCGAGCTGTGTGGGAAAAGTTATTTAAAGGATGATTTTAACGCGTCTGGAATGGTACTTAGAGTTCACCGAAATATATCCGGAAGCCATGTCCGGGTTCAGATCTGGCCGCTCATCAAATGACAATGTGTTCACTTGGCGACTTATGTAGATCACCAGAAGGCCTGCAAACGGTTATCTGCTGCTCTGTTTCTTGACGTTAAAGGGGAATACGACAATGTCACCCACGAAGCCATTCTCAGCGTATTAGAAGGAGTGGGACTCGGAGGCAAGATGTATACGTGGGTTAAGAGCTACCCACATAAAAGATAATTTCACGTGCAGACAGAGAATAGCCCGACACCCGAGTATTACTGTAGCCGAGGAGTCCCGCAAGGCGGAGTGCTAAGCCCGACGCTGTTCAACTTAACACTCATTGGACTAGTTGGCAAGCAACCAAGCAGAGTACGACTTTTCATTTATGCTGATGACATCTGTGTGTGGACATCAGGTGTGACTCGACTTCAACTTCGCGCTCGACTTCGATGGCCGCATCACTGACATCGCACATCCTACGCAAACAAGGAGACGAAATTGCAAATAGAAAGTGTGCAGTCGTGGATTTCACCAGAAAACCAGTGTCCGCTTATGGCATATCAATTAACAGGCAGTTGATGTCATTCAGCCCGATTCACGGGTTCTTGGGAGTCGTAATCGACCGAAACCTGCTTTGGACCTTACACGTAAACTACGTGAAAAAGCGGCTGACCGCCATCTGTCCCTTGTTCAGGTTTCTTGCCGGGAAAAGTTGGAGAATGTCTGTCGAGTCTATGTTACAGCTGTACAAGGTATTATTTATTGGATTCCCGCGGTACAGCCTACCTGTTATATCTAACACGTGCAAAATGAACCTGTGCACAATTCAAAATATCCAAGCCCAGGCGCTTAGGATGTGCCCTGGTTTACCCCGCTGCGCATCGACAGCTGAAGCTATTGCCATTGCACTGGACCACTCGATCATGACGCACATCACCATTGATACGGTGCGTACGTAGCTCAGGCAGCATGCTATGGGAATCCTTCCCATTACTCGGCAGCCCTCGCTACTGAGAGGCCCTGCACGAAATTTAGTGCAATTGTCTGTGCACATCTAGGGTCGTTGACGTCAGGTTTTATGCCTGCTGAGAAACTGGTGTATCCTCCGTGGTGCCTGACACTTCTGCAAGTCCGCGTTACAGTTCTAGGAATACAGAAAAAAATCAAATTTGCCTTCATCAGCCCTAAAAAAATTGAGCTTGCACCTTATGCATGAAATGTGCAATAATCACGTGCACATATACACCGATGTTTCAACCATAGCGTCTGGTTCTGGCGGTGCTGTGGTGATTCCAGCTAAAGGAATCACTCTGCAAATCAAGCTGTCATACGTCACTACGTCTACGGCGGCAGAACTCGAGGCGTTGTGTGGCGCCTTAGAGTACATGATATCCCAGAGACCGAGTAAATGGGCTGTGTTTTCTGACTCGAAACCAGCCCTACAGAGCATGTAGTCAGTCCTTCGACGAGGTTGCCATGACCAGTCAACTTACGAGGTTGCCAAGCTTCTTCACCATGTCACAGAAACAGGCCACGAGGTCAGGTTTCAGTGGCTACCTGGCTATTGTGGGATCAGTGGCAATGATTCCGCAGACAACGTGGCTCGCACATCTCACAAAAAGAGCACACCGTTCCGATTCCTTTGTCAAGGACGGACGCTGCAAAGTAACTTCGTCACCCGGCACGTAGTCTGTGTCTGCTGGAGTGGAACACCCCAAACAAAAACATGCGAGACTCTACCAAATAAACCCTCGACTGGAACTTCGACCTACATCCGGACTTCCTCGACGTGAAGCTTCGCTTTTTTGGCGCCTTTGATTGGGGGTTGCCTTCACAAAAACATATACAACCCTCATCAAATTGACCGATAATTTGGAATGCGACGTCTGCAGCACCAAAGAAGACATTGAGCATCTGATATGCCATTGCCCTCGATTTGCCTCTGAAAGACAGAAGCTTTCGGACGCATCGCGACAATCGGACGATGGTCCACTCTCCATGCAGATGCTACTGGAAGACCATCCTCACCTTTTGTCGGCACAAAAAGCAGTCAAAGCTGTCTTGTGCTTCTTGAGGACTACAGGCCTACGTGACCACCTTTAACTTTTCTGTAGTGCGACCGCTGCATCCCCCCAGTGTCTTGAAGAATCCCCCCAGTGTCTTGAAAACATCCCTGGGGCGCGTCGCCAGGAGTAGACGTATGTGTCAGAGAAGACATCTCGGCTCTTCGAGTCCCTAAGCTGTCAGCCCCAGTGCCGAATTAGTAACGCCTCTATTTCTATGCTGTACATAAACCTTGTCTTAACTCACCGTCATCTCGTCCACTCGTCTATCAGCTCTGCGCAGAAGCAGTCGCGAGCTTAGAAACCTACGCTACCAAACGGCTGGTGAACTTGGTGGTGGAGTTTGGAGGAGTGGCGCCTTCGGGACCGTGTTGGCGTCTCGGCTTCGTAACAGCATGCACCCAGTGCTAAGCGTAAGTGGTTACGCTGGTTTTCATCAGAAGAAGAGATGTCGGAGCATCGAGACGACAGAAAACCACGGTCGACGAGCCGATACAGCATCGGACACGCCACGAGGGAAACGCAGCGCACCGCCTCCAAGTCTCCACCTCCATGCAAACCAACATCCAGGTCAAGGTCGCAGAAATGAGCAACAAACCACATGAGGCAGAAAGCAGCGAATCACAGACTCCCAGTCATGCCAGCGCTAGACCTCTGGGGCAGCAGCAGCAAACTCCACCTGCCACTACGCCGGTAAGCTGGGCTGATGCCGCATCTCACACGACCACACCAATCACATAACACAAGGAATATAAAAGAATAATCGCAGAAATTAAGCTACTTCAATCTAACTTTGTGGCACTACAGACAAAGGAAGCAGCACGCAAACAACTTTTGGCTATTAGAACAATTGACCAGAGCACACAAAATCAACAGACGCAAATGGAACCCAGCGCAACACAACCAGCTACTTTGCAGCCGCACAGTGTATAGGGACAGCTGCAAGACATAGAAACCCAACTGCCAGTTCTATTTGTAGAGCTGGGCAATCTTAACAATTATGTCGACGAATCCATCAAAGGAGTGAAAAAAAAACCAAGGAAACGGGGAAGCTCAAGCCCTGGAGGCCGCTGTCCTAAAGTGTCTGCAACGACTGACACGGATACAACTGAGAGCCTTTATGATGGCTAGACCAATCACACGCGACCAAGAAAATGTCGAGTTATGGCAGTGGAACTGCCGCTCCTTGCGCAGCAAAGAATCTTCGCTAACACAGTTTGTGCAATCCGCCGCAATTGCACCTGATTTTATATGCTTGCAAGAAGCAGGGACACTAAAACGCTCAGTATTGAGATACACACTTAACACAAACCCAAACAACAGGGGGACGGCTATTTTGGTTTTGAAGGATCTCGTTGTTAGCGTTGAAACTGTACCAGGGGTTGACATAGCACATCAAGTATCAACAGTATGGCCTATGAAAAGAGGTCACCCGAAAAACATTGTCACGAATGGCTATAGTTCACCTCGAGATCGGATGGCGGACTTCACACCAATTATCTGCCATGCTATAAACAGCGCGAAACGAGATGACAGAGTCCTATTTCTTGGGAATTTCAATGTCTGGCATACAAAGTGGGGCTACAAAAGGGATGTAATCAAAGAAATCAACTCGATGAAGGGAACGCAGGCTCCTGATTTAGTGCTCGTCATGCAACGAGACTCTCCCACAAGACTGGGAAACAGCGTAGCCAGAGACACCGCCCCTAAACTAAGTTTTGTAAGCAATGAACGAGGAGTAATTTGGACAAACCTACACGAAACACGGGGAAGCAATGATTACATCCTCAGCATCTCCGCACAAACGGCAAACATAAGACAACCGACTGGTACTGCATGTCTCACAGATTAGAGGAAATTTAGGGAGTGCCGAACTGGTACTCAGGCCCTCAACACAATAAAAGACTGAGTGACTTATATACAGGAGGCAGCAGATCAAGCAACTAAACGATTCAGAACAATACCGCAAAACCAGGCCATTGACAGCCATCTCCTCCACCTATGAGAGGCAAGACGCAGCCTCATAAAAAGATGAAAGAGGCAGCGGCACAACCGAAAGCTCAGAAAGCTCATAGCACAAATCACGGAGGCAGCCAATGCGTACTCACAAGAACTGTGTACTTCTAACTGGAGGAGCCTGTGCGACTCTTTTTGGGGAAATTCAAGCACGAAAAGAACTTGGGAAATGCTTCGTAATATGCTTACTCCTGGTACCACACAAAGATAAAGCACGCTAGCCCTGAAGCGTATACCTAATGACTACGTAGGCACAGACGCCGACCTTGTTCGCGAACTCCAAGACACGTACATGGGCGAAAAATCCACACGGACAACTATAACACCCTATATTCGTCTGTCAAACCCTGCCCTTGATGAATCAATATCACTCGCAGAAGTGGACATTGCAACGCAACCTTTCAAAAAGAACACTGTGCCTGGACCGGATCGCATCACGAATGCCATGGCTTGAGCATTAACTTTGCGAGCCACGGACATACCGACCGGGACGGATTACTTCACACCTACGCTACCGCGACATATCCTTGAGAGCCAAAGACTGGCCCAGCAGATGATGGCGCCACCCTACCGTAAACTCACCCGCTGGCAATCGAGGGATTGGAGACGAATACAGACAAACACATATCCCAACATACACACACATAGCAAAATCCGGCCATCCCAATTTGCTGACCGCTGCCCTTGGTGCGGTGACACACCGACACTCAAGCACATCTCTTGGACTTGCCAACAAAGACCACCAGAGGGTAACTCACCCCTCCTCACACGAAACGAAATTAAAAGGTCGTGGGAGGTGCGACTCACCCGGCAGGACCTGCGAAGCTAGAGGGCAACCTTGGACCAGGCCGAGTGAGCTGCTCGGGCTAGTGGGGCTCTGGAATAAGGGCTCCACCTACGGAAACCTTTGTATGTCGTTTCAATAAATGTTTATTTCTCCTCCTCCTTCTCGCCTCTACCGTGATGCGACCACCGCAGCCGTGATGGATCCCGCGACCTTCGTTTCTGCAGCCGAGCACCGTAATCACTACAGCGACGAGGCAGACACTAGTCACCGCTGCGAGACACAAGCAGGCGCTAAAATGGCTATTCGAGATTGAGCATAATACGTCAAACGCATGCGACAAGCCTCGCGAGACCACGCATACAGCACCAAATGGAAGGCGCATGCTGCTCAAATTAAATACTTTAAGGGAGCGTACGTAGAATTCAAGATGAACTTTTGCATTCCTGTGTCTTTCCTCAAAATTGAGAGTCGCCTTTCTACCCCTGTTCTAGGAAGCTTCTTTGGCCTATAGAGTTGCACAGCTTTTATTTACTGACGCTGCCCCGTCATGACTTGATCCTCTGTCCTTGAAACGACAAAATACCAATCAAGAAGGGTGTTAGACAGGGGGATACAATCTCCCCACTGCTACTAACCGCTTGCTTACAGGAGGTTTTCCGAGGCCTAGAGTGGGAAGAGTTAAGGGTAAGAGTTAACGGAAAGTACCTAAGTAACCTGCGCTTCGCCGATGACATTGGATTGCTGAGTAACTCAGGGGACCAATTAGAAGTCATGATTACAAAATTAGACAACGAGAGCAGAAAGATAAGTCTTAAAGTTAATCTCCAGAAGACAAAATCATTGTAGAGAAATCTCGGAAGAGTACAGCGCTGGGAGATAAAAAAATCATGCAATTGAAGTTGTGAAAAATTAAGTGCCCCTATGATAGATGATAACTGCGTAGCTGAACCACGAGATTGAAGTAACTAGAATATTAAGAAAGAGGTAGAGCACATTCGGCAAGCACTCTCAAATCATGACTGGTAGATTGCACTATCACTTAGAGAAAGGTATATAACAGCTGTATATTTGCCGGTACTTACCTATATAGCAGAAACCTGGAGGTTTACAAACAGGGTTCGGGTATATTGAGGTTAACGCTGCGAGAGATGGAAATGAAAATGATGCGTTTAACCTTAAGGGGAAAAAAGAGAGCAGAGTCGATCACGCAATAATTTCGGTTAAACATATTATAGTTGAAATGCAGAAGAGAAAATGGGCATGGGCTGGGCATGTAGCGCGTAGAAAAGACAACGGCTGGTCATTTAGGGGAACTGACTGGATTTCCAGGGAAGGCAAGCGGATTAGGTGAAGACAGAAAGTTAGGTGAGCAGGTAAGAAGAACATATTTGCGCGTATAAAGTGGTAGCAGCATGCACAGGACCTAGTTAGTTGGCAGAACATTGGAAAGGCATATGTCCTGCAGTCGACATAGTCTGGCTGCTGCTGCTTCTGATGATGATATGTTCTGAAGGAGGCTATGAATTTCTGTACTCTCCCTCTCTGTAATAGCTGATTGATTGGCCTCATTACTCAAATTTAGTTAAAAGACGGCCGACATTTGAGAATGATTTGTCTTAATATTGCAAGGGGCGACAGCCTAAAAGATTTGAAGAGGGTTGTGCTAGCTTCAACAAGCACTGCCATCTTGCCACAAGCACCCTAAAACCTCTTTTTGAAGCCAATATTGCGTAGTAAATATAAGATGCATGCTGTGACACAAGCCCAAGACTTCCTAAAAGGCTGACACCCATTTATTGTGTTCGAAATTGCTCAGAGCGCCTCTTCATTCATGCTCTGTGGATTCTTGGGAGGGGGAGGGGCGTTGTACGCAGGTCTTCAATAAACATTAAATTGTAAGTCGAGCGCTTGCTTGTCCTGTGTGGTTTTCCTTTTTTGCCATCATCGCGCGGTTTTTCGCTGGTTTCATCTTCCTATCAACCTAATTACTTAAACATATATTTAACTTGTCGATATACCTGATAAATATTTTTGAACTTGTCGGTATACTTGTTGAAAAAGCAGTCATTAGAGTACAATACGAATGTCGTACGGACATGGGAACGAGACTACCAATGAGTAAGTAAGCAAGTAGAATTAATAGTGAGAAAGGTGCTATTCATCTTTCCTTGTCTGGCACTTTTTCTTACTTTATTTTGCTACAGTCGCGACTGCGGCAATTTCTTCTGTTGCGTCACTCTCAGCAACGTCTTGAGACGATGAAAACGAAACATCTTTTACCAATGGCGAATCAGGAACGTTCCAGTAGAAGACACGTTGCTTCCTAGAAGGGCTCAACACTTCTTCATCGGGAGCCCGAACCATCACTGGGTTGCCCGTAGTGTCTGATGTCTCCCAGCCTGCGAAGGTGGCGGCCGCAATGGTATAACACGCCCAGAAAGACACCAGGGCACTCAACGCTAGACATATACCAAGGCAGGCAGCACGCGCTGGAAAGCTCGACACAACTAGGCCCTGGCTCGACGTACGGTGGCCGCTGCTGTTCTCAATAGCCGTGGAGGTCACAGTATTGGTCTCAGTCATGCTATGCAATGTCCAGACACCGTCATTAACCCGAGTAAAGTAGTGCTGCAGAAGGCCCACTGGTCTCGAAATGCTCCTCATAAAACCTCTGGTGGGCGGCTGCATATTAAGGTCGCTGGGCCACTGCACTGGGTTGGTAATCGGCGGCAATTTTTCTGTACTCTCGCCAGGCTGCGAAGTGTCTGATGTCAATGCGTAGACTGATATACCACTAGACGCCACACTAACATCGCTACTGCTAGCCGTATCAGTTGATGAACCAGAAGAATGTACCTCGAGCGCTGACGTCAGCTCCGTCGAATTACAGAGTGACTGGCTCCCAACGTAAGTTGTTATTTCGGTAGAGTGAACTTCTGTCGTGTCCATACTGCGTTCACAGGGCGTAGGTTGAAGAAGCTTTGGCTGGTGGAGAAGCTCGACTTGAGGAGAGTCTTGCTGCGGAGCCTTTCTGTGATTTTTCGGTAACTTAAGATAAAAGCGCATGCGTCTGGGCTGAAAAGCGTGAGAAGTGTCGTGGGGCTCAGACACGCCGTTGTTTTTACTATGAGGTGACTGTGTAGCAGCTATCCGAGTATTATCTTCAAACGTAGTCCTGGCCAAATTCGCACGTGATGGCTTTTTTCATACACGATTGTAGCGGCTGCTTTATGAATTCCGCCGCGTTGTTTTCGTCAGAGCGCTGAATAGGTGACATAGCTCTGCGCTTCGATGTGTTCTCATGTGGGTGCTTTGGCTTATTTCGGTGGTTCCATTCAGAAGCTAACCCGAAAAAAGCCGAAGGCCACAGTGGCGCGGTGGTCTGCAAAGCAAGAATCGCACTCGCCTGAAGCGGCATCTCAACTCTGTTTGGTGTCGCACCAGTCGTCGTGGCCCTTGCTGCCGCTGTCTGCATGCAGTTGTTGATCGGTCTTGACGCGGGTTTGTATGAATGATTTCCGCATTCTCGATTATCTTGTGCGGCCAATTCTACGAATGGTAGAAACGAGCTTGGTGTCACTGGTCCTGCCAGGAACATGCTGGGCGCTTTCCGTGCGCCTTGAAGCATCTGGTAGAAGTCAGCTATCTTGTTCTTGTTCTTGTCCACTTCCTCTTGTGGCTCATACCCACTAAAGAGGATTAGCCAGGAGTAGAGTGGTTTTTAGAGTCTTATCAACTGTTAGAGTAATGAAGGCAAAAGAATGAAGTCAACAGAATTTAAAATGAAATATTTATGCTCACTCAGTTGTACAAATATGTTTCTTTATTAGTAACCGGTATAAAATAAATAAACACCCTATTTTTGAAATTTTAAAATTATAACAAATATTATTGGTATGCATAGGTGGATACAAAAGATTGGTTGGTTGGTTGAATAGTTCCTTAATATCTTGGCACAACCCACTTTGGGATATAGGCCATGAATCGGACAGTGCCTTGCTTATAACACTATTTCACTTACGCAGGGAGAGGGTGGAAAATGAATTCCCTAGCACTAACAAGTAGTAATTCAAACTTCTAAGCTTGAAAAAAACTTTTAAGAAATGACATAAAAACACACACAAAAAAGAGAACACGTCTGCACCTAAGACAACTGAATTAAGCTCCACTTAACATTCGATTTTCAGGCTCTCAATAAATATATTGTCACAGGGTCGTGACGGCGACAAAGAAGCAAACAGTACGATGAAAGTTAAACTGTTTATTAGGGCGAACGTGTGCCCGGTAAAAAGAAAGTCATATTACAGTAGCAGACCTTCACTAATAGCGGCGAACGGATCGTCAGCCGTCGATCAACTGACAAGTGGCGAAGCGCGTTGGCATTTATATACTTACCATCGAATGTTCTAGCGTTATCGCTAGCGGTGATGTAGGCTCCCGAATATTCTGTATAGTTCGATGAGTGGGCGTGATCTTATAAAAATGACCTACTACAGTCCTGAAGCTTCTCGAAGACTGCAGGCGTGGTTTGCCCTGAGAATTACGTAGTGTATTAGGGCGACAACAAAACTTGAGAAAAGGAACGTAGCATCGCCCCCTCTGAAAAAGGCATCGTCCTAATGCTATTACGGCAGATGAAAGTACAACAATAATGCAATAAAGTAGAAGCAATAAACTGCAATGCAGCACTAATACAACAACAAATTACACTGTTTCAGTTCGTTAACGTGCATGAAATGGCTTGAGGCGCACGACATGGATGACTTGAGGTCGCGATCGGCATCATTGAGAGTTCGTGATGCCGTCGGGGACAACCTCGTAATCGAGTGAGCCGAGACGTCGAACCACCCTGTATGGTCCGACGTACCGTCGCAGAAGCTTTTCGCTGAATCCCCATCGGCGTATCGGCATCCACACTCAAACCCGCTCACCGGGCTGCTATACCACGAAGCGTCGTTGAAGATTGTAACGGTGGCTATCGATCGTCTGTTCTTGATACGGAGGCGCGCGAGTTGTCGGGCTTCTTCGGCACGCTGAAGGGACTCACTAACATCGAGGTTTTTTTGTCGGTGACGTTGGTTAACAGGCGTCGAGCGTCGTTGCCGGACTGCTTCCGTAAACCAAGTTGTATGGACATATCTGCGTCGTCTCCTGCACCGCAGTTTTGTATGCGAAGTACACGTACGGAAGAATGGCGTCCCACGTCTTGTGTTCGACATCGACGTACATTGCCAGCATGTCGACGGTGGTCTTGTTTAGCCACTCGGTGAGGCCGTTGGTCTGTAGGTGGTACGCTGTCGTCCGGCAGTGGCTTGTCTGGCTGTATGCCAAGATCGCTTGAGTTAGGTCGGCAGTAAGTGCCGTTCTTCTGTCGGTGATGAGGACCTCCGGGGCTCCGTGACATGAGACAACGTTTTCGACGAATAACTTTGCTACCTCGGATGCACTGCCTTTGGGCAGGGCTTTTGTCTCTTCGTAGTGGGTGAGGTAGTAAGTAGCTACCGCGATCCACTTCTTTTCGAAAGTCGACGTCGGGAACAGCCCCAGTTGGTCCATACCGATCTGCTGGAATGGTCGGTGAGGTGGTTCAATGGGCTGCAGAAATCCCTCTGGCCTTGTCGGCTGTGTCTTGTTCGCTGACAATCCCGGCACGTCCCCACATAATGAGTGACTTCAGCGGTAAGACGTGGCCAGTAGTACCTTTTTTCTATTCTCGCGAGCGTGCGGGAACACCGAGTTGCTCTGCCGTCGGATTGTCATGTAGGGTATGCAGGAGTTCTGGTCGCACATTTGAAGGCACCACAAGGAGGTACTTGGCTCGAAGTAATGAGAAGTTCTTTTTTTGGAGAAGACTGTTGCGCAGGAAGAACAACGCAAGTGCGTGCTTGCTTGAATACCTTTGGACCTTCGGCGGTCCTGCTTTCGAGGTATTATATTAGGGCCCTAAGTTCCGGATCAGCCCGCTGTCGTTCAGCGAAGTCGTCGACAGCATGTCGTTCCCGAGAAGTAGTCGTCATCCGGGTCGTCGGGCAGTGGTGGGTCGACAGGCGCACAAGAGAGGCAGTCGGCGTCGGAGTGTTTCTTGGCGGACTTGTAATTGACACTAATGTCATGTTCTTGAAGTCTCAGGCTCCATCGTGCGAGGCGACCTGAAGGGTCCTTCAAAGTAGCTAGCCAACATAGAGCGCGGTGGTCGCTCACAACTTTGAAGGGCCTGCCATAAAGGTAGGGGCGAAATTTAGACGTAGCCCAGATGATGGCAAAGAAGTCCTTTTCTGTTGTGGAATAATTGACTTCTGCTTTGGATAACGATCGGCTGGCGTAACTAATAACCCTTTCCAGTCCATCAGCCCTCTGCACAAGAACGGTGCCGAGACCTACGCTTCTTGCGTCAGTGTGTTTTTCGGTCTCGGCTAATTCATCGAAATGGGCAAGTAACGGAGGCGTCTGGAGGCGATGTTTAAGTTCCTAGAAAGCGTGTTCCTGCGGCGTTTCCCACTTGAACTCCACGTCGGCCTTGGTAAGGTTAATGAGAGGATCGGCGATGCGGGCGAACTTTTTGACGAACCGCCTATAATAGACGCACATCCCCAGAAATCGGCGCATTGCCTATTTGTCAGTGGGCGGCGGGAGGTCGGCGATAGCTGCTGCTTTCTGCGGATCGGGATGGACTCGAGATTGTTAATCACGTGTCCCAGAAACAAGAGCTCCTGATACGCAAATCTGCACTTTTCTGGCTTCAGGGTGAGTCCGAACGTCTGGATGGCTTGAAGTACAGCTTCAAGGCGCTGAAGATGCTCGTCAAAACTCAAGGAAAACACGACGACGTCGTCCAAGTACACAAGGCAAGTCTGCCAGTTCGATCCTGCCAGTACTGTATCCATAACGTGTTGAAAAATGGCAGGCGCTGAGCAAAGACCGAAGGGCATCACCTTAAACTCGAAGAGGCTGTCCGGTGTTATAAACGCAGTCTTCTCTCGGTCTCTTTCGTCGAATTCGATTTGCCAATAGCCAGTCTCAAGGTCTATCGAGGAAAAGTACTTCGCGTTATGGAGCCGATCCAGTGAGTCGTCTATTCGTGGGAGAGGATAAAAGTCCTTTTTTGGGATTTTTTTGAGGCGGTCATAATCGACGCAGAAACGTAAGGTTCCATCCTTCTTCAGCAACACCACGGGGGATGCCCATAGACTTTTGGACGGCTGGATGATGTCATCCCGTAGCATTTCATCAACCTGTCTCTTTACGGCCTCGCGTTCTCGTGTCGAAACCTTGTACGGACTCTGACGAAGTGGTCTGGCATATTCCATGGTTATGATGTGATGTTTCGCGATTGGGGTCTGCCGAATTTTTGATGATGACGAAAGGCAATCTTCGTATTGCCGGAACAGGGTCTTCAGCTGTTCTTGCTATTGGTTTGGAAGGCTGGGATTGGCATCAAAAACTGAGGGAGGGGCTTGGTTCCTTCGAGCAGGTTCCGCAGAATCAGCGAGGGCGAAAGCACTGGTGGCTTCGACAATTTCTTCGATGTATGCGACCGTCGTACCTTTATTCACGTGTTTGTACTCATTGCTGAAATTTGTGAGCATAACAGTTGTTTTGCCTCTCCGCAGCTCTGCAATTCCTCTTGCGACGCAAATATTGCGGGTGACCAACAGCTGCTGACTGCCTTCAACGACGCCTTCTTAGTCACGTGATTTAGGGGCGCCAAATTAAATAATGACGCTGGAGCGATGCGGAATGGTGACTAGTTCTTGCACATTCAAGGCGTGGTTCCCTGATGGCGTGCGCGGCGGTAGTGCTTCTTCTGTCGATAACGTTATCGACATTGTTTTTAGGTTGATGTCTGCCCCATGTAGGCATAAGAAGTTCATGCCAACAATGACATCTCTCGAGACGCTGTAGGACCACAAAGTCTGCAGGATAAAGATGGCCGTTAATGGTGACTCTCTCTGTGCAGATTTCTGCCTGTGTTACTAGATGACCTCTGGCTGTGCGGATTTCAGGGCCTTCCCAAGCTCTCCTAACTTGGACGGGTTGTAGTCCAAGGACTGATTGCAGTTCATTCTGCATGGGTCTTGTTCACTGTTCAGGGTTGGCGTCCGCGTTTTCCTTGCCGCTTGGGCTTGGTTCGCGGCTTGAAGGGGGCGTCCGGAACATCAAAGAAGCAGCAGTTCCACCAGATGTCACAGGGTCATGACGTCGAGAAAGAAGCAGACAGTACGATGAAGGTTAAACTGTTTATTTGGGTGAAATCGTGCCCGGTAAACGGAAAGTCGGATCACAGTAGCAGACCTGCACTGATCGCGGTGATTGGATCGTCAGCCATCGATCAACTGACTAGCGGCGAAGCGTGTCGGCATTTATACACTTGCCATGGAATGTTCTAGCGTTATCACTAGCGGTGAAGTAGGCTCCAGAATAATCTGTTTAGTTCGCTGAGTGGCTGCGATCTTATAAAAATGACTCACTACAGTCCCGAAGCTTCTTCAAGAGAGCAGGCGCGGTTTACGCTAAGAATTACGTAGTGTATTGGGGCGATAACAAAACTTGAGAAAAAGCACGTAGCAATACGATCCAGCGTAGAAAGGACTTCGGTGGCTAAAAGCAAATGTGATTGCGCCAAAGAAAATAATCAACAGAAGTCACATATTCAAGTCCGCCTTTCGTAGGGGTTTTTCTAGCAGTCTTTACCTTTGCAATTTAATTATTTGGCACACCAAAAACAAATGCCTTAGCGAGTAACTTTCATTACAGTGAATGCATAGAGGTGACTGGGCCAGATCTGACCTGCGAAAGAAGAAGTTCAGGGAAGGGAATCGACAGCGCAGCCTTGTAATTATATTCCCTTCTTTTTGTATGAACTCCAGCTGTTGTTTCAAAAAAGTTTAGCTGTAGAAAATCTGATAAAAGCTAAGCAGGTGTCGTGAAGTCATTGGCCGTGGTATGCTTTCGAAAACGGGGTGCAGTGATATACTCCGGCGTAGGCGAAAATTGCAAAACTTGGCCATCTTGGGATAATATTGCTGGTGCATCTGCATGTTCATTGAGAGCTAAACCTCTATTGCCTTGTAAACACACTAGTCGAACGAGTCTCACGTGTCTGGGAATGAGCAAGTAGAATGTCTCTAAGGTACGTAAAAAATTAGGCGCGCTAGAGGCAGAACAGACTGAGAGGCAGTCTGTTAGAACAGCCACCACTGATGAACCCTACTGAATTTTACGCAAAACCAGGACTATTGCCGGCAGCCCAGCCTGTAAATAGCGGTAAAATCAGGCAATCGAACAATAAAACCTAATATAAAGAGAATAATATGATTCATACAGCTGCCTACTCTTCACAAATAAAAAAAATAAGTCGCTATCACGATGATTCTAACATTGGCCAAATGATCTTCCAAAGAACCACTTAGATATTCATATTGTGAGACAGTAGCAGCGTTGGAGTTTCGACGGCGTTTACTAGGCCGAATCGCCTGATCAACGCTTCGAACGAAGGCGACGTTCTTCGTGATGATGATTATATACAGATGAAGAAGATGAAGGTCAAACGTTGTCAATATTGTGCTTACACAAATTTTCCCCTCGCGCGGAAGCGGCCAATTAGGCCACTGTTTATGACGGTTGTGTACGGCGCACGAATGGTTTTAAGCGCGACACGTGAAAAACCTCCGTACCACGAAAACGGCCGTCGGAAGGCATAACAACAGGGGTTACTCGATAGTTAACAGGAGACGTCTTCTTAACTATAGCGTAGGGGCCGATGAAACCTGAGTGAAACTTATCACACAGGCCGTGAACCCGCGTTGGGGTCCACAACACTACTTCGTCTCTAGTATTGAAGTGAACTACGCGGTGGACGCCATCGTAGCGAGTCTTCCGCTCTTGTTGGCTTGTCTGTGTATTGAGGTGGGCGCGTCGGCGACAGTCGGCCAGGCGAGAGATTAAATGCTCCCTCGATGACGATGACGAGTTCACAGGGACGTCGAAAAAGGAGATGTCGACCGGAGATGTTGGTTGACGGCCATAGACGAGAAAGAATGGGGAATAGCGCGTGGTGCACTGCGTAGCGGCATTGTACGCAAAAGTCACGAATGGCAGGGTGGTATTCCAGTTGGTGTGGTCGGCGTTGCTATACATAGATATCATGTCGGTCAAAGTTCGATGGAAGCGCTCTGTAAGGCCGTTAGTCTGGGGATGGTAGCAGGATGTCGTCTTATGAATCGTATTACATGCATGTAGGACTTGTTGGAATAGTTTCGAGAGAAACGCCTTGCCGCGATTGCTCAATAAGATGCGTGGTGCACCATGTCTTAGAAAAGATTGCCTCAAGAAAAAATGTGGCAATGTCCTCTGCTGATCCTGAAGGAAGAGCAGCTGTTTCGGCCTACCTTGTTAAGTGGTCCACTGCTGTGACAATCCAGCGCTTGCCGCTAGCTGATATTGGTAGCGGTCTGTAGAGGTGAATGCTATTGACATCGAAGGGAGCGTGAGGACACGGAAGAGGTTGTAGGAGACCGGCCAGGGAGGAAGTGGGTCGCTTGCGGCGTTGGCATAGCGAGTATGACGCAACATATCGCGCTACGCAGTCGGAAAGGCCAGGCCAGGCAAAACGACTGCGGATGCGTTCATAGGTATTTTGAAAACCGAGATGACCAGCTTTGGGGTCATCGTGAAACGCCTCCAAAATCTGTGCCCTTAGGGAACGAAGAGCACCAGGAACCCAGCGCTGTCCTTCGAGGTGGAAGACAAAGCGGTAAAGGATTGAGTTTTCAGTCTTGAAGTTCCGCAGCTGTTGATGGGCGCGGGCGTTGGGAGGACGAGAGGAGCCTTGAAGGCGCGTCATTATAGAGCGACAGTAATTGTCGCTGCGTTGGTAAGATGCAAACGTCTCGTTGCCGAAGGTAGAAAGAAAATCGACAGCGGCGAGTGATTGAACTGACGGAGACACTTTGATGGATTCACTCACAGTTGGCGACGGGCCAGGAGTGCCTGATGATGATTGTAAAGGACAGCGGCTAAGGGCATTGGCATCGTTGTGTTTTTTGCCAGATTGGTAGATAACGTCAAACTCGTATTCTTGGAGACGAAGTATCCAGCGACCAAGACATCCAGACAAATTCTTCAACGTCGACAACCAGCACTAAGCGTAGTGGTCAGTGACGACAGTAAAGTGGCGGCGGTGAATATATGGTCAAAACTTCTGGATGGCCCAGACAACGGCGAGACACTCCTGCTCGGTGATGGTGTAGTTTTTCTCTGCTGCTGTGAGGGTGCGACTAGCGTATGCGATCACACGTTCGTCATAACGTTCTGTCCGTTGCAAAAGTACAGCGCCGAGTCCATGTCTGCTGGCATCAGTATGGAGGGAAGTGGGAGCGGCGTTATCGAAATGACAAAGCACTGGCTCAGACGTGAGGGCACGTTTCAAGGTGTCAAAAGCCATTTGGCATTCGTCCGACCATACGTAAGACGCTCCCGAAAAAAGGAGTTGGTGAAGTGGCGCAGCAATGGTGGCAAAGTCTCGTTTAAAGGGCCGGAAGTACGACGCAAAGCACAGAAAGCTTCGGAGCTCTTTGACGCGTTGAGACACCGGGAAGTGAATAACGGCGCTAATCTTGTCGGGATCAGGCCGGATTTCATCTTTGCTGACGAGATGTCTGAGTACTTTATTACTTTTGCTAGCAACGTGGCACTTCTTGGAGTTGAGCTGAAGGACAGCAGCTGCGAGGCACGTCAGAACTTCATCCAGGTGCTGCAAGTGCTGTTCGAATGTTGAAGAAAATATGACGATGTCGACAAGGTAACATAAGCATGTTTTCCACCTAAAGCCCCGCAATACAGTGTCTATCAGTCGTTCAAACGTTGCCGGCGCATTGCAGAGGCCGAGAGGCATGACGTTAAATTCATTAAGTCCGTCAGGTGTGGCAAAGACAGTTGTTTCCTTGTCATCCTCATGCATTTGAATTTGCCAATAACTGGAGCGCAGGTCAAGGCTCGAAAAATATTCTGCTCCTCGTAAGGAATCTAATGCATCGTCAATGCGAGGCAAGGGATATACGTCTTTTCTGGTTACTTTGTTTAATGCGCGGTAGTCAACGCAGAATCGCACCAAACCGTCTTTTTTTTTCGTACGAGAACGACAGGTGACGACCAAGGGCTTGAGGAGGGGCGGATGATATTTTGCTTGAGCATATCAGCAACGAGCTTGTCGATGATATCGTGTTCGCTGGAAGAAACACGGTATGGTCGACGACGGACAACAGAAATTCCGTCGGTGTGTATGCGATGAGCCACCGCAGAAGTCTGGCTTAGAACAGTGGAATGTATGTCGAAAGAAAATTTATGCTTAGACAACAACGCCAGTAGTTCATCTGCTTGCGGGGGAGTGAGATCCGTGCTGATGGCATTGACGAGAGCCGTAGTAGGTGGAGCATCTGTTGGTATTGAACGTGATTCCACCAGACTGGTATCTGAAACCACTACGTAGATAGGTTGTGTGTCCACGCTGGAAACTACAACAGTGCCGTTGGTCAGCAGAATCGGCTCATTGTTGATATTCAGTACTGCGAGAAATGCGGTGCCGTTGGAGAAGCGCACAAGGCTCGATGAAAGTGCAATCCCTCTGGATAGACAAACAGGCTGATTGACTGACTAGGACGTCACCGTGGTCAATGGAGTGAGACATAACCGTGACAACGTGCTCGTGATTAGTTGGCTCAAGGAAGTCATTGGCTGTTCGTAGCCGGTCACGTGATGATTTCGGGGAAATATCATCCGTCTCTCGCTTATGTATGGGTCGTTGTCGACAAGAGATGGAAGCAGCAGCATCAGAAAGAAAGTGCCATCCTAAAATAACCACAAAAGCACAAGAAGCCAGCATGGCAAACTGGATATTATGCCGGATCCCATCAATGAAAACTTTAACGGTGCACTGTGCTGATTGCCGTATCTGCGAGTCATTTGCGCTACGTAAGGGAGTGCCAGTATAAGGTGTGGTAACCTTACGTAGAGGAGTACACAAATCCGCATGAATAACACAAATAGCAGCCCCCGTGTCCACCAATGCCTGAACTGGTACCCCTTCCACATACACTAATAACAAGATGGCTGGGCCCTCGGGAGGTCTTGGTGTTTGTTCGAGCGATGCAGCTTTCGCTCCAAAAACTGCACCAGCTGGTCTTCCGAGTGGTAGTCAGAAGTAGGTACAGCCGGTCTCAGAGGAGATGTTGAGCGTCACAGAGGTGAAGGGGACCGGTGGCGTCCGGGATAGCAGGGGCGAGGTGCGGTGAGTGGAGAAGTCGGAGAGAAGGGACATGTCATAGGACGTCGCTGGTACTGGTTCGGGGACGGCTCCGAATCCCTTTCGTAAACATCGTAGCCACGGCGTTCGTCCTGTTGGCGCTTGCGGCAAAATCGTGAAATATGGCCCCGAATGCCACAATAGTAACATATTGGGCGAGGCGAGCGCCAGGGGTTGTAGTGAAGCTGGAGCTGTCACAGGCGCTGGTACTGGTGCTGGGACAGGCGAGTGTGGTGCGAATGCTGCTACGTTTGACTGCGCAGGAATGGGATGCGCGTGCTGAACCAAGGCAGGTGGCATGGCAGCGACTTGCGCATACGTCATGGGTGGTGTTGGTGGCACCGTAGTGTTCGATGGGAGAGCGCCAGCCATAGATGAGAGCTCCTCTTTGATGATGGCGCGCAGACCAGCAGATTGAGAGTGAGGCCGAGGGGCGGGTGCACATGACAACCCTTGCGCTTGAAGTTCCTCGCGAATCAGAGTGCGAATCAGCGCGCGCAAATCCGCATCCGATAAAGGCCGGCTGTCACTGGCGTCTGGGTAGTCTGGGTGCAATCGAATGGCTCGGAGTTCATCAAGATGCTGACATGTCGAGATGACGTCCTCAACGGTGGTGGGGTTTTAACAGCCAGAGCATTAAACGCGATATAGCCCGTCCTTTTGATGATGTGGCGAACACGATCAGCTTCTGTCATCGCCGAGTTCACGCGGTGGCAAAGGGCAGGGACGTCTTCAATGTACGAAGTTTACATATCTCCGGGATGCTGGGCACGCCCATCGAGCTTTCGTTTCGACACTTCAGAATGGATGATCGGTTTCCCAAAAAGCCTACGGACTTCTTGAGCAAAACTAGGCCAATACTGGAAGCTGCTCTCGTGGTTAAAAAACCACGTTTTCGTGACATCGGACAGATAGAAGGCGACGCGACGGAGTTTTTGAGGCTCATCCCATTGGTTATAAACACTGGTCATGTCGTATTCTTTTAGCCATACCTCGACGTCGTCGCGTGGAACACCACAGAAGATGGGTGGGTCGCGCTGCCGGGTGTTGACGATCCACGCAGGGATGGTTTGTTGGACAGGGATGCTGGATGTTCCGGGCAGCGATTCTTGAGCCATGACAGTGGACGGGGGAAGCAAGTGGTGGCCCGAAAGAAGCTCTAGGGGAACGTGACGACGGAGAGGACTTCGGGATCGAAGCAGTCTCCACCACTCTGTAAGACAGTAGCAGCGTTTGAGTCTCGACGGCATTTATTAGGCCGAATCACCTGATCAACCCTTCGAACGAAGACGACGTTCTTTGTGATGATGATTATATACAGATGAAGAAGATGAAGATCAAACGTTGTCAATATTGTGCTTACAATATAGTAAATTTCTAGCAGTTCAGGAAAATATATATATATATATATATATATATATATATATATATATATATTTATATATATATATATATATATATATATATAGGATATGGCACAACGGGAGCGTTGTTAACAAGGATAAATATATTTATTTCCCAACAGTTTCAGGAGGGGTCCTCCCTTCATCAGGGGATGAGTTATACTAACATGAACTTCCAAACTTCGTTGCGGCCGCGTCCCTCTCGCCTTGAAAGATGTTTGCGAGAGTGAGAGGAAACTAAAAAAAGAAAAAAACAAAAAGGGGGGAGAAAAAAGACGAAAAAGAAAAAGAAAGAAAAGAAAGAAAGTAAAAAAGAGGAAGAACCACTGTCAACACTGAGAACGAAAGCAAATGTCCGTGTACGTCCACAAACGGTTCTTATCACGCGCTGTTCAGTTCTCGACGTGTGTCATGCCACCTAAGATTGTCGCCGCGGTGCCGGGAGGGTCCGTGACGGCGTGCGTAAAGAAAGGGTTTCCCCGTAACGGGTCGGTCGGCTTGCGGCATGCGTAAAGGAAGGGTTTCCCCTTAATGGGTCGGTCGGCTCTTTGCCTTTAATCTTCGTCCGTTTCCCTTCAATGGTCATCAAGTGGTAGGCGAACGTAAACACTTTCTATGTGCATGTGGAAAAAAGAAAAAAAGGAAGAAAAAAAAGGAAGAAAAAAAGAAAAAAAAACAAGAAAGGACAGTGTACACGTTCCTTATTGCATTCCTAATTGAAACAAAATTTTCCGGAAGACATTATTGACGATGCCATACGTGCTCATAACGTGAACAGAAATGATATAATTGAGGGACCAAACAGAGTATCTAAAACGACTTCCCAAACGAAGCTTGTACTAACTTACTCCTCATCAGCGCCACGAATCAACAACATAGCAGTGACAATGTCACCACTACCACCAGCGAGGCCAGTGAGCCAGCGAGTTCCACCAGTGAGTCAGAGACCAGCGGCAACGGCTTGCACGGCAAACTCCAGTGCCAAACCCACTCAACAACAGGGAGCCGAAGGACACAAAGAGCCATCCAGGGTCCCAGCAGTGACGACGTCGCCCCTCACACCAGCGGGGCCTTACAACACCAGGCGGACGAATGCGGCGAAGACCAAGGCGGCGGCTTCCAAATGACACGGGGAAACAAAAGGTACGGGCAGTCTTAAACACGCATGGTCCCACTCATTTTCATCGATTAGGAAAATCCTTGAAAAGCAGGTGCAATACGAAAAACACGCGGAACATCTAACCAAATATCTATCTCACGAAATTGCACCTAAGGGCCTCCGCCTAGCCTGCAACCCCTCAATGTCTACACTAAGTGAAGCAGAAAGGGGGCAGTGGGAAAAATATTACTAGAAGCGTCCTTGCAACTGACTCGGGTCATTGCGGACCATAGTGAGCGTAAGGCCGCCGAATACAGTGTCACGAAGGCCACGCAGAAATTGTTATCTAATCACGGAGAGCATGAGGCATGAGAACGGGAAAGATATGAACTAAAGAAGAGAGGCGAAATTTCAGTAGTAAAAGATAGAAAATTCAAGCGGGACTGCAGTAGCTCCACTGCTCTGCAACAGGAAAATAGGAATGAGGCCGTACAAGAACGCCAGGGACCACCCGTACCACAACCTAACTTTGAGTAGAAAAATTGGAACTTGAAACTAGAATGCAATCCTAATCAAAACATCCTTACTCTCGAATATGACGCTGACACTCCCGTGCAACGTGATAGCCAAGAGCAGCCGAAAACTTATGAGAAAAATGTCCTCAATCTGTCAAACACAACACTCACACCCGCTCAGCTTCAACTTTTGTCGAGAGGCTTAACCTTTTGTCCATCATCCGGTAGATTCAATGAATTTGAACTGTACCAAGACCTCGATAACATTGCGCGTAATCTCCGCCTCCGTGAATACTTTCATGATGGCAAGGACTGTACGGACGAGAATAGAGAGATTGGTGGTGACAAATCATGGTTTCCGGGTGAGCAGAGGAACAAACACCTCGATATGTATATATCAGCAATTCAAAAAGATGTCATCAGAGCGTATGAAAAAAATCGGCCCTTTCGAAACAACATATCAAAGTCAGAATGAAGGTCACTCGATGAACTACGAAAAAACACTGGAATTAGTATCAAACCGGCTGATAAAGGGGGCTGCATAGTAATTCTAAACACGTCGGACTACTTAAAGGAAGGGGAACGACAGCTATCAGAAACAAAATTCTACAAAGAACTTCCAACGGACCCGACTCCCGAATTTGAAAAGAAGATAAAAGTAACCCTAAACAATCTCCGCCGGGACGAGAAAATTACCGGCAAAATGTTAAAAGCAATGTTACCGGTCCATTCTGTTCCCGGTCGATTCTATTTATTTGCTCCCCAAAATACACAAGGCAGGTAATCCGGGACGTCCGATAGTATCCAGTAACAGCACATCAACGGAAAATATATCAGAATTCATCAATTCTTTAATAAAAAACATCCTCCCAAATTTTCCCTATTACCTAAAGGACACAAACCACTTCATCTGCGAAACTTCAAGTCTCGACATACCAGGCGGCAGTTTTCTGGTGACCATGGACGTCTGCTCACTGTACACCAACATACCCCACCATGACGGAATAGTGGCTATGGTTTCTGAATATGTAAAATCTGACTTATCAACTAGTGCAAGTGGCGAGGTACTGTTTACATTTCTTGAACTTCTACTAAATTTTAACCATTTTGAGTTCAACGGCAAGCATTTCCTTCAGGTCAGTGGCACTGCAATGGGCACGAAAATGGCTCCAAACTTCGCGAGCACCTTTATGGCTTCACTTGAAATCCCATTCATTGAGGGACGCACCTTGAAACCTTTCTACTACAGAAAATACTTAGACGATATTTTTATGATATGGAACCATGATGAGGGAAGTCTTTTCCGCTTCATAGAGGATTTTAACAAATGCCACCCGTCAATAAAATTCACGCACAAAAATTCCAAAACTAGCATTAACTTTTTGGACATCACTGTCACGGTCAAAAATGACCGCTTGTCAACAAACCTTTACAGAAAGCCGACAGACCGTCAAATGTACCTACATTTCAACAGCAGCAACCCAAAGCATTGCAAAACGGGTATTCCATATTCTCAGGCCTAGCGGTACCGAAGAATATGCACTGATATGCGGGAATTAATTGGACAGACACGCGAAGCACCTAAAGCATTCCTTATTGAAACAAAATTATCCGGAAGACATTATTGACGATGTCATACTATGTGCTCGCAACGTGAACAGGAATGATATAATTAAGGGACCAAACAGAGTATCTAAAACGACTTCCCAAACGAACCTTGTACTAACTCCTCATCACCGCCATGAATCAACAACATACTTTCCCGCCATTTCAATACAATCAGGCAAAGCAAACGACTAACTTCTATTTTCGCAAAGCCACCTCACGTGGTGTACCGCCGGGATAAAAATCTGAAGGACATTCTGGTCAGAGCAAAAACGAACACCCCCAAATTTCAATCAGGGTTCCATCCCGGCGGAAAAGCTCGATGCAAGGTATGCCCACAGATGGTCACAACACGTGAATCCAAAGCGAACTTCTCGGATTTCAAATTCTGCATAACTGAAAGCCTTAATTGTGACTCCAGTAACGTAATATACATGCTACATTGCAACATCTGCGGACAAGAATATATCGGCCAAACAGACACGCCATTTCGGCTGCGGTTTCATAATCACCGGTACCACGCCACTTCACTGCCGAAGCTTCCTTTATATAGACATCTGCGCCTGCCAAACCACTTTTTTGAAAATATCAGCGTAACTCTTTTGCAGTCCGGTTTCTCAAACAGACGCGAGCGCGAACAGCGTGAGGCATATTTTATTTTCAAATTTCGAACATTAGTAGCCGGCATCAACGAGGACCCCGGAAAACTCAACTGCCCCCGAGAAGTAAGCCAGGAGGAAATTGGTGACAAAGATTGATAGCTGGAGACCATGCTTTTTTCTGACTGACTTGTACGTGTACACTGTCCTTTCTTGTTTTTTTGTTTTTTCTTTTTTTCTTCCCTTTTTTTCTTCTTTTTTTTCTTTTCTCCACATGCACATACAAAGTGTTTACGTTCGCCTACCACTTGATGACCATTGAAGGGAAACGGACGAAGATTAAAAGCAAAGAGCCGACCGACCCATTAAGGGGAAACCCTTCCTTTACGCACGCCGCACGCCGACCGACCCATTACGGGGAAACCCTTTCTTTACGCACGCCGTCACGGACTCTCCCGGCACCGCGGTGACAATCTTGAGTGGCCCGACACACGTCGAGAACTGAACAGCACGTGATAAGAACCGTACGTGGACGTACACGGACAGTTGGTTTCGTTCTCAGTGTTGACAGTGGTTTTTCCTCTTTTTTACTTTCTTTTTTTCTTTTTCTTTTTCGTCTTTTTCTCCCCCCTTCTTTTTTTGTTTTTTTTTCTTTTTTAGTTCCCTCTCACTCTCGCAAACATCTTTCAAGGCGAGAGGGACGTGGCAGCAACGAAGTTTGCAAGTTCATGTCAGTATAACTCATCCTCTGATGAAGGGAGGACCCCTCCCGAAACTGTTGGGAAATAAATATATTTATCCTTGTTGACAACTCTCCCGTTGTGCCATATCCCATACCTTCACGAAGACTAACTGGCCCATTGAATTATTACTCCCAATATATATATATATATATATATATATATATATATATATATATATATATATATATATATATATATATCCTCGCAGGGGCGTCTGTGCAAGCAAGCAGGCGTTTGGTGTGTAGCGACACTACGGACCTGAGCTAACGGGGGTTTCCACCTCTCCCACGCCTCGCCATGCGTTGCTGCGCCGTGTACGGGGAAAAGGGGATTCTGGGGGTTGAGCCGACGCCTGGTGATTGGACCTTTAAGGCCCCTCGGCAGAGGCAGGACACCCCTTTGGCCCCGTCTTCACATAGACGGCAACCTTTGGGCTGGCCGACCCAGGGGAATTCGGCAGTCGCCTTTTCCTATCTCTCTCTCCCCTGCTCTTCGTCTTTACCTCTCACTTTTTTATATGTTCTGTCATCTTCTATCTACCGTCTACTTCCAATTTTTTCTGGCGGCGAGGTTTAACCCTGTGTAGGTGCCCACCTTTGGATAACTATATTTGGTTATAGCGGCGATGTATGGCTGGTGCCTTCAAGTGTTGTACCTTGAAGCGTTCCCTTGTTGGGCTCGGTGGTGGGTGGTCACCAACGCCGCCGAACTTCAAATGCTTCTTATGTAAAAATACCCCCTCTCTGAATGATCGGTCCCTGAAAAGGAACTGCACTGATGAAAGCTCCAAACGTACCTGAATTGATTGTGACCACTTTCAACACTTTTTGGTCATACGCTCTCTTACACTCAACGAGTCTGTTGAAGCATTGTCGGTCTTCCTGATAGCTAGAACTCTTAAAAACTTAATACACAAATAGTATGATGCAAAGAAGCTGTCATCTGGTGATCTTCTTTTTGATCTGGCCCAAAAAGACCACTCAAACACTCTCCTGAAGAAGCAAAAGCAGCTTGCACACATGAACGTGTCTGTCACCCCCCCCCCCCCGCCGTCTTAACACTATCCAAGAAGTCATTTCAAAACACGAACGTATGCGAACAACGGAAACTGACCTCCTTGAGGGCTTCCGAGAGCATGGCGTAATCGCCATACGTCGAATCACAATCAGACGGAAAGGTGAAGAAGTGGTAACCCCGCATATAGAATTAACCTTTATTCGCTCCATCCTGCCCGAATCTGTAAAAGCGGCGTTCTTTCTATGTAAAGTCCGTCCCTAATTACCTAACCCCAGAAGGTGCTTCAAGCGCCAGAAATACGGACAAGCATCAAACAATTGCCGCGGAAGAATAACATGTCTGACATGTGGTGACCATGAGCACCCAACCGAGAACTGCACTTTGAAGCAAACAGAATGTCCTCATTGTCAAGGGCCCCATGCCGCGTACACGCGCACATGTGAAGCGTTCAGGAAAGAAAAGGCTATAGTTCACACCAAGGTTATGGAAATTATCACATATTCGGGAGCCCAGAAGAAGGTACACCTATTTTCCGGAAGGTCATACGCTGAAGCAGCTCACCAGGGAGCCGGGCGACATCTAGTGGCGGTGGGCACGCAATACAGTTTTGCTGATGTGTGCACATCTCGTCCCCCCCCCCCCAAGCAGCCACTGGCTGTACCAACCCATCAAGTCCCGGAGGTCGACCTTTATCAGACCCCAGGAACCACACACACAAATGAGACACCTGTCTCTTCTGACAAACCTCTATTAGCTTCCGAGGGCCCACCGGAAGCAATGGAAGTGACACCAGGATCCTCAGCATCTAAGATGTTGACGGAATTCCCCCAAGTGAGCCGGGGCTTCATAGATCGCCTCAGAGGGAAGAGACACACTCCAGTGAAGCCGCCTGATAGAGGCAGTGAAGTGTGAATAGGTCGCACTCTTTTCCTCATTCATGAAAATGGCTGCCGAAAATATCATTCACTGGAATTGCCGAGGCTTACTTAAGAACTTAGACGACATCTATAAAATACTTGTACAGCACCAACCAAACGAACTTTGCTTACAGGAAACACACCTAAAACCTACACAAAGTAGCCTTTTAAAAAGATATGTGGTATACCGAAAGGACAGACAGGGCACTGTCCATTCATCTGGCGGTGTCGCTATCATGGTGCAGAAAAGCAGTTCCGTCTCAAGACATCACTCTAGTTACTGATTTATACCCCTGTTACACGGGCATGCTAACCTCAGTTGGGACCAACCTCAGTTAACTCGTTCGAACTGTGGTTTGCGCTAACCGAAGTCTGCCAGAGTTTCACGGGTCATCTTGATCGCAGTTCTCGGCTACTTAGCATGTCACGTGATTGCTTGCGTACAGACAACTTATTTATTTGTTTCGGTTTAAACTATTGGTACAACTGTGTATAAATGATGGTTTTATAAGAATAATTGTCATTTGTAACCATGTCAATGTGTTTCACAAAGTTTAACACAGGTTGGTTTGTATTTAGTTTTTTTTGTGAACAATCTGGAAACAATTGCGCATTTGGCTGTACAGTCGCATTTGCGGCTGACAAAATCCGTAGCTCGCAAGCTGTTATCGCTCGCACGCTGTAGACGTGGCAGTTGTGTGTGATTGCTTCGGTCCTTGTTTAACGTGCGGTGCGATCGCGCGTCTGGTTGTCTAGTTTTCCTTCTTTTTATTTCCAGCGTTGTTATGGCGTTCTGTGTCATGCGTGAGTGCTGGTGGACCGTCGTCGGTTTCCCACAATGGCTCTTCGCCCACCGGAGCAGCGTCTCAGCGACGATGGACTTATCTGGACGACGTTCACTGCTTTGCAAAGCAGGGTGCACGACCAATGGACAAAGCAAGTGCGTCGTACAAGTAATTGGAAACATTGAACGAGAAAGGGAGTGTGCTGACCAGCTACAACGTCGACTGATGCTCAGGGCTGCACTGCTTGTCACGCGCGAAAAGCAAATATGGATGCATCCATGTGGTACGAAAGAAATGTGGATGCATCCATGTGCATGTGGTACGAAAGAACATTGTCTAAGCTTCCAGGCAGCAAGTTCTGCGGGAACTTTCGTGTCAATCGATCTACGTTTAGGTACCTTGTGAGCGTGTGTCAGGGCAGGAAGAGAGAAGACACGGTAATGCGCAGAGCGATTTCTTTAGACAAGCGCATCGCCATTGCCCTGCACTATCTCGCCACCTCTGCGGAAGACAGAACCGTGGCTAACCTTTTTGGCGTAAGCCGCTATTCTGAAAAACATCATTCGCGAATTTGGCGGTGTGGTTCTTTGGTGCCTTGAGGCGCGCCTAGTCAGGTTTCAACACAAGCGGAAGCTGAAGGAACACTTGAGGACATTCGGAGCAGTGACCGGATTTCCTCAATGCCTGGGTGCCTTAGATGGCTGCCACACAGAGGTTTGCCCACCTAAAGAACATGCCACCGACAATTTTAATTATAAAGAGTGGTACAGCACCATTCTTCTTGCTGTTGTGCACCACCTGTAAAAATTTATGTACGTGAACGTGGGGCCATCTGGGAAGAACCACGACGCTGCAGTGTTGGAAAGTTCGCGAGTGTCAAAAGTGCTGGCGAGTGAACTCTTTCAACTGGAGGCAAATGATGTTAAAGGAGTTTCAGTGAGCCCCGTCCTCCTCGGTGACCAAGCATTTCCTTTGCAGTGCCACGTTATGAAACCTTTTTCTCGCGCAGAGCAACCTGGTTTCGCCTCGCGGGTGTTCAATTACCGCTTGTCGAGTGCCAGACGGGTTGTTGAGAATGCTTTTGGCAGGCTACAAGCACGTTTTCGAATCATGCACAAAGGCCTCGAAGTCGATATTGACAATGTCAATTATTACGGCTTGCTGGGTACGCACAACATATCTGAAGAACTCAAAGATCAATTCGATATAACCTGGATGGAAGATGTGGTGCACCGAGACACAAGCCGGCCACAACCAGTGTGCAGAGGTCAACGGTCAGAGCCACATGGAGTAACAGAAATGCTACTCGGTGTGGCTGATGCTCTTGCCGAGACTTCACTGTTGGTCAAGCTAACTGAACATACAGTTCTTGGTGCATCACAGAGGAAGTGTCCAAGGAATTGTAGCAGCTAAATTTCAGCATTCTAATCTTTTTTTATGATTTCAACGTCTTGTGCACTTCTGTTTTGTTTTCTTTTGCTGTAATGTGTTCCAGGTTTATATTCACTGATGAATTTTGTACATATATTATCACATACACTATCCCATTTTTCTGTCACTCTTCCTAATGTTTAACATGTTTGAACATATATTCAAAATGCAAAATTACAGGTCTCGACACATGGCTGGAGAAGCAAGTACTGTGCACAAGACTGTTGAGCTACTGATGCAAGTGCTCATCATTGCAGTTTTATGTAGCAGTTAATTACTTTCTGAAAATTTCAACAGATTGGTTGGTACTAACAGCCTGCTTTTACAGTTGTGTCACAGTGATGTTGTTTTTAATTGTACGCAGTTCAACGTAAGAAATCTCGGCACCGACACCTTGGGCTGTTACATAAATGTTTTCTTATTATTTTAGATAAGGTCATGAAATGTCGAATAAACTAAGTAAAGGTATTCATGTTTATGCAATCGCCCTATCAGTAGTCGTTTAATGAAGGATATCAAATAGTAAAGCTAGAGCTCAGTATGGCATCACCGAAACTCACCCATAAAGTAGTCTATTGGGTATTTGGGATGACATCATTATGAACAAGCTTAAAAACGAAGAAACAAACGCCAAGCTTAGCTTCATAGACTCACGGTTTATTTTGAGAACCAAAATAAGACTTAAGAAAGCCCAGCATTTCTTTCAGAGTCTCATTAGAATTTTCCTTGAGCTGCAGGAGTGGTCCCTGGAGCTCCATACTCTGTGAGGCCAAGTCAATGCTGCGTTGCTCGGCTTTCTTATGTAGGTCGAGAAGTTCCTGTAAACTTTTGCTGGCCTTTTTTGTTTCTTCTTATTGCTGGAGTCATTCGCATCAGGCTGGCTCTCAGATTCTGAAGAGGTACTGCAGTTGGCAGCAGCATTGCTGTCACCTTGAACGTTGACTGTGCTTGATTCCTCCATTACCAGAGTGTTATCTTCAGTTTCAGCTTCTTCCCATGTGGCTAGCACTTAGCCCCTGCAGGTACCTCATTAAGCTCTGGCACCTGTGTATAACATGGAAAAAGAATCACCCAATGCTTAGTGTCAGTTCAAAGCTTACATTCCTAAATGACTTTCATCAGAGGCTTTTGTTCATAAAACTACAGAATTTTACCTAGCAACCAGTGGCGAGATATCTTGCCTGTGACTCTTGATAAAGAACCATCAGCACATGCGCCATATTCTTATTAGCTACATGCATCCTAAATTTGAAATCGTATTCCTGTCAGTCACCAATGTCAGTCACCAATGTAAATTATGACTATCCATGAAAGTGTCATTGCTTCACAATACCACCGGTAATACGTACTAGTGTTTTTATACTTTTCAGTGCAATTTATTTCTACAAATTATAACACAAATCATGGAAGCAAAGTATAATAGAAAGAATGGTGTGTTAGTGACAGATCTGCAGCTCTGAGTGGGGGAGAATTCAGTTTGATCGATTCATCGTTTCTTTTTTTTTATTAGTTGTCCATCTCATTGCATGATTTTCGACGAGCACGTGTGGCGATGTGAGTGCGCATGGTTGCTGTGGTTATGTGTGACACTGATGTTTGGATAATAAAGTTAGTTTCGAGTGACGTTCTTTCGGTTTTTTTAATTTTTTCCTTGACGGTGCAAGTCTTTGGATTTTTCAGTATACACAAAAATTTTTGCTGTTTCTGTTACAATTATTTGCAACCGCAATTTCCTTTTATCTGTAATTTTGTCTGTACCCAAGTGAATGACTATTTGTAGTTATGCACTCACACAGACCTCCATTCTCGTTCATGAATGTTCATTGGCACAACCCATCATTCGTGATCATCTCAAGCTCTAGGAGCGCCCATGAAATGGTATACCAACGTGAAATAAATGAAAGCCTTGAAATTGAAAATGGCAGTTACCTCTACACTTTCCTCCACAAGGCTGCTGTGAATGACAGGAAGAGTGCCCAAAAAGGAGTGCAAAAGCCAGTAATATGGCCAGTCCACAGCCTCAGACGCCGTTGTCCTACCACAACGTTTGAGCTTGCTAAAGAAAAAAAAACTTGTTTAGTGCACAACACAACCCTCGGCATTGAAATGCTCCTGTTTTTTTTTCCAAAGATGTTATGAACTCAGACTCATGCTTGATTGAAAGTGCCAGCAGAGAACATGCATTGAAAATGAGGGACACTGCAAGACATGCGCACAATAAATGCATTAAGAATGTACACTATTACTACTACAGCATAGCTCAGTGCGCATTTTCACATACATTAGAGTGTATGCAAATAATCTTTTGTTCTGGTGGACGAGTGGGGTGGAGATGGAATGGGGCTACATCAAAGAACACCGCTTACAAGTAAGATTGAAAATAGGCGCTGATTGTGTGTGTGTGCCTCCGTTGTAAGTCTATTTAACCAAAAAAAAACAGTGTTTACAAGTGCAATAACGTGCCAGCACGAGAGAAACGCTACCTTTTGTATTTGATTGCTTGATGTTCAGCAGCAATTACCAGCAGCTTAAAAGGTATTTAATACTGGCACTTTTCACTGTTGGCTGAGACATTGAGGGGAAGATAGGCATATCCCACAATTGCCATGGCGAGGACGCGCATGCTCGTTATTCAAGCAAGGCGTTGTGAAAACACGTTTCGTGCGGTTTGCCCACTCGAAAAGCACGTCGGAGCTACGTTTGCGCGAAAATTTAAGCCTACCTGCACCATCTGACCATAGCTGCAACAGCAGTGGTGCGGACATCTGTAGGTACCTTAAAAGCGCACAGACATGCGCTGCGCAACATTGCAACGAGCATAGCAACAAAGTTTTTTCACTTACTGGCAGCGCTTGTTTAAATTTTCCAACTTCTGCCGCACCTGCTTGGCGGTAAACGACACTTCACCTGCAGGCAAGCGCGCATTGAGGTTGCGGGTCATTTCTTCGTATATACGCGCATTACGCGAATGGGATCACAGGCGGCGAAGATTATCTTCGTAAAGGCGAATCAATGTCTCGGTATCCGACAAGGACCAATTGACGCGCCTTTGGCAACATGGTTCGGCCTGTGTCGGAGCCATGCCACTGTCGAACTCTGTGGTGGGAGCCGTGATTTTGTGAGTTCACCTTCCTTAACTGAGGTGGCCAACCTCAGTTTGGAGTGACCATGGTTAGTGGGAGAACTTCAGTTAGGCTCTCCGTCTAACTGGATGTCACCAAGGTTGTGGGAACTGAGGTTGGTCATAACTGAGGTTAGCGTGCCCGTGTAACAGGGGTATTAGAAACAGTGGCAATACGAGCCCTATTTTTGGACGAATAATAACCTTGTGTTCACTATACATCCCTCCAGACTACCGACTGTCTACTAAAGAACTTGAAACACCCATAGACCAGCTTCCACATCCATTCCTGTTGGTTGGAGATTTTAACGTGCACCACCCTCTATGGGGATGTAGATGAACGGACTCTCGAGGCTCCTTAAGTGAAAACTGTCTGTTGTCTTCCAGCTCCTGTATATTTAATAAAAAGGAGCGAACATACTTTAACGCAGCGCACAACTCATACATAGAAATAGATCTTGCTATCGAATCTCCTACAGTCTTGGCAACCACTGAGTAGGTTGTCATTCATAAACTCTACGACGTCATCATTTTCTTGTCTGTCTAAAACACACAGGAAATGCAAGTACGACGACTGCGAATGTAACCCGGTTCAGAGAACAGGATGCGAACTGGGTGAAATTCTGAAATCTTTCTCAAAATATTATGCTCGGCCATTGAAAACATAGGCATTGCTGAATGTGAAGCGTTGGTCACACTGCACTTTATACAGGCCGCAGAGCAATTCATCCCATATACATCTAACTACACACGAAACAAAAGACGACCTTGGTTTAACGCTTAGTGCAAAAATGCACGTGACAATCAAACAAAGCATGGTCGAAATTCCGCAGGTGTCCTACAGTCGAAAAGTTGTGGAATTTTAAGTGTTAAAAAGCAAATGGTGGACGTGTCCGACGAGAGTCTAAACGACAGAGATGGCAATCCTGTCTCTCATCGGTAAAGTCTTACACTGACACACATAAGGTGTATAACAAAGTAAGAGCCCTCCAAGGGCACAGCACTCATCCGGTGCTCCTTGTTAGTACTGCTGGTGATACACTGGAACACCAGGCAGATGCCACAGACCAACACTTTGAGTATACTTTCAGCTCAGCACATTACACAGACTCTTTTAGGTGATACAAACATGCCGAGGAACGTAAACCTATTCGTGATGAAAGGCCATCGGCAGGAGGGTACAATGCCCCCTTTACTAAAGGTGAACTAAAGGCAGCACTGGCAAAGTGCGCAGTTTAGCAGCAGGCTCGGACAGGATTACTTACGGCATGCTGAAGTACCTACACGAAGAAACGCTTGACGTCATCTTCATTCTTTTCAACAAAGTATGGTCCTCTGGGCGTCTACCCATGACCTGAAAAAAAGGCAGTCATCACACCCATCCTTAAACAAGAGATAGAAGCTACACTAGCTGCCAGTTACAGGCCTATTGCGTTGACCAGCTGTTTGGGCAAGGTGTTCAAAAAATTGGTGAATCGCCGCCTTATGTATTACCTCGAATACAATGGCCTTCTTGATCGTCGTCAAGCTGGATTCAGATCGGGCATGTCGACAACTGACCAACTGGTAGCATTTGAATCCTTTGTCAAGGATGCCTTCTTTCATAAACAGCACTACCTATCTGTATTTTTCGTCTTGGAGAAAACTTACGACATGACATGGCGTTATGGCATTCTCCTTGACTTGCGATCTTTTGGAGTGTCAGGCAATATGCTGAATACTTATGAAAACTTCCTTTCTGACCGTGCATTTGTGGTTCGTGTTGGTGATGCCTTATCAAAGTGGTTTACACAAGAAAATGGCGTCCCCCAGGGCGGTGTTCTTAGCTGCACACTATTCATCGTAAAAATCATATCAAGCAGCTATGACCTAAATGCTTGAAAGCCTTAAACCTGCTCAAGATTCTCTCGCATCAGTCATGGGGCACAGACCGTGACTGTCTATTGAACCTTCTCAACAGTGTAGTGCTATCACGTATCGATTATGGCTGGGTGGTTTACGAGTCAGCGTCAAGATCTCTATTGAAGATGCTTTACCCAGTGCACCTTCTTGGGCATCGGGACACCAGCGGTGTTTTCCGAACCAGACCAACAGCCAGCCTGTATGTTGAGATAAAGTGGTGGTCACTAGAACGGCGACATCAGTTCACTAGTGTCACGTATGCCACGAAGGTGCTTTCGCAAGTCGACCACGCAGCTCGTGTGCTATGGCAGGGTATACCAAACGCCCACCTGTTTTAGAGGTGACCATCAGCTACGCCACCGTATCCCCTCTGAGTGGCCTCACATTTCGAAAATATGCACATACCGGTCTACAATCTGGAACTAATCTTTCACAAGGACACTGTGGTGCCGTGGAGAGTGCAGGCTATCAATTTTGACTTGGGATTCCTAGAGGTAGAACAAAATGGCCTCCCAGTCGCAATCTATCAACACTTCAAGTACCTGCTGGCCGAATACAGGTGTGCTAGGTATTATACTGATGCCTCCAAGTTCTCCACAGTC
Organism: Rhipicephalus microplus; assembly: GCF_043290135.1. Lineage (NCBI taxonomy): Eukaryota > Metazoa > Arthropoda > Arachnida > Ixodida > Ixodidae > Rhipicephalus > Rhipicephalus microplus. The sequence continues at coordinate 82,224,137 of NC_134700.1, read as the reverse complement.
GCAAGTGTGGCACATAGTCCCGCTTTCTCTGAATCTAAAACAATGAACGAACATACTAGCACAATTATGGCAGATTGCTATGGCATACTTTTAGCTGTAAGTCACATTTTAAAGGAGAAACAACCAGCCTCAATCGTATAAACAGATTCTCTCAGTGTAGTGACTGCGCTGTCCTCCACTAAGATACTCAAAAATTCAGTTACTAATACACTTCTAAAATGCATCATGTCGGCCATCAAATTCAAGCTCAAAATCACGCTATGCAGAATTTCGGGACACTGCAACATAGATGGCAATGAGATAGCGGACAAACTTGCGAAGTCAGCTGCACTCCACCTATCAGTTGACGTAGACAGCATGCCGTATGAGAACCTGCGGCCACTTACCAGAACCTGAATGCAAAGACAATGGCGAGAAAAATTAAACGCTACAAATGCAAGAAACTACATTTAGTAAAGCCAAGAACAAGTAGAAATGTGACTGAAAAACGTAACAGGCACCAAGAGGTTGCACTGTGCAGACTCAGGATTGCTCATACACATGCAACGCACTCGCACCGTAAACAACTATCCTGCACCACATTGTGCAAAATGTGGTGATGCGCTGTCTGTCGTTCACGTTCTCATTATCTGTCTGTACCACGAACCAAGAGGCTGTTTAATTTCTCAAAGCTGTACAAATGCCATGTTCCACTTCACCCGCAATTTTTTCTTGGAGACAATCCATTGTTTCCCTCAAATGTGGTCTTAAAGTTTTTAGCTAGTGTAGGCTTCCTACATTCCATAACTTATGCTCACTAATTTCAGCCTCCTCTCAATTCTGACTTTCTAATAAATGCCATGCAGCACATACTCCCTGTCATGACTAGGACTGTTGGCGACACTGCATGACTTTGTAAAACACATAGCCCGTTTGAAACCCATCACGCATAGTCACTACACCTAAGTTTAAGCCCGATGCACCACTCTTTTATTCTTGCGACCCTGAGTAGACTTTTTAAAATCAAATAGAACATTACCGGGGTACGTCACAGCGTGAAGTCACCGGTGCACGTGCAAGGCGGTGGTTGGCAAAACACTCCCGCCGGTGACCGAGTGGGGTACGGTCGCTCGGTGCTTTGGGCGATTTTTCGTAAGCTTAATCTTCATCTCACAGTGGCATTATTAGCTTTAGTGTGTGTCAGATAACATATAGGTGTGTGATAAAGTACGCGATGAAATATTCGCCATGCTGGCTGGCTGTTTATCTCGGAGAAGTAAACACACGTGGCGGCCTGTGCGAGAAACAGCGGCATCGTTTTCGAACATGTGCAGTGTTGACTGTCGCGTGTAGTGTGCGTTGAAAGGCATCGAAAATATTGGTTCACCTTTACGGACGGTAAAACTGGGAATATCATGCGTGGTGTGTGCAGTGTAAATAACGTGATGCGTCCTGTTTACGAAAACACTGGTATTCGTTGTGGGCCAGTTTCAGTAACCGATTGTTGATGAAACTTTACGATATGACATTATAGTCAATGTAAAAATACATACGTTGCGGTCATCTGCTAATAGGTCCATCTCAGCGTATGCGTGGCGTGCAGAAAAATAAAAGTGCATGATCTCCGGATGATATATACGACTACGCATGAGCTATAAGCATGCTGTAGCGTTCCCGAATCTTCATATATGCTTCACCACGGCTAACACTGGTATTATCGAATACCTGATACGTGTTATTGTAAACAGCGGAGATTTTCGTTTCTTATCTACTTTGTACTTTTACGGCTCGATTTTTATTAAGTGACAATTTTCATTAGAAGTGTGTATCAGGCCTGAAGGAGCAATACAGGTTCAAATACACGTTATAGGTGTCAAATGAAGCAAGGTAACTGTGCCAGATAATATTATAAATTATTCAAATGTCTGGTATTACATCAAATAAATTATCACTGGGTTTTGCGAAACGCAGCGGCAGCATATCACTTTGATTTTCGCAAGCACATCTTAACCTCAGCCTAACTCACGGCAAGAAGTGTTTCTTTTTTTTTATTGATTGCCGATCAGACTTTTGGGCAATGAGTGAGAATCTTATCCGTGACGTCCTGCACAGCAGCTAAAAACTATGCTGCCTCCAATGCTGTACCTTGTTTAAAGCTACATTGCACTGCCGCGATGGAAATTGAATAAATTTACATCCATGTCATGCAAATATTTCTCAAAGTGCAAGTAACCATGTTCATTCAAACGTTCGCTGTCGAAAAAGATAAGAATTTCTCTTATGACTGCTATCTACGTGGGTGAATCCCACTGCAAGCTAGTCGTGCCTCTCAGTACTCTAAACGAAGTTTCTTCATCCATCCAACTACGACGAGCAAATTTCCACACTATGAGCAGTGATCCTTCCGCAACCCCCTTCTTTCATAGGATGTGGCTTTAGAACATAGCCATGTAGAATTTCTTCTGAATGAATGCAAACACGCACCTCTGATATGCAGAAAGATGCTGCCGGAGGAACTTTCTTGCAAACCACAAGCTGCTCCGAGAGAGGTTATGGGTGGTGGGGTGGTGGGTCACACTGTTTACAAACAGAGAGAGGTATATTGACCAAACCAAAAACCGTGTGTTTGGCGCTCTTTGGCCTGAGTTGCCCTTGCACCACTAAAATCTACCATCATCTTCATTGTATTTATTTTTATTTTTATTTATTTTCACATACTGTTAACCCTTTGCAGGGTTATTACAGGAGTGGGAGCGAAGGGGAACAAAAGAAAAACAGAAAATATTCACATCAATAGTAACAATCAATTTTGGACCGAGCAGCCTTTCTCAACAAGTTCAAATTAAGGAGGCTGCATGTACGAGTTAAAGTGGTAGTGGGCGCATTAAACATATTTTACACCCGTAGAAAAGAAAAGAAGGATAATAAATCATAGCTGTAAAAGTTGGTGCAAATACAAATGTTGGCAAGCAAGTCAATTCAAGGAAGTACACAAGGAAATGGAAATACAATACATACTATGTAATCAGCGTTATGATTAAGTGCTATGTGTATTTTGCAACATTGCTAGAAAGTCATCAACTGTACGCTGTTCGGCTATAAGTCGGTCAAGAGCATTCCATTCTCGAATGCATCTAGGAAAAAAAGAATAATAGAATGTGTTATTATTGCAAGAGTACTCTTGGAGTGTGTGATCATGTGTGTGACGTGTTTGCCTTGTTGTCTTGGTTTTCACGTATTTAGCGTGGTCTATTTTAAGACAGTTGTGCAATAACAGGTATAAGAACTTTAGGCGATGAATTTTTGCTCGACTTTCGAGTGTCGGCAAATCTGCGTGGCGTAGTAATTGTGTTGGGGAGTCGAGGCGACGATACCGGTTAAAAATAAATCTAATCGCTTTGCGCTGCACTCTTTCAAGCGTGCTGATACCACTATCCGTGAATGGAAACCAGATTATGCTCGCATACTCCAAGATTGGTCTGACAAGTGTGACGTATGCTAGAAGCTTAGTATCGCGGTCAGCGTGGCGCAGCGTCCGCTTAAGGAAGAATAATTTTTTTAAGGCTTTCTCGGCTATGTCTTCTAGGTGTACTGTCCAACTGAGATCGGAAGTTATAGTCACACCAAGATATTTATACTGGCTTACATTTCGTAGCACGATGCTGTTGTAACCGTAATGGAAAGGTAGACGTGATTTCTTTTTTGTTACTTGCATGGCGACTGTTTTATCAGAATTAATCACCATTTGCCAGTTAGAACACCATCGTACAACGTCGTTCAGGGCATCGTTCAGTTCAGTTTGGTCTCTGGAGCTTTTAACCTGTTTGTACAATATGCAGTCGTCTGCAAAAAGCCTTATGTTTGCGTTAATGTTGACTGTTAGATCGTTTATGAATAGAAGAAATAATATCGGTGCCAAGACGGATCCCTGAGGAACACCGGACGTAACGTTTAATGTGTCAGAGACGTGATCACTGCAGTGTACAAATTGTTGGCGACCGGACAAATAGTTGGATATCCAACGGGTCACTGGCCCATCCCCGAGTTTGCAAACCAGCTGGAAAACTAGCTTTTCATGGGAAACCCGGTCGAACGCTTTTGAAAAATCCATAAAGATTATATCAATTTGGGAGTGTTGATTAATGGCTTCGGCCAGATCGTGAATTGTTTCAGCTAGTTGCGTTACGGTCGATAGGCCTCTCCGAAAACCGTGTTGGTTGGGGTGTAATAGGTTATTTTCTTCGACAAACTTTGTAATGAATTTAAGGATAATGTGCTCGAGTAGCTTACAGCTAGTGCAAGTTAAGGAAATGGGCCTGTAGTTTGATGGAGTCGATTTGTCCCCAGATTTATGCACAGGGATTATTTTTGCAAGTTTCCATTCAGAGGGAATCTGCGAATCTTGAATAGATTTTGTAAATAGTAAGCGCAGGTACTTACTAACCGGTTCCGCATACCGTTTGAGAAAAGCGTTCGGTATCCCATCTGGACCACAACTTTTTTTATCATCGAGGTTTAACAGCAGATTTAGTATACCGCTTTCAGTTATTTCCGGAGTTTTAGATAACTTCTTGTCAGTGGGTGGCCTAATCTCGGGATGATGCACTAGCCCATTATCGATCGTAAAGACGGACTGAAAGTAGCGGTTGAAATTGTCTGCCTTATCTTTAGTGTCTATCGAGGGGGAGGCGTTTTGGCCACTGTGTTTGCCACTTACATAGCGCCAAAATTTTCCTGGCGAGGTTTTGATGAATTTTGCTAGCGTGGTACCAAAATAGTGAATTTTTGAAGAGCGTACTTTGCTTTTCAGTGTTCTTGATAAAGTGGCGATCTGAGCGGTGTAGCCAGCTCGTGAGCTAGACCTCCTAGCTTTCCTCAGCCTACTGATTTTACGTTTTATATGAATTATGTCACGTGTGATCCAGGCATTATGCTTTCTTGTAATTTTTCGCTGTGTGGGGACAAAGTTCTCAATGCAATGAATGACACGTGCCTTGAATTGTAACCATATGTGATCCATTGATAAATTTTTGTCCATGCAAAGATCATAGAAGGCAAGGAATTCGTGATTAAGATATGTTATTATTGCAGCGTCGTCTGCTCTGTTAAAGGCAAGAACGTGTCTATCGGGGCTATGGATTCTAGAAAGACCAGATAGAGGCAGTGTGCATAGGACTGAGTTGTGATCAGATATTCCGTCTAAGATTTCGATGCGCGCCTGGTCTTCTGGAAAATGATCACTAACGAGCACAACATCTAGAATAGAGCTGGATACGCCCTGTACACGTGTGGGGACGCGCACCAGTTGTTCGAGGTTAAAATTGAACAACATATCTAATATGACGTCATTTGCAGCACTTCGCACTTTTTTTGATGACCATTCTATTTCAGGCAGATTGAGATCTCCAGCCATGATGATCATACCACCCGTCACGTGATCGTGCATATAATCCAGAAGAAGTTCCAGATAACTTGTCTCAGCATTAGGTGGTCGGTAAATAACTCCAACAAATACACAGCCCCTTTGCAGCTGCACTTTGCACCATACCGCTTCAATGCTAGGGTTGCCCGGTAAGACAGAGTAGCGCAATTCCTTCTTGAAAAAAAGTGCCACGCCCCCTCCTCTAGTCTCTCTATCTTTGCGCACAATCACATAACCTGGCGGCGTGACCTCATGGTCTAGGATGTCCGAGTACAGCCATGTTTCCGTGACAGCAACTATGTCAGGTTTAATTTCTAGAAGGAGAGCTTCGAATTGATCTACTTTATTTACAAGACTACGTGCGTTCACATTCAACAGGGTTACTTCTGTCGACTTCGAGTGACTCTTTTTTCTATGCCAACTTCGTTTTTTTTCACTGCATATATATCTTCTCGTTCACTATCCCAAGCAAAAAGTTGACCGTTGATTCGCACTTTATCGCGCACCAGTGACACCCTTTCTTGCCTGTCCCGGTGTTCTTTCGTTCGATCCCACAGTTTCTTTCTAATGTCCCGAGTATTACGAGAAAAGTCTTCACTGATAGAGAAACCTGAGCCCTTCAGCTTTGAACACTGTCTGAGGATTGAAACTTTGTCTCGATGATCGAGTAGTCTTAGAATAATGGGTCTGGGTCTAGATATACCAACTGGCTTCTTTTTTCCTAGACGGTGGATTATTTCGATTCCCTTGGTTTTTATCTGTAGCACACCATCTAAAATCTTCTTTTCGACCAACTCGACAAGCATGTCTGGTGATTCATTTTGTTGTTCTTCAGCACCGTAAATGACAAGGTTGGACCGACGGCTCCGGTTTTCTAGATCATCCACTTTCATTTGCATAGCCTTTAGGTTTTTTTCTAAGTTAGATATTCGTTTATTGCACTCAGTGACCTGTTTTTCAAGGCCAGTTATCTTTTCAAGTTTTTTGTCAATCGCGTCAAGTCTGGTGTTTGTTGCGGATTTTTCTTTCTTAATATCTTGTATGTCTCCTGCAATTTGCTTTAGCTGTTCGGCTATGGCGTCTAGTGCAGGGCCTGGGTTCAACTCAACATCTCCGCTCAACAGTAGCAACAAGCGCAAGGAAACAATCAGTTTACAAAAGGCTTCACGAAGCGACCGTGGGCACGGCAGCAGAATTAGGCAGACATCGTTACTGCGAAAAGACTTGTCATAGCGTCTGCTCACCTGCGGGATAAACAGGAACGGGTTTGAAGGCTGCATCTTTACGACGCCGCCGTGCCCACTGCCGATTGTGCCGTAAGCGCTGTCTTTTAAAGGATCGTTACATGGTGACGTCATCGGTGATCCCAGAGGCTCTGACGATGTAACACCAGCGCCATCGTTGAAGGACCGGTAGCGATCGTCAGTTGAGGCTGGGTTTATCAGCAGATCCATATCGCCGTTGAAAGTAGGTCGAAGCATTGGTTGTCGCTCCGCACATGCTGCAGAAAGGCCTAGAAGAAGCAGCAGGGTTCCAATCTGCGGGATAAACAGGAACGGGTTTGAAGGCTGCATCTTTACGACGCCGCCGTGCCCACTGCCGATTGTGCCGTAAGCGCTGTCTTTTAAAGGATCGTTACATGGTGACGTCATCGGTGATCCCAGAGGCTCTGACGATGTAACACCAGCGCCATCGTTGAAGGACCGGTAGCGATCGTCAGTTGAGGCTGGGTTTATCAGCAGATCCATATCGCCGTTGAAAGTAGGTCGAAGCATTGGTTGTCGCTCCGCACATGCTGCAGAAAGGCCTAGAAGAAGCAGCAGGGTTCCAATCTGCGGGATAAACAGGAACGGGTTTGAAGGCTGCATCTTTACGACGCCGCCGTGCCCACTCATATATGTATACATATATATATATATATATATATATATATATATATATATATATATATATATATATATATATATATATATGTATGTGTGTGTGTGTGTGTGTAACGTAAGTAGGTAGTGTCTGAAGGTAGAGACTGATGAGGGAGAAGTAAGAATAGAATAAACATGGCGTATGAGCCAGGCCACGTCGCCCTTTCATCATGGCGTCACACGAGACGACAGGATGAAGACCGCCCAGCCACTTCGTCAGTGTTTCATCATCGACACAGTTCTACACAAGACGCCCTGACCATACATCGTTACAGAATCATCTCCTGGCCGCACAGAGCAACCAGCACCATGACAGAACCATCGACTGACCTTCCCATTACCAAGTACACCGGAGCAGTGGACGATGCACCTGTACAGGACTGGTTCAACCTGGTCGAGCTCCACGCAATTGCTGCGTCATGATTGGAACGGGAGATGGTCGCCAACTTTACCGACTATGTCTCCGGTGAGGGCTTCAAATTCTACCTCACCCACATATTTCAAAACGAGGAGTCATGGGAAAAGATAAAACAAAAAATGATCATTTGGTTTAAAGAATACAATGACGACTACGATGAAGACTTGTTTGTATCCCACCATCCACAGACAACCGCACTCGGTCGTCACAGTCAAAAGCAGCTTTCACGCATTGACCATTCTCCTGCTTTTCCGTCGCATGGATTTTCGGTTGGTCACAACACCTACCTCGCGTTTCACGCGCTAACTATTGTCGAAATAGAGCGGAGAAGCTCCGAGCCTACTCAGTCAATCCCGTCACCTACAGTTCAGTTTCATGGACCAGAATAGCTCGCATCGTTCGTTGCACAGAAAGACAGTTATCCGAATTAAAATCTAACCAAACCGATTTTTTCGCAGTGTCGCCGTCGAATTCCCAGCCACCTGAGAGCCCAACGCACAAAGGAGGCTCGGAAGGATCAATGAGGGTGGCGATTTGGGCTTGTTGGTATGGTTGCATGATGATGGATGGTAGCGCAGACAACGAACACGGACAAGAGTAGGCACATAGACACAACACAGCGCTGTGTTGTGTCTATGTGCCTACTCTTGTCCGTGTTCGTTGTCTGCGCTACCATCCATCATCGGAAGGATCAACTCTCAAGCACTGCACTGTGCCAGAAACATCCATCTAGAATGGCGTTGCAAGAGCCTCAGCAGATTTTTCTGCAAATTCTGGCGCACTATCTTCATTGCCTGACACGAATCGCGACACCTTAACAAGTATCAACTATTTGCTGGTAACGTCAATTTACAAAAAAGGGGCTCATGGTTACAAAGGAAGTCCACCTCGTCAAACAGTGCAACATCAGCAATCCCAACAAAAGCAACAAGAGAAACCCCAACAGCTAAAACGCCAACACCAACATCGGCAACGTTCAACTAAAATTACATCGCAAAGATACTTGCAGCTTAAAGAGTGTCGTAATCAACTTACAGTAAAGGAAAGACTGATTCCGCATCTGAACTATCTTCGCAGAAAGAAAAGCCAAGGAACTTTTCCGCACCAGCGTTCAAAATTGTGCCTTCAGTCTGAACATCTGCGTCATCACCATAGAAAGATCCCCAAAAGCCACAAAACAACCGCTTGTGCTCTGCAGGAACGCAAGCAGCGCCTAATCAGCCACGATCAACGGGCGCGCAAACTGCATGCACGGCGTTTGTATGACCCACGACAAAAAATGCGATGCCTACGAAACATTCAATCTTGCAAAGCGTTGATGAGGAAGAAGTGAGAATAGAATAAACATGGCGTATGAGCCAGGCCACGTCGCCCATTCATCATAGCGTCACACACACATATACACACTCACATATATATATATATATATATATATATATATAATCACGTTCACTCTTGTTGCTTCTTCCGTGTTAAGTGGACGTACTTCTAAAAGGTGAACATTCAATGGGTCCAAAAGTTTCCGTAGAAATAACTTCAGTCACAGTAGTTTAGATTATTGGTGGTTGAAAACTATATACCTCACTTTCCAATTGAGAGAAGGACAATACAAGAAGAATGACAAGAGAATATTTGGATCTGCGGCACAAAAATAACATGTTCTTGTTCTCGTTCACCTTCTCTATTGCTCATACCCACTGTAGCAAATTGGCCAAGAATTAGGTGGTCTTGTAGAATATTATTCAATTTGAATGTAATGAAACATACAGTGAAAAGGTTACACATTTTTGGACCGAATTTTGATGCTCCCTCAATTGTACCAATTATAAAGCTTTTTATTATAATATGTAATAAGTCAGATAGACAGACAAAGAACATTATTGAGGTCCTGAGGAACACTATTTCAAGGAGGTAGAGCAGTGGGCCGCTCCCACGTCGGAACGGGTAGGCCGAGCCTCACCGCCGCGTCGTGGGCCCTCTGGACAGCATAGAGTTGATGTGCAAGTTCTGAGCTCCTGAGCGCAGAGCTCCATTCTTCCTCAGTCATGTGCCGAGAATCGCGTGATGAGGAGCACTGCCAGAGCATGTGTTCTAACGTTTATATGGCGCAACAATCTGGGCATGTTGGATTATTGCTTGCAAGAAACTGGTTGTGGGAACGATGACTGGGGTACGACCTGGTTTGAAGCACACGGAGGGTAGATGTCTGGCCCTGCAAAATTGCATATGAGGATGGGGGAAAATCCTTCTGCCGAGCTGATAATGTTTAGTCACCTAGTTGAAAGTGAGGAGAACATCCCTAAAGACTATTAGGTTTGAGTCTGAAGGTCCCGCAGGCTGCCCAGGACGGTAAGTAAGTGCGCGTGCTCGGGCGTGGGCGATCTCGTTTAGGTTTGCATGGAGGCTAAATGTGATCCGAGGTGAGCCGCAAACTTAATTATGGCGTGTTCTGAAATATGCATATTACCTAAGATGCGAGCTACTTCAGCCGATACCGATCCAGATGTAAAGGCTCGCACTGCTGCTCGTGAGTTTGTATAGATGTGTTGCCGGTAGTCGTCAAGGAGAGCGACAGCTATGGCTGCTTGTTCAGCTTTGGCGGGAGTGGTGTTCCTGATAGACGCGGAGTGAATAACACATCCTGCGTGGTCAACTGCAACGACCGAGAAGTTGGCTGTTCGACCGTATTGCGCCGCGCCTACGAAGCATGCAGAACCCGGGTTTGCATGAACACTCTTGAGCAGTGCTTCACCCCAGGCTATCCGCATGTTCACGTTGTGCTGCGGATGTACGTTGCGGAGAAACAAAGCGACCATAATGTTGGTCGTTTGCTTTTTAGTGAGAGACTGACTACGTTCCTCTTCTACCGCACTATACTCTAGGATTGTCAGGATGCTCCTTCCTGCAGCCGAGAAGGAGAGCCTGGCCATCTGAGCCGTATGCTGTGCTTCGATGATCTCTTCCAACGGTTGTGTATACCCAACTGCATGAGGCGTTCCGTACTGGTTCCCGAAGGGGCTCCTAGCACTCTTTTGATGCTCTTACGGATCAGATGATTAATTTTGGCCTTTCATGACTTACAAAAAGTGCATGGCCGCAACATAAGTAATGTGGCTTATTAAGAAAGCGTGGAATAGTCTTTGTAAATTGTTTTCTCTCAAGCTAAATCAAGAGTTGGAGACCCTAAGGATAGGACTATTCATGCTTGTCGTTTTAGTTGTGAGCTTGTTTATGGTGTGATCATTTGTGCCATTGACCTCTATAAGCGTTCAAAGTACTCTGATTATCTCTACTCTAGGGATGATATGACTAGAGCTGGTGCGAAGCATTAAATTGATATCTGGAAGGGGAACCCAGCCTCGAGGCTTTACACCCCTTCTATTAGGTCTGTAAAGCATAGGTTCCGACTTGGTTGGAAAGAGTCGTAGTCCAGTGCCACTAAGAAAAGCTTCGGTGTATTCTATAGCCCGTTGGAGTGCCTCTTCTACTCTGCCTTCTCTCCCACCCGTGCACTAGACAGTGATGTCATCGGCGTAAAGGGTATGACGTATGCCTTGTATCTACGAAAGCCTCTTGGAAAGCTCACACATAGCGATATTGAACAGAAGTGGTGAGACCACCGAACCCTGCGGCGTACCTTTGGAGCCAAGAACGACGGGTTCTGATTTCAGATCTCCTATCAAATCATGGCCTTTCTGCTTATGAGGAAAGAGCTGATGAATGCGTGAAATCTCTGCCCCAAGCCAAAAGTAGGGATGAAGTTGAGAATATGAGTAAAGGATAGATTTTCATAAGCTTTCTCTAAATCTAGTTACAAGATTTCCCTGACATCTGTCGTTTTAACGTCGATAATCTGGTGTTCAGTGAACTTCATGGAATCTTGGGAGGATAATGCTGGTCGGAAGCCAATCATGTTGCACGGAAATAAGCCATGGTCTTCAATGTGTTGAGTAATGCGGCTAATATAGACGTGTTCGGCTACCTTTCCTATGCAGGATGTAAGTGATATGGAACGTAGATTACAAATATTCAGTGGACGTTCTGATGTCCAGATAAAGATGACTGACGCCAGCTTCCACGATTCCGGGACAGTGCCCTGTTCCCATACTTTGTTAAGCTCATCCGTGAGTATTTGTATGAAAGCATCGCCGAGATTACGCAGAATTCCACTTGAGATACCGTCCGGGCCTGGGGCTGATCGACTATTCAGTTTCATAAGAACCTCCCTCACATCAACCGTGCTGAAAGGTTCGTCTAAAGACCCCACGTGCGGACCCTCGTAAAGGGGATAGTCGGCATCACACGAGAGATCAACTGGCAGATAAGTTTTCGTGGGCCGTTCGAAAACTTTTTCTTCTGAGTCTTCTTGTCTGGCTATATGGAGGACTTTGTCTATCGCCCACCTCTCGTTGGATTTCGAGTTAGATTCTTTCAACAGGTGCTTCAGCAAGTTCCACCTGCCTCCTCTGTGCATCTGGCCATCGGCCGAATTGCAAACTTCATCTCGTTATTGTCTAGAGAGCGTCTGGCAGTGTTCGTTAATCTGGAAATTAAGCTCAGCAATTTCTTTCCGCAGCCTACGGTTCAGTTTCTGTCCCTTCCATCTATGAAGAAGGAGGTTTTTAACGTCGCGCAAATGCGCTAGACGGCTGTCCATTCTGTCAACCCTAAGATCAGTAACTATGGACTTTGTTGGTAGCTGCAGGTACATCCACCTTGAGCTGTGCCACCCAGGGATCGAAAGAATCTGGAGACTCCCTCCCGATTCTCTTTTTTCTGCGCCCTGATTTCGTGGAAACGATCCCATTAGTGAACTGAAATTCTTTTGGAGGTCTGCTCTGTATTTCCATCGAAGTGACGAGAATGTGATGATCACTGCTGAGACTTTCGTTCAGATTGTGCGAGGTTACCGACCCCGAGTTTGCCACGAAGGTTAGGCCCGGGGTAGTGTCCCTGGAGCATGAATTTCCAATTCTAGTAGGAAACGAAGGATCCGTGAATAGAGTTAGGTTGTAGTCTGAAGCAGCCTGTCAGAGATCTCTACCCTTAGCGTTAGTGTGGTGATATCCCCACTCCTGATGTTGGGCATTGAAGTCCCCGGAAATAATAGGTGTGGCTCCAGCTGCCTTTGTTATTGTCCTGGATATTAGCGAAGTGAAGCGCTGTCTCATGTCCCTAGGAGTACTCTAAATATTCACAATGAAGAGGCGGTTCCGAAGCTACCCACTTGGTATAACCTCGGAAAACATGTGCTCAGTTTTCCTAAGGCTCATGGAAAGATCGTGAACTACGGTGGTAAACTTCGTCGAGAGAAGGGTGCAGATACCTCTTGTATCTTGCCCGAACAAGCAGTGGGACCGATAGCTCGATAAGGTAAATGAGTTCATCAATGTTTCTTAGAGCAGGACGTTCTCCAGCTTGTTAGTATGTGACCGAATGAATTGCTTAAGGACCGCGTTCTTACGCAGAGATCCACAACAGTTCCGCTGCCAAACTACAATGTTACTATTACTAGTCGGACCCGCCAAGATTGCAACTTTAGTTTGATTTGCCTTGCAGCACAATACGTATAGGGGCCTGCTTTCCCCCTTTAGAGTGTCCCTAGGTTTGGGGATACCGGATGAAAACGAAGGACTTGCCCCTGTTGAACCTGACGGCCCACTATTATTCTTGGATTTGAGTGTTGCAACCCTCATGCTCAAAGTTGAGAACGCTTTTCTCAGGGACTTGAGCATGTTCCTCAATTCGGCTTGAAATTCTTTCATGTCGTTTTTAAACTCGTTAAAGGCAGATTTCAGAATGTCCAGCCCTCATTTCGTAAAGGCTGGGACAGAGCTCTCTTCTTTATGGGACGTTCGTCTGCAGGTGCCTCAGACGGCATCTCAATGGGCACGTCTGGTGTTCCCGATGAGGTGGCGACTGTGAGGGTGACGACGCGGTCGCCAAGTTTAGTTCAGCTACCTCTGCTTGAAGACGCTCAAAAGCGCTCCTTAGCAAAGCGCTTTCGCAATCCTATCCACGCCATGCTCTGACAGTGAATGCGCTTTCCTCGGTACCATGAATGGCGTTTTCTTAGCAAAGTCGGCCCAGCGAGTATCCCTGGCGGCCGGCGTATGTAGTCGAACAGCAGAGGGGTTTTGAATCGCGAGCGTCCCCGGGATCTGGAGCAACGGCTCTTGGATGATGACCGTGGCGCTGGTTGTCCAGTGCGCCCTCTCGATGGCGATCTGCTGTGGCTCTGCAGGTGCTCGGTGCTGGTCGGCGCTGGGGACTTGGTGCGTTGACGTTCATGTCTTCTTCGGCAAACTACATATGGTACTTGAAAGCGTTGTCTGCATACCCTGTCCGCTGTAGCGTGAGGCCCTCCACAGAGGGCACACTCGGGGGTGCACACGTGATCCTTGGACGACGACGCCTCACTGAAACTTCTGCAAATCACATCTTTTGGCACCTGGCACACGTCGGCGCGATGATAATGATGAAAAACATTTATTATAAAAGAGAGAGGTACGGGGCCAAAGCATGAACCCCGCTACATGGTCGGCGTCCTTAGTCCGGGACACCGCATAACGAGGTGACGAGGCCCCTACTCGCACCCGTCTCACCAGAACCCGTTGAGACTCTAGTGATGAGCAGTTGAGGAGGGCACTCTCCCATGCCTCTCGGGAAGGGGTACAGGAAGGGGGTGGGTGGGGATTTTCGGACATGCCCATACCATGTGGAAGATATCACACGTCTCCCCACAGTGTGGGCACCGCCCATCTGTGTTCGCATCGAAATGTTTTAGGATTGCAGGACAGAGTAGAGTACCAGTCTGCAGGCGCCTTAGAGTTCGCTCTTCCGCCTTATCAGCCCCTTTGCAAGAGCCGGGTAAGGGCGGTGAGTGTCGCAATAATAGGTCAGAATTTCTTTGAACCGCAACAGCGGTGTATTGGCCTCCGAGTCATAAGAGCCAAGGTGAGGAGCCCAGTGGGTAAGCGCTCGGGCGGCCGCGTCAGCGGCCTAATTACATCGTAAGCCCTGATGGCCAGGAGCCCATACGATGCGTTTCGGGGCTTGATCAGCGAGAGCCCGTTTTAGAATTTGGGTGGATAGGGGGGATATCTCTCCTACCAAGTAATGAGCACATGCTTTCCGGGAGTCCGTGATGATAACTTTCGAGTTGGGGTCCGCAGCAGCAAGCGCTATCGCGACTTCCTCAGCGCGCTCTGGATTTTGTGCTCGGAACGAGAGCCCATTGACATGCTTTTCCCGGTGAACTACACAGGCCGTGTAGTTCACCGGGATCCCGTGGGCGAAGGCCCTGTTCTATCTACGTAGAATACACCAGGTCGGGAGCCGTGTTGCCTATCGAGCGTCCGAGCCCGCGCCTGTCTTCTGCTTTCGTGCGTGTGCTTATCCATGTTACTGGGGAGTGGAGAGACCGAGAGTATATGCCGACACAGTTCCGGAATACGCTCCACCTCCTCTGCAGTGCAAGTGTGCTGTATATGTAAGCGGTTCAGCAGGCGGCGCCTGGGAGCCGTCTGCACGAGCCGCGTATATTGATTCATGAGGTGGGTCTCCCGCAACTCCTGGTAGAAGTTGAGCACTCCTAACGCCCTCAGTTTGGCGTTGGAAGTGGCCACCAGGAGATCCAGAGCTCGTTTAGTAGCCTTACGAATGATGGCATGTAATCTTTCATCTTCTTGCTTGTTGGTGCGAATGTATGAGGCGGCGTAGAGGATCCGGCTAGTCACGAAGGCATGGGTGAGCCGAAGCGCGTCCCTGCCCCGCAGACCACCCCGCTTGTTGGAAACGCGGTGGATCATGCGCCCTACCTGTTCGCCTATTCTCTTGAGTTTCGCTATAGTGGAGTCCGGTCTGAGTCTGTGGTGAATGAACAGGCCCAGAATCCGGAGCTCCTCCACCTCTCCGATGGGCACCCCAGACAGGGAGATGTGTATGGCTGACTTATCTCTTGGCTTCGCTCTAACGTGCAGAAGCTCTGATTTGTTTGGAGTACATTGGAGTCCACAATCGTTGGCATACGTTGGCATCCTTGACTATGGATGCGGCCTGCTGAAGGCGTTCCTGCATTTCACCAAGGCTCCCTTCAGTGGTCCAGACTGTAATATCATAGGCATATACTGCGTTTTGTGTGCCTTCCACACTGGCCAATTTGCTTGGAAGGCGCATCACAGCAATGTTGAAAAGGAGTGGTGATAACACTGCTCCCTGTGGGGTACCCCGTGTTCCCATAATGTACGGGCCATATTCCTCGTCCTCGATCCGAAGAAATGCCTGGCGTTTATAGAGAAAATCTCTGACATATGCAAAGGCCTTAGCCCCGCATTCGGTGGAACTCACGTTAGCCAGGATGCTGCTGTGTTTAACATTGTCGAAAGCCCCCTTCATATCAAGGGCGAGGATGGCTTTATCATTGTGTTGCATAGTTATGGGCTGTATTACGGCCCTATGGAGCTGGAGAAGGACGTCCTGTGCAGATATGTGTGGGCGAAACCCAAACATGGTGTCTGCAAAGAAGCCCTTGCCGTCAAGGTATGGGGAGAAGCGATCCCGTACCATCGTCTCCATAAGCTTGCCCGCGCACGAAGTCAGTGATATGGGCCTCATATTTTCTGTATTCACGGCCTTGCCTGCTTTGGGGATAAAAGTCACAAGTAACGTTTTCCATTCGGAAGGGAGCGCACGGCATCCGCAAGCTATGCCGGAGTGCCTTGGTACCCTTGCAGAGCTCGCCGGAGCTGCTTCTGCGCCTCCCCTCTCGTTTGAGAGGGGTCTATGAGACTGCGAAATAGACGCCATGTCTCCTTCGAGCTCATCTGACGAGCTGCGGCGTCGCAGCGGGCTATTCAATTTGAATCTGAGAGTTAGGCAGCATACGCTGCAGCCTGTTCCGTGAGTTGAGATATGCGTATACGTAATTTGTGATTAGTCTTCTGCTTTTTCCAACGTTTTGTTAAGCTTCGGCGCGCCTCCCACAAGTGTAGGAGGTGAGTGTCAACTGCGGGGATTTCTTGGTTGGTTTGGAGGGTAGTAACAAGTCTTTTCTGAATGTTGCTTACGTGTTGAGTCCATTCTGCATAGCCTCCAGAAAGTAGTACGGGAGGGATAGTCTGATTGCGAAATTGGGTCCAAACGGTCAACTTGGCTTGACCGCATTTTTTATAAGCTGACTTTTCCAGGAGTGTGACCCGGAGAAGGCAGTGATCACTGCCTAGAGAATCGCCCAAGTTCTGCCAGGTAGCATCCTTAGCGTTTTTTTACGAGAGAGAGGTCCGGACACGTGTCACGGGTTATCGAGTTCCCCACTCGAGTGGGGTATGCCGGATCTGTGAGCAGCGTGAGGCGAAGGGTGGACATTAGCTCCGCCAGCTTACGTCCTCTGGCCTTCTCGTAGTGATAGCCCCATAGCCCCAGTGAAGGCTGGGAGCATTGAAGTCTCTCACGATCACTAAGGGGTCCTTGTCTGCAATCTTGATCGCCCGGAGGAAGATTTTGCTAAAAGTTACGCGTGGATTATGCGGGGGGCTGTATATATTTAGGATGTGTATTGACTGGTCGCGACGTCTGAGAGGCAGTACTCTGACCATTGTGTATTCTTGTTCAGTACTTAAGTTTAAATCGACCTGAATCACGGTATATGCCTTGTTCACCAGGATGGATGACGAGCCCCCCCCCCCTGGAAAGTGCTATAGCCAGAGAATTTAACGTCCAAACCGGGCTCCTGCAAAGCAAGCAAGGCGGGCATGTTTCCGAGAGACTGCAAGTAGAGCTGGAGGTGCGACCATTTTTTCCAGGCTCTAAAACCCCTGCAGTTTCATTGTATAATCTCAAATTTGTAGATATTTAGCTTGTTTATTGGATCGGCTAGCCATCTTTTAGTATTTATTTACGGTGAAGAGGACCGGTCCGCAACTGGAGCCGGCCCCAAAAAGCCTTCTTCTGCTGCCGGACGGGAAGCCGGCTTGCGTTTAACCTGCGTGGAGTCGCTCTGAGTGGTGTTTTTAATTTGGGCGATAACCCAGGGCTGCACGGCTTTAAGGACTGAGTTAGAGACCTGCACCACAATTTCGGGAAGTGCTTGCGTTAAGGCTGCCGTGAACATGTCCTGAAAGGACTCGCAGACTGCAGACATGATTTGGGTGGGGAGGGCTGCCACGCTCGCCTCTAATTGCTCGGTTTTACGCTCTAGGGACTCGATGCGACCGATGTATCCGGTAATGGAAGCTGGTCAAACTACCGTGTCCGCGTCCGCCGCGTCCTGCCTCGCACCAGTGAGGCCTTACAACACCAGGCGGACGAATGCGGCGAAGACCAAGGCGGCGGATTCCAAATGACACGGGGAAACAAAAGGTACGGGCAGTCTTAAACACGCATGGTCCCACTCATTTCCATCGATTAGGAAAATCCTTGAAAAGCAGGTGCAATACGAAAAACACGCGGAACATCTAACCAAATATCTATCTCACGAAATTGCACCTAAGGGCCTCCGCCTAGCCTGCAACCCCTCAATGTCTACACTAAGTGAAGCAGAAAGGGGGCAGTGGGAAAATTATTGCTAGAAGCGTCCTTGCAACTGACTCGGGTCATTGCGGACCATAGTGAGCGTAAGGCCGCCGAATACAGTGTCACGGAGGCCACGCAGAAATTGTTATCTAATCACGGAGAGCATGAGGCATGAGAACGGGAAAGATATGAACTAAAGAAGAGAGGCGAAATTTCAGTAGTAAATGATAGAAAATTCAAGCGGGACAGCAGTAGCTCCACTGCTCTGCAACAGGAAAATAGGAATGAGGCCGTACAAGAACGCCAGGGACCACCCGTACCACAACCTAACTTTGAGTAGAAAAATTGGAACTTGAAACTACATTGCAATCCTAATCAAAACATCCTTACTCTCGAATATGACGCTGACACTCCCGTGCAACGTGATAGCCAAGAGCAGCCGAAAACTTATGAGAAAAATGTCCTCAATCTGTCAAACACAACACTCACACCCGCTCATCTTCAACTTTTGTCGAGAGGCTTAACCTTTTGTCTATCATCCGGTAGATTCAATGAATTTGAACTGTACCAAGACCTCGATAACATTGCGCGTAATCTCCGCCTCCGTGAATACTTTCATGATGGCAAGGACTGTACGGACGAGAATAGAGAGATTGGTGGTGACAAATCATGGTGTCCGGGTGAGCAGAGGAACAAACACCTCGATATGTATATATCAGCGATTCAAAAAGATATCATCAGAGCGTATGAAAAAAAATCGGCCCTTTCGAAACAACATATCAAAGTCAGAACGAAGGGCACTCGATGAACTACGAAA
The DNA here is from genome assembly GCF_043290135.1 of Rhipicephalus microplus. Lineage (NCBI taxonomy): Eukaryota > Metazoa > Arthropoda > Arachnida > Ixodida > Ixodidae > Rhipicephalus > Rhipicephalus microplus. The sequence continues at coordinate 82,205,067 of NC_134700.1, read as the reverse complement.
AAACACTGGAATTAGTATCAAACCGGCTGATAAAGGGGGCTGCATAGTAATTCTAAACACGTCGGACTACTTAAAGGAAGGGGAACGACAGCTATCAGACACAAAATTCTACAAAGAACTTCCAACAGACCCGACTCCCGAATTTGAAAAGAAGATAAAAGTAACCCTAAAGAATCTTCGCCGGGACGAGAAAATTACCGGCAAAATGTTAAAAGCAATGTTACCGGCCCATTCTGTTCTCGGTCGATTCTATTTATTTGCTCCCCAAAATACACAAGGCAGGTAATCCAGGACGTCCGATAGTATCCAGTAACAGCACATCAACAGAAAATATATCAGAATTCATCGATTCCTTAATAAAAAACATCCTCCCAAATTTTCAATATTACCTAAAGGACACAAACCACTTCATCTGCGAAACTTCAAGTCTCGACATCCCAGGCGGCAGTTTTCTGGTGACCATGGACGTCTGCTCACTGTACACCAACATACCCCACCATGACGGAATAGTGGCTATGGTTTCTGAATATGTGAAATCTGACTCATCAACCAGTGTAAGTGGCGAGGTACTGTTTACACTTCTTGAACTTGTACTAAATTATAACCATTTCGAGTTCAACGGCAAGCACTTCCTTCAGGTCAGTGGCACTGCAATGGGCACGAAAATGGCCCCAAACTTCGCGAGCACCTTTATGGCTTCACTTGAAATCCCTTTCATTGAGGGACGCACCTTGAAACAATTTCTACTACAGAAGATACTTAGACAATATTTTTATGATATGGAACCACGATGAGGGAAGTCTTTTCCGCTTTATAGAGGATTTTAACAAATGCCACCCGTCAATAAAATTCACGCACGAAAATTCCAGAACTAGCATTAACTTTTTGGACGTCACTGTCACGGTCAAAAATGACCGCTTGTCAACAAACCTTTACAGAAAGCCTACAGACCGTCAAATGTACCTACATTTCAACAGCAGCAACCCAAAGCAATGCAAAACGGGTATTCCATATTCTCAGGCCTACCGGTACCGAAGAATATGCACTGATATGCGGGAATTGGACAGACACGCGGAGCACCTAAAGCATTCTTAATGAAACAAAATTATCCGGAAGACATTATTGACGATGCCATTCTATGTGCTCGCAACGTGAACAGGAATGATATAATCAAGGGACAAAACAGAGTATCTAAAACGACTTCCCAAACGAACCTTGTACTAACTCCTCATCAGCGCCACGAATCAACAACATACTTTCCCGCCATTTCAACACAATCAGGTAAAGCAAACGACTAACTTCTATTTTCGCAAAGCCACCTCACGTGGTGTACCGCCGGGATAAAAATCTGAAGGACATTTTTGTCAGAGCAAAAACAAACACCCCCAAATTTCAATCAGGGTGCCATCCCGGCGGAAAAGCTCGATGCAAGGTATGCCCACAGATGGTCACAACACGTGAATCCAAAGCGAACTTCTCGGATTTCAAATTCTGCATAACTGAAAGCCTTAATTGTGACTCCAGTAATGTAACATACATGCTACATTGCAACATCTGCGGACAAGAATATATCGGCCAAACAGACACGCCATTTCGGCTGCGGTTTCATAATCACTGGTACCACGCCACTTCACTGCCGAAGCTACTTTTATATAGACATCTGCGCCTGCCAAACCACAGTTTTGAAAATATCAGCGTAACTTTTTTGCAGTCCGGTTTCTCAAACAGACGCGAGCGCGAACAGCGTGAGGCATATTTTATTTTCAAATTTCGAACATTAGTAGCCGGCATCAACGAGGACCCCGGAAAACTCAACTGCCCCCGAGAAGTAAGCCAGGAGGAAATTGGTGACAAAGATTGATAGCTGGAGACCATGCTTTTTTCTGACTGACTCGTACGTGTACACTGTCCTTTCTTGTTTTTTTGTTTTTCTTTTTTTTCTTCCCTTTTTTTCTTCTTTTTTTTTCTTTTCTCCACATGCACATAAAAAGTGTTTACGTTCGCCTACCACTTGATGACCATTGAAGGGAAACGGACGAAGATTAAAAGCAAAGAGCCGACCGACCATTAAGGGGAAACCCTTCCTTTACGCACGCCGCACGCCGACCGATCCATTACGGGGAAACCCTGTCTTTACGCACGCCGTCACGGACTCTCCCGGCACCGCGGTGACAATCTTGAGTGGCCCGACACACGTCGAGAACTGAACAGCACGTGATAAGAACCGTACGTGGACGTACACGGACAGTTGGTTTCGTTCTCAGTGTTGACAGTGGTTTTTCCTCTTTTTTACTTTCTTTTTTTCTTTTTCTTTTTCGTCTTTTTTCTTCCCCCTTCTTTTTTTGTTTTGTTCCCTTTTTTTAGTTCCCTCTCACTCTCGCAAACATCTTTCAAGGCGAGAGGGACGCGGCAGCAACGAAGTTTGGAAGTTCATGTCCGTATAACTCATCCCCTGATGAAGGGAGGACCCCTCCCGAAACTGTTGGGAAATAAATATATTTATCCTTGTTGCCAACTCTCCCGTTGTGCCATATCCCATACCTTCACGAAGACTAACTGGCTCATTGAATTATTACTCCCAATATATATATATATATATATATATATATATATATATATATATATATATATATATATATATATCCTCGCAGGGACGTCTGTGCAAGCAAGCAGGCGTTTGGTGTGTAGCGACACTACGGACCTGAGCTAACGGGGGTTTCCACCTCTCCCACGCCTAGCCATGCGTGGCTGCGCCGTGTACGGGGAAAAGGGGATTCTGGGGGTTGAGCCGACGCCGGGTGATTGGACCTTTAAGGCCCCTCGGCAGAGGCAGGACACCCCTTTGGCCCCGTCTTCACGTAGACGGCAACCTTTGGGCTGACCGACCCAGGGGAATTCGGTAGTCGCCTTTTCCTATCTCTCTCTCCCCTCCTCTTCGTCTTTACCTCTCACTTTTTTATATGTTCTGTCATCTTCTATCTACCGTCTACTTCCAATTTTTTCTTGCGGCGAGTTTTAACCCTGTGTAGGTGCCCACCTTTGGATAACTATATTTGGTTATAGCGGCGATGTATGGCTGGTGCCTTCAAGTGTTGTACCTTGTAGCGTTCCCTTGTTGGGCTCGGAGGTGGGTGGTCACCAACGCCGCCGAACTTCAAATGCTTCTTATGTAAAAATACCCCCTCTCTGAATGATCGGTCTTTGAAAAGGAACTGCACTTATGAAAGCTCCAAACGTACCTGAATTGATTGTGACCATTTTCAACACTTTTTGGTCATACGCTCTGTTACACTCAACGAGTCTGTTGAAGCATTGTCGGTCTTTCTGATAGCTAGAACTCTTGAAAACTTAATACGCAAATAGTATGATGCAAAGAAGCTGTCATCTGGTGATCTTCTTTTTGAACTGGCCCAAAAAGACCACTCAAACACTCTCCTGAAGAAGCAAAAGCAGCTTGCACACATGAACGTGTCTGTCACCCCCCCCCCCCCGCCGTCTTAACACTATCCAAGGTGTCATTTCAAAACACGAACGTATGCGAACAACGGAAACTGACCTCCTTGAGGGCTTCCGAGAGCATGGCGTAATCGCCATACGTCGAATCACAATCAGACGGAAAGGTGAAGAAGTGGTAACCCCGCATATGGTATTAACCTTTATTCGCTCCATCTTGCCCGAATCTGTAAAAGCGGCGTTCTTTCTATGTAAAGTCCGTCTCTAATTACCTAACCCCAGAAGGTGCTTCAAGCGCCAGAAATACGGACAAGCATCAAACAATTGCCGCGGAAGAATAACATGTCTGACATGTGGTGACCATGAGCACCCAACCGAGAACTGCACTTTGAAGCAAACAGAATGTCCTCATTGTCAAGGGCCCCATGCCGCGTACACGCGCACATGTGAAGCGTTCAGGAAAGAAAAGGCTATAGTTCACACCGAGCTTACGGAAATTATCACATATTCGGGAGCCCAGAAGAAGGTACACCTATTTTCCGGAAGGTCATACGCTGAAGCAGCTCGCCGGGGAGCCGGGCGACATCTAGTGGCGGTGGGCACGCAATACAGTTTTGCTGATGTGTGCATATCTCATCCCCCCCCCCCCCCCCAAGCAGCCACTGGCTGTACCAACCCATCAAGTCCCGGAGGTCGACCTTTATCAGACCCCAGGAACCACACACACAACTGAGACACCTGTCTCTTCTGACAAACATCTATTAGCTTCCGAGGGTCCACCGGAGGCAATTGAAGTGACACCAGGATCCTCAGCATCTAAGATGTTGACGGAATTCCCCCAAGTGAGCCGGGGCCCCATAGATCGCCTCAGAGGAATAGACACACTCCAGTGAAGCCGCCTGATAAAGGCAGTGAAGTGTGAATAGGTCGCACTCTTTTCCTCATTCATGAAAATGGCTGCCAAAAATATCATTCACTGGAATTGCCGAGGCTTACTTAAGAACTTAGACGACATCTATGAAATACTTGTACAGCACCAACCAAACGAACTTTGCTTACAGGAAACACACCTAAAACCTACACAAAGTAGCCTTTAAAAAGATATGTGGTATACCGAAAGGACAGACAGGGCACTGCGCATTCATCTGGCGGTGTCGCTATCATGGTGCAGAAAAGCAGTTCCGTCTCAAGACATCACTCTAGTTACTGACTTATACCCCTGTTACACGGGCATGCTAACCTCAGTTGTGACCAACCTCAGTTAACTCGTTCGAACTGTGGTTTGCGCTAACCGAAGTCTGCCAGAGTTTCACGGGTCATCTTGATCGCAGTTCTCGGCTACTTAGTATGTCACGTGATTGCTTGCGTACAGGCAACTTATTTATTTGTTTCGGTTTAAACTATTGGTACAACTGTGTATAAATGATAGTTTTATAAGAATAACTGTCATTTGTAACCATGTCAATGTGTTTCAGGAAGTTTTACACAGGTTGGTTTGTATTTAGTTTTTTGTGAACAATCTGGAAACAATTGCGCATTTGGCTGTACAGTCGCATTTGCGGCTGACAAAATCCGTAGCTCGCAAGCTGTAGACGTGGCAGTTGTGTGTGATTGCTTTGGTCCTTGTTTAACGTCCGGTGCGATCGCGCGTCTGGTTGTCTATTTTTCCTTCTTTTTATTTCCAGCGTGGTTATGGCGTTCTGTGTCATGCGTGAGTGCTGGTGGACCGTCGTCGGTTTCCCACAATGGCTCTTCGCCCACCGGAGCAGCGTCTCAGCGACGATGGACTTATCTGGACGACGTTCACTGCTTTGCAAAGCAGGCTGCACGACCAACGGACAAAGCAAGTGCGTCGTACAAGTAATTGGAAACATTGAACGAGAAAGGGAGTGTGCTGACCAGCTACAACGTCGACTGATGCTCAGGGCTGCACTACTTGTCACGCGCGAAAGGCAAATATGGATGCATCCATGTTGTACGAAAGAAATGTGGATGCATCCATGTGCATGTGGTACGAAAGAACATTGTCTAAGCTTCCAGGCAGCAAGTTCCGCGAGAACTTTCGTGTCAATCGATCTACGTTTAGGTACCTTGTGAGGGTGTGTCAGGGCAGGAAGAGAGAAGACACGGTAATACGCAGAGCGATTCCTTTAGACAAGCGCGTCGCCATTGCCCTGCACTATCTCGCCACCTCCGCGGAAGACAGAACCGTGGCTAACCTTTTTGGCGTAAGCCGCTATTCTGAAAAACATCATTCGCGAATTCTGCGGTGTGGTTGTTTGGTGCCTTGAGGCGCGCCTAGTCAGGTTTCAACACAAGCGGGAGCTGAAGGAACACTTGAGGCCATTCGGAGCAGTGACCGGATTTCCCCAATGCCTGGGTGCCTTAGATGGCTGCCACACAGAGGTTTGCCCACCTAAAGAACATGCCACCGACAATTTTAACTATAAAGAGTGGTACAGCACCATTCTTCTTGCTGTTGTGCACCACCTGTAAAAATTTATGTACGTGAACGTGGGGCCATCTGGGAAGAACCACGACGCTGCAGTGTTGGAAAGTTCGCGAGTGTCAAAAGTGCTGGCGAGTGAACTCTTTCAACTGGAGGCAAATGATGTTAAAGGAGTTTCAGTGTGCCCCGTCCTCCTCGGTGACCAAGCATTTCCTTTGCAGTGCCACGTTAAGAAACCTTTTTCTCGCGCAGAGCAACCTGGTTCCGCCTCGCGGGTGTTCAATTACCGCTTGTCGAGTGCCAGACGGGTTGTTGAGAATGCTTTTGGCAGGCTACAAGCACGTTTTCGAATCATGCACAAAGGCCTCGAAGTCGATATTGACAATGTCAATTATTACGGCTTGCTGCGTACGCACAACATATCTGAAGAACTCAAAGATCAATTCGATATCACCTGGATGGAAGATGTGGTGCACCGAGACACAAGCCGGCCACAACCAGTGTGCAGAGGTCAACGGTCAGAGCCACATGGAGTAACAAAAATGCTACTCGGTGTGGCTGATGCTCTTGCCGAGACTTCACTGTTGGTCAAGCTAACTGAACATACAGTTCTTGGTGCATCACAGAGGAAGTGTCCAAGGAATTGTAGCAGCTAAATTTCAGCTTTCTCATCTTTTTTTTAATAATTTCAACGTCTTGTGCACTTCTGTTTTGTTTTCTTTTGCTGTAATGTGTTCCAGGTTTACATTCACTGATGATTTTTGTACATATATTATCACATACACTATCCCATTTTTCTGTCACTCTTCCTAATGTTTAACATGTTTGAACATATATGCAAAATGCAAAATTAAAGGTCTCGACACATGGCTGGAGAAGCAAGTACTGTGCACAAGACTGTTGAGCTACTGATGCAAGGGCTCATCATTGCAGTTTTATGTAGCAGTTAATTACTTTCTGAAAATTTCAACAGATTGGTTGGTACTAACAGCCTGCTTTTACAGTTGTGTCACAGTGATGTTGTTTTTAATTGTACGCAGTTCAAAGTAAGAAATCTCGGCACCGACACCTTGGGCTGTTACATAAATGTTTTCTTATTATTTTAGATAAGGTCTTGAAATGTCGAATACTTTAATGTAAAGGTATTCATGTTTATGCAATCGCCCTATCAGTAGTCGTTTAATGAAGGATATCAAATAGTAAAGCTAGAGCTCAGTATGGCATCACTGAAACTCACCCATAAAGTAGTCTATTGGGTATTTGGGATGACATCATTATGAACAAGCTTAAAAACGAAAAAACAAACGCCAAGCTTAGCTTCATAGACTCACGGTTTATTTTGAGACTCAAAATAAGACTTAAGAAAGCCCAGCATTTCTTTCAGAGTCTCATTAGAATTTTCCTTGAGCTGCAGGAGTTGTCCCTGGAGCTCCATACTCTGTGAGGCCAAGTCAATGCTGCGTTGCTCGGCTTTCTTATGTAGGTCGAGAAGTTCCTGTAAACCTTTTGCTGGCCTTTTTTGTTTCTTCTTATTGCTGGAGTCATTCGCATCAGGCTGGCTCTCAGATTCTGAAGAGGTACTGCAGTTGGCAGCAGCATTGCTGTCACCTTGAACGTTGACTGTGCTTGATTCCTCCATTACCAGAGTGTTATCTTCAGTTTCAGCTTCTTTCCATGTGGCTAGCACTTAGCCCCTGCAGGTGCCTCATTAAGCTCTGGCACCTGTGTATAACATGGAAAAAAAATCACCCAATGCTTAGTGTCAGTTCAAAGCTTACATTCCTAAATGACTTTCATCAGAGGCTTTTGTTCATAAAACTACAGAATTTTACCTAGCAACCAGTGGCGAGATATCTTGCCTGTGACTCTTGATAAAGAACCATCAGCACATGCGCCATATTCTTATTAGCTACATGCATCCTAAATTTGAAATCGTATTCCTGTCAGTCACCAATGTCAGTCACCAATGTAAATTATGACTATCCATGAAAGTGTCATTGCTTCACAATACCACAGGTAATACGTACTAGTGTTTTTATACTAGTACTAGTATACATAATTTACATTGGTGACCTGTCAGTCACCAGTGTAAATTATGACTATCCATGAAAGTGTCATTGCTTCACAATACCACCGGTAATACGTACTAGTGTTTTTATACTTTTCAGTGCAATTTATTTCTACAAATTATAACACAAATCATGGAAGCAAAGTATAATAGAAAGAATGGTGTGTTAGTGACAGATCTGCAGCTCTGAGTGAGGGAGAATTCAGTTTGATCGATTCATCGATTCTTTTTTTTTTGATTAGTTGTCCATCTCATTGCATGATTTTCGACGAGCACGTGTGGCGATGTGAGTGCGCATGGTTGCTGTGGTTATGTGTGACACTGATGTTTGGATAATAAAGTTAGTTTCGAGTGACGTTCTTTCGCTTTTTTCTAATTTTTTTCTTGACGGTGCAAGTCTTTGGGTTTTTCAGTATACACAAAAATTTTTGCTGCTTCTGTTACAATTATTTGCAACCGCAATTTCCTTTTATCTGTAATTTTGTCTGTACCCACGTGAATGACTATTTGTAGTTATGCACTCACACAGACCTCCATTCTCGTTCATGAATGTTCATTGGCACAACCCATCATTCGTGATCATCTCAACTCTAGGAGCGCCCATGAAATGGTATACCAACGTGAAATAAATGAAAGCCTTGAAATTGAAAATGGCAGTTACCTCTACACTTTCCTCCACAAGGCTGCTGTGATTGACAGGAAGAGTGCCCAAAAAGGAGCGCAAAAGCCAGTAATATGGCCAGTCCACAGCCTTAGACGCCGTTGTCCTACCACAACGTTTGAGCTTGCTAAAGAAAAAAAAGCTTATTTAGTGCACAACACAACCCTCGGCATCGAAATGCTCCTGTTTTTTTCCAAAGATGTTATGAACTCAGACTCATGCTTGATTGAAAGTGCCAGCAGAGAACATGCATTAAAAATGAAGGACACTGCAAGACATGCGCACAATAAATGCATTAAGAATGTACACTATTACTACTACAGCATAGCTCAGTGGGCATTTTCACATACATTAGAGTCTATGCAAATAATCTTTTGTTCTGGTGGACGAGTGGGGTGGAGATGGAATGGAGCTACATCAAAAAACACCGCTTAGATTGAAAATAGGCGCTAATTGTGTGTGTGTGCCTCCGTTGTAAGTCTATGTAACCATAAAAAACAGTGTTTACAAGTGCAATAACGTGCCAGCACGAGAGAAACGCTACCTTTTGTATTTGATTGCTTGATGTTCAGCAGCAATTACCAGCAGCTTAAAAGGTATTTAATAATGGCACTTTTCACTGTTGGCTGAGACATTGAGGAGAAGATAGGCATATCCCACAATTGCCATGGCGAGGACGCCCATGCTCCTTATTCAAGCAAGGCGTTGTGAAAACACGTTTCGAGCGGTTTGCCCACTCGAAAAGCACGTCGGAGCTACGTTTGCGCGTAAATTTAAGCCTACCTGCACCATCTGACCATAGCTGCAACAGCAGTGGTGCGGACATCTGTGGGTACCTTGAAAGCACACAGACATGCGCTACGCAACATCGCAACGTGCATAGCAACAAAGTCTTTTTACTTACTGGTAGCGCTTGTTTAAATTTTCCAACTTCTGCCACACCTGCTTGGCGATAAACGACACTTCACCTGCAGGCAAGCGCGCATTGAGGTTGCGGGTCATTTCTTCGTATATACGCGCATTACGCGAATGGGATCAGAGGCGGCGAAGATTATCTTGCTAAAGGCGAATCAATGTCTCGGTATCCGACAAGGACCAATTGACGCGCCTTTGGCAACATGGTTCGGCCTGTGTCGGAGCCATGCCACTGTCGAACTCTGTGGTGGGAGCCGCCATTTTGTGAGTTCACCTTCCTTAACTGAGGTGGCCAACCTAAGTTTGGAGTGACCATGGTTAGTGGGAGAACTTCAGTTAGGCTCTCCGTCTAACTGGATGTCACCAAGGTTGTGGGAACTGAGGTTGGTCATAACTGAGGTTAGCGTGCCCGTGTAACAGGGGTATTAGAAACAGTGGCAATACGAGCCCTATTTTTGGACGAATAATAACCTTGTGTTCACTATACATCCCTCCAGACTACCGACTGTCTACTAAAGAACTTAAAACACCCATAGACCAGCTTCCACATCCATTCCTGTTGGTTGGAGGTTTTAACGTGCACCACCCTCTATGGGGATGTAGATGAACGGACTCTCGAGGCTCCTTAAGTGAAAACTGTCTGTTGTCTTCCGGCTCCTGTATATTTATTAAAAAGGAGCCAACATACTTTAACGCAGCGCACAACTCATACATAGAAATAGATCTTGCTATCGGATCTCCTACAGTCTTGGCAACCACTGAGTGGGCTGTCATTCATAAACTCTACGGAAGTCATCATTTTCTTGTCTGTCTAAAACACACAGGAAATGCAAGTACGACGACTGCGAATGTAACCCGGTTCAGAGAACAGGATGCGAACTTGGTGAAATTCCGAAAACTTTCTCAAAATATTATGCTCGTCCATTGAAAACCTAGGCTTTGCTGAATGTGAAGCGTTGGTCACACTGCACATTATACAGGCCGCAGAGCAATTCATCCCATATACATCTAACTACACACGAAACAAAAGACGACCTTTGTTTAACGCTGAGTGCAAAAATGCACGTGACAATCAAAACAAAGCATGGTCGAAATTCCGCAGGTGTCCTACAGTCAAAAAGTTGGTGAATTTTAAGTGTTCAAAAGCAAATGGTGGACGTGTCCGACGAGAGTCTAAACGACAGAGATGGCAATCCCGTCTCTCATCGGTAAACTCTTACACTGACACACATAAGGTGTATAACAAAGTGAGAGCCCTCCAAGGGCACAGCACTCATCCGGTGCTCCTTGTTAGTACTGCTGGTGATACACTGGAACACCAGGCGGATGCCACAGACCAACACTTTGAGTATACTTTCAGCTCAGCACATTATACAGACTCTTTTAAGCGATACAAACATGCCGAGGAACGTAAACCTATTCGTGATGAAAGGCCATCGGCAGGAGGGTACAATGCCCCCTTTACTAAAGGTGAACTAAAGGCAGCACTGGCAAAGTGCGCAGTTCAGCAGCAGGCTCGGACAGGATTACTTACGGCATGCTGAAGTACCTACACGAAGAAACGCTTGACGTCATCCTCATTCTTTTCAACAAAGTATGGTCCTCTGGGCGTCTACCCATGACCTGAAAAAAAGGCAGTCATCACACCCATCCTTAAACAAGAGATAGAAGCTATACTAGCTGCCAGTTACAGGCCTATTGCGCTGACCAGCTGCTTGGGCAATGTGTTCAAAAAATGGGTGAATCGCCGCCTTATGTATTACCTCGAATACAATGGCCTTCTTGATCGTCGTCAAGCTGGATTCAGATCGGGCATGTCGACAACTGACCAACTGGTATCATTTGAATCCTTTGTCAAGGATGCCTTCTTTCATAAACAGCACTACCTATCTGTATTTTTCGTCTTGGAGAAAACTTACGACATGACATGGCGTTATGGCATTCTCCTTGACTTGTGATCTTTTGGAGTGTCAGGAAATATGCTGAATACTTATTAAAGCTACCTTTCTGACCGTGCATTTGTGGTTCGTGTTGGTGATGCCTTATCAAAGTGGTTTACGCAAGAAAATGGCGTCCCCCTGGGCGGTGTTCTTAGCTGCACACTATTCATCGTAAAAATGAAGCAATATATTCTTCATAAAAGAATCTCTTACTCGGTATATGTGGATGACATTCATATCAGCTTCAATTCGTGCAACCTAGCCATCTGTGAACGTCGGATTCAGTTTGCAGTAAATAAGCTCTCAAGTTGGGCAGAAAAAATAGTTTTAACTGTGATAAGAGTGTTTGCGCACTCGTTTCAAAACTACGTGGCATAAGGCCATCCCCCAACATTTAAATTATTGGAAAAACCACAGCTACTAAAAAGGTCGCAAATTTCTAGGTGTTGTGGTTGATGAAAAGCTCCGCTTTGTTACACATATCAAGCAGCTATGACTTAAATGCTTGAAAGCCTTAAACCTGCTGAAGATTCTCTCGCATCAGTCATGGGGCACAGACCGTGACTGTCTATTGAACCTTCTCAACAGTGTAGTGCTATCACGTATCGATTATGGCTGTGTGGTTTACGAGTCAGCGTCAAGATCTCTATTGAAGATGCTTTACGCAGTGCACCTTCTTGGGCATCGGGACACCAGCGGTGTTTTCCGAACCAGACCAACAGCCAGCCTGTATGTTGAGATAAAGTGGTGGTCACTAGAACGGCGACATCAGTTCACTAGTGTCACGTATGCCACGAAGGTGCTTTCGCAAGTCGACCACGCAGCTCGTGTGCTATGGCAGGGTATACCAAACGCCCACCTGTTTTAGAGGTGACCATCAGCTACGCCACCGTATCCCCTCTGAGTGGCCTCACATTTCGAAAATATGCACATACCGGTCTACAATCTTGAACTAACCTTTCACAAGGACACTGTGGTGCCGTGGAGAGTGCAGGCTATCAATTGTGACTTGGGATTCCTAGAGGTAGAAAAAAAATGTCCTCCCAGTCGCAATCTATCAACACTTCAAGTACCTGCAGGCCGAATACAGGTGTGCTAAGTATTATACTGATGCCTCCAAGTTCTCCACAGTCGCATGTGTGGCACGTAGTTCCGCTTTCTCTGAATCTAAAACAATGAACGAACATACTAGCACAATTATGGCAGATTGCTATGGCATACGTTTAGCTGTAAGTCACATTTTAAAGGATAAACAACCAGCCTCAATCGTATAAACAGATTCTCTCAGTGTAGTGACTGTGCTGTCCTCCACTAAGATACTCAAAAATTCAGTTACTAATACACTTCTAAAATGCATCATGTCAGCCATCAAATTCAAGCTCAAAATCACGCTATGCAGAATTCCGGGACACTGCAACATAGATGGCAATGAGATAGCGGACAAACTTGCGAAGTCAGCTGCACTCCACCTATCAGTTGACGTAGACAGCATCCCGTATAAGAACCTGCGGCCACTTACCAGAACCTGAATGCAAAGACAATGGCGAGAAAAATTAAACGCTACAAATGCAAGAAACTACATTTAGTAAAGCCAAGAACAAGTAGATATGTGACTGAAAAACGTTACAGGCACCAAGAGGTTGCACTGTGCAGACTCAGGATCGCTCATACACATGCAACGCACTCGCACCTTAAACAACTCTCCTGCACCACATTGTGCAAAATGTGGTGATGCGCTGTCTGTCGTTCACGTTCTCATTATCTGTCTGTACCACGAACCAAAAGGCTGTTTATTTCTCAAAGCTGTACAAATGCCATGTTCCGCTTCACCCGCAATTTTTTCTTGGAGACAATCCATTGTTTCCCTCAAATGTGGTCTTAAAGTTTTTAGCTAGTGTAGGCTTCCTACATTCCATAACTTATGCTCACTAATTTCAGCCTCCTCTCAATTCTGACTTTCTAATAAATGCCATGCAGCACATACTCCCTGTCATGACTAGGACTGTTGGCGACACTGCATGACTTTGTAAAACACATAGCCCGTTTGAAACCCATCACGCATAGTCACTACACCTAAGTTTAAGCCCGATGCACCACTCTTTTATTCTTGCGACCCTGAGTAGACTTTTTAAAATCAAATAGAACATTACCGGGGTACGTCACAGCGTGAAGTCACCGGTGCACGTGCAAGGCGGTGGTTGGCAAAACACTCCCGCCGGTGACCGAGTGGGGTACGGTCGCTCGGTGCTTAGGGCAATTTTTCGTAAGCTTAATCTTCATCTCAAAGTGGCATTATTAGCTGTAGTGTGTGTCAGATAACATCTAGGTGTGTGATAAAGTACGCGATGAAATATTCGCCATGCTGGCTGGCTGTTTATCTCGGAGAAGTAAACACACGTGGCGGCCTGTGCGAGAAACAGCGGCATCGTTTTCGAACATGTGCAGTGTTGACTGTTGCGTGTAGTGTGCGTTGAAAGGCATCGAAAATATTGGTTCACCTTTACGGACGGTAAAACTGGGAATATTATGCGTGGTGTGTGCAGTGTAAATAACGTGATGTGTCCTGTTTACGAAAACACTGGTATTCGTTGTGGGCCAGTTTCAGTAACCGATTGTCGATGAAACTTTACGATATGACATTGTAATCAATGTAAAAATACATACGTTGCGGTCATCTGCTAATAGGTCCATCTCAGCGTATGCGTGGCGTGCAGAAAAATAAAAGTGCATGATCTCCGGATGATATATACGACTACGCATGAGCTATAAGCATGCTGTAGCGTTCCCGAATCTTCATATATGCCTCACCACGGCTACAACTGGTATTATCGAAAACCTGATACGTGTTATTGTAAACAGCGGAGATTTTCGTTTCTTATCTACTTTGTACTTATACGGCTCGATTTTTATAAAGTGACAAGTTGCATTAGAAGTGTGTATCAGGCCTGAAGGAGCAATACAGGTTCAAAAACACGTTATAGGTGTCAAATGCAGCAAGGTAACTGTGCCAGATAATATTATAAATTATTCAAATGTCTGGTATTACATCAAATAAATTATCACTGGGTTTTGCGAAACGCAGCGGCAGCATATCACTTTGATTTTCGCAAGCATATCTTAACCTCAGCCTAACTCACGGCAAGAAATGTTTCTTTTTTTATTGATTGCCGATCAGACTTTTGGGCAATGAGTGAGAATCTTATCCGTGACGTCCTGCACAGCAGCTAAAAACTATGCTGCCTCCAATGCTGTACCTCGTTTAAAGCTACATTGCACTGCCGCGATGGAAATTGAATAAATTTACATCCATGTCATGCAAATATTTCTCAAAGTGCAAGTAACCATGTTCATTCAAACGTTCGCTGTCGAAAAAGATAAGAATTTCTCTTATGACTGCCATCTACGTGGGTGAATCCCACTGCAAGCTAGTCGTGCCTCTCAGTACTCTAAACGAAGTTTCTTCATCCATCCAACTACGACGAGCAAATTTCCACACTATGAGCAGTGATCCTTCCGCAACCCCCTTCTTTCATAGGATGTGGCTTTAGAACATAGCCATGTAGAATTTCTTCTGAATGAATGCAGACACGCACCTCTGATATGCAGAAAGATGCTGCCGGAGGAACTTTCTTGCAAACCACAAGCTGCTCCGAGAGAGGTTATGGGCGGTGGGGTGGTGGGTCACACTGTTTACAAACAAGGAGAGGTATATTGACCAAACCAAAAACCGTGTGTTTGGCGCTCTTTGGCCTGAGTTGCCCTTGCACCACTAAAATCTACCATCATTTTCATTGTATATATATATATATATATATATATATATATATATATATATATATATATATATATATATATATATATATATATATGTGTGTGTGTGTGTGTGTGTGTGTGACGCTTATGATGAATGGGTGACGTGGCCTGGCTCATACCCCATGTTTATTCCATAAGCACTTCTTCCTCATCTACTTCTTTTAACCATCCCTGCTTTCTTACGTCACAGGATTCCCCCTCCCTCCGAAAGATGGCACCGGTTACAAGCTACAACAATTTGCAGAGAATAAAGAAAATAATGGAAAAATTCACAGTTTCACGTCCCGACAGAGTTTCACAATCTCACAAAATCTTCAAGGCCGAGGGAACTTTCCGGCGATCTTTATGACGACTCTGGTGGACGAGCTTGACTGTTGCGTTCCGGACAGAGTGGGCTACACATGAACATTGACAATACTGCTTGAACTGTTCGGGGGACTGAGCAAGGTTGGAACGCATTGTTGCATCGGCAGCTCTGATGTCGTCGGGGTTGTATTTTTTGTCGTGGATGGTGCAATCCCGGTCCTTCTTGCTTTCGTGCTTTTTGACAGACTGTGACGAAGTGCCTGAGTGTTTGCGGTGTGCAAGCAGTGCTTTTGCGTCTTTCTCGGCGTTTTCTGTGGTGGTGCAGTCGGTGTGATAGCAGGTGCAGAGAGTGTTTCTGGTGACTTTTCTTTGCTCGAAAGTGCCTGACATCTTGAATTGGTCTTTGGTTTAGAGATCTTATTTTCCGATGTTCTTTTATTGGTGAGTGCACTTTCGTTGAATTTTGCGTTCGTCGATGCCCTCGTTGCAGTCTTTCTCGTTGTAGCATGAGTTTATGAACTTCGCTTCGCTTGCTTTGCCTGCTGTGTACGAGGTTTGATGTATGATGTGCTTCTGAATTGGTTCGATTCTTGGATTGGTGACCACTGCATGAGGGTACCACATGTGACGTCGCATCACCAGGTTGAAAATTCAAATGTTGGCAAGTCTGCGGTGCCGTGGAAATGAACTCTTGCGACAAAAAACATTCAGAGTTGAGAGATGGTTCATCAGGGGCTTCTTCTTCGCGGCTCACTATGAGTGGTTCTTGCGCCTGGTAGCATGCGACGTTCGATGCGTCTGAGTCTTCTATGTTTGGAGTTTCTGGTGGCTGCGCATTGAATGGCAACACCGCAACAGGGGTAGTTCGGCAAGTTTTGAGTTGTGAATGGCCCTCTTTCTGTGCAACTAACGATGCGAGCTGTTCTGGCGCGTGAATCTGGGTGGTAAGTCTAGGGCTTGGTGTTGCATCGTCCGAGCTCCGCAGCTCTATCTCGACCATTGTGAGCGGGCTAGATGTGAGATGGACATTGTGAGTCATGAAAGAGCCAAGCGATGGAAAACCAGGAGGCGGGCCAAGTCTGCGAGATGGGGAGTAAGCTGCTCCAATGTGTGAAGACTGATTTTCACTTTTTGAGTCATCTTGGCGTTGTTTGGTGTTTTCCCCATGTGTCAGCTGGTCTACCATGAACAAGGCGTCCTTATGACACGAATAGTGACCGTTAGGAGCCTTTGAAGAGCTGTGTCGTAGAAAACCAGGTAGTGGACCATGTATGCGAGACGAAGCATGAAAGGCATCAGTAGGGTGAGCGACGTCTCGTGTCGTATGTTGGTGCCACGACTTTGGAAATGCAGACTTTCGTGAGGAGAAACCTGGTGGAACGCCACGTTTCTTGAGAAATAAGCGTGGACTGTGACGGTTGAGTGTGGTTGTATGCAGATGGTCGGTAATGAGGAAGTCCTTGTCGTAGTCATTAAAACGGACAATAATCTCTTCCCTGATCTTTTGACATGATTCGTCGTTTTCGAATATGTGCGTCAGGTAAAACTTGAATGCATCACCGGAGATGTAGTCAGTGAAGTTGGTGATCATTTCCCGTTCCGACCATGATGCAGCGGTTGCGTGGTGCTCGAACAGGTCTAACCAGTCCTGTACAGGTCCATCGTCCGCTGCTCCGGTGTACTTGGGGATGGGAAGGTCGTCTGGTGGTGCTGTCATAATGCTGGTCTTGGTGTAGTGTTGGGATGTACTTTCGTGGTCCACGTTCGGTCACTGCGTCTCACTGAGGTCTTCGATGATGACGGCCGGGCGATGAAGTCGTTACGAGGTCTTCATCCTGTCGACTCGTGTGACGCTACGATGAATGGGCGACGTGGCCTGGCTCATACCCCATGTTTATTCCATAAGCACTTCTTCCTCATCTACTTCTCCTAACCATCCCTGCCTTCTTACGTCATATATATATATATATATATATATATATATGTGTGTGTGTGTGTGTGTGTGTGTGTGTGCAACGTAAGTAGGTAGTGTCTGAAGGTAATGACTGATGAGGAAGAAGTAAGAATAGAATAAACATGGCGTATGAGCCAGGCCACGTCGCCCGTTCATCATGGCGTCACACGAGACTACAGGATGAAGACCTCCCAGCCACTTCGTCAGGGTTTCATCATCGACACAGTTCTCCACAAGACGCCCTGACCATACATCGTTACGGAATCATCTCCTGGCCGCACACAGCAACCAGCACCATGACAGAACCATCGACTGACCTTCCCATCCCCAAGTACACCGGAGCAGTGGACGATGCACCTGTACAGGACTGGTTCAACCTGGTCGAGCTCCACGCAATTGCTGCGTCATGGTTGGAACGGGAGATGGTCGCCAACATTGGTGAGGGCTTCAAATTCTACCTCACCCACATATTTCAAAACGAGGAGTCATGGGAAAAGATAAAACAAGAAATGATCGTTTGGTTTAAAGAATACAATGACGACTACGATGAAGACTTGTTTGTATCTTACCATCCACAGACAACCGCACTCGGTCGTCACAGTCAAAAGCAGCCTTCACGCATTGACCATTCTCCTGCTTTTCCGTCGCATGGATTTTCGGTTGGTCACAACACCCACCTCGCGTTTCACGCGCTAACTATGGTCGGAATAGAGCGGAGAAGCTCCGAGCCTACTCAGTCAAGACCGTCACCTACAGTTCAGTTTCATGGACCAGAAGAGCTCGCATCGTTCGTTGCACAAAAAGACAGTCATTCCGAATTAAAATCTAACCAAACCGATTCTTTCGCAGTGTCGCCGTTGAATTCCCAGCCACCTGAGAGCCCAACGCACACAGGAGGCTCGGAAGGATCAACTCTCAAGCACTGCACTGTGCCCGAAACATCCATCAAGAATGGCGTTGCAAGAGCCTCAGCAGATTTTTCTGCAAATTCTGGCGCGCTATCTTCATTGCCTGACACAAATCGTGACACCTTAACAAGTATCAACTATTTGCTGGTAACGTCAATTTACAAAAAAGGGGCTCATGGTTACAAAGGAAGTCCACCTCGTCAGACAGTGCAACATCAGCAATGCCAACAAAAGCAACAAGAGGAACCCCAACAGCTAAAACGCCCACACCAACATCGGCAACGTTCAACTAAAATTACATCGCAAAGATACTTGCAGCTTAAAGAGTGTCGTAATCAACTTACAGTAAAGGAAAGACTGATTCCGCATCTGAGCTATCTTCGCAGAAAGAAAAGCCAAGGAACCAGCGTTCAAAATTGTGAATTCAGTCTGAACATCTGCGTCATCACCATAGAAAGGTCCCCAAAAGCCACAAAACAACCGCTTGTGCTCTGCAGGAACGCAAGCAGCGCCTAATCAGCCACGATCAACGGGCGCGCAAACTGCATGCACGGCGTTTGTTTGACCCACGACAAAAAATGCGATGCCTACGAAACATTCAATCTTGCAAAGCGTTGATGAGGAAGAAGTGAGAATAGAATAAACATGGCGTATGAGCCAGGCCACGTCACCCATTCATCATAGCGTCACACACACATATACACACACACACATATATATATATATATATATACTAATCACGTTCACTCCTGGTTGCTTCTTTCGTGTTAAGTGGACGTACTTCTAAAAGGTGAACATTCAATGGGTCCAAAAGTTTCCGTAGAAATAACTTCGGTCACAGTAGTTTAGATAATTGGTGGTTGAAAACTATATCCCTCACTTTCCAATTGAGAGAAGGACAATACAAGAAGAATGAGAAGAGAATATTTGGATCTGTGGCACAAAAATAATATGTTCTTGTTCTCGTTCACCTTCTCTATTGCTCATACCCACTGTAGCGAATTGGCCAAGAATTAAGTGGTCTTGTAGAATATTATTCAATTTGAATGTAATGAAACATACAGTGAAAAAGTTACACATTTTTGGACCGAATTTTGATGCTCCCTCAATTGTACCAATCATAAAGCTTTTTATTATAATATGTAATAAGTCAGATAGACAGACAAAGAACATTATTGAGGTCCTGAGGAACACTATTTCAAGGAGGTAGAGCAGTGGGCCGCTCCCCCGTCGGAACGGGTAGGCCGAGCCTCACCGCCGCGTCGTGGGCCCTCTGGACAGCATAGAGTTGATGTGCAAGTTCTGAGCTCCTGAGCGCAGAGCTCCATTCTTCCTCAGTCATGTGCCGAGAATCGCGTGATGAGGAGCACTGCCAGAGCATGTGTTCAAACGTTTATATGGCGCCACAATCTGGGCATGTTGGATTAATGCTTGCAAAAAACTGGTTGTGGGAACGATGACTGGGGTACGACCTGGTTTGAAGCACACGGAGGGTAGATGTCTGGCCCTGCAAAATTGCATATGAGGAAGGGGGAAAATCCTTCTGCCGAGCTGATAATGCTTAGTCACCTAGTTGAAAGTGAGGAGAACATCCCTAAAGACTATTAGGTTGGAGTCTGAAGGTCCCGCAGGCTGCCCAGGACGGTAAGTAAGTGCGCGTGCTCGGGCGTGGGCGATCTCGTTTAGGTTTGCATGGAGGCTAAATGTGATCGAGGTGAGCCGGAAACCAAATTATGGTGTGTTCTGAAATATGCATATTACCTAAGATGCGAGCTACTTCAGCCGATACCGATCCAGATGTAAAGGCTCGCACTGCTGCTCGGGAGTTTGTATAGATGTGTTGCCGGTAGTCGTCAAGGAGAGCGACAGCTATGGCTGCTTGTTCAGCTTTAGCGGGAGTGGTGTTCCTGATAGACGCGGAGTAAATAACACACCCTGCGTGGTCAACTGCAACGACCGAGAAGTTGGCTGTTCGACCGTATTGCGCCGCGCCTACGAAGCATGCAGAATCCGGGTTTGCATGAACACTCTTGAGGAGTGCTTCACCCCAGACTATCCGCCTGTTCACGTTGTGCTGCGGATGTACGTTGCGGAGAAACAAAGCGACCATAATGTTGGTCTTTTGCTTCTTAGTGAGAGACTGACTACGTTCCTCTTCTACCGATCTATACCCTAGGATTGTCAGGATGCTCCTTCCTGCAGCCGAGAAGGACAGCCTGGCCATTTGAGCCGTATGCTGTGCTTCGATGATCTCTTCCAACGGGTTGTGTATACCCAACTCCATGAGGCGTTCCGTACTGGTTCCCGAAGGGGCTCCAGCACTCTTTTGATGCTCTTACGGATCAGATGATTAATCTTGGCCTTTTCATGACTTAGCAAACAGTGCATGGCCGCAACATAAGTAATGTGGCTTATTAAGAAAGCGTGGAATAGCCTTTGTAAATTGTTTTCTCTCAAGCTACATCAAGAGTTGGAGACCCTAAGGATAGGACGATTCATGCTTGTCGTTTTAGTTGTGAGCTTGTTTATGGTCTGTTCATTTGTGTCATTGACCTCTATAAGCGTTCAAAGTACTCTGATTACCTCTACTCTAGGAATGATATGACTAGAGCTGGTGCGAAGCATTAAATTGATATCTGGAAGGGGAACCCAGCCTCGAGGCTTTACACCCCTTCTATTAGGTCTGTAAAGCATAGGTTCCGACTTGGTTGGAGAGAGTCGTAGTACAGTACCACTAAGAAAAGCTTCAGTGTATTCTATATCCCGTTGGAGTGCCTCTTCTACTCTGCCTTCACTGCCACCCGTGCACTAGACAGTGATGTCATCGGCGTAAAGGGTGTGACATATGCCTTGTATCGACGAAAGCCTCTTGGAAAGCTCACACATAGCGATATTGAACAGAAGTGGTGAGACCACCGAACCCTGCGGTGTACCTTTGGAGCCAAGAACGAAGGGTTCTGATTTCAGATCTCCTATCAAATGATGGCCTTTCTGCTTTTGAGGAAAGAGCTGATGAATGCGTGAAATCTATGCCCCAAGCCAAAAGTAGGGATGAAGTTAAGAATATGAGTATGGGATAGATTGTCATAAGCTTTCTCTAAATCTAGTTACAAGATTGCCCTGACATCTGTTGTTTTAACGTCGATAATCTGGTGTTCAGTGAACTTCATGGCATCTTGGGACGATAATGCTGGTCGGAAGCCAATCATGTTGCACGGAAATAAGGTGTGGTCTTCAATATGTTGAGTAATGTGGCTAATATAGACGTGTTCGGCTACCTTTCCTATGCAGGATGTAAGCGATATGGACCTTAGATTACAAATATTCAGTGGACGTTCTGGTGTCCGAACAAAGATGATTGACGCCAGCTTCCACGATTCCGGGACAGTGCCCTGTTCCCATACTTTGTTAAGCTGATCGGTGAGTATTTGTATGAAAGCATCGCCGAGACTGCGCAGAATTTCATTTGAGATACCGTCCGGGCCTGGGGCTGATCGACTATTAGGTTTCATAAGAACCTCCCTCACATCAGCCGTGCTGAAAGGTTCGTCTAAAGACCCCACGCGCTGACCCTCGTAAAGGGGATAGTCGGCATCACACGAGAGATCAACTGGCAGATAAGTTTTCGTGGGCCGTTCGAAAACTTTTTCATCTGAGTCTTCTTGTCTGGCTATATGGAGGACTTTGTCTATTGCCCACCTCTCGTTGGTTTCGAGTTCGATTCTTTCAACAGGTGCTTCACCAAGTTTCACCTGCCTCCTCTGTGCATCTGGCCATCGGCCGAATTGCAAACTTCATCTCGTTATTGTCTAGAGAGCGTCTGGCAGTGTTAGTTAATCTGGAGATTCAGCTCAGCAATTTTTTCCTCAGCCTACGCTTCAGTTTCTGTCCCTTCCATCTATGAAGAAGGGGGTTTTTAACGTCGAGTAAATGCGCTAGACAGCTGTCCATTCTGTCAACCCTAAGATCAGTAACTATGGACTTTGTTGGTAGCGGCAGGTATGTCCACCTTGAGCTGTGCCACCCAGGGATCGAAAGAATCTGGAGACTCCCGATTCTCTTTTTTCTGCGCCCTGATTTCGTGGAAACGATCCCATTAGTGAACTGAAATTCTCTTGGAGGTCTGCTCTGTATTTCCATCGAAGTGACGAGAATGTGATGATCACTGCTGAGTCTTTCGTTGAGATTGTGCCAGGTTACCGACCCCGAGTTTGCCACGAAGGTTAGGTCCGGGGTAGTGTCCCTGGAGCATGAATTTCCAATTCTAGTAGGGAACGAAGGATCCGTGAATAGAGTTAGGTTGTAGTCTGAAGCAGCCTGTCAGAGATCTCTACGCTTAGCGTTATTGTGGCGATATCCCCACTCCTGATGTTGGGCAGTGAAGTCCCCGGCAATAATAAGTGGGGCCCCAGCTGCCTTTGCTATTGCCCTGGATATTAGCGAAGTGAAGCGCTGTCTCATGTCCCTAGGAGTACTCTAAATGTTCACAATGAAGAGGCGGTTCCGAAGCTACCCGCTTGGTATAACCTCGGAAAACAAGTGCTCAGTCTTCCTAAGGCTCATGGAAAGATCGTGAACTACGGTGGTAAACTTCGTCGAGAGAAGGGTGCAGATACCTCTTGTATCTTGCCCGAACAAGCAGTGGGACCGATAGCTCGATAAGGTAAATGAGTTCATCAATGTTTCTTAGAGTAGGACGTTCTCCAGCTTGTTAGTAAGAGACCGAATGAATTGCTTAAGGACCACGTTTTTACGCAGAGATCCACAACAGTTCCGCTGCCAAACTACGATGTTACTATTACTAGTCGGACCCGCCAAGATTGCAACTTTAGTTTGATTTGCCTTGCAGCACAATACGTATAGGGGCCTGCTTTTCCCCCTTTAGAGTGTCCCTAGGTTTGGGGATACTGGATGAAAACGAAGGACTTGCCCCTGTCGAACCTGATGGCCCACTATTATTCTTGGATTTGAGTGTTGCAACCTTCATGCTCAAAGTTGAGAACGCTTTTCTCAGGGACTTGAGCGTGTTCCTCAATTTGGCTTGAAATTCTTTCATGTCGTTTTTAAACTCGTTAAAGGCAGATTTCAGATTGTCCAACCCCTAATTTCGTAAAGGCTGGGACAGAGCTCTCTTCTTTGTGGGACGTTCGTCTGCAGGTGCCTCAGACGGCTTCTCAATGGGCACGTCTGCTGTTCCCGATGAGGTGGCGACTGTGAGGGTGACGGCGCGGTCACCAACTTTAGTTCAGCTACCTGTGCTTAAAGACGCTCAAAAGCGCTCCTTAGCAAAGCGCTTTCGCAATCCTATCCACGCCATGCTCTGACAGTGAATGCGCTTTCCTCGGTACCATGAATGGCGTTTCCTTAGCAAAGTCGGCCCAGCGAGTATCCCTGGCGGCCGGCGTATGTAGTCGAACAGCAGAGGGGTTTTTGAATCGCGAGCGTCCCCGGGATCTGGAGCAACGGCTCTTGGATGATGACCGTGGCGCTGGTTGTTCAGTGCGCCCTCTCGATGGCGATCTGCTGTGGCTCTGCAGGTGCTCGGTGCTGGTCGGCGCTGGGGACTTGGTGCGTTGACGTTCATGTCTTCTTCGGCAAACTACATATGGTACTTGAAAGAGTTGTCTGCATACCCTGTCCGCTGTAGGGTGAGGCCCTCCACAGAGGGCACACTCGGGGGTGCACACGTGATCCTTGGACGACGACGCCTCACTGAAACTTCTGCAAATCACATCTTCTGGCACCTGGCAAACGTCGGCGCGATGATAATGATGAAAAACATTTATTTTAAAAGAGAGAGGTACGGGGCCAAACCATGACCCCGCTACAAGGTCGGCGTCCTTAGTCCGGGACACCGAATGACGAGGCCCCTACTCGCACCCGTCTCACCAGAACCCGTTGAGACTCTAGTGATGAGCAGTTGAGGAGGGCAGTCTCCCATGCTTCTCGGGAAGGGGTAGGGGAAGGGGGTTGGTGGGGATTTTTTGGACATGCCCATACCATGTGGAAGATATCACACGTCTCCCCACAGTGTGGGCACCGCCCATCTGTGTTCGCATCGAAATGTTTTAGGATTGCAGGACAGAGTAGAGTACCTGTCTGCAGGCGCCTTAGAGTTCGCTCTTCCGCCTTATCAGCCCCTTTGCAAGAGCCGGGTAAGGGCGGTGAGTGTCGCGATAATAGGTCAGAATTTCTTTGAACCGCAACAGCGTTGTATTGGCCTCCGAGTCATAAGAGCCAAGGTGAGGAGCCCAGTGGGTAAGCGCTCGGGCGGCCGCGTCAGCGGCCTCATTACATCGTAAGCCCTGATGGCCAGGAGCCCATACGATGCGTTTCGGGGCTGGATCAGCGAGAGCCCGTTTTAGAATTTGGGTGGCTAGGGGGGATATCTCTCCTACCAAGTAATGAGCACATGCTTTCCGGGAGTCCGTGATGATAACTTTCGAGTTGGGGTCCGCAGCGGCAAGCGCTATCGCGACTTCCTCAGCGCGCTCTGGATTTTGTGCTCAGAACGAGAGCCCATTGACATGCTTTTCCTGGTGAACTACACAGGCCATGTAAAATCCCGTGGGCGAAGGCCCTGCTCTATCTACGTAGAATACACCAGGTCGGGAGCCGTGTTGCCTCTCAAGTGTCCGAGCCCGCGCCTGTCTTCTGCTTTCATGCGTGTGCTTATCCATGTTACTGGGGAGTGGAGAGACCGAGAGTATATGCCGCCACAGTTCCGGAATACGCTCCGCCTCCTCTGCAGTGCAAGTGTGCTGTATATGTAAGCGGTTCAGCAGGCGGCGCCTGGGAGCCGTCTGCACGAGCCGCGTATATTGATTCATGAGGTGGGCCTCCCGCAACTCCTGGTAGGAGTTGAGCACTCCTAACGCCCTCAGTTTGGCGTTGGAAGGGGCCACCAGGAGATCCAGAGCTCGTTTAGTAGCCTTACGAATGATGGCATGTAATCTTTCATCTTCTTGCTTGTTGGTGCGAATGTATGAGGCGGCGTAGAGGATCCGGCTAGTCACGAAGGCATGGGTGAGCCGAAGCGCGTCCCTGCCCCGCAGACCACCCCGCTTGTTGGAAACGCGGTGGATCATGCGCCCTACCTGTTCGCCTATTCTCTTGAGTTTCGCTATAGTGGAGTCCGGTCTGAGTCTGTGGTGAATGAACAGGCCCATAATCCGGAGCTCCTCCACCTCTCTGATTGGAACCCCAGACAGGGAGATGTGTATGGCTGACTTATCTCTTGGCTTCGCTCTAACGTGCAGAAGCTCTGATTTGTTTGGAGTACATTGGAATCCACAATCGTTGGCATACGCCTTGACTATGGATGCGGCCTGCTGAAGGCGTTCCTGCATTTCACCAAGGCTCCCTTCAGTGGTCCAGACTGTAATATCATAGGCATATACTGCGTGTTGTGTGCCTTCCACCCTGGCCAATTTGCTTGGAAGGCCCATCACAGCAATGTTGAAAAGGAGTGGTGATAACACTGCTCCCTGTGGGATACCCCGTGTTCCCATAATGTACGGGCCATATTCCTCGTCCTCGATCCGAAGAAGTGCCTGGCGTTTATGGAGAAAATCTCTGACATATGCAAAGGCCTTAGCCCCGCATTCGGTGGAACTCACGTTAGCCAGGATGCTGCTGTGTTTAACATAGTCGAAAGCCCCCTTCACATCAAGGGCGAGGATGGCTTTATCATTGTGTTGCATAGTTATGGGCTGTATTACGGCCCTATGGAGCTGGAGAAGGACGTCCTGTGCAGACATGTGTGGGCGAAACCCAAACATGGTGTCTGCAAAGAAGCCCTTGCCCTCAAGGTATGGGGAGAAGCGATCCCGTACCATCGTCTCCATAAGCTTGCCCGCGCACGAAGTCAGTGATATGGGCCTCAGATTTTCCGTATTCACGGCCTTGCCTGCTTTGGGGATAAAAGTCACAAGTAACGTTTTTCATTCGGAAGGGAGCGCACGGCATCCGCAAGCTATGCCGGAGTGCCTTGGTACCCTTGCAGAGCTCGCCGGAGCTGCTTCTGCGCCTCCCCTCTCGTTTGAGAGGGGTCTATGAGACTGCGAAATAGACGCCATGTCCCCTTCGAGCTCATCTGACGAGCTGCGGCGTCGCAGCGGGCTATCCAATTTAAATCTGAGAGTTGGGCAGCATACGCTGCAGCCTGCTCCGTGAGTTGGGATATGCGTATACGTAATTTGTGATTAGTCTTCTGCTTTTTCCAACGTTTTGTTAAGCTTCGGCGCGCCTCCCACAAGTGTAGGAGGTGAGTGTCAACTGCGGGGATTTCTTCGTTGGTTTGGAGGGTAGTAACAAATCTTTTCTGAATGTTGCTTACGTGTTGAGTCCATTCTGCATAGCCTCCAGAAAGTAGTTTGGGAGGGATAGTCTGATTGCGAAATTGGGTCCAATCGGTCAACTTGGCTTGACCGCATTTTTTATGAGCTGACTTTTCCAGGAGTGTGACCCGGAGAAGGCAGTGATCACTGCCTAGAGAATCGCCCAAGTTCTGGCAGGTAGCATCCTTAGCGTTTTTTTACGAGAGAGAGGTCCGGACACGTGTCACGGGTTACCGAGTTCCCCACTCGAGTGGGGTATGCCGGATCTGTGAGCAGCGTGAGGCGAAGGGTGGACATAAGCTCCCCCAGCTTACGTCCTCTGGCCTTCTCGTAGTGATAGCCCCAGTGAAGGCTGGGAGCATTGAAGTCTCTCAGGATCACTAAGGGGTCCTTGTCTGCGAACTTGATCACCCAGAGGAAGATTTTTCTAAAAGTTACGCGTGGATTATGCGGGGGGCTGTATATATTTAGGATGTGTATTGACTGGTCGCGACGTCTGAGAGGCAGTACTCTGACCGTTGTGTATTTTTGTTCAGTACTTAAGTTTAAATCGACCTGAATCACGGTATATGCCTTGTTCACCAGGATGGATGACGAGCCCCCCCCCCCCCTGGAAAGTGCTATAGCCAGAGAATTTAACGTCCAAACCGGGCTCCTGCAAAGCAAGCAAGGCGGGCATGTTTCCGAGAGACTGCAAGTAGAGCTGGAGGTGCGACCGTTTTTTCCAGGCTCTAAAACCCCTGCAGTTTCATTGTATAATCTCAAATTTGTAGATATTTAGCTTGTTTATTGGATCGGCTAGCCATCTTTTAGTATTTATTTACGGTGAAGAGGACCGGTCCGCAACTGGAGCCGGCCCCAAAAAGCCTTCTTCTGCTGCCGGACGGGAAGCCGGCTTGCGTTCAACCTGCGTGGAGTCGCTCTGAGTGGTGTTTTTAATTTGGGCGATAACCCAGGGCTGCACGGCTTTAAGGACTGACTTAGAGACCTGCGCCACAATTTCGGGAAGTGCTTGCGTTAAAGCTGCGGTGAACATGTCCTGAAAGGACTCGCAGACTGCCGACATGATTTGAGTGGGGAGGGCTGCCACGCTCGCCTCTAATTGCTCGGTTTTACGCTCTACGGACTCGATGCGACCGATGGATCCGGTAATGGAAGCTGGTCCAACTACCGTGTCCGCGTCCTGCCGCGAGACGCTAGTGAGGCGGGATGTGACGGAGGAGCCGTCATCCCCGTCCTCTGCCTCGGCTTCTTGCAATGGCTCGGATGACCCAACCTGCTTGGCTTCTAATTCCTGAATTTCGCGCGCAAGAATTTGGTTCTGGCGCCTGAGCTCCCCTATCTGCTGCTGTATGCGGTTTCGGTAGGGGAGGAAGAAGAGGAAGGTCCGGAGACTGTCCCACCCCAACAACTCACCTGTGCTTTGACAGGTGTCAAGGGTGGGAAGCCCTTGACCAAGACAGGAGGCTCCGACGGGGTCCCAGACTTTACATTGGTGGAGAGCCTGGTGTTGGTCTTCTTGGGTTCTGGCTTATTCGACTTGGCAGCTGGTGCTTTCTTGGGGCCAGTCTTGGGAGTCGGAGCCTGTTTGTTCCCCCTCCCCCCGTTCTCCTCGGCTTGGATCCGCGTGGGGATCCCGACTTGACCGGCTGCCGGAACCGTCCAGCACAACCGGGAGCTCCAGTCTTGTGGCCACCGCCACAGAGGAGGCAGCTCGGAATGCATTGGTGTTCCGTGGGGCTGTCAGGAGTAGCAGCAGGTACCTGAACGCCGCAGCTTGTTCAGCGGCCGGGCTGCGGGCGCGGGCAAGTATCTGCTCGATGGCCCACTGTGCCACAAAGTGGGCATGCAGGCACTGTCTTCTTATACAAGCGAACAGGGAGCCGCTCACAGCTGTATAACACCGTCCGTGGCACCTTGGTCCCCGCGAAGGTGATCACCGCAAACCGGGGTGTCCACAAGCTTGCGCACAGACACTATATTTGGCTCAGCACTGAGCTTGCTTTTCACAGTTTCGGACGTTTCGTCTTGAGAGACATGCACGACGCCCCGGCATAACTCACCGGAGAGTTTGGGATGTCCCCGGAATGTTAGCTGGCGGTCCCCAACTGGCAGCTTAATGTCCCGGAGGAGTCTCTCGACGGCGTCCACTGGTTTGAGCGTGCACACAACTACATTTTGAGCCCAGAGGGGCCACACCGCAAGTCCCACACTTGCGTCGGCTCCGAGGATGCTGCGGACTGCAGCGCCGGCTTGTCCAGGACCAAACGTGGCCTTGAAGTCGAGCGTCTCACGCGGTTTCAGCACCACTATGATGTCGTCTTCTTCCATGTGCGGCGTGTTCTTCGGCCGCCACTGGAGTTGCTTGGCGCGCTGCGAGGTGACGCTCGGCGCGTTCTTGCCCTGTGCTTGCTGAGGGCGAGACGCTGCTTGTTGTTTGGCTGCAGGAGCCCTGGCGTCTCTCGACGCAACTGCTGTGTTCTTCCTTCCGCGCCAGACGCGGAGCATATCCTTGAGGTACTCTTCCTCGGTTGGTAGAGGTGTCTCGGTTTCAGCGGTATCCATCTGTATGATCTGTAGGGACTCCGGATCGTAGCCGGTGACTTGATTTGGAGTCGCCATTACCGGGGAAACCCCGGGCAGGGCCAGCGCGGCCCTTACTGCCGTTAGGCTTAACTCCGCGGTGGTTTGGCGAAAGCTTCAAGTGATCGAAAAAGGGTCAGAGGACGGCCCACCTTGACAAGACGTGATGTCTACGGTTGCGGCTGACGTTCTTGGAGACGGTGGTAGAAGGTTTGCAGGAGAACGACTTGATGTGACGCAAATAATTGCGATGTTTCACAGAGCCGACGTGGTAGGCAACCGCTCCTGTCGATCGACGCCAGCGCCCCCCCCCCATGTCGGCGCAATGGCCTAGCCTTCCGCATGCATAGCACACATCAGTTTGTCTACGATAAAGCGTGCACCGTAACATACTTTGCTCACACATCTCGTAGTTAGGCACTTTCAAGCCATCGAAGAGAAAGATGACCGTTGTGGTGTTTTTTAGGCGCTTGACCTCTAGTGCTCTTGGACTTTTTGGTTGAACAATCATGCTGATCAGCTGCTTGTGATTGAAGTTTAGGCCGATGACTCTGAGGACCTCTTACACGTGTTGTCTGGTGCGGCCAAGTATGAGCTGACCTCATAGCTGGCCTTCCCGACTGTGATTGCTTCGACTCTTGAATATGGTCTGGCGTTCTTTTCAGCCAGCGTACTCATGACGAAAATGTTCTGCGTGTGGTTGGGGCACTCAATGTCATCGGCAATCTCGGCTGGGCGGAGTTGCACTGCCAACATCAAAGCATGGGCCACTTTGATTTGACTAACATTCTTGACGTTCATGCCTCCTCGGGGTCTGACGATGACTCTATAGTGCTCCCTTGGTAGGTTAGGAAGTCTTGATGCAGCGATGAGACGCTTCTTTACGCCGGTGAGTGCACGACCTCCGCCGAGGACGCCACCACGTTGTATCAAACTTGCATGCGCGTCTTGCTCGGACGCACCGTGTTGCTTGCGCTTCAAAATGGCCAATGTCCAGTCGGACTCAAGGCTCTCTGCAAGGGTAATGTCCACCCCTTCTACTTCAACTTGCATAGACATGTTTTTGTTCACAAACGCACGCCCGCGCAAGAGGCCGCGCGAGGCGTGGCACGAGAAGTGCGGGAAGCGTTCGGCGTGGCCTGGCTGAAAAGTTCAAGAATTTCCACAGTGAGATCACTCACCGAGAAAAGTCCGGTATCGGTGTGATCGGTACCAGAAACTGCGTCGAAGGACTTGAAGCTCAACCACAGGGGCCAGGAAGTTGCATTTGAAAACATTTAGTGAAACAGGAGCCGACGTTCACACAACTGCACTAGTCAGCGGCCCTGGCCGGAATCTATGTAATAAGTGAAAGAAAAAAAACCTAACATAAACCATTAACAAATAAGAAAAGGTACGCATACGCCCACAGAGAAGGATAATAACGTGTGACAGCATGAAGTGTGAAACTTGTGCACGGCGAATATGACCGCGAGACATTCCTGCTCTGTGACAATATAGATAAGTATTTGAGCCTTTCGGTTTCATTCGCATAATTCCGCGCAGCCACTCAAACTTTCGCACTGGCACACCAAAAAATAGAGGCTCCATAGGGCAGATAAGCAGGCATGATCAAACTAATTCTAATAGTAAATGAATTGCAAACTTGTGTATACAAGCTGTAGTAAATCACCTAAAGATAAAAAAGGAATAATCTATAGTTTATAGCCCACCACAGAAAGCGCACATTGGAGAAAGAACCTGACCAGACCTACGTAGGTAAAAAATTAGTTTCGGCATCCGGCAGCGCAGCCTCGCAATTGCGATTTCTAGCTTACGCGTCTTACAATATGATCGGCCCCATGGATATAAAAACTGGCACATCTCACGTACAGTAAGAATCGGTGATACGTGAAGCACGAATTAGGAAGGTTGATATGCCTCTTTAAGATGTGCACATTGTTACGAGGCGGACGTCAATTAGGCCGTACATGATTTCCATGTCATGGATATCATGTTTGAACGTGTCATTTACATTTGTCGTCTATTCACAATACGTGATACCAAATCGGGTATGTATGGAGGTAGCCAAACGGTTGCGAGCTCACTATTAGCGTAGTATGTAGTCTTACATGACACGCATGGCATGATCTTGTTCGGGCGTGTCGTTCACCTTCGTCGTCCATCGACATCAAGTATTACCAAACTCGGTGTATGTGAAGCTATCGGGGCAGCCGCGAGCGCACGATGGGCGTGGCATGTCATATTCTTACATGAAGCAAACCTCCTAATTATCATGTTTTCGCCAGTCATATACCTTCTTCTTCCATTCACGTCACGTAATACCAAATTTCATATATGTGATGAATCCAAAACGACCGCAATCGTATAATGCGAGTAGCATGTAGTCGTGTTTTGCATGACATGACTGTCATGATTATTATGTTTGCACCTGTAATATTCCTTCTTCATCTATTCCCGTCACGTAATATGAAATTTGGTTTATCTGAAGCTAGCAAAACGGCTGTGATCGCGCTATTGGTGTTGCTTGTAGTCATGTCCTAAATGACACGCATATTATGAGTATCATGTTTGGACGTGTCATTAAATTTCATCGTCCGTGCACGTCACGTTATACCAAGTTTGGTGTATGTGAAGCTAGCGAAACGACCAAGAGTGCACCAAGAGAGTTGTGTGTAGTCAGCCTATATGACACGTCTGGCGGTTCAGCCTACACGAAGCTAATAGATGCATGCAAACGACGTGTAAAAAAAACTACAGTATGGCCTCAGAGACAAGCACGCACATAGAGGTGGTATCGGAGGCTGTATAATACACCTAATCACTAAAAAAAACCATCGACTCATCATTTTCAGCAGTTTCAGTTCTCTGAGGCTTGAAAGGTTCCCAAAGACTGGAGCGCTGCGAACTCAAATCAGCCGCAGGAGCCTATGGGAATGTTCTGTCTTAGCTTTTTGTGTTTTACTTTGTTTGAACGGCAACGTCGGTGCCACTTGCAACAACACTTCAACCTCTTCCGAGATGGAGATTGTCGCGGAGCAGCAGCAGCAGCTCAAGGTTCGCGATGCCTAACGCAAACGTCTGCACAGGCAAGGATATCCAGAGCTCGGGATCAGGGAATCACAAGAAAGGCATTGGCGTCTAGTTGCAAACCTTGAGGTCTGGGACACCGACGTCAAAGCCAAGCGTCCACGTCGAGCTACCGCTGCTTCCACAACAAAAAACCAACACGAGTCTACGGCGAAGGTAGACAGGCTTTCTAGAAAAGTGGAGTGGCTGTGAACCGAGAAAGCGACCGGACGATCCAAGCGAGACTTTCTCGACTGGAGCTTTGCTCTGCATGTGCGACTGACTTTGGTTCGAGAACAGCCTGCACAGGGTTGGTAGCATTCAGAACCAACAACACCACCACCGATACTGCCTCGCATACGCTCATTGTTACCAATAGAAATAAATGGTCTAATTTTTTACTGCAGCAACCTTAGTGTCGTAAATATGAACCGGCGCTTGTTAAAGCCAGTTCGGTAACGGAACACGTGCACGTGTCGTGATGCTTATCAAGTAATCGCCAAAAACGCGGAAGTTCGAGTTTACCCGTCGTACATCCCTTTCTGATCCTGCGAAACGATCACCTCCAATATCAATCGTCGGCACCGCCACGAGAAGTCCCGCAGATAGCCTGTTTCAGCCAGATAGCTTAGTGAATACTTATTACCACTCGCAGAACATGTTGCTTCTACAGGGCACGCTGTCGACTGGGATAAAGTTTGCATCATTGCCAAAGAAAGAAAGTTGTTACCACGATTGCACATGGAATCTCTGGCCATTCAAAATACTGCGCATACGTTGAACAGAAATATTGGGACACTCCCCCCTGTGTACGCGCGATGTCTGCAACACGTGATGAAACGTGCATAAGAAGAGCGCACTACGCCATTTGCGGTCACTGTGAACAAGGCTCCTGTGTGGGGAGCCGAAACATCTTTTTGCCTTTTGTGTATTTCACCTTGGTCGGCGTTTTTGTTACTTTGCACTTATTAGTACCTTTACACTGGTGAAGCATAAAAAGCCGCAGAACCCTACACTCGCATGGTGGCGAAGCATCCGACTAGGCTCAACAGCTGGGGAACGATTCGCCGCTTCGTAGATTTATCGAACATCTTGAAGGCCGCAGTTCGCGCCTTTCATGGGCATTTGCACGTTGTACATCATCCCTGTGGGGTCACAGCAATGCTCTCTATACAAACAACTTCATTCCTTACCCAGATGAGCGCATGCTCATCGTTTCATTCGCGCTGCGTGCGAATATTGTATTGGTCTGTCACAATAAACCTTGGGCAGGGTTCGCCGCACAACTTCTTGTAAGACAGTAGGTGAAGGATTACGTCAAACGTGTCGTAAGTGCCAATGCTGTAAAGCACCCCCTCAGCACCCACACTGTTTTTTTAAGGCCAACACACTATCCAACAGATCACTATAGACCTGCTCTGGTCTCTCCCCAAGTCTGACGATAGCAAGCGTTCCTTAGATCGATCGTCGTCGCCAGTGACTACAAAACACGATATTGTGAAACGAAAGCATTACAATGAAATACCGCGATTGAGATTGCCCACTTTTTCATGAAGGGCACGGTATTTTCACACGGAGAATCAAAGTTGTAATATGTAACCGTGCACCAGCTTTTACCACCAAAATGATAGAGCATGTCCAGCAGATTCGTGAAACCACCCATCGTAAAACTACTGCTTAAGATCCGCAAACAACAGGCGCACAAAGAGACTAAACAGACTATCACCGGCACAATTTTCATGTACGTAGATTGAAACTGCAAAAACAGCAATGACGTTCTGCCATAAGCCACGTTCGCTTACAACACTTCTGTTAAAAAAATTACTGGGTTCAAACCGTTTCGGTTGCTTCACGGCAGGAAGGCAACCCATATTCTGGCTACTATGCTTTCACTCGCAGGTGCGACGTTAGGGTCAACATGAACGAATTAATCCGTCTCACGGATGTAGCTCGCAAGCTTACAGTAAAAAGAATTACCCAGTAAACCATGGACTCCAAGCGATAGAATGCTCGTCAGCGCGGAGTTATTTGTCAACCCGGAGATCAAGCATGGCTTTGGACTCTCATTAGACAACGGTGACATTCAGAAACGTTCTTGCACCACTAATTTGGTCCCTATTGAGTTCCCGGTGCCTCAACCAAAGGGATCTACGAAGGTCTTACCCAGCCGCGCAGGGGCGTCTGTGCAAGCAGGCGTTTGGTGTGTAGCAACACCACGGACCCAAGCTAACGGCGAAGCTCCGACTCCCTCCCACGCCTAGCCGTGCGTGGCCCTGGCGTGTTCGGAGAAAAGGGGATCCTGGGGATTGAGCCGACGCCGGATGATTTGACGTTTAAGGCCCCCTGCCAGAGGCAACAAACCCCTTTGGCTTCACGTAGAGGGCACCCCTGGGCTGACCCACCCAGGGGAAATCGGCAGTCACCTTTTCCTATCTCTCAGTCCCCACATCTTCGCCTGTATCTCTCACTTTTTATCTGTCCTGTCATCTTC
The DNA here is from genome assembly GCF_043290135.1 of Rhipicephalus microplus. Taxonomy (NCBI): domain Eukaryota; kingdom Metazoa; phylum Arthropoda; class Arachnida; order Ixodida; family Ixodidae; genus Rhipicephalus; species Rhipicephalus microplus. Next base: position 82,170,118 of record NC_134700.1, on the reverse strand, counting down.
TTTCTTCCATTTACTTTCAACTTTCCTGGCGGCGAGGGTTAACCTTGTGTAGGTATCCAACCATGGGTAATTACATTAGGTTATAGCGGCGATGCATGGCTGGCGTCTCCAAGTGTTTGTGAATTACCTTTGCAGCCTCCCCTTGTTGGGCTCGTTGGTGGGTGGCCACCATCGCCACCGAAATAAACACTCTCCGTATGACAAATGCTTTTCCCCTTTCCTGATAGCTCCCTCAAAAGGTGGCGCACCGAACAAGCAATCACCCTAAGCAAACCAAAGCAGAGCTTCCCAATGTAACATGTCATCGGTAGCCAAAACGAAAACAAGACAGTCCGAGCAATTTCACCGTTCCTAGTGTCTAATACTCTTACGAAACGAATTGGCCCAGGGTACAAAATCACTAAAATGGGAAGTGGCGATATCCTATCGGAGGTTCGAGACAAAACACAACACGACAAACTATCTAGAATTGTATCATTTGGGGACGCTCCTGTTTCAGTGGGCCCATAGAGGTCTATGAACACTGTCCGTAGAGTAATTTCTGATGAATGCCTTATTGATCTGAGCGAAAGCGAACTGTTAGATGGATGGCAAAATGAAAACATTGTGAAAGTACAGAGAATAATAATCAGGCCTGACAAGAAACAGACTTCTACAAAACACATAATAATCACCTTTGAAACAAGTGACCTACCAGAATCAATAGAAACCAGCTAATGTAAGTTGCGTGTAAGACCCTACATCCGCAATCATCGTCGATGTTTCAAGTGTTAACGTTTCGGGCGTGGATCGCAGAGTTGCAGAGGGCGCACCACTTGCACCAAGAGTGCATCCATGCAACACAAATCGCACGACTGCAGATCAAAAGCAACTCGTTGCTCAAACTGCGAAGGAGATCACCTTTCCTATTCACGATCATGTCCCACATAGAAAAAAGAAAAACAAATAGTAGAACTCAAGGTCAAATTCACACTGTCATTCCAAGAGGCACGTAAGCGTTTCGCACTTCACAACCCCTCTTATCCCTCCTACGCAGATGTGATGCGCCGGTGCGCCACGCCACATCTTTCTGCACCCGCGATTGTCACACAGAGTGTGGCCGCGGTTTTGCCATCAGCTCCCCCGGCTGGAGCAGCCTGTATTGCTCCGCCACATGACATGACAAACACGGCCAGCAGACCCCCTCACTGCAAGCGCAGTTAGGTCCGAAAGTTCTGTGAATATGCCTGCCCAGCAGGCACCATCCACCACCTCACAAGAGGTGATGCATACAAGTCCGACTCCTCCGGCGCTTCAGACGCCGAAGGATAGGCGCAACTCCTTGGAGCACGCCAAAAAAGAAAAATCTCAAATCACAGGGCCCCCAAAAGGCCCTGTACCTAACGCAACACTTTGTACACACAGCACCACACTACATTAAAATGACACAAGTACTACAGTGGAACGTCAGAGGACTGTTGAGAAACCTCGACGATATCCAGTAACTTTTACACAAACATACACTTAAAGGGCTGTGCGTACAAGATACACACCTGAAACCTAAACACACCAATTTTTTACGTGGAGGCGGAAATGTTGTAGGCCCGTGTGCTCAGATTTGGGTGCACGTTAAAGAACCCCAGGTGGTCGAAATTTCCGGAGCCCTCCACTACGGCGTCTCTCATAATTAAATGGTGGTTTTGGGACGTTAAACTCCACATATCAAAACCAACTTTTTACGTCATTACGTTATCTTTCGGAAGGACCGGAATGATGCAAGTGTGCCATCCGGTGGTGTTGCCATTATAGTCAATCAAGGGATTTCATGCACACACCTACCACTACAAACATTCCTTGAATCGGTGGCTGTTCGAGCAGTTCTTTTAAATAAGCTCGTCACCATCTGCTCTCTCTACATACCTCCACAACACCACCTTGAAAAGCATGAATTCGAGTCCCTCATAGACGAACTTCCAGAACCTTATATTCTCCTTGGAGATTTCGATGCACATAGCAATCTATGGGGTGACTCTCGCTGCGATTCTCGAGGTCGCCTGATTGAACAGTTCCTTTTTTTCTTCTGGTGTGTGCCTGCTGAATCCGAAGGAGTCAACATATCACAACATCGCTAACAATACGTACTCAACAATAAACCTCAGCATAACATCCCCGTCAATCCTGCCTCTACTTAAATGGGAAGTCATTAATAATCCGTATGGTCGTGACCAATGTCCTATCGTTATCAGCACATCAATAACAAATACATGTCTTGCACATGTTCCCCAATTGCTCACCCACAAAGCCGATTGGGAAAAGTTTCAAAAAAATTACTGTATTATCTTTGACTGACATGGCGGCGTTGAGCATAGAGGATGCTTTATACTGCTTTACCGCTTTCTTGGTTGATTCAGCAAAAAAATGTATTCCACAAAAGTGTTGACCTTCAAGCAAACGACGAGTCCAATGGTGGAATAATGAGTGCCTTGATGCTCGAAAAAAAAAACAAACACGGCATGGAAGGTGCTTAGAGATTCGCCCACAGCCGAGAATCTTGTAAATTTCAAGAACGTGAAGTCGTAGGCAAGGAGGACGCGCCGACAGGCGAGAAGGGAAAGTTGGCACAAATTTTTATCAGGCATTTACTCACACACAGATGAGTCGAGAGTCTGGCGCATGGTTGGTAAAGGGGCAGGACGAAACGCACATTCACTCCCTCTAGTGAACACACAAGGGGAGAGGTTGGAATACCAGGCAAGCACTCTCGGAGCGCACTTCCGACAGGTCTCGAGCTCAACACACTATAGTAAAGCGTTATGAAGATACAAAACCACAATAGAAAAACAGAGATTAGAGCGCAAGCCCACAACACATGAGGCATACAATGAACCTTTCTGTTTGGCTGAACTACCAGCCTCACTTTCCTGCTGCAATGCATCAACCCCAGGCCCGGACCGTGTGGCATATGAAATGTTAAAACACCTGCCCACTGAAACCCAGAAAGCTCTCCTCTCTCTGTATAATGCCATATCGTCTTGCGGCGAGCTACCCTCAGCCTGAAAGGAAGCTATCGTTATCCCAATTCAAAAACAAGGCAAGGACCCGACCTCAGTTTCCAGCTACAGGCCAATAGTATTAAACAGCTGTCTCTGCATGGTCTTCGAAAAAATGATTAACAGGCGCCCGGTGCGCTTCCTTGAATTTAATGGCCTACTTGACCCATACCAGTGTGGGTTTCGAGAAGCTTTGTCCACCACTGACCACATATTCCGTATCGATGCACAAATTCACGACGGTTTTGTTCATAAGCATTTTTTTCTTTCTGTGTTCCTAGATATAGAAAAGGCATATGACAGTGCTTGGCACTTTGGCATATTGCGAGACTTGTCACATTTAGGTGTGCGGGGTAGAATGCTGACAATTATCGAAAGCTACCTGACGATACGCACATTCCGTGCCCGAGTTGGCACTGTCTTATCTCGAGTATTTGTCCAAGAAACAGGAGTGCCACAAGGAGGTGTATTGAGCTGCGCACTTTTCATAGTTAAAATGAATTCCTTGCACCTGTCTCTCCCATGAAATATTTTTTACTGCATAAATGTCGATGATATACACATTGGTTAGAAATCGTGCAACATCTCAACGTGCCAACGTCAAGTTGAACTAGGGTTAAACAAGGCGTCTCAATGGGCAAACGAGAATAGTTTTATACTCAACGCGCAAAATAGCACTTGTGTCTTGTTCAGCCGAAAGAGGGGTTTTTATCCTGACCCCGACATTGACCTGCATGGTCAACCTCTGTCAGTGAAAACCGAGCACAAGTTTCTTGATCTCATTTTAGACATAAAAAGTAACCTTCATCTAACACATAAAGTATTTAGAGAACAGGTACTTAAAACAATGAACATGTTGAAAGTGTTGTCACGCACTCCATAGGGTAGTGACACGAAATGTCTATATAAGTTATATAAAAGCCTCGTACGCATACGCCTAGATTACGGTACAATAATCTTTCAGTTGGCAACACTGTCAGCCTTGAAAATTCTAGACTCTGTCCACCATCTAGGCATTCGTCTCTCTATGGGTGCTTTCCGAACTAGCCCTTTGGAGAGCCTGTACGTGGATTCGAATGAATGGTCACTCCACCTGCAAAGATGTTTCCTGTCATTTTTGTACTTTTTGAAGATGAAGGCAGGCAATAAACACCCTTCCCATTTCACAATTAATGATTTGTCTTGTTCTGGCTTGTTCGAGAACTGTCCTTAGTTTAGGCAGCCGCACGCGCTCCGTGTAAGGGGTATGGCCGAAGAAACAGGTGTGCTTCTTCTTGAACACAGTTTGATGGCTCCTGCAACATATCTGCCACCGTGGCAGTGGCAGCTTATAGACTGTGATGTCTCTTTTGTTGAAGTCACAAAGCACGCACCACTTGCACACATACATACATACTTCCTAGAACTACAACATAAATACACATTCCCTGAGTTCTTTACCGATGCGTCAAAGTCAAACACTTCTGTGTCGTATGCAGCGGTTGGCCAATCTTTTTACGAGGCCGGCATTCTTCATCCTTATGCAAGCATTTTCACAGGAGAAGCTTGCGCAATACTTGCGGTCGTAAAACACATCAAACAGATAAAATTGCAAAAGGCGATAATATACACAGGTTCCCTAAGCGTGGTCAAAGCCCTGAATACTCCTAAAAAACACAAGAACCCCGAGCTGGTGTCACTTTACTCACTTCTGTGCACACTGTACACATCAAAACAGCATGTTGTTGTCTGCTGGGTTCCAAGGCACCGTGAGATACAAGGGAACGTTTTGGCCGACAATCTGGCTGCTTCCGCCAACGATACTACTTCCAATAAATCAATACCAATCCCTGCACTTGACTTAAAACCTTTTTTCTAAAACGAAAGCTCAGGGGGTATTGGCAGAGCACGTGGGATAAACACACAGGCAATAAGCTCCATGCTATTAAGCCGCAACTAGGTTATTGGCCACCACTATCAAAATCACGACACACAGAAGTAATACTAACAAGGCTTAGAAAAGGACATACACATTCTACGCATTCATTTCTTCTTTCTACCGGAAATCCACCATATTGTGAGGGATGTGGAAAACCCCTTACGGTTCTCCACATTCTCGTCCAGTGCAATGAGCTAGATGCTCTAATAAAAGACTTTTTTTACTGCCATACCAACAGCAGCTCCCTTTACACCCTGGGTTGTTCATCGGTAGGGATCCGTTTTTTAAACTGCAAACACTTTTCACGCTTTTAAAAGATGTGCATAGCTTTCACCTGATATTTCGAGGTCATCCTTAGCATGACCTCTGTACCATGGTCGTGGCTGCAGTGACTGCATCTTCATCACGGTTTTATTATCATGACATTTTGCCATCCGCCATCACTACACATATCTCACGCCACTGTCATGATTTTATTACTTCATTGTTTTAACCCACATAAGCGCGAGGAATTTTAAAGCCCATTTACAGTCACGCATCATATCATTGTTCATATCTGTGATCAATTGGAATGGCGCTCTTTAGCCATCACCATTGAAAACTTCTCGTCAACAAGGTCTTACCCAAGATACAGCTTGTTAATGCCGTTGTTCACAGCAGCCAGACATCATCCATGTTTCCAGATGAAACAATGCTACCAATTTGGCTGTTATTGAAACCTACGCATGACCTTGTGAACAGAACTTCACCGTCCCATCTTGTGAGCTTGTGTGCGTGTGTTTTCTTTTTCACACGTAATTGCAAATCAGCATTGGGACAATGCCCCTAGAGCAAAGAGTAATTCAAGAGCATAATAGCTTGTATTACATAGTTTCGTTGTTTGCAGGATTGTATGTGCCCTTGTGAAAATGACGATGAAGATAAGCACGCGAAATGCACGGTGAGCTCACTTTTCCAGTGATCGAAGAAGCCTGACGTTCTACTGAAATTCAGTTACATGTTCCTGCCATTATGAAACGTGACAATATCTAGCAGGAACACAGGGAACATAGTTAGTAACTTAAATGCGAGTGCGTGAAGAAAAACTAACATCAGCAGCGTTGACCCGCCTAATAAAAAGGTTAGATATCTGAGACCTAGCAGGAATGATCTGAAACTTTTTGCGGGGCAGTCATGTATTTTACCACAGAGCTACGCCAGGTATTCGAACTGCTTTGGAAGGACATCAATCCAGGCGCAATGTTTGTGAAACGTTCATTGTGGTTGCAGTGCTGGTCATCTCAACTTATAAACATTACAGATATATACCTATGAAACAGGGAATGCGGTGATGGCGTAGTAGAGTATCAGCCTCACGTTCAAGAGGTCCTGGTTCCAATCCCAGCTCCGTTCCAATTTCCACCGGTATAAAACAGTATATCCGCGTGATGATGGAGTTGCATAAAAGGGCCTGGGGTGCGGCCTCACCGGTGACCACCGCCGCTAACGCACTCGTTTATCAGAGAATTGACCACGGTGGTGAAGCATCTAGCCACTACCTTTCAAATGAATACGCCAATTACCGATTGGCCCTCAGTCCCCAGTGGCTGGGAAGCAACTGACCTCGGTGGTGGTGAGATCTGCGATGCAGCAGAGGGTGCTAGTAATTTCTGGCTCCCAAGAGGCAGCCATTGTACTGTAAATTGGGCTGCGTTTAACGCTGGTACCTTATATAGTGAGGCAAGTCTAGCTGTGCTATTCGAGATACTAGAGGGTGGTAAATTGGATATAGTAGGGCTGAGATAGGTTAGGAGAACAGATGAGGCGTATACAATTCTACAAAATGGGCACGTTTTTTGCTATCGTGGCTTGGCTGACAAAAGAGAATTGCGGGTGAAGTTCTTTGTCAACAGTAATATAGCTGGAAACACAGAGAACTACTACAGCAACAATGAAAGGGTTGTAGATATCGTAATTGAACTAAATAAGAGACACGATGAAGGTGGTAAAGGCCTACGTGCCTACATCTAGCCATAATGACGGATTATTTGAAAGCTTCTCTGAATACGTTAAGTTGGTAATTACTAAGGTAAAAACACACTATACTAAACTGATGAGCGACTTCAATGCCAAGGTAGGGAAGAAGCAGGCTGGAGACCAGGCAATAGAAGATTATGGCATAGGTACTAAAATGCGGGAGGGAAGGAATTAGTAGAATTCACAGAACGCAATAATTTACGGATATTGAGCACCTTTTGCCGAAAACAAGTGAACCTTAAATGGACATGTATGAGCCTTGATGGTGAAAACAAGAACAAAATAGATTTTATACTTAGTGCACAGCCAGGCATCGAGCACAGTGTGAAAGTGCTTGGCAAGGTACGATCCAGAAACCATATACTCATAAGGTGTCGAATCCAGATAGACTTGAAGAATAAACGATTGAAAATGATACAGAAGAAGCGAATAAATGAGCTACCACTGAAAGGTGAAGTACAGGAATACAGTCTTGCTTTAGAACGCATACTCGGCTGTTGTTACCAAATTCAGCTTTAGCGTTGACACAATGAATGACAGTTTACGAGTATCAATTCAGAGTACGCAGCGGAAGTCGGAGGTATGGCAGTGTGACAGGACACTGAAAGCTGTCCAAAGAGACGAAGAGCTTCATTAAGGAACGTCACGCACGAAAAGCACAAGCACAACAGATAAAATAGAACTGACAGAAGTTAGCAAGTTTATTCAAAAGCGTACGTTATCCGAGGTAAGAAGTTATAACATGTAGAATTGGGCATGCTCTAAAGAGCAGAAGCGTCAAAGCGTTGGAGAAAAAACTTGCGATAAGCAACAATCAAATATATGCCTTAAGAGAGAAGAAAGGCAAAGTAACTGCCTATCTCAATAGGACAGTTAAAGTGGCGAAGGAGTTTTACAGAGATCTGTACAATATCCGGGCCAATCATGACCATGATGTAAGAACTAGAGGTAACCCAGATTACATCCCACCAGTAATGAGAGAAGTCAGAAAAGCCTTGAAGAGAATGCAAACAGTCAAAGCTGCTGGCTAGGATAGTCGACATCCAATCTTCTGAAAGATAGAAGAAATATTGTGTTAAAAATTACCCAACTTGCTTACGAAGTGTAATCGCACAGAGAAAGTACCAGAATTTCGGAACAATGCTTACATAATCCTAAATCATATGAAAAGGGATGAGAAGGACTTGAACAATTAGAGACTGATCAATCTTGCTCTCCGTCATATACAAGCTATTTACAAAGTTATTTGTTAACAGAATTAGGACAACATTAGAAATAAATCAACCAAATTATCAAGCATAATTTCGAACAGACTACTCAACAATCTACCGCACTCATACTATCAATCAAGTGAGGAAGCAATTCTCAGATTACACCCAACCACCACACATAGCCTTCATAGATTACGAGAAAGCATTTAATTCAGTAGAGATAACAGCTGCGATACAGACACTGCGTAATCGGGGTGTCGACGAAGCATACATAAAAATCCTGGAATAAATCTACAACGAATCAACTGCCACTATAGTGCTCCAGAAGGAAAACTACAGAATGCTAAAAAAAGAATGTATGACAAAGGGATACGTTCTCTCCAATGCTACTTACCTTGTGCTTACAGAAGGTTTTCGGAGGCCTAGAATGGGAAGAGCTACGAATAATATTTAATGAAGAGCACCTTAATAACCTGGGCTTCGCCGATCACGTTGCATTGCTGACTAACTCAGGGGACGAATCAAAATTCATGATTACTAAATGAAACAAGGAGAACTGAAGCTTGGGTCTTAGAATTGACCCGTAGAAAGCAAAAGTAATGCACAATAATCTCGGATGAGATCAGTGCTTCGAGATGGGTAGCAGTGCACTTGAAGTTGAAAAAAAGTACGTCTACTTCGGGCACGTGGTGTCCGCAGAGCCGAACCACAAGCTTGAAGTGACTAGGAGAATACGAATGGGCTGGAGCACATTTGCAAGCATTCTGAAATAATCACTAGTAGACGACCACTATCCCTCAAGAGGAAGATATAATAACAGCCTAATTATGCCGGTACACACATACGGAGTAGGAACCTGGAGGCTTACCAAGAGGGTTCACAGCGGTGGTCGAGTGGTTGAGGTAGTCGGCTGCTAACCCGCAGTTCACGGGATCGAATCCTGGCTGCGGCAGCTGCATTTTAAATGGAGGCAAAAATGTTGTAGGCTCATGTGCTCAGACTTGGGTCCACGTTTAAGAACCTCGGGTGGTCGGTGTTTCCAGAGCACTCCACCATGGCGTCTCTCATAATCAAATTGTGGTTTGGGGACCTTAAACCCCACATGTCAAATACTATACAAAAGAGGCTCAGCTTACATTGAGGATGGCGTAGCGAGCGATGGAAATAAAAGTCATAGGGGTAAACTTACGACACAAAAAGAGAGCAAAGTGGCTCAGGTAGCAAACCGGCATTCCCCGGTGTGAGAGTGGAAACTAAGAAGAAATGGACATGAGCTGGGCATGTAGCGCGTCATGATAATCACTGGTCAATAAGGGTAACTGAGAATAGATTCTTGAATTGAAGAAGGGTGAAGGGTGAAGTTAAGTGACGCAGTAACTGTCTCTCAGGCAAGGACACCACAACCGCGACACATGACGGAAAAGGAGGAAAAAGGTAGGAAAAGAATTGGAGAGGATTGAGAGACATGGGGGTTGGGGGGGGGGGTAGTATAACAGAAGACTGGCAGCTTAACACCACAGGCACAGATATTGAAGTTTCTCGCCGTCAGGTACAATCGGTGTGGTCTAGAGGCGGTCGGTACAGTTGTGCAATCTCGATGTAGTTGAGGAAAGCGCAGGGCAGAGCGCACATGATGGGTCCATCCTACTGGGCAGAGAATGTCATCCACTGTAGCAGACGACAGTCCCACCTGCTTGTAGGAACGCGCGAGCGCTTGGTGTTGCCCGGAGATGGCTTGGAAGGAGAGGAAGAGATGCGCCAAGGTTTCTCTTTCCCCACAGTCAATGCAGGACGGCACACAGAGGAGCGGGTACCAGTACTCGACCATTGGAAATACGCGATTTATGTTTGACCCCTCTCCACGAATATGTTACATGAGTTGCACGCTGGCCATCGAGAGGCGCGGGCTTTTGCTCTCCGGCGCCAATTCGGCTCTAAACAAAACGTACTTTACACGGGCGTCGCCGACCCTTACGGCGGGGGTTAGTATACGGCCGCCATGGTCCACCAAAACAGGCAGGTGGATGCTCTCTCCTTTCGTGCAACCAATGCTAGCCATGCTGAAGAGGTGGCCATAGCTGTGGCTTTTTCACACGACAGTTCTGAAATTGTATTATCAGACTTCAAACGACCTTGCCGAAATTTTCAACTGGGATGTCCGCGAGTAGGTTACCCCCTCCGTGTTCAATAATCTGGAATCCTGGCCATCAGGGCCTCGCAGGCAAAGAGGCGGCGCACGCTGCCCGCGCACTCGTTCCCCGGGCCGCTGCCTCGCCCACCGATGACCCTGTGTTCCAGAAGAGAACGTTCCTCTCCTAACTTACAGAGATATTGATTTGATTGATTTGTGGGTTTTAACGTCCTAAAACCACCATATGATTATGAGAGACGCCGTAGTGGAGGACTCCGTAAATTTCGACCACCTGGGGTTCTGTAACGTGCACCCAAATATAAGCGCACGGGCCTACAACATGCAGCTGTTGCAGCCAAGATTTGATGCCGCAATCTGCGGGTTAGAAGCCGAGTACTTTAGCCACTACACCACTACAGCGGGGCTATACAGAGATAATTACCTCTTACCGGGACTCCCACCGCAGTTTACTTCGGCTCTGCAAAGGACTCTGGAAGATGGACGAGAGAATTCTTCTCTGGCTAATTACCAATACTTCACTCTGCCCGGCAGTGCTTAAACACTTTGGCTTTTCCTTTTCCGGCCTCAGCCAGTAGTGCGCAGGGGTGGCGGACACCTACCACATGGTATGGGCATGCCAGTTCAATCCTTCGTTACCCCCGAACCCAAATCCAACTAGTGATGACTGGGAGGCGGCCCTGCTCTTTTGCCAGGACCTTGTGGCCCAACGAGCCATGCTACAAGGACGGCGGCCACGTTCAATGGGATCGCTGACTAGGGACTCCAGCTAGTACTGCAGGGATGCTGACTCACTAGAGGCTGTTCTCCCTGGCAACCTTTATTTAAGGACGATGGTCTTTCTTGGGAACCTTCGATGCAAAATTTTTGGTCTGTCTGTCTGTCTGTCTGTCTGTCTGTCTGTACCTTTGTCTGTTTGTCGACCCTTCACGCTGTTTTAAACGGCACAAAAATGACCAAACGATGCTCCAAATGGCCAACCCCATCCGTAGCGCCCAACAATATTGCTCAAGGTTCAGCGTTAATACTTGTGCGATTGTCAATTAAAACGCAATTATTTCGCATATCTGAGGCACCTTAACAACACATCAATATTATGTGTATTTTTTACTAGAAAAGGCATACATAGGTAATTTTAAGGATCATTGCTTTAGTTTTAAGGATCAACGCTGCGTTGGCCATGCAACGCTTTCACGGAACTGCAAGTGTTTCTAACGCTTTGCTGAGACGACAGGCTGGTGGCACCTACCCATCGCCTTGCGTTCTACCCTTTATCACCTCAGAGACGGGTGCGCATGGCGCGCGTCCCGTTTTCCAGGATAACTGCTAGAATGCGCTCACGTCTGCGAAGGACTCAGCGCGATTTCCATAAGGAAATTGTGCCTCCCGGATATGTAATAGTGCGCAAAGACAGGGAATCACGTGGCGGGGGTGTTGCGCTTCTTTTCAAGGAAGGTATTCATTTGTCAACAATGCCAGACGTTAAAAATGCTGAAGCTTTGTGGTGCAATAGACACCTACAACACACGATTGCTAAAGTGGGCGTGTTCTACTAGCTCTTCAATGCCGATTGTACATATCTTGAATATCTTTTTGATTACATGCATTGGAATGTGCACGGGGGCTTGATTGCACAAGCCGGGGACTTTAATCTTCTTGGCAATGACTGTTGTTCTTTTCTACCTGAATCTAAACCTCAAAGCACCCTATTGGATCTCATGTTTGGCTTCCATCTCGAGTAGATTGTTGCAGTCCCAACTCGAGTACGGGGAACGTCATCCTCGATCTTGGACCTTGTTTTTGTAAGTAACAGCCTTCCTACAAATGAATCTCGAGTAGATGTACTTGATGGGTTATCCGATCACAAAATATTATGATATTATGCACATTGGCCTTTATTAGCCCACCGAAATTACGTGGCCAATTAAAAGAAATACCCGCATTTAAAAAGGCCAATGATGCGGCTATTATGACGTACCTTGTACAAGAGTACTCTGATTTTTTTTACCTCTGTTCTGATGCTTGCTCTTGCATTGATGCGGTCTGGCTGAAATTCAAATTACATGTCATGCATTGTATGCGGAACTTTGTCTTAATGGTTTTCAAATCAAATCAAGAACACCATCCATAGATCACTCGTGAAATAATCCATACTAAACGCAAAATCAAGAGGTTGCGAAAAACTAAGAAAAACCGGAATGTTCCAGGCTACCGTTATATACTAAACTCACTTACTAGATCACTTAAATACCAGGTGCGTAACGCTAAACAGAAGTTCTGCGGGTCCACGTTAAATGAGTTTATTAAAAACTCTCCCCACAAATTCTGGAAACATATGAACACAAAAATGACTAATCGACCTTCACCAGACGGTCATGACCAAGCAAGAGCTGACGATTTCAACTGATATTTTCGTTCGGTTTTTACAGTCGATAATGACACTGTTAACATAAATGCTTCTTTTTAAAATCAGGATATTCAATTGTTAGGCACGCCTTCTTTATCACAGGCTGGTATTCTGTCGCTGTTTATAGGCATCAATGAAACAAAAAGCTGCGGTCCAGATGGAATCCCAATTGGCTTTCTTAAACGATATGCAGAACCAGTCAGTAAATATCTTTATTTCATATACTCCAAATCACTGGCAGACAGCTGCATTCCAGCTGAATGAAAAATTGCCAAGATTACTCCAATATTTAAATCAGGTATTGCCACTAGTCCTTCTAATTATAGGCCTATTTCGATCACCTGCGCTAGTGGCAAAATTCTTTAACATATCCATGTTTCCAGATAAAACCATTCTACCAATTTGGCTGTTATTGAAACCTACGCATGACCTTGTGAACAGAACTTCACCATTCCATCATGTGAACGTGTGTTTTCTTTTTCACACGTAATTGCAAACCAGCCATGGGACAATGCCCCTAGAGGAAATAGGAATTCAAGAGCATAATAGCTTGTGTTACATGGTTTGGTTGTTAGCAGAATTGTATGTGTCCTTGCGAAAATGACGATGAAGATAAGCACGCGAAATGCACGGTGATCTAACTTTTCTAGTGATCGGAGAAGCCTGACGTCCTACTAAAATTTCTAATTAGAAAATTAGGATTTCTAATTAGCCTTATTGAATTAAACAACATTTTGCATCCAACCAGCGTGGCTTTAGATAAGGACTATCTGCAGTTACACAGATCGTCGAAACACTTCATGACCTGTCTCTCGGCTTTAATGAACGTATTAAAACTGATGTAATTTTTCTCGACTTCTCGAAGGCAATCAATCACGTCTCACACCCTAAACTACTACTTAAACTTAATCACTTGTAAGGCGATGGCCCCATCTTCCAATTGATAACTAATTACTTAAATGACCGTCACCAATACGTTCAGCATGGCATCCACACTTCTGACCTAGCTCCGGTGTTGTCAGGCGTTCCGCAGGGGTCTGTATTAGCTCCAGTTTTGTTCCTAATATATATATATATAAATGACATAACTAACTACGCAGACGTTAAACTCACACTCTTTGCAGACGACTGTATGCTCTACAATGAAATAAGTCATCACGATTATCAGGTGAAGTTAAATATTTCACTAAACAAAAAGCTCAGTGGTGCGCTTATTGGCAAATGAATATAAACATTGACAAAACTGTATTTATGTCCATTACCAACAAGGTGTCTAAGTTTGATGTTCAATACCATTTTCATAATGTGCGACTACGAAGAATTGATCAGTACAAATACCTTGGTATCACAATTTCTTCTTATCTTAGTTGGACAGAGTACGTGCGTCAAGTGTCTAAAAAAGCGATAAGAAAATTATTTTTTATTAAACGGGCCCTGTCATTCGCCACACATGAAACGAAGCTTCTTGCTTACGTCACATTTGTCCGCCCGGTCTTGGAATATGCTAGTATTGTGTGGTTCCCTCACACTGTGAATAATATCGCTATACTGGAAAAAATTCAGCGGAAAGCAGTGCGTTTTATCTTCAACATATGCGGGCACAACGACTCACCTACTGCTCTATTACACCATGCTGGTCTAGCCACCCTTCACTGTAGTGCAAGTTTTTACGGCTTAAACTTCTTTATCTACTTTTACACAGATCATTCCACATAAACCGAGATCTTTACTTGAACTTTTTAGGCACCAGACCGACGAGGCGAAGGCATGCATGGGAACTCGATGAATTGATTGATTGATATATAAGATTTAACGTTCCAAAACCACCATACGATTATGAGAGTCGCCGTAGTGGAGGGCTCTGGAAATTTCGACCACCTGGGGTTCTTTAACGTGCACCCAAATCTGAGCACACGGGCCTACAACATTTCCGCCTCCATCAGAAATGCAGCCGCCGCAACCGCAATTCGGACCCGCGAACTGCGGGTCAGCAGCCGAGTACCTTAACCACTAGACCACCGCGGCTGGGTGGATCTCGAAGAATACTAATTTAGTAATACTACTTTTCCTTATTTGTTCTTACCGCACGCAATTCGAGAATGGAAAACACTAAATCCAGTCATCACACAGCAGCCAAATTGGAAAAATTTATGAAACTAATTGAAGGCGCTGTTCTCTTCTTACCTAGTTAGCATGTACAGTGATCACCTGTTTTTCTTCACGCAGCCCTTCCTGCTTCCAATTGTCATACCAAAGCACTTGTCTGCATACATTTATTGTTTAATACGGTTCTTTGATAATATACCCGATCTGTGTTTCTTCTATGCTTCGTTTCTTTTCGACTCCTGTTTCTTTGTCGGTGTAGGATTGGTGTACTTTGTACCTGGTTATGGCTCAAATAACTATGTATGATTGTTTCATGCCGTACTGCTGTGTTCAGTGATTATGTGTTCTTCATTATTCTGATTTTTCTTGTTTTAAACGTCAAAAGTTGTGACAGTGATGCTCACCCCTGTAATAATCCCCATGGGGCCTTGGCAGTATTTTGTAAATAAATAAAATAAAATAAAAAATGTCGGACGTGTGACGTGACTTGAAGCGCTCGTTCACCTCCGCTGCACGCCTAAGGCACTCTAACGCAGCGCCTCCAGAATACCATTCACCGATTTGCTTGCGCAGAACATCAAATAAACGTTTTGCTCACTCTCTCCAGACGCATGACTATCATCTTTCGACGACATTTGTGTGTAACATACAAATACGGGCCATTTTTTTTAAAATAAATGTTTACTACTACTACTACTACTACTACTACTACAACTACTACTACTACTACTACTACTATTACTACTACTACTACTACTACTACTACTACTACTACTACTACTACTACTACTACTACTACTACTACCCTGGAGGCGGTGTCGGCAATCAGCAGGCCAGCCGGAACCGGTCCAAAGTGCGAGAAGAAGAGAGCGCTCATTTCTTGTCAGTGTATACTGCGGTAGAGGGCGTGGGGAAGAGCAGGCGGCCATACATTAATCGGGATGACTTCGAAAAAGCTCGTGCCGCAGGTTTCGACACGCTGGCTCCGCGAAGTACGTGCTCATTGACAGTGGAACAGAGGGGTCGTGCACAGTCTATGCCAAGTCATCGGCATCCTCGTTCCCTGGGATGTCAACGTACTGAAGAACCACGTCAGCCTTGAAGAACCATGCCCCGCCGCGGTGGTCTAGTGGCTAAGGTACTCGGCTGCTGACCCGCAGGTCACGGGATCAAATCCCGGCTGCAGCGGCTGCATTTCCGATGGAGGCTGAAATGTTGTAGGCCCATGCGCTCAGATTTGGGTGCACGTTAAAGAACCCCGGGTGGTCGAAATTTCCGGAGCCCTCCACTACGGCGCCTCTCATATTCATATGGTGGTTTTGGGACGTTAAACCCAAAATATTAATCAAATCAGCCTTGGTCACTTAGGCTGTGGAGCGACTACGCGACACGCTATGCGAGTGGGGGTATGCGGTCTTCTTTGGCGAGCTGGTGGAGGGCAGATGCCGAGTCCGTGAAGATAGCCGCGCGTGAGACTTGCGGGTATTCATTGATGAGGACAGCAGCAAGGTGGATGCTTACCAGTTCAGCCGTGGTTGATAAGGCACGGTAGAAGAGCCGGCATTGGCGATTCAATGCCAGCTGTGGTGCCATGTAGGCAGTGGCCGCAGAGTGATCATGCAGGACGGAGGCGTCAGTGAAAAACTGTGTCCTACTATTAAGGGTAACTGACTAGATTGATTTACAGAGCAGCAAAGCGGGTGAGGGTGCTACAGAAAGTTAGGTGGGCACATGAGATTAGGAAGTTACGGTTGTAAAAAGTTGCAGTGGCGAACGCAGGACCGAGCTGACTGGCGGAACATCGGAGAGGCCTTTGTCCTGCAGTAGGCGTGGTCAGTCTGGTAATAATGATGAGCTAATAAAGAGGAGTTGCGTCGAGTAATAATAATTATAATGAAGTGCCGCTCGCTGACGTTGGCCTATGCAGCGCAACCAGTGCTACCATCTACACAAGCGCCACACATCAGCGTTGTATCGCGTTGCAGAGCAATGGGTGCGAACAAAGAAGACATGGACGCCAAAGTACAGATGCAAATGAACACCATGAAAACTGTTTTTAATAATATGTACAATGCCCTTTATACAAATGAAGTGTGTCCCCTGTTCCCAAAACGGAACCAAAACCACCACACCACATCATCCCCTTCTTTGAGGGAAAACGCTCCCGTAGTTGCTGTACCATTTGAGTCTTCGGCGCCGACACCTGTACCAGTGCAATTCCCACAAAAGGGAAACGACCCTTTAAGTCTACCCTCTTATAGAAGGAAGCTTCTTCTAGTGCACTTTCGGAAAAGTAGGGGCCGGGCCAAGCACAAAATGAAGAGGCTAAGATGAGGCATGGTCCAGCGGCATCGACGCAGAAACCGCGCGCAAAACGACAACGAGCACAGTGACACATACGCAATCGCCGGGTGCACTTACGCAGGAGGCAGAACAAGAACTGGCACAAAGAACGTGACTGGCACAATTCACGGAATCACCTCCGGCGCACGTAAAACAGTACCAGCCTCTAAAGAAGCACCAACAGTCGGAGGAAGCACAGCCGGAACGTGCACCGCATCAGGTAAAACAGGAGTAGCAGGCATAACTAAAGTAAGGGCAGCTGGGACGTAGGCAGGCGACGTATTATCAGTAGCAGCAGACCCAATCGGAACAGGCGCTTCACTAACAGAAGTAATAGCAGTGAAGAAGTCAGAGCCAAAGTATGCCCACCTGCAGGTTGCACGGCTGGAGAAGGTGCGGTGGGCTTCGCGGCTGTGCCACCACACAGGCCGCTAACCCGTTCCTCCTGATCATGCAGGTTTTTGCCCGCATTATCGCCGACCTGCTACTGCCTGCCTTGCTGGCTGTATCGTCTGCCACCCCGGGAAGCCGCTTACCTGCTACCAACAAAGGCGAACATTTTGTTTGCCCTCTCCCTGGCACCCATGCTTCCGGATCTTCGGCAGCGCCACCCCTCCTTCCGTGTATCGTCGAGATAAATCCAGCCACCCTATCGCCGTCGACAACATCCCCTGCGCAGCCTATAAAACAGCAGCCACCATCCAGCGCGCACTGTGGGCTTCGCGGCTGTGCCACCACACAGGCCGCTAACCCGTTCCTCCTGATCATGCAGGTTGGTAGTTCGTATCCTACGTCTACTAAAAAATCAAGTAACTACTGTTTGGTGCAGCTGCCGAGCCCACAGTGCTGCTGCTTGCTTGTTACCGAGTGTGTGAATGTCGTACGTGCCTTGCTCTTGCTATCGGGAGATGTAGAGACGAACCCCGGGCCAGGTATACTTGCTGAGCCGAAAAAGTTGTCGCAGGGCCAGTCGGCAATATTATCTGAGATGCAGGGTCTTAAATCCCAGATAGCCACCACAAACCAGACTATCACCGATCTTGGAAATCGTATTGCTGACTTGGAAAATCACTGCCAAAATCTTCTAACCCTTCGAGCGGAAGTAGATGCAATAAATACTAATACCACTGAGCTAACGCACCGTGTGTACGACATAGACGGGCGTCTCGATGTCATCGAGAACCGTTCCCGGCATGACAATCTAATATTCTACAATCTCCCTGACACTAATCCTATGGAAACATACACTCAGTCAGAAGAAATAATAATCCAGCACTGCCTTGAACGACTTCAACTCACAATCGAACCGAAAGACATAGAGCGTGCACACCGCCTAGGGCGGCACACCAATAACAACAAACGGCCTATAATAGTGAAATTTTCGTCTTTCAAAACTAAAGAATCTATCCTTTCAAACGGCCCAAAATTAAAGGTACTAACTTTAGCATTGGCGAAGATTTCACACACCCTGTTAGAATAGCCCGAAAAGAGCTCATTGCTTTCGCTAGGAGCAAATCTGTGCCATTTTCACTGCGCTTCCAAACTTTGCACATCGGCTCTAAGCGATACATTTACGACCACGAAGCAGGAATTGTCAAAGAAAAAACTTAGGGATCAGTACGCTGACGGCAAGCGCGCCAACAGCCACGCATAAGCACTAAAGCTAAGCTTTCGTTTTCGGTAATTTATACTAACATCCGCAGTTTTCTTCCTAAGTGCATGCCCCTGTCTAATCTATTAAAATCATCTGGCAGTAGTATACTTTTATTGACCGAAACGTGGCTTACTGACGACATTTCGGATACAGAGGCTCTGGCTGACTTGCCGCACTTTAATCTTTTTCGTCATGACCGTAAGAACGCACGTGGTGGGGGAGTACTAATCGCCACTAGCAAAGAGCTATCTTGCTCCCTTATCAACATTCCTTCACAACTTGAAATATTATGGGTATTATGCCGTGCCCCATCCGAAACAGTATTACTTGGCGTATGCAACAGGCCCCCTCGCTCTGATCCAAACTTCGCCCGCGAACTGAATGAAGTGCTGTCTACGCTTACTAATAAACACCCATCCGCACATATCCTCCTCTATGGCGACTTTAATTTCCCGAATATTGACTGGATAAACGAAACACAACTAATTACAGGAAATGCCGAAGCAAGAGAATTTGTCGATGTTTGTCTGAACTTTAACCTTACGCAACTGGTGTCGGAACCAACTCGTGTAACTAGTGAATCTTCGAACATTTTAGATCTTATACTAACAAACAGCCCCGAAAGCTTAGAATCTATCTCCTACTTACGTGAAATCAGTGATCATAAAGTCATTCATACTACATTAAACTTCATCCCTAAAACACGCCACATTTCCAGCAAAACAATTCATATGTGCAACAAAGGTGATTATGAAGCAATCAATAATGAACTGCGAGATTTCCTGCCTGAGTTTGAATCCAGTTTCGATTCCAGATCTCTTAACAGCGACTGGTTAGTCTTTAGGGACAAAATATTCGAGATAACTAATACATATATCCCAAAGATGAACTTACCTGCTAATCAAAATAAACCATGGTTTTCGAAACTTTTAATAAGGCAGGAAAATAAAAAGAAACGTCTCTTTCGTACTGCGAAACGTAATGGTACTGCGTGCGCATGGGAGAAGTACTATGCTGCAGAAGACGCATATTATGCTGCAATTCGAAGTGCAAAACAGACGTTTTATCGCATTGACTTACCTAAAATTCTAACAAATAACCCTAGAAAGTTCTGGGAAGTTATAGACCCGCAACCGCCGCGTGAAATAACGCTTACTGACCAATATGGTGAGGAAGTTAGCGACGGTGATTGTGCCGACGTTTTTAACATCGCGTTCTGCTCTGTGTTCACAAAAGAAGCCGATTCGCCACTTCCCTCGCCACCTACTACGACGTTACCAATAATGACTCCAGTGGAATTTTTTGTTGCTGGAATTTCGTCCCTTATCGACAGACTTAAACTTTCATCATCGGCTGGCGTTGACAACATTAACTCTAAACTGTTAAAAAACACTAAACAAATTATTGCAGTGTATTTGTCGATGCTGTTTTCATTGTCGCTTAAAACAGGAATGCTGCCAGAAGACTGGGAAATGGGAAAGGTCCTTCCGGTCCACAAATCAGGTAACAAACAGTCACCCCTAAATTACCGCCCCATTTCACTAACCAGCGTCTCATGCAAAATCATCGAACACGTCATATACACTCACATAATAAACTTTCTGGATGCTAACAATTTCTTTCATTCTTCCCAGCATGGATTTCGTAAATCTTTATCTTGTGAAACACAACTAGCTATATTTACTCATGATTTGCACGCTAATCTTCACCGTAACTTCCAGACTGATGCAATCTTTCTAGACTTCGCTAAAGCTTTCGATAAGGTACCACACAAACGCCTGTTACTAAAACTTGCCCAGTTGGATCTGCACCCCAAAATTCTTGCATGGATTTCAGAATTTCTTGCTAACCGTTCCCAGTTTGTCGATATTAGAAATAAACATTCCAGCTCCCTCTCGGTAACATCGGGAGTCCCCCAAGGTTCCGTCCTCGGACCCCTTCTGTTTCTAATATATATTAACGATTTACCCATGCATGTATCTTCTCATATCCGCATGTTTGCCGACGATTGTGTTCTATACCGCAAAATTACTAACCCCTCTGATCAAACTGCACTTCAAAATGACCTTCATCGTGTACAGCAATGGTGCGACCTGTGGTTGATGGAGCTTAACCCCTTTAAATGCAAACTCGTTTCTTTTCAACGCCAGCATAATCCCTTGCATTTTTCTTACGTAATAGCTAACTCTACTCTTGAACAAATTAAATCCTATAAATACCTAGGCGTCACCTTATCCAGTGATCTTTCATGGCACACGCAAATCACGAACGTCATATCATCAGCGAACCGAACTCTGGGTTTTTTGAAGCGTCATTTGCGTCATGCCCCACCTGACATCAAACTTCTCGCCTATAAATCTTTAATCCGAACTAAACTAGAATATGCAGCTCCCATATGGAGCCCGCACCAGGTATACTTGATAAATGAATTAGAGTCTGTGCAAAACCGCGCCACTAGGTTCATACATTCTTCATATTCATATAACATAAGCATATCATCCCTTAAACGTTAAACTGGTCTTTCGAATCTTTCAGTGCGCCGCCGCATTACCAGTCTTTGTTTGCTACACAAGTTCTTTCACAGCCCTCTTAATCAAGCACCCTACATCGTCCCACCGACGCGCATATCTCACCGCACTGCCCACGCGTTTCAAATTGCCCGTCCACATGCTCGCACTACTACTTTTTCTGCCTCTTTTTTCCCCCATGTAGCAGTGGACCGGAATGGCCTTCCCTGTGACGTTCCAGCCATCACGTGTCCAGCAACATTTAAAGAGAAGGTCACCACGCACATTTCCATTTGAAAACCTGTGTGCATTTACCTGTAACCCACCCCTTATGTAATACCCCCTACATGGGGGTCTTTAAGGTATTAAAGTGATGTGATGAGTGATGCTGTGCACGGGCTGCTGGGAGGTGAACAAGTGAAGCATGAGGAGTAAGCACATTCCTCTGAAGGAAGGTGAATGTGTCACCTTCAATTTGAAGCTGAAGTTTCGGTGTGGCATCAAGCCCCAAAAGCAACAGGCTGTGTTTCACCACATAGAAGAGAACACGTTTGTGTCAGTGCTTGTAGACGACATCTGCCAGGAAACATCCTTTTACTTAAATTGGCTTACGCGAGTACTCCAGTAGCATTTTGTGGCAAGCCGTAAGTGATCGGCGAAGTGTTTTTAAAAAAAATATCTTCGTTGATAAGTCAGACAAAAGAGCCAACATCAACGAGGAAACTCAGGCTTACCTTGTTGGTGTTCACGCCTACGTGAATCCCCTTTCCTGGAATCCTGTCGGTACTCAGGTTAGTAACGGTAACAGCGTTTGTTAAATTACACGATTCTTCTTTTTTGCGGTCATCCCATCGCTTCTGCTAGCTTTTGAATTGACGCACTGAAGCGAAGTGAGCCATGTTCCTGCACTTTCTTTGCCTCATGTTCCTGGCAGGGCACTCCAGAGCATTGGCACACTCCGAGTTCAAATTTCAGGGACCACACGAGCCGGAAGCCCTATCACCGTTCAAACTTGTGTGCTTATCAATAACCTGTTTCACTGATGTACCAACGCTGAACTTCTCTAGTTCACCCGGCGTCAGGTCGCTATGCTCATTTATCTCGACCGCTCGAGTTAGCATCAAACTGTAGCCTTCAAAGAACAGACGGTGAAGTATGAGCTGCGACGCATGCCTTGCAAGAGCTGGTCGCGCACCATCCTTTCCGACGCGTCTCCAAAGTCACAGCGTGCTGCCAACTCATGTAACACAACGTAGTAAACCTTGATAGTGTCTCAGGGTAGCTGTCTTCATCACCTAAAGTGGTGCCTCTACAACAGTTCCTTTACCTTTCTGGCGAAATGCTTGTCCACCACGGCAAGTGTGTTCTTTAGAACATGAGTGTCGTCTTTTTTGCCGTCCTTGCTGCTTCTGGCGTCTGTGGTGTCAAGCAGTAGCCTGTAGTAAACCAGCTGTCCTTTCAGGCCAAGCGTGGGGAGCACTATCCGTTGTTGCGACCAGCCTTTGCAGGCACCGGAGACCCAGGACAAAGATTTCGAGGCAGAAGGATGGTGAACTTTACAGATGGTTTATTTACATTCTGTACATGGCCAGCTCTTCGAAAGAGCTGGTTACATTTTCCCCACATTCCAGCATCAAGGAATGTGGGCAGATTGCACGATCCAATTATATGTCATATACAACTTGTGAGGGTGAAGCCCCCCCCTGTCCAAGTTAAGGTCCCCTGTTGATGCGTGGTCACGGCACTGCAAGGTGGCCGCAACATAACTCTTCCTTGTTGCGTGTGTGCCGCTGGGCGATGCGTTTTAAGCTCATGACAGCGTATATGAAGAGGGCCGCCGTAACAAAGCTTGAAGCGGTCCGCCGAAGTGCTCGCTCAATTAGAAGGGAGGTTGGTGACGGGCTGATGCCGCCGTCTCTTTCAAGGAAGATGTTACCGCGTAACCACTTCTCGTCGTCTCGTGAAACGGCTTACGGCGTCGGGAGACGCAGCGCCTTACCTTAAAGCTAGAATAGACAATACATGGCGGACATAGGGATGTTGCCGTTGGGTAAACTGTTTGGATATCAAAGAAGACTGCTCCCTCCACAGCAAGGTGCCGGTCGCAACACCATCTACATCGTTTTTTGAAGAGCTGTTGTCTACTGAGGGCTTCCAAGTAATTGAAAAACGCTCGCTTCCATTGTGTCCATGGCACGTTTGCAGAACCTCACACTGCAGTGGTTGGTGGAGGGGAGGCTGCAGTTAAACATGTTGGCTTCTCCGTTTATTCTCGTCACTTCTAGCTTTTATCCCTCCACAAAGCAACGGGCGTGAGCAAAAAAGACATGGACGCTTGACTACTCATGTCAACGAATGCCATGAAAGCGTTGTTCAATAATATGTACAATCTTCTGTATACTAGAGAGAATATTTCACTGTTTACAAACACAGGCCCTTGATAACATTTGGTTTCGTCCACCGATGTGCCTTCGTAGCATCAGTGGGGAAGAAAAGCTTTATAAAGTAGTCCGCAGATTTTAAACAGTTATCTAGCCACATTTGGCGCTGCTACGCAAACATCTCTTAACTTTAGGCACAGACAATTTTCTTTAACTTTATGCATGTTACTGTTATCTGAAAGACTAAAGAGAAAATTTTCTTAACCTTTAAGTAAACTTGACAAGGTGCTTTCAGTTTCGGTGTTAGGAGAAAAAGAAAAGTGGGTGAAAAAATAACTTGCCGTGAGCAGGAATCGCACCTACGACCTTCGAATAACGTGTTCTGTGCTCTTGTATATTTATATATACATATATATATACATATATATATGTATATATACATAGATATATATAAGGGAAAGAAGTGTATACCTGTGGGCTCGTTTTTTGTGTTTTAACACAATAATAATGAGATCTAACAGACAGTAATGCCAAGGAATGTACAGGGGAAGTTATTAGAACCAATGGAATGTAATTAAGACAGAAAAGTGGATGAAAAAATAACCAGCCGTGAGCAGAAATCGAACCTACGACCTTCGAATAACGCGTTCGATGCTCTAACCACTGAGCTACCACAGCGGCCTTCCCTCCATCCACTTTTTTGGGTTTATATGTGAATTTAGAAGTAGGAGTGACAGTCAGTGCCATCTATGAGCCAAACGACGAGTGTGAAAACACTCTTATACGCATGTTTGGCGTCACGTAGCACGTGAACGTATTATGAGCGGGCAGCTGATTAATAGTCCCTCGTATACAACCTAACGACACCAAGTCTGCCAGTACGAGACCCTCGTTAAAAGAAATAAGGGAAAGATGTGTACTCCTAAGGGCTAGTTTTTCCGTGTTTTGACACAATATTAATGAGATCTAACAGACAGTAATGCCAAGGAATGTACAGGGGAAGTTATTAGAATCAATGGAATGTAAATAAGAAGAAAGAAAAGTGGATGAAAAAATAACCAGCTGTGAGCAGGAATCGAGCCTACGACTTTCGAATAACGCGTTCTATGCTCTAACCGCTGAGCTACCACAGTGGCCTGCCCTCTATCCACTTTTTTGGGTTTATATGTGAATTTAAAAGTAGGAGTGAAGGTCAGCGCCATCATAAGCCAAGCGACGAGTGTGAACCACTCTTTTATGCGCATGTTTGGCGTCACGTAGCACGTGAACTTATTACGAGCGGGCTGCTGATTTCATATCACAAAACGAGCCCTTAAGTATACACTTGTTTCCCTTATTCATTAACGAGGGTCTCGTACTGGCAGACTTGGTGCCTCTAGGTTGTATACGGGGGACTATTGGTCAGCTGCCAGTTAGTAATAAGTTCACGTGCTACGTGACGCCAAACAGGCTCATAAAGAGTGTGCCACACTCGCCGCCATGGCTACTAGTGGCGCTGACTGACACTCCCACGTTTAAATTGACATAGATACCCAATAAAGTGGCTGGAGGGATAGCTGTCGTGGTAGCTCAGTGGTCGAGCATCGAACGTGTTATTCGAAGGTCACAGGTTCGGATCCTGCCCACGGCAAGTTATCTTTTCACCCACTTTTCTTTCTTCTCAATTACATTACAATTGGCCTAATCACTTCTCCTATACCTTCCTTGGCATTATTGTCTGTTAGATCTCATTAATATTGCCGCGTGCATAGCTGCATTTAGCGGTGAGATAGCGACGACATCGAAGAACGCGGATTCGCTCGAGAGGCGCAGCGCAGCAGAGTGAAGAAGAGGACAATCTTAGTGGCCTTCTCTGAGAGCGTCTCTACAAGTCCTACTGTCCGTGTTTTTAAATAAACCCCCTGTCATTTATAACCCGCGACACTGGTGGAGGAGCTGGGTCCTACCACCCCATGATCAGCACCCCTGTGAGAAGCCCCGAGTCGAGCCCTACGAGACAGCCACGCGTGGAGACGCCTGTGTACCGGTCAAGCCGTCGCCTTCAAGGTCTTCAACCAGAATTTGGCCTTTTAAAGGGAGCAACACTTCCGACAACCACCCCTACTCAAGAAATGGCAAGGAGCCCTGCACAGGTGACGGTCCAGAATTTGCGCATTCCTGAACCATTTCATGGCCGGCCGAACGAAGATGCACAAGACTGGCTTGAGCAGTTCGAACGGGTAGCTAAATCAAACTACTGGAGTCTCGATGGAAAGCTCTTCCACGTATACTTCGCCCTTGAAGACGGCGCTAAGACATGGTTTATAAACCGGGAGGCAACATGGACGACATGGGAGGAGTTTTGTCGTCGGTTTCTTGACACCTTCGGTAACGCGGACCGACGCGAAAACGCACAACGCCTTCTTGAAGGACGCACCCAACAGCTGCATGAAAGCGTCGCCATGTTTGCTGAGGATATGGTGCGCCAGTGCCACCGCGCGGACCCCAACATGCCCGAGGCTCGAAAGCTAACCCATCTCATGAGGGGCGTCAAAGAGCAGCTATTTGTTGGTCTTGTGCGCAATCCACCGACAACAGTCAACGAGTTCACCAGGGAGGCCACCGCAATAGAGCGTGCGCTACAGCAACGGTACCGACAGTCTGATCGCCCGGCCACCGGCGCAGCTGCAGGCGCCGCCGCACTTACTGCAAACGACGAGTTTGCTCTACGCCACCTGATTAGACAGATCGTGCGTGAGGAGATCGTGAAGGAGAACGCGAAATACACATTGCAGTCACAGGCGCCCCCGCAGCAGGAGTCCACGGTAGCCTCCGTCGCTGAAATAGTTCGCCATGAACTTCGACAAGCGTTTGCCTCTCCTCAGCAATATTCTGCTCCACCGCACCGTCCAAACTCGTATACCTATGCAGATGCTGTACGTCGTCCATTGGCTCCAGAAGTATCGTACCAGCCAAACGGATACAGCTATGCAGACGCTATTCGTCGACCCACGCCCATGCCAGCGCCGCAGTACCTCGACCCGTATCCTGTGGCAGCCTGGGCTCAGCAGGATTCTGTCAGGCGACCCTATATGCGGAAGACCGACATATGGCGCACTGCGGATCGTCGACCACTCTGCTACAACTGTGGAGAGCCAGGGCACATTTGCCGTTTTTGCCCACATCGCCGAGCTGAATACCGCGGTAGTGCACCTACAGCTACGCGCCGACACTTCGACGAAAGCCGTGCCCCCATCGACGACGACCAGGCTGGCAGGCGGGAAGGCTCTTCTACCTTCCGGACGCGGTCACCATCACCGGCTCGCTTTGGTTCACCAAGCCGCCGTAGTTTTGCTGACGCCGTCAGAGGTCGGTCTCCCAGCCCACGGCGGGGAAACTGAAAGCAGCGACCTCTGGGGGGAAGGTTGCAAGCCGTCGAATTGCTGAAAAACCTCCACTGCTGCCGAAACACGTGAGAGACGACGATGAAGACTTCGCCGAAAAAACTGTGACTGCCGACCTTGCTGTGACGATTGACGGCGTTGAAGTGACGGCCTTAGTCGATACGGGTGCAGACTTCTCCATAATGAGTGAACGATTGGCAGATGAACTCAAGAAACTCAGGATGGAACGGACGGGCCCTTATATCCGAAGTGCTGGAGGCCAGATAATGACTCCCACGGGAAAATGTACAGCAAGACTCACTATTGAGAATGTGGCTTCTGTAGCCACATTTCTGATCCTACCGGAGTGCTGCAAACCTATGATTCTGGGAATGGACTTCTTAAGAGAGTACGGTGCTGTGGTCAACATACGCGACGGTGTGATCACATTTGCCGCTGACAAGTCTGTGACCACTTATCCAGACCGAGAACCCAGGGTGTTACGTGTGGTCGACGACGACGTCTACGTGCCACCACTGTCATGTAGTCTTGTTTCCGTGTGTTGCGCCGTGCACTGTAATGAAGACGCCATAGTCGAAGGCATCACTGACCTTCTTTTTCACCAAGGCATCGCCATCGCTCGCGGTATTGTCAGCTTAGTGGATGGGCGCGCAGACGTGCTTCTGACCAACTTCATGAATGAGCGCCGGCACATCGGTAAAGGCATGGCTGTGGTGTACCTAGAAGAGCTGGACTACTCTCACGACTGTCTTCTAATGCAAGGGGAAGCCGCAGTTCAATCACCTCCACATACACCACCAGTTGATATCGGTCCGAGTCTAACACCGACTGAAAGATGCCGTCTTATGGAGCTGCTCGACCAGTTCAAGGACTGTTTCTCATCGACATCACGAGTGGATCGAACGCCTCTGACTAAGCATCGTATAATTACGGAAGACACAGCAAGACCGATCCGACAGAACCCTTATTGCGTCGCTCAGAAAGAACGTGAGGTAATCCAGCAGCAAGTCAAGAAGATGCTAGAGGATGACGTTATCCAACCATCAAAAAGTCCTTGGGCATCTCCAGTGGTACTCGTGAAAAAGAAAGACGGCAGCTTGCGTTTATGCATCGATTATCGTAAGCTGAACCATGTTACAAAAAAAGACGTTTATCCATTACCACAGATCGATGACTCTTTGGACAGGCTACGGCATGCTTGCTACTTCTCGTCAATGGACCTTAAAAGTGGATACTGCCAAATAGAAGTAGATGAGCGCGACCGAGAAAAGACCGCCTTCGTGACGCCAGACGGGCTTTATGAATTCAAAGTCCTCCTTTTCGGTCTATGCTCAGCCCCAGCCACGTTTCAGAGACTAATAATTACCATTCTGTCCGGCCTGAAATGGAAAACATGCCTTGTGTACCTCGATGACGTGATCGTTTTTTCGGCCACGTTTGAAGAGCATCTAAAGCGGCTACTGTCAGTCCTGTAAGCCATACGGTCCGCTGGACTCACACTCAAACCGGAAAAATGCCACTTCGGCTTCGAAGAACTCTAGTTCCTGGGACACGTGATCAGTCACGAAGGTGTGAAGCCTGACCCAGATAAAACAGCAGCCGTCGCAAAGTTCGCAAGGCCTGTTAATAAGAAAGCGGTCAGGCGTTTTCTGGGTCTCTGCGGTTAGTACCGGCGATTTATAGCAGGCTTTGCAAACATCGCCTCTCTACTCACCCGCCTTACAAGGGAAGACATCGCATTTGTATGGGGTGAAGAGCAAGAAGCTTCATTCAACGAGCTGCGACAGCGTCTACAAACTCCACCTGTCCTCGCTCACTTCGACGAGAATGCACCAACAGCCATCCATACAGACGCCAGCAATGTGGGCCTAGGTGCTGTTCTTGTCCAGTGCCAAGATGGTGTGGAGAGAGTGGTTGCTTACGCTAGCAGAACGTTGACACGTGCCGAGTCCAACTACTCAACAACGGAGAAGGAGTGTCTGGCCGTCGTTTGGGCAGTTGCGAAGTTCCGCCCGTACTTATATGGCCGCGCTTTCCAAGTCGTAAGCGACCATCACTCTCTTTGTTGGTTGACCAACATGAAAGACCCATCTGGACGTTTAGCACGGTGGAGCTTACGGCTCCAAGAGTACGACATGGCCGTAGTGTACAAGTCCGGAAGGCAACACTTAGACGCCGACTGTTTGTCAAGGTCACCGATTGAATCACCGGCTATAGAGGATGATGATTTCTCAGGTTTTTTAGGAGTTGTTGACGCAGCTATCATTTCTCGGCAACAACAAGATGATCGGGAGCTCAACTCGCTTATAGAATTCTTGAACGGACGAGCCGCCACTGCACCGAGAGTGTTTTCGAAGAACTTATCGTCATTCTGTTTACGGGACGGAATTCTGTACAAAAAGAACTTTTCATCAACAGGCAGAAGCTATCTGCTGGTAGTTCCTGGAGCTCTCCGCAGCGAAATTTTACAAGCCTGCCATGACGAAGCCACTTCGGGCCACCTCGGTTTCACAAGAACACTGACACGCATCAAAGAAAAATATTACTGGCCAAGAATCGCAGCAGAGGTTAAACAGTACGTCCGAACATACACTGACTGTCAGCGGCGCAAGGTACCACCTGTCAAACCCGCTGGGCTATTACATCCTGGGCCCGTGCCAGGAACCCCGTTTTCTCAAATCGGAATGGATCTGCTGGGCCCATTCCCAACATCGGACAGCGGCAACAAATGGGTTATAGTGGCGACGGACTACCTCACCCGATACGCGGAGACCAAGGCAATCGCGAGTGGCACTGCAGCTGAAGCGGCTCAGTTCTTCATTGAGAACATTGTTCTGAGACATGGTGCTCCAGCTGTCGTCACAACAGACAAAGGTACCGCGTTTACAGCCGAGCTTTTGCGCACTGTGCTTACGCTCAGTGGCACAGCGCATAGGGAGACGACAGCTTACCACCCACAAACTAATGGGCTTACAGAAAGACTTTACAAGACAATCGCTGACATGCTTTGCATGTACGTCGACGTAGAACACAAGAATTGCGACCGAATATTGCCGTACATCACATTCGCGTATAATACGGCGCGCCAGGAAACAACAAAAATGACGCCGTTCGCACTAATTCATGGCAGAGAAGTTACGACAATGCTTGACGCCATGCTGCCTTACGATTGCAATGATTCAGAGACAGACGCCGCAGACTTCACTGAGCGCGCCGAAGAAGCAAGGCAGCTTGCCCGCGTCAGAATAATGAACCAGCAGCAACTTGACGCCCAACGGTACAACCTTCGCCATCGATTCGTCATTTATCAACCAGGAGATAGAGTCTGGGTTTGGTTTCCTGTACGACGACGAGGCCTCTCAGAGAAACTTCTACGCCGATACTTCGGACCTTACAAGGTTCTGCGTCGTCTTAGCGACGTGACGTACGAAGTCGTGCCCGACGCCTCCTCCTGTTCAAAACGTCGCCAGCATCTGCCTGAGACAGTGCACGTGGTCCGCATGAAACTTTACCACTCTCAGTGATATAAACACTCGATGGCCGCATCTCTACCTGTTGAGCGTCGGGACGACGCTCACTCTGGCGGGAGGGTAATGCCGCGTGCATAGCTGCATTTAGCGGTGAGATAGCGACGACAACGAAGAACGCGGATTCGCTCGAGAGGCGCAGCGCAGCAGAGTGAAGAAGAGGACAATCTTAGCGGCCTTCTCTGAGAGCGTCTCTACAAGTCCTACTGTCCGTGTTTTTAAATAAACCCCCTGTCATTTATAACCCGCGACAATATTGTGTAAAACACGAAAAGCGGGCCCTTAAGTATACACTTGTTTCCCTTATTCATTAACGAGGGTCTCGTACTGGCAGACTTGGTGCCTCTGGGTTGTATACGGGGGACTATTAGTCAGCAGCCTCTTAGTAATAAGTTCACGTGCTACGTGACGCCAAACAGGCTTATAAATATTGTGCCACACTCGCCGCCATGGCTACTAGTGGCGCTGACTGACACTCCCACGTTTAAATTGACATAGATACCCAATAAAGTGGCTGGAGGGATAGCTGTCGTGGTAGCTCAGTGGTAGAGCATCGAATGCGTTATTCGAAGGTCGCTGGTTGGGATCCTGCCCACGGCAAGCTATCTTTTTACCCACTTTTCTTTCTTTTCATTTACATTACAATTGGCCTAATAACTTTCCCTATACCTTCCTTGGCATTATTGTCTGTTAGATCTCAATAATATTGTGTAAAACACGAAAAACGATTCCTTAAGTATACACTTGTTTGCCCTATATATATATATATATATATATATATATATATATATATATATATATATATATATATATATATATATATGTGACACAACGGAAGCGTTGTCAACAAAGATAAATATATTTATTTCTCAACAGTTTCGGGAGGAGTCCTCCCTTCATCAGGGGATGAGTTATACCAACATGAACTTCCAAACTTCGTTGCTGCGGCGTCCCTCTCGCCTTGAAAGATGTTTGCGAGAGTGAAAGAGAACTGACAAAAGAAAGAAAAAAAGAAGAAAAAGGACGAAAAGAAAAAAAAGACAAAGAAAAAAAAGAAATACAAAAGAAGAAAATGAAAAAAAGAAGAAAAAAGAAGAACCACTCTGAACATTGAGCACAAAACCAAATGTAGGTGTACGTCCACATCCGGTTCTTATTCCGTGCTGGTCAGTTCTCGACGTTTGTCGGGCCACCCAAGATTGTCGCCGTGGTGGCGGGAGGGGTCCGCGACGACGTGCGTAAGGAAAGGGTTTCCCCCCCTTAATGGGTCGGTCGGCTCTTTACCTTTCATCTTCGTCCGTTTCCCTTCAGTGGTCATCAAGTGGTAGGCGAACATAAACACTTTTATGTGCATGTGAAAAAAAAAGAAAAAAAAACAAGAAGGGACAGTGTACGAGTCAGTCCGAAAGAACAAACATGGTCTCCAGCTATCAATGTTCAGCTATCAATCTTTGTCACCAAAGTCACACTGTCACTCTGTCCTTTCTTGTTTTTTCTTGTTTTTTTATTATATATATATAAATATATAATTTTACTTATTTATGTATTATATATATATATATATATATTTATATATAACGCACAAAGAAAAATGAACCGGGAGAAATAATTCCAAGGCCACCACTAGGCCCTGCCACTCGTACTGTCCATTCTAATAACGGCGAGCTACACACACACACACACACACACACACAGATATATATATATATATATATATATATATATATATATATATATATATATATATATATATATATATATATGTATATATATATATATATATATATATATATATATATATATATATATATATATATATATATATATATATATATATATTCACCATTTACCACTGCAGTATTTTCAATGCAATTGAAACAACGTTCCTAAACAAAGCATTCACTTTGTTTGGATAAGCCATAGATCAAGCCAAGGGATATGGCCATGCCAAGTGATATGGCATGACCATATCCCTTGGCCTGATTGCCATGGCGGGGCGGGGCGGGTGCCCTGAAGCACATAGAATTGAATGAAAGGGGCATTTTAAACGTCTCTGGCTCCACGTTTACTCTGAAGCAATAGGAAAAATGGCTCGCATCAACTGATGTGCCAATCGGGAAGTTTGTGGTCCTGACGTACATGTGAATAAGTTACGATTGAAATGCGCACTCCCATTGTCTATTGTGACGGACAAGCTTCACTCGCTGCCCCAGATAAGTTGTAGTGAAGCTCGCGCCGTTCAAAGATTCCTTGGCTTTGTCGTGTTGACCGTGTACATCACAGCAGGAACTTTGTAGACTGATACTGTGGTTACTGCATTACTTTCATTGTAAGCACAATCAACCATGTTCACTAAATTTTGTATGCTTCTTAAATCTCCTACCTTTACTTCGTGTAACCACCCGATATGTTACTATCACACTAATTGCTTCAGCCTTGAGCGAAAACTATGAGTTTTTTTAGCGCAATCTCTTTTTTCGTTCAATGAAAAATTGCACCACAGCCACATTCCTCACGCGTGCTTCACATACCATTTACTTGCTTGATACGTTGGAGCTGCCTAAAGTTTATTTGCGACTGTTTTAAGTTTTCGCTCACAACAAATCATGCGATGCCGATATCAAAGCTTCTGAGAAAGTAGCCATTTGAAGCCATGGAGCTCAAATTCTGAACATGGTTTGGACAACCTTGTAAACATGCCGCTCTCAGAGTGCTTTCCCCTTTTGAATTGAGAGAAGAAGAGAAAGAAGAAGCTGTGCGTGATGGCTGGCCATGTTCCTAGATTGGTTAGCTATATAACGCCACTGATTCTGTTCAGTATAGCCCCCTCGGTGGCCACGTACCCACAAGAGAGCGGAAGCGAGTCCACTCCCGATGCCCTCGCTCTGAACTCTGTGCGCCGTGCTCTGACCTGCCTGGAAAGCCGCGGCTCCACGGGTCCCTTGGTGGCCCTGACTCCAAAGCGGCTTCTCCAATTGCATGTACTGCTGCGGCGCCTCCGACATGGTGAGTATGCAGCCCGGTGCAAATATCTCGATGTCCCGCTTCCCCCTCGTGGAATCTAGAACTTACCTGGATGGCCAAAACATGTGCAGGTGATTTGTACCTTGCTTGCATCATACTGAATGCATGAATCATTTGGAAGAGATTGAACTAATAGCAGTAGAATGATTGATTACTGAAACAATCATTCATATCAGAACTATTATCGAATGCTTTTCACTTATGTGGCACATGACTGTTTTTTCTTTGGTGTTGAACACGGTGGTTGCACGATGCGTATCAGCGCAAAGTGTTTGCAACTTCTGGAGCTGCACAGAGTCACTTTACGTCGCTACCAATTTACTACTTGTTCCATGATTGAGGGAGCCGCCAAGTACCATCATCTTTAAGATACGTATTGACTAACAGAACATAGGGTCAAATTATTTCATTTAGTTTTTTTAAAATAAAGTTTTCTTTACAGAAATACTGCCCATCTGAATTCTCGAAATTATTATTAAAAATTAATAAATTATATGCATACACGGCGTAGACTTCTGCAAGGTTTCAATGAGCGAATACAAGAAGGAAAATCTCACAAATGAAGCATTAAGATAAACACTCAGTAAAAATGCAGAAATGCAGGAAAAAGAGACAAAATAGACGCAGCAATATATCTAAATAAAACAGCCAAAAGTCTAGGCGTAAACGTAACACGACCTTGAAGGTTCGTAAAATACGTCAGAGCAATATGTTATTTATAGAAAGGTCTGTAGATAACATAACGACGGGCATTCGATTACAGATGGGGGAGGGAATTCTGATCACTTGCCATTCTCGTTCAAAAAAAAGATTACTGAAATGTCTTGGTGTGACGAGAGAACTCAGCTACTCTTTAGAAGTGGAGCTCTTGGGTCCGGCACCACGCCATCGCCGTCGCCGTCGGGTGAAGGTCCCGTGCTGCTCAAGCGCGCCGAGTTCTACATAGATGGGTACTCCCAATGACCACACGCGCGGCAGCTAGTGCCGGCAGATGGCGCGTGTTCAGACACGAAAGGCGGAGAGGCAGAGGAAACGGCTTAACATTTGAGAATGTTCTCTTAAGAGCTTCCCCCTATAGTCCAAGATAATGACGCGGAACTATTCAAAGCTTATGGGTTTAGGGACAGTGAAGGCCAAATAGACTTTAAACGGGTAGAACTAAGCAGTAGGAGGCTAACTGATGGGTGGCTATAATCAAGGCACGAATAAAATTCAATCCTTAAACACATAGTGATAGTATTTACCTTTATGGCTAGGTGGCGTGAGCCACCACCTGATCTAGGGCCCAGCCGGATACAACTATCCCTCCATCATGCATAGTTCTCGTCGCGCCTTGTCGCTCAGTTCATCAAGTGGTTGGTCCGTTGCCCGAGCTGACGCGCAGCGGGCACCACCAACGCTCCCCAACCCACTTTTTAGAAGCGAAGTAGCTTAAGGCCTGACCACAAGTATCCGTTAAACAGCGTCAGCGCGAGGCTTTTAGAAGCGGTGCCGTGCCCTCTCCTTAGAGCGCACGGGGCTACGCCAAGCTGTGCACATCTCTCTTAATACGAAAGAGGGTTCATTGCCATACCACAAAGACACGCGCTAATGTGCTGCACCTGAAATGTGGGCTAGGGCCTTTAGAGTCGTGTTCAATCTGGTGTGCAGTATGGCCACCCTTACTGCGCATGCCTGTGCGTTCCTCCTTCTCTTCTACGCTCGCCCCTCTCTCGCCTTGCAACGCAAACGCAGGGATCGTCTGCTAACTTACGCTCAATCTCCGACGACAGCGTAGTTCTCACCTACTGTACTTGCCCTACGCCATCTCCTGACGCCGAAAAGAGCTCTCGCAAGTGGTGCCCCGTCCTTGGACTCCTGTGACCATGCTTCCATGTTTCCTATCCCTCCTATCCCCTCATATGCCCTCGCTTGCTGTCCCAGCGCATCGCTCTCTCTCTCTTTATATATATATATATATATATATATATATATATATATATATATATATATATATATATATATATATATATATATATATGCCTTTAATCCTATCTTTCAATTCCTCACCCCATCCCTTGTGAGCTACTGTTGAGGTGTCGCACCCTGATGCAGTCAGTTACAGGGCTCACTTTTCTCCTATTTTGCCTCTTATAACCACTTCCTCTCCCCCCTCTCCTCTTGACAATCGTTTCCGTGGCGTTTGCGTTTACAGCCACATTCCGCCTGTGGGCCCCACCCCTCTATCTCCTCTTCTGCGCTCCCCCCTTTCTCGTCGCGCAACGCCGAAGCAGGCAGTGTCTGCTAACGAGTTTCTTGATTGAAAAAACTTACCACTCGTGCTGCACAATCTTTCACTGGCCACACCATATATATAGATACTAAACCTTGAGCTCCAAGGCAGTGCCGGTGGGAGAGTTTTTTTTTTGCGTTGTTGAACAATAAAAATTTGCAGCGTGTGCGCCAACTAAAAGCGGACAGGTATCTGTGTCTATTCGAACTATTCTGTTCCTCATTGCCCATGAGTAGCGTTTGGTATGTTTCCCTAGGAAACAGCTGTCTATCACTGCGTTTTTTGCACTTTTTCAGGTTCCCCTCTTGCGCAACGCCGTGATTAGCGCTATCATCAACATCAGCGCCCGTGTAAGCGTTAGCGCCCGCTGTTTCACATTTAGATATGGACACCTTCAGTGGGAGATGGTGTAATTTTTCCCACCGCTTCGCTGAAGCCAACAGCGAGATCAGGTGCGTAGTCCTGTCTGTACACGTCAAAGAATCATGCATCCGCAAGCGCCAAAAGAATCGCACGAAAAAAGCGCTTGTCGTCGTGCTCGACCTGCGGGTAGCGAAGGCCTGTGCGAACGAGAGCATCCGAGCGCAAAATAAAGCAAAACGGGCTCTCGGCAAAAAAAAAAAACAAAACAAAAAAAACAACTCACACCTTAGTCGCAAAGGCGAAGTAATGGACGCGATAGCAACAAATTGGAAGGTCATGCGCAGAATGCAAAGCAGTTTAAAACGTTCGCCGCGTTTCTCACGCACAAATGATGTATAAAGCGCACTAACAGGTGCAGATGCACGCGAATAGGTGTCTCAGTTGTAACTTCGCTGTGTCTCAAAAGCACGCGCTTTTCATAAACGGAGACTGCGATGATTGCAGTGACCTTTGTGCGCCAGGTAGCAACAATAAAATCATTCCAGGAAAAGCCCGAGGCCAGCCAAAACGTACAATTCTCCCCTCCTCCCCACCGCGAGATAAAGGTGCTCCCCTGCTCTAAGAAGGGAAAGTACGCAATGGAGATTAGAGCGCGCGCCGCCGCGCGATTTGGCGACGCGTGCTCGTTGAGCCATATAGCTGGTAATGCTGAAAACGCGATATTTCCCCCCGAGATGCTCCTCAGCAGCGGTAAGTGGTAGGTGGCTCGGTGGTTAAAGCCTAGCATTAACGATTCAGAGGATCGAAGTTCGATTTTGCACGGGAGTCTTTTGTGGTTTTTTCTGTCTTGCATTTCCATATACATAGGTACGTATACATAACGTCGGCGGTACAATCCAGCCGAGTGTGTCCATGTAATTGTTATCGCACATCCCATTTTCTAAGAAATGCAGGCGTACGAAACATGTGAAGCGACTTTAAATTGACGTAGTGGACCACCCTGTCTCAACATTGCTGCGGATAGTATTTTCAGATATGAGTTTACCAAGTGCTTTTTCTGGCACAATTGCTGCGTATGAGAAGAAATCTGCTTGAAGAACCATCTCTTTTCCATCGGTGGTATTGGCAACGAAGCAAAAGGTGAACTCGCCGTCGGAGTACCCAAAAAAGAGTTCACTAGTGCTGATGGCCATGCCTTATTTGAATTGTGCGTCACGTGTAACGGATTACTTGGGCAGGACAACGCACCACCGTTTAGCATCACGAACGGCATTTACTACTTGATGAAGTCATACCACTTGCCAAGACTGATTCTTGTCGAAAAATGAATTATCTCACCCGAAATCTCCTTCATGTACATTTGTCATCTCACCAAGCTAAAAGGACAATGCAGTGTCGAAGGACAGTGCCTAAACCGGCCGGTGTACGTTAAAAAGGTGTGCAGTGACTTGGATGTCACTGCACGTCTGCAGTGACATCTAGAGTGGCGTGACTTGAATGTCACTGCACAAGGTGCCGGTGGAAGTTCGAAAGATGTGCAGTGACATGGTTGTCATGGCAATCAACTTGGATGAGCACGGAAACCTCAAGCACTTTCTCACCTCTCCCCGAATTTCGTGGCAGGCCATTCCAATCAAGCCCCTCAAGATACCCCTGCACAAGCACAATACAGTCGTCTTCAAGACCAAGCTAAAACCAGAAATGTTCGATAAAATGTGTTTAATAAACACTTTCAAAATGCATATGGCTGGTCCTTATAACATCTCTAATGGTTTCTTAAGGCGATATTCTGAAAAAGATATCCCAATTTTTTTTTCTAAATTTTCAGTTATCGTTAAACTCGGGAGAAATACCGGCAAACTCGCGCATGGCCAGCACTGGGCCGGTACCCAAGAAGGGAGACCGTGCAACAGTTTCAAACTAC
Source organism: Rhipicephalus microplus (assembly GCF_043290135.1). Lineage (NCBI taxonomy): Eukaryota > Metazoa > Arthropoda > Arachnida > Ixodida > Ixodidae > Rhipicephalus > Rhipicephalus microplus. The sequence goes on along the minus strand of NC_134700.1, from coordinate 82,131,904 downwards.
AGACCTTTACCTAATAATAGCACAAGTTGGAAGTTCTTGGAGCATATTGTCGCTGGTTTTATACACGAGTTTTGGAAAAATCAAAATATTCTGACACCCCTGCAGCATCGATTTAGAAAAGGGGTCTCTACGGTGACACAACTAGTAACAACTGTGCATGAATTTTTCCAAGTGCTTGATTTATCCGGGCAACTAGATGTGACTAGATGTGCTGTTTCTAGACTAGTATAGCGTTCAATAGGGTTCCACACGAAAAAAAATATTATTTAAACTAGCGAAAATTGGACTACCGAGTGGTATAATACAGTTGATTCGTGCTTACCTAACAAAGAGCAGTTGGTTGATGTCTGTAACTGCAGTTCTGGTGCCTGACCAATCACATTGGGAGTTCATCGGCGCAGTGTGTTAGGGTCTTAACTGATTTAATTTATTTTAATGATATATTAGATGTTATACCTGCAAATGTGACTATTTTGTTATACGCGGATGATAGTGTTATTCTTAAAGAACGTCTGTCTTATGATGATCATGAGGTGGTGCGCAGATGCCTTGTAGAAATTTACACGTTCCAAACTAATTGTGGAATGCAGCTAAATGCGGAAAAAACCACACTTTTGCATCTAACAAGGAAAAAATGTCCCAGTGAATTTCATTATCAACTTCAAAACAGAAAAGTAACTGAAGCCGAAGCACACAAGTACCTTAGCCTCGCACTTACCAGTAAACTAACAAGGACAACTCATATGTCCGATATATGCGCAACCGCCTAAAAAAACTGTGGTTCGTAAAAAGAAAACGCAAATATGCACAATTTGGAACTAAATTGTTACCTTATAATGCAATAGTAAGATCTGAATGAGAATATGTTGCTGAAGTTTGGGATCCACATACTAAGACTGACATTTTGTAACTTGAGCGAGTTCAGAGAAAAGCTGTGCGATTTTTAGAGAAAAAGTATTCCAGGCAAGAATCCCCGTCATCACTGTTGGCACAAAACGAAATGTAGACGATACAAACGCGCATAAAGTATAATCGTCTCGTACTACTACTAGATCTATTACAAGGAAATCAAGACACAGCCACTGATTTTCGCCAAAACAAACGCTCACAAGTACGGTTTTTTTCCCGAATATCGAAAGATTAAAATTTCCTTTCTATTGAAGTAAAGAGTTGAATGATTTCATAGTTGCTTTGGCACACCACTTTTAATTGTAAATTTTCGCGGAATTCAAGGGGGATTTTGTTTCTTTTGTATGCATTTTGTTTATTTCATGTTGCATTGTAGTAATATATTTTCGTTCCTCTAGTTTTTTTTTCTTGTTGTAATGTCTCTCCTGCCTAAGCCAAATTATTGGCCTGCAGTATTTCTAAATAAATAAATAAATTATTTGCTTTAACGAACACTCTCAAAATGTACATCGTCATGTGCGTCCCCTTTCTCAGGAGCTTCGCTCATCTGTTATATTCGCAAACGGAACCAGTGGTGCTTCCTTATAGTGATTGGACCAAGTAGGCCACCCGTAGGGGTGTTTTCGATAGGTATCGTTCCCGAGATCCGATTTCCCGAGGAAGAGAAGGAAAAAGAATGTTCTCGAGCATGGCTTTTTCTAAGCGAGTTGAAGGTCATGCCAGCCAAATGTATTGTAGCTAAACATAACTGATTTTCTTTCTCCCAACATTGAAACGTTTAATTTTTGTATATGGATCCAGTACAGTTGCACACAATTCCTGCTGTGCTCGGACAAAGCTTTTTATACGCTAAAAGGTTAAATTCTGGTGTAGACTCACTCAGGCGCTTCCTGAAGTATTCGTGTCTTGTCATCCGTCGTCTTCACCTGTACGTACTCAATGTAGCCGTTCCATCTAAGATCCTGAGAGATAATGACTCCCATATACATACACTTGTTTACTACCGCTAGAGGCTGATCATAAAAAGAGTAACAAAATTTTAATGCATACTCTTTGCGACTACTTATCATTGCCACGGTTATCGTTTTGTTGAAGGGCATTTGCCATACAGCGCACCATGCTTGAATCAGGTACAAGGACTTTTTTAGTAAAAGCTGATCGCTGGGTGTACTAACTTCTAGATATATAGCACAGTCATCAACAAAGAGCCTTGTTTTAATGGGAATTCTCTGAATGACATAATTCATGTACACGAGAAGAGGGAACTAATAAAGAACTTCCGTGGGATGCATGAAAGTTCTCAAACTGCGCGCGAAGAGTGCATTGAGAATGGACACGACTTGACGTCTACGTGAAAGATGGGCTTCTATCCAAGCTAGCAGTGTGGTGTTCTTCAGTATTGCCTTCAGCTTCCAGAACAATTTTCGATGAAAAACTAGGTTGAGTGCCCTTTCAAAGTCTTGAAGTATAATAATAATGTCAACGTGATTATTTCTCTCTGGAGCCGCTGCTATGTCACGACTAGAGCTGTGCGCCATTGCCGCCACCTGGTTTCCTCGCGCCGCTTGGCGCCGCCGCCGAAATATCCAAGGCGGGTACGTCGCCACGCCATAAAGGCGGCGCGGCGCCGGTACGCCACAATTCGTTGATTTTTTTTATCAAGACGACGCGATGAATGCGCTCACCTCACACGGTTAAGTCGCACAATGCCGTATAATACTAAAGGCTCGGGCCACACTGGTCGTCCCCGCTTTTACCAAAACGACTCAAGTCAACGAGTGTTTTCCCATCACAGTGTCCTTGGTGATCGGCAAGCGCACTGCTGATGCTGATTGAGAAGGCCACAGTTTCAGCTGAAATTTCACAACACGAAACCCAGAGTGGAATCTGGAGCGAGTGTGTACGCGAGTAGAAGTTGTTGTTGGGCTAGTTGGTAGATCATTGAAAAACATTAACTTTAGCGCGCGCACACACACACACACACACACACACACACACGCGCGCGCGCGCGCGCAGTGCTGTGCTGTGCTGTGTTGTGCGTGTTTGATGCCTGGGTGGGTGTGTGCGCGTGAATTTGTCGTGTCTTTGCACTCAAATGATGTTCTGAAATGCCTACGTGGGGCAGGCGAAGCAGATTGAGCGGTGTTTCGATCACCATGGCTTGGAATCGAAAACCCAGCCTCATAAAAACACATGACGACGACAAAGCCAGGCGTGAGGGGTTGTCTTATTTGTTTGCTTATGTATGTGTTTTACGAACGCTGGGTCTCTTTAGATTTCAAGGTATGCACGAACAGGCTAGACACCAGACCGTGCAACCACAATATATTGATGGAAAGTAGAAGCTTCGTGTTTGCTTTGGGTGGATTTCATTCTTGGCATTCGCGGCGCTTGTTCACCGAGAATGAAACAAAATAACATGAACTTATTTTTCTTGCGCCGCTCCCCGACAAACACATACACGCACGCCTGCGAACACTGTAGGCCGGGTGAAGCTGCTGCGTGCAGAATCAAACTGAAACTGAGAACACCCGTAGGCAGTTCGCTAACTAACGGAATTCGACCCTAACTGTGTGCTTCCCATCATTCCCACCATAGTTGAATGACCGCGCCTCTCGAGTCTTCAAGATATAGTACGAATTCGTGTGACCTTCAGCAAACGACAGGAACAAAAAAATAAAAAATAACCGCCGAAGCAGTTTGTACAAATAGTTAACCAGCGAAAGTTGAAACATGTGGTCCTCGTGTTCAGCAGTGTGTTGAACCCGATGCTGTACTGAAGCTTTTCGCAATCATTGGTTGCATGTTCGTACTTCTTAATGAGATTAAACACACGTTTCGCTTGGTCTATTCCAATGTTTATTTCACGTGCTTCACATTGTGCCCCATACAATCACGGTCATAGAAGAGTGTCATTAGTCGTTAAATGATTTTGGATTGCGTTATTCGCATTGATTGTTCTCGAACCACAGGTGATGAGGAGGTGTTGAGAGTTTTATATTTATTTATTGTAGTAAACGCTATCTTTCACATATCACGCTATCTTCTAAAAGACATTGTTCTCTCTACTGCTTCAATATGAGTCTTTGATCACTTGCATAGGCAGATATATATATATATATATATATATATATATATATATATATATTGATAGACACTTTCTAATAATTACGTCCTTCATACCATCTTTTATTTGCTTGGTCACCAACTGTGGCATAAAGAAATTGGATGTGCTGGACATGATCCACGTTCTTGCTGAAAGTCAGATAAATACACGAGACGAGTTCGGTTATAACGACTTCCCGTCACTTCAGCGCCCGGTCACTTGTTGCTGCATGCCGACGCTCTTTTTTTGAACCTTATTTTTCAGTACTGACTATGTGCCTGCTAGTCAAGGAAAAATGTATTCACAACTGATTGTAACGTAGCTAGGACGATATCGACTGCATAAGAAACTGAGGCACAGACATTGTTGGGTCCAATCTGCCCCTGCCCGATGCGGCAGCGCATGCTCCCTTCCCTAGCAGAAAGCTCGGAAGGCGCTTCTTTATATTGAATACTTCCATCCGTGAGATGGCGGTTTTCATAGCCCTTATCAAATTCCAGCCAAAAAAGGGCAAGGGGCAGCGCAGGAAAGTGAAGGCAGCTTCCAGCGTCCTACTCCGGAGCCACGGAACACCACCGGTGCGCTGCACAGACCGAAACGGAATCTAGTAATGGTGAGCTTTGCTCAAGGAGGCAGTTCATACTTTTATGGCATTGGTAAATTTCTTTCAATTTTTCGCAATTACATTTACTCTTTGCTTTCTTCTCCTCCCTCTATAGTACAACCCCCCCCCCCTTCCGTGCCACGCCGCCGCCGCTGGTGAAAACATCGTAGCACTTCGTACCACTTTCTTATATTCGGTGTGCACTTTCTTCACAGTTCTTTCATAATATCTTTCTACGTCGCATATAACACCAGTGTATTTTTTGTGTGTGCACCAGTAGGTAGTGGGTCCAACACTTTCGGAAACAAAATTCCGCTACCGATCATAGCACATTAAAATAAATTCACAGGTCTCTGCCTGAAGTGAAAAGATATTGTTAGCGTTTGAGGTTCAGTGTTTACGATAGTCGGTTACAACCTAAGACAAAATGCAAACTTCGCTCACAGTCGTCGTTGTCCCCCCCAGAGGTAATCTACATGGATACGCCGTTCAGTCACATTTATCATTCCTGTGGCGTCAATTACCTTCAGAATATATTGCCAGTGGGTGTTTCAGGTAGGTGGGTGTATAAAAAGACTTGGTAGTGGCCGACTCTTGCTCAAAAGATTTGAACTTCCTGGCGAATTTCGGCTAAGATTCCGACACCACTTCTCGAGGTGGCGCACTACTTAAAGTAGCAATGGGTAATAGTTACATTAGGAGTGAAATTTTACGTACTCTTATAAGGGACACCACTTAGCACCACCATTCCCTAGGATAGAATGACCGGCGTATCACAGTTATGCAGCTAAAACTTGTATTTTTTTTAAAGTTAGGAAAGCGTGCAGCAAGTCAAGAAAAAGTTAAGCCGGCAGCACGTTGTTAAAAGCAGCTCACCTCCTGTAGTCGGTGCCTCGCACCAGAAGTGCTGCTCGCACTAACGCTCTATTACTCCCAATGGTGCCCGGATTCCAGCGCCACTTCGTGTCGTGAGGAGGTTTCGACCATTGAACATACCGCCACCAAAGGGCGTCAGATTCCTCAGCGCGTAGGCGCGTGCGTGTGCGCTGTACTAACGCGTTGTGTGGTGCTGTGAGTTTGCCGCATCTGTACATAGTCCGACACAAAATGGTGGTGCTAGTGGATTGGCCACCCCCCTGTGCAAAGGAACGCTAGCAAAGAGGAACCTTACAACACCACAATACAGATACTCTAATAAGGAAATTTTTAGGCTCGTCTGATGGGTATTGTTACAGTTGTAAAAGCTTCGAACTCAACATCCTCTCTTTCATGATTGAGTATCTGGCTAACACCGCTATGACTCAGACAATCTCTTGTTTTTTTTACAGATCCAGCTTGCAAAAAGGGTAGGCGCACGCGGTTCTGCGGCGTTGGCACCTGCAGTTCTAACGTAAGCACATTTTAACATTGGAGTTCGCAGCGCTTTCCATTAGAGTGGGGACGAAGCGATGAATTCTCACCACAACCCCTCCCCCCGCCCCCCCTCCATAGTTTGAAGAAGAAGCTTCGTAGTGGATAAAATAGCAATCATGAGGGAATGACGTAGTTCTCACAGGAGTCTGCTTTTGGTCTCCAGCTCCCTGGGGGTAGAACTGGGAAGTATACACTTCCTGGAAGTAGTTTTGCTTGGTTACCAATATTGTAAAAACAACACATGGCCATAATGTTCGACAATAAAGAATGAAGTGACACATGTGGCAAGGTAAGTACAAGGGACAGATTAGGCGCACGAGCCAGGTTATTAGTGGAAACATTTGCACCTTCTTTTCCCATCTGCGACCTCGTGCACACACATATGCTTCGCAGGGTATCGCAGGGTATCGCTGTGACAGGAAACGTCAATTTCACGTCGTAAACGCAAAACATCAATGATGGGTTAAAAATGCAGTGTTATGCTAGGCTTACTTGCACAAGGGAAGGCCGTGGGCGTCGGCAGAAAGTGCCGAAGAAGTATTTGCACCTTCGGCCTCTCTGTCACAGAGCTAATTCCACGTGAAGCCAGCTGGACAAAATGCCGGCGGGCGTCGCAGAGCTATTTCTTTTTTGTAGAGACGGCTGATATGAGTGACGCCAGCGCCTACGGGGAGGTCACCACTCGGAGTGCGTTAAGGCGTCGACAAAATAGCACTTCTATTTCAAACGCGCTCAGTGAGATAGATGCTCGGAAACGACGCGTCAAATGAAATACTGCGGAGGTCACCGCCATGATGCACTACTGCTCTTTATCAAGAACGCTGTGAGAGGAATGTGGTAGATATAAGGGGGCGCATTTTAAGCACTACCAATTATCTGACATTTGAGCTGCGAATGGCGTGCCTGGCATGTCTTGTGGTGGATCCAGAGGTCATTGCTGCAACTCCTGTTTATGGAGCTTTATTTCTTCATCTTCTGATGGTGCGTATTTTTTCAACGTCATTTCCGTGAGAAAAATACGTCTCCGAAGTCTTGGTGAACCTCGGAATAAAATAACTCCGTGTTAGACGAACTTTCGAAGCCCGTCCAAAGTGTGGCAGCTTGGGCTAGTTGGTACGACATGACGATAGTTATAGCGCGAGAAGAGAACGACGACAAAGAGACAAGAAGGACATGAACGACACGAACGCCCTTGTCCTTCGTGTCCTTCTTGTCTCTTTGACGACGTTCTGCACTCATGTCCTTCTTGTCTCTTTGTCGTCGTTCTGTTCTCGCGCAAAAACTATTCTCCCGTCGAAAGTTCAAATGTACTTTATGTAAAATTACCGAATGCAATGTTCCCTTTTCAAGGGTATTCACGAGTTCTCGTAGAAAGTGTATATTATAAATTGTTCTCGAGTACATTGTTAATACAACTTCATTTTTTTACATGGAGGCATCGGTGATAAAGAGAGAATGGATGTTTAAGCTTTTCATTTCGAACGACGGCGTGGTTGCAGGACTGCCGATGCCTGTTCGGCTTCACCGGTGACAGATGTGACGTCTATCCAGGAAGGTGCTGGCTTATGCACTGCTTCCTCCGGGACTGCTACAGCTCTCTAGGGGCCCGCCTGCGCTGCGTCTGTGACCGGACCCTCTATGGTGCCAGGGTGCTCTGTGAGTCGCGGTGCTCCCAGTTGTTTAACTGCGTACTTCTAACTACGAGCGTCGCTCGCTTCAACCTTATTCCGCGTTCCAACTGAACATATTATCAAACTTTTCATACCTCAGATTACCTGTTCGCATATTTTAAGGAAGAAAGCATGAAAGTATTTCATTATCGACCATGATTTAAGAGAATGATTGGTTCATGGAAGCCTGCGTGAAGTTGTCAGCATATCTATATCTATATAAATAAATATATATATATATATATATATATATATATATATATATATATATATATATATATATATATGCAGTCGTCATGCCGTTGTAAGGTAGGTATGATTGAACAGTATTTAAGTGTTTGCTACTGTAGTTTTGCAGAGTTCAGTTCATACTTGAAAAACAGACTGAAGAGAAAACAAAGCAGCCATTTGATGAGAACAGAACTTGTGAAAATTTTACTTTGCATCTATATGCCAATATTCTGTCTTTATTATGGGTCGCACGTTGAAAAACTCGTACACATCAAATAATAACCCAAAACAAACTTGGAATAAGAATTCAAGGGCTTATTACCAAGAGAGCTGTTATTACCAAGAAGCTTATTAAAAAGATAGCTGTTTTTGAGTCCATAAAAAAGACTCGGCGTATCCCGCTCCCTATTGAGATTGGTTTTACCCGAAGCATTCGGGGAGCGATTGTATATGCCGTAATATTTAGGTTCTGAAATAAGTGTTACGAGGGGGATCGATGCGTTTTTTTAAGTGTACTTCTCGCTCTGTGTGCGTTCCTGTAGCTTCGAGCTGTTTTCTCACGAAATAAAAATCAGCAAATGTTCAGCAGTTGTGTTTCACCACCTTATTCTTTTAGGCTTACCATTTCGAATCAAGCCACAAAGTTCATATGGGTTCGTTTTTTTCTTCAAAATGAAACCGTTACCAGCAATAACGACGCCGCAAATACGATTTGCCACCCGCAGTTACGAAGACTAGGCAAACTCGTGTACTACGCATCATTGTCATGGTCGCTGAACAATTGCAGCGCCACAGTCTCCTCTCTTTTTTTACTACTCTACTTTTTTTAGGAAACTCTATAGATATCGATGAGGTGCAGGCACATCAACGTGTCTTACTTCCGTGTATATTATTTTGCTTAACAGTAAAAGGTGTATGCAAGCCTGTTTCTTTATCACAGCCGGGTATCAAGACAGTGGGACTTTCCTCCTGGGAGTGCACTCTGCGGAGAATATAGAACTGAAAAAGCAATAAGATTATATATAGATATCATCATAGAGATATCACTTATATCTTGAACGCATGGTTTTTACGAACCAACTATCAGTTCTGTCTTTGTAAGAAAACGCTTATGCGATTCACATTGTCGTGACGTGCACGTGGATGCGGTGAGGCCACACCACTTGCATTATTTATTTATTTATTTATTTATTTATTTATTTATTTATTTACAGGTACTTCAAGCCTATACTTACACCCTAGCATGAGGGACAACAACAACAAAATATAGAAAGTTGTGCACAGTCACACAACATAATCAGACGCACATATTCTGACAGCTGTTGGCTCTTAGCCAGCAGTGTTATCGCATAAAAACAATGAACATACGCAGCGACAGTCAACAAATAATTCACTCGGGCACTGCCAAGACGCCATAATAATACAACATTCAAAACTAAAGTACACAAAAAAAAGATTGAACTTCTTTTTCAATATCTTCGAATTGCAAAGCACTTATTGGTAAAGAGTTCCAGTCGGCAATGGTCCTGGGGAAAAACTATGCTTGAAAGCACTAGATGCAGCAAAAATAGGCGCCAATGAATATTGATGGCTATGTCTTGTTTTCCTACAAGATGGACGCTTCCCACAGTTGGGCAAACTTATTGTAACTTTACCGGAAAGAACTTTGTGTAGAAACGTTAACCGAATAATTTTCCTGAGAAATTGCAATGTTTGGATGTCATTAAGTTGCATATTTGTGTTGGTGAATCATGTCTTTTATATTCGGTAAAAATTAATCTGACCACCTTTTGTCGAACTTTTTCAAGCAAGGCAATGTGTTTTTTACATTGAAAGTCCAAAACAACCGAGCCGTATTCAAGCTTTGATCTAATACAAACGTTGTATGCCAATATTTTGGTCTCCTTCATGGAGGATTTGTGTTTCCTTTTAGAAAACCACAATTTCCTTATTGCAGCCGTGCATATGCTTGCAATGTGATCAGATCATGGAAGTGTTTCGTTAGAGTGACCCTTAAATACTTGTATTTTTCTACTTCATTGAGTGGGTAATTGCGGAGACAATAACTGTAAAGGCTGAGAGCTTACTTTGTCGTGATCCTCAGGAGAACAATTTTTTCACTGTTCAGTTCTATTCCCCAATTTTGCTATCATTTTTTTATACTTGTAAGAGATTGCTGAACTAACATGTCGTCATTTACAAAACATATTTCTTCAGAAACAACACAATCGTCTGCGAATATTCGCATAGCAATGCCCTAATGTACATCAACTGTATTATTAACAAAAAATAACAATATTAAGAGGCCTGATACACTACCTTGAGGCTCACTGGAAGAAACACGTAGAGAAGAAGAACAACCCCTGGCCTAAACAAAGTGACTTCGGTTTTTTAAATACGCATAAATCCACCGAACAACGCCCTAAGGAAACTCGAGCTTTAACTAAAGTTTTCCACAAGGCACCTTGTCAAAGGCCTTACTAAAATCTAAAAAAAAAGCACATCAGTTGGCCGAGATATATCTAGGACACATGCGAATTCATGCACTGCAGACACAAGCTGCGTTACTGTAGACATATTTTTCGGAAACCATGTTGATATGACGACAAAATATTTTCTGATAAAAGTGTGTTAGCATATCTGGTAACAATATGCTCTAACAATTTACAGCAGCTAATAGTGGTAGAAATGGGACGGTAGTTTGACAAGGAATGGCGGTTGCCTTTTTTTGTTTTTTGAAAATTGTCACAACATGAGCTGTACGCCAATCAGCCGGCATCTCACCACATTTGAGTGATGCATTAAAAACGGCAGTTAGGTATCAGTTTTTTTTTCTGCGTAGTGACGTAGAAATGACTTACCGATGCCGTCAGGCGCTGACGGTTTCTCAAGATTAACGTTATGTAACATTTCCAGAACACCATCACTAGTTATGAAAAAATCATCTGGGAATATAGGTATCGGGTAGCGCAGGTAATAATTCTTTGATTCCTATGAAAGTATTTATCAAACTAACCAGTGGTTACTGCCGGAGCATTTATCAAGACTTGCTCAACTAGTACTTTAGAAACGTTTTCTTTTGTTTGTTTAAGGTAGCATCGAAGTTCATCTGCATCCCACTTGATGAACTCCGGTAGTGTGTCATTAAAAATTCATGCCTAGCATTACTAACACTCTCTAACAATTTTCTTTGAGTTCGGAAAAATACTGCGTACTTGTCTGGCGTTTTTTTCAAACATTTTTAATTTCCTTTGGTCTGTATATTTACTTGGTTTATCTATGGATTATCGAAATGCTTTCGTCTTCTCTTGAATGGCAAAAAGTTTCCTGTGCGAAAGTCCACAATACTACGGAACCGTTGCCAAGCACTATAACATCGCTAACAGATGTGGTGAGATACGTTTTTTAATAATCAATTACTGCAACATCATGCGCTCGATTGAAATCGCTTACTACCACTGGCGCTGTCGCAGATTTACGTTGACCACACTTATCCCAAACAAAGTGCAATATTGTATGATCAGTACCAATTGGCAGATTCCACGTACAGTGGGAATCGATGATATGTGAAGCAGGAATGAAAATGTGCATATGTCAGAAGAAAATCAGCACAACGTTACGAGGTGTAAATCATGTCGTACATGACTTCCATGTCATGGTTGTCATGTTTCGATGTGACGTTTGCCTTCGTCATCTATTAACCTCACGTAATACCAAATTTAGTATATGTGGAGCAAGCGAAATGGCAGCGAGCACGCTATGAGCATGGTATGTTGTCATGTTCTTACATGGCACGCGTGTCAGAACTACCATGTTTGTACCAGTCATATTTTGTCATCGATTGACGTCGTCTTACACCAAATCTGGTATATGTAGAGCTAGCAGAATTGTCGCAGGTGAATCATGAAGGGCCCAATGTACTAATATGTAGCGTTGGCGCGCGCGGACGCTAGGAAAAGCGAAGCTACGTTAGCAAAACGCAAGCACTTACCAGGCGCGGCCAGCGTCCGTCGACGCGGCATGACGGCAACCGGCGCGAAACGCGACATGCTGCCTTTTGCACCGATGACATAAAGTAACGTTACTCTATGCCGATGCGTTACCCAGACAACACTGCGTGTCTCTCTTTTCGTGACGGAGGGACGCCATACGCGCTGAAACGCGCATGCGTTAATGCAACGCAGCGTGGCGCGCGCCTGCGAATACATGCCAGGACCGGCGCCTGGTGTGGCAAATCCGACGAGCAAGCACACCGCTTCATGTCGAAATGTATTGGCGCCTTACCTGTGGCATGTAGTCATGTTTTCGCATGACACACATCTCATGATTATGTTTTTACCAGTCACATACCTTTGTAATTCATTGGCGTCACGTAATACGAAATTTGGCATATGTGAAGCTAGCGAAGCAGCCGCAAGCGCATCATCAGCGTGGCATGTTGTCATGTTTTTACATGACATGCATGTCGTGATTATTTTGTTTGGATATGTCATTTACTTATGTCGTCCGTTCGCGTCGCGTAATACCGAGTTCGGTATATGTGAAGCTAGCGAAATGGCCGTGAGCGCATCATAAGCGTTGGATGTAGTCATGTTGTTACATGACAAGCATCTCATGATTATCATTTTTGCACCAGTCGCATACCTTGGTCATTCATTCACGTACCGTAACACCAAATTTGGTGTATGTGACGCCACCGAAACGGCCGCAAGTGCATCATAAGCGTGGCATGTAGTCATGTTGTTACTGACACGCATGCCATGATTTTCATGTTAGGGTCTGTCGCTTGTGTTCGCCATGCAATCATGTCATACCATACCAGTTTTACAACGTGCCTTGTGAACGAAACCACCGCAAGAGCTGCAGAACCATAAAATGTAAATCATGACATTCATGACATTCATATCATGGTTTTCATGCTATGACTGGTCAATATACTCTTCATAGAGTCATGTTATGCCATACCAAGTTTGGTATTGATAGCATTATTGAAACGGCAAGGAGAGCTAAAAGTTGTAGGCGGCTAGATAGATAGATAGATAGATAGATAGATAGATAGATAGATAGATAGATAGATAGATAGATAGATAGATAGATAGATAGATAGATAGATAGATAGATAGATAGATAGATAGATACGCTCAAAGTCACCGAAGTTCGCTAAGAAATGCTTCGCATTTAAAATTGTTTACACCGTTTACTCTTTCTTCCACGTCGGCGCCTGCCCGACAGCACAGGCAGCAGACAAAAGGTTGTGGGGTTCGCATAAACATGACTGGGGTCGGACGGGTTAACGGGTTGTCCAAGCAGTTGCATTCTGAACTAAAGTTCGCTTTACCTAGCCCAGCGTGTATAGAGTGCCTTTGGCTGTCTCCCTCGACAGACGGTCTATGGCAATATGTAGAAAGCACGTGGTCGGAGGTTTGTGACTCACTCCATCTTTACGGTCATTGGTTTTGCTAACGCCTCACACATATAAGAGAGTGGTGTTTTCGTTGTGGTGTGGATTCACGGGCTGCGCGCTGAATTTTTCGGCGAGCGTTGCTGCGCTTCCAGAAAAGAGGTTTGAATACAAGCTGTTCTCGGTTTGTTTCATTTTCATTTTTTAAATGCGCACGCTGCTACTTGTACGTGTGCCTATAAACTGTGGAATTATTGGCCGACTGAACAAATTTCGAGAGGGGGGGAACTTCTGGGCCCCCTTCTTGCCTACGACAGCTGCCACTTAGAATGCTAAAAAAACCGTAGCAGTCAACGTCGCAGTGGTTGAAAGCTCCAGTGATCATGACGATGGGCCATGCGTTCAGAGCGTCTCCTGATGTTGCGCCGTAGCGTACCAGTGAATCAATTGATTGATATTTAATGTTTAACGTCCCATAAACACCACATAATATTGACAGACGCCATAGTGAAGGGCTCCGGAAATCTTGACCACCTGGGGTTCTTTTACCAGTGAATCAAACGGAACATATAGCGCCAGTCGCACCAAAGCTGTAGGTAGGGTCATTATCATCATCAGCTTGAGTACGCTCACTGCAGGGCGAAGGCCTGTCTCATGATCAGCCAATCAGTGAGGTGTTGTACTATCTGCTGCCACGTTATACCTGCGAATCTTATAATCTCATTAGTTCACCTAACTTTGTGTTTCCCATTCGTGCGTTTGCTTTCACCGAGAATCGAGTGAGTTACCCTTAATGGCGAATGGTTATTCTGCCTATCTGATACGTGCTCGGCTCAAGTCCATTTTTTCTTCTTTATTTCAAGTATGATATCCTTTATCCCCGTTTGTTCCCTGACCCACCCTGCTCTCTTCTTGTCTCTTAAGGTTACACCTACGATTTTCCTTTGCATCGCTCGCTGCATCATCCAGAATTTAAGCTGGACCCTCTTTGTAAGCCTCCAGGTTTTCCTTCATAGGTAAGTACCGGTAAGATGCAGCTGTTATATTTCCTCTTGAGGGTTAGTGGCAGATTACCATTCATGATTTGAGAATGCGTACCGAATGTGATTCACCCCATCTTTATTCTTTTAGTTATTTTACTCTGATGATTCAGCTCTATGGTTACTATAAGTCCTAACTAGACCTAATTCTTTACAACTTCCAACGTCTCTGCATCTGTCGCAAAGTGCTGTTTTCACCCGCAGGGGTGCCTGCGCAAGAGGCGTTTGGTGTGTAGCGACATCACGGACACGAGCTAACGGGAGAGTTTTGACTCCCTCCCACGCCTAGCGATGCGTGGCTTTGCCGTGTCCGGGGAAAAGGGGATCCTTGGGGTGTAGCTGACGCTGGGTGATTGGACCTTTAAGGCTTCCTGGCAGAGGCAACACACCCCTTTGGCCCCGGCTTCAGGTAGACAGCACCCCTGGGCTGACCCACTCAGGGGAAATCGGCAGTCGCCTTTTCCTATCCTTCTCTTCTTACATCTTCCTCTTGATCTCTCACTTTTTATCCGTCCTGTCTTCTACTCTCTTCTGTTTACTTAACTTCCTGGCTGCTAGGGTTAACCCTGTGCAAATAGCCTACCTTGGTCTAGACGCATTGGGTTATAGTAGCATTGTACGGCTGGCGTCTGCAGGTTTTAGCATCCGCAAACTTGTAGCATCCTCTTGTTGGTCTCCGTGGTGGGTGGCCGCCAACGCTTCTGAAGAAAATTAAACGGGCATGCATAGAGCTTTTCCCTTATTAAGTGATCGTACAGCCTTAAAGTGCGTACGCACTGAAGACTTAGGCCTTTTCAATCGATCAAATGAAAACTTCCCCCATTTTCATGTTATACATAGTGAGATAAGTGGCAAGCAAGCCAGAACCGTATCCCCCTTTGTAGTAGCCAGGTGTCTTACAGAAACTCTTGGGGCAGGATACAAATTTACCAAGATGGCCAGCGGAGAAATCCTTCTCGAAGTTCGAGAAAAAGAACAGTTTGAGAAGCTACACAAGCTTTCAACTTTTGGTGACACTACAATCACTATAACACCACACAGATCAATGAACACAACTCGTGGAGATGTATCTGATGCCAATTTGGCTGGCATGACCGAAGCAGAACTTCTGGAGGGGTGGAGAAGTCAGAATGGGACCAATGTACAAAGTATCATCATCAGGAGAGACAAGAAGCAAACATCAACGAAACACCTAATACTCACGTTTGTTTCCAGTAAACTGCCGGAATCCATTCAAACAGGGTACACGAAGACCTCTCTCAGGCCATACATACCAAACCCGCGTCACTGCTTCCAATGACAGAGGTATGGCCATGGCTCCAAAAGCTGTCGTGGCCGCCAGACATGTGCACAATGTGGACACTTAGGCCACGTGTCTGAAAACTGCAAACAACCGCCCCACTGTGTGAACTGTGAAGGAAACCATGCCGCTTATTCATTTTCCTGCGCACACTGGGAAAAAGAAAAGGAGATAATAACATTGAAGGTAAAAGATTACATTTCTTTTAGGAAGCAAGAAAAAGGGTCTCGCCATTCTATGGCCCAACATATGCTGATGCGGCGCGTCAGGGGGCATCGCCATACCAGCCCTCGCCACTTCCTCGGCCCGCACACACTGAGCCGGCGGTTGTGGCACCTGTCCCCAAGGCGGCTGTAGTCCAGACAACACCGCCTACTCCCGAACAGAGACCTGAGACTTCAGGGTCCTCATGTCTCAAGGCCTCACCTCACGAGGCGAGGTTCAGAATCCGAACTACCAGCTCGCACGTGCGAGCATCCAGTGCCTCTGAGGAGGCAATGAATACATTGGTACCCTTGGTGCTGAAAGAGTGGCGTCACTCTTTGGAGCGTGCCAAGAAACAAAAACAGATAACAGGGCCTGGTGATGGCCCTGTTACATGAACTCAAACTCCCCGCCTAAACAGCCAATCGCTTTTCGTACACACAGCCCTACTTTACATTCACCATGGACACTCAAATTATACAATGGAACGTCAGGGGCCTTCTCAGAAACCTTGACGACATCCAAGAGCTTTTACACGAACACTCACCAAAAGAGCTGTGTGTACAAGAAACACATTCAAATTCAAAACACAACTTCTTTCTAAATACATTATGTTCCGAAAAGACCGTGATGATGCCCTGTCATCATCCGGAGGTGTTGCCAATATAGTGAATCAAGAGATTGCATGCACGCACTTACAACTCCAAACATCCCTTGAGGCAGTGGCTGTTTGAGCTCTTCGTTTAGATAAACTGATCACATGTTGCACTGTCTACATTCTTCTTAACTACCAGCTGCAAAAACATGATCTACACTCTTTAATTGATGAACTTCCAGAGCATTATAGCTTCCTTGGAGACTTTGATGCACATAGCAGGCTATGGGGTCACTCTCGTTGCGACGCGCGAGGTCGACTGATTGAACAGTTCTAAATAAAAAAACCCATCTATTATAATCTCGCTAATAATATCTACTCCTCCATAAACCTAAGCATAGTAACGCCGTCTCTCGTGCCTCTACGCCAGTGGAAAGTCACCAGTATTCCGTACGGAAGTGATCGATTCCCCGTAGCTTTGAGCACAACTACAGCAACTGAGTACCAAGTGTCCCCAAATAGCTCATAAACAGAGCCGACTGGGAACAGTTTTACACCATCGCTCGTTCAAGTTGGTGTACGTTGAGCATTAATGATGCTGTCAACTACTTCACAGCGTTTTTGATTGATGCTGCAACAAAATGCATCCCACAAACAAATGGACACCCCGGAAAACGGAGTGTGCCGTGGTGGAACACTGAATGCCGAAATGCACGCAAGCAGCAAAACAAAGCATGGAGGTTGCTTCGGAACTCACCGACAGCCGAAAATCTTCAAATTTTTAAGAAAATGAAGTCTCAGGCCAGGCGAACGCGTTGGCAGGTTAGAAGAGAATGTTGGCAAAAGTTTTTATCAGGGGTAAATTCATATACACAGGAGGCTAAAGTTTGGAACATGGTTGGTAGTGTAGCAGGAAGACAAGTACACACACTCCCACTCGTAAACACACAGGGTGACACCTTGGAAGATCAGGCGAACTTCCTCGGTGCACAGTTCGAGCTGGTGTCCAGCTCATTGCACTATACTGACGCTTTCCGAAAATACAGAACAAAGATATAAAGCAAAAACTCAAACACAAATGTACAAGATACGAGGCGTAAAACCAAGCTTTCAGCTTACCTGAGCTCCAAACATAACTGAATTCCTGCAGTGACTCCGCTACAGGTTCTGACCGTGTCGTGTACGAAATGTTAAGGAACCTACCAATTGAAACACAAAAAACCTTACTTTGCTTGTACAATGCTATCTGGTTCTCTGATGCATCCCTACTTCCTGGAAAGAAGCTATTGTTATTCTCATTATGAAACATGACAAGGACCCTTCTTCAGTTTTGAGTTATAGGCCAATTGCGCTTTCAAGCTGCCTGTGCAATTTTTTCGAAAAAATTATCAACTGCCGACTTGTACATTTCCTTGAAACAAACAATTTGCTCGACCCATTTCAGTGCGGGTTTCGAGAGGGTAGATCCAGCACCGACCACTTTAATCGTATTGAGGCACAGATCAGAAACGCTTTCGTTCATAAGCAATACTTTCGGTGTTTCTCGATATCGAATATGCTTACGATACAACATGGCGCTTAGGAATAATAAGAGACTTGTCCCATCTCGGCGGGTGTGGAAGAATGTTTAACATAATCGAATGTTACTTGTCAAATCAGAAATTCCGAGTTCGAGTAGGCAGCATTCTTTCCCAGACATTTGTCCAAGAAACAGGCGCGCCGCAAGGTGGTGTACTTAGTTGCACACTTTTTCTCATCAAAATGAACTCTTTGCGCTTGTCCATCCCTCGCAATGTGTTTTATTGTACATATGTCGATGACGTCCAGCTTGCTTTTAGATCTTGCAATCTGGCCTCGTGTGAGTGCCAGGTTCAGCTTGGTTTGAACAAAGTTTCCAATTGGGCTAAAAAAACGGGTTCCGGTTGAATGCACAGAAAAACACGTGTGTCTTATTTTTCAGGAAGGGAGGCATCAATTCCGAACCTGATATTCAACTGCATGGGCAACGCCTTTCTGTTAACACCGAACACAAATTCTTAAGTCACTTCCTGCACACCAAGCTAACCTTAATACCACACATTAGGCATTTGAAAAACAAGTACATAAAAGCCATGAATTCTCTGAAAGTGTTGTCATGCACTACGTGGGGAAGCGACAAGAAGTGTCTAGTTAATTTGTATAAAAGCCTCGTACGTACTCGTCTAGACTATGGGGCAATAGCATACCAGCCTGCGACACCTACCGCCCTTAAAATGCTTGACCCTGTTCATCATCTAGGCACCCGCTTCTCTACGGGTGCTTTTTGCACTAGCCCATTGGAGAGCCTGTAAAAGGAAACCGAATGGTTGCTCCACCTAAAGAGATGTTACATGTCTTTTAAATATTAACCTAATGTAAATGCAGACAAGGATCACCCATCACATTCCACAATCAATGACATGTCAAGCCTTGCTGTGTTTGAAAAACGGCCTTGTATGAGACAGCCCTACTCCCTCCATGTGAGGGGCCTGGCGAAGGAAACCGGTGTGCCACTTGAACATCGTTTGATGGCTTCCGCAGTGTACCTGCCACCATGGCAATGGCAGGCCATAGATTGCGACGCGTCTTTCTTAGAGGTTACGAAGCATGCACCAATTGCACACATCGAGACATACTTTCAAGAACTACAGCAGAAATACACATGTCCTGAGGTCTTCCAAGTCTGACACTTCTGTCTCGTACGCAGCCGTCGGCCCATCCTTTTTGGAAGCCGGTGTTCTGCACCCTGATTTAAGCATTTTCACCGGCGAAGCTTAAGCGATACTCGCGGCCGTCAAACACATTGAACAAATTAAACTACAGAAGGAAATATTGTATACAGATTCTCTCAGCGCAGTAAAAGCTCTGAAAACTCTTCAAAAGCACAAGAACCTTGTCATTGTCTCGCTCTATTCGCTCATATGTACAGTCTACTCATCTAAGCAGCATGTTGTAGTCTGCTGGGTGCCAGGACAACGCGAAATTCAAGGCAACGTTCTGGTGGACCAGCTAGCTGGATCCGCCAACAAAACCGCTTCCAATAAACCGATACCAGCTCCTGCACTCGACTTGAAACCTTTTTTCAAACGAAAGCTGAGAGGCTATTGGCAGGTCACATGGGACACACACACAGATAATAAATTGTATGTCATCAAGCGGCAACTTGGTCATTGGCCGCCAGTATCAAATTCACGCCACACAGAAGTAATCCTTGCAAGGTTAACAGGACATACACATACAACACATTCATTTCTTTTGTTTGGGGGTGGTCCGCCTTTCTGTGATAGATGTGGAGAAGCACTCACTGTACTTCACATTTTAATCCAGTGTAAAGAATTAGAAGCATTGAGAAGACAACACCTTCCGTTACCCTACCGACAACAGATACCACTCCATCCTGCTATGTTCATCGGTGGGGAACCACTTATAAGTCATAAATCATTGTTAGCGTTTTAAAAAGAAATTCGTACCTCTCATACTATATACCCCGGCATTCCGTAGCACGACGTCTCCAGAGAGGTCTCCGCTGCGGTGGCTGTACTCAATAAAGCACTTGCGTCATGGCCTTTGGTCTCAAGGGTGTGAACGAGTGAGGCACTTGTTCTAATGCCATATATGTCGACCATCGTTTTTATAACAACAAAGTTTTGTCATCCATCAACACCATACACCTTTCACGGCATGGTCATGATTTTATTACTTCTATGTTTTTAGCCGCCTTAGTGCGAGGAATTTTATGGCCTTTATACAGCCACTTATCACAATCATTGTTCATTTCTTCAGTCAATCGAAATGGCGCTCTTTGACCATCAATTGGCCCTTGCGCCATTAAAAACTTCTCATCATCATCATCATCATCATGAAAGTGCTGTTTTTCTATTGAGAATGTTGCACCTACTTTTCTGGTTTTTGTGTTCAGTTCAGTAATCATGGGCTGCAATTCTTCTCCCGAGTTACTCACCAAAGCAATGTCATCAGAGAATCACAGGTTACTAAGATACTATGCATTACCTCTTATTTCTTACTCTTCCCAATCTAGGGCCCTGAAGATATCCTGTAAACACGCGGTAAATAACATTGGAGAGATCGTGTCTCCCGGCCTTACACCTTTATTCATTGGGAGTGTGTCCCTTCCTTCATAGACAAATGTTGTAGCTGTGAATGCAGTGTAGCTTTCTTCGAGTATGTCTATTTTGGTTTCGTTGATGCCGTGATTTTGTTGTGCCTACATCACTGCTGATGTCTCGACTGAGTCAAATTACTTCACGTAATATATGAAGGCTCTATGAATTGGGTTGTCTTGTATTTCGCGCATTTCCCTATGACCTGATTGAAAGTATGAATATGAACTATTGCGGAGCAGCCTGTAGAAAATCCTGCTTGGTGCTTTCACTTAATGAACTCTAAAGTCGCCTTAAATTTTTAGTTATTATTTTTAAGGCCAGTAGAGAACGGACAGTAATCTGATCGGCCTGTAATTTTTAAAATCGTTGACCTCTCATTTTCTATAGGTTCGGACAGCGCCTCCTCTATTTTTCAGTGCCCGGGTGAGGGAGCGGATTTCAATGGGAAATGGCCGTCGGTGCTATTTCTGCGTTTTGCCGCCAGACACCGCAACCGAAGTAGATATGCCGCCGCGTCGTCTTTAGCGCAAACGAATGCCGCGGCTGCATTCGAAGCTGCTATACGGTTTGGTTTTCGGCTGTATAAGATGTTGTTTAGGATATAACGAAAACTTTTTAAAGTAGAATTGTGAACCACTCGTTGTTCTGGACACCTGGCTCAGTGCAAAGGCACGTGTCGTTCTGTGATCGAGGCGCTCGCGCGTCGTCTGCTAGGCCGATGCCAGGTAGCTGATGCCAATAATCCGCGGAATATTGTTTTGTCACCATGGCGTTCGCTTGACTGAGAGTTGCTTTGTTAACTAACTGAGAGTCGATTTTTGAGAGAAGCCTTTTCCAGGAGCTAGTATTAAAAGCTTGAGTGCTTAATGTTCCCTGATGCTCCCTACTCTCTAGTGTCGTAGCACACTGTGCGCAAGCCTGGAGTTCATAGGCTAAACAGCCCGAAATTCCTCTACACTGCTTCCAGTGACATAGGTCATCATTCGTTCTTTTGTAAAGCATTACTTGTGTTGCCACCGAGAAAAAGCAAGTGTCAAAAAATGGAGAACCATGGCAGGCAATTTCACCATTTGAGAGCTTAAACAATGAAGTCATCGTGAACTAAACAAGAATAGCTCCATATGCGGTGCGATTTCTGCGATCATCGCCTATGTTTTGAACAGGCACTGTTGAAGTCTGAAGTTTAATGCCGACTCTCAACTTGAGCCAAGGTGACAGGCATAAAAAATGCGGCGAGAGGTCACTTCCTTGAACTTGTCTGTGTATTTTAGGACGGCTTGTTTTGGCCTTATTATCCGGCTGCTCAGCTCTGTTTCTTTCTTCTTCCTTCTCGCCTCTTAATTCGATAGCGAGCAGATTACAGCTGAATGGCTGCGTGGTGCCCATGGGCTCCTATGCAGCTTCGGGGCGTAATGTTAGCGTTGCACACGGCAGTGATCACGAAGCAGCGTTTTTACTGATAGAATAATTTGTCGACTGTTCAGATGCAGCACAGTCCCGTTTAGCGATACCAATTCCCTTGTTGTCAACTTCACGTGTAGTCTTCAGCCACCACTACTTATCTATAAAATACTCGAGTTGTAAATGATGACTACATATTAAAATGTAGTACGAAGATTTATTATAAGACCAACGGTTCTGCCTAATTACTGCAAGCACGCTCTCCCTGAACACCAGTGGAAGCTGCAATTACCCGTAGCTACAGCGTACAGTGCATTAAGGTGATAGCTTCAAATGCCTCACCAAAAGTGAAAATTGATCGCCGGTGGCGTCCGGCGTCTTTTCGCGTCAGTGGCGTGAACACGAGTCATGCAAGAAATCATCATTACCTTAAAACGTGATCATATAACGTCACACATCATGAGCATTTGTGACGCATCGAAAGGTCACATAACTTGACGGCATCATATACCTCCTTCGCTTGGTTGAAATGGACTGATCATGAGGGCAGCGCATAACCAGCTGAGGGGCGAAAGCTAGGTTTGTCTCCAATCTTTGAAGCAGTAATAAAATCTTCTTGGGCGCAGAAATATTCCGAAGGGAAGTAGGAAACACTATGTGCATCGAATCAGAAGAAAACGAGGATAGTGTTTGCCTTTCAGTCCTCTGAGGTGAATCCAAAAGGGGATGGGTGATCTTTTTTTTTTGCAACTAATAAGAAGTGGAAAAAAGAAAATCAGATTTTTTTACCGGTCAGATATGCCGAGCAGTTACAGCAGTAGTATATATGCAGGTATGCAAGTCATGAGTTTGCAACAGCTTGAAAAGGAAAATAGAACTTGAATGCTATAAAATTCGGACGCGTAAATTGAACCGGTAGCACAGCCTGACAGAGCTAGTTGAAAAGAGCGCACCGCTATGTTCGCGTTGGTTTTCATCCTCCCTGCACTGCGAAAGCCGTCAGGAAGCTTGACTCCAAATTAACTCGCATGAAAACACGAATTCGCCAGCTTCCTAATACGCTCAGCCTTTCAGCGTCAGCATTCCGTAGTATACTTGCGCAGCGCCATCTTGCGGCAGTGGCGAGTGGAGGCGGAGCACGCTCTCGATGGCCTGAAAAGAGCGTTCGCCCGGGCGCTGAAAAATAGAGGAGGTGCTGGTTAAGATGATGTTGGCGTTTTCCCAAGGTTATGGTACCCTTTGCGTCAAGAGACACTTCGTATATAAGGCGGCCAGTTTTTCTAACACGATTTCTCCGCAATGTTTCTGCAAGGTTGTTACCTTAATCTCACCAGCGGGTTTGCCTCTTTCCATTACTCTTAATGTTTCTCTTTTTTTCCTTGTCGTTGCTGGTAGGATGTCAAACTTCTCTGGGATGTTATTGCTTTTTACGATGTCATTCTGTTTGTTTCGACTTCTGTACACCTCTCTGTAGAACTCCTCCACCATATCTCAATTATCCTATCCATATTGGTTGTGACATTGCATTCCTTGTCCCTTATTGCATACATATGGTTATTGTACATGCACAAGTTTCCCTTCGCAGCTTTAAGGCTTCTACCGCTTTTCTCGGCCTTCTGATTTCTCTCCATGTTATACCTTCTAACGTCGGCTACATAACGCCCATTTGTTAACTACGAAAGCTCCACTCACTCTATTTTTCGTCGGTTGAATTTGATGCTTTCATTGTTCGCCGTCTCTTATTGAGATTCTCTCCTGAGATAGTTTCCCAGCGTCCTGTCTATTGACTGTACCTCCGACTTCCAGTGTACACTCTTTGATGATACTAGTAATGCTGTTAGTAATGCTAATACTAGTGTGGTCATACTAGTATTGCTTATTGTGTGCATGCTAACGTCGGTTACCTCGTTTTTAACCTCGCATCTCTTTTGAAGCCAAACTCTGGAATCCTGTGTTTTCCCTCTCACTGCTAGCTCATTATACGGCTTCCTGCATATCAGTTTATGTCTTTGGTTTTTTAAATCTATCTGAATACGAGCTCTTATTATTCTATGGTTATGGTGTACTAGAATGGGTCAGTGAGCCGTCTTCACAGCGCACCAATAAAACAGTGGTGGTCACTTTCGCGATGACGCCACTAGTAGGGTGCCACCATTGAACGGTGTGCCCAGCGCGCGTACTTTGAATTCGCGTTGCTGGCTTTTGTGCGAATTTCAAATAAAATAGTCACACAATGCAATTAAAAAAAGCAACTGTGAGATTAAAACACATCCAACATATATGGATGTATTCATGAGATGAATAGTGCTGCTTCTGTGTTCTGCTCGCACCATTCCGATCGCAGAACAGAGATTCAGATCGTCTGCTAGCTTAACGTTTTTAGTGCAGAAGGGATAAAAATCACATCGTTATTTGTTTGATTCATGTGTACTCTTGCCTAGCTGTAACACTAACTTCAATTCATGCGACAAGACAAGCTAGCAGGGCCCTAAGAACAATGTTATCAACAGGCGAGTTCCACGAATACCTGCATTTACCTACATGAGCGAGAGAAATAAGCCGCCGTGCTCTTATATAAATAACGCTCAAGCACGTACTGCTTACTTTCTCTAGATTTTTATAATCATTTGTATTTATTTTCCGACCAGCGCGGCAATTATGAGTACCAATCTTGAAGGCTTTGTATCATAGCTGCTCAATAATTACTTCAGAGGGTTCCCACAGATGGCGGCACAGTA
This sequence comes from Rhipicephalus microplus, assembly GCF_043290135.1. Lineage (NCBI taxonomy): Eukaryota > Metazoa > Arthropoda > Arachnida > Ixodida > Ixodidae > Rhipicephalus > Rhipicephalus microplus. The sequence goes on along the minus strand of NC_134700.1, from coordinate 82,107,150 downwards.
GTAAGGTGTAGGCCAGCCGCGCTGACCGTCATTGCAAAACGAGCCACATCTAGGGCGCCAGATGGCACACTGTCCCAATGCATTACACCGTAATACTGACGCAAAGTAGGCTGGCAACCATAGGGGCAAGCTTCTGAGGAGGAAAACGAAGTGGTTCTGTGGGCACGTGCTCTGATGTTCGTGCTTTAGGCCTTTGGTTACGAAAATAAGCGGGCTGTTTTTTGCCTGCGTCCCTGTGCCTTTGCGAAAATTTCTGGCAGAGGTGCGGGATACGGTAGATGATACGGTCCCCAGAGAGCACCGCTGACGCAAGCCTATCGAGTAACTCAGCTGAGCTTACCCCCTTGCACGTACGTTCCAGCCGTCGTCTCCAGGGGCTCGAGCCACAGCACGGTTTGCTGCCTGTATGTCAGAGGGCTGTGAACGAAACACCACCTAACGTCACCGCGCCAGCACCAACGCACCTTGTTGTCAACCAGCCCAAGACGCCGAAGACGTTTCACGGAGCTGCTTTTGAAGATGCCAACGACTGGCTCGAGCATTTTGACCAAGTCGCCGTCATTAACGATTGGACCCAAGAGCGTAAGCTACGCTATGTGTACTACTTCCTCGAGGACATCGCGAAAACGTGGTTTGAGAGCCATGAAGCAACGATTACGTCATGGGACGAGTTCCACCGGCAGTTCCTCAAGGCCTTTGCCCAAGAGGACAGGAAACAGACACCAGAGTGTGCTGTAGAGGCAAGGGTTCAAGGCCCTAACGAATGGGTGATGACTTACGTAGAAGACATGGATCGGCTTTTCAGGCGTGCGGAGCCCTCTATGACCGAATCCAGGAAAGTTCGCCACTTGATGCGTGGTGTTAAAGAATAGATTTTCGCCGGCCTGATTTGAAACCCGCCTGCGGCACTTGCCGAGTTCCATGAGGAAGCCACTGCCATGAAGACGGCCCTTCAACAGCGTGTCAGGCAGTATAACCGGGGTGTACATCCAAGTGCGGTCACTTCGGTCACTCTCGGCAATGACATCAGCGGGCCGCGTGAGCTCATCAGAGCTCTCATTAAGGAGGAGCTACAAAAGATGCAGATGACTGCTTCACCTGTAGAGCAGCTCTCCGTTGCGGAGATGGTATGCGCCGAGCTACAGCAAGCGTTCATGCTCTGCAACAGTCCGAGGCACCACAAAAGAGGCACTGCGTCGAAATGAGCTACGCGGACGCAGTACGACGTCCTCCATCGTGCAGTTCACCCAGCGTCTTTTACCCCTATGAGCGACATGCTCAGCAAATAGAAGTAGGCTTGCGTTCTCGCAGCCCACCGTTGATCGCCGAAGCATGACCGTGGAAGAGTAACATCTCGCGTGCACTCGACCACAGGCTGCTTTGTTTCCACTGCGGGGAAGCCGGACACGTCTAGCGAACATGTCCATACCGCCGTGTGGGTCTCCGTAGATTTACGCCTAATGCCCCTCGTACACGACCTGGCCAGCGACAACAAGAAATAGACAGTTTCATCTCGAATCGTCGCAGTATCGAACATCGGCCGCACGAGCCTCGCTCGTCGTCACCTGCTCGCTACAGGTCACCGAGCCCAAACTATTCACTCGGCGCTCCGAGACGCCGTTCACCCAGTCCTGCAAGTCGGGGAAACCGAGTTCTGTTACCCCCGGAGGTAAGACCGCTGACGCTGACTCTACGGAAGATCCTCCACTACAATGCCAGCGACGGCAGAGAAAACATGTACAGACGCAGTCAAATGTGGTACGAAGAGTGGTGACATCACACATTGCGCTAACTGTGGATAACGAAGAAGTAACGGCGCTAATTGACACTGGACCAGACACTTCCATTATGAGCATTGGTCTTGCCTGCAGGCTGAAGAAGGTTTTTATCCAGTGGGCTGGGTCACAGATACGTACGGCAGGTGGGACGGTGCACAGCTCAAGTCCATATTCACGGATATCTGTATCTCGGAGAATTAGTAATACTGCCTAGTTGCTCGAGGAACCTAGTTTTTGGACTAGACTTTCTGCATAATAACGGAGCCTTGATTGACTTGCAGGAGTCGCAGGTGACGTTTTCTACAGCACACGCTTTAGCATGCAACCCTCACGACAGTTACGTCAATGCTTTGAGAATTGTTGACGGTGACGTCACGTTACCGCCGAAGAGTAGCGTGTTGACCTTGGTAACCTGTGACGTTTTCGAATAATTCAATGACTATGAAGGTATTGCAGAGGCAAATATCCCGCCGCTGCTCAAACGAAACGTCTGCATAGCCCGATGCTTTGTTCGGATAGAGAATAAACACTCTCGAGTCTTGCTGACAAACTTCAGCAGTGAGTTTTAGCACGTCCCTAGAGGCACCAGTGTCACTTTCCTAGGTGAAATTGCCAACTTTTTCGATGTCGGCACATTGGATACGACTTCACCGCATGCAAAAACTTGTGCTGACCTGGGCAGCCGCATTCACGTTAATCCAGACTTGCCAGATTCACAAAAGTGCGGCTCCTGAACCTTTTGAAAGAATGCTCGGACGACTTCTCCACAGCATCTATAGTTCAACGTACTACCGTTACAATACATCGCATTGTTACCGAGCAGTCTGCGCGGCCTCTTTGCCAACATCCATACCGTGTGTCCCCCAAGGAAAGATAGGTTATTAAGCGTCAAGTACAAGAAATGCTGAATGATGACGATATTCAACTCTCGACCAGTCCGTGGGAGCCACATGTTATGCTAGTAAAGAAAAAAGGCAACACACTACGCTTCTGCGTCGACTACCGATGGCCTAACAAAGTCACACAACGTGACGTTTACCCCTTGCCATGGATCGATGACACCTTAGACCACCTACGGCCTGCCTAGTTCTTTACATCATTAGATCTCAAGTCAGGGTACGGGCAAATTCAAGTTGACGAGGGCGAACGTGAAAAAACCGCGTTCGTGACTCTTGACGGTCTTTACGAATTGAAAGGGCTGCCTTTCGGCCTCCGTTCAACTCCCGCCACATTTTAACGCATGATGGACACTGTACTTACTGGAATAAAGTGGCAGACGCGTCTTGTATACTTGGATGATGTTGTGTTTTCAAGCACGTTTGATGAACATCTTTCAAGGCCAAAAAGGGTCCTCACTGCAATAAGGAAAGCAAACCTTTACTATCAAGCCCGAAAAGTGCTACTTTGTCTACCAGGAACTGAAGTTTATCGGCCACGTGGTGAGCCCGGGGGGTGTTCGACCAGATCCGGAGAAGTTGGCTGCCATTGCTGATATCCCTCGTCCTGGAGACAAGAAGGCTCTTCAGCGATTCCTCGGACTCTGTGAGTACTGCGCCGTTTTGTCGAAAGATTTTTGAAAATTGCGGATCCTCTTACAAGACTGATACGGCCAGATGTGCCCTTCGTATGGACGGAAGAACATCAACAAGCCTTCGTAGAGCTACGCAATCGATTGCAGGCAGCTCCAGTGCTGGCACATTTTGACGATACTGCTGACACTGAGATTCACACGGACGCCAGCAACGTAGGAAACGGAGCCATTCTAGTTCAATGGCAGGACGGCGGAGAGCGTGTGATGGCTTACGCGAGCCACAGTCTCACAAAAGCAGAGGCTAACTACTCTGCCACAGAAAAAGAGTGCCTATCAGTTATTTGAGACATTAGCAAGTTTCGACCCTACGTATACGGCCGATAATTTCAAGCGGTCAGTGACCACCACTGGCTCTGCTGGCTTGCCAATCAGCGGCATCCATCAGGCTGCCTTGCCCGCTGAAGCCTCCGCCTTGAAAAGTACAGCGTAACGGTGGTCTAATGATCAGGACATACGCATACAGATGCTGACTGCCTGTCTCGTGCTTCTATTTCCGCCACGTCATCTGACACTGAACAAGATTTATCGTTTCTTGACATCGTCGATGAGGTCTGGATAGCTGAGCCTCAACGTGAGGACACTGAGCTACTACCTGTCATTCATTATCCTCAAGGAGATGACGTTATCATCCCACGTCGGCTCTCACGTTTATTACCATCGTATTGCCTGCAGAACAATGTTCTCTACAAGAGAAATTTTGAGAGCAGCCAGAAAACTTTTCTCCTCGCCGTTCCAACGGCACTGCATGAGAACGTTTTGCAGGCGTGCCACGACGATCCTTCTGCTGGTGACTATGGCTTTGCTGGGACATTAGCGCGCATCCGAAAAAATTACCACGGGCCACAGCTGTGTTCGTCCGTTCAGCGCTATGTCCTCACCTGGCGTGACTGCCAGAGGTGTAAAGTTCCACCCGCAAAGCCCGCCGGCTTCCTCCAACCCTTAGATCCACCTCGAGCACCATTTAAGCAAGTGGGAATGGATCTTCCTAATCTATTCCCTACGTCATCCTCAGAAAATACGTGGATAAACGTCGCAACCGACTATCTGACTCGCTATGCGGAATCCTAAGCCGTGCCTAGTGGAACTGCAGTTGAAGTCGCCAGATTCTTCGTCCACGACATTGTTTTGCGCCATGGTGCACCTGCTGTTCTCATGACGGATCGCGGAGCAGCATTTACGGCAGAGTTAATGCAACAAGTCGTCAAGCTGACGCACACCAACCACCGAAAAGCAACAGCTTATCATCCCCAAACGAACGGCTTGATGGAGCGGTTGAACCAAACACTGACCGATATGCTATCTATGTATGCTGATGTAGAGCCCAAAACGTGGGATGAAATTTCGCCGTACGTCACGTTTGCTTATAATACCGCTGTGCAAGAGACCACAGATCTAGCGCCATTCGAGCTTGTTTATGTTCGTCGCGTCACAACAACGTTAGACGCTAAGCCCCCGTAGAACAGGACACCAGCGTAAATGACATCATCGATGACTTCGTTAAAGAAGCCTAGGAAGCCCACCAGCTTGCGCGGAACCGCATTTGCACGCAGCAAAATTTTGAGGCTCGCCTTTACAACCAAGGCCGAAGGAACGTCCACTATCAACCAGGTGACTATGTATGGGTGTGGACACCAGTTCGATATCATGGCAGATATCATGGCAGAAAAGGCAGATAGACATTGACGCAGCAATTCTCAGCAGCCGAACAGCAAGATCACATTCTTTGTCTTCGGTCAGCCCGAGCTCCACTACCTGGTGTCCGTCAAATCCCCTTATCGTCGGTTTTGTCCACCAGTACACACTCGTCATTTGCACCTTCTTAAAGAGCATCACCTCGATGCTAGATCAGTAGCGCGGTTTTTTATAAAGAAATGGCTTGCGCAGTCACTACCTGGAATAAGGCTTCATGCGTACAATGTGAACCAGTTCGGGACAGTGCTTGTAAAGCCTCGCACTACAGGAACTGTCGGGAACGACCTCGTAAGTAAAACCGCTCAGTCGTGGCAGTACCAGGTATGGCCCAAAGCATCTCCTTAGCAGCTTTTCGGAGAGTCCTCGTTTCGCTATGGGCATCCAAACCCATACTCTGTCTCCAGTTTGTAAACGACTGTTCTGCGGCGAGAATTGTAGTGGCTTGCGTCATACTCTTGCTGCTGCTGGATTCGCAAATCTGCTAGTTATCTTGCCTCTTCCGCTCGTTCTGTAAACATCTCAGTGTACGGGTCAATGTCTTCACATTCATGCACTAGCACCGCATCTAGCATGGTTCGTACTTCCCGTCCGTGAATTAGACTAAACGGGGTCATCCGGGTTGTTTCTTGCTTGGCCGCATTATATGCAAACGTGACATATTGGAAGATTTCATCCTAATTTTTGTGTTCAACATGTAGTTACATTGAAAGCATGCCTTCAATTGTTTTCTTCAGACGCTCTGTAAGCCAGTTCGTTTGCAGGTGGTAGGCGGTGGTCTTACGATGGGTTGTTCCACTCAGTATGAGGACTTGTTCCAAAGAGCTGCCGTACACGCGGTTCCTCTGTGTGTGATTGCGACGCTTGGTGCACCATGTCTCAGGACAACATTCTTGATAAAAAAATTGTGCCAACTCCGCTGCTGTACTTTTCTGGATAGGCTTTGTATCAGCATAAGGGGTAAGGTAATCAATCGCGACAATAACCCAGCGGTTCCCGGCAGTAGAAGTAAGAAGTGGGCTCAAAATATCCGTGCCAATCTGGTCGAATGGTATTCTTCGGACCTGCACGGGCTGCAGGAGACCAGATGGTTTAGTCGGCGGTGACTTCCGTCGCTGGAAGTCGAGGCAAGGAAGAACATAGTGCTTTATGCCTATGGTCAGTTGTGGCCAGTAGTAGCGTTGCTGTCCTCTGGGCAACGTTCTCGTGTAACCTAAATGGCCTGAAGTCACCTTGTTGTGGCGTGCTTCGAGTACTTCGGAGTGAAAAGCTGCTGGGATGACGAGCAAATAGACAGATCCTGTCGAAGAGAAGTTTCTTTTATACAACACTTCACCCCGTAAGCGAAATGATGACCGCGCTTTTACGAAAACAGTTGGTGCCTTCTGAGATCTTATGTCCAGGTAATTAATTAGGGCAAGTAACTCAGGGTCGCCACGTTGTTGCTGCGCAATGGCGCAGCAACAACGCGCAGCATTCCTTGGTCGGGCACATCAAGGAATGCTGTTTCCTCCTCACCGGTTAGAGTTGCTGATTCAATGGGTGAGCAGGATAGACAGTCCACGTCCATGTGGAAGTTCCCTGACTTGTGTACGGGCGTCATGTCGTACCCATGCAGCCTGAGACTCAAACGCGCTAATCGCCCGGTAGGATCGTTAAGATTCTTCATCCAACACAGTGAAAGGTGGTTGCTGATGACTTTGAAAGGGCAGTCGTGTAAATACGGGTGAAATTTTGTCATCGCTCATACCACGGGACCGCCAGGTGGCGCCGAGGAGTACACACGCGTTCACATCGGCTCCATCAATCATCGTATCCAGCAGCGGTTAAAATCATGTGACTACCAGTGAAACTACGGTAATTGTGCAGGAAGACGTCAGGTACACGCTGACACCACTTTTTGAACAAGCGATCCCTGTTTCCTCCGAGAAGTGAAGACCTTCAACAGAGCATGCCAGCCCGCCACGCTAAGCCTCGCGGCGAAGCGGAACGCGGAGTCCTGGCAGCCAGATCTCGGCCCACGTGTCGCGCTGCACCTGCCCGAACCCCAACGTACAACGACCCGCAACTAGCCCAGGCACTTATGGACATGGATGACCAAGACATCGAAAACCAAGTGAGCTCTGCAGTGAACGCCAACGAAGATTTCCTTTCACCTGACGAAGTGGTACAAGGGGAATCTACTATAGCGACGCCGAGAACAAGGAAAAAGATTCTGCGGAGGAACGCGATTACGAAGCCAAGAATGGTCAGTGGCAGGTAGCAATGTCATTGCGACAGCGAAAACAGATCAGGAAACAAGAACGCGCAGCGAGTGATGACAGCGTTGCTCGAGGCGTAACTGAGAGCAACAGCTCCGGCGCTAGAACGCTTGCAGAAGAGCGATGCGGAAGAGCATCTGAAAGGGGCCGACGACGAACGCGCGCGGCGCCGCTGCCCAAAAACGATATGAAGATTATCATGCGGCCCAGACCATGGTTAAATCTGAAAGGACTGAAAGCATACCAGGTTGCGCGAGCAATAGAACATGCAAGCGGTGACCCGGAGGCCTGTAACAGCCACCAATTTCTGCTTCGCCTTCGCAACGGATCAAACGTAATTATTGCAAGCACTCCGTACGAAGATGTAGCAGAAAAGATCTTGAAGATAAAGACACTGGAGCTCAATGGCACCAACTATCCCGTAAACACCTACATATCCACTCCTGCTGGGTACTTGAAAGAAGTGGTACACCGATTAGAACGCGAAACGCCAAAAGCTGAACTCTTGAGCCATCTCTGAGTGCGCACTCAAGGAGCGACAATTGTTCAAGCCCGCATGCTCGGACAGTCACAAACTGCAGTGATCACATTTGATGGACCAATACTGCCACGCTTTGTGTATTATTATGGTGGCGAAATGCCGTGCGTGCCTTATCAACCCACACGGCAATACTGTAAACTCTGCAAGAGCCTGGGGCATAGGACGGATGTTTGTCCCACACCAATGACAAAGGCGTGTAGCAACTGTCGCCTAAGAGACCCACCTGAGGACAACTCTTGCGATCCGGAATGTGCCCTGTATGGCGGACGCCATCCCACGGCGGCATCGGAGTGCACCGAAAAACTCAAACGCATCCCTCAAAAGGGCCGGTCGCTGCTGTTGCACCAACACAGCACACCACAAACCGCTGGCATACTTAAGAGACGCTGGTTTAGCACGGACCGCGATGACTCTGCACCGCCAGGCGGGGCCCGTTTTAGCTCCCGATCCAGGTCTCAATCTAATACCCGATCCAGGTCCGGCTCTCGAGACTGCTCTAACTCCAGGAATGATGGCCACAAGCAGGCCCAAGCAAAGCAACAACAGCACTGGGGCAAGAGGGCGCAGAAAAAGGAAGCAAAGAACCAGGTGAGCTGGGCAGCAAAATCCTCCCTACACTCACACCAAACACCACAACTCATGCGCTTAGAACGAGATAATGCGGGTGAGATTGGGTGACTTAGAAAGCGAAAATAGGGAACTAAAAAAAGCAACAAACGCACCACCAGTAACAAAACTCTATACCCACTCAGAGTGACCAGAAATTGCAGACGCAACCGAATGCAGGAGGCGACTCAATGATTACGTCGTCGATGCTAAAAGAAACATTAAAGGAAGTTATACCGACAGTTATAGAGGAAGTAATAATAAATGTAGATAGAAAGCTCGAGATTCTGGACAATAAAATCCAGGAACAACACGTCGAATTCATGAAAGCCTTGCGAAAGCATGCCACAGGCATCAACATCAGAGAAAAAGCTGAGAAAATTTACAACAGGCCCGGCATGTCGGTCACGAACCAGGAGACGCATAATGGCTAATCATCAAACGCACCGGTCAGAAAAGTGTGAAATATGGCAGCGGAACTGCCGGGGTTTCCGGCGGAAAAGAGGGCAACTGTTGCAGCTGCTGGCATCGCAACAAAATCCACCAGCTGTCATAGCAGTCCAGGAAGCCGGAACACAACCAAAATTATGGGGCTACGAAACTTATAGTACCGGGGACGCAGAATGGAAAGTTGCTGCATTAGTCGATAACTCAATTACAGCAATACGTCATCAGCCCTTTGAAGAGGCGGATGTCCCGCATATCATAACAGAAATAATCTACAAAAGGAGCAATGGTAAGAGCGCCTATATACTTAATATCTATAGTCCTCCAAGACAAAAGAGAGCAACGTTCGACAAGCTCTTTCAAGAGACAGCAAAACTGGCGAAAGGGAATCCATTAATCATAGTTGGGGACTTTATTGCCAGGCATGCAAGCTGGAAATATAAGATGCAAGACACCAAAGGCAAGAATATCGCAAGACAAATAGAGAAACTGGAAATGACTCTGTTAACTGACCCAGAATTACCAACGAGGATAGGCAACAGCGTATCCATGGACACAAGTCCAGACTTGACGATAGTAACAAACTGCCACAGCGTGGACTGGTACAACACCCTTGATAACCGGGGCAGTGATCATTACATACTAAGCACCACAAAACGCACCGGCCAAATCCGCAAACACTTTGGCACAGCCAAAATTACAGACTGGCATGCATATAGAAAAGCGCTAAAAGCGCACGTGACCACCATAGACGACTTGGACGAGTGGTGCAAAGTAATTCGAAATGAAAAGCAAATGCACACCAAAACCGTCGCCAGAACAGATGATACCCCTGAAGTAGACGCTCACCTTCTCCACCTGTGGGAAGCAAGAAGAAACCTCACTAAAAGATGGAAAAGGCAAAAGCGAAATAAGAAACTCAAAGTGAAAATTGAAAAAATAACACGCTAATCAACTCGCGACAGCCTACTGGGAACAATTTTGCGATTCACTAAATGGAACCCTAAGAACAGCAAAGACATGGAATATCCTAAGAGCCATGATTGACCCTCTGAAAACTAAACGCGAAGGACAAAAATCTCTAGAAAGATTATTGCACACATATCCAGGCAAACGAGATGACCTCCTTCAAGACATCTATAATAAGTATTTCGGCGCCCGAGCCATCACACACCTTACCAGGCTAAATACACTGGGCTCCCAAACTCCGAACTAGATGCACCTTTCACGCATGCCGAGTTCAGAGCGGCGATCGTCAGCATGAAACGCAACACAGCGCTTGGGGCGGATCAAATGACCAATGCCATGATTCGCAACATAAATGACGAAGCCACAACAGCGCTTCTAAACTTCATTAACAAACACTGGGTGAATGGCACTATACCTCAGCAATGGAAGCATGCTGTAATATTTATGCTACCCAAATCAGGAAAGAAATTGGCAATAGAAAACCTCCGGCCAATCTCTCTTACCTCGTGCTTAGGCAAAGTATTTGAGAGATTAATAAATACCAGACTTCAACAGCACCTTCAACAAAATAACTTGTTGCCAAACACCATGTTTGGTTTCCGCTCGAACCTTTCGACACAGGACATCCTTCTGTTTTTAAAGGAGGAAGTACTAACAAATGTTCCAAAAGCAGGAGAAAACATTGTCATGGCAATCGACATAAAAGGCGCTTTCGATAACGTAAGCCATAAGGCTATATTAGATGGGCTAGCAGCGACAAACTGCGGTCAAAGGACGTACAAATATGTACAGAACTTGCTTACTAAAAGAACCGCTGTTATCAGATTAGGAGAAGACGAATCCAATGTCTTCCACCCACCGAGCAAAGGCACACCACAAGGCGCTGTGATCTCGCCCACGCTTTTCAACATAGCCATGATTGGTATAGCCAAAAAACTGGAAGGTATTTCCGACATCCGACACTCCTTCTATGCGGATGACATCACTCTATGGACAACCAAGGGTAGCTTGGCAGAAAAAGAAGAGCGGCTTCAACTGGCAGCTAAAACCATCGAAGATTACACTAAAGAAAGGGGACTTCAGTGCTCAGCAGACAAATCGGAACTCATTCGGTTCTCCAAGAGTAAAAACAAAAAAAAAACAAAGGACAGAACCGAGCCTCAGCCTTGAGGTCAAGCTAGACGGCACTATTATTCCAGAGAAAACAACCCTTCGAATCTTAGGGATGTGGTTACAGTCCAATCAGCGATGTCTCCACACACTGGTTATGCTTAAACAAACAGTTCAAGAAATTGTTCGTATGATAGTTAGAATAACGAACAATCGTGCTGGACTGAAAGAACAAGATGTGCTTCGTTTGGTAAAGAGCTTAGTCATCAGCAGACTAACATACTCGCTACCCTACCACAACATGAATAGAGAGGAGAAAGAAAAAGCAGACAAAATAATAAGGATTCTGTATAAAGCAGCTCTGCGACTACCACAAAGCACTTCAACTGCAAAGCTATTAGCGCTTGGACTTCACAATACATTTGACGAGTTGGCTGAGGCACAAGTAACCACCCAGATTAACCGCCTGCTACAGACGCCAATCAGGAGAAAGCTTCTTCAGAGGATCGGCCTCGGTGAACAAGTACAGGCACATGGAAGAGCTAAGGAATTGTCGTGCTCAGTCATAGCCTGGTACAAAATACGCCCCCTACCAAAGAACATGAACCCAGTTTTACATGCTGGAAGACGTAAAGCAAGAGCCGCTTACGTAGATAAAAAGACAAAATATTTGAATACGGTGAGATTTACTGACGCTGCACCATATCAGGCAAATGCAAAGAACATGGTAGCCGTAGTCACAGACCGATAAGGAAACGTCACAAGTTGTGCCTCCATAGCCCAAGCCTCTATCACAGAAGCGGAGGAGATAGCGATCGCGCTGGCAATCAAGGAGGGCAGGGAGCGAAAAGCCTCAATGACGATAATCACAGATTCGAAGGCTGCATGTAAAATTACGAAAAAGGTAGAATATGTAAGTTACGAACCACACGAGAACGGTGTGGTGGAATGGTAGATAAGGAGGAAGACGAAGACAAATAAATGGTTCATCGTACAGCCATCACGCCTTCTGCGTCACACTAGTCGACAGGATCTACCGTGCCCTTCATCATGGCCACATCCAAGAAAGTCATCAACATCCCGAAGTACTCGGGAGCATCTACGGACGTCCCCTTTGACAAGTGGCTCCGACTCTTTGAGGTGAGGACTGCGGCCGCAGCATGGACGGAGCGAGACAAGCTGTGCTACTTCTCCGATTACCTTGAAGGTGAGGCTTTCCGATGGTTTCTCACCGAGGTTTTCGACACAGACGCGTCTTGGGAGAGCCTATGTGAACGCATGAAGGGACGCTTTACGAGCGGCGTCGCGGATCCTTTTCGCCAATTCATTAATTGCCGGTTGAGAACAGGCCAGAGCTTGCAGGAATACTATAATGAAAAAATGTCTCTCGGACGCCTCGCCGACTTAAAGGACACGCACCTTATATCAGGGCTCATCGACGGCCTTCCTGCGCATATGGAGATGGCGCTTGCTGCGCTTACCTCGTCTACACCAGAGGCATGGCCTACAGCTGCACTTCGGGTAGAGTCAACCATGCAGAGAATGAAGTTACATCGCTTTCCACCAGCTCGGAATATACAGATTTACGTAACAAGTGACAGAACTAGTCAGCGTCCACGTAATTCCCCGGTACGAACACCCGTGCGTGAGTGCAAACACTGCGCGATGGATGGCATACCCCGACAGATGCACTGGCATAACGAATGCCCACGACGCGCAGGCATTTCCGTTCTCTCCACCAACCAGGGAAACGAGGAGGGCGACCCAGAGTTCATGTAATTCAGTTTGATGCCCTCATTAACGGGTACCCTGTCAGCGCTACACTTGATACTGGAGCTACAATTACCTGTATCAACGAAGCAGTGCTGAAGGCACTTCGCCTGCAAATAATGAGGAATTCATGCATCTCAGTTCAACAAGTCACATCATCTACCAAAACTTTGGGTCGCGTTAATCTAAAGGTACAGATAGGAAAAGTGACAAGAGAAATTCAGGCTCATGTTCTACAAGGCATGAAGAGCAACTTACTTCTTGGCTTGGATAGTGCTTGCCTCTTTAACTTGTCGCTGGACCTTGACACTATGACTCTACGCCAAGGGAAATACATCCTCCATTCTCGTACACAGAACCAAACCACGGTTAACAAGGGCGCGTCTTTGCAAAGTGTTGAAGTTTGTGATGTACTACATCTAAATAAAACTCAACAGTTGGCATTGAAGCAGCTTATCCACAAGTACGATGACATTTTTTCCAAGTCACAGACAGATATTGGGTGCATCAACGGCGAAATGCATCGCATTCATCTCAACAACAATGTTCCCATTCGTAGAGCTCCCTATCGATGTTCAGAAACTGACAGCGTTGAAATGGACAGACAGATCAATGAGCTTCTCAAGCAAGGTGTCATACGACTATCTACCTCCCCATACGCTGCGCCAGCACTTCTGGCAGAGAAAAAAGGGGAAGGACGCACGCGCTTCTGCATCGACTACCGCAAGCTGAACGAATTGACGGTGCCTGATTATCAGCCCATCCCACGCATCGATGACGTTCTCGATTCTCTGGGGAAATCTACGTACTTCTCGACATTAGACATAACTTCAGGTTACTGGCACGTGAAGATTCACCCTGATGACATTCCGAAAACGGCGTTTGTCACACGTACTGGTCACTACGAGTGGCTCGTCATGCCTTTTGGCCTTCGGAATGCTCCGGCCACCTTCGAACGGGCTGTCAAATTCGTATTGGCAAAACACCGTTTGGAGAACGCCACGAATTACTTCGATGACATTGTTGTCTACTCTGACACGTTTCCAGACCATCTGAGGCATCTGGAGGGCGTTTTGAAAGCTTTCAAAAGCGAAGGCGTCAAGCTGAAATTAAAGAAATGTCAATTCGCTCGAACCTCCATTGAGTACCTGGGACACAAGGTTTCGCATGGCACTGTCACTCCAAAGCAAAGCAACGTGGACGCAATCCTACGGTTTCCGACACCATCACGCCCTAAAGAGTTGCAGCGTTTTCTCGGCACTGTCAATGTTTACCGGCGATACATCGACCACTTCAGTCGAATCACTCACCCACTGACGCGCCTGCTCAGCAAAGACGCCACCTGGAACTGGGATGCGGAGTGTGAACTGGCTTTCACTCAGCTCAAGAAATGCGTGACGGAAGAGCCAATCCTTAACATCTACGATGCCACTAAGCCTTGTGTGCTATACTGCGATGCATCCAACAGAGGTATCGGCGCCGTCTTGAAGCAGGCTGATGATGAAGGTAGAGAGCACCCAATCGCATACCATTCACGGAAGTTACTAAAACACGAAATTAATTACGCCATCACAGAACTCGAATGTTTGGCAATTATTGACGCCATCAATAAATGGCACTGCTATCTACACGGGAAACCTTTCACTGTGATCACAGATCACGCAGCGTTGCAATGGCTTAAAAGCATCAAGAATCCCCGAGGCCGACTTTTCCGGTGGTCCCTGAAACTCTCCATGTACGACGTGAACATCAAACACCAAAAGGGCATTGACAACATTGAAGCTGATGCACTATCTCGAAGCCCGGTAGTTCAACTCCTATCTGCTGAGCAACTGCGAGAGCATGACAACGACAAACCACCCGGAAAGCATACCATTGAGAACGGACTGAGTATAGTGACACGCAGGGGAATACGAAAAGTCTATGTGCCTTTTGCCCTCCGGTCATCTCTTCTCCAAAAAGCTCATGACGCTTTCGGTCATGTCGGGGTAAAGAAGACGCTGCGGCTTCTCTCTCCACAGTACTATTGGCCCGACATCATCACCGACGTGAGCGAGTACAGACGCCACTGCGATACCTGCCAGCGCTGCAAGAAACCGAAGAAGAAACGATTTGGTTCCTTGGAGTCTTTGCCACCAGTGGAACAACCGTTTGATCTTCTGGCCATGGACACTATCGGAGGTTTTGGCAACTACGGCTCATCCAAAAGATTCATTCACTTAGCCGTTGATCATGCCACCCGTTATGTATGGGCTTTCGCACACAAGAATGAGACTTGCGACGCGTACATCTCTTGCCTGAAGAGTTTCTTCGCTGCTGGAAAGCCGCGGAAGTTCCTTTCCGACCGCGGCACAGGATTCACTGCCGGCAAATTTAAGCAGTTCCTCAAGCACAACAATATTCATCAGCTTTTAACAAGCTCACAACGCCCGCAGTGTAATGGCCTAAACGAGCGCACTAATCAGACGATCGTTACTCGCCTCCGATGCAAGATCAACGATGAACCCCGAAAACCGTGGCCGCGTCTCCTCTCGGACGTTGTCGACGAGTACAATAGAACGCCTCACGAACTCACAGGCTACCCACCCTGCTTTCTTATGTATGGCACACCATCGTATCCCTATCTTCTTCCAGGCGTTACTGAAAATCTGCAGGAAGCTCGTACAAACGCAGTCCGCAATTCAGTAGCATATCACGAGAAAAACAAGATCATATATGACAAGAAGTTCCTTCCATTAGAGCTTCAAGTGGGAGACTTTGTTCTATATGAAACACCTTGGCACCCAAACCGCGGCAAACTCAGCGCAATCATGGAAGGACCCTATACGATCATACGCAAGATTTTGGCAGTTAACTACGAGATCGACCGCAGCGTGGCTCCACTCGGTCGCCAGACTGACATCGTTCATGTCGGGAGACTTAAACGATATCATCCACCCCTGCACCTACGTCTCTCTCGGGGGAAGGGGGAAGCGTGTGACGAACCACACGAGAACGGTGTGGTGGAATGGTAGATAAGGAGGAAGACGAAGACAAATAAATGGTTCATCGTACAGCCATCACGCCTGCTGCGTCACATGTATGAAGGCCTTCCAAATTGTAACCAAAGCTCGTAAGGACTTCCCTATTGAATACACCCAAACCATTATCTGGGCGCCAGGGCACGAGGGCGTCCCCGGGAACCAGTTTGCGGATGAGGCGGCTCAAAACTTCACAAATTACCGAGCTTCCTTGCACACTGCAATAGAGGATCCAACGTCCCTAGACCCTAACTTTGGTACAATTCTTAAGTATTACAGGGACAATAGAAAAGTGTATCCAGCACCGCATAAGAAACTCACAGCAATGGAATCGGTGGCATTACGCATAATCCAAACAAACACATACACAGGCTGCATGTATTCTACCCCACAGCATACAAAGATATATGTCCGTGGTGTGGGGCCACACCAACTCTGTTTCACATCACGTGGGAGTGTACGCATCACAACGAAGAAAACCACAACATGAACAATACACAAGAACAATTGGAGGGGCTGCTGTCCAGCTCGGCCATTGTTTATCAGCGCTGGCTGGTCCAACGGGTTAAGATGATGGCTAGGGCCAGCGGAGCCCTGGAATAGGGGCCCGACCATTTGGAATGCTCCGCGTTATGCGCAAATAAAGTTTTCTCTCTCTCTGTCTCCCTCATACCATGACAAGGCATTCTTTCTCAGTCGTGGAGTAATTAGTTGGCGCGTGCTAATGTTCGGCTTACATAGGCGAATACTTTTTCTGTGCCTTCTTGCAGCTGCACAAGCACAGCATCCAGTTCAACATTGCTGGCATCAACGTGTAGTATCGTTGGGGCTTTCTCATCAAACTGAGAAAGCACTGGAGGATTTTGTAGTCACTGGCGCAGGTGCTTAAAAGCAGCTTCCTCATAGTTGCTTCATTGGAAGGCAACGTCCTCTCTTGTGAAGCGGGTTAACGGTGTTGTGATGCGTGCGAAGTCCGCGATGAATCACCTATAACACGCACATAGGCCAAGAAATCGTCGGACAGCCTTCTTATCAGTAGGCACCGGGAACTGTGCAAAGGCTGCAATTTTTTCAGGATCAGGACGAATGCCTGCGTGACTGACAACGTGGCCAAGAAACTGCAGTTCTTCATAGCAAAAGTAGCACTTTTCAAACTTCAACGTGAAGCCCGCGGACCGTATGACTTGTAAAACTACCTCAAGTCAGTTAAAGTGCTGATACAATGTTGCGGCGAAAACTATGACATCATCAAGGTGGACCAAACATGTTTTCACTTCAAACCAGAAAGTACGGTATCCATGATTCTTTGAAAGGTAGCAGGCCCTGAGCATAGACCAAAGGGCAAGAATTTAAATTCATATAAGCCATCTGTGTCACAAAAGCAGTCTTCTCGTGGTCTCTCGGGTCTACTTTGATTTGCCAATATCCACTCCTCCAGTCGATAGATGAAAAGTAACGTGCATGTCGAAGTCTGTCGAGAGAGTCATCTATACGAGGAAGTTGATAAACATCTTTCTTTGTCACCTGATCGAGTTTTCTGTAATCTACATAGAAGCGCAAGCTGCCGTCTTTTTTTACGTGGAGTACAGCTGACGCCCAGGGACGTTTTGAGGGTTGAATGACGTCATCTTCTAGCATTTTGTTGACTTGCTCTTGCATCACTCCGCTTTACTTTGGAGCCACGTGATAGCGGTTTTGGTGAATTGGTCTCGCCAAGTCCTCGGTAATTATCCGATGCTTTGTTAGAGGCGTGCGGCCAACTCCTAATGTTGTCGAAAAGCAGTCTTTGAATTCGGCCAGTAGCTCAAGAAGCCTCTTTTGCTCGTTATTAGGCAAAGTAGTGCTAACGTCGAGAACTGGTGTTGAATCAAGTTTTGGTGCCTCGTCGAC
Organism: Rhipicephalus microplus; assembly: GCF_043290135.1. NCBI lineage: Eukaryota > Metazoa > Arthropoda > Arachnida > Ixodida > Ixodidae > Rhipicephalus > Rhipicephalus microplus. Next base: position 82,089,478 of record NC_134700.1, on the reverse strand, counting down.
TACTGCCAAGCAGCCTTCTTCATCTGTGATATCATCGAAGCAAGCGACGGTTATGCCTTTTGAAAGATGTCGGCGCTCACCACTAAAATTTTTTAGAAGCAAGTCTGTGCGTCCAACGGTGACACTGACGATACCACTTGCGACTGAAATGCCGTGTGTGAGGAGGAGCGAGCTTATTCGGTCTGCAACTCCTTCGCCGTCAAACTGAACAGCAGTTGCCACAGAAGCAAGCGTTCATGACCGAGAAGCGAGAATCACATCGTCTTGAGTTAGACGCAACCGGTTTGGACGCGCCTGTAGACAATCGGGTGCACTCAAACTGTTGCAGAACGTAATCAAACCTTCTGGGATATTGATGACGGCGTCGTACTCTTGTGAAAAGTCCATACCAGTAATTAGATCCTTGCAGCATTCGGCGGGAACGACGCACGACACAATGAACATAAAACCTCCTATGTCAATTCTCGCTGTGCACCTTCCAGAGGGCATCAATAATTGACCACCTGTCGTCCTTATTCGAGGGCCTGTACACGGCGTCTTCACTTTCTTGAGGCGGAGGACGAGGTCGTGACTGATAATAGAAAAGTCAGCACTGGTGTCGACTAAGGCTGTTACTCTCTGGCCGTCAAGAAAAAAAAAACACTAAGGTCGTCGGTCACAATGTCGTCGCTCTCACGTCTTGTTTACTTTACAGTGTCGTATAATGGAGGCTTTTCATAGTCATTGTCATGGCCTACAACCTTACCTCGGGAGTTTGCCGCCCACAGTTTCCCCGGTTCAGGCTGGGTGACTTTCTCGCGTTAAGGTTCGCGGAGGTACGTGGGTATGACGAAGGTGAATGTGCGGGAAAAGGAGAGTGGGATCGACGTCCCGAACCTGGCTGGCGAGTAGGTATTACATCCTCGTCAGAAATACGGTAGTCGTAAAAGTGAGAAAGGGCTCCTTGGAAAGAGGCGTCCTCCTGGCGTGGTATGTTTTTTCGTTTGCATTTCGATCGTCAGAGCATGTTCGAAGAGGGCGGAACGTATTGCACGCGTGCGCAATACGAGTGATCGAATGATTTTCACCACTCTCCTCTCACCTCTTCTCTTCTGTCTCTTTAATTCTCATCCCCCCCCCCTTCACTATAGCTTACCCGTGGAGGTGCCCTCGTTAAGAGAGGCAGTAACGAAACAGCGCTTTTTTTCTTCCTTTTCCTCTTTTACAGCTACTCAGTATCAATGTGGTGTCAGCAATGACGGGCAATATGACCTGTGCCTCCGCAGTTAAAGCATAGTGGACGTCTATCAATTGTGCGCCATGCATCTGTTCTTCGGAGCGGTGGGCGTCTGAGCCTCCCATCTTGCAACGATGTCCATGGTGCTGCTGTGCACGGCTGGTGATACGTCGGTAGGCTTGGCGGTCGGCTCAGGGTCTGCTCTTGCGGCAGTGACCAAGAGGCCGTTGGCACTGGGTGGCATGGCGGCGATATAACAAATGGTGAACGTCGGAGAGCGTCGGCGTAGCTCACGGGACGGTGCTCGTCATCAAGACCAGCGGTAGAAATTGCGTGGCGGATTTCGTCGCGTACCAGTTCAGCGACGGACGCAACGGTAGTTTGAGTGAGCGGAGTCCGACACTTCAGTAGTTCTTCGCGAACTATCTCAGTAATGAGGGCTTGCAGGGAGCTTGAATTCTGAGGTATGGCAGCAACATTGATTGGGGCACTGCTAGACATTCGATCATACGGCCTGCATTGTTGATGGAGGGCCCGCTCAATAGCCGTATCTTCCTTGATAAAGTCAACTACGGTACTTGGAGGGTGGCGCAGTAGTCCGGCGAAAAGTTGCTCTTGAACACCGTGCATGAGGTAGCTTGGCTTCCTATCTTCACTCGTATTTGGGTCAGCTCGACGAAATACGAGTAATATCTTCAGCGAGCACAGCAAAGCTTTCATTGGGTTTTTAAACCGTAGCCCCATCAGCTGCTGCGCCCAGTCCCATCGATCGACATTGGCGAACGTGTCGACAAGCTGTTGTCGGAAGTCGCCCCAAGTTAACAGACTGGCTTCTCTGTTCTCATACCAAATTTTCGCACCGCCGTCAAGGTAAAATTAGGCGCGTGAAAGTTTTAGGGGCGAAGCTCCTTAAAGCGGCACCCGTTCGTCCCTCGTCATTGTGCATAACCAGTCTTACACTTTGACCGGCAAGGTGGTGCCGGTGGGAGATTTTTGCTGTGCGTTATTGAACAATAAAAAAAATCGCAGCGTGCGCGTTAGCGAAAAGCCGAATTCTCCTGTCTCTCAATCCCCATTAGCAGCCATTGGCATGTACATTGAGCACTCTTTGACAAGAAAGGGTCGCTTTGTTATACTCGCTGGGCGTAACTTCCTTGGTTTTAGAAAGGTTTAGCGAGCGTTGGAACGCAGTGCCATGGATTCAGTGATTTTGTGTATACCATGAACTCGAGGTGGTTAAAGGTGGAAAGTAGACACGAAGCTTAAGCCGTAAGAAAGTGTGCGTGTGCCACCTCTCATTTATACTTGGAATGTCTGCTGGATGGCGGTGATTCTATATGCGGAATATATGATGAAAAGATGCGACATGGTGGTATTAGGAGTATTGACTAGATGGACGAACGGACACACAGACAGATGCGTGGACGGACGCACGGATAGCTGCATGGATGGATAGACGCATGGACGGACGCAGGGGCGGATGCAGCGATGAACGCAGGAACGAACGCATGGATTGACGTGCGGACGCACGAACAGACGTACACACCGACGGGCAGATGGACGCATGGACGGTCACACAGACAGACGCATGGACGGATGCAAGCAAGAACGAATAGATGGACGGATGCTTCGCCCCACTCTCGATCATTCACCCCGTGGATATGCAGCGATTTCTCTTTTCGAGGCCACAGATTGATCTTGGCAACACGCTCATAGTGCTCGAACCAGTCATCAACGTCTTCATGGGCGCCACCACTAAAGTGATCGGGAGCCACCGGTTGAAAGATAATCACCTGTGAAGGCTGTGTCGGCGGGGGGCTCTGGGGAGCCATTTGCGGGCTGGCGTTGACCATTTAGTGAAGTAAGCGGCACCTGCGAGGTCCCGTGAAAAGTGAACTCTGGCGCGAGGCCGATAAGCCGCCGACTGAACCGGTGCAGGGGTGTTGCAATAGGTGGCAAAGTGTCCGGGCTAGATGAAGGGCTCCCAGCGGGAGTACGGAGCATTAGGCAGGTTTTCGGCCCGGACCTCTACACCAATGTCGCGGTACAACGCGAACAAAAGGCAGGTAGACGTTGATAGACCGCAGGGCTCAGTATTGGACACTTTGCTATTTATTTTATATATGAATAATCTTTCTGATGTTCTTACCTCTTTTGCCTGTGGTCACTTTGTTCTATACGCTGATGACACAACAGTATCGTCATCTGACAAAAACATTGATGCTCTTGTTCTAAAGTTAAATCTTGCATTAAGTGCCCTCATGAATTGGTGCAGCAGTAATACCTCAGTTATCAACCCCACAAGAACTAAATTTATGGTATTTAAAAGTGCTCAGAGGTCATTATATACTATTGCCTAATACAACTTGGTATTCATTCCATTTCTGCTTGTTTTGATGTCATCTTTCTTGGCATACATCTTGACCCATGCCTCACCTTTCGCTGTCACTTTAACCACCTTAAGCAGAAGACTGCGTTTGGTATCCGCGCATTAATCAAAGCTCGGCCTTTCTTTTCCCGTGAAGCCTTACTGGCGCTGTATTTTGCGTTCATTCATAGTCTATTACGTACGGTGTAGTCTCATGGGGTAGCACTTATGCTTGTCATGTATCATCAATACAGCACCTTCAAAGTCAGTCAATACGAATTGTCACTTCCATAGTTCTTCGCAATCGAACGCCTACACATTACTACGCTCTTACAATATCTTGCCAGTAAATCTTCTGTTCCGGTTGAATCTTGTGACCTTATTCCACAAATTGCTGTATAATCAACTGGCATTCCCATTTATTGCATCTGATTTTTTTCAGAATAACATTAATATGACCAGGTTTGTAGGTGAGAAAAATTTCATGTTACCCCCCACTCATACTAATTATGGGCAAAAAACTTTCACTGTCAGTGCGATATCCGGTTGGAATGCGTTACCTTCTAACATCAAGCGTTGTACTTTATTTACTTTGTTCAAAAAGTCGGTCAAAAATCAGTTTCTCGAATAACCATACTTGTGATTGTTTACCTTGGTGCACGGTGCATGGTCTTGGTGCACGGTAGAGCAACGACAAGTAGTGAAATCGGCCATGAGCGGCACAGGGGCAACATTTGTGTTTTAGAGTAAATTTATAGGCCCAAGTGCATTAGAGAAATGCAATTCAGTTAAATATTTATGTTAACGTAGGAGTGCATATCTGTGCATGTATTCCGTATAAGTTTAGTTGAAAACATTTCTCGATTCTATAGTTACCACGTGACCACTCCCAGGCAACGCCCAGATATTTATGTGCGTCTTAGCTTTTTGCGACGCTAGTACCCTGCCCACTTGATTCACCGAGCCATTTTCCTGATTTAACTTTCTTCTTCAGACAAAACATAGTGCGAATTATTATCACCCCCAACAAAAATAAGGAGCCAAATAAGTTTTATGAATTCGCCTTTAGCCTTTCCTGTTGTGTGGTTTATATTATAGAGAAGTGGGACTGCAGTCGTCGTGGTCATGATGGGGGTGGTCATCGTTGCAGTCGTAGTAGTAGTAGTAGTAGTAGTAGTAGTAGCAGTAGTAGTAGTAGTAGTAGTAGTAGTAGTCATGCAGCTAATGCGACGAGAGGAGCGAAGTGATGTGGAAGTCAAGGGGAGAAAGGGCTGAGCGTCGCCGAAAGTGGCAAGAGAGGCTCGCCTCAAGGAGGAGAAGGGGAGGAACGTATTCATACGCTTGCTTCACTGCGAAAAAAGAAGTACGCTAACGCATGCGGTTTGTGGAAAGTACGCCAATCGAAGACGTTCCAGCACACGCAGTTGTCTTACTGTGTGGGTGCGACGCAAGCAGTACTGCCTTGTTTGCCCTTACCACAGCCGCAACAGAGTGGCGGCCGCGGTAAGGACAGACTGGCATGCTACCAGCGGCGCCCTGCTGGCATGTTACCAGTGGTGCTGGCACGCTACCTGCAGAGCTAGCGCGCTAAGCTCGCAAGCAACCAGCGGTGCCCTGCATGTCATGCACGCTACGAGCGCTTGCAGCACTGTTTGTATTTCAGCGCAGCCGCGATTGTTTTGGGCGAGTGGGTGGGAACAGCAACGCTACCGAGTATTCCAGTTGCACTTCGTGGAGATGCGTGGATGTTTCATGCCGGCTGCACCACGACTCAGCTCACGTATTTACGTCATGAATGTGATGTCGTAACATATAAAACTAACAGATTCCAAACAATAAAAATGGAACAGGACGTTCGGCAGCGGTGCGTCGGAACAGGGGCCTCGCGCTATTAAGCGCGTGAAAATAACCATTAAGCCACAGAACGAACCTTCTGCAGCTTGTTGATGGTGAACCATTTATATACACCAAGTTCTGCTGGCAGTCTTCAGAGCTCAGACTTCAGAGCATTTTTGGTATCAGTAGCGAGATGGCCCGGTGGGGTTCCGAGGGGGGTCGTCATGCCGCACCACGCCACGCGTCGCTTAGTGCGCGTCTACACGTGCATGGCGAGGTCAAAGTGCATACGTGTTCTCTAGCTAGGTGGCTCAATTGTTAGCGTGCGTATCTTGGAATTTCGGTGCCTTGTGCCTCTTGCGCTCCCACCGCATGATTGCTTTGAAGTTGCAATAGTTAGAAAGAACAAAAACGTCCCTTCATCCGCTGCCACGGCTGCGTTTACGAAGGGAGCACGCTGCTCAGACAAGAAGGAAGAATTGTGACAGTTGTTCACGCTCGTATTGTGAATGCTAATTTTGTTCGTCCTTCCTGGTTCAGGCGTGCCCTGCAAGGTTTGAGTTGCTCCCTGTTTATCGGGTGACTTTGCAATTTGTTGCTGTACCATTCATTCCTACGTCCTTGTAACGAAACATTGCACAGTGAACGCTGAACTAACTATGCGTGAACACGACCCACTTTCATGTTATACCGATTCATAAAAGAAGGATCAGCTACGTTTTTTTTATTCAGGATGCTTCTGAGCCACTTGGCGGCAGTTGCAGAAACAGTGAGTGTGAATTTGCAAAGCTCTTTACTTTTTGCTGTCAGTTGTTAGTTCTCATTCTATTTCTTTTACTTAGTATTCGAGAGGAAAACGCATAAGTTTAAAGCATCCCACTGCGTATGCCAGCTTGTGGCACATTAGTATTAGCAGCTATGAAGACGTCAAAATAGGGCGCCACAGATCATTTATACGCTCCAGATATTCTCGCGTCTTGGTGTGGTATGCTTCACTGCAATACAATGGTGCATACTCAAGCTTCAGGTCCACATTATCTGTGCAGCTGGGCTTTACTGGTACGATGAAGGCCTCCAGGGGGCGTACAAGCCGCCGCCACCATCATGGGTCGACGTTGTCCCAATGCAGTCAGACGATAACTTGGAAGCATACACAATGGGTGAGCTCACGAACTTCATATTTTTTGTATTTTACGCGGAACACCATGTCTTGATTTAAAGGAATCACTTTATGGTGAGGGGCAGCACTCGAAGAGCTGACAAGGCGAGATAGGACAATTTGAATTATGGCGCGATATCCTATAGTACACATTTTAAAACCTGCTCCTCCATTGTCCCTAAGTCATGTAACAGTGAAATGACTGTTGGAGACGACGTTAGAATACTCTTCGGTATCACAATTTTCATGCGTTGTCTTGCCTGCAAGGAGCGTGGTCATTATGATGCAAAGCACAGTGCAAGACATTAGGTAGCACAACTGTAATATAAACGCTTCGTGAAAGCTTCACTTAAGAAAGACCTTTTAAAGTAGAAATACCGGTTATTCTTTTATTTCTCAAAATGATCATAGATGGCGTTGACGATGAGATCGACCTCACACTGTACCAGCAAGCTGTCGGCGCAGCAGCGCCTTCAGAAAAACCTGCAGCTTGGCAGTTGTCACGTCGAGATACCAGCAGTAATGGCACGCAGCACCACACGAGTACGAAGGGCGTTGCCTACAGTGAGTGGACATCACTGGTGACCCTTTCCAGTAAAGCTGCTGTAATTCCCTTGGGTTTGGGTATTTGGAAGAAAACGCGTCATTTGCTTACCAAGAACGAGTCGCCAAGGATTGCAAAGGAAGCCTGGTTGCTCAACCAGACGAACCTGATCCGCAACATCTCTACCATGCCGAACACCAGCAAGGCGGTGCCAGAGAGAGGTAGGTGAATTTAACTCATAAGGAGTATTTTATTTCTGTTAAAAATCTTTCAAAACATGACTTGCCATGCGTAGTAAAAATAGCGTTGTTACAACATGGAGGACTTGAAGAGGTGGAAATTTTAAAACGGTCACTACGAACACTAGAGTGCTGGCATGTGTTAGCGAGAGTGCACGGATGTGTTCACTTTTACGGGTTCAGGAACGGCGGCAGTAAATATGTGTTTTTGCGTAATTTCCACTTGCTTTTTTTTTCAGTTTCACCAAGCTAAATCAGAAAGTTGGCTGAGTTTTTTTTTGCAGTCGTCGTCTGGTTTACTTTTTTTCTGTTTTCAAACTCACGAGGTTTTTCCAGGAAGACGTGGCCTGCAGGTGCACATGCAATCGCTTGCATACTTCACATCGCCTTGCTTTTGAATTTAGGAAAATGGGAATCGAAAAATGTATAATCACAAAAACGTCAATAATATTGCCGCATTCCTTCCTCATGTTTTGTTGTAGCTCCGTTAAAATATAAGTAATGATCATCGCAAAGTGCGCCTGCAGTGTTCAAGATGCTGAGGGATTATAGTAGATACTTTTGTTAAGATGATGTGCGCAAGGTGAACATTACAGATTATTCTGGAACTTATGTGGCTCATAGCACAAACGCTGGAATAGCCGATGGCACATGTAAAAAAACCGTCGCGCTTTACCGCTTGTCAGTTGACCAACAGCCGACGCTCTGTTCGCTGCTATTAGTAACAATATATATTGCTGTAATCGAAATTTTAGCTTACCGGTCACCTCAAGTTAGCTCTAATGAGCATTTTGATCTTGGACATGCCGGCTGCTGTCTTCGTCAACATCACGACCCACGTAAGGTGCTGCTCGCTCATGTACAACACATTTCCGTCAGGCCGCGAACCCAGCCCAAACCTCGAAGACAACTCAAAAGACAACTTTCATCGCCGACCCAGCCGCAGGCAGCAGGGCCTACAGACAGAACATGGGCGTCTTCCGGGAAACACCAGGCAAACCAAGACACCAGGCAAACCAAGCCGCAGACACGATGATCATCACCGTGGCACAAGAACCAATCGCGCTTGTGGTCAGTCCAAAGGGCCGCCAACATTCCGCGGATAATCGAGAGAAAACATAGAAAGCTGGCTGGAGACGTTCGACTGAATCACCACTTTGAACAGCTGGTACCCCTAGAAAAAGATTGCCGCGTCTACTTCTGCCTAGAAGATGCCGCGAAGACGTTCGAAAGAACCAGAAATTTATGCTACGAAGCTGGGATCTCTTCTGGACGACGTTCTCGAGCACGTTTACGGGCGTCGTTCACAAGGAACGAGCCACTACTACCTAATGAACGCGTGTGAAACTCGCCAACAAAAACGTGACCACCTTCGTCGAAGAGATGAGCCGGCTGTTCCATCATGCCGCCCCACCATGGCCGAGCAGAAGCAGCTCCGATTCCTGATGCTAGGAATCAAGCAAAAGCTGTTTGCGGGGCTTGTTCGCAACTCACCGAAGACGTTATATGAATGTCCTACCGAGGCGAGAACTATCGAAAGGCCGCTTGAGATGCGGATGACGCAGTACAACCACCGCTCATATTTCAACTACGCCGACACCCATGCAGTGAGGATCGATGACCTGCACGAGACAATCCAAACGATCGTGCGTGAGGAGCTCAGCAAGCTATCACCAACGCCGAAGCTTCAAGTTAATTTGGTCGTCGACATGGTCCGCTAAAAGGCACGGCAACTGCTTGGAATCTCCAGACGCACCGTAACCAGTAGCAGGAAGCTCTGAGCTACGTCGCTGCTTCGTCTTCTCTTCTATTTCCTCACCCCCTTTTCACTGTTTTTGCACCTCAGTTATCCGCGCCGCCGCAGTCCACCGCGACGCTCCTCCAAAGCCGCGTGAGGACGCGCCTTGGCCCCACTGCAGTTCCACCGCCAAACTCCGCGGCCACCCTCACCGACGCCATACCATCCATTTGCCGGCTAGCGCAGCTCTTTTAGGAAGACTGACATCTGGTGCGCCCCTGACCACTGTCCATTATGCTACCGCTACGGTGAAGCCGGGCACAAGTGCCGCCTCTGCCACTATCATCAGATAATACTACAGGGTTTCGTCATCAACGCGCCACGTCCACAGTGGGACGAAAGACCATGCGACCTCGAAACAACACACTGAACTCCCCGAGGATCTACCCGCTCACCATCACCCGGTCACTACCTGTCGCCTCACCGACGGCCGTAAACTGCCCCAACCAGGGACCGCCACCTAAACTGTAATCGGAAAACTAAGGTCAGCAACCGATGGAGGTGCGGTTGCTGTACGATGGACTGCCGAAGATCCTCCACCACCGATGATGATGCCACGACAAAAAAAAAATCAAGAACCACCACAGCCTCAACGTAGCCTTTATGTCGTAACTCCGCGTATTGAAGACGACCTCACGACGCAACGCAGAAACAGTGGAGCAGACCGACGTAGGCCTGTTCAGACGCCCCGACTCAACTACAATGCAGAACAACGAACAAGCGGCCGTGACGTTCTCATCCTCGGCCACAACGTCAGCGGTTTCGTCGGCGCTGCGGCCGACTATTTTGTCGTCAGTAGGACATTCCCACCAAGCTGCAAAAAAGTAAAGACCGCTTGAAGTGGATCTGAAATTCGTGCAGCTGAAGGCCACCTGACAATGCCAGTTAGAGTTTTCACAGCAAACGTCACTCTAAATAACCGAGCATATCCAGCGAGCTTCGCAATTCTACAAAAACGCTCCAAAATTGTGATAACTGGTATGGACTTTTTAAGTCACCAGGACGTCATTATTGACCTAAGGTCTGAGTAAATGCGCCACCGTGGTGTTCTAGTGGCTAAGGTACTCGGCTGCTGACCCGCAGGTCACATGATCGAATCCAGGTGGCGGCGGCGGCTGCATTTCCAATGGAAGCGGAAATGCTGTAGGCCCGGGTGCTATGATTCAGGTGCATGTTAATGAACCCCAGGTGGTCGAAAATTCCGGAGCCCTTCACCATGACGTCCCTCATAATCATATTGTCACGAGGTTGTGATACACGCAGCGCTTGAGAGGAAGCACGCAGGAGTCAGGGCGGTGTCAGGCGAACTGTTTATTGGGCGAACTTGTGCCCAGCAAAACAGGGCCAAACACAACTCACAGCAAGAGCGGCGTGAACAGTCGTCGGCCGACACCGAAAAAAAAAAAGACCCCCAGTGGCGCACTGCGCCGGCTTTTTATACACGCGTCGTAACGCGTTCCAAAGTGGCATACAAGATAAACGCGGCCTGCGTTGCACTTAACAGAAAGTGATAGCGTCTTCCTTCGCAAACGAAAAGAACCGCACGTGTCAGTTTTTTATACACGCGTCGTAACGCGTTCCAGAGTGGCATACAAGATAAACGCGGCCTGCGTTGCGCTTAACAGAAAGTGATAGCGTCTTCCTTCGTAAACCAAAAGAACCGCACGTGTCACTACCCCCCTCTGAAAAAGCATCGTCCCGATGCTAAAGACAGAACATAAGAGAGAGTACATGCAATAAATTACATTAACAATGCGTCACAGCTAATCAGCGCGCGTAATAAGGTTTAAGTCGCACCACGTGTACGACTTCGGGTCGAGCACGGCGTCGTTGGGATGACGTTAAGCCATCTTTTCGCTTGTGTACGCCGCAGTGTGTGACCAGAGGTGCAGTGCTGAAGAAGCGCCGTCGCTATGGCGAAGACCAAGAATCACACCAATCACAACCAGAATCGCAAGGACCACCGGAATGGTATCAAGAGGCCCAAGAAAGGAAACAAGCCTTCCATGCGCGGGGTGGACGCCAAGTTTGTGCGGAACATGCGGTTTGCCAAGAGGCACAACAAGAAGGGTCTGAAGAAAATGCGTGCGAACGAGGCCCTGCAGAAGGAGGCTGCACTGGCGGCAAAGAAGGCATTATAGTAATAATAAACGTGTCATCACATTCGAAAAAAAAAAGACCCCCAGTGGCGCACTGCGCCGGCTTTTTATACACGCGTCGTAACGCGTTCCAGAAAGGCATACAAGATAAACGCGGCCTGCGTTGCGCTTAACAGAAAGTGATAGCGTCTTCCTTCGCAAACGAAAAGAACCGCACGTGTCAGTTTTTTATACACGCGTCGTAACGCGTTCCAGAGTGGCATACAAGATAAACGCGGCCTGCGTTGCGCTTAACAGAAAGTGATAGCGTCTTCCTTCGTAAACGAAAATAACCGCACGTGTCAGTTTTTTATACACGCGTCGTAACGCGTTCCAGAGTGGCATACAAGATAAACGCGGCCTGCGTTGCGCCTAACAGAAAGTGATAGCGTCTTCCTTCGTAAACCAAAAGAACCGCACGTGTCAATATAGTAGTTTTGGGACGTTAAACTCTACATACCAATTAATCAATCAGGTCTGCGTCAACAACAGTATCCACAAAAAAAAAGCATCGCCACCGCATACGCTGTCAAGAAGGCAGGCCTTGAGCGTGTTAGAAGACCAAGACACCATTCCTCCTCGCTCCAGCGTCAGCATTTTCGTCGGCACTCAGGAATCAACATACGTGCAAAACGTCATTGAAGCGGCCAGTACCTGCTGATCAACCGCAGAATTTGCGTCGCCAGAGGTATAGCCAAGCTGCGAAGAGGCAACGCAAGAGTGATGCTCACGAACTTCAGCAACGAGCACAAGCACGTGAGCAAAGGCACGACGGTTGCCTACATGGAAGAAATACTGCAAGCCAGCAACGCTTCACCCTCATTGATTCTACCGAATCTACTCCGACGACACAAGCCCTTAAACCAGCTTTCGTAGTTAATCTGAGCAATATTGCTCTTAGAATACTGCAGATTTTTAAACTAGGAACTTTTATTTTAGTATCATGTATCGGTGGAATACACGCGCCAACTCGCGTGTGCGTTTAGAAGGAAAGTTCTCGTCACGACGCGCCGAAAATGGAGTTATAACCTCTAAATTCTTGTTTTTTGCTTTTTGCTGTAATCGAAGAAAAAGTTGTCTGTCCGGCACTGAACGAGCAGCACGCTCAAAGCGAAAGTTCGGAAAAATACTGCTTTGACACGGAAATGCAGAAGGCCATTGTGAAAAGACATGACCCGAAGTGACAAGTCAGCCTTGTCAAGTACTAAAAAAGGCGGTAATAGTGATAGACGGAGTGTAAAGTGTAATGTGCATATAGAGAAAAAAAGAAGCTTGGGCTTCAGACTTTTGTCAAATGAAAAGTTAAAGCGCCGCGTCACCTCACTGTATTGGCATGCTGTTATAGTACAGTAACATACTCAAACAAAGGTGGGCATAAACTGCAGCAGTTCGAGTGTGCTAAGCTGCGGCGCAAAAGATAAAGCCGTATCTTCAGCTAAAGGACAAAAACCAAGGGGATTCTCTGACGAGGATCTGTATAAAAGATAACCTCCCGGAACTATAGCTGTACTCGGCAGCAACCTTTATTGACCGCACTGTGGCACGCGCCGAAGCTCCGACCTGCCGCCTAGCCAAGCAACAGTGCTCAAGTTTACTGATAGTTTTTTTTCATTTTTATATATAAAAATATGAATATTCTAATATTTACTATGAGAGTCGAACAGTTGCGGGAAGTCATACGTAAAATATGTATTGTTAATTGGTATAAATACCTTCATTTTCTCATGGTTTCTCATGTAGCACCACCTTTTCAGCCCACCCGTTTTATTGTATACATGGCGTCTCGACGTGGTGTGTCAGTGGGCTGACGCACATTTTGGTGGTGGCAATAAATGTGCACTGAACCACCGAAATACGTTTCTTTCACAAAGGAAAAAGACCCTGCCAGCGCCTGATTTTTCGCTTTAAAGCGTCACTGAAGAGGAGCCGAGACTTGATTGAGATTGGCAAACTTTCCTTTCAGAACTCTAATGCTGCCGGTGAGGTAATCACAACTTCATTACTACTGAATAAAATGAAGGTTCAAGATTCATTTCTAAATTTCACACTGAAATCTCCATGCGTGTCAGTTTCTAAAATTATTTTCGTATCTTCGTGACGTACGCGGAATGGAACTTTTTCAAATTTGTATGCTAGATCTATGACACCCACAGACAGCAGCGTACTTATGTTTCATTGATTAGAAACTACATGCCACTTAGTAGACACCTTCGAAATCTACGACATCTAGGTGCTTGATGCGGGAATCTGAAGGTGGCATCTCACTAAATTTCTTTTCACACATTTTCTCGCTTACGAAGCGTCGTTTCACAGCAAGAGTGGCTTTTTGGTATTGTTAAATTGTGCTTATCCACTACGCGAAAAGTCATTTTTGTCTTTAGTGTCTTCAAAGCCAGGGAATTTGAGGTAGATAAATGCCTTTTTATGAATTGTGTAGTTGTCCTCGTATTGTGAGCAAACCAGGAACGCTGAATACGCTGGCATATAAAAATCCGACACACGTCAGCACCCACATAACAGAAGAGACGCCAGTTTTTCGCCAGGAAGCGTGCACTACGTTTGCATAATATGCATGTCTATAGACCGCTCACACCCAGAGAAGGAGTGTGGCCTAAAAGTAGTGCATTTCCTTTCCTCGCTCTCTCCACCTGTGGTTTGGCCGCAGCCGCTGGTGTGTAGGAATCGCCGCGTTTTTCATGCGCAGCGCGTGAAAGGTAAGTGTTTCTTTTGTTTTAGAAGCGAAGCTCCTTATGGCGTGGTTTGTGCATCCCTCGTAGTACGTAACCACCAGTGGCACATACCCGAAATAGCGGTCCTTACGATTTTGACCTCCAAGGTGGTTCCGGTGAGAGATTTCTTCTGTGCGTTGTTGAACAATAAAAGATAGTGCTCAATGCACATGTTAATGGCTGCTAAGGGGGAATGAGAGACAGGAGCATTCGGCCTTTAGGTAACGCGCACGCTGCGATCCCCATTAGCAGCTATTCGCATGTACATTGAGCACGATCTGACAAGAAAGGGTTGCTACGTTATACTCGCTGGGTGTAACCTCCTCGGTTTTAGAAAGGTTTAGCGAGCGTTGCGCTGCATAGCCATGAATACAGTGAACTAGTATATACCATGAACTCGAGGTGGTTAAAGCTGGGAAGTAAACCCGAAGCGCAAGCCGTAAGAAAGTGTGCATGTGCCACCTCCCGTTTAGTCCTTGAAGTGTCCGCTGGAAGGCGGTGCTTCTATATGGAGGATATATGATGAAAAGATGCGAGATGATGGTACTTGGAGTGCTGAATAGATGGACGAACGGACACACAGACAGATGCATGGATGGACGCATGAATGCAAGGGACGGACCCACGAACAGACGCACGCACGGACGGGTGGATGGACGCATGGACGGTTACACAGACGTACGCAGGAACGGACGGAAGCAAGAACGAATGGACGGACGAATGCTTCGCCCCACTCCCCATCATTCACTCCGTGGATATGCTGCCATTTTTTTTTTGATGTGCTAAAGCAGTTGTGCTGCTGAACATAGAAATATGGAACGAGAACAGGTCAACGGGCTACCACAGCACCGTTTTTAGCTGCGATAACTTATCACAAGCACAAAAAAAAATAGGAGCAGAGACTTGCGGGTGCACCTTCCGATGAAATGACTTTGTTTAGGTGACATTGCATTCTTCTCCTACAAATATTTTAGTACATGTGTTTTCTGTCCTGGTGGCCGTTTCTTCATTACACAAGTTTGTGGTTCTGGTGGGCTGCTGATATTCTTCAACATCTGCAGTGAAGAGAAGCAATGCCAAAGCTGAAGGTTAATGCACAAAATGTTTCGTCCAGATGTCTTTTGTCGTAACATCAACGTCTCTCATTTATTTGCTGCTCAGATTTGGGCGCACGTTAAAGAATCCCAGGTGGTCGAAATTTCCGGAGCCCTCCACTACGGCATCTCTCATAATCATATAGTGGTTTTGGGACGTTAAACCCCACAAATCAATCAATCTCATTTATTTGCAAAGGCACGATACATGAGTCAGAATTCCAGGGACTACCGAAATCGAAACACGTGCAATTTCAAGATTATCGAAAGAGCACTTTTCAAACTGCATAATGGAAAGACATGCATGACATAAGTGTTGTTTGGCTTATGAAGGAAAGTGCTGCTAGCGTTTTTTTTTTTTTTTGACGGCACGCCATTTCTCAACTTGTGACAGTTTTGTGACAACCTTAATTCTTTTTTTTTGGTAGTCTGAATGCCGTGAATTATCGATCCACATTCGTTAAAGCCAGGTTGTTACCTCAACACGCACACTGGTTCTAATGCTTCAGAAAAAACCGGCAACATTTTTACGAAAAAAAAAAAATGGCAGCATATCCACGGAGTGAATGATGGGGAGTGGGGCGAAGCATTCGTCCGTCCATTCGTTCTTGCTTCCGTCCGTTCCTGCGTACGTCTGTGTAACCGTCCATGCGTCCATCCACCCGTCCGTGCGTGCGTCTGTTCGTGCGTCCGTCCCTGCGTTCGTCCAGGCATCCGCGCCTGCGTCCATTCATGCGTCCATTCATGCATCTGTCTGTGTGTCCGTTCGTCCATCTATTCAGCACTCCAAGTACCACCATCTCGCATCTTTTCATTATATATTCTCCATATAGAAGCACCGCCTTCCAGCGGACACTTCAAGGACTAAACGGGAGGTGGCACATGCACACTTTCTTACGGCTTGCGCTTCGGGTTTACTTCCCAGCTTTAACCACCTCGAGTTCATGGTATATACTAGTTCACTGTATTCATGGCTCTGCAGCGCAACGCTCGCTAAACCTTTCTAGAACCAAGGAGGTTACACCCAGCGAGTATAACGTAGCAACCCTTTCTTGTCAGATCGTGCTCAATGTACATGCCAATAGCTGCTAATGGGGATCGCAGCGTGCGCGTTACCTAAAGGCCGAATGCTCCTGTCTCTCATTCCCCCTTAGCAGCCATTAACATGTGCATTGAGCACTATCTTTTATTGTTCAACAACGCACAGAAGAAATCTCTCACCGGAACCACCTTGGAGGTCAAAATAGTAAGGACCGCTATTTCGCGTATGTGCCACTGGTTGTTACGTACTACGAGGGATGCACAAGCCACGCCATAAGCAGCTTCGCCCCTAAAAAACGGGCGTTCTCTCAGCGCATCGCCTTTGGCGGCTGCTCGCGTCGAAGTGCACTGACGCGATGCCTTGCTTCCATACTCGTATGTGCAAGACGTTTATTTTCAGTTTCTTTCAGTGTTATACCCACAAGTTCCAGCTGATTTATTGTCCATGCGTGTGTTATGCTGACGAAGGAACAAACACAAGGTTTTGTTTAGGTCGATGACATGAGTCAATACAGGCGTTGTTGCTTGTGGTGTCTTCGTTTTATAAACTTTCTATTTCGACGTTCTGGAGGCTGAACCAGATGAACTGCTAACGATTGTAGAGTTACGTTCAATTAAAAAAAATCAAGGCAAACAAACCGGAGAGTCATTTTGAACATTATTGCGCGCACTTGAAGTGCAGTTGGACAATGGCACACGTATTCGCTTCATTTAATTTACATTTCAACTAATAAACTTCGAGAGTTTCCTTAAAGTGTAACGCGAGTGCTTACTTCCAGCCCCCCACAAGGCCTGCTATAACAAAATATACCAACCATTTACCAATTTACACATGCTGCTTAATGATTTCATTTAAATTCTACACACTTCTTGTTTATCGTTCATCGGCACCGCTGGAGAAACATCTAGTGTGCCGCCACTGCTTTATATGTCAGCAATTTTGAAGCTTCCAGCTTAGTGATTACTGACTAGCGCCTTTACACTCACGAAGCATTGCTTTGCTTTGATTGTGCACCACGAAGAACAGCAGTATTCTGTGATTGATTGATTGATATATGGAGTTTAACATCCCAAAACCACCATATGATTATGAGAGACGGCGTAGTGGAGGGCTCCAATAATTTCAACCACCTGGGGTTCTTTAACGTGCACCCAAATTTCAGCACATGGGCCTACAACATTTCCGCCTGCATCGAAAATGCAGCCGCTGCAGCCGGGATTCGAGCCCGCGACCGGCGGGTCAGCAGCCGGGTACCTTAGCCACAAGACCACCGCAGCGGAGCGCAATATTCTGTGTATTGAGCGCATACGCAGCATACACCGCCGCAGATCACCACTCACCGACGTAGCAGCGAAACGTGGCAAGCGCTGAACGGAGCTGCGGTATAAAAAATTTGGAGGTCACGGGAATACAGGAAATCAAGGAGTACAACTCGATATGGGCTGGGCATCAATCGACGGCAGGGAAGCTAGCAGCAAGATAAAATTTAAGGAACGATTCAGACAAATGGCGGAGGAGTGTTGGGCTCGGAAGGATTTCAGTTATTTGTACATGAGGAATGTCGATACAAAATGGAGGAAGCGAACCAGAAAACGGACGGGTAAAAAAATTGGCAGATCTCCCGTACAGTGGGAATCGATGATATGCGAAGCATGAATGAGGAAAGGTGATAGGTCACTTTAACATCAGTACAACGTTAAGAGCCAGAGGTAAATTATGCCGTACATGATTTCCATGTCGTGATTATCATGTTTGGATGTGTCGTTTACCTTCGCCATGCATTAACGTCACCTAATACCAGCTTTGGCATATATGGAGCTAGCAGAACGGCCGTGAGCGTGCTTTAAGAGTAGCATGTCATCATGTTTTACATAAAATCTTCTGATTATTATCGTATTTGGACGTGTCATTTACATTCATCGTTCATTCACGTCATGTCATACCAAATTTGGTATATGTGGAACTAGTAAAACGGCCGTGAGAACACTATGAGCGTAGCATGAGTCATGTTTTACATGAAACGCATAATATGATTATCAGGTTTGGACGTGTCATTTACCTTCGTCGTCTATTCGCTTCCCATGATACCGAATTAGGTACATTTGGAGCTAGCGCAACGGCGGCAAGCGCGTCATGAAGGGCCCAATATACTTTGACGAAACGTTGACGCACGCGCAGGCTGGGTGCAGCGATGTCACGCTAAAACGCGAGCACTCGATAGTGTTACGCCGGGCGCGACCAGCGCGGCCTGGTGGCAACCGGTGCGAAATGAATTATGTCTCATTTCGCGCCGATGACGTTACTTAGACAGCAAAGCGTCTGCCTCTCCGTATCGGAGGGACACCGTGTGCGCTCAAACGCGCATGCGTCAAAGCAACGCAGCGCAGCGCGCGTCTGCTAGTATTCGCGATTCAAGCAATTCATGCGGCACCTAGGGGCAATATAGGGAAGTTGCGTATTGAGGTCCAAACAGTCCAAGCGCCAGTCATATACGGTAGGGGCACGGTAGGATGGTGCCGCTCGTGAAGAAAAAACGAACGGCCAAGGAGATTTCTTCTTCCCCGGTGAGGCACCAGTGTTAACTTGTTGACTCGAACCTAATAAATGACCGTTGTAACCAGTGACTACATGTCACTGCAGTGCCCGAAGTACCTAAACGAATTCGCAGAGACGCGATGCGCCATGTGCATTGCACGCACAATGCGTCCTCTTTAAGAACGCTGCTCGCGGTTGCGGGACCGCTGAGGCGACTAAAGTAAGATGCTCCACGTCAACAACCCGCTCCCCATCTACAAAGCAGCGTGAACTGCAGTCACACTGCAGAAAACTGAATATTTGTGTTAGCGACAGCGGACGCTGTGACCTCCGTGAATCTGCTATGCTGCAAATCCGCAGCGCCTTCTCATGGTCATTTGAGTTGCGAATATGGCATGCAGATCCACAAATAAAGTGAGTGGGCAGATCCACTGATCTCTACTAGGAGAATATCGGTGACTGGAGTGGCATCACCGGCGTGACACAATAAAACAAACGCTGGCGCGATCGTGAGCCGGTTCAAGTCGCAGTATATTGGCGTCTTGAGTGTGACGTGCATTATTGTTCTTACATAACACGCATCTCATGATTATCATGTTTGCACCAGTCACACACCTTCGAGATCCATTCACGTTACGTAATATCAAATTTTGGCATATTTGAAGGTAGCGAAACTGGTTGAAATTTACTGAGCTCTTAACTACGGCGTCTCTCATAATCATATGGTGGTTTTGGGAGGTTAAACCCCACATATCACTCAAGGTAGCGAAATAGCCGTGAGTGCATCATGGAAGTGGGACTTAGTCATGTTGTTCCATATGACACGCATGTCATGACCATCAGGTTTGGGCGTGTCATTTACCCATGTCGTCCGTTTGCTTCACGTAATAACGAATTTGGTACATGTGAAGCTAGTGAAACGGCCGCAAGCGCATGATGAGCGTAGCATGTAGTCATGTTTTTACATGACACGCATCTCATGATTATCATGTTTGCACAAGTTACATATCGTCGTCCTTTATTCACGTCCTTTAATACCAAACTTGGTTCATGAGAAGCTAGCGAAACGGCCGTGAGCGCATCATGAGCATGGCATGTACTCATGTTGTTACATGACACCCAAGTCATGATTTTGATGTTAGGGTCTGTCGCTTGTGTTCGCAATGTAGTCATGTCATACCTTATCGGTTTTGCAACACAACATGTTAATGAAACCACCACAAAAGCAGCAAGACTCTGACGTGTAAATCATGACATTTATGACATACATGCCATGATTGTTATGTTATAACTAGTCAAGTATGTTCGCCATACAGTCATGATACACCATACGAAGTTTGGTATTGGTACCGCAATCGAAACAGTCAGGAGAGCTAAAAGTAGTAGGCGCTAGATGGATAGATAGATAGATAGATAGATAGATAGATAGATAGATAGATAGATAGATAGATAGATAGATAGATAGATAGATAGATAGATAGATAGATAGATAGATAGAAAGACAGATAGATATAGAGATAGATAGATAGACAGATAGATATATAGATAGATTGATAGATACGCTCAAGTTTGCTAAGAAATGCTTCAAATTTAATACTTAGAGCCCAGCAGGCGGCCGAATAAAAAAGAACTAATGGTTAAGAAGAAGGAGAACAAAACGGAGACCGACATGGGAAGAATAGGCATGATTAAGATGTCGGCACTGGAGATCTATCGAAGTTCTAATCCGGAAGTTGCCAAGCAAAGGATATTTGATAATTCTTGGCGTAGTTTTGCACTGTTTAAGGTCAGTATTGGAGTATCGCCATCTAAGGCTTATCGGGCTAAATAGAAATGAGTAGACATAGTATACAGTGCGTGTGGAGAGGAAGAAGAAACTGTCGAACACTTGATAATGTTCTGTAAAGGGCTTCACCATATAGGTAAGGATGATGGCGCAGAGTTGTTTAAAGCAATTGGCTTTAGGGACCAAAGGGCAAAATAGACTTTAAGCGGGTAGGAATAACCAAAAGGAGGTCATATGATTGGGACAACAATCAAGGTACGAGTGAAAATTACATTCTTGACTGAAAATTTCAGTCCTTAACTTCACTATTTAAAGCAAAAACAAAGACAAATTTAGTTTTTGTTCACTAAGTATTACGGCTAGGTGGCGCTAGCCACCACCCGATCTAGAGCGTGCAGCCATATGTCCATCCATCCACCCAGGCAGCCTTCTTGTGGAATTGTTCTGTAGTCAAACGCGGCCCGTTACTAAAAGTTACAGACTCATTTATTCTTAGCTAATAATTACTACAATGATATAAAATCGGACAGCCGACTGGCGTCATTTTGGCATAATGTTTTCTCAGCGTAAAGTGTAGAGTGCCATAATATGCATATTTCTAGTCAAGTGGGACGCCTTACTGTCAGTCGCGGAGTCAAACGTTTACGATGCAATTTATTTCATTTGTATGAAATGAAAAATAGAACTCTGCAACATGGATATGCCTTTGTCGGACATGAAGCTTGTCGCGAGTATTTTTCCAAGAGAGCTTAAAGCCCTAGCGTGACTCTCTGGTCGAGCACTTTTCTGCCATCTGGAATACCTAGGCTCAAATTTTTGTTTTATTTTTTGCTCTCATAAAAATAAATGAGCCATCAAAAACAACGGCATCCCTTTTTCTGTGGCTCGAGCTCATTCGCACTTCACTGTTACGATTTCAAAGCCTGGGCAAATGTTGACTCTGTCACATGTGGCGTGTACCTGCGTACCACGGCTAGCTCTGCTAATCACCTGTTAAACATGTACTGATATCACGGCCTGCTATATAAGCTAGTATATACCGTACGTTTGTAGAGAAAAAGAAAAGATGACAGGATCCGGAGCTAAGGCTTTTAATGTGATAACAAGCGAGCGATCTTCTATATACAGTGAATTTCACCTGTACCCTTTTTGATATGCACCACTGTAAGGAGACGGCCACTATTACGTCGAGACGTAGGCGGCTACATAGATAGTCCCTTAAAATCGCATTCTGCGTGGAATGGTCGAATGGCAAAGATTGATTTAAGTTATGCCGTAGAAGAAAAGCGAAACGTAGATGGAGCACTCCCCTCTACTAGGCAACACAAAGAGATGGCCAGTCTAACCCATTAAATTATGCTTAGAGACGAACATTTGCTTCGAACTGAAACTTCTTATCAGAGCAGTTCTTCAGGCGTCTTTCGAACCCAGCACCACTTCCGAAGCACAGGTATAGCCTACTTTACGCACTGAAAATGCCGAAGATGTGCCAGTGCGTTAAAATTTCTGAGTAATCTTTATGTGGTGGCAAAGAAGAAGTAAAGAAAAAAAAACCACGAGTGGGTTTCGTTGGCGCATTCATAAGTAGCCACTTGAAGTTTTTCCGTGTTGAATGAACTGTTGAATGACAAGCACTTCAATTCAGTTTTTAAGTTTTGTAGTAAATTCATTAAAAGATTTCTCGTGATCCGAAAGTGTTGCACGGATTGATTTTAATTTAACAAGCGTTCTTCTTTGATTGAGGTATGGTGCTTTTCTGCTGACGCGAGGAAGACAGGATAAAATTCTGGTCACACTTTTGATGGCGGCGAAATGATAGAGGCCCGTGTACTTAACTTTAGGTACGCTTTAGAGAAATCTAGGTGGTCGATATTTTCAAAGCGCGCCACTACGTTGGTGCTTATCAGAATATTCTTGTTGCGTGACATATAAGAATCAGCAACTATTCCAACCAGAGGCCCTAGAATGCTGCTGTTTCTTATATGCAGATATTGCTGCGAGGATCGAGAAGAGCAAGCCGGAGAAAGACTTGAGGCGTGACGCCAAGTTTCTCTACGAAGACTACATGAGCTTTGAAGACGGAGCCACGAGCGGCTTAATGCAATCGTCCGCCATCAGTGCTCTGGGCTCGACGGGGCCCCTGTGGATTGTTGCGTGTCACTACGCGAAACAAAACTTGCTACAACATTTATAAGAAGCATGTAGTCGGTTCCTAAGAGTAATATCCTTACATTGTCCGGAAATAAACGCATACTATTGATAAGCAGTTTCCTGCCCTGTTTGAGCATCCATAAGTTAAATGTAAGCGTCGCAATCTCGGAGACATACGGAAAATTGTGGTGCCACGCAGCAAACGTATGACGTTTTGCATCGAATCCTACAAAAAAATTACAAAAAAAACTATAAAAAGTATGAAAAAGGTTCGGTTACCGAGCTCAATGTCATAGTTGTTTTTGTTTTAAAAATGGAGGTTTGCTGGTTTGGCTACTACATTCCTTGGGGCATTTGACCATGCGCGATTGGCCGAGACATTAAAGGGGCCTCCTGCAATACGTACACAGCTGTTACAAGATCAAAACTCGGGTCACGCGCGGTGCCGTAGCTGTCCGCCTCCACCACCTTCGGCGTCCATAACCACTATCGCAGAATAGGAAAAGAAAACGTAATACCAAGGGCACAGTGGGGCTCGAGTCCGGGTCCGCTGCGTGCCAGCCAAGTATTCTACCACTGAGCCACGCCGTTGTTTTCTTTATTTCCGGTTAAACTTCAAACACAGAGGGCTAAAATAAATATATTACAATGCATAGCAAACATAACAAAATAACAAGGGCCGTAAACCATAATATTATGACACATCATGTTCTAAAATTCCTTCATGGTCAGTAGGGCTTTTACCCTTCCTAAACATAAAGGTACACATTCATATGTTCTTACTACCTCGAGAAACCTTGAGATACTTTCTTTAAAATACTCTCTTGCTGGTCACCTGTTAGGGACATAGTGAAATCTAGTTATTCTAGAGCGCCATATACTGTGCAAGGTAGTCATCATGAGGAAATCGAAGGGTAATCCATCATCAATCCCTATTGTCAAATACCTGATTCAATCAAGGTCTAACGGAAACTTTTTGTTAATTGTCTTTTGTAATACGTTCCAAAAGTATTCTTTTTTTCCAACAATGCGGGAAAACGTGGTCAATAGTTTTTGGTTTGTTACAGATTAGACAGTGAAATCCCCATGGCATATAAACCCCACACTGCTCTAGGAAGATTCCTACAGGAAGAGTCATGGTGTGTAATTTCAAAAGAAAGAACGCTTTTCCACTTGGAGCTGCCGGCATTTTTTATAACTCGTTTATGCACATTCTGACCCTAGCATACTGTATATAGTGTTTTGTACAGTGGGATGCAGAGCGTAGTGTCACATAAATCTTTGTAGTTTTTTTTTCTTTTCAACAGACCGCAGGTAGTCAGTCAAAAAATGAACACTCAAAAACCACACGCTGGCCTCAACCTATGTATCCTTCAACAGCCCTGTGTTAACTTGAGTGCTCACAACAAACTTAAGCAACAGTCTACTTAGTCTTGTATGACGCACTGTTAGCACGAAAGGATTTTTTTGTCTCGCGGAAAAAGAAACACCTAATTACTAACTGCTTGATAAACAAATGTCCTTGCCCAAGGCCTGCACACTTCGCCCCTCTAAACGAATTCATGCAACTGCACCTTTCCCAGGTAGACCCCCGCGCAAATATTGCAAATACCCAATGTTTTCTTTGCACGTCGACTCGGGAATGGTACAGCTCTTGCGTCACATACCATAGCTTAGACACAAAAAAACAGTTGCATGCATTAGCCGTACCAAACATGGATAAGCTGCATTCCACCTATTCGCTTTCTCTTTAATTAATTTTGTTTGCTGTATTCAAAAATCATCAGTACTCTTGTATAACTCGAGCGGAACTCTGAGATAATTAACTGGCGTTTTGTTCATTTAATGGCTGCGAAAAATTCTGGTGTTGAAAGCCAATATCCATTCCAAAAGCCGAGGCAATAACCACAAGTTTATGTGGCTTCCTGTAACTTCGGCTAAAGATTTAGAAACCCTGATTGTTTTACAATAACTTCATAGGAAGTACTACAAATCGCAACATCATCAGCGTATGTGAGTAGTTTGACCTCTGAGGATTGTAATCTAAACCCACTAATGAGGTCGTTCTGCAGTATCGAGCAGCGTAATGTTTCAATGTAGATGCGAAACCACCGTGAACTGACAGGGCAAACTTGACGCACTGAGGGCTCATTTCTAACGAGGAGGCCCAATGTCTTGTGAATTATTGGTCTTGTGCTACCATGTCGATATGCATGGCTGCACCGTGAGTAATTAGCTTACCAACTATAATGTGCTCCAATACAGCAAACAAGATAACGTGGGCGACGCAATCAAACGCTTTCTTCAGATCTAGCTGGCGTATGGCCTCATGAGCTTTACTGATGCCAACACATTCGAGAACATTCCGCATTTTATTAACACTTCTTACTATGAAACGACATTTTATTCCATACGTTTGGTGTTGACCAACGATATCTTTTATTGCTGACTGTAGTCTACAAGCAAAAATTTTCATTAATATATTGTAGTGTACGTTTGTAAGTGCGATTGACCTGTACGTTGGGATTTGCTTGAGATATTCAACCTCATCTGTTTTTGGAATCAGAACGGTACGTGATTCAGCAAAGGACAGCGTAATTTCTTTTTTTCCTATGCCTCGTTACAGACGCCAGCAAGTATAGGAGACAATTCACTCTGAAAACACTTGTATCACTTGGTACAAAGAGCATCTAGTCCCACGGAGACTTGCCGTGATTTAATTTATCAATCACCCGTTCAACCTCAGATGCAGATATAGATAATTTCAACGCGCTTTTCACTTCCTCACTCTCTAGTGGCACGCGTCCTAAATATTCCGCTGTAAATCATTTTAGGTTCACCTGTCTACAATCAAAAAGGTTTTCAAAACGGTTTGAAAATACGCTTAAAATGTTATCGGTATGGGTTATTTTGTTACCACCCTTCTCTATTTATTTTCAATGTAATTCCGTCGAGCGTTCGTTTTTTTTATACCCCTAACGCTCTTTCGGTTGGCGTCACTACAGCAGCTAAAGTCTCAGCCCTATAGCACGAACGAGTCCACCGCGGTAGCATTCTTCGTCAAGTAGCATAAGTTTCTGCTTAATATTACGTATGCCATTTTTATACTTTCCCGGTTGCTCACACTCCAAGTTAATTAGTTGGATGGTTGGTTGTTCCTCTGAGTCCTGGTGCAACCCACCATGGGGGATCGGCCATGAAACTGATGGTGCCTCATTTGTGAGATGAAATTGTTTTACCAGCCGGATAATTTAGATAAGGTTGTTTATCAAAGAACCAATTGGTATACGATACACTAGAAATGAAATAAATAGAGTTATTTCAAAAAACGAGCAAGCTAATATGGTTTGAAATAAAGTGTATTTATGCCTCAGCTTAACATTCTATTCGTTTTGTTGCCTTTAGAAAATCGCATACGGCCTCACAAACGTTCTTGTGGCTTAATTCCTATTCAGTTGCTCCAAAGGAAAGGACCACCAGAAGGGATAAATTTAGAGCCAACCTACGGAGACGTTCTTCTAAAAGTCTCTTTCTTTGGTTTGTATATAACCTGAATGTTAAGAGGAAATGGTGAGGGGATTCACTCTCGTTGCAGTGGAGGCATAGGGGAGACTGTGCCAGACCAGACCTGTGTAGATAAAAGTTTAGGAGGGGGCACTTCGCATCTTAGTCTCGTAATTGATATCTCCGCCATTCTAGAAGAGCACCATCGATTATTCCAGGGGTACTTAAGGTGAGAAAATTCAGATGTGGCGAAGTGAGATTTTTCAAACTGATCTGATATGACAAATTTTTTAAAGCGTGCTATGGCGATAGATGCTAGCGTCGGCAATATAGAAATTATAGGATAATTATGTTAGGCCACTGCGAGTGTATATACATATTAGTTGAGGGTCAAACCTTTATGCCCTAGTATCCATACCAAGCGAAGGAGTCATAAATGTCTTTGGGCAAGGGCGTCAACTACTTTTAAAGCATTGGCCATATTAGGCGCAGTTAATTAACTACACACAGACAAGCACTCTGAACGAATAATAGCATCTGTTATTGATTGAGGTAATTTTCGTAACGCTAAGAGAATTGCAAGTAATTCCGCTTGATAAATAGGTGTAAAATAGGTAAACAAATAAAAAAAAGACCAATCCAACACTGAAGATGCAATTCTGACTCCTGCCTTCTCTTCGCGAACTGAAGCATCAGTTGCAATTACAATCTTTATGTCTAATCTTCCCAGGTGGTCTTTCCAAATGGCATTTAGGTGTCTACTGGGAAGAGCTTTGGAATTAATAGCAAATATATTATCGAATTCTATTTGCATTGTTTGAACAGGTGTTCTCACTTTGTTTTAATAGGGGTTAACACGTACTTCATGAAGGTTAACTTGTAATGTTTCCAAGGGCTTCTGTACGACGGTGACTTGTGGACGCTTTATTCTAGACCACTGTTGGTAAAAAAAGACGTCGGCGTATTAATGAAAACATATTGAAACCTCCTATGTGGGGATGCGTATATTTTTAGGTAGGTACGGGCTGCTAGTATTTGGAACCTAGCGCAAAGAGAAGGCAGGCGCGCTTCCTTATATAAAATATTAATTGTGACAAATTTAGGGAGCCCTAGACATATACGTACTGCTTAACCTTCTAGTAGTACCAGTGGTCTAATTTTGTGGGCGGGTGCTCCAGAAAACAAGACACAGGCAAACTCGAATATTGGGCAAACATACGTACAATATATCATGACCAGCATACCACGGCGTAAACCAAAACGTTTATTGCTGAGTCTACGAAGCATCCCAAGTGCTGGTGCTCCTTTAGCTGCCTTATTTTCTATATGTGGACTCCAATTTAGGTTTTCAGTATGTCACTCATGAGTATTTAATCGATTTCACCTGCAGGGTAAATTCCTGTCTGTAAAGTACGGAAATCTGAAGTGTAGTAGGAAAAACTACGACTGCATTTAAAAGGAAATGTTTAATGATAGATTAATGTCGTCTAACCACGTGTCCAGAGCGTTCATATAAAACTGTAGCATCAAATATAATGTATGTATATCTGTAGCTGTAGCAAAAGAGGCGACGTTGTCAGCGTAGACATACACTTGTACATCATGTTGTACTGGAAATGTGCGCAATAAAATAATAAATAATAATGGTGAAAGTACCGAAACTTGAGGGATACCTCTAGTTTGCTTATACTTTGAAGACGACATGCCAGATTGAGAGCAATAGAATTCTCTATGTTTTAGAAAGGAGTAAATCCATGCCACAAAGTAATTTGGTAAACCGACTTGTGTTAGCGAATTTATTAGTTTAATGTGTTCCACGCTGTCATAAGCTTTGCAATATCTAAAGTTACTAAGGCGGAAACCTGTTTCTTAGAACGAGCTAGTTGTATCCTGCTTTGCAGATGAATATGGGCTCATGAAATGGAGCAACCACGCCTGAATCCAATTTGGCATGGAATTACAATTGCATTTTCGTCCAACTAGTTGTCTAGCCTAATGTGTAGAAGCCTTTCCATTAGTTTTACCAAATTAGGGGTGAGTGAAATGGGCCTAATGTTATCAAAAGTAAACCCCGCTCCATGTTTCTTTAATAAAAGAATTATTGTCGCGATTCTCCACTCAGGCGGAATCCACAAATGTCTAATGGAGTGGTTAACTATTCCAAACAAATGTTGAGGCGATACTTTATGGATTATTTTTATTACCAATGCAGTTATTCCATCAGAACCTGGAGCAGAATTGGGTAAAATTTTCACTACTTGTGCAATTTCCGACGCTCCAACGTCTTCAAAGTCACTACTGTTAACAGAGCACGGCGAGTGGTAAACGTAAGCAGCCGTGAAGCGGCTTTCCAGCCCTTGAGCAATATTTTCTAGAAAAGTAGGCAACTCACTTGGCGTTGAGACTATCGATTCGAGGTTTATTGGTGGTGGGATTACTTTTTGGGCTTTAAGAAAGTTGGAAAGTGATTTCCTGTGGCGAGGCTTTGAAAGGAGCTCGGAGCGTTGGCTATCATAGTTAGCCTTCGCAGCGGCAACTGTTCGCTTAAAAATTGCAGCCACGTATTTTCTGTCCAAGGTCATTCGGATTTCCTTCTCTTACTTTTCGTAGCTTAATGCGCAAGAACAATAAATAAATTTTATTTTCATTCGCTGCTTGGGCTCTTCGCATTGTCCTGCAAGTTTAACTTCGTCATCCATTATATTTCATTGACGCAGCTCATTACCTGATCTAAAAATATTCGAAAGTGATTAAAATGAAATTCATCTTCCACAGCTCTCATAAAAAAGTTTCACCTTTTGTTTTCTCTCCCATAGCACGTTCAACTAAACAATGATCGCTGAAGATGATTCGGTAGACAGCATATGTCTTACAGTGGGCTATATTTCAAGCGACACGTAAATGCGACCAAGGCGTGCATTGCTCTTCCCCTGAAAATGCGTGAAACGCACTTCCCGCGTTCCCTCCATACGTCAGATTTTGTTCACTGTCAATATGTAATGACACATTGCGGTTTGTGATTTTTGTATAAGATATTCCTTGCTATTTTATGTAAACAATGATTAGATTTACGCCCCACTCCTGTAACGGCTCAATCAGCCAACAGTACCTGTAATTGAATAAATAAATAAAATAAATAAATAATTTTTACAGTATTTGATATTTTTACTGACGTGTTGAAATGTCCATGTTGACAATTACTATACTTACGAATATTGTGTACCTTTTTTACGGCCTGCTCGATGTAATGGTAATTTTTCTACATAGCAATGTTATTTCCGAAGAAAAAAAACAGAACACACTGCAGTTTGTATAAATAATAAACGTTATGCTCTGATTTCTCATATTTCTAATAGGGAGGTAATTTGTTACTTAAAAATGCCTCTTTAGCTGATCTAAAATAATTTTTAGGTACTGCTGTCTGAATCCACACGATTGATTTGTTAAGTGGCGTGCAATGTTTTCTCGCAAGAACTGCCAAGAGATGAGCGTATTTGCAATTGCCATGCCCGCAGCCTATTTGACCAAAAAAAAAACTGCAAACGAAAGTACTCCAAAATAACAGTACAAGAAACACCCGACCTTCGCACAAGAATGCTCAAACTGAAACAAACCACTGTGGCGTGATGGCAAGGCCAAAAAAGGAACCTTGTGACAGTTTAATGCAGGTTGCTAGGAGTGCTAGCAGTCATGTGGGCCGCATGATTCAATGAGAGTGTCCGCTATTTACGTTTACTATGTTACTTTATGGCTAAACTGACGAAAAGCTCACCATCAGGTGGCGTATTTATGAAAAGGGCCTATTGTACATAACGCATTCATTTGAACAATGTCGCCAATTGAGGACGTTGTTGAAATCACCAAGTAATGCAGAGAGAGAGAGAAAACATTTTATTAAGTGCATTTAGGCAAAGCATGTAGGAAGGCACCCTTGTCCGGGTTACCTATGACAATTTTGGCGATGAACCTGGCCTGTTGAACCAAGGCCTGGCGCACCTTGTGAGGCCCGGCAGAGAGTGCATCGTCCCACAGCTTTTTGGTTTGGAAGGAGGTGCAGGAAAGCGGGAAGTGGAGGAAATAATTTTGTAGCGCACTCCACCAGTACATGAAATACTGTTGAGAAGCTGCCACAGCCCGGTCAAGAGTTTGCGTAGTGGTCAGGGTATACTTTAATCATGAAGAGGAAGCTGGGGAATGTATACGTTTGGAGTTGGTGGAGTGCACCCGCCCTCACTGTCATTCTTCCTCTCGCGAGAACGACGGTGAGGGCGGGTGCATGGTGCGTCTAGCTCTGGTATGATACGCCAATATGTCCCTTTATGTAAGTGGAGGGCCCACTTGATCTGGACTCCCAGCCTCGCCACGCCGGGCAGCTCGGTGGGTAAGTTCTCGAGCGACCACGTGAGCGCGATCATTACCCGGCATGGAGGCGTGAACAGGAGTCCAGAGCATGCATTTCCGATGGAGGCGGAAATGTTGGAGGCCCGTGTACTCAGATTTGGGTGCACGTTAAAGAACCCCAGGTGGTCAAAATTTCCGGAGCCCTCCACTACGGCGTCTCTCATAATCAAATGGTGGTTTTGGGACGTTAAACCCCACAAATCAATCAGGAGTCCAGAGCAAGTGAATACGTTGTGAGCTGGACATTTCGATGTTTTATGCCTCCAATAGGATGTGGAGGGCTGCCTTGGGAGAACCGTGTCCCATCAAAAAGGCTCGGCATGCATGCTGTGAATCGGTTAGTGTGTAAACCTCCCAGGAGTGTCCAGAGCGTGTCGGACAGCAAGCGCTATACACCAAGGACTTAGCCGTCTGCAGAACTAGAACTCTGCAAAAAGGCAGCTGTAAGTAATGTTGAGTTGCCATCCAACACTACCGCGGTGTACCCGTTGCTGCATCGTGCAGAATCGGTATATAATGTGTTGGCTTCAGCGATGTCACTGAGCATGCGCATCAGGTACCCAACACGGGCGCGCCGGCGTCATGCTCAGGACTCATGCTTCAGGGGAGCGGATGCACCTTCAGGGTATTACGTACCCAAGGTAGGACACCAATAGCGGTGTCTTCGACGTGATTGTGCAAGACGGGGTATCCCAGTCGTGAAAGCACGTGTCGCCCAGTGGGTGTGAGCAAAAGGCGTTGCTTTTGGCTGGTCCAATGAGCTTCTAATAGTTCCGAGAGTGTGTCATGGGTCCCTAGGGCTAGTAGACGTGTCGTGGAAGTGCAGTGTTCCTTGCGAATGGTTAGTGCATATTTACAAGCCAATACACCACTTAATTTAAGTGCGAAATCGCACGAAACAAGCCTACCAGACGGGCAAGAGAAGGTATCTTGCACTACCAGACCCAGTAACTCCTTAATGAACAAGACACAGCGCGCAAAAATCGTGTTGCATGGCTAACAATTGCGTAGTAACGCGCCGTAAACCTCAGCACCATACCGCGGGTCTCTTCATCACCGTCTACTTTTGTATTTTATACAGCTGGTACACCCAGTTGATGATCCACTTGGCTCTATTTCCGCTTGATGGCAAGACCTCGAACATTTAACGTTGCCACTTTATGTTTCGGTGAAAAATCTATGCCTACACAGTGAGAAGTTGGCCCGAGGCATGATGCTTATCTTCAGTGTATAGCACGGAGCTAGACATCCCCAGAGCTTCCAGGTAGATCCGTGCAACTGGAGAACAATGGTGGCCTGTGTTGGCCCGAAATCAGGCAAGGACGCAGCCTTGTGCTACTGTGTCGGAACGAAGTCGCCTTTGCAGGTAACCCATCTTCCTGCTTCACACTCGAAACCTCACTCCGTCCTGCAGACTGTTCGTGGGGTCTTTTGCTAGGCACCCCAACTCTGGTACTCTCGGTCGACACTGAAAGTTGTGCCGTGAATTCCACCGGCTCGGGTTTCTTTGACGGGGTACTTGTGTAGCCTTCCTTGGTTTGGTCGGCTGGCTCTTGAGCAACCTACACAAGTGCCTTGTCAGCTTGTACTGTTCTTCCATCACCACCAACCAATCAGTGTGGCAGTACCTGCTGGAGTATCAGGGTTCACCACGTCACCTGCCCCTTTCGCCGAGTCTTGAGCCTCGGTCACATCCATCACCAACTCTGCTGTGTCTTCATCTTCAGCTAATCCGAAAGCTGATGCGTACGTACGCATGCACTCATCTTCGCTGTGGCTGAACCACCGACAGTGCGAGCATCGGGGTACCTTCACTCCCTTCTAACATGGCCGAAACCCTGGCAGCTCATCACTGCATTGGCTGACCACGTGCAATCACAAGTGCTAGTTCACCAGTCACCCTGAATCTATGCGGCAGATCTTCACCTTTCACGCCACGCATGAACTTAAAAGAACAGTCCATGTGGTTGACCATTGTCGCTGACAATGGTCAACCATTGGACGCGCCAGTGTTCTGAGGTGACTGGTATGACCTTCCCAAAAGCTACCAACTCCGTTCGAATGTCTTCATAGTTTACGTCATAAAGCAATCAATGATAGCGCAGCCACGCCTGCTGATTCTGGGGGTCTACAATGATGCTCCGTCGCTTCTTGACTTTCAGCTCTTTCACGTCCAGCAAGCGTTTCGCAGCGTCCGCGTTGCTCATGGTGATAGCCCACACATGATTTATCTGGTAGGCCCTCAATGCCCACACCTCCGGCAACAGACCCGTGGGGCTGAGTGCGTCTCGGAAATCTTCTACCCGATACGGTATGCCTCACACATCACCACGTAAAAACACAGTGTTTTGTGCGACGCGTCCCTTGGGCAGTAGTGGTAAAATAATCTGGCAAGATATCCTGCGTGGCAAAATATCTTGCGTCTTTTTCTTTGGTCATCCTGTTACCATGGCTAGTCTGTGCCGCAAGCGCCGCTTCTACCAAGCACATGATCTTTGCGTCCAACACGCGTGAGTGCTGACAAAAGAATGACTGAGCCAAGCCGGTGCTTAGGAATGGTTCGCAAACTTGCCTTAGACAGGCTGATGTCAGGAAAGAAATCGCGTTAGTATGAGTAATAAAGTGTTTTAGGGTAGCCAAAGAACAAGGCGTCACATCATGCGAATAGCGTAACGAGTGGATCGGCAATTGCTCCAACCCATTACAAAAGCTTCTTTTAGATCACCTACTAACTGTGGCGCATACCTACTTCAGGCATAATTCCTCATTGTTGTCAGCCCTTGCATGAACAATAAGAACAAAATTCTTCGCAATAGCTTAGCAAATACCACGCTTCTCAAAAGAATGGAGGGAGACGCGGAATGTGAGGCTGCGTTCGTTCGCCTCCTGTGGACGCGCAACTAAATCTGTGTTTCTAGAGTTTTTTTCTTCAAGTGCTCATGAACTGTTGCTCGCATCGGTTCTGAGAAGTCATCAGGATCCTACCGATACCAAATTGGACTGCAGTGAGTGATTTTTGTCAAGTTAGGAACAATTTTTTTTCCTGTGCAGTGGTGCCCAATTTAATCCTAACGATTGGCTTGGGAGACCGCGCTTTTGCTGGGCCTGTTTTCACCTGCGGCCGGCCCTTCGGAGGCCCAGTGCGCTGAACTATTTGCTCACGATAGAGTATGAAGTGCACGAAGAGGATGTTTCAAAAAAAGAGTTTACTCAAGATAACGGTTTGAAGTCCACTGGGGCCAGAAAAGCTGGCGCCAAAACACACACTGTGGACTTTAACGCGCCATCGTCGCAGCCGGGCGCACACCGTAGCAAATCGAGTGGCGCTGCGCTGAAGACCAATGTAATATTGGCGGAAAAGATGCCCTCCCTTCCTCAAGATGACATCAAGATTTTGATCCGGCCGAGAAGTGGACTCAACATCTGGAAAATTGGCGCCGCTACGGTGGCAGACGCGATACTGGTTGCCGCTGGCATAAGCCAGGAAGATTTGTGCCAGGATACTCTATGCCTGATTCTGCAGCAAAATATTATTGTTGTCAGTATTCTGAAGCGCGAAAATGCAGGCCGATACGTTCGGATGAAGCAAATACTTATTTCGGGCAAGGTGCACGAGCTAAGCGCCTATGAGATTGCCCCACACTCCACTTGCAAAGGGTGATTCGCAACGTCCCGCTTCAAGATGGCCCTGATGTGATCTATGACAAGATTAACAACACAAATAAACAACTTGCCTTAGCAGCCATGAGAATAGCTCAAACTGACACGGTCACCATCGCTTTCGACGGGTATCGTGTACCAAACTTTGTCAGGTATGGACCGGTGCTGATACAGTGCTCACTATACCGCTAGCAAATCGATGTGTGTTATGCGTGCGGCCATCTTGGTCATCGCGCTGACGTGTGCCCCACTCCCGGTGACACGATTTGCTGAGGCTGTGGTGCCGCAAGCCCCGACAAGCAACATGTGTGTACTCCTAAGTGCGAACTCTGTGGTGGCCAGCATTTCACGGCTAGCAAAGACTGTGCTCAAAGGTTCAATATCCCGTATATTGTGCGTCGTCGTCACAGTGAGCATGCCAGAATGGCTGGTGCTGCGTCACCATCCCCGCAACGTCACCTCGACACTGCGGACGAGTTCCAGTCTTCGTAACCCACCACGGATGCTTAACGCAGAGGACGCTCCCGCTCCAGGGGACACTCGGGAGGCCGCTCCAGATCCAGACGCCGTGGTGCCTCCAGGGAATGTTCCGGCTCGCATCCAGGTCGACAGAACGTGCCCGGGGAAGTTACACTTCTCAGCCTCTCTCCACCTCAAGGCCGGGGCACGTTTCGTCGGGGCCGACAAGGTCCCACTCCCGCACGCCCACCACCTCTAACAGCAAGAAGCCGACGCTCTCCTGGGCCGACAAGGCCCGAGGAAGACCTGAGTCTTCTAGAGGCAACGAATCCAATCGCAGTTCTCCCCAGGCGAGTGAGCTCGACGAGATGCGATGAGCTAACGAGCAGCTGAGGAAAGAAAACGCGCAGCTTAAGCAAGAAACACGCAGGCTAGCTGCGGAGATGGTGGAAATTAGAAAGCTCGCGTCCTCACCCCCTTCGGCGCAGCCCGCACCAGCCCCGGTCGCCATGGATACGTCTAAGGTACTTCACAGGTCTAGCGGAACCAAGCGCCGAGCGGTTTAGAACACATAAGAAGACGAGGCGGTACACTTACTGTCGGAACTCAATGATTCCTTTGTCATCATGCAGGCTACTTCAGCGAACATTCAAGAAGCCGTGGCGCACCCCAGGATGGGATCAGGAGCACTGAGTGAACGCATAAGCAAGTTAGAAGAGGTCGATGCGAGGACAGACACCGGTCCGACTTTTTTGCAGGTCCCAGCACAATGCATTGTACTTGCGCCACCAACTGAGGGTGCGATTCTCCGGGCTGCTATAGCTGCTCAACCATCCGATCAGCCTAAACATGGATAGTGTGGACGAAAACTTCAGAATCTGGCAATGAATGTGTGGCCGGTTTACTCACAAAAAGCCCATTCGACAGCAATATTTAAGAACTCTCGATGTTAAGCCTCAAATCTTCGCTGTTCAGGAAGTTGTCTCTGGCACCCCCATCAAACTCCAGGGTTACCTAGTAGCGTCATCCCATTCAGGAGGTAGGGGAGTTGCCACACTTA
The DNA here is from genome assembly GCF_043290135.1 of Rhipicephalus microplus. Lineage (NCBI taxonomy): Eukaryota > Metazoa > Arthropoda > Arachnida > Ixodida > Ixodidae > Rhipicephalus > Rhipicephalus microplus. Next base: position 82,053,759 of record NC_134700.1, on the reverse strand, counting down.
TCAGCAAAATGTGCAATTACCTATCGCGTGACCTCGGTGCAGTTCCCGATGGCATTGAGTACGTAATGACTGAAATTATAATTAACTCACCCAAGAAGGGCCTTCGAAGAAATAGACTTTTTATTCTCAACGTATACTGCAGTCCCAGTTATTACAGGGCGAAAGCAAACTCTCTCCTCAAAAGGGCTGTGAGCATGGCCAGTAGTTACCCCCTTGTCGTTGTCGGGGATTTCAACACCCCACACAGCGTGTGGGGAGCTCTCTAATGTTATCGACACGAGCTCTCCAATTTTATCGCGTGGAAACTGTCAGGAGGTCAAATAAGTGACATGACTGATAAATCCTTGTGAAGAATACGAAATTAAGGAAGACTGCTCCCGTGGGCCCTACAGTTGCTGAAACGTAAACATAATAGGGTTTATCTCGATTAGTCATATTCCTGTTCGCACGCTTCGCAAATATGTGCCAGATCAGCCGAATCACAATTTACGTCCAATTTTATGTGCAATGCCTGCATAAGAGGCTTCGGCTATATTTGTGCTCGCAATGTGCGTGATAATCCTGCAACAGTTTCTCGCATATGGTATAAACTCCGATAGTGGTCAGAATGGTGTTTTCAAGACCAGCAAGATTGACTGGTATTTCTTCGGTAAACCACCTTAGGCGGCGTTTTACGTGCCTAAAGAGCACGGAGTTCGGTACTCGCTTTAGGCAGAGTCGATTGGTCTAATTATGTTAAATAGGGGTTTAGTAGGAAAGTTTACCCGAAATTATGTCGTGGAATACGTAAGGAATAAACAAATCCGCCACTGACATTCTGCATTTGTGGCTTTTTCTACGGGATCTTTCCCTTAAAATAAAAGCGAGCACGCTCTTTTGGGTTATCAGTAATTTCTTATCGGCGCAATTGACGCAAAAAGCTGCTCTTGTTTCCTATGCCTGGGTGTCAAACTGTGTAGTTTCAAAGCAAATCGTCCTGTATCACCAAGCTTGAGAGAAGATGACACCTGTTTTGCAGTGATGTGAGTGAGTGTATTTTACGACACAGCTTATACAGTGCGTGAAACTGCTTAGGGAAAATACCTTCACAAGCATCGTGCCAGAAAAAAAAACGTAGAAGAGGGTTAAAGTGTTGGCTGCATATTAATATAAGAATTGTTACTTGTGCGAATCTGTGACTCCGCGCACTGTTGTCAGGCGTCAAGTGAATACGCATACGGCCGCTACTAATGGTATGCACACCATCGCACACAAGGCAGCAGTTTGTAGCGACAAAACTGACGTCTTTGCTCAAGTGGTTGACGTTACGTCGTACCATGATTTATTCATAAAGGCCATTCTTGTCGCCGATCTTACAAGCCCCTGATATGCGTGCAACGATAATTATTTCAAAGACTGCCATTGCACGCTTTTTGGTAATATGGACAGCCCACACACGATTGCTATACGAAAATCTGGTCTACCAAGTACGCAGCAATAATATATATTATTCTGATATAATCATAAAAGATTTACGTAAGACATTGATGCCGCCATTCCAGTTTGTTAAACGACTGTTTCTTTAGGCTTTGTGTGTCGTGACATGACATGACTGTACAAGGTCAGGAAACGTAGAATACTCCATCACAATTATTTCATGCTGGTACGTATTCTGTTCCACTGTTTGTTTAGTTTTCAATAATACATTGTGCCAGGACTAATAGCCCAACATGGCGGCACCTTAACCCATCTGTAAAATAGTAAACCAACCACACAGCTATACAAGTGCAGCGATCAGATAAGAAATATGAATCGCGGTTTACTACGGTGATATTTACTGAATAAACGTATGAAAGGGTGACTGAGCTCCGGTATTAGAGCATCGCAACAAGCCTAAACAGCAGCTGTCAGGATGACGAAGCCTTGTTGCTCCGAAGTGTTGAAGACCAAGTGCGGAGCCGTGGATTCGGTCCATGCGGTGGCCTCGAGGGCTCGTGGCATAATCTCGGCTTTCCGCTCCTCAGCCTCCAGCGTCGAGTACTCCTTCATAGGAGCAAGGCTTCCTCCCTTCCGGTAGTTAGCGCTGATGGTCAGGTACAACCAGACTAACACGAAGCCGAGCGCGACAACCGTGCATGCGGCGCATATGAGGTCTCCACCACCTTCCTCCTCTTGTACTGCATCTGCACGTTGCTGCTGTACGGGCGGCCGTATGTAGTCGTTCACCACGAACTCACTCGCACTGTTCGGTAACACGATGGGCTTTTCCAGCGGCGCCCTCCTCGTTGGGGCCCACAGCAACGGCTTGTGGCGCACCGCTAGCTGAGGCCGCCACAGGGAGGCATGGAACGAGAACCAACGGTTGGTGTGCGTAGCCGATACGGCACCTCCTGCTGTTGCTGCAAAGGAACGTGAATGTTAGCCCGAGAAAATAATATCTCCGAGTTAATGTCGCGAATTCACCTCATGAGTATTAGGAACGCCGTAGTGGAAAGCTCGAGCAATTCCGACCAACTTTTTTTAACCTGCACTGACATAGCTCAGTACATGGGCATCTACCATTTTGCTGCGAAAAACATTGCACCTACACTTTTAAAACCAAAGGTCAACGTATTCAATAACCAAATACTAACCATTTACTTGTCACATAAAGCACTATCCTCTTAGTAAAAGAAGGTAGTAAAATGCAGTTTACTGAAAATTACTACGTAGTCAGGAAGTGAATAGAGCTGACTCGAGTGGTTAATCCATTACTAAATTGTCAGTAACCCCTGCAAATAGAGCTTTACATCTATAATGTTAATTGTTCTTGTGCGTTGCCACGTCAAATTGATTCTATTACAAATTTATGGGATAAAAAAACGAATCGACATGGCCCTCGTAAATTAATTATTGGCTTTTAACTACGTCATGTAACTATACTGTGGTAAGTGCGCATCCCAGCAATATACTTATGGAGTTTTGACCACATGATCATTTTGATCAAGTCAGATTCAAATACATATGTGAATCTCATATGCCTAAGTAAGTTTGCATACTTACATGATTATATGCTCATATGAGTATGAGAACTTCACAAAGTATATTTCTACTGTAGCAGCAGCTTGAAGGTAATATATATACCCCTGCTTTGGGATAACACACCACGCACTAGTTAGCAGTCACAAAATTTATCAGATAAGTGTTCTTTCCTACGCATTATCATGTCCCCTTCTATTTGCTTGTGTGTGTTCCATCACGTAGCACGAAACTTCTATTCCAATGTAGTTAATCACATTAGAGCTTACCTAAAGTTTGCTTACTATGTCATCATTACGGCAAAATGTTCTTCGGCGTCTACAAAAGATCTGGCAACGTAGGTGGCTTAGTAGTTGCTTAGTTCAAAACACTAAAAAAAGTTCTCGGGTTAGTAACGGAGTTACAAGCTGTACTAGCTGGTGGCTAGTAAAAGTATGCCACGAAGGTAGTAATATACTCAGAAAACAAGCGAACACACGTGTTTTTTAACAGATTACTAACTTTTTTTAAGAGTGTACTAACAGCACCCTAACGACGGTTTTCCTGAAAATTACAAGTTTTGTTTATATACTAAACGTGATTTATACATGCAGAATGCTTTATTTACGTGCAACGTTAACAGTTATGGAGTTGTCATTTTGTTTAACGTGATGCGACAAGTTACTTCATTATAATGCGTACTAGAAATGCACTTCTGTGATACGGTAATTTCATTGCGTCTTGTAATAAAGACTAAAAGATAGCTACATTTGAAGATGAAGCTGTGTAAAGGGAGAAGGTTACGCAGATAATTAATTGAAGGGTAGGTGGGCCAGTGCCTCTATCGCGTCGATAACCCGCCCATCTTTTTCAAGGATAGTCATCTATATGCCTGTGGGACCATTATGGACCGTATTTTATACGGAGCTGCGAAGTATTTATCAGCGAAGCAGACACTGTGGATAACGTGTCGTGGTCGTTCACCTATGGCGTTGAAGAAAGTTGTCGTAATGTATAGCAGGTAGGAGGTATCCCAGGAAAGGGGAGTGAATAAGGAAAACAAAAATGAATTTCCTGGCGACGCGGGCTTTGAACGCGCGCCCTCACGGCCCAAGGGCCATATACACTGGGCTACACACTCAGGCTGGCGAAACACGAATTTAGGAGATATACATGAATGCGAGAAGGGAGTGACCACCTAGGCCACTCACACCTCCTTTCTCGCAGCCAATCATGGACGCGTGGGCAGTGGTCAGAGCCCCAGCGGCGTACTAATGTTTCGAGCGAACGTGGTACACCGAGAAGCCGACCGCATGCGATGACACGATGGCGATTAAGCTGCCGCTTGTTTTGCCAGTGCCAATAGTACCTGACGGGAAAAGATGCTTATCACTTCGGACATATCAAATTCTAATACTCCGCTTTATATATCATCTGAAACGCTGGGGAGGCTAGCGACGCTTTTTGCAGTTGATGCATTTGCAACGAAAGAGCTCAATGTTTCCACTAAATAAATTAAAACTTTTTCCTTAACTACAGCGAAAAGGAATTGAAAATATTTCCTGCTCTACGAAGGAAAACACAGTTAAACATCTGTTAATATGGAGCTGGATAGCTTAAGTTCCACGTTATGTGCAGGCTCTCTGCACTGGAAACGTCATGATGACGGCCATTAGGGACTTCAATCTTATGAGACTCTGTAAGTGTGAAGGAGGACACAGTGTTGATCGGTCCCAGTGTTGTTTGTGGTCTCTGCACTCACTTCTGTGCACCCTTCGCACCAAGGATGAGCACAAACTAACGCGAGGGTGCACCAGCACTAATCAGATGTTACGCTAGCGACAATGCGATGCGCGAAGTTATGCGTTTTGGTTGCCGAATTTCTCGCATTGCTACCACAGCGTTGCACCTGATGGTTGAAACGTAGTATAGTGAGAACTTTGTTGAGTGACACAGCTTAATGATGAAAGCTGGGAGCAAATTTTAATGCCTAGTGAAAGAGCTGACAGCTTCGCTGTCCAGTTGTGTTCACGGCATTGAACTGGCTGATTTTTTTTGAAGTTTGCCCATCGTCGTGGCACTCATTCTGTATTCGGATTTGCGTTCACTACCAGAACGTGCGTATGAGTTTAAGCCCAGTGTTCAGGAGCGCTAACTTTGGAAACGCCATTACCTGGCTAGTGAATGCAAAGAATTTCTTTGCAAACAAAAATCTATCTATCTATCTATCTATCTATCTATCTATCTATCTATCTATCTATCTATCTATCTATCTATCTATCTATCTATCTATCTATCTATCTATCTATCTATCTATCTATCTATCTATCTATCTATCTATCAATCTATCTATCTATCTATCTATCTATCTATCTATCTATCTATCTATCTATCTATCTATCTATCTATCTATCTATCTATCTATCTATCTATCTATCCGCCAACGTAGCTAGATATAACATCAGAATTGCGTCAGAGATTGCCAAATTTTACACTGCATTATGACGTCATCAAGATGCCGCTGTAACATCATTGAACATCCCATCCATGACATTATAGCTTGGTGAGTACTAATTCTATCACGAAGGCAATGCAAAGCCGAACAAAAATCTCTACCATTTTGAAGGCATTGTGAAACCCCGACAGGTGCATAAAGATTTCGAAGAGTGGCAGGACGGCAAGATTGCGTCGGCTGTGAAAAAAAAAAAAAAATGACTGTTGCCTTCGAGCCGCCATACGTAAATGCATGGGACTTTGCGAGTTTTTTATATTTTTTGGAAACATTTGGAAGTCGTCACATTGCTCTTTAGTAGTGCGCCTGCTTGCCTCGGTGCAGTCGTAAGTTGAATTCTCACTCCATTGTAAGATCTTTTAAAAAATATTTATATAACTACTTCTCTTTCTAATCTTTGCTTTCGGCCAACGCTAATTTTTACTCACAACCAATGACGCCGACACAGTAATTGTCACGAAACGATCTTTTTAATTCTGCCACGTTAAAGATCAAGCGGATGGCGTCTCCATGACATAAATCTCGTAGCAAAATAGCCACACCGAATGGCTTTCGCGATCGTGCCGAACGCGCACGGGACCCGATGAGGTTTTCGAAGACCATCTTCTATGTCAAGGGGTTCTTTCGGTAAACGTGCCTTGGCCAGTGACGTCTTCGTCAGTGCGAGTCAAGTAACTGAAATCTTCCTGTCATTTACAATCTCTCTCGAAGCTAATCTCCCTTCAATGAAAGCACAGATGTAATTACCTTTGCTTTCGCGCGATATGACCGTTTCGCATAAACATACACATGGTCAGTGCTGCGTAACATGTCCTACTACTTTGCTTCGATCGTTAAAACCTCCTAATATCCATTTAGGAATAAGAAAGAGATCAAAAAATAAATTTCACTACAATTTTGATGACAAATGTATAGCTCTGAAAGCGGCTCCAGTTTGTAACTACGCAAGTTCTTAGGCGATTATCTGCTAAATATTTCCATTGTGGTATTATCAATGAACACTACAGAAGAAATTCAAGAAGGCCATCAGTCTAGCATAGTGGATCAGTGGCTGGGATGCTCGGCTGCTGACCACAGGTCGCGGGTACGATCTCGGCTGTGGTGGCCACACTTCTAACTAGGCGCAATGGTATATGCCCACGAAATGGTCGAAATTACCATAGACCTCCACTAAGAAGTTTCACATAATCCTATTATCGGTTTAGGGCGTGAAACGATAGATCATATTACAATTCAGATCATTAGGACGCTGATATTGCTTTCATAAATGGGAAAAGATTTAGAACCACTTGTGTTGCGGCTTAGGGAAGCAGACTTATTTTTAAGGAAACAGTGAAGCTGAACGGGTTATTGCACACCTGTCACATCGTTAGTCAATATTCACGAGCGTCATGACCATTTGAAGATGCTCTCCGAAAAGCATGAAGCGTTCGTGCTCATCAATTCGTGATCTCTGTTCCTGTATATCCTGGTAAAATATGTGCATCCCTACGCGTGCTGTGCAGAAGATTTCATTGGCTTTTCAGACGAGAAATGGCCAGCGTTTCTTTAGAACAGAGTATCTTTCTCTTTTTTGCCATAGGCCCTTGTTCACCAACCAGTCATGCTTTTTGTGCCATGAATGCATCGCAAAAGCTCCGAAACAGTAATAAATACTGCCGATGTGCTTAACGTAAGACCTTTTTTGTGGTCCTTCCCACTTTGTTGAACATGGTCCTACGCTCTTTTCTATAGTGGCCGATTAGTTTGCTGCGTGAATTCTCGGTAGCCGAATGGTCCCGCCCCAACCACTGTGTCAATAAATTTTTTCGCAGAAGACGGCCAAAAAGCTTGGCACCACCGCCCAACTCACCGTTGCCTGTGACTGGCCATCGGCATCGATGGGGTGGTGCGATTAGAAAGTCTCCGGCAGCGCTCGGACGTGCGGATCAGTCTCCTCAAAGTCTTCGGATGCAACTGCAATCGCCTTCGCTAGGCTTTTGACTCGGTGACGCCAGTTCGCCGAATTCTGCCTCGATACCCTGGGCCGGTACGTAGCAGCCACGGCACCTGCTTCAACTTCTGGCAACTGAGCCTCCTCTGGAAGGGGCGGCGTGAGAAACGCATCTGGTGGTGGAGCGGGAACCACTGGAGCTGCCAACGCACCACCAGGGTTCTGGGAAACTGGCACCGCACCGGGGTCATCTTTCAAGGCAGCTGTACGCGGAGGCTTTGGCGGTGGATAATCTTGCCCCTCGCCTCTCGCAGTGGGGACGTCAGCGCATGACGGTCGTGCACCTGTGGTCGTGGGACCTTGATTCGCAGCCATTTCGTCAGTAATGAGTACAGTTGAGGGAAGGCTATTTTTGTCCTGTAAACTTGTTCTTGTTCACCTGATGATGATGATGATGATGTTGATGATGATGATGATGATGATGATGATGATTCCACAGCCATGGCTCGTACTCACTCAGGGGGATCGACCAAGAATCGATGACCTATTTCAGTAAGATTTTTTTTATTCAATATCGAAACCATTCACCCGAGAAAAAAAAGAAAGAAAAAAGAAAACATACCCTAGGCAGAATAAAAGGAGTGCGATAGTTGTTAGTCACTAGTTCAGATCATACAATCATTCATTACCTTGAATAGGAATCAGCATGGTTATCCAAAGCTCTTGTGTATGTTGGAATATTTTTGCAGGAATAATAATCACGCAATTAAAAGCTCAATTCTTTTACTTTTATTAAGGTACTTGCAAACTTCACAGAAAAAGCTCTCATGGCTGAATCACTGATCGGAAACACCGAAGGAAAGTATATTTTCTATTGTGAAGTTCAGCCCCGGGCGAGCGAATGGGAGGACTAAGAGTGTTTCCCTGAGCAATTTGTATCGGCGACATGATAAAAAATAGCCCTCTATTGTTTCTGATTCTGAACAAAAGTTGCCTAGCGGTGATATCGCCAGACCAGCCCTTTGTGAATAGAAATTTAACGGGGGGAGACGACTTCTAAACCTGGTTCACCTAGTGCTCTCTCTTCTTTTCTTGATGATCATGACGATGGTGATGCTCCGCTTGTCTTAACTTGTCACCTAAAAGATCTTGGCCCATACCCACAAGGGGGATGGGACCCACTGCACGACAGAAAAAAACTGAAACGCAATGCTTCCTAAAACGGAGATATATCAGATAAGAACAAGATATGTAATAATGTACATAAAGAAGAAAAGTTAAAAGGGCAAAAGGATTAGACAAGACAGATTTCAAAGATACCAAAAAAGAAGAAATGGAACAAAGACTATCATCTGGTGGTGTCATTAGCAACGTATACTTCCGGTTGCCTGATTGAATTTATGTGGCGTAGACAGAATAGCACGTGCGGCCCGCACACAACTGACTAGGTTCAAATGATAAACGTTTGAATGCATTAAATGCCAATCTCAGTATACCTACGGGACCCTCAATAATCATTCGACGGAGTGAGGCAGGGCGGTTGCATGTGAGAAGAAAGTGATTTAATGTTTTCGAATCATTACAAACTGCACATAGGTTATTTGTGGGAATCCAGACTTTTCAAGTTCCGGGTGAACTACAAGTGCCGGAACTCTCCAGACTGCTAGAGCGTTGCTTCGTTGTTATATAAGACTAAGAGGCGTTGGAATCGTTCTGCAGCAATAACAAAGAACTGTGGAGCTACTTGTATAACCGGGCTTTAGAGAGGCCGAAGAGAGTGAGTCAGTCGTTTCATTCAGTACAGTTCTAGTATGCCAGGGGACATAAAGAAAGCGAGTTCCCGACAGGCTACTCGGTATTAGAGACCAAAATATTCTCAAAAGAGGAGACTACTTGGCAGACGTTAACTGCATACAATCACAGCAAGCATCTGAAATATTAATATCTTTTGATTGCTCAGTACGTAGCTTTCTAGCAGCCAATGTATTTGCCGGTAATTTGCGAGAAAAATTGATGCGCAGTCAGGCAGTCGGAGCGTAAAAGCCCTATTAAGCGGTCGAGAAAAAAATGCCTACTCCAATTTTCTGAAGATTTTGCATCAGGTCCATCAAATTACAGCGTGAGTAGGAAAACAACTGAGATGTGGTCTTGAAAGAGGCTCTCCCTGATATGCTTTGAAGTAACTTAGCCATTTAAAAAAAATGTAATCGTAAACGACGTCAAGTTGTAACGACCGCAAGGTTTGGGGAGGTAAATTGTAAAAAATAAAACATGAAGTTTTAATAACAGAGACTCGACGAAAACAACTTGGAGCCTTTGATAACGATGCCATGGGCACTTAAAGAACCTCTAGAATTAAAAAAAAACTGACTGAAAACCGGAGAGAGACGCAGTGAAGAGCTGTGAAATTGTTTGGTTGGTAAAATCTCGAAATCTCGAATCAATTGGAATGATTCAAGCTTCCAAATGCAGCACGTTATTCTCAACACACCTAGATAGCCCGAGCCACAGCCGCAGAGGTTGCCTTTCAAACAATAATAGAGGTCTAAATTTGTACTCAGCACTTCCCGAAAGAAGAACGCAACGAAACACCACAATAGGGGGTACCTAACGTTTGTATATAAAAAGGAACGTATATCTACGCATTCTTGGATTCTCTTCTTCTTTTGGCTTTCGAGTGGTTCATGAAGAAGACGAGCCTGCAATCTTCTTCGGGAACACACTAACGCTGGGGGATTGGCCAAGAACCAAGCAGTTCTAACAAACTACTCTTATTTTGTTAATGTTTCAAAATATTATGCGGACCCGATGATGACAATATCTGTGCTACTGCTGATTATAATACTTAATAAAGGGGCCGGCAGCATGAGCCGTGGCTGGTATATTACAAACATCGAGTAAGAGTAGCAGGGGCTTAACAAACGATAGCTCTATTATGAAGGAAAAATGTTGTTCTAGCTAGGCGTCAGCTTTTCTTGAGCCTCTAGCTGCTGCTCTGTACCATGGGTTAACGCTCGCCTTCGGAAGATGACTACCCAGAATTTTTTTTTTATTCTCTTTCTATATTCTCAGGTCTTCCTTTTTCTCCTCCAAGTTAGCTAGTTTATTGTTTTTTCCTCAATTTTTTTATTAGAGTGTAGCCTGTCCTTTCTTTCTCCCTCGTTCTTTATATTTCACTCCGATCGCTTCTCTATCTCAGTCACGCTTTACGTCTCTCTCAGTTCTTCTTTCTCTCGTCCCTAATAGGTTTCCAATTCTCGTAAAACTAAGTTCCCCAAGCATTCTTGCAAAATACGACCTGAAGAACTGTCGCTACTGTCGCTATACTAGTGGACGTCATGTTAGCTGTTGAACATTTCCTTAAAACGGTTTTTAGCATTTTGGTTATGTGAGTGTACTTGTGTGTCACACTAGTTGTGTCCTTATTAGCTTCCATTACTTTTGATATTTGGGATGTTACACCCCAGATGTTATTCGTATTATTACTTTACTCACTTTAATGGCTACCATGAAATGAATATCCGAATCGTTATCCGAGTGGTTATGACGCTCACCTTGGAACTGCGACGCCTCAGGTTCGAGTCCCACATCACAAAGTAATCTCGTTTTTAGTTCCTTTTTCCTCTTATGGCTTTCATTCTACTCTTCTCCTTCTTCGCTTCCGAATCAACGAGCGCAGTTTTCTGTTACTGTTTGGTGCACTAAAGGTGATGGTCATTAATGACGTTGATAGTTTTGTGTCTTGTCCAGAGGTCAATATGGAACGATTCTGTGGGTCAAACGCAGTATTTTTATGCATTCGTCTAGCCCAGTGCGAAGGCCAAAGTCATCATTGTCTCAGCTTCAGAAGTCGCGTTACATCTGTCTGAGAATAAGCAACATCTCCGGTTCAGACGGACTGAACTGTGGACATGGCGCTCACCAAAGCTTGACTTCAAATGCGCTCGTATTAGCTCGCTTACAGGTGAGACCGAGCTTTTACAGCGAAAGCTGTTATGAGATCAATACTCAAGTCACGCGCCACCGTAGTTGTCCGCCGACGCTACCACTGGTGCCCGTAACCACATTGCAAGGAATTAAAAAAAGTAGAACTGTGGTGCCATTCACGCAGTGAGACTCGAACTCTGGTGCACTGGGTGCCAGCTCAGTGTTCTACCACTGAGGAATGCCGGTGCTTGAAACTAGTTAGCAAACACTTACCTTAGGCAGGTTTTATGTCGAAAAAGCAATCGCGTTATTGCGACATATAAAGCGTTTTAGAACAGCGAAAAACAACCAGATTTCACAGAATTCGAATAGCGTAACGAAAAGGTCGTCTAATGCTCCAACCCATTACAAAAGCTTGTTCTTTTTCACCCATTAACTGTGGCCCCTACCCACTTCAAGCATAATTTCTTATCGTCGAGAGCCACTGCATGAAGAATTGCACAAAATTTCTTGCAAATGTTTAGCAGATACCACATTTCTCAGAAGAAAGACGAGAAATAGCATAGCAGAAACCAGACTGCTACCAAAATATTAATAATAACGCCATAGCGGGCATCAAGCAGGTGTGCTTGCTGCAGTTACCCAACGATGGTTTAGAAATGGCTCTGAAAGGCCACTCTTCTAGCTTTCGCTGCGACTATGTTATGCCCTCCACGAAGGCCTGGCGTTTTTTTTTTATGTTGTAGAAGTCATGAACTGTTTTTTATAGCCGTGCCGTTATCCAGTGATTTCTGGTCTTTGATGCTGAAATTAGCTGAGAGCAGTGATATCATTTAGGACAACCGAACTTCAGTTCCCATCCTCAATTATGGCTTATCGGCGCAAGTTATTCCTCACGGCATGTCACTTGCACGTCTAACACCACTGGTCGACCACACAGCTTCCGCCCTAACCACTGACTCACCACTCAATTTTTCATCAACATCACTCTCATCACGTGGCTTTTCCGTCCTTTCACTCCAATAATATCCGACAAGCTCACCTCTCTGATTTTTGCCACGACCTCGCTTCTTATGAGGACATCCGTGACTTCGGCAATCGTATTTTGGGCCAGACGTCTGTGGTAACCTATCGCTTCGATACCTGTGACGCTCGACCAATTCGCCGACGGCCCTACCATGTGTTAGCCCCGCATCGTACTATTATACAGTAGGAAGTGGATAAAAGGCTTTATAAGGGCATAATCGAACCCTCATCTAGTCCCCGGTTCTCACCCGTTGTAATTGGTGATGGGGAAAATAGCTGGAGATTCTGCGTTAACTACCGCTATCTCAATCATATTACCACAAAAAAATGTCAATGCTCTACCGTGCATATATGATGAACTCGATTGCTTACACAGTGTAAAATATTTCTCTTCACTAGACTTTCGCTCAGGCTACTGGCAGGTCGCCGTGGAAGACAAATACAGAGAGAAGATGGTTTTCATGACTCCTGATGAACTTTATCAGTTCAAAATTATGCTTTTTGGATTATTTTTACATCTTATCTTTACGACCTTTTTGTTTTTCTACTACTTTCGAAAACATCTTACCCGCCTGCCCCCAGTGCTTGATGTTTTCCGACGTGCCAACCTGCAACTTAACTTGTCCAAATGTTGCTTTGGGCAGCGCCACATCTGCGTACTATTCCATCTTGTTGATGCGGTGTGCGTACAAGCAGACACTGCTAAAGTCCGAGCATTTCGTGATTTCTCTACATGCCGCTCAGCCAAGGACAATCGAAGTTTTCTGGGACTGTGCTCCTACTTCCATCGTTTTGTCGAGAATTTCGCTGAAGTAGCCCGTCCTTTAACCAGCCTCATCAGAGGGGAGGTCACATTCGCATGGGGTTAACTGCAAGCAAACGCCTTCTCGACGCTCGTTGACATTCTCACCAATTAACCAGTCGTAGCACACTTCAACCTATCTGGCGCCAAAGAACTTTGTACTGCTGTGAGGGACCACGGCGTAGGCGCAGTGCTGGCGCAACGGCAACAAGGAATGCACCGCCCCGTCGCGTACGCAAACCACCCGTTGTCGCAGTCGGAACAAAATTATTCGATCACACAACGCGAGTGCTTAGCTCTCGTCTGGGTTATTGCGAAATTCCGACCGTACCTGTATGGTAGACAATTATCAGTTACTACAGAATATCATGCACTTTGCTGGCTTTCCTCGCTCAAAGACCCTGCGGGTCGCCCAGATCACTGGGCGCTGTGTTTACTAGAGTACACTTTTCCCGTATCCTATTAATCCAGACAGCCCCATCGCGGTGGTCTAGTGGCTAAGGTACTCGGCTGCTGACCCGCAGGTCGCGGGATCAAATCCTGGCTGCGGCGGCTGCGTTTCCGACGGAGGCGGAAATGTTGTAGGCCCATGTGCTCAGATTTGTGTGCAGGTTAAAGAACCCCAGGTGGTCAAAATTTTCGGAGCCCTTCACTACGGTGTCTCTCATAATCATATGGTGATTCTGGGACGTCATACCCGGCATATAAATCAATCATATTAATCCGTACAAATTCCCAAAGATGCCCATTGCTTGTCCCGTTACCCAGCCAATCCCCATGAATTGATGAAAGATGGACAAGAAACCCTCGTCCTCTCAATTACAGCCTTCACCAGCATTGCTGCTGAGCAACGCGCGACTCCTTTTTGCGTCCTGTTATCAATGCTTGCATCATTTCCCTGACTGCTCTTCCGCCGCCGACGTCATCGGGACAAGCCCTACAAAAGCCGCTTGTCTGGCGCTGGACCCACACTTGGCAGCAGTGACGCACATCGGCGCAACGCTAAAAAACTGTTCTCTGTACTGCAGGTTGGTGTACGAATTATGCACAGTTCGTAACTGAATAATTTACGCTGTCGCTGCTGCCTTTCTGTGTTGCTGTGTACCTGCTGTTCACTTGTTCACTTGTTTTGCGTTATACATTCTTTCAACTGCTACTATTCATCATTTCGAAAGACGTGACAAAGCCTACGAATGAAAGAGAAAGCCGATCCGAAATTCCGGAACTTCGTGCTGAAATGAAGTCTTTAACAGACAGTGTTAAGTTTATGAGCGACGAGTTCGAGGACATGAAAAAGCGACTTAGGGAGGCCTCAGAGGAAAGGGAAGCCCTCAGGAGAGCTAATGAAGAGCTACGTGCTAAGTGCAAAGAGAATGATAACATCATTCAGCAACTTCAGAAGAGAGTTGTTCAATCTGAGCAATACTCCCGCAGGTCAAACGTAGAAATTAAAGGGCTTATACAACAGAAAAACGAATGTGTTGCAGGACTGCTTGGAAAAATTGGTGATGTACTTGGTGAGCACATAGCACCTTCTGATATTGAAGTTTGTCACCGTGTGCCCACCCGAGAAGCTGAAAAGTCTAACATAATTGTTCAGTTCAAGAGCGTACAGAAGAGGGGCACTGTCCTTGAGAAGGCGAGGAAGGCCAGGGTGCAAAATAACCAGGTTGGAATTCCTGATGATGCCAGAGTATTTGTTAATGAGCATCTCTGCCCGGCGTTGAAGCGTCTTCTTTCACTTGCCTTGGCAAGAAGGCGTGAATATCAATGGCGCTTTTTATGGACGCGAAACGGAGAGGTACTTGCGCGCAAAACTGAGGCTAGCAGTGGAATCTATTTTGCTTCGGAGGCTGACCTTCAAAAGATCGCGTAGAATACGGTCTACGGAATCTTAAAGTCTTCGTATTCCTTTTGACTGCACAATGTATCGAGAATTTAGCCTACCATCTGAAATATCCCTGCCTTCACACTGGAAAAATATTTCTGCCCTTCATGTGAACTCGCGTTCACTCGCTCATAAGCAAGACATTCTAGCAATGTTTCTTGCCGAGTTTACTTTTTCATTTTGTGTTAATATGTTCTCTGAAACACGGTATCAAGAACACAGTGAAATGCTTATCATAGATGGGTATAGCCACTTCTTTGTTAATCGCGCAGGAAAACGTGGTGGTGGTGTTGCACTGCATGTTAGGCGCGGCATACGTTGCGATGTGCTTGAGGAATTCACCTGCACCACGCCCCAATATGAAGTGCTCAGCGTTAAATCGGACAACATTCTGTCGTGATTTACCGACCACCTACTGACAACGTGTCTAATTTCTTAGAATTCACTGAAAAACATGTAGAGCAGGCTTCTTTTCACAAGTACAAAGTTCTTCCTGGTGGCGACATCAACATTAACATGCTCGATGATGGCACTTCGATCCGCGCAACTGTTAACCTTATGGGTTCCCTCTGTTTCTGTAGCGTTATCAAAACACCTACTCGTGTGACGACATCTTGTCATTCGGCTCTCGATAATTTCATAGTTAACGCTGGTACAAAGATTTATACGGCCGGGACCATCAGCTATGATATCAGCGACCACTGCCCAATATACGTAGTATGCTCATTTTATGTTAATCAAAAATTCTTGCATGATACCACGTTCAGTTATAGATGTCTATCTAAGGGAAATATGCAACATTTTCGCGCACTTGCACTGCGCACAGACTGGTCCTCTTTATATAACAAAAAAGATGCTAGTGAGGCATACGGCGAATTCCTGTCAATTTTCACTCATCTTTACAATTTATTATTTCCACTAAAAAAGGCAAAGTAAGGAAACGTATTAAAAGCCTTGGGTGCAGCCTTAACACGTTAAGATGATAAGTAAGAAAAATAGGTTATTCAATAGATTTTTACGCACGCGTGAAGAAAGCAATCTCGTTTCATTTAAGAAGTTACGAAATGCAATAAACAAAGAACTGCGAAAGGCTAAAGACCACTATTATGAAACCCTTTTTGCTTCGGTACAGGGGAAAAATCGAGAAAAAACGTGGAAAATCATCAACAATGCCATAAGACAAAAAAATGTGAAACAGCCTTTCCATGAAGTCACCCTAAACAATGAAAAGGTCACAGGCGTCGCTTTAACTGAACGCATCAATAATCACTTCGTGAACAAGATGACGTCATCGGATAGCGCGGTCACTGGCACAGCTGTTAACAGATGTATGCGTAGCCTTTTTTTTTTAGCCGACTGATGACACTGAGATTTCTCGTACTTTTTTGGGCCTAAAAAACAGGAATGCTGTTGATGCAGGTGGCATTCAAATCAGACCAATAAAATTTGTAATTAACGTCATCGCAATCCACATTGCATTTGTGTTTGATCTTGTTCTAGAAAATGGCCATTTTCTAAGTGCTATGAAGAAATCCAGGGTCTCAGTGATTTTTAAAGGCGGTAGTCGAAATGACTTAGGAAACTATAGGCCTATTTCTATTCTGTCCACCTTTTCTAAGGGTTTAGAGAAGGTGATCTCAGCTAGAATGAATGACTTTTTTTTGAATAATAACATTCTGTCTGACTGTCAGCACGGATTCCGCCCAGGCAGGTCGACAGAGACGGCATTGTTATGTCAAAAGAAGCTAATAATTGATAACATTGGTGCAGGAAAACTAACTTTAGGTATATTTATAGACTATAGCAAGGCATTCGATCGCTTAAATCATGAAGTTTTAATAAGAAAGCTTGACAGCTACGGTATTCGGGCCGTGGCAAACTTGTTGTTTCGATCATATCTCTCCGGGCGGACTCAGCGCGTTGCTATTGAAAATTTCTGCTCTTCGTATCGCGAAATTAAATCGGGAGTACCGCAGGGTAGCGTATCGGGACCGACCTTATTTATTGTCTATGTAAATGACATTGCTGAAATTGTTAGTGATGCATCCATTGTGCTGTACGCTGACGATACAAGTTTGTTTCTCTCTGGCCATGAACTTGATGATCTGTCGCAGAAATCTCGCAATATTCTTTCTAATCTGTCGGCGTGCTCTCGTAATAATGCTCTAACAATTAACTGCTCAAAATCGAAAGCCATGTTGTTCAGGGTGAGAGACAGCCAGTCTTGTTTCAATCGAGAATTATTAGTAGATGGTGCTCCAATTGAAATTTTGAGGAAATACAAAGTGTTAGGCGTTACGTTTTCAGAACACATGCATTGGACCGATCACGTTGAACTAATATCAAGATTTTTGTCATCTGCCGTTAGTGTGCTGTCTCGCTGTCGGCATTTTTTTCCTGAGAAGGTGAAGTTGCAAATATATTACGCCTTGTTTGAATCGCATCTTCACTATTGTGTGCTTGTATGGGCCACCACCACGAAAGCTAATATTCGTACACTTCTTCAACTTCCAAAACGCGCGCTTCGACAAATAACCAATGTAAGCTATTTTCATCCTAGCGCTCAACTTTTTCAAAAACATAATATAGTACCTGCAACAAATTTTTACGAATACCAACTTTTATATTCATTTTGTTTCGGTTCCGACAATATCAAATCCTTCCTAAAACATACGTCACGACTCGAATACAAAAAAAGTGACTCGCGCACTCGTAGCCAAGACAGGTGGTTAGTACCATTCAGACGCACAAATTATTTTATGCACTCACTAAGACATAGCCTACCTTCGTTGTTAAATAAAGTGCAAGGGGAAACATTAATTCCGAGAACTTTGACTCGCAAACAATTTAGACAATACTTTTGTAAATCGGAATGAACATATAAAAGACATCGTTATTACATTTTCGCATTTTGTGTTATATTATCTACTTCGCGCTCAGTGTTTCAATATACAAAGTATCATCATATTGTGCATCATAGTCATATTTATAGCAGTGCTTTTCTTAGTGTTGTAAATACTATTGTTTCTGATGTATCACAATGTACTGTCACATCTCTTTTCACATATGTATTACATTTCTATGTAATTTTTAAGTACCATGTGTTCGTGGGAAATCACTAGTGTTATTCAACATGTTGCAAGTTCGTAGTTTCACTTAAAATGGTGTATTATAATTGGATATATGCTAAACATCTGTATTTATGTTGGTTTTAGTGTTACTGCAGCCATGTGAGGGCCTTCAGGCACATTCAAGTTGTACTATGCAGCTTTTCGCCTGAAGGACCCCCAACAATTTCGTTGGAAAATAAAAGCATTTCTGATGCTGAATGGTCGGCAATCTCCCCCCCCCCCCTTTACCTCCTGACCACTCCTTACATATGCTCGTCCATCACAACGACGCCCCGCAGTGCTCGTGTAGTGACTAAGGTACTCGGCTGCTGACCCGCAGGCCACGAGATCGAATGCCGGCTTGGGCGGCTGCATTTTCGCTGGAGTTGAAAATGATGTTGGCCCGTGTGCTCAGATTTGGGTGCACGCTAAAGGACCCCAGGTGTTCGAAATTTCCGCGGCCCTCTATTACGGCGTCTCTCATAATCATATGGTGGTTTTGGGACATTAAACCTGACATATAAATCGATCAGTCCTTCACAACGACATCTTGCACCACTACACCTGCCTTGATGGTGCTGATTTTTAGCACGCTGTTTCTGCGCATCTCCGCGCAGGCGTTTTGACCCAGCTTCATCAGTAACCCACCGCTAGACACTTAGAGGTGTAACGCACGTATGACCACGGCCGCCTACGATACTTTTGGCTTGGCCTCTACCGTTCTGTGCAAGAGTACGTTGTGGCGTACGACATCTGCCAGTGCCACAGTACACCTGCCCTAGGGCCTGCTGGTACCTTCCAGCTCCTTGAAGTACCGGATGAGCTATTTTACTGAGGTGGCCTCGATTTTCAAGAACCTCTTCTCGCGTCGGCCACCAGTTATAAGTGGATTGCCATCGCTACCGACTACGCAATGCGGTGTGGCATTACACAAGCCCTCCCCACCAGCTGCACTACTGATTTAGCCGATGTCATTCTTCATGACATCATTCTGCGTCATGGTGCTCCTCGTCAGTTGATCACAGATCACGGTCACTGTTTTACATCTAAAGTAGTCGACGAGCTCCTGCGATCCTGCTATACCCAACACAAGTTCACTACCGCGCACCACCTACAAACCAACAGCCTCACCGAACGCCTCAACCGTACCTCAACCATGACGAATATGTTAGCGATGTACATCTTTAAGGATCACAAAGATTGGGAGATTCACTTACCTTTCGTTACCTTCGCATACAATTCTTCACGTCATGATACAGCTGTATTTTTACCTTTTCATCTAGTACTTGGTTACGACCCGCCTTTACCCATGAACACCATGCTCCATTCTGACGCCGTATCATCCCCTGCCTATGCTCGTGATGCCCTGGCCCGCGCGAACAGTGCCCGCGAAGTCGTCTGGGATTGTTTATGTGCATCTAAACTTAACCAAAAGCCTTCTTACGATCGCCGGCACCGCGACGTACAATACTACCCGGGGTTACTCGCCTTTATGTGATTACCATCATGACGTGTCGGTCTCTGCGAAAAACTTATGTGCCGTCGCGTTGGCCCTTACCGCGTCATACGCGAGGTCACCACTGTGACCCATGAGATTGCTTCACTTCATACCACGTCAGCCACAGCCTCTGTCCCGACTGATATAGTGCACGTCTCGTGACTTAAACCATACTACTCACGCCCCGAGGATTCTACGCACCGGGACAGTGCTTCTGCCACCGGCGAGTAATATCACGGGCTGGATAGATACCTGGGAATGACGCCGACGACGTGCTGAGGCGAACGTGCATGGACTGCAGCAGCGTTGTACACATTTGCTCGCAAATATATTCTTCGCACTTAAATTCTTCCCCGCAACAATGTTGAAACTGACCCTGGTCCCGCTTTACTCGAAGGAAAAGTTGACAAATTTAGTAAACATTGAATGAACATACGTAGACAGTTACTGATATAAAATATTACCAACGTGCACATCAGGAGGAAGTCAAAGATTACGGCAGCGTAATAAAAACTTTGAGCAATGATTGCCTACGATTTTGTCATTCATTCCGAAATTGCCAGAAACGCAACAGGCGGTTTCCACTCTAGCTGAGCATGTTGCTGGGCTTTGCCAAAAGTTATATTGCCTGGAAATCGGCGTCAAAAGAATAATTGGACATTTTCTGGACTTCAGAAAAACTTAACCAACCGATGTGTCTGAGGCTGTAAACCCAGCCCATTTTTCTGCTGTAGGTATGAGCCCATTAATAGTTTAGAGCGCATGTATCAGGTTCGAAAGAGGTGAGATCGTCACCAATCTGTAACATTTATCTTATACAACTTCAAAGAAAAGAGCGAGATATCGACGAAATGCTCGAAAGTGAAAGGAGTAAGTATTCTCAAAGCGTGTACTTTGCTGTCGCAAGCATGTTTAGGAGAGTGCGAAAGAAGCGAAACGAAGCTGCGTGCACGAGCACCTTGTTCAGTACGAATTTTACATGAATGATACGCATATGTGGGATGGAGAGAGCGCTTCTAGTAAGCCATGCTCATCTGCTGGTAATTCATTCGGCCACGTGAAAACACAGAGACACGGGAACTTCTCCCTATGTTGTGGCAATTATAAACCTCTCAACGCGTGCTGCCTTTTGAATAAACTTTGAGATGTTGAAAATGTTTTTTTTTTTCAGCACCAACTAGAACTAAATATTGCCACTGAGCCTTGTCTGAACGAATCTCTCGAAAACTGTGAGTTTATTCCTCCAAATTATGCAACATGTCGTAGGGATTGCGTATCCAGCGGCAGTGGTGTTGCAGTTTGTGGAAGATCAGTTGTATGCGCACAACATTCCTCGCCGCCAAACAGTGAATAGGTTGCATGTGACTTGATTTTATGGTGAATATCAGCATTGAAAATAGTCATGCCTGGTAATATACTACAATCACAGCAGTAGAGTTCAATCAACCGAAGGACCAAGCAGTATTTCGTACAGGCTACTGACAATCAATCATGTGATAGAGAAATGTGCGGGATACAACCGGCACATCCCTCATAGATTGAGAGAAGCACTTGATTTGGTCGAGATATCGGCACTCAAGCTGGCGCTGCGCAATAAGGTCATCAAAGAAGCATTAGGGCATCAAGGAAGTACATAACTTGTATGTCTATACTTACATGTTTTGACATGTTGTTTACCTTCGTCGTATATTCACGTCGCGTCGTACCAAATTTGATATATGTAGGGCTAGCGAAACGGCCGCAAGCACCCTATGAGCGTAGCACGTAGTCATGTTTTACATGACACGCATGCCATAGTTATCATGTTTGGTCGTGCTGTTAACTTTCTTTGTTCCTTCACGTCACGTGATACCAAATTTGGTATATGTGGAGCTGGCGCAACGGCCAAGAGCGTGCAATGGGCGAAGCATGTAGTTATGTTTTGCATGCCACGCATATCATGATTTTCATGTTTGGACGTGTCATTTACTTTTGTCGCCCATTCGCGTAACATGATACTAAATTTGGTATAGGTGGATCTAGCGAAACTGCCGCGAGCGCATTGTGAGCGTGGCGAGAGTTCATGTTCCTACACGACGCACATGCCATGATTATCATGTTTGCACCAGTCATATACCTTTGTCATCCATTCACGCCCCGTATTACCAAGTTTGGTATATGTGAAGCTAGCAAAACGACCGCGAGCGCACCATCAGCGTGGCGTGTAGATTCATGACTTACATGACATGCATGTCATGATTTCCACATTAGGGTCTATCACTTATGTTCGCCATGCAGTCATGTCATACCATATATTTTGCGATGTGTCATGTGAACGAAACCACCGCACGAGCAGCAAGACCACAAAATGTAAATCATGACATTCATTAGATATATGTCATGATTTTCATACTATTAATAGTAAGTTATGCTCATAATACAGTCATGCTATGCCATACTAATATTGGTATCAATGCCATGATAAAAATGCCAGGAGAGCTAAACGCGGTAGGTGGCTAAAAAGATAGATAGATAGATAGATAGATAGATAGATAGATAGATAGATAGATAGATAGATAGATAGATAGATAGATAGATAGATAGATAGATAGATAGATAGATAGATAGATAGATACGCTCAAAGTTACCGAAGTTCGCCAAGAAATGCTCGCATATTGACGCAAGGCTTATTACATGATCTTGTGTTTCTGAGTCCAAGTTTAGTTAAATAAAAGTGCGCCTCTGAAGTCTGGGGGGGGGGGGGGATTTCAGATCACCTATTATTCAGATACTACGCATCGTCCTGAAAAGCAAGCGACAAGGTCTGCACTGTTGTTGGTTAGTCTACAGCTGACAGTGTTTCAATTCTGGTATACCACGACGTCGAATATGACAGTTTTAGGTGTTTTGCTGCATCTGAGAGTTCAACAGTTGAAGTTGCATAGGAAATGGTTTAGAGGAACCTTACACACAATAATAAAAGGATACACAGCTAACAGAAGAAAGTTCAGATAAAGAACCCTACGATTTTGTGAGAAATTATTCAAATGGCGATCGCCGAAAGGAGCAGACGGGCTTCATCGGCTCCGATTTCTCCAAATGATATCACAGTGATTTTAACCGCGTTCACCGGAAATCTTTCAATAACGAATCTGTGAAGACGAGCGGAATCGACGGATACCTGATTTTGAGGTAGGCCATCATATTTCGAGGAGTTGTTGAACTCTGTCTTACTACCGAGCTGCAGCCACGCTTGACCCAAGCGTGAACGCCTAACGCTAGGCCTAGCCGGCGCAAGAGCAGAGCGGCGCCGATGGACGCGGTGCCACTTGTGCGGACTCTTTCCAATGCAACGGCACAAGCCGACGAATGTGACTCAAGAATGTATGTGCAAGTGACGAGGGAAGGCATTTCCGTCGACGAAATTACCGAAGACGCCGGGTGGAAGACTGCCGGAACGCGGCGTTTGAGAGCCCGGCAACGTGGGGTGGACTCGTCAAGCGACATCGGCGTAAGCACCAACAAGCTCGGCATTGGCCAGCAAAATACTAAGCCAAAGAATGCCAAAGGAAGAGTTATCAAGGCGGGACGCATGCCCAAACTACCGAAAGACGATATCAATATTGTGGTGCGACCACAAGGCCTCCTCGACATTGTCAAGGTCGGCGCCCCAGTGGTCACCGCGGCAATTTTTGTGGCTGCCAGTATGACAAAAGAAGAAAGCGCAGAGGACGCGGTCTGTCCGAATGCCCTCCAGAACATCGTCGTTATCAGCACTCCGAAACGAGTAAACACCGACCGCTACGCCAGAATACGGCAGATATCCATCCAAGGAAAACTCCACGAAGTCAACGCGCATGAAACGGCACCCGACAATACAACCAAGGGAGTGATTCGAGGCATTCCCCTTGAGGACGGACCTCGAGTGCTGGACCAGAGCATCGTGAACCCAAGAAACCCGTTGGCATTGGCGGCCAAACGCATAGGCAATACATCCCCGGTTGTCATCGCGTTCGACGGACTCAGAGTGC
The DNA here is from genome assembly GCF_043290135.1 of Rhipicephalus microplus. Classification (NCBI taxonomy): domain Eukaryota; kingdom Metazoa; phylum Arthropoda; class Arachnida; order Ixodida; family Ixodidae; genus Rhipicephalus; species Rhipicephalus microplus. The sequence continues at coordinate 82,030,077 of NC_134700.1, read as the reverse complement.
CCAAGTTCGTCAGGTATGGCACTACGCTCAATCCTTCCACTTTGTATCGCAAAAAATAGACATCTGTTACCAATGCGGCTGCCTCGGCTACCGTATGGACCTTTGCCCGAATCCCACTAACCGCATCTGCCGGGGCTGCGGCCTCCACAACCCCGACCGACAACACCAGTGCTCGCCCAAGTGTAACCTGTGTGGTGGCACCCATATGACCACTGACAAAGACTTCAGAGGAAGGTAAAAGACTCCGTACGTGATACGCAGACGCCGATGGGAGCACCGATCAGCTAATAACCAATGGACGCAGCAAGACTACCTGCTCACCGAGACGGCCGCATCGAAATCAAGGTTGCAATCGCGTAGCCAGTCCCGGTCTCGCAGCACGACAAGGCTCACGCGATCACCGAGAGGTTCCAGGTCCACGACGCCAGCTCCAATAGACAAGGTGAGCTGGGCTGACAAAGTCCGGGGCACCGCACGGGAGGGGGTCGCTAAAGTACCTGCAGCTCCAGAGCAAACAAGTTTGATCAATACTGCCATCATAGATGAACTAAGAAAACAGAACGTGGTAATGCGCGAGCTAGTCCAAAAGCTAACCCAAGAGGTGCAAGAACTCAGACGCGAACGTGCCGTGTCGGCACAAAACAAATATACCAAAAACCATCCGGTGGCGGCGAGCGTTTCAGACGTGGGCTTCGAAAAGATTGCCCGCAGCTTCCCTCGGGGGAACACTGAGGAGGATGCGGAGCATATAATTGGTTAATGGGGTGTTAAAGTGCGACTTACTTGGGTCGATGGCTAAATTGGTTAACGTGGTTGTGAAATGGGGTGTTAAATTGTGAGTTACTTGGGTCGATGGCTAAATTGGTTAAAGTGGTTGTAGGAGGGGGTGTTAAATGAGTGAACACGTACACACGTATGCGAAAGGGCGGCGCTGGTCGAAGGGACGTCGATCATTGTGTTTGTGGATTCGTTGGAATTAATTTCACCGCGACCTTGGACGTCGACGCGCCGTACAAACCAACCGACGAGCGGCAACTGAGCGAGCGAGCGCCGACCTTGAGTATATACAGCGCGACGGCGCATGCACTGTCAGCTGTTGAATGTTCTCGAAGCGCGACGGCGCGTCCACTGCGCGTCCACTGGAGAATCATGCGCGTCCACTGGAGAATCAGGAGAATTGTAGAATGTTCTCGAAGGGAAGAAGCGCGCGCGGCACAGATGGTGGATGACGGTGCATGCGCGCGTCAGCTGTCGAATGTCCGAGAAGGGGAAGAAGCGCAACGGCGCATGCGCGCGCGTCAGCTGCCGATGTTCTCGAAGCGCGACGGCGCATGCGCGCGCGTCAGCTGGCGATGTTCTTGAAGCGTGACGGCGCATGCGCGCTACATTATACAGCTAGCGAATGTTCGTGAAGAGGAGAAGCGCACGCGGTGTGTAGAGGAGGAAGGGTGCACAGACGGTGGAGGAGTGAAGCGCGCACGGTGTGTAGAGGAGGAAGGGATGCACAGATGGTGGAAGAAGGAGGAGGAAGCTTGCGGACGGCGCCGCACTACAAGCCTCGAGTATTAGATGCTCCGCATCTAAAAAATGGGCGATTCAACCAGAAGTACACGAACAAGGTTACAAAAGCCAGTTACGAGCTGAAAGTATGGACACCAAGAAAATGCTGTGCACTATGCAAAGCTCCTTTAAGACGCTACACGCAACTGTGCTCGGACTCGAAAATAGGACCACTAAACTCGAGGGAAGCATCCAGATGACAATGAATCACCCCGTGTTCGCGCAACACGGACACGCAAGAGCGCGCAGCGACGCGGGACCGAGCACCCTTCCAGGGCAGCCGGTTAACTTAAACTCGCATCATGGCTAACGCTGCTCAAGGTATCGTCATATGGCAGTGGGATTGCCGTGGCTTCGCCGGAAAAAAGGCAATTCTACAGCAACACATTAGGCACTCAACACGAAAACCAGATGGTATACCACTTCAAGAAACGCTTACAAACGCGGCTACCTTAAGAGGCTACAATTCGCACAGCAGCAAAATCGAGGGAAGGGGTTTATGCACGCTCGTAAGGAAGCGTCTCACGTTCGTTCACCATGAACTATGCGGCGTCCAGATGGAACACGCTCTCATCGAACAAGTCCCCACTAAACGAAGGAAAGAAAGCATATTTTCATTGAACGTTTATAGTAGCCCGTCGAAGCAGCGTCAACGATTTATGGCGTTGCTTCAGAAGACGCTAAGATTGCTGGGTCTCAGACGCTTGTTGTAGGGTGTGATTTCAATGTGGCAGACATGGCGTGGGGTTACGGATACAGCACGGGCAAGGGAAGACAACTAGGCCAAGACGCGCAAGAGCTCGACTTCACTCTAATCACGAATCCGACGCCCCCTACAAGAATAGGCAACTCCACCACCAGGGACACGACTCCGGACTTGACCTTCGTAAGAAATGCCGGGGCGGCAGCCACCACGTGGAAAAATACATCTGCCGACCTGGGTAGTGACCACATGATTATTGAAATTCACGTTCCGACGTCGGACAAAGCGCAGGACAGTAAACGCAGATATGAATGGACTGATTGGGACGATTTCAGAAAGAAACGAGGGCAACAAGAATCTACAGATGATAAAATCACGGACATTGAAGCGTGGTCCCGCTCACTGGTAGCGGACACCAAAGCTTCAACCAAGAAAATTGAAACGGCGATCGAAGCGGACAAGATGGACAGCCGACTGGCGCATCTCATTGAGGCGAAGAACTCTATCTTAGCAAGATGGAAGGGACAGAGGCTCAATCGAAGACTCAGAAAAAAAATAGCGGAGAGTAACCACAACATCGAGGAACACTGCCGCATTCTCAACCGCCAGCAATGATGATTTCTTGTTTCAGAAACTATGATTTTCTTGTTTTCAGAAAAGTGTTAGACAAAATGGCGCTTTTATAATCGCTACTTAAAGATCGGGCAATTTTGTGAAACACCAGGGAACAACAAGCATCATCAAAGATAAAGACACCATGAGATTTGCGCTCAGGCACCACTATCTACCTGGTCTTGTGGCTATCACCAATCTTGCACCTGTTCGTTAGACTCGCCCAATAAATCTCCTTACATTTGGTGGATTGTGCTGCGTAACCACATCGCCTACGCCGAAGAACTCCGATCCCGCACCCTGTCGTCGGCCATGCAAGGTGGCGCTGCCCAGTAGACGGTACCTCTCGCGGCCACTACTTGCCCTGGCCCGGTTCACCAACGAGACCCCCTGATCTTTGCGGGCACTGAAGACCAGGATGTCGGAGACTGGCTGTCGTCCTACGAAAAGGTCAGTGGATCTGACAGGTGGGATGATGCTGCTAAGTTGGGCACTGTGAATTCTTATCTCACCAACGTGGCGAATCTGTGGTAATCGAACCACGAAATCGAGTTCACGAACGGGACAGCCTTCAAGGAGGCGTTAGGTGCCATTTTCAGTCACCTTGCATTACGGAAGCTACTCGCCGAACAACCTCTGTACACACGGGCACAGGATTCACGTGAAACTTCATTTATTTATAGGAGCTAGGTGAAACTCTTCTCAATTATAGATTCATTGATTGATATGTGGTGTTTCATCATCATCATCATCAGCCTGACTACGTCCACTGCAGGACAAAGGCCTCTCCCATGTTCCGCCAGTTAACCCGGTCCTGTGCTTGCTGCTGCCAATTTATACCCGCAAACTTCTTAATCTCATCTGCCCACCTAACCTTCTGTCTCCCCCTAACCCGCTTCCCTTCTCTGGGAATCCAGTCAGTTACCCTTAATGACCAGCGGTTATCCTGTCTACGCGCTACATGCCCTGCCCATGTCCATTTCTTCTTCTTGATTTCAGCTATGTGGTGTTTACCGTCCCAAAACCACCATATTGTCACGGGTGTAGAAAGGTACCTCAGGCACGGGTGCAGAAATGACGCCGACGGAATGAAGACAACAATGTTGTTGTGGGGCTGTGTCTGAACTGCCCTCTTGTCTTGCATCTTTGCATACTCTGTGAAGTGTTAGCCCACCCGGCGTTCACTTATTAAATACTCCCCGTTACATATTTTGGTGGAGGTGTTGCGTAACATTCCGACCCTGGATCTCCGTAGCGGACGTCAGCTTTGTCCAGCCACGGTGCCTGAAGCCAGCGTGCCGTCCGTTCAGTCTACGCCTGCTCCGTCACCTTTGATCCCTTCCCATCTTCTTGATCCAGGTACATTTTGCGGCACCGACACAACTGACGTTCACGAGTGGCTCGCCTTATACGAGCTCGTCAGCAAGCAATACAGGTGGGATGAGACGCTTATGCCGGCCAACATGATTTTTTACCTGCGAGGTACTGCACGCGCCTGGTGCGAGACGCACGAGGAAGACCTGACGAGTTGGGACGTGTGCAAACAGAAGCTCTGTGACTTGTTCGGCCGGTCAGTTGCTCGACAAATGGCAGCCAGGCAGGAACTCGCGTCACTAGTTCAATCTTCCCCCGAGTCGTACGTCACCTATATCCAAGACGTGCTCGCCTTGTGTCGGAAGGCCGAAAAAGACATGACCGAACTAGACAAGGTCAGCAATGCATTGAAAGGCATAGCTGACGATGCCTTCAACATTCTGATATGTAAGAACTGTACCACCATTGACTCAATTGTCAGTGAATGTCGGCAGTTCGAACAAGCCAAAAGCAGGAGGATCACTCAACGTTTTTCCCGACTCCCGAACACCGCTGCGACTTCTTATTGCGAGGATCCTATGGCGCCACGTCCGTTCGTGAATCCTCCAAACTTAATCGGAATTGTCCGCCAGGAGCTGGAAGCCATGGATCCTTCCGCTTATCAACCCCCTGTGCCTGACATCTCGGCACCAATATCTCTTATTCAGGCTGTTGTGTGACAAGAGTTCGCCAACATGGGCGTCTTAGTTCCCCAAAACTCCTGCCACACACCGCAGCCTATAAATTCTAACGCTACCTACCACGCCGCCCCACTTGTTGCTGCTGCCGCGTCGGCCCCGCGGTTCTCATCGCGCTACCGAAATCCATCTGAGTGGTGCACACAAGCACACCAGATGATCGACCGATATGCTTCTCTTGCCATCGCGTTGGCCACATTTCCCGCCACTGCCGCAACAGATGGCCTTTCCGGCAACATTTTCTAGACGACCACCGACCGGATCGTGGGCAGTATTCCCCACCTCCTTTTGCCGATGACCACCTTTAGGACCTGCCACTAGCCGTTCTATGCAACGCTCCGAACCATCCTACGCTGATGTCGTTGCCCAGGAGACCCGGTCCAGCCGCTCGCCGTCACCTCAGGGTAGCCAGCCCCGCTACTATCTTCGCCGTCGCTTCCCATCACTGGCGTATTCTGCGCAGTTCTCGGGAAACTAACAGATGCAGCTCCTCGAGGTGGCGCTGCATTGACAACTAGTACCGAAAAACCTCAACCGACCACTAATTCCAGACGAAATTTATTTGGTGTTATAATCGATGGCCTGACAGTTACAGCTGTAATAGACACTGGTGCCCCCATATCCGTTACGAGTTCACGTCTTCGATCACGTCTGAAAAAAGTTCTTACCCCTGCCATGTCTTAGAATGTGTGAGTCGCCGATGGCAGCCGAACATCAGTTCCTGGTATGTGCACTGCCCGAGTCACTGTTGCCGGCCTTCACACTTCAGTCCTCTTCGCTGTTCTAGACGCTTGCCCTTACGACGTGATTCTCGGCATTGACTTCTTGACCGCGCATTCAGCCCTCATTGAGTGTTCAACAGGCACTTTACAGCTTGAGTTGCCTTTGTACTCTGATGTCCCTCCCGCAGCTCGCTCACGGCTATGGTCCGTGGACTGTCTACGATTACCGCCTCAGGGCGCTGTGTACCTTTCTATGTCGCCGTTCCCACCTGTTCTTGATGGCGACTACTTGGCAGCTCCACTCATATACCTGACCCTTTCCCGGAACATCATACTTCCGCATACTATAGTGAGGATTAGCGACAACAAGACACTTCTTCTTGTGGTCAACTTCTCCGTGTCAATCCAGGTCATTCCTCAAGGTATTTCCTTAGCAGAACTCTCCACTCTGGAGCAATGTACAATTTCATCTCTCACTCCTGACATAAAGACTGTAGCCGAACCTGTCGCAGCCGCACAGATTGGAGCTTTCCTATACAAAATTATATCAAACGAGCTGTCGCCGTCCCAAGTTGAAGCACTCCGTGGTCTTCTATTTTCTTACCTCGACATTTTTGATATCGACGACTGTTCCTTGGGCCGCACGAGTGTCGTAGCCAACCGTATCGACACTGGCGACGCCAGTCCCCTTCTTCAACGTCCTTACCGTGTGTCTCATTCAGAGCGCCAAATAATCGAGAAGGAAATAGAGAAAATGCTTGACAAAGACGTCTTAGAGCCTTTAACCAGTCTTTGCGCATCACCTGATGTGCCTTTCAAAAAGAAGGACAACACCTGGCGGTTCTGCGTTGACTATCGCCATCTCAATCGAATAACCAAGAAGGATTTCTATCCTCTATCCCGAATCGATGAAGCGCTTGACTGCCTTCATGGTGCCAAGTATTTCTCTTCCCTGGACCTACAATCTGGATATTGGCAAATTTCAGTTCAGTCGACGACCGCGACCGCGAGAAGACGGCATTCATAACACCCGACAGGCTCTATCAATTGAAAGTCATGCATTCTGGTTGTGCAATGCGCTAGCAACGTTTGAACACATGATGAACTCCCTCCTTCGCGGTTTTAAATGGTAGATGTGCCTGTGCTATCTAGACGATGTCATGGTTTCCTCGCCAACCTTCGAAAGCCATCTTCCACGTCTGTCGGCCATCCTTGACGTTTTTCGCTGTGCTGGCCTCCCACCTAACGCGTCTAAGTGCACCTTTGGGCACCGTCAGATAAAGTTACGTGGCCACCTTGTTGACGCTGCTGGTGTACGACCCGACCCTAATAAATTCCCCGCGGTGCGCGAGTTTCCGGTCCCACGTTCCATGCAAGAAGTCCGCAGCTTTTTGGGACTCTGTTCGAATTTCCGCCGTTTTGTCAGCAACTTCGCGGAAATAGCTCGGCCCCACACGGGTCTCCTCAAACAGAACGTGGCTTTTTCCTGGCGTGAAGATCAAGAACATTCCTTTACGTCGTTGATTTCTGCGCTCACCTGTGTTGGCTCATTTTCACCCAGCCGCTCGAACGGAGCTACGCAACGACGCAAGTGGCCATGGCATAGGGGCTATACTCGCACAAATACAGAACGGCACAAACCGTATCATAGCGTACGCCAGCCGCCTACATTCGCAGTCGGAACGGAACTATTCAGTTACTGAGCGAGAGTGCCTGGCTCTCATCTGGGCTACCGGAAAATTTTGTCCGTACCTATGTGGACGCACGTTCGCAGTCATCACAGACCACCATGCACTCTGCTGGCTGTCAACCCTTTAGGATCCTACAGGAAGACTTGGGCGATGGGCATTGCGATTGCAGGAGTACACGTTCTCTGTAGTGTACAAGTCTGGCAAGGTTCACAGGAATGCCGACTGCTTATCTCGACACCCTGTTGATCCACCTGACTCCTCTGAGCTAGAAGCTGATGCCAACATCCTAACTATAACAGATTTTCTGCAAAAGCCTGACGAACAATGCCGAGATCCATCGCTGCCATCGATGATTGACCATCTTCAATCCGGCCATAAAGACCTTTCACTGAGCCTATTTTTTCTTCAAGACAACGTTTTGTACTGCCGCAACTTATAGCCCGATGGCGCGGTACTTTTGCTCGTCTTCCTACGACATCTGCGCAAGGACATCTTTCCAGAACTTCACAACGCCGCAACTGCCGGACATTTAGGTGTCTCCAAAACCTATGATCGCGTCTGCCAACGGGTATTCTTGAAGGGTCTTTATTGTTCCGTTCACCGCTACGTTGCAGCGTATGGCCTGTGCCAGCGTCGGAAGAAGCCTACGTCTCTTACTGCCGGCTACTCACCATTTTATCTTCTCGTTGGCCGTGATCCTTTACTACCTTTCCATACCCTGCTTGCGCATGACCTTCCGCCCACCACTTCGTACGCACAAGATGCCATCTACCGTGCTCTGATCGCACGTACAGTATCCCGCGCCAGGTTCTCATCGTCACAGAGAGCACAAAAGTCGCTCTACGACCGCCGACGTAGGGATGTCGATTTTTCTCCGGCCCCTCTTTTGCTACTGTGGCTGCCATCCCGTCGTGTCGGCCTGTGCGAGAAAGTTTTATCGCAATACGTTGGGCCTTACCGAGTTCTGCGCCAAGTCACATCTGTCACCTATGAAATTGCCCTTACTACGAACCACACTGTTACATCCAGAAGTGACATTGTGCATGTGTCTCGCCTGAAGCCCTATCACAATGACCTGTCCGTCTAATGACAGCAGGCACCGGGACGGTGCTTTGCTGCCCGGGGTAATGTCACGGGCATAGAAAGGTACCTAGGGCACGGGTGCTGAAATGATGCAGATGGAATGAAGACGACGATGTTGTTGTGGGGCTGTGTCTGAACTGCCATCTTGTCCTGCATCCTTGCATACTGTGTGCAGTGTTAGCCCACCGGGCGTTCACTTATTAAATACTCCCCGTTACTATATGATTCTGAGAGACGCTGTAGTGGAGGGCTCCGGAAATTTCGACCTCCTGGGGTTCTTTAACGTGCACTCAAATCTGAGCACATGGGCGTACAACATTTCCACCTCCATCGGAAATGCAGCCGCCGCAGCCGGGATTTGATCCCGCGACCTGCGGGTTAGCAACCGAGTACCTTAGCCACAAGACCACCGCGGTAGGACTCATTTATAGACGTCACCGTTCTCTGCCGGCACGTCGATGCCTCTATGAGCGAGATTGCCAAGATACAGCACATTATAAAGAGCATCGACAGTGACGTTTTCCAGATACTTCTTCCGAACTCTCCTGGCACTGTGGCCGAAGTAGTGCTTTTCTGTCAGAGGTATTAAACTGAGGAGGCAACAAGCTCAGACGCGACGTTCATCCCAGACGATCCAACCAGTGACCACACTTGACGTCATGGCTGACCAGACAAACCTTTTGGCACAAATGAAAGATTTCGTGGGAGAGGAAGTGGCTCGGCAGCTTTCTCTGCTGCCTTTTGATCAACGCCAGAAGCTCTTCCAGCAGCAGCCGCATCGACACGCACCAGCAATGGCTCCCATGCTCCGACAAGTGGTTCAGCAGCAGAATTTTGAGGCTATGCCGGTGCGCTTTAAGCAGCATGCCGTCACCGCGCATCTTACTTACGCTGAGGCACTAAAGCGGCAGCAGCTACACCAGCCCCCGCCGTTCCAGGAACTGCCGCATACCTCAGCCCCGACTCAGCTGTCCACCGCATGGGCTCCTCCTATTGCTACGCCAGCCTAAACTCATCCGTTCGCCGCATGGGCTGCTCCTCTCGCCGCAAATGCCTGGAGAACGTGTGATAACCGGCCCATCTGTTTTGCTTGAGGTGGTCCTGGATATATCGCCCGATCCTGTCGTCGTCGCGTGCCGGGATACACAGACGCCCGGACACAGAGCAGCTTCATGAAGTTTCCTCCATCTCGTCTGGGAAATTCAGATCTTCAGTCAAACGCGTCTTCTCGGGAATATCCGTGAAGTGTGTCTGGTCACTCACCTTCACCCCCTCGTCACTCCCCGTCATCGATGCGTCGTGGGCTTCTCCTGAGCACGAGGGAAACTATTTGCTGCAGTTCAGGAGGCAAGAACTGCACTGTCGAAAGGCTCAAGTCCTTGAACGTTGCCGTCAAATATGGTCGAAGTTTTCGTAAATGATACTCGTGCATATGCTCTTGTAGATACCGGCACTGCTGTTTCCGTGATAGACGGCAAACTTTGCCGAAAACCGAAAACAATGAAAAGAGACTACGCCTCTTGATTTGATGTCCTTGCAAACAGCGAATGGGTAACCTGTTCGGCCTGCAGCCACCTGTACTGCCCGACTGATCAGCCCGAAGGACCACTAAACTGTTGAGTTTATTGTTCTCGTATCATGATTTCACGACATTATACTTGGACGGGATTTTTTATCACTTCACCACACTGTTATTGATTGTGCAAGATCTGGACTTGGACTCTTCTCGTTTTACGACCAACCAACTGACTACAATCTGCCCGCCACACACAAACTCGTCTTCAAAGAAGCACTCAAATTCCTCCGACAGCAGCTGTGTTGCTCCTCGCATTCTGTGACGGAATTAAAGACAAAGCTGCATTCTTCGAACCATCAAGCATCTTTCTTAGTCGCAAATTGCTTCTTCTGCCTTATTCATCCCTCTCCATTTCTGAAGGAAGCAGTGCTCTCTGCCTCGTCAATCCCCTTCCATATGCCATCGAACTGTCTCAAGCTGAATCTCTTGGACACGTACATGTTTGACAAAGAACATATTATTGCCATTGCGCGAGATTGTGCCGGTGACTAAGACGCCATAAGTGCCCTCAAACATTCCACTTTACGACCTTTCGAGCTTTTCAATTCATCAATAGCCGACGGACTATCGCAATCTGAACGCTCTGAGCATCTCCAGCTGCTCCACCAGTTCTGTGAATCATTTGACGTTGCTGAACCTGCTCTTGCCTGAACTTCCAGTTTTTTTTTCACTACACTGACACAGGTTCCAACGCGCCAGTATAACAACGACCATACCTTGTTTCTGCCGCCGAACTTCAGGTTATCAGTGAACAGGTTGACGATATGATCAAGCACGAGGTTATCTGACCTTCCCAAAGTCCATGGGCATCACCTGTCCTTCTTGTTAAATGCCAACTCCGGCGATCTTTCGACCCTGTCAAGATAATGGTATTTTTATGTTCCTGAGACACTCCTGCCATGAGCCCAATAGCTGAAATGCTCAGGAAATGAGAAAATGGTCTTTATTGACCAAATAGGAGCAAAACCAAAACCGAAACCTAACCAGGCATCTTGTTTACGTGTGACGTATTATTTGGTAAGAACCTAAGGCCGTATACTGCTTCCGCCGGCGTGTGGCATGAAAACTGTGAAAACCAAACCAGTGAAGCGCCGGCCAAACACCACAGGAGAAGGAAAAAAGCTTTCCTGTGCTATACCCGCGCCAAACACCACCGCCATCACCTTGTGGCCAGCACAATAAACGCTGTAGTGGCCAAACTAGCAATGCCAGCGGCTGTGTCACTTCCATCGACATGCCAAAAATGACATCACAGAGACAGTGTTGCAAATAATTCTGGCAAGTGAGGTGAGCTTTTCGAGTCAATCTTTAAAATTCATTTGCATATAATCCGTGCATCTCTCCTGCCTGTATATTGGCATAAATGACGGAAACGAGCAATGGAGCGTACCCAGCGAATTTCATTGCGATTCATTGACCTCGAGAATGTCCGGAGTTGGCCTTTAAAAAGAAGGATTGTTTAATTCGCTTTTGCATGGATTACAGGCGCTTAAATAGAGTTGCTTGCAAAGACGTATGCTCTTTGCCCAGAATTGATGACGTCCATGCTTGCTTACAAGATGCCGAGTTTTTTACGTCGTTATATTTGCGTTCGGGGTATTGGCAGGTGTCCTTTGCAGATGCCGATCGTCCAAAAACAGCCTTCGTGACACCGGATGGCTATATGAGATGAATGTCATTCCCTTCGGCCTCTCCAATGCGCCGGCCACATTCCAGCGCGTGATGGACTCGGTTTTGCGGGGTTTGCAATGAAAAACTAGTCTCTGCTACCTTGACGATATCGTTGTCTTTCCATACGATTTCGCAACACACCTTGTACGCCTGGAACATGTCCGCACGTGTCTCACAAATGCTCAACTCCAACTGAATCTTAAGAAATACCACTTCGCTGCTCGGAAGCTCACGAGTTTCGGTCACGTCGTATCAAAGGGCGGCGTTCTTCCCGATCCGGCTAAACCGCTCACTGTCACTGAATTCCCCAAACGACTGTAAAACTGTTACGCAGCTTCATAGGATTATGCTCCTACTTTCGTCGGTTTGTGCGCAACTTTGCCTCCATGATGGCCCATTTGACTCAAAGCAGTGGCAACGATGTCTCGTCGTGGTATTTCAAGTGTGTTCACGCATTTACCACTCTTCAACGTCTCCTGACATCGCCACCTATATTGCGCGACTATGAATCTGCGGCTGCAACTGAGATTCATACAGACGCCAGCTACGTCAGTCCCGGTGCAGCTCTCACTCAACGCAAGCCTGGATCCCCTGAGTATGTCGTTGCTTACGCCAGCAGAACGCTTGCGAACGCTGAGTTAATCTATAGTGTTACTGAAAAAAGTGCTTGGCCATACTTTGCGCGCTCTTCAAGATTATCCTATACTTATATGGCCGCACGTTTGCTGTACTTACAGACCATGATGCCATTAATTGGTTTTCGTTGCTGAAGGATCCTTCAGGTCACCTTGCTCTTAGGGCTCTGTGACTTAAAGAGTATCACATCCGCGTCGTGTACCGAACCGACCGCCAACATGCCTATGCTGACGCGCTCTCGCGATCACCACTGTCCACTGAGGCTGCCTCCATATTCTCTATAGAACACACGTTGTCAGCTATTGGCATGAACAAAATTCCCTCTGCACAGCACGACGATCCATGGATAAGTTCGCTTTTGGACGTTTTATCTGAGGTACCGACACATCCAACCACTCGAGAAATGTGACTCCAGGCTTCACATTTCACCATTCGACGTGGCCTCTTGTACCGGCGCAATCACTCACCAGACGGCACGAAATGACTTCTCGTTATTCCCCAAAAGCTGCGCTCTACAATCTGTGCAATGTTTCACTCCGACCCGCAATGTGCTCACGCCGGTGTCTTCAAGACCTATGAACGTTTCCGGAAGCGGTAATACTGGCGGCGGATGTTTACTTTAGTTTGACAGTTTATTCGCGGCTGCCACGAGTGTCAGCGACGCATAACAGCCACCGAATCCAGGAGCAGCTCCACTAAAGCCGCTTGCGTGCCCCGACTGCCCATTTGGTCGCATCGAATTTACCCTTTATGGACCACTGCCATTGACCACAGCAGGTAACCAGTGGGATATCGTTGCTGTAGATGACCTGACAATGTACGCCGAAACCACTGCTCTTCCTATGGCTACCGCTCAGGACGTCACTGCTTTCATCCTCCATCGGTTTTTGTTGCGTCATGGTCCTCCTCGCAAGCTCCTCAGTGACCGGAGCCGTGTATTTCTATCCGACGTAATCCAAGCACTTCTCCGCCAGTGCCATACTGTACACCGCATGAGTACTGCTTACCACATTCCGACGAATGGCTTGACTGAATGCTTTAATCGGACCCTGGGTGACATGCTCGCGCTGCATGTTGCATCTGACCAAACGAATGGGGAGCTGGTACTCCCGTTTGCGACCTACGCGTACAACACCACTACCCGAGTAACCACAGGCTTTTCCCCATTCTTCTATCTATACAGACGTCAACCATCGCATACAATCTGCACTTTGCTGCCATACGCACCAGATCCATCTGAGTGCACGACCATGTCCGAAGGCGCCCGTCACGCGAATAATGCCACCAGCTAGCGAAGCAGTTTACTACGACCGACCAGCAACGCCAGAAAGAGGCCCGCGATGAAGACCACCCTCCTGTCGATAATTTCGCACCTGGAACACTTTTGTCTATGTACCACCGCTTGCACCTGTTTTGTCTACCAAGCTACTTTCAAACTGCCATGGTGCATACATCGTGGTAGAGCGCACATCACCCATCAATTACGCCATTGAACCGTTTACGCCGCTCGGTGACCATCATCGGCGTGGACACGATGCTGTTCACGTGGACCGCTTGAAGCCATGCTTCGACCCGCTCGCTCCCACCTGTTAGATTGCCAGGATGACTTCATCTTTCTCGACGAGGATAATTATAATGAAAGAATGATGACAACCACAGGGAACAAGAACCGTCACCAATCACAGAAAAAGCCACCACCAGATCGGCGCTCTAGCACCACCATCTTCCTCGTCCTGTGAATATCACCAGTCGTCCGCCTGTCCGTTAGACTCGCCCAATAAACCTCCTTACAATTAATAGAAATAATAATAATAATAATAATAATAATAATAATAATAATAATAATACTTTATTGTGCACATACATAGGAAATACAAAGAAACGGGCCTGTCTAAGTCCCCAGGACATGTGCGACTATGCCCGGCAGAGCCAGTGACAGCGATGTGGATACAAGGTAACAAAACTATTTTTGTTTTCTTACCAACGAACAAACAAACGATTGACACCATTACTTTTTACAGGCAGTAATTAAAAAAGAGGAACAAAGGAGGGACACACAGCATACGTGGCATACAAATAGACCATGTGATTTTACAGCTCAGCGAGTGATTTCTTTAATTGGTTCTTTGAACTCGCTGAAAAAAAATTCCTCAGGTAGTGAATTGAAAATTTTTGGAATATATACACTTCTACACGCTTCTCCCTATCTGGTAGAGAACCAGGGTACTATAAAACGCTTTTTTTCTCTCAGGGGTCCACGTGTTACATATGGCACTTTAAAGTGATCCCACCAATTGTATCTTATATCAAGTGTCCTAATAAAGAAATCCTAGAATACACAAAAGCCCAAATCCCAAAAAATAATACTGGCATCTATCTTACTACCGTAAGCTGCACTTTTAAAAATATTTCGAAGTAAACTATCAATGCGTGTTTTCCAGCGTTCTGAGCAAAATGCAAAAACTGTTATCCCATATCTCAATCCAATATATGCGAACGAATGAACTATCATTTTTTTTCACTGGTAGAGGCACCCAGCTTTTTATATTGAAAAGCAGACATACCACACTTCTCAGTTTAGAACAAATCAATGACATGTGATGTTGCCGAGACATACCACTATGAAAAATTACGCCTAGGTATCTGTATGTTTCGACGTTTTCCACTGCAGAACATTTGCATGGATTGCAATGTTCGGTGTGAAGAAAAATTGGTAATAATAATAATAATAATAATAATAATAATAATATTAATAATAATAATAATAATAATAATAATAATAATAATAATAATAATAATAATAATAATAATAATAATAATAATAATAATTATGCAGTAGTAGTAGTTATAGTATTAAAATATTATCTAGGGTTTATTGTCTCAAAACCACCATATGATTATGAGAGACGCTGTGGCGGAAGGCTCAGGAAAGTTTGATTCGACAACTAGCAGGTGGTAGGCTATAAAGGCAACAATACTGCGAGATGGGTCGTAGGCTCACGGATTCCACAGGACTTTGTCACAGCAACAGTGCTTACACTGTTCTCAATTTAAATGATGAGAACAGCTGTTTCTCACCCGATGTTTCTATTACGCACTATGTGGATGACCCATTCATCCACTGAAAGGTGGAATCTCATTACGACCATGAAAAGCTTAATCTTTATGTAATTACTTTTTTTATCTGTATATGTTCTACTCAGCTGAAATATTCTGTTGAAATGTTAGTCATGTCTAATGTCTTTGAGAATAACTTTATCTAAACACACTAAGCATGATAGCCCATTTATTCATAAAAAAGGGCACATACAGTTGACCCCTAGCAAAATCGTCTTTATGATAAAAATTCTTCACAATTCGCAAGTTCGATTTTCTGCACTGCATACTTGAACATATAGTGGCGCCACCTATTGTGCTTGAAGCGGAGATGTGGTCCTAGTTGAATGTGCTTGGGCTTGTTTATTATGATTTAATTATTATTGCGTTAGGAAGCCACACTTGAACAGGCTATTAGCACTATATGACAAGTTGCCGCTAGTATTGCAAACTGCGTAGCAGGAAAGGTAACTTCAAAGTTTTGCAAATGCTCTATTACCCAAAAAATAAAACCTCTCTCCGTCTATAACTTCATATATGATGGATCGCTTTGCCGAGTGTGTGTATATATATATATATATATATATATATATATATATATATATATATATATATATATATATATATATATATATATATATATATATATATATATACCTGTTGATTTACGCTACAAATAAATTGAAATGAAACCGTCTTATATATTAATTATATCTGTGATAAGGCACAATAATAGCTTGAGTGCTACGAATTAGAACGTATGCCAACGTGACACCTGATGTAAAGCTTTTAGCCTACAAATACACAGCAATTTTGTTTTTTGAATACGCATGGCCGATATGGATTTCATACACTCGAAATGTCATCGCTATATATTAGCGGTTTCAAAAATAGAGCTTTGTAATCATTTTTCTTTGTTACCAATAAATGAAGACATGAACACGTCTAAGAACACAAGCAGCTATTATTATTGTTAATGAAAGAATGATGGACGTCGACAGCATCAAATTTTTTTCCAGATAATCCAAGAAATTTGCAAAACGTCACATCCATAGACGAATCGCAGTATAGTAAAAGCGCAGATAGTAAGTGCAGTATAGACAAAAGTAGATAGTAAAAGCGCAGTATAGACAAAGCGCAGATAGTAAAAAAAAATGGCGCCGTATCTGCATGTTGCACTGTGAATGTCGACAAAATACGATAGTCTTGCGTCTGGAGAGAGGGAACAAAACGTTTAGAGTATTCTAGAGGCGCTGCGTTAGAGTGGCTCGAGCATGCAGCGGAGGCGTAGGAGCGCATCAGGTCACGTCACACGGGAGACATGAGTGCTATCTGGCAGTGATCTTAGAAAACGAAGTGCGTGGCGTGCTCGCCCGTCTCTGAAGTGTTAAGGTGTAGAACGCAATGCGACTGGTAGGTGCCACCACCGTCTCGTCTTAGCAACGCGTTGGAAACACTTGCTTTTTCACGCAAGCGTTGAATGCTCAGTGCCCCGTGATAAACGCTACGGTGCTTGAAATTACTTATGTATGCATTTTTTAGTAAAATGACGCACATACAGAATATTTGCGTGTTGTAGTGGTTCCTCAGGTATGCACAGTTATTGATTTTTAATTGACAATCACACAAGTATGAACGCTGAACCTTGAGAAATATGGGTGGGTGCTGCGGATGCGGTCGATCATTTGGGATATCGTTTGGTGCCGTGTAGAGTACCGTTAAGGGTGGATGAACGGGCCAAACGTTTCGCGTCGAAGGTCCTCAAGAAAGACTATCGTCTTCAAAAAAAATCCGGCAGGTGCCACGCACTCTGGAAAGTGGGGCAGTGTGACACAGTGATTGAGGAATCACCTACATTGCAATGTTTGTTCGATCTTGTTGTGATTTTCTTAGTTCTCAACACCTGCCCTTTGTATTCGCCATAAAGCCATGTAGTGTCTCAATATTTTACGTGCGGCGCATATTAGGGGGGCTACGCTGTCGTATGTTGCCGTCGTCCTTTGATGTAATGCAGGGAAAACCTCGTTTAGCATCGCCAGCAGTAGCTTGTTTGCTTGCTTGCTTGCTTGCTTGATCCGTTCTGGTGGCTCTCAACCGCTATAGGGAATCGGCCAAGAAGCCAGCGGTTATTCTTGATGAACAATTTAGGGTTATCCATCCTATGGAAATATAAATACATATTTTGACAAGACATGATTGTGTTGGCACAACGTGGAAAAAAACATGAAAGAAAAGAAATAATAGGATTTTCGAATACTTGAGGCCTAATGGAATTCTTTTGCAGGTTGAGCAATTGCCATGTATTAATGATGCAGTAGATGTTGGATGGTTTAGTGAAAATCGAGAGCTGATCAATGGCTCAGCAAGGTAACCTTTTTGTGCCACGAAGAAATTCGCAGAGGGCCCCACAGATGCCCCTGCCACTGAATCCTAATCAAGCAGCCACAAAGGACAAACCATTTGGAGTAGTAAGTGAAATTTCTAGTTTTTATATGAAATCTGCACTTTTCTGCCATACGCACCAGATCCATCTGAGTGCACAACCATGTCCGAAGGCGCCCGTCACGCTGAATAATGCCACCAGCTAGCGAAGCAGTTTACTACGACTGACCAGAAACGCCAGAAAGAGGCCCGCGATGAGGACCACCCTCCTGTCCATAATTTCGCCCCTGGAACACTTTTATGTCTATGTACCACCACGTGCACCTGTTTTGTCTACCAAGCTACTTTCAAACTACCATGGCGCATACATCGTGGTAGAGCGCAAATCGCCCATCAATTACGCCATTGAACCACTTACGCCACTCGGTGACCATCATCGGCGTGGACACGATGTTGTTCACGTGGACCGCTTGAAGCCGTACTTCGACCCGCTCGCTCCCACCTGTTAGATTGCCAGGATGGCTTCATATTTCTCGACGGGGATAATTATAATGAAATAATGATGACAACCACAGGGAACAAGAACCGTCACCAATCACAGAGAAAGCCACCACCAGATCGGCGCTCTAGCACCACCATCTTCCTCGTCCTGTGAATATCACCAGTCATCCACCTGTGCGTTAGACTCGCTCAATAAACATCTTTACAATATTAATAACAATAATAATAATAATAATAATAATAATAATAATAATAATAATAATAATAATAATAATAATAATAATAATATTAATAATACTTTATTGTGCACATACATAGGAAATACAAAGAAACGGGCCTGTCTAAGTCCCCAGGACTTGTGCGACTAGGCCCGGCAGAGCCGGTTACAGCGATGTGGATACAAGGTAATAAAACTATTGTTGTTTCCTTACCGACGAACAAACAAACGATTGACACCATTACTTTTTTACAGGCAGTAAATAAAAAAGAGGAACAAAGGAGGGAGAGGGACACACAGCATACGTGGCATACAGATAGACCATGTGATTTTACAGCTCAGTGAGTGATTTCTTTAATTGGTTCTTTGAACTCGCTGAAAAAAATTTCGTCAGGTAGTGCATTGAAAATATTTGGAATATATACACTTCTACATGCTTCTCCATATCTGGTAAAGAACCAGGGTACTATAAACGCTTTTTTTCTCTCAGGGGTAGACGTGTTACACATGGCACTTTAAAGTGATCACACCAATTGTTTCTTAGAACAAGTGTCTTAATAAACAAATCCTGGAATACACAAAAGCCCAAATCCCAAAAATAGTACTGACATCTATCTTACTATCGTAAGCTGCACTTTTTAAAATATTTCGAAGTAAACTATCAATGCGTGTTTCCCAGCGTTCTGAGCAAAATACAAAAACTGTTATCCCATATCTCATTGCAATATATGCGAACGAATGAACTATCATTTTTTTTCACTGGTAGAGGCACCCAGCTTTTTATATTGAAAAGCAGACATACCACACTTCTCAGTTTAGAACAAATCAATGACATGTGATGTTGCCGAGACATACCACTATGAAAAATTACGCCTAGGTATCTGTATGTTTCGACGTTTTCCACTGCAGAACATTTGCATGGATTGCAATGTTCGGTGTGAAGAAAAATTGGTAATAATAATAATAATAATAATAATAATAATAATAATATTAATAATAATAATAATAATAATAATAATAATAATAAAAATAATAATAATAGCAGTACTAGTAGTAATAGTATTAAAATATTATCTAGGGTTTATTGTCTCAAAACCACCATATGATTATGAGAGACGCTGTGGAGGAAGGCTCAGGAAAGTTTGATTTGACAACTAGCAGGTGGTAGGCTATAAAGGCAACAATACTGCGAGATGGGTCGTACGCTCAGGGATTCCACAGGACTTCGTCGCAGCAACAGTACTTACACTGTTCTCAATTTAAATGATGAGAACAGCTGTTTCCCACCCGATGTTTTTATTAAGCACTATGTGGATGACCCATTCATCCACTGAAAGGTGGAATCTCATTACGACCATGAAAAGCTTAATCTTTATGTAATTACTTTTTTATATCTGTATATGTTCTATTCAGCTGAAATATTCCGTTGAAATGTTAGTCATGTCCAATGTCTTTCAGAATAACTTTATCTAAACACACTAAGCATGATAGCCTATTTATTCCTAAAAAGGGGCACATAGAGTTGACCCCTAGCAAAACCATCTTTATGATAACAGATCCTTGACCATTCGCAAGTTCGATTTTCTGCACTGCATACTTGAACAAACAGTGGCGCCACCTATTGTGCTTGAAGCGGAGATGCGGTCCTTGTTGAATATGATTGGTCTTGTTTATTATGAGGCAATTATTATTGCGTTAGGAAGCCACACTTGAACTGGCTATTTGCACTATATGACAAGTTGCCGCTAGTATTGCAAACTGCGTAGCAGGAAAGGTAACTTCAAAGTTTTGAAAATGCTCTATTACCCAAAAAATAAATCCTCTCTCCGTTTATAACTTCATATATGATGGATCGCTTTGCCGAGTGTGTGTGTATATATATATATATATATATATATATATATATATATATATATATATATATATACCTGTTGGTTTACGTTACAAATAAATTGAAATGAAACAGTCTTATATAATAATTATATCTGTGATAAGGCACAATAATAGGTTGAGTGCTACGAACTAGAACGTATGCCAACGTGACAGCTGATGTAAAGCTTTTAGCCTACAAATACACAGCAATTTTGTTGTTTGAATACGCATGGCCGATATGGATTTCATACACTCGAAATGACATCGCTATATATTAGCGATTTCAAAAATAGAGCTTTGTAATCATTTTTCTTTGTTACCATTAAATGAAGACATGAACACGTCTAAGAACACAAGCAGCTATTATTATTGTTAGTGAAAGAATGATGGTCGTCGACAGCATCAAATTTTTTTTCACATAATCCAAGAAATTTGCAAAACGTCACATCCATAGACGAATCGCAGTATAGTAAAAGCGCAGATAGTAAGCGCAGTATAGCCAAAAGTAGATAGTAAAAGTGCAGTATAGACAAAGTGCAGATAGTAAAAAAAAATGGCGCCGTTTCTGCATGTTGCACTGTGAATACTGACAAAATACGATAGTCTTGCGTCTGGAGAGATTGAACAAAACGTTTATTTATGTTTTGCACAAGAAAAGTGGTGAAGAGTATTCTAGAGGCGCTGCGTTAGAGTGGCTCGAGCATGCAGCGGAGGCGTAGGAGCGCATCAGGTCACGTCACACGGGAGGCAGAAGTGCTATCTGGCAGTGATCTTAGAAAACGAAGTGCGTGGCGTGCGCGCCCGTCTCTGAAGTGTTAATGTGTAGAACACAATGCGACTGGTAGGTGCCACCACCGTGTTGTCTTAGCAACGCGTTGGAAACACTTGCTTTTTCACGCAAGCGTTGAATGCTCAGTGCCCCGTGATAAACGCTACGGTGCTTGAAATTACTTATGTATGCCTTTTCTAGTAAAACAATGCACATAAAGAATATTTGCGTGTTGTAGTGGTTCCTCAGGTATGTACAGTTATTGATTTTCAATTGACAATCACACAAGTATGAACGCTGAACCTTGAGAAATATGGGTGGGTGCTGCGGATGCGGTCGATCATTTTGGATATCGTTTGGTGCCGTGTAGAGTACCGTTAAGGGCAGATGAACGGGCCAAACGTTTTGCGTCGAAAGTCCCCTAGAAAGACTATCGTCTTCAAAAAAAAAAAATCCGGCAGGTGCCACGCACTCTGGAAAGTGGGGCAGTGCGACACAGTGATTGAGGAATCACCTACATTGCAATGTTTGTTCGATCTTCTTGTGATTTTCTTAGTTCTCAACACCTGCCCTTTGTATTGGCCATAAAGTCATGTAGTGCCTCAATATTTTACGTACGGCGCAGTTTAGGGGGGCTACGCTGTCGTATGTTGCTGTCTTCCTTTGACGTAATGCAGGGAAAACCTCGTTTAGCATCGCCAGCAGTAGCTTGCTTGCTTGCTTGCTTGCTTGCTTGCTTGCTTGATTCGTTCTGGTGGCTCTCACCCGCCATGGGGAATCGGCCAAGAAGCCAGCGGTTATTCTTGATGAACAATTTAGGATTATCTATTCTATGGAAATATAATTACATTGTTTTGACAAGACATGATTGTTTTGGCTCAACGTGGAAAAAAAACGTGAAAGAAAAGGAATAATAGGATTTTCGAATACCTGTGGCAAAATCATTATATGGAATTCTTCTGCAGGTTAAGCCATCGCCATTTAATAATGATGCAGTAAATGTTAGATGTTTAGTGAAAATCGAGAGCTGATCAATGGCTCAGCAAGGTAACCTTCTTGTGCCACAAAGGAATTCGCAGAGGGCCCCGCAGACGCCCCTGTCACTGAATCCTAATCAAGCAGACACAAAGGACAAACTATTTGGAGTATTAAGTGAAATTTCTAGTTTTTTATATATAATATCGAAACATCTTATTCTTTTTAGTTTTGAAACGACAGCCTGCGAGAAGAAAAATGGTTGATATTTTCATGTGCGTTACAGCTTGAGCTTAAGGGGGATGGCGCCCGACTAGACTTATTTAAAAAGAAACTCAAAAGTGGTGCACTGCATCGTAATTTTGTTAGGGAGACTTCCAATTTACGCGTGGGAAACCATCCATTATTCCATGCGATGTGCAGGTGGGAAAACTCTGGATTCGCTATCGTAATCTTTGATGAGTCCTCAAGAAGGGAACGTTCTCTGATCCTGGCTTCAGTTACATATGCTGTAAGAGGCATGACTGGCACCATCGAAAGATCAAAAGAAGCTTGCGCGAGTGAGTCGGCCATCTCATTTATAAATATACCACGATGACCTCGTACCCATATAAATCGGACAAGATGAATGTTTGCTGGGTTCAATGATTTAAACCTAACTAGCACTGCTCATCTCCACGACTATGATAAACATGAACACACGAATAACGAGTCAGCCACTATCACAGCTGTCAAATGAGTCGCCGGAAGTTTTCGAAAACTAGTGTAACAGTCGTTAATTCTGCTTCAAATATGGGTGTATAGTCTGGGAGTCACAGCGAAAACGACCAGCATAATTAGAGAAAAAAATTCCAATACCTGCTTTCTCGCCGCTCATTAATGCATTCGTTGCGATTACTATATTAGTATGTCATTGAGAGAAGTGTTCTTCTAATAAGTCAGTCAAATACTTAGAGGGAAAGTGTTTAGCATTGGTTGGGATGTTATCAGCAAGTTCTATTTGCACTTGGCCGATTGGTTTCTCTGATGGCATTATGTCGAATATACTAACATTTAAAGCATCTAGAAGCGTTTGAACAATTAGACCTTGCGGTTTATATACACAATACCAATGTCCATTCAACGTGCACTCACGTGATAGAGCAGTCATCTTCATCGTATTCTTCGAGTGCCTTGATGATCATATAAACCGCAGACATTACTGCTTGCATGATTCCACGTGTCATCGGACAGAGCATGACTGATCGACCGTCTAAATTTGTTTCAAAATTTCATATACTGTTCCTTGATTAGAGCAACGAAGGTTTCTGCAATCGGTTGTGCTTAGTTTCTTTCGAAGAACCTTAAGTCAATAAGGACGAAAAGGTGGAGGGCCACGCTGGGCTGCTCTGCTGCTTTTTCCCCGATGTTGGTGATGAATTACATAAATTATATTAAACGTATACGTACATCAGGTTTGTTAAAGTAAATATTTACAAATGTTTATTAACCTTGCAATAAGCTATTTTAGGTTTCTCTTGGTAGTGTAGGTATTTTGATAGAAATCTCCAAATACACTCGGGTCACTTTTTTGCCTACTCCAAAGGTATTTCGAAAGCCCGTACGACAGACCAGCGAAAATTCCGCATTACAATCTAAGCATGCTTATTGATCAAACTTTTAAAGTTTATACGAATATGACTTTTCAATAGTGAGGTACTATCAGGCTAACTTTTAGAAAGCAGGCTACAATACAAATTTCTATCAACATTACAAAACAAATACTTTGATGCCTTTGAAATTTTCAGATCATTTCTTGCACATCAGCTTTTGCAGTTTACTGTTAAAAGCGTATCGAGTAATTTTGTTTCGCTAGCAGTTATGGCCTGCCGATTGATGCCCTTGTGCAAGCTAGATCCAACTTCCTGCCCTCCAAATGTAAAGAATGCAAGCCTACATTTGGGCTTCTTATACCGTCCGCAGCAATGAAACAGCTGTCGGTTACAATGAAAATGCAAATTTCAATAATATTTAGCCATGGAAGCGGTCATCAATTCTGAATTACCAAGGAGACGAGTGCGCACAGTCTGCCATGTTCCCGGCGCCCTCAGAGCTCGTGTTCGTGTCCCCATAATGCGAAACAGCCACAGGTAATTTCAACAAATGCGAATTGCAGTATGGATATTTTTTAATCCGTCCTTAGCTCGCAGCACAGCTGCGCGCTGTTAACACGGCGGAGATAGTAGTGCAGACGTAGCAGACATTGCGTTTTAGCGCACAAATTGTAAAAGCGAACAAAAGCACGTATACAATACAAACTTCTCTTTTTAAACAAAAGCCTTGAGAGGCGACTGCGGGAACTTGGGCACGACTGCTGAGATTCAAGTGCGCATGCTTGGGGCGTTCACATAGGATATCGGCCAAGGTCACAGATAAAATGCCGCTGCAGCTAAAGTTCACCGGCCACATTCGACGGCGCCAGCACAGGAAACACTTCACGGCGTAGGCATGTAAGTTGAAATTTGATTGCGGTCCTTTGTTGGTGCTGCTGGGGAAACACGATGAAAACTGTGTCACAAAGCTGCGAGCACTCGCTTCGTACACACTGGCCGCCCCCGCTTTCGCCAGAGAAGCAACGGTGCACCGATAGAGATCAGCGGGAAGCGTGAACGTGGTGCTCCTGTGGTGAAACCAAAATAAACAAACGTAAGACTACAAGTAGCTAGGAGTGCACGTGCACGCCTATCTAAGTTAACGTCAGCGTAATATCTGTAGTGACCATGCGTAAGATGCGTTGCTCACACTTCATTTGACTCCGATAACTTATTTCCGCTCCAAAGGGTCTCATAGCGGCAAAGTATAGCTCTGGGCGAGATTACAGGGGCACACTGCCTTTCGAAGCATAGGAAGCTCATTGCAAAAAAAAATTAAATTTTCGAGTTGCCCATTATACATTAAACCTTGATGCAGCAGTGCTTCAAGAAACCCCAAGCGTACAACACTCATTCGTGATAATTCACTATGCTGGTATTTCACAGGTGGTTTACAGCTTCGAGACATAATACTACACAATACTATATATCAATATTGAAAAGTCAGTCGCAATCAGAAATTTCGTGCAATGTTCAGGCCCACTAGGCTTGCTCCGTATTGCGCAAGGGCCCTTATTTGATGGGCCGTAGCTACTAGCGAAAAAACAATATTATGCAGTGTGTCTTCATTTGCCCATATCGACAAAGCACACCCGAGCAGCCTTTAAGTCTACTGGTGCCAGTGGCTGAAGTCTGCGCCAGGGAAACTGAGAACGGCCGTCTCCGGGAGTGAGGCCCTGCCGTGCGGACTAAAAAATATCCACCGATGCCACCCTCCTAAGACGTACCGCTCACTCCTTCCATTACTGCTAAAAGAACGTCTGCCGCTATTATCGTTTCCGTCAACTCTAACCCAGTAAGTGTACTCGTAGATACAGGAGCTAATTACTCTGTGATGAGGGCTACATTGGCCACCCATCTATGCAAGGTGCTGACAACGGGGGACGGCTCACAATTGATCATTGGTGGAAGACACCTTGTGTCACCGCAAGAGTTGAAATTTGTGCGTCGGCCTTTGTAGCATCTTTTCTTGTGCTGCCGAAATGTTCCCGACCAGTTATACTGAGTATATATTTACTTCAGAAGTATGGATGAATCATTTATCTGCATGATTTGTTCGTGACATTCGGTAAGTGTGTTTCTGTAGCTTCGGATGACGAGGACGACATCGCCGTGCTGCGCTACGTGTTGTCGACGAATACGTAACATTGCCACCTCGGAGCAGTGTCTTCGTCCTCGTTGATTGCCCACACAAACAACCAGGCAGAGGCATCGCCCAAGGTAACGTCACCTTACTACTTGGTAGAGAGGCCGCCATAGCTCGAGGTAACGTAGAACACCGGAATGGGCAGACTACGGTCTTAGTGACCATCTTCCGCGGTGAATAAAAGTATTTTCTGAGGCGCATCACCATAGCCTACTGGGAAACACTCGACGATTAAAGAACCTGTGATTTGATTACGACAACCTCAACAGAGCAAAGCTGTGATATGACCGTGAGCAACCACATCAACACCAATGAGCAGTTAGAGAAATACAAGCGGGAAAGACTCCTCAGTTTGCAGAGATATTTTAGCGACTGTTTTGTCACTACATTGAGGGTCTGGTAGGCTTCACCTACCAAACACATCACATCACATCACTTGATTTCCTTAAAGATTCTCAAGAGAGTATTACAAAAGGGGTAGGTATACAGTGAAGCCAGGTGACTGCACTCGGTAAGAAAGTTTGTTACTTTGCAACAGAATCATCACGGCGCCAACCACCCAACCTGTGCGCCAGCACGCTTACAGCATCTCATAGAAAGAACATGACGCTATTCCTCCTCCATTCAAGCAAACGCTTGATGATGGCATTATACTTTCAACTAGTCCTTGAGCCTCATCTGTTGTACTGGTTAAGAAGAAATATGGCTCGCTCCGATTCCGTGCAGATTACAGCAAGTTGAGCTTCGTGACAAAGACAGACGTTTATCTTCTTCCCCGTATTTATGACTACTTATATCGCCTGCGACTTGCCTGCTTGTTTTATTTGATAGTGCTCCAAAGCGGGTACTGGCAGAGTGAAGTTAACAAACGGGACCCGGAAAAAACGGCGCTTCTAACCCCTCACGGCCTTTTCAAAATTAAGGTCCTCCCTTTTGAACTAAGCTCCACTAAAGGTACATTCCAGCGAATGATTGACACAGTGTTAGCTGACCTGAAGTGGTACTGGTGTTCAGTCTACTTATACTACAGGCAATTCGCTCAGCCAGCCTATCTCGAAGGCCGGAAAAGTGTCACATCTGATACGAGAAGCTGAAATCGTTGGGCCATAATGTCAGCAGTAGAGGTGTGTGACCTGACCCAGAAAAATTCACTGCAGTTGTTCCGTTCCCGATGCCGAAGGCAAAGCGTGATTTGCGCTGATTTGTAGTTTTTTGTGCGAAGTACTGCCGTTTCGTGCCACTTTTTTTTTCTAAAATCAAACAGCCAGTGCAACAATTAATCATGGACGACGTATCCTTTACCTGGGGCTTGGCACACGCGGATGTTTTTCCTGCGCTTCAGCAATGTCTTCAAAACCTGCCGATCCTTGGTCACTTCGACGCAGAAGTAGACATTGCAGTGTACATTGATGCTGGCAGCCTTGATCTCGGAGTTATTCCCGTAGAGTTTCAAAGTGACACTGAAAGCGTTATCACATATGATAACCTCACGCTGTCTTCTTCTGAGAATAACTATAGAACAACTGAAAACGAACGCCAGGCTATCGTAGGGGCTATTACGAAGTTTAGGCCGTACTTGTACAGACAGCCTTTCTGAATCGTCAGTGATATTCACTCTCTCGGCTGGCTGGCGAATTTCAAGGATCCTTCGGGTCATCTGACAACATGAAGCCTTATTAGGCTGCTGGAATTCAACCTAACAATCGTGTACCGGTCTGGAAAAATATTATGTCGACAACGACAGTCTTTCCGTGCCCTCTCCGAGACCGCTCTAAAAGACTTACGAAGACTGTGATTTCTTTTCCACTACAGAATCTTTTAATCTAATCCAACAGCAATGTCAAGACCTAAAACTGCAGCCACCTATTCAATCTTTTCAAAGACGTCGCTAACAATCTCTGCGTCAGTTTGCGTCAACGTTGTCATCTTTAAAGTTGTGGCTACCAATACATGACTCAATTATGCGAAACCGAAGCCATTCGTCGAGCTGCTACTTTCGATGTGACCAAGTTCTTCGTCAAGAGCATTGTTCGGTGTCATTGTGCAACAGCTGTTAGCACAGATTGTGGTACAGCAATCATGGCGCAGTTGCTCCGTAATATACTGCACCCAAGTGGTACCAAACGCAGAACAGCAACAGCGCACCACCAGCAGACCATTGCGTTAACTGAGCGCCTCAACAAAACGATTGGAGACATGCTTTCATTATATGTAGCGTCGGATAACAACAATTGCGACGAAGTCTTTCATACGTAAGATTTGCCTATAACATGCCTCGTGAAGTAATTAATGGAATGGCACCTTTTAGTCTTGTTTACGGCCGCGACGTTACCACGATGCTTGACGTGGTGCTTCTACAAACTCCGTCTGCCACGACTTCTCCAGATACAAACGTCTTCAATCAGTGTACCAACACAGCGCGGAATCTTGCGCGGCAACGCATGTTGGCTTGTCATGAGCTAGATGCTTGCCGACACCACAGCATCATAGAGCAGCGGCGCATACAAGATGAATGACCTTGTCTTGATATCAATGTGACAACGGGCCACTAAGCAAAATGGTTTTGCCGGTAATTTGGACCCTACCATAATAGGCATCGCTTAGGCGGAGTCAAATACGAAGTTTTGTCAGCAGAGCCCTGCCGCCACTCTCGTACACCACGTTCATTCGATGGAGTTCACGTGATCAGGACGAAGCCGTATTATGCGCCCTCTCTGCAGGCTGCAAACTTTTTGGTGCCGTGCCTGCCTCGAACCATAATTGACATAATTGAACCACAATTGAAGTAAAGGAAAAGGGGAGACAAGCGCAGTCAAGTGGCAGACAAGTGGCAGTTTTCTGTCTCTGGTTTTTCGCAGGCTTGCTTGTCGACTCTACGCATAGATAACCCAAACATCAATGCTAACTTGCAAACGATTGAGCAATTCCTGCGCGATGACAGCCCTGTTGATAGTGATGCCACGAGCATTGACGTAGAGGACCTATTTTATTTCCTCCCACATAATCACCTTTACACCGCAGTGAAGAAATGCATTACATGTCGCAATGATGAATCTACCTTCATAGGTCTAAGTGGCAAGTAAGTTGCATCTTTAACAGCACGTCTGTTCTTTCACTTGGAGTCTTTATTTGTTTCTTTCTGAAGTGAAGTTTGCCTGCAGAAGAAAAGTGTATGTATTGGGTCTAGGGTGGCTCTAGTTTTAAGCGATATTTTTCTAAGTAGACTTCATCGGGCGCTCCAACTGGTTTTAACACGATAGCTTTAAAGAGCTCGTGTCGCAGAAAAGCCACCGCCGGCGTCGGCCTCGTTCGTAGTGAGCGAAAAATTGTTTGTGCGTCTGTGACGAAAAATCAAGTTGCCGAGATAGCCGCGGGAAGTCACTACTTGTCCACGCGTGCACGCGCGATCACATTGAAAAAGCCACGCATTCCAAGAAAAAAAGTGCTCAGGGTCATGAGGCCCGGTAGTTCCTTTGCCCTGCCACTTCTCCCTGCTTACCTTTCAGTGCTTTCGTCGGGACGAGAGAAGAGATAATGCAACTGCAGCATGCGATGAACCTTTGTAACATCACTCGCACTGGGTGGATTCTTGAAATTTGCGCGGCGTTGAATTCGTGAGGCGAAATACTCCTCTATTGAATTTATTTAATTGTTGCTTGAAAAATTGTTTCAGGGCCCCGTCAACTCGTGTTGTTCGACGGTGTCCCGATGAAAACGGGCCTGTTCGGCGATAATAGCACGCGCTGGTCCATTCTACTGTGAGCGTATTTGTGTGCGTGCGTGTGTATGTATCAAAACATATGAATAAGTATGCACTTAGCGGTTGAAGGCTGCACTACGAGCCGGACGTCACTATCGCGTTCAACTCTTAAAGGCGAAGCTTAAGGGTGCCCCAATTTTTACAGGCCTCCATGATTGGGATTCTTCGTTATGTCGGTGATTGCATTGTTTTTTTTTTCGTAAGGGAACTGGAGATAGGTCAGCAGGTATTCTAAAGAGTTTTGAACAGTGTGGTCTTGGCTTGAAGTTCACTTCTGAATACCTAAAAGACCAATGTCTCCAATTTTCAGCTCTTCAGGTGCAGACTTTGCCCACGCATTTGTGTTGGCGCTACACCCCTAGGTCTGTGAAACTTGTGCTGAACTACAAATCAGGCCACACGAAACTGGTTAAACATGCGATCGCACTCTCATGTTTTAGCTGAGCACTGAAGAAATCCTGCACATATTTAGCTCAAAAAAAATTGCTGGGCAGGTCCAAAAACTTAGACAAGCAGGCTTCCCACGGGATTTGTTAAATTTCTGCGAAAATTTGATTAAGAAAATAAAAAGGAGGCCCTGGTGTTGGTTGCAACTTGTATGAGAAGGCGAAGCATAAAAAAGTTGCTGTTCTTCTATATATTCCCCGTTTTACCCACTGCCTAAAAAAGGTGGCAACAAGATATGACGTGCGAGTGTTTGTTTCTGCCAGGAAGAAGTTATCCACTGTATGTGCCGAAAAAGATAGACCAGTCGCAAATCAGATATATGTCCACCAACATACATGCAACGTTAGACATTTTCATAATTATGTATAATGTTTCACCGATGTTGTCCACTCCACAACCTTGTCATGCAATCGTGTATACGTGGGTCAGACAGGTCGCTGTCTGTTAGACTTCGAGAACATTTTAATTATCTGCAAGGCCACTCCGGCCTTCACCTCGCAGCCTACTGTTAAAATTGCGGCTTCGTGCCGCTCTTTGATGATGATACTGTGCTGTTTCGACATAAAAAACAAAGAGTGTGCGAACCAATTGATGCTGCGCATATTCACGCGATTTCTTAGTTATGCGTCAGTGTTCCCTCTGTGGCCATACACGATAAGGAGTTGAGCTTTCTGGGTTCTGTAGGATGTTTGTGCTATTCCTTGTCTTGTCTAGATTTTGTTGATTTGGCCCCTCTTGCCTTTTTCTCTCTCCGTTTGCCCTCCTTTGCTTTTTATCCTTTCCTTTATATATTGCCTTGGCATTGCAATAAAGCTTCAGTTGATAGTAGATTATGCGCTTGTCTGTCCCTTTCCTCTACTTCGTGTTTCTATTAGTTTTTTGCGCAGTACAATATGAATCAGTACCAACTTGCCACACTGGCAATTATCCTGCCTTGAAGCCTGTTGTGTCTGTTCTCCTAGTTTTTTATTATCTTTTGTCCTTTACTGTTTACGTCGTCTCTAACTTTGATGGCTCAGTTTACGTTTTTGACTAGAGCTGCGGCGTTGAAATGAAGCCGTGTGTGTGTGTGTGTGTGTGTGCGTGTGTGCGTGTGTGTGTGTGCGTGCGTGCGTGTGTGTGTGTGTGTGTGTGTGAGAGAGAGAGAGATTGGAAATGCCGCGCGCGAGTTGCTGTAGAGAGTGAGAAGGCAGAAGTGTTTGGCTGCTCTGGCTGAAAACAAACCACCGTTCACTGCAGCTCGTTCCTTTTGTCATTTCTTTTCGTGACAAAATTATGTTGCCAGAAGTATTCAGCAGAAACCTTCAACTTGCTTTGAAATTTTAACAAAGACTGCGACTTTAGTGCTCAGCTAAATTTAAACAAGGAATGGCGAACTTTCAAAACACGTGTAGTACTTCAATTTTTAGGGAAAACGCATTGGAAACTTGAACAGAAACCACTTAGCTCGACTCTCTTATACATACGAATGACAGGTGCGCCACAGTACTAACGTCCGAGGATGTATTTAATCTTGAATTCTGCCCTAGCAAGAATCATTTTAGGCGAAGGAATAAAAACGAACAAAGTGAAAAAGCACAGCCAGCAGAAAACAGCCCTCGCGTTGCAGAAACAGGGGACTGCTCCGGAAATAATACACCTTTTGTCAAACACGTGTGTGTTGCAAATGTTTCTTTTTTATTTTATAGATGGGAATCACCGTCACTCTACTGCCACAGCTTTGTCGAAGCGAATAAACTGTGGTGTCGCGTACGCAGCGTAACAGCGGACTGTGAGCACTTGCGGCGCGTTTTGAATACGTGAAAAAAAAGAAAGGTAATTCTGAAAAGAGATTGAAATATACCGGGACACGTCACTTTGTGTTACATGGCTCTCAGCTCACGTTTTTACGGCGATGAAGCCGTGTCCTGACAATATAGCTTGAGCAACATTTGTGCTCTGTGCAGCATTCGCAGTTTGCAAAAAGATCGTTAATTCTGTTTGTTGTTTCCGGCTGGTGAATTGCTCCAATAGACCTCAATTCATCTCTGCATTATAACCCAAAAGACGACTTTACATGGAGTGATCTTTTTATATTTAAAGAAATATAAAAGAAAACTTCTGAAATATATAAGGTAAGATTTTTAGTTTAGTTTTTTGCTCCAGGTACCGTACTTCATTGCTGCAAATCAGGTATGAAGTAGCCTTACGCGTGAGATGTGTTACAATGACATACCCGCTCACGGCAATGCTTACTTCATACTCGGCCTCAGAGAGGCTGAGTAAGCGATGTTGTTGGTCAGCCGACAATACGTCCCTGGATCTGTGCACTGAGTGACAGTGATTTTTTTGTCACTGCGACCATCTGCGAACATGACTGTAAGCTATTTTTTCTTACTTCACAAGACTTTTCAAGTGCAGGTGTGCACCACATCGTCTATGGTTTATCATTGAAGTAACGCGCACTAAGAGGGTGTCTGCTCGCGTTGTGCACATAGGAAAGGTAAGCAAACGACAAAGTCGCCGCTATCGAAAGAGAGATTGCGCGTGACCTCTAGACGCATTATCGGTTGCAAGAGCCATTGCGATGATAACCGACAGCTTGTCGTGACAGTAACTCGAATGCTCCACGTGTGTCGGATGCAACGCACTGAGCGAAATTCAATTGACTTAAAAGCGAAAAGACTAGGACTTGCTTGAATTCGGATCTTCGGACCACTCATACAAAAAAGGTAAATGTTTTCTTTAAGCCAGACAGAAGTAAAAGTCGTTTTCATCGTAACTTTCACCTTTCTGTCTTTTCTGTATGTTGTGCGTGCCACCTAAAAGGAGTATCGTTATGCAACCCAAGCTTTTGTATCTTCAGGGGATATAGCTATAAACTTCATATATATATATATATATATATATATATATATATATATATATATATATATATATATATATATATATATTCATGTCACTAAGAAACTTACGATCTACATATATAAATGTGTTCGCGTATGCACTTTGGAGCATACTATGGTTAAGGTATTTTAGTGAGCTTCTTGAAGGTGGAACTATTTGTTTGGCCGAACTTGTGCCCACAAAACGCAAACGCGAGTAACAGCAAGCAGTGCAAGTTGCAAACTGATATCGACGGACTCAGCGTCGTTAACTGATGAACAGATTTGTGGAAAGGCGTGTCCGCTAGGACAAATGTGGCGTTATCACTGGTGGCCGTCCTTGTTCTAGAATTCAGTCAGCTGTTCGCTCAAGCAAAACAAATGACCTCAAAATAATAATGAATGCTCCCAAACAATCTGGCGCAATTCGCACGAGGCAGTATCTACACGTGCAAGGAGAGAGAGAGAAATAACTCTATATGGTTGAAAAGGAAGGAGTTTCGGAGCTTATTAATTTACAGATATGTGAGGTTTAACGTCCCAAAACCACCATATGATTATGAGAGACGCCGTAGTGGAGGGCTCCAGAAATTTCGACCACCTGGGGTTCTTTAACGTGCACCCAAATATGAGCAAACGGGCCTACAACATTACCGCCTCCATCGGAAATGCAGCCACCGCAGCCGGGATCCAATCTCGCTACCTGCGGGTCAGCAGCCGAGTACCTTAGCCACAAGACCACCACGGCGGGGCGTTTTGGAGCTTGATGAGTGGGTTTCCATGTCCGAAACTCCACTGGCTTGCACCGCTAGCCGGACGTAGCCCGGAAGTGCTAGTTGCACCTCAGGCTCTGAGCTAGCGAGGAATTTCTCCCACTGCTCCAAGGAGTTTTCTATTCTATACATACGCTGTCGATTGAGTTCATTTGGCCGTTTAACGCAGCTCCAAGAGATATGGTAGAGGGTCGGTGGTGAGTCGCGACACCACGGACAATCGCGCCCATACAAAGTTGTATGAGTTTTGTCGAGTTTTGGTCACTCAAACGCCTCTAACAATCATATAGTCTGCCTCGTGTAGTCCTGGCACGTGCAATGAACCAGTCGCATAAAACACCGGAAGAAACGAACACGTGCGGAATTGTCACTTACTATGGGGCACATTGTAGTGCAACTCTCCGGGTTGATTTCGGCCCCATGGGGCTATCCTATCCTGGTCTGTTTCAACGTAGTGTAACTATTTCACACAAGTACGAATGCATGCAGCTGAGAGATACTTGTTATGAACGCACGCTTTATCTCTACTGTTACTATCTTGCGAGAAGGCACACATCTTGCTTCACCTAAAATGATGAGTTATTTATTGTAATCTTTATTATATCAATCTTCTCTTATGCAAAGTGAGTAGTTAGTGCCGGCTGATAAAAGCTTTTCAATTCTTTATTAGCCACTTCTTGACATAAACTAAGAAAGGGTATTTTTTGAGCTCGTTTGTTTGTTGAACACAGCTTTCTTGAAAACCAACAGTTGAGGTGCTTGTTTGTGTGCTTATATTGGCAAGAGCACGCCATTATCGCCCCAAGGCACCTAGTTTATTGAGCAGATACTCCCGGACCCGGACGCCGTTTTGTTCTGGACTGCCAAAGCATGTATCCATAGGGCAACGTTAATATGGGGCGAGGTAGCTATGGGACTTCAAAATGGAAGGAAGCGCCCGTGCACACTTGTCTATAGAAGAATTCATCTGGGCACCACTACGCCACCTTAGAGAAGAATTCATCTGGACACCACTACGCCACTTTTGCACGCCAGAACAAAAGCACAAGAAGAACAGATTACTTACCACCATCTGTGAAGAATACAACATGACCCGGGAATGGGGCTGGTGCGGTGTCTTCATGCCGAACAGATTTGATTCCGCAAAAAGAAGCGCTGAGCTTCACCGCCAGTGGATAGTTTCTATGAACCGCAAAAACTACGAGCCTGGTAAAAATGCACCAAAGAGTACACTTACTGCGTGTACTCAAGCGTGTTTCGAGCTGTTTCAATTTACAGCGGTAATTTGCGTGAAGTACGGCTGCGCTATTCGTCACCTGCGTATGCTTGTGAAGAGAATAAGTAAAGCTGAAGTAATCGCAGTAAAATAAGGTAAACGACAGGTATAGAGACCGTTTGCAGCAATGGCCTTCCGTCGCACCATTGAATGAACTAATCTTCAAAAGCACTTCACTGGGATGACCCACCCGATCACAGAAGATATTGTTAATCGCTAATCTCTGTTAAGCGTAGAGAGCGCAGTGCTCGTCGGGGCGTAGTGCATTTCAATAGTCACGGATGGCTCCACTTACAACGAAGAATTGGAGGTATACATAGCGTGTTTTTGTTGATTGATAATACATTTAGGTTTTGTTTACTTTGCTGATGGAATAATATTATCTTACTGTCGATGTTTTTGACTGCACGCCTATGGGAATGATTGTTATGTTAAGCTCTATAAATCAAGCAGCCCTGAGGCTGTGATAGCTTTTTGTTAGCATTCTTTCACTTTACTGAACGCATTTAAACACGCTTGCAATACGCAATAAGTTTTTTTGTAGTTATACTGCGCAAATAAAACACAATTTCACATGTATTTTTTAGGATAGACTTTCTGGCAACCTTGGATCACATTACAATTGCACTGTGACGTTTGATAGCAATGAAGTACTTCAATTGTAGAAGTTTTATCGTGCCTTTTGCGAAGACAAGGCATAAATTTATAATCATTGTTGCGAAATGTTCACTAAGTGGAGATAGAAAATGCACCTTGGGAATGGACTATATCTACTCGCACAGTATTAGCTTGTTCTCTGCGTACATATGCTAGAAAACCTAAATACACGCAAAAACACGAATCGTTCTCGTTTTGTTTTCCTAAATTTCGTAGCACTGCTCCTTCAAACGACAACGTTGTGGCAAGATGTCGGCCATTGTTTGAAGGCTTGCAGCCGTTATTTCTCTTTACGTCAACAGATTCGGAACTGTACAGAATATTCTACCGTGCAGCATATATATGTCTTGTGTACATTGCTCTGACTAGTACGTGCATTCATGTTTGCAGCACTTACGCCGGCGCGAACAAGAGCAGCCTCGTACCACACAAAATATAGAGTCTAGAGATTTGTTCACTGGTGATGAAGGAAAGAACTTCAGTTTCCTCCAGCGCGTAATGCACCATAATTATTTTCTCGGAATGCATGAACTCCGACGAGAACTACCAGCGCATGCAACACGAGGTTACTTATGCTGCCCTGTGCACCACTCGTGCATGTCGGTTTCACTTTCGGGCATTCTATACTGCGAGTTGTTGGGACTGCACTGTTGGCGTCCACTCATTGGCCTTCATTAACGTTTGTTGTTTTACCATCACAACGCAACAGAAGCTCCTGGCCTTTTTTATGGGCGAAAAAACGAACGATAGACGTTTCACGCACAGAGTAAAATACTGGGCAAGCGCAACCTTATGGCTACCTAAGGGGGTTTGAAGGAAATGTATACCCGCGAATCCTTTCGCCAGGGGAGAAAAGAGCACTAGTGTTTAAGGTGGAACTTAACCAGCCAAAATGTATTGACTCTCAAATTCGCGTTTCTCGCATTCTGTGGCACTGCCTGAACTTTGCTCAGTGCTTTCCATCCTAGCAATGTGAAGTTATCCTCTTGAAATACACCGCCTACATGAATTCGTGGGTAGTTCGTGTTTTGTGTCAATGAGTGCCTATTATGAGACTGGATGCCCGCGCCAAGCTGCCGTAGGGTACCTCGTGTTGATGATTTCTCCAAAGGTGCCGCTAGCCCAAGAGTGCACTCGAGAACTGTCAAAAAGACTACAGCAGCTGAAGAAACTGCTTGCAACTGTAGTTCTGCAGAACCTAAATATGAATCGTGCGCCGAAAAACTCATCTAAAAATTAAGGGACCCTCAAGCTTTGCCTTTAAGAGTTTAACGCGATAGCGAAATCCGGCCTATAGTGCACCCTTTAACGGCCAAGTTCCTACTTATTGGTATTTTTTGTTACACACACACGCGCACCACACAAGCACACACACGTGCGCGCAAGCGCGACGTATCTATAGTAATTCAATGACTGTGCAGTGTGGCAACTTCCCTTTGCTAAAACTGCGCTCGGCTGTAGCCGAGACACGTGTCTCACAGATGGCACACAGACCGCAAGCAAGAGTAGCATAGCCTCCAAGATACACACTGTGACCTTGACATTTGAGAGGCCATGACAACGTGGATTGGGCGCGCCAGGTGTAGGCGGCTGTGGAGAGGCCATGAAGAGTCTTGCAATGCCTCACAGATGGCAGAACATTATCTAGGGTTTGCCGTTTGTTTGATCCACGCCTCTGGGAAAGCATGACATGTTTTCCGTTAAATGGGCATAGTTGTCTATTTTGAAAGCTGTTTGAAAGTTCCTGGGTGTTTTTGCGGTGATGGCGGCACCATCTTGGCCTTTTTCGGTGTAGTCTGATAGCCTCCCAAATGTGCCTCTATAAATCGCTGAATGGGCTCGTTTTCGTCTTGACACCTCTCGAACAAAAGGCGGTAAGGAGAATCTTTTTTATACATGGCATTTATGTAGTGTTTTTTTCCCGCGTTAGGAGCAAGTAACATAGTAGTTTTGTTGTAAGGCGCCTGCTTGCCCCGCGAACGGTGCAGGTTCAATCCTCAAGGAGACTGAAAATTGAAGTTTTCAATTTATTTGCTTGTTTCTTGATTTTTCGCTCACAACCTACGGTGCCGACGCCGACAACGGCATTTCTGCGACACGCACTCTCTAACGCGTTAAAACCAACCGGAGGCTGATGGATGCTTGGAAATCACGATTCCCGACAACGGCTTTGGTCTTTACGTGTTTGCCAGGCCAAGACGCCAGGAGTTGCAGCACGACGAAACTAGACAACGTTCCCTAAAGACGCCATACAAACCAAGTGCCGACTACGCATTTTTTTAGTTAATAAGTGCTAAGTGAACATCCGACATCTCTGGCTAGAAATTTTTTTCTGGCTGGTGTATTTCAAATATCAGGAGGGAGCTCTCTGCAAGTCATGAACGCTTCTTTAAAAAGAAATTTCGGGCAAGGAAACTCGCCAAGTTGTTGGTGTCGAGGTCCTCTTTAAGCTTACGCGTTGGAAGAACGCACTCGAAAAGTTCAAAAGTCACAAGTGTGACTACCACATTACCACTGCTCTATACGTGCGTCAATCTTCGTTTCAGTTAGAAAAGTGAATCAACACTTTTCCGGTAAGC
The DNA here is from genome assembly GCF_043290135.1 of Rhipicephalus microplus. Lineage (NCBI taxonomy): Eukaryota > Metazoa > Arthropoda > Arachnida > Ixodida > Ixodidae > Rhipicephalus > Rhipicephalus microplus. The sequence continues at coordinate 81,991,827 of NC_134700.1, read as the reverse complement.
CATGTGTCTCTTTGTTCCTTGAAATGTTGCTTGAACAGAGTTCGTTGCATATCTTGTAAAAAAAAACAATAGTAACTACGTCAACATCATCCTCACATCGACTAAGCTCACTGCAGAGCAGAGGCCTCTCCTATGATCCGCCGATAACCTGGTCTTGCTGCCAGGTTATTGCCAGGTTATTATTGCTGCCACTTTATACATGAGAACTTTTTAACCTCATCGGCCCCCTTAAATTTATGTCTCCCCTTCATGCTTTTGCCTTCTCTACGAAGCCAGTTAGTTACCCTCAATGACCAGTGATTATCCCCCTACGTGCTACGTGTCCAGCCCATGTCAATTTCTTCTTCTTGAGTTGCACTACAATATCCTTAACCCCGGATTGTTCCATGACCCACTCTGCTCCCTTCTTGTCTCTTTAGGTTGCACTTATGATTTTCCTTTTCATCGCTCGCTGCGTCGTTCTCAATTTGAGCTGAACCATTTTCGTAAGCCTCCAGGTTTCTGCTCCGTAGGTAAGCACCGACAAGATGCAGCTGTAATATACATTGCTTCTAAGATTTGTGGTGGATTACCAATCATTGTTTGAGTCTGCTTGCTGGATGTGTTCCACTTAATCTTTTTTTTCTAATAATTTCACTCTAAAGGTACGGCTCAATCCACGGTTACTACCTGTAGTAAGTAGACATGCTCCTACTCAACTTCCAGCTTCCTTTCATCTAACGCAAAGCCCTGTTTTATGCCGAGACTTTTACACATTAGTTTAGTTTTGTGTATATTTATTTTCATACCTACTCTTCTGCTGTAGGCGTCTCTTATATTCATATGGTGGTTTTGGTACATAAACCCCACATATCATTCTGCTTTCCCTGTCCAGTTCAGTGAGCATGTGTTGTAATTCGTCTCTTGAGTTACTCATCATGATAATGTCATCAGTTAATCGCAGGTTACTAAGACACTATTCATTAACTATTATCCGTTACTCTTTCCAATCCAGGGCTCTGAAAACATCCAGTAAACGCGCGCTGAATAGCATTAGAGAGATCGTGTCTCCTCCTCACCCTACACGTTTCTTAATGGGATTTAGTCACTTTCTTGATGAAGAGGTTATATTATTTTACTCATGTGACTATGTATTGTGTTCTTAATTTTAAATGATAACATGTTCACCAACTATTCTTCATTTTTTGTATTTCTTGTGCGTTATGTCGTTAGTTGGAGAAATCAGTTGGCTGTCGTTCTAGTCATTTCAATATACAGGGGCGAACATATGAAGCGAGTAATATATATATATATATATATATATATATATATATATATATATATATATATATATATATATACATATATATATATATATATAAAATATATATATATATATATATATATATATATATGGATTCGGGTCGAGTCATAAGTCACCAGATGAAGCAAACGAGCAAACAAAAAACGATGCTTTATTGCCAACGTTACGGCCGGGGACCGTATGCCCTGACGAAGGCCGGACCCCGGCCGTAACGTTGGCAATAAAGCATCGTTTTTCGTTTGCTCGTTTGCTTCATCTGGTGACTTATAACTCGACCCGAATCCAGAACACACACACACACACACACACACACACACACACATATATATATATATATATATATATATATATATATATATATATATATATATATATATATATATATATATATATAGATATATATATGTTATATATATATATATATATATATATATATATATATATCTATATATATATATATATATAAATATATATATGTTATATATATACATATATATATATATATATATATATATATATATATATATTTCATTCATTCATTTATTTATTCATTTATTTATACCCGTATATAATTTCCGAGCTTTAATATTCCCCTTCTAGCACTGTTTGCACACTTCTGATTCGCAATACGTTTGCTCAGTACAGCTGCCCACACTACATTGCTTATCAAGCTGCCCTAGCTTTTGCAGCGGATGCATTTTCAATGGAGATTAAAATGCTGTAGGCCCTTGTTTTCAGATTTGGGTGCACGTTCAGAAACTACTGGTGGTTGAAATTTCCCACCCTTTTCACTAAGGCATCTCTCATAAGCATATGGTGCTATGGGACGTTAAGTCCCTACCAATCAGTCTATCTATAAATCAGTCTATAAATCAATATTCAATCAACCAAATACTTTATCATATAAATAATCAATCACTCAATTAATCAATCAATCAGGTTTATGACCTTCATACTTTTTATTCAACAGCTGAAGCTACATGATGAGTATGTAAGTAGGCTTTTCTAAGGCTTAGATTAGCCGGCACGTTTGCCTGTGTCACTCCTTCAACTCTAGGCACTTCGGAGTGCCTTGAGCTCTTAGGACAAGATATGCATTAATCTATTGTACAATCGCATACGAGCTAAGTTCTGTGCAAGAACCACATAGTCGGTCGCGCGCTTATGTGTGTGTGTGCGCGCAAGCTTGTGTGTGTGTTTTTTTAATTGTTAGCAGAACACGCACAGGTTCAACATCATTGCTATTCTCTGAGTTGGGTATATTTTAGTATACGTACGAAGATTCACACTATAATATCCTTGAACGTTGCCAATCGGATACCTCAGAACTGTGTCGTGGTTTCACCATTAAAACAAATATCAGCCCAGTAAAAATAATCATAGTGATCGACTCCGGTGAGATATGCCCCGGCGAGTACCACATATATGACCACCGCTGCAGCGTTAATGCCGCCGCTGATCCAACGTACAATGCTCGCGGCCTAGATTCCTGCCCAAAGTCTTACGGGGCGCCAAAGTGCCAAAGTCTTGACAAACACCGCGACACGTTTTCCCGCGTACAGACATTACTCATTGTAAAAGTGCTCAGGAATTATATCGAGATGAAAGCATTGCTTAGTTTTTAATTCTTGTCAGCTCGAAGCAACAAAAAAGGTGAGTAAGTGCCGGGAAAAGGGGGAGAGGTTCCCGCAAAAAAGTTCGGGGTGGAGGCTTAACCTCCAGCCCCACTTTCCCTTGGCTACGCTATTGCAAGGTTGTGCTCTCTATTGTGGGGAAACGCACAAGGTTGCTTCTCTTGGTTGTGGGCCGAAGTTGACATTTCACTCGGTAAGCGTAGCTGTCGCGATACAGGGAAGCTTGTCTTTCAAAACCCCTCGTGGAAAATCCCTTGTACTGCGTTGGGGTGGGATAGCAGGGAGGCAAACTTTCTTATAAAGGTCGACGTCAGCGAGTCTACATATCCTTTCAGTACAAACGCATGATGAATTACTTCATACTACAGCATGTACGCCACTCTCGATAAGAGGGAAGGGAAAACTTAATAGAAAAGGCAAGCAGAGAAACACAAGTGTACACATAATAAAAAAGGGTTTCCTCAGTGCTCGGTAGTGCAAACGTTTTGTGAAATAAAAGGAAATAACACTGTCTCTGTGTTGGGTAGTGGTTCCTGCAGCTTTCTGTCTTTTTTCCACGAGTGGTCCTGTAGATTGTAGAGGTACGCCGATTTCCAGGTCACTCACCCTTTGACAACTTGTTGTCGCCTTTGAATAGCGGGCTGCTGCTGTTGCGCCCTGGAAACACGTTCTTCTGAAGTTGGCGCTTTCCTGCCTTATCGCCATGGGTCATTCAATTAACGTTTCTCAGAAGCGGTGGTTAGTTTCCGGTTTGCGACAAATACAACCACCTCCCCCGAATGAGCCAACTCTTGAGCTCAGTGTCCATCGACTTCTACGGGGTAAAGCAGCTGGATAGGTCGTTTCGCTTCCGTTCCCAGCTTAGTTTCAATCTGCGGGCACGCGCCCTGCCGTGTCGGTGCATGAAAGTTTCTTTGGTTTGGGCAATCTTCGGCTAGTGTCTTTTCAAAGGATCTTTTACCAGAACGAAATTGTTCATCATTAGGTCACTCTGGGACAAACAAGAGGATCTAAGCTCAAATAAGTGCTATTTTGCCAGTGTTTCTGGAATCGTTCCACCATGACCAACCGGTGCCTCCGTTGTTGTGAAAGATGCTCGTCACCAGCCGTAATTCAGACTGACAGTTGATGTGAAGGAAGGGTTGTCAGCTTTCTTCCAACGAGAAACTGCGTCTTCAACAGTGATTCTTTATCTTGAGCACCATCGTAGGTGAAAGTTAGTGAGCGTGAGTTTATCACAGCCTCCTTATTGTACAATATACAAGACGATTTCGAGTTCTTGAAAGCGCAAACCACTCTAACTTCACACTTTGCGCAACACTACATTCACTGATTGCATCAACCACTCCAAGAACCCACCCCACCAAGCTACCCTTTTAACAATAAACTTTCACCTGCTCCAGTTTCTGGGGAGGCATGACTGCATTTCTTCTGATTTTAGTAGCACGGTCATTGCTTTCAAATCGTTAGCTGCTCTCTGGAAGGTTGGCGAGTTGTCTAAATAAACAGTGAAGCAGACTATCCTGCGGGGATAAATGCTGTAGTCAACATGTCGCTAAATTGTTCAATATGTACGGCACAGTCACAACACAGGTGAAAATTGTGATGTATTATTTCAGGATATCGCACAATTGTTGACAAATCAAATGTCTGGAGAAATTGATGACGACAGTGTCAAAAGAATTTCACTTTGTTACTCTCTCAGCTGGAAGTGATGCTATCAATTTCGCGGGCAGAGGTCAACTTTTTTTACGACAGATTAGGCACTGCTTTATAACGTTTTTTCTGCCAGGTGCCCTCAGATAAACCCATTGGCCTGGTGTACGACCGATGGCAGTGCTTCGAACTGCGCTTGTATGACGTCAATTTCAGGATTCATGCGCTTTCGTTTGGCGGCGCTGTGTAGAAACCACCATCATTGTAAAACTCGGTAAAAGCGCAGTTCAATTGGTTATCCTACGTGTGATGGCTACAGACGCTGTTGTAACAACCATGGGTGCCCGCTTTTAACGCTCGTTGAAAAAGCATGGCGCTTTCTTTTTTTTTTAAACTGGGGCTGGTCGTTTCCACTACGCGTGCTGCACAATAGTAAAATACTGCTCTGTGCCTCTACAATACCACCCACCCGTGAAAAGCGCGTCATCTTTAACAACTATTTTAAGGAACCGAAGCTGAGGAAGAAGTGTATAGTCAAACTCAGAAAGGGAAGCACCCCATGTCATTATCGTTCGTGTGCAGTAAGCTCGCTGACAGTGACTTTTGCTACACCCACCCTACGCACCATTTTTGGGTAAGCTATTAACCGTAATTCAGAGCCTCGCAAGCACTTCAGCTCAGCCATTTAATGCACGCCTAATACAGGCATGGGCAACTTACTGCATGTGAGCAGGTGAGATGCCGCCTTAAAGCCCACTGCAACGGCCTCTAGACTCATAGGCCGCTTCTAGACTCATAGTTGAAGGTACAGTCACTAGACGGGAAATCAGCAAATTATCTCAGGAGACAAATATTCTTATTAAGAAACGACACACCATGAAAGCCTTCAATGCTACCGACAAAATAGAACTAGTGGAGCTTCCGTAGTTAATCAGTAGGCGTAAAGTAGCAGACATGAAGAGGTATAACATGGAAATAACTGAGCAGACTGTAAAAAGCGGGAGAAGCCTAAAACTGCGAAGGCGGGCTTGTGCATAGGCAGAAATTGAATGTATGCATTCATAAACAAGGAAGGCTATGTCATAAGCGACATGGATGGAATAGTCGACAAAATAGAACTAGTGGAGCTTCCGAAGTTAATAAATAGGCGTAAAGTAGCAGACATGAAGAGGTATAGCATGGAAAGAATTGAGCAGAATGTAAAGAGCGAGAGCCTAAAACTGCGATGGCGGGCTTGTGCATAGCAGAAATTGAATGTAGGCATTATTAAACAAGAAAGGCTATGTCATAAGCAATATGGATGGGATAGTCGAGATGGCGGATGAGTTCAACAGAGAGCTGTTCAGAACTCAAGAGAACCAGGATGGTATTTGGAGAAACTATATTAGTCCAAGATAATTCGACATCCTACCAGACACGACAGAAAAGTAAAGAAAGCCCTAGAAAGAATGCAAAGAGGCAAAACTGCTGGTGAGGATAAAGTAACAACGAACCTCCTGAATGATGCGCGAAAAATAATTTTAGAAAAATCAGCCTCCTTATATACAAAGCGTCTCTTGATGAAAAGGGTAGCAGAATCTTGTAAGAACACCAACATCATCTCAATTTATAAGAAATAAAACGTCAATGACATGAAAAATTACAGACCGATCAGATTACTGTCCCTGCTCTACAAGCTATCTACAAAAATAATAGCTAATAGAAATAAGACGATATTATAGTTCAATCAGCCAAAGGACCAAACAGGATTTCATACTGGCTACTCTACAATATACCATAGTTATACTATAAACCAGGTAATAGAGAATGCACTGAGTACAATCACTCCTGTATATAGCTTTTATAATTACGAGAAGGTGTGCGGCTCAGTGGAGACATCCACAGTAATGCAGGCACTGCGGAATGAAAACATCAGAAAACCCTACATAAACATACTGGAAGAAATATACATTGGATCTTCAGCCACCATAGTTCTCCACAAAGAAAGCGAAAGAATCCCAATAATGAAGTGTTTAAGACAGGAAGACACGATGTCTTCAATGCTATTCACCGTGTGTTTACACGAGACATTCACGACCCTAGACTGGGAATAACTGGGTCAGGGATAAGAATAAGTGGAGAGTACCTGTGTAACCTGTTTTTCGCTGATGACATTGCCTTGATGAGTAACTCTGGAGATGAAGTACAGTTTATAATTACGGAACTGGACACTGTAAGCAGAAAAGTAGGTCTGAAAATTACTATGCACAAAGATAAAGTAATGTGCAACAATCTCGGCAGAAAACAGCACTTTGTGATACGTGTAGAGGCGCTGGATGTTGTTAAGGAATATGTCTACTTAAGACAGATGATAACCACGGAGCCGAACCACGAGATTGAAGTAACCAGTAGAATAAGAATTGGTTAGAGCACATTTGGCAAGCACTCTGAAATTATGACTGATAGATGACCCCTATCCCTCAAGAGTAAGGCATTTAACTGTTGCATCTTGCTATTACTTACCTACGGAGCTGAAGCCCGGACTCTTAAAGAGAAGGTTCAGTTTAAATTGAGAACGACGCAGCGAGCGATATAAAGGTAAACAATAGGTGTAACCTCAAAAGACAAGAAGAGACCAGAGTTGGTCAGGGAACAAGCCGGTGTTAAGGATATCATAGTTGAAATTAAGAAAAAGAAATGAACAAGGGCCGGCAGGTAGCGCGTAGGCCAAATAATTGATGGTCAATAAAGGTAACTGACTAGATTTCTAGAGAAAGCAAATGCACGAAGGGGAAACAGAAGAAAGTTATGTGGGCGTAGGAGATTGAAAAGGTTGCGTGTATAACGTGGCAACAAAACACACAAGCCCAGGTCGATTGGCGGACCGTGGGAGAGGCCTTTGCATTGCAGTGGGCGTGGCCAGGCTGCTGCTGCTGCTGATGATGATGCTGAGGCTGATGATTATTCGTCACATTCTCATACCCGAGCGACGGGCCTGTGTGGTCATATTATGAACTACTTCATGAAGCCGCTCTCGCTTAACAAAAAATACAGAGACAACCTGCAGTCATTGGTACCGGCTAGGTGGTGCATTAAGGCAGTACTTGCACCCTTCCAGAGTCATACAAGCCCCTATCCCTCAATACTTTTTTTACTGCAATAGAGCACGGGCTTGTGCCGTGCTAACGCCCATAACTAAAATGCAAGCACAATCGTCTTAAATTTGATAACTTGATGCAGCTTCGTTTTTCTAGTAGATGCTATGCACAGTCAACTGGCTGCCGAAGCAGCAATTTTAACAGCTCCACTGCAGTAATTATCTAAAGTGTTTGCGAATGCCACAGTGGCTGAAATCAGCGATTTTGCTACATATCAATGTGCTGAGTGTCACAACTGCTGAACTGCATAAAAATATTCTAAGAAAAAGAGCCGTGCCCTTCTCTTTTGCATTGTTGTGAAAACTAACGTCCTTTCCAAGGGCGAACGAAGCACGCCGAAGCACGGAGCAATTCTTTGCTATAGCTCAGCACTAAATCGCCAATGGTGTGTTTTGTGGCGAGTTCGCAAGTCCACGTCTGTTTAGGACCAGAGCCGTGATGGTGATGTCACCTTTGTTGACGACTTCGGCTGCGGATATTCAACAATGTAGCCTGGTGTCGTACACCACCGTGTGGTCGACGAGACACCGTGACGTTTTGTGCTTGCTGTATCTGCATGCTTGTAGATGCTGGAGAAAGGCATGCTCATTGATATTTCGAAACGCTCGAACTCATTAGCATCGCACGGGGAAAACAGCAGGTGACGAGCGAGAACACTCAGACGTAGTTTCGCTTTCTGGCCAGAAATGAGGTTAGTGGCATCAACGTTTTAGGCCCTGTCTATTGGTCTGCAACATGTTGGGTTCTAGCAGTCCAGTGAACAGGCGCAATGCCCCAAAACTTGCAAAAAACACTTATTAGTAACGGGAAAAATCAACAGATAAGTTTAAGATTGAAAATCCTCATTGCCATGCATGCTCTTAACTGCTCAGCTGTTGCCATGCCGGTGCCGCGATTCCCGCGCACACACACCTCGGAAGTCTATCACCACCTCCCACCTATCTTGTCGGCTGGCGCTTTTGTAGCTGACCTGCGAGACACGCGCCCCCTGACTGCGCAGCATGAGTTGTAACCGGTCGGCATTGGGCGTGATTCCCACACATCCCCCCTTCTCAAAAACATTTTGTTGCCTGTAGTTCTCTTGATTGTATTCCCCGGCACCATCTTTTGCCTTCGTCACCGTTGCGGACCCGATTGACGAGATCGCACTAACGTGGGGCCTATCTTGAGCCCTTTGCCAGCCGTCGCCGCGGGCGTGGGTGCTCTGGCTGCCGCCGCAGCAGCTTGCGTCCACACCCAAGATTTTCTCCCGTTGTCAACCAACTCGTGCTTCGGGTGCCTGGTGAATTCCCACCGGTGTCCGCCAGGAGTATTTTTCTCAACAATAGCCGTGGGGGGCATTATCTTGCTGGGCTTGTCCCGCAGTGCCTCGAGGTTATCCGTCCGAACGGTTACGACCAACTTGTGCTCACGCATGTTGTAGACAGGCTTGTTTGCTGCAATCACCACTGATGTGGTTCTTGTGGTCGTGCAGGCCACCTTCCTACGTGCAATGGCCTTCTTAACGACATCAACTGCAGCCTCCGTGGTCGCGAGAGCTTCAGGCTTTTCCGCAAATGGTGTTTGACTGCCGGCAGCCTTAGCATCTTTCGGAATCTTCCTCCAACTACTCACTCTCGCCCTCGTGGTTTGGTCTTTGTCCACTACGTCTATGCTCGAGTCATCGTTGTCATTGGGAAGCGTGACCAAGGTTACTTCAGGCTCATCGCTGGCATCTAGGTCTTCTTTTGTTGTGTTTCGTTAGCTGACCCTCGCGAGGTTGTTCGGTCGACAAAGTTCTCGCCTGAAGCAGACTATCCGCGCAGAAAGGCAGCTGCTGCTGTAACGCGGTTGAGAGTGCAGTCCACAAACTGACGTCACACGCGAGACTAATCAACTCCAAGATGCCGAGTCCAATATGACTCTCGCAGTTGCACCAAGGTGTCCCACAGTTCCGAGTGCAACACAGTCGTGTGCTCGTGTGCTTTCATGAGCACAAGCGTGAAGGGGTGAGTACTTATCAGAATGATAAGATGTTTAGTTTCTTCGGGCTTGTCAGTGAACTGTAAGCGTTCTGCAACTGGCATGACACCCTCATCGTCAAGGTACGGGTTCAGAGGCGAATCTGCAGAGGCTCGATGCAATGGTCTTTAAGCTTCAAGATTAGAAGTGACGTCACTGAATGCCTCTCCTCCAGTTGCAGCCAACTAGTACTTCACAGCATTGATCAGACCTCCAGCTCGTAGTGGGCCACTTTTTTTCTTTCTTCTCTGTAGTGGCAATAGTTGACAAAGCGGCGGAGTCACGCAGTTATGCGAATGACGCCGCTGAATGAGCGGATTTCCGACGTTTTAAGCCCTGTCTGGAGCGGCGATGATACTATAGGCATTACTTTCAGTTCTCACTCTTCCAGGTGACATTTACTGCACTGGTTTAGGGTCACCAGTCGTTAGTCAATGCGTCTCAACCTTGTGAAGCTAATGGTGCCCTTTCCACCCCAATAGAAGGGTACAGTAAGTGATGGATTCAGTGGGGTTGTCTACCCCTGGACAGTGTCTCCGAACCTTGGGACCAGTCAGCGCTTGCAACTCTGATGATTGGTTTGCTGCAAAGGTCCCCTACTTTGTAGCGTTTTCATCAATCCAGTGCATGGCTACTTTGAAATTCGTCCAAAGGTTAGTAGAAGCATTCTGGAGGTCTAAGGCTTTCTCAACGCAGTGGCACAGTCGAGTGCCAATGAGTACTTACTCAGCTCTAGTAGGCGTAACGAGAGGCACTTCAAAGAACCTACTGTTGATGTGGCCATAATTAGGCTCGTAGTTGTTAATCCTTGATGTGACTTCCTTGCAACGCATGGCATATCATCATATCTCTTGCGCTTGCATAACAGCAAATCCGCAACATTTCCTCTGCGTATGCACCCCGAAAATCTTTTGGGATGATTCTCGGAATGGACACTACCTTGATGCGTTTAGGATGTTCACACCAGCTGTCCCGCTACAGCTGTAATATTTCTGGCAAGAGATCTTCCGAACTAGCACCCAACTTCCTGCTTTCTTTGAGGTTCACGTTATCTTTAAGTAGAGTATTGTGGGAGCAATGAACCCAAGAGTCGAAACTTGTGGCCGGGACTTGCAAAACTAATCTCGTCTGCTGTGGGCTCCGAAGACGAGGAATTGAAAAAAAAATTGGAATATGCCACGTATAGTGGGAATCGATTATATGCGATGCACGAAGGAGAAAGGGGGATATGTCACTATAAAACCAGCACAACGTTACGAGGTGGAGGTAAATGATGCCGTGCGTGACTTCCGTGTCATAATTATCACGTTTGAATGTGTCGTTTACCTTCGTCAACCATTCACGTCACGTGATACCAAATTTAGTATTTGTGGAGCAAGCTTAACGGCCACAAGCACGCTATGAGCGTGGTATTTGTAATGTTTTTACATGACGCGCGTGTCAGAATTCTCAGGTTTGCACCAGTCATAATATTTCATCATCTAGTGACATCACCTAAACTCAAATTCGGCAAATGTGGAGCTAGCGAAACGGCCACCAGCGCATCATGAAAAGCTTAATATACTCTAATGCAGCGTTGACGCGTGCGCACGCTGGGAACAGCGACGCCACGTTAGCAAAAGGCGAGCACTCTTTAATCTGACGCCACGCGTGACCAGCGTCTGTCGGCGTGCCCGGCGCAATTGCGAGGTGCTACACATCGCGCCGAGGCGTTACCTGGACAACACTGCGTCTTTCTATTTTCGTTACGGAGGGACGCCGGACGCGCAGAAATGCGTATGCATCAAAGCAACGCAGCACGGCGTGCGCGCGCGAGTACATGACAGGACCACCACCTGGCATGGCAACGCTGGCATGGTGGTGCGAAATGAGCACCGGTGAGCACGCACACCAGGTCACGTCGAAATTCATTGGCGTCTTGACTGTGGCATGTAGTCATGTTCTTACATGGCACGCATCTCATGATTATCATATTTGTACCAGTCACATACTTTGTACATTCATTGGCGTCACCTAATAGCCAATTTGGCATATGCGAAGCTAGTGAAATGGCCGCGAGCGCATCATCAGCGTGACATGTAGTCATGTGGTTACATGACACGCATGTCCTCATTATCACGTTTGGGTGTGTCATTTTCCCATGTCATTCGTTCACGTCACGTGATACCGAGTTTGGTACATGTGAAGCTAGCGAAACAGCCGCGAACGCATCATGGGCGTTGCATATAGTCATGTTGTCACATGACACGCATCTCATGTTTATAATGTTTGCACAAGTACCATACCTTCGTCATCCATTCACGTCCCGTAGTACCAAATTTGGTATAGGAGAAGCTTGCGAAACGACCGCCAGTGCATCATGAGCGTGGCATGTAGTCCTGTTGGTAGAAGACACGCATGTCATCATCTTTATGTTAGAGTCTATCGCTTGTCTTCGCCATGTAATCATGCCATACCATACCACTTTCACAATATGCCATGTGAACGAAACCACCACAAGCTCTGCAAGACCATGAAATGCAAATCATGACATTCATGCCATACATATCATGATTTTCAAGCTACGTCTAGTCAAATATGTTTTTTATACATTCATTTTATGCCATACCATGTTTGGTATCGATACCATTACCGAAACAGCCAGGAGAGCTAAAAGTCGTAGGTGGCTAGATAGATAGATAGATAGATAGATAGATAGATATATGTATATATATATATATATAGATGGATAGATAGATAGATAGATAGGTAGATAGATAGATAGATAGATAGATAGATCGATAGATAGATAGATAGATAGATAGATAGATAGATAGATAGATAGATAGATAGATAGATAGATAGATAGATAGATAGATAGATAGATAGATAGATAGATAGATAGATAGATAGATAGATAGATAGATAGATAGATAGATAGATACGCTCATGGTCACCGAAGCTCACTAAAAAATGCTTCTCATTTAAAAGTGGGATCGGATCGTTCTCAAGGTTATCTGTCTGAGCGTTCCAACCTACTCACGCCTCATTGATGGCTCCAGTAAGTCTAGCACTCGCGTTCTCATTGCCATGTTTCCATCTTCTGTGAAGTTGACTGAATCACTGTTGTTAGCAGGACTGCGACTTGTTGAGTCACAGTCCTGCTTGTGGAATACATCACTTGAATGCTGGCATAACTCTTTACACTGCTTAAGGTGGCCGACCTCAGTGACAAGGTCGTAAACGTAGATATTGTTGCGCAGGGTGCTCTAGTCTGGGCACCCTTCTCCAGGAGTCCTTCAAGTTGGTGCTGTAATGTTACTGCCAATAGGAAAGGACCTGGTGTGACACCAGCTGATGCGCGCGCCATCTGATAAGTTGCCACCGCTGGAAGTTCTTCACCTTACATTGGCATAGTTTCATACCGAATAAACCTCACAGAACTCCAATCGCCTTTTGAGAGAGATATTTTTTGAATTAATGCCTTTTCAAAATCCGCATTCAGGTCGATTTAGTACGAGCGAAAATTGATAGGTAAATTGGTCATCTTTGAATTAGGTTTTGGACCACTTTCCAAAACATTGTTTCATGAGAGACATTCCTTCGCACTTGATGCGTGGAACTTCATTCTTATTTTCGTTGTCGGGCTTTCTGTCACACAACTGCTCCATCTGTCATGTTATGCACCGTGCTTTTTGAAGTGCTGAAATGTTTTCTCACAGGCTATGCATAACGTTGTTTGATTTATTCTTAAATGCAGTCGTCATATTCCACGATCAAGGAACCTCTTCTCAAAATTCGCGTTGTTTGGCCTCTAGCGAAATCATAGTTCTCATCGAACTCATGAACCGTAGGATTCCAGGAGAAAGGCACTGTTCATTGACCATGCTAATATTGAAGGTTTTCTTTTTTTTTTGAAGTGTTGTTGGACTGCGTCTAGCTGACAAGCTAGTTCGTGTTTCTTGATACCAATGTGTTCGAGTTTTCTGAATGACCTCAGTTGCACCGGCAATTTTCTTGTTGGTTTTCTCGCTCACTGCTGCTTGCCTAACGCCAGCAGCAGAGAGACACGCTCCTGTTGACCTTCTTGTGCCGACCTGGCCCTGGAGTGTCCAATCGAATACAGTTTCTACTGCCTTCAGCTTGGGCGTTAGGTGCTTTGTGGCTTCCCCTAATAACTCCCAATGTGGTCGGCCCCGATTAGAAGGCAGATGTTCTCACTTCTATCACTCTGTGCGACGTCCGCAACTGGCAAGTCAAATTTCAATAGTTCAAGCAGAAGTGATTTTCAACGTGTAGCCACGATATCTGCGAAGATACATAAAACCTAAGAGCCTTCCCTCTTATTCGTTTTTCGTCGTACTAACCGCGGAGCCACAGCTCTACCCGGCGCATCTTAGTATAGTTTATAGCCGACTTGTCACCTAAAGGATAAATTCGGTGCCCATCTTTCCCAAGAACTTTTTATTGCGTTTCAGATAAATTGCGGTGAAATAATGTCCATTCATTTCCACTATTTAGGTGAAGCTGAGAAGTGCACCTTCGTGTGGTCCCTCTGTCTAAGCTAGCGCTGTCTGAAGAAGAAACTGATACCCTTTCGTGCAGATAAGCTTCTTTTCTGAGCGTCATGATGACTTTAACGCCGGGGCTTGTCCAGTCACTGGTGGAGAGGATGTTCTTCTTTCCACCAGTGCGTGGTATATTGTTTATGCAGGATCAGGATAAGGATGACACATATTTTGAAGTGTCTTTCGCTACAGTAGGCACACCTGAGCCATCTGGACTTACGACAGTCTCTTGACAGATGTCCATTTAATGTAAAACGGGAGCATACCTCCGACGCATTATCACTTCTTTTTTGTCACCTGTCGACATCTCTGTGTCGCAGCTACAGTTTCGTGATCCTCTGACGAACAAAACAGACCTTTTAGTTGCTTTGTTACTGTATGACATGCCGCAGCCAAATTTAGTTTCGCCACTTTAAAGGTTCTTCTACGGCTCTCTATGGACTATTCTGCACTGATGCCCTTTCGCGATTCCGCCCGCTGCCCCAACTTCCACTCTCCCAAAATGCAAAACACCTCCAGCTCAATGTCATCTGTTGCGATGTTCCTTCTTCAGTACTGTTTCAGATGAAGGTTTGTGGGCACCACTTTCTTTACACGGGTCAAGAGTAAGGCTCCGTGCAAGCACACCTACGCCGATAGAAGTGAGGCTTCTTATACCCCTACGTGCTTCGCCAAGAAGGTCTTGGAGTTGGCTGAAGTTCCATGAGTCAGGCACATACCTTATGTTGAGCAATATGGACATGTGACTTCCGACAATGGCTTCCTTTCGACCGAACCTTTCCTTTAGCAGTGAGAACTTCCCCCAGAGAAATCCAGACGTGCAACAGCGGCCGCTACGTCTTCTGTGATGCATCTCTTGAGGTACTTGACTTTGTCTACACTGGAGAAGTGGTTGTTAGAGTTTATTTTGAAGTCGAACTGACGCTAAAATCTTTTCATTGCTGATGCTCACCGTAGAACGTTTCTATTTCAATTTACGCCAGCTTTATCGTGGAAGTTACTTGCGGCTAGTAGTCCCTGATGATGATAGAGTGGGGAGGCCGGGTGTCATTGTACAGGAGAAGGGGACAACGAGCGATGTCCAGGCGGCGAACGAGACTGGTGAAGTCGAGCTGACAGTGAGCGGCTGTGCTGCAGGTCAGGGGCATCGAAGGCGTAGGAATCGAAGGGTGGAAGGCAGCGGTAGTTGTCGGGGATCGGCGCAGGAGGCTGGAAACGGCGGTAGCTGTCGGCGTGGCGAGCAGTGCTATACTGGGTACGGGACGAAGACCAATGGTTGTGGCAATATTGTGCGACATGGCTTTTGCAGCGGCCGTTAAAGCAGATTGGCCGATCATCCGCAGTTTGCCATTCAGCCGGATTGCGAGAGCATGGAGATGATCGTTCCGGGGGTGGTGACCTGGGGCGAGGCGGTGACCTTGAACGAAAGCGAATTGGTGGAAACTGAGCAACGACGGAGATAACGAAGCTCAAATTGCTGAGTTCTTCCCACACAATCGACTGTACCAAGAAACCCTGAGGTGCTTGAGAATCGACGTGGCCGTTGGTGGGAAGAGCAGGTGTGTTAGCTTCAATTTCTCGCTGAACGATTCACGTAATTTCTGAAGCTGGTGAAGGCTTCTCACGAAAGGTCAGTTCATCTTCGCAGGAGGACGTCGCAGCGGTGTTTGGCAGTCGAGTGAATGATCTTGAAATATGCCTGCTTTTGGCCAGTTCAAAACGCCGGCATTCTTGGATAATTTCGTCGATGATCACACAGTTCCGACACATTAGCAAGCCAAACGCGTCGTCCGCTATCCCTTTGAGGACGTGGCCTACCTTATCAGACTCCCGACATGTCGTTATCGACTTCACGACATAGAGCCAGCACGCCCTGCATATACGAGATATACGGCTCTGTGGACGTCTGAGCACGTATAGACAACTCCATTGTAGCCGCCTTTCGACTTATGGGCTTTCCAAATAAGTCGCGAAGCTTCTCTTTGAAGGTGTCCCAACTGCCAATCTCCTCCTCATAATTTTCATACCAAACTTTGGCCGTGGCTTTCAGGTAAAAGAGCATGTTGGCCAGCATTAGAGTTGGGTCATACCGATTGAGCGCACTGGTACGCTCATAGTCGGCTAGCCAGTTTTCTACATCAACTTCGCCCGCACCAAAAAACGTTCCAGGATATTTCGGATACATTAGCACGTACGTGGGTGGGAGTGAATTCGGTGGAGGCGTTACCGTAGATGATGCAGGTGTTGCCGAGGCCGATGAAGAAGCGGCCATGGATCAGTCTCGTGTTCCATCACGGAAACTGTGATTTGACGACCACGGCGGAGCTCCGTTGTATGGCACTTCGTCACCCTGCACGTGCACCAATTTGTTACGGAAATTACGAACACACGGTAAAGAGAACCGACTAAATTTCCAATATTCACAGGTTGGTGTGACAACCCAGGGCTGCCAGCATCTCGCGCGACGAGTCCACTTCTTCTTCATTCATTCGTCTACGACGGCGGAGCCATGCCCACCGCCTCTTGACATTATGCCTGAACAGTAAATAAAATTGATATCGCAATACTGACAACAATCGCTTGGATTTTCAGTGTCAGCAATAACTATCACTAACCGAATTGGGTAATCTACCAGCGAACTCCAGCCTACACTAGGCATTGGTTAGCATAAGCGAACTAGCAAGGTATACTCTATTCCAGCTCAGGATATCAAAGCATACTTTCCTTTTACATGGAATCGGTGCTTTTTTGCAGTATGTGTACTAAAATTTTTGGCTTCTTTCCTAAATATGGTTAAATGTTACGAACGTTCCTCCATGAAGTTAGTCAACTAGCCGACTGTTCAAATAAGCATGCTCGCACGCTGCATTGAAGAGGACAACGAAGAGGTGAATTGAAGGCGCAGTCGAATGTGGACGGTTTGCTTGTGACAGGTTTGATCGCTATGTTGGGACGGCTTAGCGCTGTGCGCCAGTAAACCCGGCAGAAATGTTTTTTACCTGCATCGTTTTGATGCCGAACGACCCTGGTAACCAACCAATGCCTTTGCATCTTGCGACTTTTTTGGGACAGACGTCTGCATGAAGCTGCCATGCAACGGATGAAGACCAAGTGGGCCACTAACCGAGCTCAAACCATGAAGATCAATAAAGAGGTAGGCGAGATCCTTCAGTCAAGAAAGTTCTAGCTTTCCGCGCTTCGTGTTTTGCAAAACTGGCTAAAGGCGACGAAGTCGGAGTAAACGTGCTGTCGATTGAGAATGGTTTGGTTGTGGCCGATTTGATCGCTATGTTCGAAAGACTTAGCGCTCTGCGCCAATAAACCCGGCTGATGTGTCTTTTTTCTACATTTTTTTGTGCCGGATAACCTGGGAAGTCAACCTGCGTCTTTGCGTCTTGCGGCATTTTTTGGGAGAGACTTCTGCATCGAGCCGTCATGAAGTGGTTTAAGAAAAAATGAACTGCTCACTGAGCTCAAACCATGAAGATAATTAAAGAGGTAAGCGAGGTCCTTCAGTGCGCACAGTTCGAGCTTTCCGCACTTCGTGGCTTGCAAAGCCGGCTATAGGCGACAAAGTCAGAGTGAACGTGCAGTCGATTGTGGATGGTTTGCTTGTGAATTGTGACCGATTGGATCGCAAAGTAGGGACAGCTTAGTGCTCTGTGCTGACAAACCCGGCAGAAGTGTCGTTTCACTACACACTGTATGACATGGTCAGTCGTTGAGCACTTCGACTGTTCTGTCAAGGTACATTGTGTGCCGCGTGTGTTGTAACGACACATGTAGTGCTTACTCTAAAATGAATAGTTGGGTCCACTTCATTCTCTTGCTCTTGTTTCGCATCAAGTGTGTGATATGCAGCCTACTGTTGGGAAATGGCTGGTTTGAGCATGTCGCCTTGTTACGCGCTTAAATCACTCACATGCATGCACTCAGACAGTTTCCCCCTAACGACATAGCAATGTAATGTGTATAGGTGAAGCAAAATCCACAACGAATTATTTTCGTGTTCATTCGTTCAAAAATATGAAATCATGCTGTTGCAGTGCGTTCAACATGACAACATGCGTGTACACGAAATCACAATTTTCATTTCTTTAGCACTTCGACTGCACCGATGTACTTATACAAAGAGAGAGAGAGGAAGGCAAAGAAATCATGCAGT
The DNA here is from genome assembly GCF_043290135.1 of Rhipicephalus microplus. Taxonomy (NCBI): domain Eukaryota; kingdom Metazoa; phylum Arthropoda; class Arachnida; order Ixodida; family Ixodidae; genus Rhipicephalus; species Rhipicephalus microplus. The sequence goes on along the minus strand of NC_134700.1, from coordinate 81,973,384 downwards.
TGCCAGTAAATAAAAAAACGGAGCACTAGGCAACTTTGACTGACAAATATAAGCAAGAACTCAAGTAGCACCGTTTGCGCAATCTTCTAGAAAAACCGGACATCGTAGCACAAGTAACACCGGCAATTCCTTATCGACATGCATACATTATTCTAAAATCTAAACAAAAACAAAACTCGATAAAGTAAGTGATTACTCATGCTATTGGACGATTCTAAGATTGATTATTGCGGTAGTACGCGATAAATCTAAGGCTGTGAAAGTAAGTTCACATGACATAAACTAAGATATTTGAAGCACAAACAACACAGACCCAATTAAAATACGATGTATTTTTACACAAGTTTTACACACATACTATTCACACGTTCATTACATGAAGTCAACATTATGCAGCATTTTTTACTTGCAAGTGTACCAACTTGCCACACAATATTAAAGCTACAAAAAACACTTCGTTTAGCTATTTTTTAGAAGCATCGACGAGTTATTCAAGCACATGTAGGTCTTACAAGCCCAGCAGCGCTGTACGTGGACCAGCGTTGTAGCACGAAGGACACAGATCCCATGTAGTTACGATGTATTTTTGCACATGTTTTACATGCATAGTTTATTCATGTTCATTCCATAAAGTGAATGGTTCCTGTAGCTTTCTTGCTAGCAAGCGTGTCAACTCGCAGCGAAATACTAAAGGTACTGAAAAGACTTTGTTTCTCTATTTTAAAGACGCATCGACGAGTGTACGTCTTACAAGCGGACCAGCGCACGTATGAATTGTGCGCCTGTGAATATTGTTTGTCCATCAGGAGTTTATGAGTGGCCATGCTTCAAATGTCGTTATTGCAGTCGTAGAAAGTCTTTATACCATCGTATTCGTACCCCAAAGCAGGCAAGGCCGTGAATACGGAAAATCTGAGGCCTATATCACTGACTTCGTGCGCGGGCAAGCTTATGAAGACGATGGTACGGGATCGCCTCTCCCCATACCATGAAGGCAAAGGCTTCTTTGCAGACACCATGTTTGGGTTTCGCCCACAAATGTCTGCACAGGACGTCCTTCTCCAGCTCCATAGGGCCGTCATACAGCCCATAACTATGCAACACAATGATAAAGCCATCCTCGCCCTTGATCTGAAGGGGGCTTTCGACAATGTTAAACACAGCAGTATCCTGGCTAACTTGAGCTCCACCGATTGCGGGGCTAAGGCCTTTGCATATGTCAGAGATTTTCTCTCTAAACGCCAGGCACTTCTTCGGAACGAGGACGAGGAATATGGCCCGTACATTATGGGAACACGGGTTACCCCACAGGGAGCAGTGTTATCACCGCTCTTTTTCAACATTGCTATGATGCGCCATCCAAGCGAATTGGCCAGGGTGGAAGGCACACAACACGCATATATGCCGACGATATTACAATCTGGACCACTGAAGGGAGCCTTGGTGAAATGCAGGAACGCCTTCAGCAGGCCGCATCCATAGTCGAGGCGTATGCCAACGATTGTGGACTCCAATGTGCTCCAAACAAATCAGAGCTTCTGCACGTTACAGCGAAGCCAAGAGACAAGTCAGCCATACACATCTCCCTGTCTGGGGTGCCCATCGGAGAGGTGGAGGAGCTCCGGATTCTGGGCCTGTTCATTCACCACAGACTCAGACCGGACTCCACTATAGCGAAACTCAAGAAAATAGGCGAACAGGTAGGGCACATGATCCACCGCGTTTCCAACAAGTGGGGTGGTCTGCGGGGCAGGGACGCGCTTCGGCTCGCCCATGCCTTCGTGACTAGCCGGATCCTCTACGCCGTCCCATACCTTCGCACTAACAAGCAAGAAGACGAAAGAATAGATGCCATCATTCGTAAGGCTACTAAACGAGCTCTGGATCTCCCGGTGGCCACTTCCAATGCCAAACTGACGGTGTTAGGTGTGCTCAACTCTTACCAGGAGTTACGGGAGGCCCACCTTATGAATTAATATACGCGGCTCGTGCAGACGGCTCCCGGGCGCCGCCTGCTAAACCGCTTACATATACAGCCCACTTGCACTGCAGAGGAGGTGGAGCGTATTCCGGAACTGTGGTGGCATATGCTCTCGGTCTCTCCACTCCCCAGTAACATGGATAAGCACACGCACGAAAGCAGAAAACAGGCGTGGGCTCGGACGCTTGAGAGGCAACACGGCTCCCGACCTGGTGTATTCTACGTAGATATAGCAGGGCCTTCGCCCACGGGATATTATACGGACTCTGTAGTTCACCGGGAAAAGCATGTCAATGGGCTCTCGTTCCGAGCGCAAAATCTAGAGCGCGCTGAGGAAGTCGCGATAGCGCTTGCTGCTGCGGACCCGAACTCGAAAGTTATCATCACGGACTCCCGGAAAGCATGTGCTCATTACTTGGTAGGAGAGATATCCCCCCTAGCCAGCCAAATTCTAAAACGGGCTCTCGCTGATCCAGCCCCTAAACGCATCGTATGGGCTCCTGGCCATCAGGGCTTACGAGGTAATGAGGCCGCTGACGCGGCCGCCCGAGCGCTTACCCACCGGGCTCCTCACCGTGGCTCTTATGACTTGGAGGCCAATACACCGCTGCTGCGGTTCAAAGAAATTTTGACCTATTATCGCGACACTCAACGCCTTTACCCTGCTCCTGCAAAGGGGCTGAGTAAGGTGGAAGAGCGAACTCTAAGGCGCCTGCAGACAGGTACTCTACTCTGTCCTGCAATCCTAAAACATTTCGATGCGAACACAGATGGGCGGTGCCCACACTGTGGGGAGACGTGTGATATCTCCCACATGGTATGGGCATGTCCAAAAAATCTTCACTTACCCCTTTCCCCTACCTCTTCCCGAGAGGTATGGGAGACTGGCCTCCTCAACTGCTCATCACTAGAGTCTCAACGGGCTCTGGTGAGACGAGCGCGAGTAGGGGCCTCGTCATGCGGTGTCCCGGACTAAGGACGCCGACCATGTAGCGGGGTCATGCTTTGGCCCCGTACCTCTCTCTTTTATAATAAATGTTTTTCATCATCATCATCGTATTCGTACTCGCAATCACTGGCAAACAAAAAAGAAAAACGCCAGGTAAGCGTCAAACTCGCAGCAAAATTACAACGAAAGCTGGAGGAACGACCTTTGAAAGCCCTTTTAAATGTGAACCATTTCATCGCGAACTTCGGCGAACTCTAGCGTCTGAACCTGTCTATGCAGTTATCTAGCCACTTACGTTTGGCTGTTCTCGTGGTCATTTCTTTAAGTTTGCGTGAACCAAAATTAGCATGGGAGGGTAAGATGTTTTGACAAATACGACGCGCTTGTCAAGACGTGAATAATGGCACAGTTCTATCGCGTACGTCATTAAAAAAATTGCCCGCAGCTTCCCTCGGGGGAACACTGAGGAGGATGCGGACCATATAATTGGTTAACGGGGTGTTAAAGTGCGACTTACTTGGGTCGATGGCTAAATTGGTTAACGTGGCTGTGAAATCGGGTGTTAAACTGCGACTTACTTGGGTCGATGGCTAAATTGGTTAACGTGGTTGTAGGAGGGGGTGTTAAATGAGTGAACACGTACACACGTATGCGAAAGGGCGGCGCTGGTCGAAGGGACGTCGATCATTGTGTTTGTGGATTCGTTGGAATTCATTTCACCGCGACCTTGGACGTCGACGCGCCGTACAAACCAACCGACGAGCGGCAACTGAGCGAGCGAGCGCCGACCTTGAGTATATATACAGCACGACGGCGCATGCACTGTCAGCTGTTGAATGTTCTCGAAGCGCGACGCCACATGTGCGTCCACTGGAGAATCAGGAGAATTGTAGATGTCGAACGCGGTGTGTAGAGGAGGAAGGGTGCACAGATGGTGGAGGAGTGAAGCGCGCGTGGTGTGTAGAGGAGGAAGGGATGCACAGATGGTGGAAGAGTGGGCGACGGCGCGACGGCGCATGCGCGCGCGGCAGCTGTCGAATGTTCGAGAAGCGGTGCGGACGGCGCGGACGGCGCACTACAAGGCGCGAGTATAAGATGCTTCCGCATCTAAAACCTATTGCCAGAGTGGCACATACCTACGGACTGGTATGTGCCGCAGGTGATTGACACTCATGCCTAGTTCACACTGAAACATCCGCTTTCTACAGCGACCGAAATTCCCCTACCGCCGAAACGCAGCGTCGTTCGCACTGGACGCGCCCCGCGCCGCCGAATATGCCATCTACTACGGGACGAACGCGGGATGGATGCGCTGTCACCCGGTTGTCGTCGCGGCTCGCAAACGCTTCTACCTTATCTGGAAGTGTATACTTCAACGATTCTCGTACAAAAGAAGCAAGAAAAGACAGTACTGCTTAATTTGCTGGCAAGTGGCTGTCTTGTAATGCACGAAGAGCAGAAAAACTACCGACGCCAGCGGCGTTGGTGGGTTTGTTTTGCTCTGCAAGACCGCAACAAGCTTGGTCACGCCAACAGCAAGCTCGGTCACCTCTTTCACGAAATACGGAGGCGAAGTAGGCACATAGTAGGTTAAACTCCCATTGGTTTCAACATTCAGTTACGTGCACTGCGGCACAACAAGTGAGTAGGGCTTGGCCGCCATTTTTCAAAATTTCTTGACTAGCGCTCCTATTGGTCCGCGGTGATCGATTCGGCGGCAGACGCCGCAAAAATCGCTCCGAGAGCGATCGACGCGGAGAGGGCCCTTTCGGCGGCCGGAATGCTCAGTGTGAACGCGGCCTCAGTATCCATCGAGAAACGACGAGAACTCAAATGGGTGGTTTTAACGCGCGAGTGTTAAGAAATACCCAACATTGGTAGCGTCGACCGGACAAATACAAAGAATAAGTGTCAGAGTCCCAGCTGGTATTCAACCCAAGCATTCTGCGTGGCAATGTAGCATTTCACGTTAGAGGTTAGGTCTCCCAGCTACTTTTCAAATAGACGCAAATCTTCGTGAACCTCAATGGTTGCAGTGCTTCCTACCCAATTTTGTGAACATTGCATATGGGTTTCCTTTGATACAGCCGTCATGTCGGGTTAACGTTGATTGATTTGATATGCGGTGTTTAACGTCCCAAAACCACCATAATAATATGAGAGACGCCATAGTGAAGAGCTCCAGAAATTTCGACTACCTACGTAAAGTTAGCGTCAATTGTAGTTAGTTGCTATGCGCTGAAGTTGATTTAGGTGGCATTGTTCAGGGTCAGTGTCTTCGCGAGCATCAGCGCTCCATATCACCTTCTCATATTGCTGATACGCATGTTCCAATTGGCATTGTTGCGCAAGTGCAAACAACTGCTTATAAAAAACATCTGCAGCTCTTGAACTTATGGGTGTGCGTGCAACATTTGTACATATCAACAGTACATGAAGCTGGGCGAGTTGGTACTCATTCATGACTTCTTTGCGCAAACACGTACACGGACACAAGGAAAGGAGGCAAACAACACAGGCGCAAACTCACAACTGGTTTATTTTGAACAACGAACTGTACTTATATCTTCACGTAGCCCACACGCGTAGCTCTTCGCGTAGCTCTTCAAGTTTTGTCGTTTTGTTGTTCTTATCATGACGTAGTGCTGAATAAGCTTTCTTTAGGTTATCTCGTGTGTTCCTGGATCCACCGATGGGGGGGCGTGTGGGCTACGTGAAGATATAAGTGTCACAGAACGAGCGCTAAAAATGGGCGCGCCGCCAAATTCTTGTGATAACGCGCGAAAGAGACGCCGCGAGGTCAAATGAAAAAAAAAGAAAGCAAACATCCAAAACTAACCGGGCGCGCGCTCTCCCCTTGGAAGCGTGGCTTCGCCGACGAACCTCCTCACCCCACATCGGCGGCCGAGATAGCCCGCGAAAGTTCTAGAACGAAAAAGGCGTGGTCATACCGAGTTGAGTCATCGGCCGCGCAGGGCATTCCAACCGTCTCGCCCTCTTCCCAGCCTTCGCTGCGTATCGCGCCGACGAAATGACGAGAACCTTCTGGAATGTCGCGCGCAAGGTATTTAACTGAGCAGCCGAGATGAGAGATCAGGAGAAGACGGAAGTTAACGCCAGAGTGCGTAGGGATTCCGCCGTGCAATCGGCGAAGGTTTTGTCCGTAGAGACAAAGCAGGAGAAGAAGATGTTTTCCACCTGAGGGGTGAAGGCTCGAGCTACAAGCAAGAGCGTGTGTCTACCACTATCGAGCGAAGACGCGTGGCAACAGCTGCGTGTGTGAAGCCGACGTGTTTCCGGCGAAGGAGTTTGAACCTTGGAAAGTGGCCTATTGAAGACGCGGGGTTTCCTGGAAGAGGAACTTCGGCGAGGTTTCCTGGAAGAGAAACTTCGAGGGCAGCGGAACGGCAACAACGCTGGACTTTGAGTTAGTGATTCTCGGAAGAGTATCATTCAGACTTTTGTTCCAAGGACTTTGGACTGAATAGGTTTACTATCTCTTTAGTCTTTAAGTGTCTTGGTTGTTCAATGCATGCGACTGCATTGTAGTGTGTACTGTTGTCTGGGTCCGTTGTTCGAGTGTGGCTAATTGTACTGTGTAGTACGTTGTTTGGTGTGTGACATATTGTATTCAACTATTGTGGAGTGTGCATGCTTGTGTTAGTTCGATCTGCCCTTATTGAGAATATACTTTTGTTGGTTTATCAACTCTCGGCTCTGACTTGTTCTTTGGGCCACAGCTGGCGTCCGCTGGCGCGCCAAAAAGGACCACTTCTAAATTGTCCACGCTTTCGTGGTGCGGTTCGGGGGGCCGATACTTCGGCCCTTGGAATTAGCCCGGCGATAGCCTCCCTATTTAACGGGACATGTGTGACAATAAGTACAGTTCGTTGTTCAAAATAAACCAGTTGCGAGTTTGCGCCCGTGTTGTTTGCCTCTTTTTCTTGTGGTCGTGTACGTGTTTGCGCAAAGAAGTCATGAATTTGTACATATATTTAGCGTCATTTGATGACTTGTCGCTAAATAAAATAATTTTGACACCGTCACTTCCCCTCCGCATGCTTCGCATTACATCGATACCTAGGTACGTGGGATTTGCCGATTTTTTCCTCACATTTGTGTAACTGCTAAAATGAAACTGGCAGGGTAGCCGCTATGCACCAAATACTAAATTTTATGTGTGGTAGGCAGACATTCACTAAGCGTTATGGTACCCTTCGTCATTCTTCGGAGTAGTGTTGTACTCAACACACACTTGCAAAAAATTTTATTGCAATATTTTGATGTGGTGGCTGACGATCGATAAATAATTATACCTGAAGCATAGCAATGGGTCGTAGAATTCGGTCACCCACTCGCTACGCAACTCACATGATATTATAAGAATATATTGTTGTTCCTTTAATGTTCTCCTCGTAAAACGCTTTTTTACTTCCAATATAGTGACTCCTTTGCCGACATCAAGCATGTTTTTGTCACTTTGGTGCGGACTTTCAAGCACAGGCTTGGCTCCACGGTTGATCACTTGGCTAGCCCGAAGCGTACCCACGTTCAAATTCTATCGTGTTCTTGATGTTTCTATATACTAATCTTATTTCGTGTGGTAGTGGTTACGGACACCAGTGGCGTAGGCCTACAACTGCGGCGCGCGTGATCCTTGTTGGGATGTCATAACAGCTTTCACTGTAGAACGTCTCATACGAGATGTGACATTGTTCACAGCTAGCGAGATTAAAAGTCATAAGGCAAGCTGCATCAGAATATCAGGGGCAGTCAGCTCAGTGAGTGCCTATAACGCGGGAACTTTACGCAGAGTAGACCAAGATATTGCGGCTACGCTAGGCCACATTATTGCAGTATCTAACATGGAATAAGGCATAAACTAGGAGTCTTTTTTACCTTTTTTATACCTTTCTCATGAGTCATGTTCATTACGTTGCGTCTATGCATAACTGGCTCGTGATTGAAAGAAGCATGCCAAATGTATTGATACCTAAAACTTATAAAAAGGTACTCGACCTTCCAATCCAAACTATCACTCACGGGCTTACTGCACAAAGAATGAACAATACCTGGATGTAATTATAGAGGCTCAATGTGCGGCGCAGATTTCTCGCCTCTCGACAAACCGGGCGGGTTGCGAGAGGCTCAACGTGTGGCGCAGATCTCTCGCCTCTACGTTACCCAGACGGGTCACGAAATTTTGCCTGTGCCGCAATCTCCACCTTATTGCAAGAAGAGCGAAAGACCTCGCTTTAATTCGCCATTAGTCAAGTACTCGTGGTTACCCTCATTCTAGGAATATGCATGCTGAATTTAACATCACACGGTAAACGATTACACAAAAAAATGTAACAAGTACACTCAAATTTGGATTTCAACATTCTCGGACGCTGCGCGTGCAAATAAGAAAAGTTATGTGGCCTTTGCTGTCTTTGAGCGGGGTATGTTAACGTCGGCATACCCTATGGAAAACTTCTTAGGCAATAGTTGCACAGGCGTCATGAGCCACACGGCCGGTGACGACTTCGAAGTATTTGCCGCTTGCAAGGGACTAACACTTCAGTTGGGAGGCTGCTGCGCAACACAGAAATAGCATAGCGGGCAAATGAAAAGGGTCATTAGGAGCTAGGAAACTGAATAAAGGCCACAATTTGTACTTTCGCAAATACTTGATGAAGTAACTTTATGAAAAATATTAATTCTTCAATGAGAATTCGTTTTCAAGGCACCATCGTTTGCAAGCTTGATTGCCTCTGGAGAGGGCTTCTTGGTTGCCACAGCGCTCTTGTAGCCGAGTCAGGAAACCGAAAATTTTTATGGCCCATCAGTACCAACAATGCACGTGTGCAAATTTGTCATTTTTTATTGTTTATGGTGAGAATTCTGCGTACCATTTTCCCTTTCTTTATCGTTATACCTCTCCAAACAGATACCTACTTATGAGAAATATATGTATTTTATGTTGTTACGCCAATTTTTGGGGGTTTGTCAAGCACTGAAGTCAAATAGAGATGTCATCTTATTTACATTTACGCATCTAGAATGCCAGTGCAAGAAAGTGATAGCCAAGTTGCTTAATTCCCACAGAAATGACCTCTGCAATTGGCCCTTTCATGACAAACGACGCGGCGGACGCGTATGCAAGCAAGATATCACTCAACAAAAAACTATTTCTTGAGTTTTTGCGTACGTTCGAGTGGAAGAAACCTGCCACCGACCCCAGTCAGCAGTTCTTGGACATTGGATGCGGGACAGGAGATGTGACCAGAGAGCATATACTGCCCAGGTAAGATACATGCCCGCTTCAATATTCTTTCACTGCGCAATATTATTCCACTGAAAAAACTGCAAGCTAAAATTGAGTCAGGGTTCCTTGTTATGAAAAACTATCTCATTATTTTTATCGCAGGTTAAAAAGGAACACTGCATTAGTGCTTTAGATACGTGTGAAATCACATTGCAATTACCATTTTTAATAGTGCTTTTATATATAGATATTTGATCTTTAAATTTAGTATGGTCAATGCAGACTATGACAGAAAATTTCTATGCTCAACTTCGCATGCGGTCAGGGCAGTCATGCGGGATGCTCTTCAAGGAAGTGGCTGAAGACGATGGTGTAACTCATTATTTCATAATAATAAAAGCATGCGACTTTTTACAAGTGCTGTACCCTGAGCCCATAATACATGCGGGGTGAAAATACACAAAGCATTGTGTGAATGCAATGGACGGAAAGAGTATGTGGAAGATTCGAATATGTATCGCTGAATCCGAGTTATTTAAAGAGCTAAATTAAAGATAATAAACAAGTTGTCTTACCAATATAAAAATGAAAAGGAATATGCATTCGCAGGGGTGCTCAGAAAAAGCATCGCAGCCATGTAACGGAGCTGGTAGTCGGCGTGTGTGATAGCTGGAGGGACTTTGCAACGTTATGCCGCAGAGAGCGACCAAAGCCAAGTAGCTTGATTGGCGTGTCTTCGAAGTAAAACAAATCATGTTATATGCACATGATGTGTCACACAAATGCATTGAATTCTGAAGAGTGACTGCTTTGAAAACACTGACACAGAGGAGCACATATAGCATGCCTAAAAGCCTTGTGCCACTTTTTCAAATACTTTCCCTTGCTTTGGTATGAAAACACATAGATAATGACTGTACATAAAAAAGAGATCTCATAGAAGCCCATAAAAGTCGTCTCAACTTATCGACTTATTTCACTTCAATAATGTGTAATATTATCAGGCACATAATATACAAGGTTATAATGAAGCATTCATTGAAGTACAGATAATTAGTGAAGACTCAACATTGTTTTCGTAGAGATCTTTCATGTACGACTTAATTTCTCGAGATCTCTAACGACCTAGTCTACGCATTTTAATGAGGTGGGCAAGCAGACTGCATCTTCTAGACGAGAAAAGCCTTCGGCACACTTTCCCAACTTCAGCTTCTCGGAAAGTTGGGCCTCCCAACCCCTGGCCTCCCAGCCCCTGGCCGAGGTTGGGAGGCCTATAACGGACGCCCATCACGCCTCTTTTTACGGTCAGGGCTGGGCAGGAGCATATGATATGCTCCAGCGTTTCGTCGTCGTCAAACCTGTGCGCAAGCAATGAACAGTGAGCCGTGGAATAGATGTGAGCTCCAGTCCAGAAGCTGCCAATGCGCAGGCGAATCAGCAACAGTCGCTCTCATCTGACCAGGCCAGTCTACAGAAGAGGAAGAGAAGGGTTGCAATTTGCCAACCGCCTGTCTGGGTGCGCCGTTGCTATACGCAATGCTTGACTGTCGCGCTACAAAACGGTGTTTTGGAACGGGCTCTCAAGAACGTTCAGCAGGCAAATGCTCCTTTGTTCAGCTGTGCTAGCCATGTTACATCTTGCTATTTTGCGTTGTATTAGCAATATGAATGTATGGGTGTTCACGCAAATGTACATGTCTGCGTTTTTTAAGCTCATAAGTGTCAATGTATTCGATGATACATGCACGGTGTATAATGCCTTTTTGAAAAAAAATACAGTTTTTTAACATTTATATTAGGTGTAAAATAATCGGTTGGAAATCATTCTTGAAATAATATTATTGTTGAGGTCTGATATTGTACTTGCAAGTTATTTACTTATCATTTCCGTGCTACTGTCGTGTGTATGTAGAGTTCACCAGGGTCTTTGTCAGGCTATTCTCACAACTTTTAGCATTGGCGACCTTCCCGTTTTGTATGATAAATAACAAAAACTTTAATTTGAATTTCAATTTGGCGTCAACGCGTTAGCTAAAAACTAACGCTAGCCGTTGCCATTCGCACGTTTCCTGCATTGGTGAGGAAACCAGACCTTCCGTGACACGATGAAATTGATTCATTCTTGCAATACGCGAAGATCTCAGGAAAAAAAAATGAGAAGACTGAAGCTTCGCCTTTAGTAGCTGAGCACGACAGTGATATTCTGTTCCTTGTGTGTACTTCAAAAGCATAGTGCATAAAACTTTTCGAACTTCCTATGCACCCGCTACGTAGTGTTAGGGGAATAGGCACAGCATCGTTTGGGCCTTTGTAGTGGGTGTCCAGCTTTAAACCAAGAAGAGATTATCATAATCGCATGTACTGACGCCGGCTGGCAATGGGCGCTTTTATAAAATATTCCTACTGAAATATTTTATGTTACATTCTGAAGCATGTAAATGGAACGTGAGCGTTCATAAAGCATGAAAGCTACTTTCACTGCATTTCCAAGCAGAGGAAGATTTTTTTTGCTGTTTTCACAAGCAGACGTCTGACCTTGTGGTAGAATAGGCGCTTGCTGCGCCAATAACTCGGGTCCGAACACCACTCAGCAACAAATGCCCCTAGTTTGCTCCCCACTCTAGCCAAAATTTTTAATAATTTATTTCATTTGTATTGTTTTTGATTTTTCAGTCACGCATGAGATGATAATTTTTCGCTAACAACCAATGATGCCGAAACCAACGCTGGAATTTCTGCTAAATGAGCTCTTTAACACTATCGCGTTAACATGGGGCCACTCGTGCTCTCAATGATAGTCCACAGAATAAGCATCAGTTTCGAAAGGTTTTCTCTTGCCGCGTGGGTTATGTAAATGTATTAATCTGACCTTCCCAGTTGAAACTAGAGTGTCTTGCTTTACTTACATAAAATATTTGTGAGTGCTTTTTATACTCAAAGCAAAAATTGGACGAGATTGAAGTTTCTCAAGCATACTTTCCCTTCTTGAATGTTCATCAAAAATTACAATACCGATTCGGCGATTTCTCACAACTTCACTTGGAATAATAAATGTTGTCTCTCGCGTAAACTCGAAGTCTATAACGAAATTACGTTGCCGTGTACCACCTCTTAATTTCTACTTAAACAGGTCTGGGCTGGTGCCATCCCCTCTGTTCTCCAGCTGTAATAAACCTGAACATATCGAACATTTTCTTCTAACATGTCGCCGTTTCAATAATAAAATAAAAAAAATGTTTAGAAATTTTATTTAAAAAACTAAGAATATCACTGACTACTCCTAATACCTTGTCTTCTGGGGCCGCTTCATTAGACCGCAGTGACAAGAACATCTGCGGGGCTTTTGATTTTACTAGCCAATCTAACATTTATTATTTTGCTATTACACTGTAATGATTTAACCTTCAGAAGAATTCATATAACTATTACCCCTCAGATATTCAACAAATTCTATCATTTCTCTTCTTTCCGTTTTTTCATCACAATGTGCCAAAATAATCCCACAGTCAAAACAAAGTAATCCTATTCGCCTAGCCTGGATAACCTAATGAGATTGCCTTGCATTAACCACTGGCTTCTTGGCCAATCTTCCTTAGTGGGTGAGGGCCACAAAAGAAAGAACCAAGAAAGCAAGCAATATGAGCCCCCAAAACTCCTCTACCCAAATTATTTCCTCCATATAACGGAGTGAACTCGGCACATGTCGTCGTAAAATGCCCCCTGCTTATGGTCGTAGCTTATGAAAGACATGACCTTGTTAAACTTCCCACTGAGTTTCAGGTCACATGGTTAAAATTACCTATGGGAGTTTAAAAAGAATGGCAGCATATCCACGGAGGGAGTGATGGAGAGTGGGCGAAGCATTTGTCCGTCCATTCATTCTTGCTTCCGTCCGTCCATGCGTCCATCCGCCCATCCGTGCGTGCGTCTGTTCACGCGTCCGTCCCTGCGTTGGTCCATACATCCGCCCCTGCGTCCGTTCATGCGTCCATCCATGCATCTGTCTGTGTGTCCGTTCGTCCATCTTTTCAACACTTCAAGTACCATCATCTCGCATCTTTTCATCATATATTCCCCATATAGAAGCACCGCCATCCAGTGGAAATTGCAAGGACTAAACGAGAAGTGGCACACGCACACTTTCTTACGGCTTGCGCTTCGTATCTACTTCCCACCTTTACCCACCTCGATTTCATGGTATATACTAGTTCACTGTATTCATGGCACTGCGCCCCAACGCTCGCTAACCCTTTCTAAAACCAAGGAGGTTACGCCCAGCGAGTATAACGTAGCAACCTTTTCCTGTCAGATAGTGCTCAATGTAAATGCCAATGGCTGCTAATGGGAAATGACAGACAGGAGAATTCGGGTTTTACTTTCTTACGGCTTGCGCTTCGTATCTACTTCCCACCTTTAACCACATCGAGTTCAAGGTATATGCTAGTTCACTGTATTCATGGCACTGCGGCTCTAAAACTAAGGATGTTACACCTAGCGAGTATAATGTAGCAACCCTTTCTTGTCAGATAGTGCTCAATGTACATGCTGTAGAGAACTATGCGAACGACGAAGAAGCAGCAAGAAACGGCAAGCCACAGCGTTGGTGCACACGCGCGATTTGAGCTTGCGCTTGTTTTGTATTTTCGGCCTGTTGACGTTTCTCACTCTTCTGGCGTTCCTCGGCCTTACAGTAGGTCTGTACGTAAATTAACTACGTGGCATGTGGTAGAGGTGTGTGGACTCCCGTGCAAACCTGGAACTTCGCTCCCGTAAGCTTCCCCCTCTACGTGACACGAACATGGCCACCAGGACGCCTCTTCAGGTGGGACCTTCGATCGTCCAGGTAACTTGTGGCACCGTGTATCCTCAACGAGATCCTCCTATCTTCATGGGCTCCTCTGAGTCGGACGTCGAAGATTGGCTGGCGAGGTATGACAAAGTCGGCGCAAGAAACAAATGAAACGACCCAAGTAAGCTGGGCTACTTCACGTTCTACCTTGGGGACACCGCACAACTGTGGTTTAATAACCACGCATCTGACATTCCTACGTGGTCTGCATTCACGACTACTATTACGGACGTCTTTGGACGACCTGTGGCACGCAAGCTTCAAGCCGAGCACCGTTTACGTCCCCGTGCTCAGCAACCAGGCGAGACCTGCACGGGCTACATTGAAGATGTCTTGCATCTATGCAACCGCGTCAACTCTACCATGTCTGAGGAAGAAAAAATCAGGCACATTTTGAAAGGCATTGACGTCGGCGCCTTTCAGATGTTGCTCGCGAAAAATCCCCCCCCCCAATTGCTGTGCTCGTTTCCCTCTGTCAGAGCTTCGATGAGTTGCGTAGGCAGCACGCAATTGCTCGTCAAGCCCTCATGACGCCAGACACACTCGCAAGCTTGCACCTAGCTGCACATCCTACCGATCAGCAGCCGCTGCTTTCGGCAATCAAGGACTTCGTCCGCGAAGAGGTAGCGCGCCAGCTGTCACTGCTGCCACTAACACATGAGCCCGCGCAAGCTTTAGCACCGGGCCTCCAACACGCCATTCAGACCCAAGTCGTTGAGGCCCTTCCATCGATGCATCAGCAACCACCTGTCACTACGCCTCTCACGTACGCCACCGTCGCTGCTCGGCCTACGCAACAACGTATGCCGTATGCTCAACCTGCCACGCCGCCCGATGTCGTGCCTACAACCCCAATTGCTGCGCCGTATCCCTACGCGAGATCTTCAGCTAGATTTTACCATCGCTCAGACGCTTGGAGGACTCCGGATAATAGGCCCATTTGTTTCGCCTGTGGTATCGCTGGACAGGTTGCCCGCCACTGTCGCCGAGATCCCCCTCCAGTTTACACCGTGGGCAGGCCAATTGCGTCGTCGTCTAGGACGCCATCAAGGTACACCACTGACGGTCATCGACCCTATGCAAACCATCGGTCACCATCTCCCCGACGACGCTCCCTGTCACCTATGCATCGCCGAGCTGCTACGAAAGAGGGAAACTGATCGCTGCAGCTCCGGAGGCAACAGCTGCATTCAATTCGAACTGCTAAAGGCCTCCATCTTTCTCACTGCAAAACGTTATCGACGTCAATGTTGAGGGGACCGCCGCACAAGCGCTTATCGACACAAGGGCCGCTGTTTTCATAATCTGTGAGACATTATGCCGCAAGTGGAAAAAAGGTGACGACGCCTCTCTCGGGCCTGATGCTCCGCATGGCCAACTCGCAGTGCATAAAACAGTGCAGTGACACGTGCCATGTGCACTGCACGTGTCATTATCTAAGGTGAACTTTATGCCATTAAATTTTTTGTGCTGGCATCATGCTTCCACGAAGTCATTCTTGGATGGGACTTACTTTCGCGTCATCGGGCCATCATAGATTGCTCACGTGCAGAAGTTGCCCTTACACCACTGCCAACCTCTTGTTTGATAGATTCTTTTTCTGAAGCTTACAAACTTGTCGTTGTTGCAGACACGGAAATAGCACCGAGAACATCCACCCTTGTAGCCCTTACCTGTACGGCCACTCCTGTCGGAACTGTTTTGTTCACTCCGTCTGACATATTTACCCGCCGCCGTAGCCTACACCTACCCTTTGCCATACTCACCATGGAATCCGGTGCTACCGCCATGCTCGTTGCGAACTCGCTATCGTCGCCAGTTACTTTACTGTTTGGGTAACATACAAGACATACATGTTTGGGTAACATACAAGACGCTGACCTCTTGCGCCTTCTGGAGTTTGCCGAACACCCACCTCATCTCTAGCTGAATGCTATGACGCCACCTGTGGCCACACTGCCCACGCCAGACTCATTCCAGTCCTCTGTTGCCGCTGAGCTATCACCGACACAAGGACGCGAACTCTTGTCCCTTCTTTGAAAGTTTCGTTCTGCCTTCGATTGCACTCAACCATCTTTAGGTCGCACAGCGAACATCACGCACCACATTGACACGGGTACTCATGCTTCCTTACGCCAACGACCATATCAAGTTTCAGCGGAAGAGCGCCGTATTATCAATGAACAAGTCGACAATATGCTCAAGCGTGGCTTCATCCAGCCATCGCAGAGCCCTTGGTCGTCCCCTGTTCTACTTGTGCGCATAAACAATGGGTCTATCCGATTCTGTGTCGACTACCGCCGGCTCAATAAGATAACTCGGAAGGATGTGAACTCGTTGCCACGCATCGACGATGCTCTCGATTGCTTGAAAGAAGCAGTATATTTCTCCTCTTTAGTTTTACGCTCAGGATATTGGCAAGCACCAATAGCTGATCCTTACCTATCGAAGACTGCGTTTGTAACACCTGATTGGCTGCATGAGTTTAACGTCATGCCGTTTGGACTCTGCAACGCCCCAGCTACCCTCGAACGGATGATGGACACCATTCCTCGCGGCTACAAGTGGAACACGTGCCTCTGCTACCTAGACAACATCGTCGTTTTTTATCACGACTTTTCGACTCACCTTGTTCATCTTCGTGCTATTCTCACGTGTCTCACCTCTGCTGGCCTTCAACTTAACATCAAGAAGTGCCATTTTGCCGCACGTCAGCTGAGTATACTGGGTCACGTCCTCCGCAAAGAAGGTGTTCACCCGGATTCGGCGAAACTCCGCGCCGTGGCCGACTATCCGAAGCCCAATTCCATCAAGACGCTTCGAAGTTTTATCGGACTGTGCTCATATTTTCGTCGATTTGTGCGCAACTTCTCTTCCATCATCGCGCCTCTTACCAACCTGTTGACAACTTCCAAAGGCGTTTCTGCTTGACCAAACGAGTGCGACGAATACTTCACCGCACTTCGGCGGTTATTATTATCACCTTCAATACTACGCCATTTTGACCCCGATGCGCCTACAGAGATCCACACCGACGCCAGTGGTGTCAGTCTCGGTGTTGTATTGGCTCGAAGAAAACCAGGATACCAAGAATACGTGCTCGCTTACGCGAGTCGAACGCTCAAAAATGCCGAGTGTAATTATTGCGTCACTGAGAAAGAGTGCCTCGCAATTGTCTGGGCTTTGACAAAGTTCCGCCCATACCTTTATGGCCACCCTTTCGAAGTCGTCACGGACCACCATGCTCTATGCTGGCTATCCGCTCAAAGACCCGTCGGGGCGCCTTGGTCGTTTGGCGCTTAGCCGACAGGAATACGACATTCGTGTTGTATACCAATCCGGCCGAAAGCACTCCGACGCTGATGCGCTATCCCGCTCGCCGCTACCGGCTGACCCAACCTCCTCGTCACCTTCTTCAGCTTTAATAACACCAATCGACTTCACAGACATGGCATCAGAACAACGCAAAGATGTGTTGATTTCCCAACTCCTCGCGTTTCTGACTGATCCGTTAGCTAATTCAGTCTCAAAAAATAACCGCCGTCAAGCCACACATTTCGCTATTCGAGACGACCTCCTCTATCGGCGGAATTACACGTCTGAAGGTCGGAGGTAGCTGTTAGTGATACCCAACCACATGCGCTCGGAAATCTGTACTGCTTTCCACAACGACCCGCAAAGCGCTCATGCCGGCGCTCTCACAACGTACAACCGTCTACGTCAGCGGTACTACTGGCGCGGCATGTACACATTTGTTCGCAAGCACGTACGTGCTTGAACTGCATGCCAGCGACGTAGAGCTCCACCTCAACGCCCTGCCGGTACACTTCAGCCTCTGCCTTGTCAAGCACGTACATTTGACCGCGTCGGTATCGACTTATATGGACCACTTCCCACGTCGTCTTCTGGAAATAGGTGGATAATTGTCGGCGGGGACCACCTCACGCGTTACGCGGAGACGGCAGCACTACCCGCAGCAACCGCGAGGGAAGTTGCGTTTTTTATCTTGCGCAACACTTGTCTTCGCAATGGTGCTTCCGCGAACTTTTGAGCAACCGGGGGCGTGTTTTCTTGTCTGACGCCATTCAAGCCTTGCTCGCTCAGTGCAACATGGTTCATCGCATCACGACAGCATGTCACCCGCAGACGAATGGCCTCACAGAACGATTTAATCGCCCTTCTCGGTGATGTGTTGACGATGTACAGAGCTTCGGACCAGACCAATTGGGACACTGTCCTTTCATTCGTCACGCATGCGTATGACACCGCTACGCACGCGACAACAGGGTTTTCTCCTTTGTTTATGTTGTACGGACGCGAACTATCGTGCACGCTGGACACTATCCTCCCATACACGCCCAACTCCTCTGAGTACACTGCAATTTCTGATGTTGCCAGGTACGCAGAAGATTGCAGACGATTGGCCCGTTCACTGACAACCGAGGACCAAGGCCACCTAAAGCTACCGCATGACACCGGCCGACATCTCTCTACTTTCACGACTGGTGCTCTCGTTTGGCTCTGGATTCCACTGAGTACTCCTGGCCTTTCGTCAAAATTACTGGCACGATACCACGGGCCCTACCGCATTCTCGCCCGTACGTCACCAGTCAGTTATGAGATTGACCCTTTGACACAGTCTCATGACTTACGCCGTCGTGGCCGGAAATTTGTGCATGTGAGTCGCCTGAAGCCGTATTACGACCCCGCTATAGTGACTACGCCATAAGTCACCAGGTTGGCTACGCTATTCACTGGGGGCCAATGTAGGGAACTATGCGAACGACGATGAAGCAGCAAGAAACGGCAAGCCACAGCGTTGATGCACACGTGCGACCCGAGCTTGCGCTTGTTTTGTATTTTGGCCTGTTGACATTCCTCGCTCTTCTGGCGTTCCTCGGCCTTCAAGTAGGTCTGTACGTAAATAAACTACGTGAAAATGCCAATGGCTGCTAATGGGGAATGAGAGAGAGAAGCATTCGGCTTTTAGTTAACGCGCATGCCACGAACTTTCTATTTTTCAAGAAAGCACAGGAGAAATCTCCCACCGGCACCCCCTTGCAGGTGAAAATGTAACACTGGTTACACAGTATGACTACGACTACGACTACGAGGGACAAACGGGTGCCACTTTAAGAAGCTTCCCCCCTAAAACCCTTTTTGGTCGGGATGGGCATATGTGCGTGTGTGTATTTGTGTGTATCTACGGGCATCTGTTCGCACGCCGATGTGAAGCACCAGTGTTTTGTGTGGCTGACCGTGTGAGCATCTGTCGACACTCAACAAAGTTATCAGTGCAGCAAAGATTTGCAATGACAGGTTGGTGTTGAGTGCGAACATTTCAAGATATTTCACACCGTTGAATTATGCTGGACATCAGTCCTATTCCACAACAAAACGCTGCGAATGCCACGCTTCAAAAGGCTGAGTTACAAAAAGTTTCGAAAAAAATAATTTATTGGCAACGAAAGTAAGCTGTTACGATCATCATTGACTGCTCATAGAGTTTCATACCTAAAACATCAAAGCAGTCTGAAGTAAGCTTCGCACGACCACGGCAGGCTAGCCGGGAACCGATGTGGGAGTGGCACCGGCGAAGCGCTCGCACCGGCTCCGCCGATGGTGGCTTCTCTAATTGGCACCAGTATTTCACCGGCTGCAACATCTAAGAGGTCATAAGGCCTCGCTATGCTGTCCGTATTAAACCGAACGTTACTTTTGTTGATCAAGCCGGCGTCGTAGCAAACTCACACTACGCGCTGGCTGCCAAGGCGAGCTCCACGAGCAAACACCGACCACCCGCGACGCAAACAGTGCCGTAGCCAAAAAAGGGGAGGGGGTTCAACCCTTTCCGGAATTTTTTTTTCACCCCCCTCTGCCACTTACTCTACTTATTTTTTTGTGACTTCGTGCTGACGTGATTTAGAAACTAAGTGCTGCTACTATCACAATATCATTTCTGGGTGCTTTTACAAAGAATAATGTCTGCATACGAAAAAACGTGTCACGGTGTTTTTCAAGGCTTAGCATTGTGGGATATTTTGGGCAAGAATTTTGGCCGTGAGTCTTTTAGTTGGCTCGGCGACGGGATTAATACTCAAGTGGTACTCATAGTTGTACCGGTCACAACAGATCTCGCCAGAGTCGAATACTAAGATAATTTTTAATAGAGAGAAGCTCGTTTTATTAGAGATAGCTAGACGCAGTTCCAAGGTCTGATAGGCAACGTTCAAGCATATTACAGTGTGAGTCTTCTTACGTGTGCTAAGATATACTCAAGCTAAAGAATAACGTTTCAACTGAACCTTGCCACGTTCTGCTAACATCTAAACCCACACACAAGCACACACGCGCACGCTCGTACGCGTGACAGAATATGTAATTTATACACCTAACTCTGCTTGTATGCAAGTGCATAATATAGTTATACATTTTGTGATCGTTATTTAAGCATCCCATCTTTTCATCTGTACATACTTATCATCACCACTCCAGTTTGCGTTGTGGGGCACATACTCAGAGAATAAAGAAGAGTGTTGAGTGTCCTTGGACGTCACCTTACAAATGATTGAGAGTGCTCTCCGGTTCCTGCATCCTCTCGTGCTCTCGAACATCCCCAGCGTCTTCTAGAACACATCTCTAGAGCTTTGTTAGGTCACCACTTAAACGACCTGGGTTCGGTAATGTCGCAAGCCGACCAGCCCAGCAAACCAGCTTTGCCACCCCTCCCACCGCCAAGAAACCGTTCTCACCACACCAGCCCTCAAAAGGATCCTCCGCTGTTAGCTGTGCTTCCGGCTGAGGACGTTGAACACTGGCTTAAAAGTATGGCCACGTGAGCGCCATCAACCATTGGGATGAACCTACTTGAGCAGCGTCGCAAAAACGTGGTTTTTCAACTACACTACAAATTTTCGACATGACTCGCCTTTACACATCAGCTCCGCCAGACTTTTACCAACCTGTCAGAGCTCTTGGATATCGCCATGAAGAGGCTTAGTGCATGTGCTTAATTCCCCGGCGAGTCTTAAACTGCTAACATTGAAGAAATTCTTGCCCTGTGCCGCCGCATCAACAGCTATATGGCGGAAAACGACCATGTTTGCCACCTGCTAAAGAGCATTGCGACTGTCACTTGTAATGCGCTTGTGGTGCAGAAGCCCCCGACCATAGCTGATGTTGTCGCTACCTGACAGCGCCTTGAAGAGTTTTAGACCACTCGGGTGCGACCTGATAAGTCCGATCTGTGCTCGAGCCATGACACAACAGAGCATGCTCTATGATCCGTGAACAACTTTATGTGCAGGCTTCACCTCGACTCGCCACCTTGATATTCGAACAACGCCACCTGCTACTAGCCTACGCGACGTCGTGAGGGAGGAACTGGCCTTGATGACTGGCACACCAGTTCCAAGCGTACATTCCGTGCCCATACCATGTTACGCTGACGTTGCTGCAATGAAACCTGCGCCCACGATAGCTTGGCCTCGATGACTATCACACCTGTTCCGAGCTCAACCCTGTGGCCATGCCAACTAATGCTCAGGTTGCTGCAAAGACCCCTGCACCCCAGCGAAGCCCAATGCAGCTGCCAGCACCCGGAGCGCATGGTTCGCTCAACTCACTCGCACCGCGACCGTCTGCCCAGCCTTACAACGCCTGGCGCACTACGGGGCTGACTTGCTTCTATTGCGGCATCTGTGGTCATAGTTCAAGGTTTTGCCGACACCGTCAGCAATACAAAAGACGAAGCTACGGTGACTTTGAACGAGACGACTTTTACCCCACTGGACCACCCTATCAGCGACTGCATCAAAACAGCACGCCTCGGTTGCCGTCTCCGCAGACCTTCGGCTCAGTTGCTAGGTCCCGTTTCTCGCGTTGTTGCTCACCTTCACCGATGCCGCGTTCCTCTTCTCCGCTTCAACCTTCTACTTCAATTCCCGACCACCAGCTGGAAAACTAAGTGATGCAGCTTCGGGAGAAAAAGTTTCATGTTTCGCACTACGTCATACTCATCCGGCCACCCATCAAATGCTTTATTGATGTATGTTGAAGGTATACAGACAGAGGCACTCGTAGACACAGGTGCATCATTTTCCGTAATTTGTGCAGACTTTTGGGCAGAACACCATACGATGGTCCTCACCTTCGTTGCGCAGATAGTCCCTGATCAGCCTTCAAGTGTTCGTACAGTCTGCGTTTTCATAGATAGCATCATTCACCACATTCAGTCTCTTGTACTTCTTTTGTGCACTGACACACTCATTTTAAGATGGGGCTTCCTATCATCGGCATCAGCTTTGATATCGTGTCGTCAGCGAGATTCATAAGTCAGTTGCTGAGAATTCATCCTCTGTTGATTCATACAGCTTCCGTTTCGTTGCTGCCGCTTATTGTTTCATTTCGCCAGGAGATGAACGAATTCTCACGATCGCTTCTTACACTATAGTTACCGGTGACGTGTTAATAGCTCCATCAGTTATCTCCAAACATGCGGGACTTACCATTGCACCCGGCCTTGTGCGGTTTGACGAAGGTATAGCGCTGGTCTCCGCCTTGACCTCAACTTCTCAGGCAGTGATGCTACCTCAGGGCACTGCTGTGAGCTGCTTCGCTGACAGCGAGCCTTTTTCGCTGGTCTCCTTCACGCATAATCACCGTCTTTGTCTGCTACAACTGATACCAAGGCTACCACTTTTACTTTAAATGCTACCATAAGTCCTCACCTAACTGCCGAGCAAAAGGGAGACCTCTTAGACTTTCTTCAAAAGCACAGCCTTTCGTTCGATGTACATTCCGAAGGTCTGGGCCGCACCTTCAGTGCAGAGCACAGCATCGAAACCGAAAGCAGCTTCATTGTAAGCCACCACATGTACTGTGTGTCTTCGGCTGAACGGCAAATCACTAAGAAAAACGTCGCCCACATGCTCAAACGCGGCATTATTCGACCTTCATCCAGCTCTTGGTCATCTCCTGCGGTGTTGGTCTGGTAAAAAGATGGCTCTGTTCGCTTTTGTGTTGAATACAGAGCACTCAATAAGTTCAAGAAAAAAGATGCATGTCCATTGCCACATATAGATGAAGCCCTCGACTCCCTGCTAAGCGCAGAGTATTTCTTCAGCCTCGGCCTCCAATCCGGGTATTGGCAAATACCTATGTACATAGCAGACAAGGAGAAAACAGTGTTTGCAACGCCTGACGGGCTTTATGACTTTAATGTCTCGAGCGCATCATAGATACTGGCTAACGGGGTCTCAAGTGGAAAACCTGCTTAAGTTATTTAGACGACATCGCAATTTATTCTTTTGCTTTTCCTCGGCACTTTAAACGTTTGGATGAAGCTGTAACGTGCATTTTGAACTTTGTCCTTCAGCTCAATACAAAGAAGTGCCACTTCACAAGCACATGCATCAAAGTATTGGGTCACCTTGGCAGCAAAGATGGTGTTCAACCCGGCCCCGACAATATTGCTGTCGTAATTGGTTTTCCTCGTCTGGTCAATCAAGAACAATTGCAAAGTTTGCTGTGCCTGGTGTCTTACTTTTGCCGCTTCGTCAGTCACTTTGCTGTCATTGCGGGACCATTACAGAAACCTCCGACTTCGGGAATGGCCTTCACTTGAACTAACGACTGCGAGTGTGCTTTGCAAGCCCTTAAACGTGCTTTGGCGTCTGACCCCGCCCTCCGTCCCTTCGATGAGAGTGCACCTATTTTCCTGCACACAGCTGCGAGTGGCCACAGAATCGGTGCTGTCCTTCTCCAGCGCGACGACACTTCACGTTAGGGAGAAGTTGCGTATGCAAGCCACGTACTATCATCTGCGGAGCAGAAATACCTGATAACAGAGCTAGAATATCTCACTGTCGTTTGAGACATCCAGAAATTTCCACCTTATCTCTACGGACGCCACTTTGCTGTGATTACTGACCACAATGCTCTATGCTGGTTGCCCTCGCTGAAGAATCTCTCAGGGCGCCTGTTTCTCGGTCGCTGGATACTTCGTTTGCAAGAGTACACTTTTGACGTTGTGTACAGGTCTGGCAAACAGGATCAGGATGCCCACGCTCTCTCTCGCTGCCCTATGCCATTTTCATCTCCTACCACACATCCTCATCGCCCCTAAAGTGATTATCACGATTATCACTCACGTTGTCACCCCTGGCATTTGCTGGGTCGCTATCTTTAAACATCAGCAGTCAGTTTGCCGCGTGCCAACGTGACAACCCCTACTGTAACCACATCATCGGATACTTGAATTTCTCGCCTTCTTCACCAAATGCCAGACTGAGTCGTCAGCTACAGCAGTTGAAGCTAGAGAACAATGTCCTGGAGTGCTATACTTACAATGCGGAGGGGCATCAGTGGGTGCCAGTACTTCCCCGTTCGCTGCCAAAACAAGTTCTCGAAGCATTTAACGACGACCCATCAGCTGAACACTTACGATTTCAGAAGGCCCACAACCGCGTCAGTAGCCGTTTCTTCTGGCCTGGTCTTTCTACCTTTCCAGCTAATTATGTCACTTCTTGCGCACTTTGTCACAACAGAAACGACCAACTGCAGCTCCTACTGGGCTATAACAACCTATTCCTTGTCCCCATACACATTTTTTCGTTGTCGGAATAGACCTCGTCGGACCACTTCCCGTAACGCCAGCGGGCCACCGCTCGATCGTCACAGCCGTCGACCCCCTACCTTGATACGCGGAGACCGCTACTCTACGCACTAGCTCTGCCTCAGACATTGCCGCCTTCTTTTTAGAAGCCAGTGTGTTGTGTCATGGTACACCTCCCGCGTTGTTGAGTGACCGAGGCAAGGCCTTCCTGTTAACAATTCTTGACAAAATTCTAAAAACTTGTTGCGCAGTTCATAAGACATCATCCATTTACCATGCGCAGACCAATGGTGATTCAGAACGGTTCCACTGGACTCTCATCGACTTGATATCCATGTACATCGGACCGAACTGCGATAACAGGGACAAAATGTTGCTGTTCGTAACGTTTTCACACAACACCGCTGTTCAACGAACCACCGGAAGTTCACCTTTCTTCCTCGTCTATGGTCGTGTGCCAACATTCACCATCGACGCCTTTTTAATCATTGTAATGACGAAAACGTCCACGACTACACCAGAACACTTCATCTCCAGGCTCTCTGACACATGACCAACGTGCTCAACTCAACACGAAAGCCAGCCAAGAACACCGCAAGCAACTCAATGAAAACTTCCATCGAGAAGTCACCTTCCATCCTAGAGATGAAGTACTACTTTTGATGCCTGTTCGTACACCCGGATTTTGTTATGTTTCAGTCACGCTTTCTCGCGTACTTAGTCATTTGTGAACGAACATCTCTTGTCAGTTACCTTGTCACTCCCGTCAAGGGTTTCTAAGGCCGTCGTTACCGTGCCTCTGAGATAGTCCACGCCTCACGTCTTAAACGCTTCGTTCGCCGTGCATTTACTGCCTAAGTCTCGGCCTGGCCAGCCACTCAAGTGCGCCGGGAAAATAAATGGGAGCATTATTTATGCGCATCATCTTGTCATCTGTACACACTCATCATCACCACTCCAGTTTGAATTGTGGGCACATACCTGAGACAGTAAAGAAGAGCCTTGAGGTTTCTTGGACGCCGTGTTACACTATTTTTATTACGCCCTAACGTTTAAGGCATTCCGACGTTTCGTCTGGCGACGAAGATGCAACACCGGCAAAAGTGCAGAGTAATTACAGCCTTAGAAAGGCCTGCTAAAATACTCATATTGTAGCTTAGGCTCAAAAATAAAAAAAAGATGCTGGTCATAAACATGAGAAATGCAGTGTGGGCAGCTGCAGTGAGCACAAGTTTATTGATCTGCACTGTGGCAAACACCGTTGAATTAGAAAACGTAAATCTGAAAAATATATGACAAATAATATATATATATATATATATATATATATATATATATATATATATATATATATACTTCTATATATATATATATTGATGTGCTCTATCTGTTTGTTTTTTACATAGACATGAATTGAAGGAGACACCGAGCAATTGCTACAACTAGCGACATGCACGTGAATAAATGCACAGCATGGAGAAACATGGGTGGGCGTGGTATCACGTAAAATAACGAGCAATATGCATAGTAATCATAATTTTTTTACAAGAAATGAAACAATATTTGTGAAACATTGTCTCACACATTAAATAGTGGCACACACATTACATAGCAGTGTATTGTTGATTATCTTTTTCAACTTACAGTAAGATTAACCTGAGCATTCCATATCACATTAAAGGCCCCATATGTTACACAAGGGAGACTTTTATGTCAAGGTAGGGGAGAAGCAGGCTGCAGACCAGGCGGTAGGATATTATGACATCGGTACTAGAAATTACAGAGGAGAGTTACTCGAAGGATTTGCAGAACGCCATAATTTACGAACTTTCAATATCTTCTACCGAAACCGAGGAAACCGTAAATGGACATGGAGGAGCCTTAATGGCGAAAACAAGAACGAAGTAGACTTTACACTGAGTACACCCCCAGGCGTCGTGCAGGATGTTCAAGCGCTTGGCAGGTACGATGCAGTGACTATAGAGTGGCACGGTCTCGAATTGGCCTGGACTTGAAGAAGAAACGACAGTAACTGACATGCAAGAAGCCAGTAAAAAGCTAGCACTGAGAAGCAAAGTACAGGAATTCAGTCTCACTTCAGAACATATACTGTGCTCTTATCGAGGAAAGCAGCCTTAGCGCTGACGCAACGAATGATAATGTTACTAGTATCATTATGGAGTGTTCAGTGGAAGTTGGAGGCATGACAGTTAGACAGGACACTGGCAAGCTTTCCCAGAAAATGAAGAATCTCATTAAGAAGCGTCAAATCTTGAAAGTCGCAAGTACAGCCAACAAGATAGAACTGGCAGAGCTTTCGAAGTTGATTAAGAAGCGTAAGGTATCCGATGTAAGAAGGTATAACACGGAGAGAATCAAACATGCTCTGAAAAACGAAGGAAGCGTCAAAGCAGTGAAGAGGAATTTTGGGATAGCGAAAAATCAGATGTATGCAATAAAAGACACAGATGGCAAAATAATTACCAATTTGGATAGGATAGTTAACATAGCGGAGGAGTTTTACAAAGATCTGTACTATAAAAGGGACAACTACGAAGAACTAGAAGTAACCCAGATGGCACCCCACCAGTAATGATACAAGTCAGAAAAGCCTTGGATAGCATGCAGAGAGGTACGCTGCTGGTGAATATCAGGTAACATCAGGTCTGCTGAAATATGCAGTACAGAATGTGTTAGAAAAACTAGCCGCCCTGTTTACGAGATGTCACATGAGGGGAAGAGTACCAGAGCCTTGGAAGCATGCGATCATCATCCTAATACTTAAGAGAGGAGATTACAAAGAGTTGAAGAATTACCGGCCGATAAGCTTGCTCTTCATTGCATACAAGCTATTTAGAAAGGTAATTGCTAACAGAGTTAAGAAAACATTAGAATTCAATCAACCAACGGAACAAGCAGGATTTCGAACAGGCTACTCAACAATTGACCACTTTCGTGCTATCAATCAGGAAATAGAGAATTGCCCAGAATATAGCGAACCACGATACATAGCCTTCATAGACTACAAGAAGGAGTTTGATTCAAAAGAAATATCAGCAGTCCTGCAGACACTGCGGAATCAGGGCGTCAATGAAGCATATATAAACATCTTGGAAGAAATCTACAGGGGTTCAACTGCTACCATAGTGCTTCATGAAGAAAGCAACAGAATACCAATCAAGAAGGCTGTAAGACATAAGGATACAATCTCCCCAATGTTATTTGCTCTGTGCTTACATGAGTTTTTCAGAGGCTTAGAGTGGGAACAGTTAGGGATAAGAATTAATAAAGAGTACCATAGTAACCTGTGCTTTGCCAATGACACTGCATTGCTGAGTAACTAAGGGGACGAATTGCAACTCATGATTACGGAGTTAAACAAGGAGAGCAGAAAGGTGGGTTTCAAATCAATGTGCAGAAAACGAAAGTAATGTACAACAACCTCGAAAGAGAGCAGCGCTTCGAGATAGGTAATAGTCTAGTTAAAGTTGTAAAAGACTATGTCTACGTAGGGCAGGTAACAACCACAGAGCCGAACCATGAGATTGTAGTAACTAGAAGAATACGAACGGGGCAGAGCACAATTGGCAAGCACTCTACAATTAGGGCAGGTAATTTGCTAGTGTCCCTCAAGAGGAAGGTATATAACAGCTGTATCTTGTCGGTACTTAGCTACGGAGTAGAAACCTGGAAGCTTACAAAGAGGATTCAGCTTAAATTGAGGACGACGCAGCGAGAAATGGAAGGAAAAATGGTAGGTGTAAACTTAAGGGACAACAAGAGAGCAGAGTGGATTAGAGAAGGAACAGGGGTTAACGATACCATAGTTTAAATTAGGAAGAAATGAACATGGGCCGGGTACGTAGCGCGTCGGCAGGATAACCACTGGTCAATAAGGGTCACTAACTGGATTTCAAGAGAAGGCAAGTGGGTTAGGGGGAGACAGAAGGTTAGGTGGGCAAATGAGATGAAGAAGTTTGCGGGTATGAATTGGCAGCAAGAAGCGCCGAACCGAGTTAAGTGGCGGAACATGGGAAAAGCCTTTGTGCTGCAGTGGACATAGTTAGGCTGCTGCTGCTGATGATGATCATGATGATGTTGTTGAATGTTACCCAAATGTTGCCACGATTGCAACATGCATATTTGGGTTGTTACATTAATTGTCGTTTACACCTTTAGTATCCCTAACCAGGTCTGCTAGTAAAAGGTGCCACTGTAGAGCAAGCATTAAGCAATAGAAGACAACTAACCACTCTGCCGTTCTGTCAAAGTGATTTCCAGCAATATGTATCTCACAGTTGAACTTGCCATCTTATAGCTGGACAAAACCTAGCGCATACTGATTTTTTTGCCAAAACTATCCTTTTTATTACCCGTCAGGGAGGTCTAGTGGTTATGGTGCTCTATTTTTGGCTTGCAGGTAGCGGGATTGAATCCTTCTCGTGTTTTCAATGTAATCAAAAGTGTTTGAGGCCCTTGCACTTAAATTTAGGTGCATGTTTAGGAAGCAAAGTGGTAACACTTCCGGAGCATCCCACTACTGCGCTTCTCGTAGTCATATTGTGGTTTTTTGATCATCATCAGCATCATCATCATCATCATCGTCCTGCCTACATACACTGCAGGACAAAGGCCTCTCACATTTTTCGCCAGTCAACTTGGTTCTCTGCTTGCTGCTGCCTCTTTAGAGCCACGAACGTTCTAACCTCATCTGCCCATCTAACTTCCTGTCTCTCACTTACCCACTTGCCTTTTCTGGTAATCTAGTCAGTTACTTTTCTTGACCAGCAGTTATCTTGCCAACGCGCTGCATGTTCGGCCCATGTCCGTTTCCTTTTCTTCTTTTCAACTATGATATCCCTAAGCCTAGTTTTTCGTTACTCCACTCTACCCCCTTCTTATCTCTTAGGGTTACACCTATCATTTTCCTTTCCATCGCTCGCTGCGTGTCCTCACTTTATGCTGAACCCTCTTTGTATGTCTCCAGTACCGGCAAGCTGCAGCTGTTATATGCCTTCCTCTTGAAAGATAGTGGCAATCTACAAGTCATGATTTGAGAGTGCTCGCCAAATGTGCTCCACCTCAATCTTATTCTTCTAGTTACCTCAATCTCGTGGTTTGTCTTCGCGGTTATGGCCTGTACTAATAGACGTAGTCATTTACAACTTCAAGTGCACCATTACCTATCTCGAAGCGCTGGTCTCTTCTCAGGTTGTTGTACATTACTTTCGTTTTCAGCATAATAACTTTAAGGCCTACTTTTCTGCTGTTCTTATCTAACTCCGTGATCATGAGTTGCAATTCGACCCTGAGTTACTCAGCAATGCGATAACATCGGAGAAGCGTAAGTTACTAAGCTACTCTCCGTTAACTCTTATCTCTAACTTCCCATTCTAGGCCTCTGGCAACCTCCTGTAAGCACGCGGTAAATACCAGTGGGGAGATTGTATCCCCCTTGCTTTACACCCTTGTTGATTCGTATTTTGTCGCTTTTTTTATTGAGCACTATGGTGGCTGTGGATCCTCTGTGGATTTCTTCCGGGATGTTAATATAGGCTTCATTGATGCCCTGATTCTGGAGTGTCCGCATGACTGCTGATGTTTCTACTGAATCAAACGTCTTTTCGTAATCTATGAAAGCTGTGTATAGTGGTTGGCTGTATTATGAGCATTTCTCTATTACCTGATTGATAGTATGCATATGTTCGATTAGTGAGTATAGCCTGTCCGAAATCCCGCTTGTTCCTATGGCTGATTTAATTCTAGTGTTGTCCTGATTATCTTAGAAATCGCTTTTGTAAATAGCTTGTATACGATGGAGAGCAAGCTGATTGGCCTGTAATCAATCAAAACTTTGTCACATCCTTTCTTATGTAGTAAGATAATGTTAGCTTATTCAAAAATTCTGGTACTCTTCCCGTCAGGTGACACTTCGAAAGAAGGTTGGCTAGTTTTTGTAACACAATCTGTCCTCGGTCTTCCAGCAGATCTGATGCTATCTGATAATCACCAGCAGGTTGCCTCTTTGCACTCCCTCCAAGGTTTTTCTGACTTCTAATATTGCTGGTGAGATGGCATCTGGGTTACGGCTAGTCCTTATATTAAGGTCGTGGCTGTCCCGGCTACTGTACAGATCTCTCTAAAACTCCTCCAATTTTTTAATTATCCTATTCATATTGGTAGTTACTTTGCCTTCCCTGTTCTTTAGTGCATACATCCGGTTTTCGTCTATCTCAAGTTTCCTCTTCACTGTTGTGATGCTTCCTCTGTTTTTCAGAGTGTGTTCAGTTTGCTCCATGTTATATCATCCTACATCTGATACCTAACGCTTAATAATCAACTTCAAAAACTCTGCTAATTCTATTTTGTGTGTTGTATTTGAGGCTTTCGTGCTTTGACGCTTTTTAATGAAACTCCTTGCCTCCTAAGGCAGCTTTCAAGTGTCTTGTCCAAGTATCGTACTTCCAATTCTGACTGCACACTCCGTAATAATACTCGTGCGATCATTATGCATTGCGTCAACGCTAAGGCTGGTATCCTCGACAACAAACGAGCACCTGTTTTGACGCGAGACTCTAAATTCCTGTACTTTCTCTCTCAGCTCTAGCTCAATTATTGGCTTCTTGCGTATCAGTTTCTGTCATTACTTCTTCAAGATTGGGTGAACTCGAGACCGTATTGTCACTGTGTTGTGCCTTCCCGAGCACTTCCACATTCTGCACGATGTCTGAGTGTGCACTCAGTACAAGGTCTATTTCGTTCTTACATTCGCCATTAGGGCTCCTCTATGTCCACTTACGGTTTTCTCGTTTTCGGTAGAAGCTATTGAAGATACGTAAATTATTGGGTTGTGCGAGTTGTACTAGTTGCTCCCTTCTGGCATTTCTAGTACCCATGCCATTATCTCTACTGCCTGGTCTCCAGCCTGCTTTTTCCCTACCTTGGCGTTGAAGTCGCCAATCAGATGCTAAACCCAAAGAATTGATCATTAACAACTATATATTTACTGTAGAGAACGTCTCAATCGAAGAAAAACTTCAGTTAACTTTCATTTTGATTGAGCTGGCGCCTATGCCTGATATTACACGCACATTCAGCTGAAGTTGACTACGTTCGCGTTAAAGAACAGAGAGAACGCCTTCCGGATGGACTTGTTTTTCACGGTGGATGTTCGGAGAGCGATGGCATACAATGTTTTATGTATCGTTGTAGCTCTCAGGTACAACTTTAGGCATCTCAGCAATCAAAGAAAGCTGTGCTCACCGTCAAAGTTGGCGGAATATTTAGAAGATGGTGCACATTTGGGAAGAATACCTTTGGGCAATGGCAACCACTTGCATCGCAGACATGCTCAGCAATTCTGACTTCTCTCGCTTCCATTTCGCAGAATATACTGCTAACTCCTCTTGCAATGATGAAGTTGAGATAATGTTCCAGTATAAACGTCAGTAAACATTTCGGCACTGGAAGAGTGGAAGACTCGGAAATATTCTGTAGGTGAAGAAAGCATCTTCAAGGTGTGCTGATCTCTTTTAAAGCGCTTATTGAAGTGGTCTAACGAATAGTCCAGAAAAGGCCGGAAATACTGAAAGCCAAAAGTGCTCTTCTATGCTAACCACTGGCGCGTTACTTCAAAGAAGCTGCCTGCCTGTGACAAGTGACATTGTCATTTTCGCTAGTTGTCAAGTGTGCACTGGGAGCTGCGTCGCTTTTCGGGAAATAATCATCAAGCGTTATCCCGCACGGCGTTTTGGCGCGACCATCGAGTACTAAACCCCACATATCTAGTAATCATTCCTAAAGTACCTTGACTTACTCTCTTCACAACTATACAGCAGAACATAGTGAGCTCAGTGCTTGCTGCCGCGAAAACTTCAGAACGCGAACTTCAGAACTCGAGTTCGGCTGTAAGCATGCTTCGCGCTGTTCCTGTGCTGGAACTTTTCGCTGATTTGATGTGAAACATGGAGGAGACCTTCCTCGACAGTCCAGTGGGTCTGCAGCATGCGCATTGCAGACTACGAAAACAGCTTCATCAGGTACGTACTATTGCGATTGAAAGAAACGGGAACAGCGGAAAGCGTTGCTTTCAACTCAGTTGAACTGTGGCGTGCCTTGGCTGTGACAAGGCAGAATTAGTGCTTTAAGCCAGCGTCAGCGTAGCGCTAGAATCCGGTTACAAATTATGCTCATGCACCGCATGTGTATCAATTGATGGATATGTGGGGTTCAACGTCCCAAAACCACCATATGATTATGAGAGACGCTATGTGTATCAATTGCCAGTCCTATCGAGCACGCTGAACACACGCGCTGCAAACGTGCCAGCCAAAGTAAGATATGAAAATCTACGGTGACGCCGGCCGAAAGCACATGGATATTCACCAAGTGACAGTCAAGGGATGTCGCAGTTCTACCGAGTCAAAAGTCAGGATTTCGGTGCCGTTCACGCATCGCGTTAATAGGCCGTTGCCATTGTACTAGACATGCGCAGTGCGTGTATCCACGCGTGAGTCGCAATATGTGTATCCTATTATTGACATGTGGTCTCGGAAAGAGTATGGCAATAGTTTTGTGCCTCATACTACAGTCATAGTGCACGAAAATTGCTGCGGCAAAGTGAAGCAGCTTGAATAAACGCTTGCATAAACACGCTTGAATAAACACAATAAGTTTACTTACTCATACACTTCTCAGAGCTCATACTCTTTCCTGCTCATTGCGATTATATCCTAACGAGGCGTAGCTCAGCGTTTTTTGTTGTGGACGGAAATCTGTGCAATCGCAAAGCACTACACCGACACAATTTCCGCGATGCACTGTGAACTTCCCAGGCAGTGCTCAGCAATCTTTTCTTCTTGTGCTGGTTGCTGTCGCATCAGATGACAGCGCAGTGGTACCCAGACGAAACTTTAAAAACGGGTGCAGCGTGAACAGGCGCATTTTAGAATTTTAAACTCACGAGCCATGGCATTCCATGCAAGCGAGGTGCGTCTTGGCAGTTGCAAACAAATTATGGTGTCTCTGGGAGCGAGGGTACACCACCAAAGATGCCTCGGTTCGAGATAGGCGTGCTGTCGTCTATACGTATGGAAAGAAAGGTACCTCAAGACTTCACACTTATAAAAAAATAGATTGACGTTCTCTTCATATAGGGAGAAATGGCGATGTCCCCAATATTTGTCTTTAATTGAAGAAACGTTGCTCCTTTTACCTAGGAGAAACTTGTTCCTCCATATGAGAATCCAGATGGTGACCGTGGTTTAGCGTAGCGAGTAGGCCTTGAGCATGCATCGATTCTCGACTGATAAGGAGTACACGACACTGACAATGACACAAAACGGTCCCACTAAGCTTGATATCTGACGAAATGAATATAAAAAAAAAGAAGACGAACCTGTGGTGTTGAAAACATCACGAAACAGAACGACAGAGCTAGTAAGTTTCGTTCGGTCAGTGAGACAACGTTCACTTTGAAAGACATGGATACTACAGAGGTCTCACCTGGTGAGGCCTGCTAGGCTTGCTGTATTTATTTCTCGCGGATTCTCATAGTGTAGCAACGTTATCAACGCGTTTACGGGGCTGAAGACCACGAGATGTACCTCCAAGCTGAACAAGCTTATACATCTAGGGATTTTGACTGACCATTGTACTACAAGTGAAAGGTAAGCTTTGGTCAACCTTTTTTAGGCTTCGTGGCCGTACCACAACATTGCAAACACATTAATATATTGTATCTGATTCTAGACAATAGAAAGTTTATCAACAGTTGCACAATGATGAGCGGGAAAATTACTAGAGCTTATGAGGTTTCTACAAAAGCGATGACCCCACGCCATGTATGAAATGCCAATGGCATTCCGATAGCTGCGCCATCTCTCAACCACTGCCACAGATATTTTATTTTTCTTGGAGCCTCCGAGAAGGTGCTACGGATTCCCCCTAAACGGGGCCGTTACTACGCAGTTCCTCAGGACCTGAATAAAGTTCTTTGTCTGTCTTTCTCCGAGAAGGCAAATGCTTTTCAGAGTTCATTTTAGAGTTCACGTCTTTTTTTTTTGTTCTTCCACTTGTTACTCAGAGAGGGCGTAGCATGGAGGCCACATTTGGTCTCCTTCATTGCATCTACTTAGTTTAGATGTTTCGTGTTAACGTTTACTTATGTTCTATTTTTGCGCTTACCACAAATGCGACAATTAGCCACGAATACAGTACACCACTAGCCCTTTATTGTCAATGTTTTTGATGTGATAACGACCGTCTCAACGGTGCATACGTACGTTACAATGCGGGTAGTGTGGGAGGAATAAGAGATCACCTCGCACCCGACGATTTTCTTTCGTGAGCAATGGCAGGGGCTGTTGGCGTCACGGCAGCTCGATTACTTGAGTGGGGCAACGAGCGCTACAGTGCTGGAATTTAATGTGACAGTACAGCATGTTGTGCCTACACACTTCTCTGCTCTAGAGGCGTCTCGCGATTCACCTCGCGTGTAAACGTGCGGTCATTTTGCGTGCCACAATCATACTGTTAGCGTGTGGTTATGGAGGTTACTATTACTCTGGATTTAGAATACTCTTTTCAGAAAGGTGAGTGAAAGTGTTAGTACATATCTGATGTGCAAAGCTGTTACTGAAAGTGCGTTTTGTGTTGAGTTTCACAAGACAAAGGAGAATCATTTGGACGAGAGAGGCATACTGCTCGCGTACGTAATTCCCTCCTAACTCGCAGTGCTGGAATGGGCAATTCAAAGCACATGCGATTGAGAATTCGGTTTAAATAACTGAAGCTATTGGTTTACTTTTCATGAAATGCAGTTCTGATAATGTTTAAAACGCTTCTCATGATCGTAATCCACACTGGAAAATAAACGCTCGGTGAAACTTTTCAGCCCATTTCCTTTTGTGCTTTCAATAGCCGTAGTAGCATAGTCTCATTGGGTGTCGTGTGACTACGCTGGAGGGCGCAGGTTCGACAGCCACCCACGGGGGCCGTTTTTCGATGGGGGAAAATGCAAAGAACACCCATGTTTTTATGTTTAGATTTACGGCAAAAAACTTCAGTAGGTGCGAAATCTATCGGCAGTCCCCCACCACGGCATGCCTGATAATTATATTGTGGTAGCTGCACGTATAACTCCAGCGATTGTATATTATCGTGCTTTCACGCATAGACTATGCCGTGATATCACGTTTCCTAGAATATTGAAAAGTAACTGTGATGATTTTTTATGCACCTGGTTGAATGAATGAGTGCTATTGGTGTCATTTGAGACTAAAATCTTGTATGCTTACCGAGTACGTCGAGA
Organism: Rhipicephalus microplus; assembly: GCF_043290135.1. Lineage (NCBI taxonomy): Eukaryota > Metazoa > Arthropoda > Arachnida > Ixodida > Ixodidae > Rhipicephalus > Rhipicephalus microplus. The sequence goes on along the minus strand of NC_134700.1, from coordinate 81,937,429 downwards.
CCAAAAAAATCCATTATTTGTGTACAGTCTAACGTAATCGATAAAGCAAGACTGCTTAGGGAAGCAGAGCTCCTTGTATTCGTGACAAATTGGTAGTATGGAGCAGCACAAGACACGCATGGAAATGAGGGAAGCATCATGCGTGTAAAAAAAGAAGGCTTTTGCTCTGCGCCAGTAAAACAAAAGTATAAACATCACTCTTGCATTGCTTGCATCAATCGTTGGTGAAAGTAATCGCAAGCGACTGGCCGAGGCCGACTAGGCTTGGCGTGCGAATGCGCGCGTGCAAGACCCCATGGTTGAGGAGAAACTTGAAAACTGAACGAGAAATGCTGCTCGTTTGGTCCTTGCCCCGAGAGGGCACGACGGGTAAGGCGCCCGAAAGGGAGAAACTCGCTGCGCCGAAGGAGAAATGGAGCCCGTTTTTCCATTCTTGCTCGCTTATTTTAAAGGTTGGTATACATATGCACAATCTATTTAAACTACCGCCGATAGCGACGTAACACAGAAAAGCCTATGCCTGTACCCCGCCCCCCGTAAAGTCTGTGTAAATCCCCCCCCCCCCACACGAAAATAGTTTCTGCCTACGCTTCTGGAGGCAACAATTGTGTTTCACAAAAAAAAGGCTGCTGGCATGAATAACATTATTCTGCGCCATGTGACCGCAGCTGTCCAATAACTAACACGACGGCCAGCGCCAAAGGAGGCGGAGACACAAAGAAACGGCGTACAGCATGCTTGTCCATGCAGTGCGTGCGAGCAAAAGGAACCACGACTGGAACTGTCACATTCGTTCTAATTCATCGCTCCGTCGCTTAAACTGCGTGAATAGCGGATACATGTTTCTGTGCATGGGAAAAATAACGAGACGAAAACTGCTAAGCAGCAAGAATTTTGTGTTCGCCGGCTGTCATTATCATATAACCATGCCGTACCTCTGATTGGAGGCCTAGTCGGTTAACGCGGTAGCGGCGGTCTATCTCGCATTCTCGGTTCATCGCTGGAGCTGCTGAATGTGCGTTGTTGAAGTGTTCATGCACGGATGATCGGGCTTTGTGTACAATTCAGTGCCTTTTACGGATTCGCACACAGTACTTCTAATGCAAATGCAGCCTCTATGACGAAGCACCAATTCATAAATAACTTTGGCTATAGTTAAACATGTATTGAATATAGATGGGTTTAGGATAAAAGGCATGTGTGTTCAACTCCTTACATTGGGCCATCACAAATATACATCTACGCCTTGCATTTTTATTGCTTAATTATTGGTAAAATGGGGTTCCTTCAGAGCTACACTGGAGGTCAGATTAGGGTGCCTATATATACTTAGCGACTGAAGTGTGTTTGTAAAGCATGAGCGGGAAGTTGTGATGAGTAAGTGTTGTAATATTGCGTGAATATTGTGTGCATGTTTGTGTACTGTGATAAATATTGTGTGCTTTGAAGGTAATTGAATTAAAGTTACGCTTCACCTTATACATCTGCTCACGGGATTTTCTTTTTTTTATTTACTCCCATACTGACCTGCAAAAGATCCTCAATGGTTGTAAAATAAAAACTCCCTGTAATCTATCCAAAAACCCCTCCTGTTGTGGTGTACACTTATTACTCCCTCCGGACGGTGTTTATAAAACCCCCATCGGGGCCTGCGCTAGTTGACGAGCCGTTTACTTTCATCTCGGTCAATTGGTTTACAGTGTAGTGTATAAATCCCCTAACATTGTGTGCGGAAAGTGGCATGGGCTCGCGATTTGCTCTTGGCCATTGCTGAGCCGCTTGGTTTTGTAAGTTTGACGATAGATGGAAGCATACTGCAAGCGATTTGCTTGTTGAGGGGTTTCAGAGCGAAATAGGTGAAATGCTCTCCATGTTCAGGTACACGTGCGCATGTGCAGTGTTGTTGGTGTTGTCGAAGTCGTTTGGCGGATGAAATTATTCAAATTGCTTTCAGCACTGGTGTTAAAAAACGTCTTGAAGACGAGCATTTTTCGCTGTACGTAGAAAGCAGTGAACGCACCGATAGGGACAGCGGCGAGGAATGATCCCCTGCTACCTCATGAGAAGCACGTTGTGCTTCATGTTCCCTTGTGCATTAACAATTTTTCGCGCTCGTAAGCAACATTCATTGTATTTAATGCATCATATCTTTGAGCGAGTTCCAATAAAAGCACAGTTTTTCTTCTGCACTTCATGTTGCACCAACACTGTGGATATTATTGAGCATCGCAAGCTGCCAACATACTCGAGGTCGACCAGCGAAGCGAAATGGTTGAGCGATGAAAGATGCAGTTGCGGCTACAATTAACGCCTCTATGCAAACTTATCCTGTTCTAGCGGTTCATTCTGAATGTTGTTCTTCGACAAATTTTCGTAATTTGGAAGGTGCAAAACGCACACGTGTGTATTCACGCCGATATTCATACTTTGATAGTGCTGATCGAACCTGCAACTTCCGAGTGCAGTGAATGGCGCCCGTATGGATTTAGAGCATGGCTGTGAAACATTCGATACCTAACGGGATGTTAAATGGTTGTGTTGCGTTGAAGAAGCAAGTATTGATGATGGCGTATTGTGTTGGCAAACCATGACATTAAACATTTGGTCCATTGCAGCAGCGTTCGGGCTACTGACTAGCGGCCTACTACCGCGTCAAATTTGTCAGGTCTACTCGGTACCGACGATCTTGAAGTGCCGTTCAGTTCATACGTGAATTCTAGTTCGTGCATTTTTTGTAGCATGTGTCGCAAAGCGTCATTAGTGCACGGTAGAGGAACTAATATATAACTTTTCAAACCGCGGCTAATAATCAGATGGTGAGCGTCCATGGTTGCAGAAAGTATCTTTATCACATATACATTTTAGTGTAGCTCACGGCTCTACCTGGCGAAAGAGGCATGGTTTGTATGCCCAAACATTCTATCTGTTCCCATGCTAGCAAACAAGTTGACCATATTCCAGTTGCCATATTGAATTTACAGAGCACCATCTACATCTCGTGCTTATCGCGCATAGGACGAACCGCAGGCGTAGCCTGGAGTAATGCGACAGGGCTACCACCTTAGTAACTGAGATGCTGCCATGACTTGCTGCCTTAGCGAAGCGTCGGCCTGCTCGATGCAAGCTATCCCTACGTGCGAGAGAATGAATACAAGATCAGTGCAAATGACAATGAACTTTTTATTGAGTGTCAATAATTGAGTAAGAAAATTCTGATGGGTTCTTTTTTTCTGACACCTACATTGAGAAAGATTTGCTAGTGGTAATAGACATTTGGCATTGTTTGCACGCACCAGGTGTTTATCACGTTAAGATGTCTGTTTAAAGTTAAGTGTTTGTCGTAAGATATTTCTTTAGAGATTGTGCAGTCGTCTGCGAAAACGTTTATGCTACACTACCTATTAGCGACGACGTCATTATTACAAATTGAAAACAGTAAGAGTCATTAGACCAAACCTTCTGGTACAACAGACGAGACCACAACTATATCGAATGATGCTTCATCAATATAAACAAATTGTGAATGCTGGCACAGAAAATCAGCAAGCTAAGCGGTTTTACTGACAGCAATCGCCTCTATTTTCGCAACTCACTTGTTGTGATACTCGCGATCGAATTCTTTGCTGTTGACAAGAATATATTATCTGCGTGGCCAATATTGTCAATCCTCCGTCCCGCTGCCTAGCTGTTAGTAGCCTATTTTCTTCAGGATATATAGCCTGGAGTTTAAATTTTTTTCTAGGACGTTGCGTGGTGTGCTATTAAGAGAAATGAGTAGATACTTAGGAGGAGAGGTCATTTGGCATCCGCGCAGTTGAACTTGTAAGTGAAATGTAATAAACATTGCCAAGATATGTGCTGCACGATTCTTCATAACATTTAAGAAATTCATAACAAATACTGTTAGGGCCACTTGAGTTTTGCTAGTTGAATTCATGTAGAAGGTTTACGATCTTTCCGAGTCAATTATGGTAAGTGCAATAATGCTTGAGCTTTACATCATTTTTAGCTCTACATTTTAATCCTGACATCTATCTGGCGTCAAAGAATTTCGTGCATGAATGTGAATCCTAAATCTCTGCAGATTATTTTTAGGAAACCAGGTAAGATAGTCGTAAAGTATCGTGTCTGTATATTTGCAATCGGGCCAGCTTATTATGCTTGAGACACTTGTTAACAAGAATTATCTTTTACGCATCGTGACTACTAAAACGGTTTCGCACTAGGGCCTAGATAAGTTGTCGTCCTGCTTCAAGTTCAATGGAGTCAGCAGAGTATGCTTGAGAAAATTCGTCAATGAGAAACTGGTAAATATGTTTACATACAAGTTTTCTGCTAGTAAAACCTTTTATAATCATAAAAAAATTCACACGAGCAGAAGCTTTAGCTAGGTGCCGTGACTGTTGAGCAGTTTCGATACTGCTAGATGCCGGAGAGTCGTTGTGGTCAGCAACGACGTATCAGAAAGAAGTAATGCCAACAATTGGCCTAAAATGTGTACATCATGTTGAACTTTTTTCATAGGTGTCCTCCATGTCGGCGGATCGTGGCAGTGGATTATTCACCGAAAATGATTGAGTACGCCAAGCAACACTCTGCCCACCCACTTATCGAATACAAGCTGCTGGACATTGGCCTTGACGTGCAGAGCTTCTTGTCGGATCATGGAACCTTTCAGCGCGTGTACAGCCTAAGGACGCTGCACTGGGCAAAGGACCAGGCTCGAGCATTTGCCAATATTTGCCGCCTTATGGAACCCGGTGGAGAATGCATTCTGCTGTTCTTAGGTCGCTGTGATACATTTCACTTCATTCGACAAATGGCACAGCTCGAACCCTGGACAAAATATTGCGATGTGAGTAGCGACTTTCAAACACTTCGAAACGACTAAAATCTAATGCTCTAAAACGCATTTCATACGGCACAGACTGCCCTATACATGCATCCCCTTAAGATAAAGTATGTTCCAGATTTGGAAGAATGTAAATTTTAGGAAATAAAGAACCGGTGTAATCGATAACGATGACATAAATGAAGGTGCACACGCTAGCCGGGTCTACGAATTCGAAGCTCTTTTGAGAAGTTGAATACGGGCATACAGCCGACGTTAAACGAAGCAATCTGGTAAAGCAGGAATCGTGCTTAAAGACAAAGTTCTATTTGATCCCTTTTGTGAATTAAGTCGTCCAGCCTAGCGCGCACTCCGTTTAGTGCAGCGCTTTGGAATTAGCGCAGCAAGATCCTTGTGAAGGTCACTTATATCCTAGAATATTTAAACAGACACATTAAAACATAAGAAACCCTCACTGCGTCGTGCTTTGAACACCTTCCAAGTTTATTCACAAAGGGGTCGTTTTCGCCGTGTTTTCACGCTTGTGAGAATGCCGCGATGTCTGCCACATACTTTCTACCCACCCATCGTATGTTCACAGCTATAGTGAAGGCTGAAGACATCGAACACATCTTTTGATCAGGTCACCCTCAAAATATTACGAAACGTTCGTACGTTTACTTTTGTTTAAACGCGCCTACTTACAAATCCTTGTACCTCTTACAGGTTTTCCTAAATGCAGTGCCCAAGACTCATGATATGACCGACGTGAATACGCTACGGTCGTATGTAGAAAACCTCGTTGCCTCAGCTGGTTTGACTCTGATCACATTGGATATTTGGGAACGAAAGTCTTCATTTCTAGACACGGAAAACGCCGTTGGTAAGTTACAATTGTAATGAACTGGTGTCCATTTGCTTTCAATGCATCGTTAAATGCAGTAAGATTGATGTGCACATAAATTTCTCGATGTATTTTGATTCGCACAAATGATTTTATGTAGCACGCGTTCCATTGTACAACCAAAAAGGAAGACTTGGCTGCTCCTCCCACCTACTCATGTGCGCTTCTAAGATAACTTGTGTGGTTAAGCGACGTCGTAATCAGCCAAAACCTCAATTCATCCGGTGGTCTGTTTTCTGTTTATTGTTTATTTCAAGAACTGAAGTACCTTCAGTGTATAAAATGTATCGCAAGCTACAGTTTTCTGGTTGTGGTGCATCCTAAATTAGCTTAATCATTTATGTCAACTCATCCCTTAATTCACTCAAAATGACTTTGCGAATTTAATGGCAACGCAGAGTGCGATGACAAGCAAATTATGGGCGTGGCGTAAATTAACAGGAAGATAGTTGCTTGAATTAGAGTAAAACTGGGACAACCGATAACCTAGTTCACATTTGAAAATGTCAATTCTGAGCCTAGAAAGCCCGCCCAAAAGGTAAGGCAGACAGCTAACTGTACGTTAGGGTTACGGTTCAGGGAGGGTGCTATGGGAAACGTAGTTACATATAACAAAACTATGAGGGAAATTCTGTTTTGTGAAGAGTTAGCCTCCGGAGGTGAAGGACATACTGTACTGTTTACGGTCCGAAAATGAATTGAAGGAAGTACAATGAGCTCTGCAACTAATCCCACGCATAGTCCACATCCTGTCACACCAATTCAAACCACTCACGGAGGAATCATTCACGTTGTGCAGATTACTGATAGTGCGTAATAAGGTAGTATCAAATATTTTCCTAATGATTCGCACAGTTTGCAGTTTAAAGGCAATGTTAGTTTCACCCAAAATAGAAGCAATAGTATCAGCAGCAACCCACATTTATCATGAGTAGCTTGTGAGCATTTTTTTTGCTGTCGCTATGGGGAATAGCCCTGCCACTTTTGACCCCTAAATGTGAGAATTAGATAATAATATTATATAGTAATTTTGGTTAAACGTCCGAAAACTACGATATAATTATGAGGGGTGTCATAGTGGAGGGTTCCGGAGATTTTGACTACATGGGGTTATAACGCGCAGCCGAGTCGTAGAACATGGGCCTTCGGCATTTTAGCCTCCAACGAAAATGCGGCTGCCACTACCGTGGTTCATTCCCACGACCGGCGAGTCAGCAGCCGAGTGTCCTAGCCACTAGAACACCGCGAATTCGGTCAGAGCCCATAGAGTGAATTTTAATTCGAAATGGTAACAGAACGTGCCAAATCTTAGCATGCGCTGCACTTTTCTAATGTACCAAATCACAAATTGGCGCAACTGCTTAAACCTAAAGTGGTTCATGAATTTCACTTCACTTCCATGTTACCTCTACCGACCTCTACCAATGAAGTTACCTAAGCATATAGTGCTGCTGGTTCATTTATTATTACCTAGCAATTCCATGGAAATAACCGCCACCCCTCGTCTACGGTCTAAATCTAACCGCACAAGATGAGATGAGAGGAAAGGGGGCCGGTGCTTCTTCTATCGTGCATCATAGTTCAAGATTACACCAAGAGGCCCTATCGAAAGGACGCACGCCTGTGTTTCTATAAAATGTTTAATTGAATAGGCATGCATTCACTGTTTTTACCGAACAGGAGAAAACTCTCGCATGAAATTTTGTGCACAATTGGCCAGCTTGCACCCCGAGAAAGTATGAGGACGCCAAGGATGTCACCACACGCATCGCTCATGTCGCCACATTCTTGTTCTGCGTTCTCGTCCTTTTTTGCGGTGTAAGCTGATGAAAAATGAAATATTACCAACTGACCCATATTTTGATTGTTCAAAGTTCGTGTGTTATGGGAAGAGAGGAAAAGAAAAATAGCCACCCGCTATTACCAATGAGGGATCTCGAGTAACTGCGTCGAAGAGTGGTAGGGGTATTGCGTGATTATTGCGTAATTTTATGCGGTTTGGGAATGTTTCATTGTGATTCCATCTTTATTATCCTTTTTTATTGGACGAAGGAGCAGTATTGTCTTTAATGTTAAGTGAAAGCCAAGGCGCACTTGACTAAACTCCGAACTTGTGACCCAATGGCTGCATATACGAAGTGGCCAGTGAACGATTGTGTAGTGCGAGCGGTTGTTTTAAAGGCGAATGCATTTCTTAGTCGGGCTATGTCAGGCATCCGGCGCTTTCCGCGGCGGCGTCCACGTGCCGGCAGGTGTTATCTCTCCACTCTCATTCCCTCTGTCTTAGCAACAACTGCGGGCGCACCCCAAGCAACCTCGCCCCAAGCAACCGGAGAATGTGGTGCAATAGAGTGTAGGAAAGGGTAGCTGCAGTGCTTCGTCGCTACTTTTATTCAATGCCCTCTTCAGTCTCTCTCTCATTTCTATGCTCCACTCTCTCGTCTGCTCGCGCCTCACTCTCGACCGTTCGCTGGCTGGGCGCCTCTCAAGAACATCCGGAAATGTAAGCTCGAGAGGCTGCTCTGAAACGCCAACACCGAGTCGAGAACGCTGGCGCCCCACTCTACCGTGTGCTCTTCTCCTTACTTTTGGTCTTTCGCTGATTGGGTGCTTCTCAAGGCGATGGTCAAAGTACGTGAAGGCGAATGTCTGACAGCAACGGTAGCCTCTCTCTGCGCAAGGAATGCATTCGCATTTCCTCACCAATCTCTTCGAGGAGGTGGTGGCATTTTTTTCCCAACCAGATGCTGCTTGCTTCGGCTCTGCGAGGTCAGAGAGGGGAAGGGGAGTGACAGTTTTGTGGGTGTGTTCTTGAGCATAGAGTTCCCTGAATATACACTAGAAGAAACTCTAGCTTGAGTGTCTATGGGAGCTGCAACGCCCGGCGCTACAGCGAGCATGAGAATCTTGGGTAGTACATAAATTTGCCTAGTCTTCGTACTTTACGTTCCTTATAGCTGCGCGTGGCCTGACGCTGCTTTTTCACTAAACAACAGTAGGCCGACGTTCGGCAGTTACGCTTGTCCACCTTCATCTTTTAGGATGAGAAATTCAAATCCACTCACGATCTTCATGGATTTTTTTTTATTCAAAGCCACACCACAACACAGCAACAAAGAAAGCCATAAGTGAGATTCGTCACTAGAAAGCTCGAAAACTTGGCAAATTCATGCCATACCCATACTTCCCATGATCACTGAACGAACGTGGCGCGAGAGTGCCCTCCAGTTAATTTTAGAAAACTGTATGTGCCCCTCTTTGCAACAAAAAAAATGAAAACTTTTTCGAAAAATTCTTTCAGTTAATGTACACGAGTCCAGTTCTCATACAACAACTCAAGGCTTGATTGATTCATTGATGGATTTGTGGGGTTTAACGTCCCAAAACCACCATATGATTATGAGAGACGCCGTAGTGGAGGGCTCCGGAAGTTTCGACCACCTGGGGTTCTTTAACGTGCACTCAAATCTGAGCAAACGGGCCTAAAACTTTTTCACCTCTATCGGAAATGCAGCCGCCGCAGCCGGGATCCGATCCTGCGACCTATGAGTCAGCAGCCGAGTACCTTAGCCACTGGACCACCGCGGCGGGGCAACAACTAAAGGCTGTCCACAGGGCCCACGATTCGAGGGGGCGGGTGGGCCTCCCCACCCTTACGTGGAAGCGACCCGCGATCCTGCCCCGATAAAACGAGGGTGGAATCATTCAGGACCCCAATAAAAAATTTTCGTCAGTCATTTATGTTTCTGGGTATGTTTCTGGGTATGTTCCATTTATGTTTCTGGGCAGGCGCGAGACGCAACCATGCGCAGTGATGGTGTGGACGGCGCCGCCACCGATGTCGCAACGCGCCATCGCACATTAAATAAATGCTCTGCGTTTGAAAAAATCCTCGCACGTTCACACTGGCGGTGCGAAGCAGGCAGGAGGAACACAGCTGGATGGCGTATCTCAATTCTCTTCATTGTCCTGTTTTAATTGCTTCTCTTTTTTGTCTTTACCTCTGTTCCTTATGTTTGCTGTTATATTTCCATTTCTATTTCCTTCTTGAGCTCTCCCAGTTATTCCTCTTTCTGTCGTTCCTTTCTATGGTTTCTCTCTCTTTCTCCTTTCTCTTCCCGTTTTGCTTCACGTTTTTTCTACTCCTTTCTATGTCTTTCCCTGTCTCTCTATTTTTCATGGGTCAATTCCCTTTAGTAGTTTCTAGTAATATTTCTTTCTCACTTTTCTTTCTCTTTCATGTGTTCCAGTACGAATTTCATTTTGAATTTCTTTGTATATATTTCTTTCTCTATCTTCCTTTGGCGCATTACATGACTCCACACTGGTACTGATAAGGCTGTTGTACTCCTTTCTAAGACTTGCTGAATTCTTTTAGTTTAGGCCCGCTGAGCCATTTAGACGGTTTAGCTGTTGAAAACTTGAGTGTACTTGACAATACAAATTAATGACCCACAACACAGGTAGATGTTGGTGAGGTAGGGAGGAAAAGTTAGAGTGAAATGTGGCTGTTTATCAACACAACGGCGTTAAAGAGCTCGTGTCGCTGAAATGCCGCCGTCGGCGTCAGCACCGTTGGTTGTGAGAGAAAAATTATCCGTGAGCGAAAAATCTCGTTAGAAAGATCGACGCGAGAGGCCGCTACTTGTCCAGGCGTGCGTGCGCGATTACACTAAAAAAGCCGTGGATTTGAAGAAAAAAAGAAAAAGGGCTCATGGTCACGAGGCGTGGCTGACATAGTTTTTTTTTTGCCCCTGCCACCCCTCCCTGCTTAGCCTCCAGCGCTTTTGTTGGGCAAGAGAACATAGAATGCAATAGCCACATACGACAAACCTCTGTAACTCTACTGACACTGCACGGATTCTTATAATTTTTTGTGGCGTTGAATTCCTGACGCAATAAGCTCTTCCAGTATATAATTTCATGGTTACTTGAAAAATAGTTTCAGGTCCCCTTTAGCGCATTTTGTTCGACAGATGTCGCGACAAAAACGAGCTATTTCAGTGATTCGTAGGCGCAGTCGGGAAGCCTCGAACTACGTGAAAATAGGCTGGGATAGTACAGCCATTGACGCTAAATATACACAGGAACTTTTAAACAGCTCTGAAAGTATTCAACAAAGTCCATCTAGTGGAAAACATAACATACCTTTTCAGAGGCGTTGGGAAAGAAAATAGCAAACACTAGATAATGTGTTGCCATTTGTGAAATATTAAGAGACTCTTTATAGCCTCCTAGATGGCGAGCGTGCAGTGTCTATGTTGGAGGCCATGCGACTCATGCCTTAGATCAAAAACCTGTATGTACCATTCTAGTGCTCGTGCTGGTACAATCTACTGTGTGTGTGTGTGTGTGTGTGTTTGTGTGTGTGTGTGTGTGTGTGTGTAACAAAACATATTAATAAGTATAAACTTAGCGGTTCAAGGGTGCACTAGGGGCTGGCTTTTGGTATCGCATTCAACTCTTAAAGGCGAAGCTTAAGAATCCCCCAATTTTTATTGGCCCATTTCAGATCTCCTTGCTCGTTCACTGAACTCCTTTCATTCGTTTAGGCGCACTCGACGTGTTGAGGTATGCTTCTTTGTGCATGACCTGCGCTCTCATCTCAGACTGCGAGCCGTTCCGCTGCCAAAGCCGATCACAATAGGCCCGCAGAAAGAAGTTGTGATGTGCTACGTCAGATGGTGCAACGATCCTAGCTGTTCACAAGAAAACACTGCGTGGTTCACAAAAATTAGTTCAATTAGTTCACATACCTACATCCTAAATTTAATCCTATTACCTACCCGACATTTACGTGGCCCTCGGCGTGAACCTATGCTTTGCCGTCATACTTATTCTAACAAACCTTTAACCATTACCCCCTTCCTTATTGATTGACTATTATTTTTGGGCTATGGCGACATTTTAGTCAAACCACCACTTCCATTTGCCTGAAGGTCCCTTCCGGTGTGCCCAGAGTGTAAATGAAATCCATAGATTCTGGATCTAAAAACGGTCCAATTAAGGAAACATCTTTTCCTATTAGTACGCCATCAGTAGCAGCTTTATAATTTCATGAGGAGTTGACATTAGATAAATTAGGCTAAATCAAGCGATGATGTTCTTTATGGCGCTATTGTATAGCACACTTAGGGGCATTGTTCTATTTTCGCCTTAATATAAATGAAGGAAAATCAGTTTCTTTGTATTTTCAACTTTGTTTTCTTGGCCGATCTTCAGAGTGGGTACATGCCATAGGTTGAAGGGAAAATAAACAAAGAAACAAACCCATTTGTCTAGAGATATAGGCCGCTATGCTTCGTGTTCACTCACGTGAGGTGGTGACTAATTTGTACGAAAATGAAAAATTTGGTGAGAACGCAAGTATTCAATGTCTGTTTCTGAGGACCCGCTTTTTTTACCCTAACAGAAATGTTCCTGATGGCGAATCCGGTGTGGCCCATACTACCAGAAGAGGAGAAGGTGCAATTCGAAGAAGACGCAAGAAAGCATGTGCCTGCGTGGCGTAATGCATACCAGAAGAACAATCCCCTGCCGTTTGCCAGCTTTGTTGTGCATGCATCAAAGCCTTAATGTTAATTATAATTGAGGAGAATTATTTCAATGAGACAGCTAAAATATTGGTGGTGGCGTAAGAATTCAGGTCGCTTTCACTTAAATGTCAATAAATACGGTGCCCCAGAACACCAGAAATAGCTGAAGCATTCGCTTTGACATTATTGCGGAAAATAGCGTGGCTGCTACATATTTTTAGTGTATTTGGCCATACATTTCAAGATAACAGGCCAATGATGTTGAGGAACCAACCAACCAACAAAAAAAGAAAGATGAGAACAAGGTGAGATTTTGGTTGGGTAATGTCATGTCTGAGATGCGTGAAGAGTGTATCATGAATGATACACTCTTTGCGCGTCGTGCGATAGGGAATTGCCTACTTGAGCGGCGTCGTTATGCATATTCATCATTCCGCGAAGTTCTACTGAATCTGCATGTGTCATTTCATACGTCCGCGAAATTTGAATAGGTACTAGGGAAGTATTTTTGCTTTTAAAGCTACAGGCGGGTACGTGGCTCTCAAGAACTGTAAAACAGTCCTTTCTATACCGTAGACAGCTTTAGTGGCGCAAGACGTTGTCGTCTTGATGCCCTATACTAGGGCATAATTATGCAACTACAAAGTTCGAACGCACCTTTTCGCATTACTCTTCAACTGTGTACACTGGTTTGCAAGGGGCTCGACAAGGGGCTTTTTCAAGTATCCACTCGTTATTCCATTCATATGCCCGATCCTTGCGATACGTTACAACTTGTGAACTTGGGCAACAAGGAAACCGCTGAAGTTTTTTATTTCGTTGCAGAGAGCTTTATTGTTCGGTGCACTCCAAAACTTCCAGGCTGTGACATAGAAGACCAAATTACTATTTAACTAGTGACATTAAGTGGAGCTAATATACGCTTGCTTACGCTAGGAGGTCGACTTGTATGTAGAACAAAAAATCATTCCATATTTACGGAGTGATTAATGGTGAGTTGGGTGAAGTGCCTGGCCCCTCTGTTCGTCTGTCTGTGCTTCCGTACGTTCATAATTATTTGCTTTTGCTCGTTCGTTTATACATGCGTCCTTCTATGCGTCCGTTTGTGCGTCCGTGCTTCTGGCCATGTGCCCATGCGTCCATACGTCCAGACGATTGAATGTATACAGGCACAAACGCACGGACGGAAGCACGGACGGACTGATGGACGCAAAGATGGACACATGGATGAACGGACAGATGGAAGCACGGATGGACCAATGCATGTATGAGCACAAGCATGGTAGGACAGAAGCACGGACACACAGACGGATGGATGAAAGCACGGACGCACGCACGCCCAGATGGACGGGCTGATGGAAGAACGCACAGGCAAACAGACGGACGGGCACATGGACAGACGAAAACAAGGGCGGATGAACGGACGGACAAACGAATGGACGCACGTGCGGTTGGACACATGGGTAGACAACCGGACGCGTCGCCCTTCTCATCACCGTTCACTCCGTGGATATGCCATGAAACCTCCAACACCATCAGGTTATATTGTTACGAAGAACATATACACACAACGCCACGTACTGAGCAGCTCACAACTTAGAGGTGGCTACATATTACATACGGAGAAGGAAACAACTCGAGGCTTAAGAGTTTCGCCCCTAAACCTTCAAATGCCTTATAACAAGCAGTGCTTTTATTCGACCATTAAAGCAAGAAGAACACGAATAGCCCCACTTCAAAATCTTGAATCCCAACCAACAAAAATCACTAGAGCATACTGGGAGTTTTGCGATGAGCATCAAGCACAAAAAAGGAGCAGCTTCGGAGGAGGTTGGCTCCTGGATGCTAGGCGCGCCTACCTATGTATTCGCCTTTCTGCGGGCGCTTTTCGCTCCGGCCACGTATAAATCCTCTTAGCTAAAGAAACGTGATTGCTTCACCTGCAGAGGCCCTACACGGCTTTGGTGTATTTTTGGAAAGCGTACGGAGGCATGGAAATCCCTGCACACTCTGCAATTATTCATCTGTGTGGTTCAGCCTTTTTTGACAACCATCCTTCACTGAGACAGCCCTACTATCTGCTTGTGATGCGTCTAGCTCAGGAGATGGGTGTGCCTCTTCGCGAACGCCATGTGACATACCTTGCCCCCACCCCTCCTGCAACTATCCCACCATGCTAGTGGCAGCTCATACAAAGCAATCTATGTTCTGTGGAAGTTGCTAATCAGGCACATACTGCAAATATCTGTACATGTTTAATGGTAGCCCGAATACGCTTTTCCTGATTTCTTTACCAATGCCTCCAAATCACACACCTCTCTGTCGTATGCTGTGGTTGGTCCGTGTTTTTGAGATGTAGGTGTTGTGCACCCCAGTACAAAGATCTTCAGGGTAGAGGCATACGCAAAATTATCGACCATCAAACATACCAAAGAATTAAAACGGACGAAAGCTGCGGTATACGCTGATTTTGTTAGTGTGGTTACAACTATAAGACCTTCAAAGACACATTGAGCCTAAAGTTGTCTCTAACTACTCAATTTCATGCACAATCTACGCACACAAACAGTATGTAACAGTTTGCTGGGTGCCAGAGCACCGCGAGATTCGAGGAAATGTGTTGGCGAATCAGCAAGCTGCCTCCACCCAGAAAACGCCACAGCTTATTTCCCATTGACACAAGTCCCTGCACTTGAACTAAATTATTCCCTTAAAGAAAAGTTCAGAGATTATTGCCAGTGTTTCCGGGATTGCAAACACACAAAAAAACTCCATCTCATCAAGCTACATCTCTCGAAGTGGCCGCCAATATTAAGAACATACGCACAGTACACAAAGTACACACTTGCACCTCTTGTTTTGTGGCAGTCTACCTTTGCGTGATAAGTGCGATGAACCATTTCCTACGCTTCAAGTTTCATTACAAGACAAGAAAGTGGATACCATTAGAGGAAACCATGTTTCGTTTTCATTCCGCCGTCAAATCTCCTTGCACCCAGCGATGTTCACAGGTAGGAAACTGCTTTTTAGTTACCTATGATTGTTCGCATTTTTAAAAGATGTAAATAGTTTTCACGCCCTATTTTCAGGCAACCCGTAGCAGGACCTCACTGAGTAAAGGTTGCTGGCGCGTTGGTAGATTAAACCTGTCTCGCCGCCCTTGGGCGCAAGGGCTATTGATGAGATATTCGTCCTCAAGCCATATATCTCATCATATTCCTAATACAAAGACCACTGTGATTCGTTCATGCTGCATGCATTTTGTGCCGCCTTCATGATTTAAATGCTTATTGTTTTACCCGCCTTTGCGCTCGAAATCATAGGCCCCTATAGAGTCACGCAGCAGAAGCTTAATTCACATTTTTACATACTACTATTAGCCACAGATGATTGCTATTCTCATGTCATTTTTCATGGCGCTCTTTGAAAAAGTATGGCTTTTGCGCCAATGAAAATCACATGTCATCATCATAATGTGTCACGTCTTCATTAGTTTTGGTATAGCGCTTGTACAAAGGACTCATGGGTTCTCCCTATCAGTTGCGGGCAAGCGGCTGCATCATCAATTATTTCGTATAAATGGTGCGATTTTGTTGTGGTTTTTGTTTTTCTATGGAATTCGTGTACCAATATTGTTTGCGACCACTTCGCCTTTGGCATCTGGAGATCTAGTGACTGGTGTCCACGCTCACTGCTCTGTCGTGTGCCGAGTGCTATAAAGCACCGATCGACGAACAAGGCAGTGGCGCCTTTCTTTGACCGTTGGGCCGACTGGACTACGCTTCTCTAAGAGGCGTATCAGCCATCCCAACTTTATCGACATGGTACGCCTATCAACATCGGTGTTTGCCCGTCGACGTCATTGAATCTGGCGGCACCGCACTGAAATGTCAAATAACCTTTCGTTTTGTTGATCCAGTTGAGAAAACAACTATCGAAAAGTTACAAATGTAACGAATTATGTCCTGTGGTGCTGCCATGCGCAATCCAAAGGTATTCAAGTGTGTGTCACTGTATAAACCATCGAAGTACTTCTTTGTGCTCTCTGGGATGCAGAGAGGTTCTGGGAATCGGCAAGTCTTCACCAAAATCCATAATTTGGCTGCTGACACATGTGATTTTGCTTTTATTTGGTTAATGCAGTCTATATGACTTGTATTTTTTTATATTTATCTATGAGAGATAGGCACCTTTGCTTCAACGCTTTAGAGCCTTTTTAGTTGGAGTACCAAACGCTTCCCAGTGAAATTGCCTTCCAGTGCCCCACTATGCAGCGCAATACTGGGCCCATACGCAGGCATGGCATAAGACGCTAAGTTTCAGTGCCCCTCGGTTTTCTTGCGATAGCCGTTATATGGGCACTCTCGGCTGAATTTTGCCACCGGCGTTGACGTCCACATCAACGTGGCCGTCACCGTCACTCTATGTATATGTATACTTATGTATATGTATACGTATGTATATATATAAAAACGCAAGAAACAAGGAAAAAAACCTGAAAAAGACTCCAGCGCGTGGACTCGAAAGTCACGGCTCTAAGTCGTGTATTCAATGCGTTAACCACATTACCACGCAAAAGCACACTCTTCAACTTTCAAATGGCAAGGTATTCATATCTACCACTTACCGCTGGTGATGGACAAGAAGGGGGGGGGGGTGATGGGCATCTCTGTTCTGTAGACGTTGTTACTTGTACATTTACAATGCGTAGAGTGTTTTTCAAGCAGTCTCACTTTGTACTTCAGGCAGAAGAATTGTAGTAGTATTTAGAACATAATAGTTGAGCACACCTTTTTCTGATAAAGGTTCAGCGTTATCGTTAGCGAGAGGATACTCGGCGACAACTTTTCTTTGCACTGAAGAGAAAGCTACAGAGGTGAAGCTTCTGCACATGCAGCAGAACGCGAAGTAGTCTGTTTTGGAGTGGGTCTCGCAACGCTATGAAAAGTGACGGAGGCGCACCATCAGCGTTTCATGTAGACGCAGACGCTGCTTAGCGTTTGAGGTGCACGTAAAAAGGCGGAATTTTCTCGCGCGTTCAAGAATGTGAAGAAACATTAAATAAATTCAAGTAAATACGACCATCTTAATGGCAGGAGCTGCGTCCTGTTTTAAATAGCTCCCCATAGGAATTAAGCGGAAACTTCTATATTTCAGGATGAAAATACGGGAGCTGTTGTGCAACTGCACTCACTGGCAGTAGGATGCCGGCGATTTGGCTCTGTAGCCTTCGCTCCAATGCCAAGGAGGCATCTTCATTATTCAGATAATATATGCTCAAGTATGTATGCATTGGTAAGCACAGATGATGTGCATAAGATAGCGTACGAATGTGTCGCCAGGCGACGTCGCGCTACCTAGTTTTCTTTATGGAGAGTGAGACTGGAGGACGAAAGTTCCCGTCTTTTCATGAAAACTTCAGTGGTGCGGAATTTCTCTATATGTGAGTAGAGGGTGACGCACTAAAAAGCAGGAGAACGCACGGGCGGCGAGAAATAAGTAGTGAGCGCAGGTTTCAGTTTCACTTGTTACCTATATCTACTGAGTGCTCGGACGGTGACTGAGCACATGCCGTTTCATGGTCTTGCATTCACGACAATATTTCAGTCATACAATGCAGTGCTCACGAAAGTTTATTTCTTGGAAAAAGTAAATGAATAGCCCTGCCTAATTCTACACGTGCTATGGTTAACTTGTGCTTGACGGTGCAAACTAAGCTGATAGATGTGTTTGCATTGTCGATTATTTCATTTCTGTGTCGCTCAGGGGCACGTTGATGGTTAGCGGAGTTTTGTGACACAAGGACCATGGGTGGCCAAAGAGCGCCATGTCTTTGATGCAATGTAATTGATGACTAATGATAGCAATGACAAGGTGTAGTACTGCTGTATAAAGGCCTAAAATCACGTGCTGTATAAAGGCGTAAAATATGTGTGTAAATCTTAAAATTATGACAGTGATGCGCAATTTTATGTAGGAGGTGGAATGAATCAGAAGTGACCATGGTATCTACAAGTGAGCGATTGTAAAATAGCACCAATGCCTCTTAGACCACTTTGAAAACCAAAGGGTGAGAGGCAAGTGCTTCTTAGAGTAGCTACCGCAGCAACAACCTCTGCAACAAGGTTATGCTACGGGTTTCAATTATATATGATGCTGAAGCTTTGAATTTCATCTAAAAACGCAAATAATGAGTGATATTTAAAAAGTGGTTCTTTGCCAATGAACATCCGAGGATGAAGTGAAATGTGTTCACGGTAAGCCAACGGAAAATGCTTTTTTCAGAGAGTCTAGTTCGATGCATTGGATGAGGATCTGGTTGACGGTAAGTGGTTCCCCACACCTATATTACAAAGGTGGATCGCCATCGCACAAAAGGTGTGAGCGTTTGCTGTGTTTATTGATCGATATGGGGGGTTTAACGTCCCAAAACCACCATATGATTATGGGAGACGCCGTAGTGGAGGGCTCCGGAAATTTCGACCACCTGGGGTTCCTTAACGTGCACCCAAATCTGAGCCCACGGGCCTACAACATTTCCGCCTCTATCGAAAATGCAGCCGCCGCAGCCGGAAATCGAACCCGCGACCTGCGGGTCAGCAGCTGAGTACCTTAGTCACTAGACAATCACGGTGGGTCAAGTGTGTGTGCTGTGTGTATGTCCTGTTCGTAGCCTTGTAAGTGTAACTTCTGTGTGACGTGATTTTGATACTGGCGGCCAATTAACAAGGAATGGCTTGATAACGTGTAATTTGTGTTCTCTGTGACTACTCCATGTGCTCTGCCAATAAGCTCTAAGCTTTTGTTTAAGATATGGTTTTAGGTCAAGAGCAGGGACAGCTACGGATGTATTAGCAGCGCTCTCGTGGACAATGGCGGCTAGCTGGTCCGCCACCACGTTACCTTGGGTCTCGCGGTGTCCTGGCACTCAGCACACTACAACATGCTGTTTAGACTTGTTCAATGTGTACAGTAGTTAATAAATCAAGACAAGGACAGGCTTTTTGTGTTTTTCTAGAGTTTTTCTAGGTTTTACAATGCTTAGGCAATCTGTGTTCATTACCGCCTTTTCTAGCTTTAATTATTTATTGTGCTTAATGGCTGCAAACATCGCAAAAGCTTCTGCGGTGAAGATGCTTGTGTTAAGATGTCGAGCGCCAGCATCAAAAAAGGATGAACCGACCACTGCGTGCGAAACAGAAGTGTAATACTTGAAGGCACCAGTAAAAAATTCAGGACAAGTGTATTTATGTTGCGGTTATGAAGTATGTGTGGATGTGTACAATGAGAGCATGCTTTGTAACCTCTAAAAAAGACACACCGCAGTATATCGACTGCCACTGCCACGGTGAAAAGTGTGCAGCAGGAGCCATCAAAAGGTGGTCAAGTGGCACACCAGTTTGCTTAGCAAGGCCCCTCACACGAATCAAGTAGGGTTGTTGCAATGAAGGCCGCTTGTAAAACAGTGCATAACTCAACATATCATTAATAGTCGAATGTGTAGGGTGTTCTTTGTCAGCATTCACTTTGAAATGACATAGCAAGGACATGTAAGATCTCTGAAGTTGCAACGACCACGCTTTCGATTCTACGTACAGGCTCCCTACAGGACAAGTGCAAATAGCAACCGTAGCGAGCCGGATGCCTAAATGATAGACCGAGTCAAGCATTTTCAAAGCGCTTCGTGTGGCAGACTGATATGCAATCACCCCATAATCTAAACGCGTGCGTATGAAGCTTTTATAATGATTCATGAGACATTTTCTATCGCTGCCCCATGATGTGCGCGACAATAGCTTTAGTACAATCATAGCTTTCAAGCATTTGTTTTTCAGATTTCTTATGTGCGGTACAATTCTCCATTTCATGTGTAGAGCTACGCCTAAATATTTGTGTTCAGTTTTCACAGCAAGTCGCTGGCCGTGAAGGTGAATGGTCGGATCGGGATGGAAACCTCTCTTTCTTGAAAATAAAACGCATGTGCTTTTTGGCGGGTTTTGGTTGGGGGTGGAGGGTCAACCCAATCTTGTCTGCCCATTTAGTAACCTTAGTAAAACCAAGTTGGAGGTGCCGCTCGCAGATTCCAAGATTTCAGGATTTAAAATCAATGTAAACAACGTCGACATATGTGCAATATTACTGCGTGGAATGTGGGAATGTAAGGTAGCCAATTTTACAATAAAAAGCGTGCAGGTCCAGACACTACCTTGTGGCACGCCCGTCTCCTGGACAAATGTTTGTGACAGGACATTTCCAACCCGGACACGAAAATTGTGGTTGTACAAGTAACTTTCAATTATGGTCAGCATGTTTCCTCGGACACCAAAGTGCGAGAGGTCTTGCAGTATGCTAAAGCGCCAGGTGGTGCCATGAGCCTTTTCTATATCGAGAAACAATGAAAGAGAATATTGATTATGGACAAAACCACTACGAATTTGCGCCTCAATTTGTAACAAGTGGTCAGTAGTGAATCTATCCTCACAAAATCCACACTTGTATGGGTCCAGTAGATTGTTTCCAGAAAATGTAACAGGCGGCGGATAATCATCGTTTTGAAAAGTTTACACAGGCAGCTTGTAAGGGCGATAGGCCTGCATCTTGTGACGGATGATGGATCTTTCCTTTCTTTTAAAATCGTAATATTAATGGCTTATTTGTAGGCCGAAGGAATATCGCAGGAAAAATCAAATGGCATTAAACAATGAAAGAAGCACTTTTTGTGTTTCAGAGGGCAGGTGTTTTAGCATTTCATACACTAGTCGGTCGGAACCTGGAGCGGATTTATTACAGCAGGCGAGTGATGCCTGTAGCTTAGCTAAGACAAACGGTTCAATGTATGGCTCATGTTTTGTAGATTTGCGTTCTAGTTTCTGTTTTCGATTATTGTTTCGTATCTTTGGAACGATGTGGTTTACAGCGAAAAGCTGGAGACCTGTTCCAAGTGCGCCCTGAGAGAGTTCGCCTGGTCCTCCAAGCTGTCGCCTTGTGTGTTCACAAGAGGAAGCGAATGAGATTGCCGCCCTACTAATTACCTACCATGTTCCAGACTCTCGCCTACTGTGTATATGAAGTGATTCCGGATAAAAACTTATGCCAGCTTTCTTTTGTCGCATGTCTGCATGTTCTTCTGCTTTGAGCTTTCATCTTCTAAAGTTGAAAAGGTTCTCGGCTGTCGGTGAATTCCTGAGCAGCTTCAATGCCTTATTTTGCTCTTTTCGTGCATTTCGACACTCACTATTCCACCAAGGAACGCGTCGACCGTTTGATGCATGGTCCTGTTTGTGGGATGCACTTTGTAGCAGCATCAATTAGAAAAGCTGTGAACAATTTAACAGCTGCATCTAAGCTCAAGTCACATAAATTAAAGGACTTCAGGTGAGTCGCATTTTGCAACTTTTCCCGGTGAGCCTTGTAAATATGCCATATTGAATCCTTTGGGGGGCATACGTTATCTCTTGATGTGTTCAGAACAATTGGAAGATAGTCACTTCCATAAGGGTAATTATTAACGTTCTATTTGAGTAGAGGTAGGATTGATGGGGATGTTATGCTAAGATCTATGGACGAGTAGGTGTAGTTGGCCGGGCTGTAATATGTTGGTCACTTCAGATTCAAGAGACAAGCGCCAGACAGGCAAGAAACTTCAATTAAATGACCTCATGCATCGCAGCGAGAATCACCCCATGAACTACTGTGTGCATCAAAGTCTCCAAGAACCAGATTAGATTCTAGGAGTTCATCCATTAAAATCTGAAATTGTTGTTTTTGGAGCTGGTGAGGCAGGGCTATGTAAAGAGAGAAAATTATGACGAGTTTATTGAAGATGACCGCTCGAATAGCCACTGCCTTAAGGGATGTTTGATGGGGTAAGTGTGAGCATGCGATTCCTTGATTGACTGTAATGGCTACGCCACCAGATGATGACAGAGCTTCATCCCGGTCTTTTCAGATATAGCATAAAGGCGCAACAAGTTCACGTATCTAGATTTTAGGTGTGTTTCTTGTATACACAGCGCTTTTGGTGAATGTTCATGTAAAAGTTTTAGGATATCATCGACGTTTCCTAGCAGTCCTCTGATGTTCCATTGTAAAATTTGTGTCTCCATTTTATGAGTAAAGTAGTGCTGTGTGTACAAAATAGGGTTTAAAGTAAAAAAGGGCCCTTTCCAGGCTCTTTAACACGTACCTGACCTCTTTTGAAACGGTCGAGGGACTCTCACCGCTCCATAAGCGCATTATGCGCCTTTGGGATAGGTGTGGTGTCCATTGCCTCTGGCGAGGCTACGGCGAGCGTGAGGTTTCGCATAGAAGCCTCGCCAAAGTGGGCGAGATCTTTACACACACCGGCCTAAAAGCCGATGGAATAGTTTTAGTGTCCCCGCCACGCTGACTGTTACCAGCGCCAGCTGGGGCCGGAGAGAGTGAGGCAGCAGCCTTGGCTGAGCCCACCGTGTCCGGTTGTGGCGGTACTGAGCTTTTAGCAGGCGTGGCGCAGGCTTTCACAAATGATGTTGGCGCCAGCAGCCCCAGAGTGACGGGACTTTTTTGCTGGGTACGTGGAGTAGACCTAGGTACTACCACCACGGGGGGGGGGGGGGGCAGGAGCCGCAGCCAACAGCTCGCTTAGCGCGGGCTGGGCTTGTCGTGATAGCCGGTGTGGTGCTGCTCCCCGATGCGCCGCACCAGCGTAGAATGTGCTGTAAAATGGTGCAACCCATCTTCGTGCTTCCTTGATTGGAATAATTACTTTGTGTTTCCATGTAATTATTTCTTTTTTCTATTTCGAAGCAAGGCAGGCTCTCGAGTATGCCGCGTGCCCACCATCCCAGTTTGCACAGTGGAGGGGGCTGTCACAAGTATTAGAGGAGTGTTCGTGATTGCCGCATTTGGCACAGGTCAGTCGGCCTCTACAACTCTGCGAACCATGGCCGAAACACTTGCGCTTAAAGCACCTGCGCGGATTTGGAATGTATGGTCTGACGCTTGTTTTTAAGTAGCCAGTTTTTAGGGACTCAGGCAAAACAGTTGAAGCAAAAGTTATGATTAGGAATTTTGTCAAGATCTCTTTGTCTTCACGCCTTATATTAATGCGTTTTACTTAGATTACATTCGGGTCGCTCCATCCTTCGAGGAGCTCTTCTTCACTCAAGTTCAGAAGATCATCATCGGATACCACTCCTTTGATGGTCTTCATCGGCCGATGAGCGGTCACCGTGATTGGAACAGTGCCAAATGCCACAAGGTTGGAAAATTTTTGCACTGTGGTGTGTCTCGTAGTTCAAGTAACAGGTCACTACTGATCATTTTGGTGGCCTTATAGCCGGGTCCTATTGTGTCAGAAAGAAAATTCACAACAAGGATTGGCGACAGGGTTCTGACGATCTTTTGAGGCACTGTCCAGTGAATCACATGAAAACAAGGAAAATTTTCTGTTGGCTTAGCGAAGATGTTATTATTGCTCCGGTGCACCCTCTTTGTCCTAGAGGGCGTTCAGGAAGTTTGGGAAACTCGTTGTAGGTCATATGTATAGAAATATATTCGGCGGCCATGCCAGCCGCCCACCACCGAGCCCAACATGGGGGCACTCTGACACGTAATGGGAGCACACACGCCAGCTGTACATGACCACTATACCCGAAATATAGTGCCCAAAGAAGGACACATAAACAAGGTTAACACTTACCGCCTGGAGGATTGAAGTAAACAGAAGTGACGAGATCACAGGAAAGATTGAAAGAGATAAAAAGATGATGATCAGAGGAGAGAGAGAGATAGGAAAAGGTGACTGCCGATTTGCCTGGGTGGGTCATTCCAGGGGTGCCATGTACGTGCAGCCGGGGCCAAAGTGGTGTGTTGCCTTTGCCGGGGGGCTTTAAAGGTCCAATCACCCAGCGTCGGCTGAACCCCGATATCCTCTTTTTCCCTGACATGGCTAAGCTACGCACGCCGAGGCGTGAGAGGGAGTTGAAAGCGCCCTGTTGGCTCGGGTACGTGGTGTCGCCAAACACCAAACGCCTGCTTGTGCAGACGCCCCTGCTGTGGCTCGGGGAAGGTTGAGCTTATACATATAAAATATTTTTACAGCAAAAGCTACAATGAAACCACAACACAGGTCACGTGAGGCACCATAGTTGGCAGCCGCCGACTCCGCCGGTATTCGTAACCACCATCGCACCAATAAAAAAGAGGAGGAGAAAAATCTTTATTAAATATTGTGGTGGCCTCGATGGTGCGGACTCCACGCCTAGGTGTCACACAGGAACCTTTTGACCCTGGCGGCGTCCTCAGCCCGCAGAATCGCCCAGAGCTGTCCTCTGTGCCTGAGCTGAGAAGCATGGTCTTCCACTGCTCATAATTATCAATTGTGCGCTCCTGTTTAACCCCCTTTCGACAGGTGCACAGGATGTGAGGTAGGTCCGCCCTTTCATTGCATAATTTGTACTTGTGGGCGTATTGACCTAATTACAACTGGCTATAGGCCCTGAGTTCGGGAACGGTTTGTTAGAAAGAGGCAAAAGGCCAACGCTTGCTCTTTGCTGAGTGTGGTGTGCGGGAAGATACCGGGCCCTTTCAAATCGGTAATGGTTTGGTATTTCCTTCTAGGTGACCATGCGATCTTTTCTCCTGCCTAGTGGGGGTGTCCAGTGACTCGGCATGTAAGTCCTCGAGCCACGGAGTCAGCCGCCACGTTGGCATGAAGATAGGAGTGTGCAGGCGTCCAAACAATTTGGTCTCTCTTGTGGTTTCAAAAGCTGACCAACATCCTCTGTGCTTCCAGAGAGATTCGTCATCTGGCAAATATTTGTTTGCTACATTGGAGGCGCTCATTGCACCTTTAGTCTGCGTAGAAGCTATGGCCAATGCAATAGCCGATTCTTCCCCAGCTTCCACACTGCTGGTTCAAATAGAGCGGCTAGCCTTAAGGGCACCATCGTTTCCTACAACCGCAGTGATCATGCCACACATGTGCGCGTGCTCCGCTGCGTCTATGGAGGCAGAATCTTTAAAGTATGAGAATACATTTTTAATTCTTTTTGAGCGTTCTATTCTTCTTTCTTTGTTATATTAAAAAAACTCTGTCAATAAAAGTCTTCATGGGCAGAGTCGGGTTTGAAACCGGGTCCGCTGCGTGCCAGCCCTGAGCCACGCCAGTCCTTGTGACTTGTTCGCAAATTGACCTTAGACAGGCATGATGTCGGAAAAGGAATCGCGTTATTATGAGTTATAAAGCATTTTACAAAATTAAAGAAACAAACAGGCGCCACACAACGTGAATAGAGTAACGAGTGGGTCGTCCAATGCTCCAAACCAATACATGAGCTCGTTCTTGATCACCTATTAACTGGGCGCATACTCACTTCAGGCACAATTCCGTATCATCATGAGCCACTTGATGTACAAATGGTACAGAATTCCTTGCAATTGTTAAGCAGATACCATGCTTCTCAGAAGAATCACAAAGGATAGCATAGAGAATGCTGGCCTACTACTCAGAAACTATAATAAATAATGGCGCAGTGGGTACCCAGCAAGTGTTCTTGTAGCGGTTACCCATACAGGCTTTAGAAAAGGCCCAGAAAAGCCTCTCTTCAAGCTTTCGCTGTGACTGTGCTGTGTCATGCGAGTGTCATGTCCATGTTTTCTCTTTTGTGCCCATCAAAAGTGCGCTACTTCACTATACCACATAATTTTCAGTCACCAGCTAGTCCTCCTCTCCACATATTTGAACTCGAGCAACCATCTCTGCTATATAAGTTAATGAATCAAAAACGTGAAAAGGCACTAAACCACACCTAAAGACACGTTATCCACACGCACGGAAAAAATTGAGTTGACCAAATACAAGACCGTTGAGTTGTATTCATTATTACATAAATATAAGTAGAACAAGCAAACTGTGGCTCCTTCCAGCCCAGCTTCATTGCATAAAATTTATCCCGACATTTATCCTAGTAGTTATTGCATCCACTGCAACGAATTTGCTAGCCCAGACCACATGCTCTGGCGTTGCCCCTCGTTGCGGGGCACGAACCCATTCAATGAAGACAAGTGGCTGGTCGCTATCAAGAGTCCCTATGCCAGGGATTAATTGTATGATGTCCAGACAGCCCGCGATGCGCTGGTCGGGCTTGGCCTGACTGTCTCAACGTGGAAGCGGCCCGCTGCGCGTTGAGTCATGTACCTCAGGCTGCTATATCATAGTAGAGTACCAACTACTGTAAATTCTTAACCACATTTTCTAAACACAGTTCAAATAAATTTTCGCATCAATCTCCCAAAAATAAAAAGACGCCAGGCCTGCGTATATGGCGCTGCACAGTCACAGCGAAAGCTGGAAGAGCGGCCGTACAGATCCATTTCGAAGCATGGGTGGTGGTGGTGGTGGACCACCACCACCACCACCACCATTTTGAAGCACTCATTGGGTAACAACTGCAAACACACTTGTTTGATACCCACTACGGTATTTTTAATATAATTGTTAAGTAGTAGGTTGGTATTCGCTATGCTATTTTTCGTCATTCTTCTGAAAAGTGTCGTATCCGCTGAACACTTGCAAGCAAATTTGGTGCGGATTGTTCATGCAGTGCCTGACGACGATGAAGAATTATGCCTGAAGTGAGAGAGAGAGAGTGAGAATTTATTAGAAGGCAGAGAGGTCGGCCTGAGCTAGTTTGCTCTAGCCTGCTACTCTACACAGGGGATACGCGAAAGGGGAAGGAAAGAGGGATGAAGGGTGATGATGGGGACAGGAAGAGGTGGTGCGTATGTACAGTAGCCACTTAGCATACTACCCTACAGTCTAGTATCTAGTCCAGTGCTTTTTATAAAGTCTAGAACAGCCTTCGTAGTAGTTTTCGACACTGTTTGGTCGTTCATTGCTGACAATATTTGGCTTTTCACTTAATGGTGTTCGTCCGATGCTTGCCAACGTTGCAGTTAGCATTTTTCTTTGCACCACGTATAATGCACAGTCACAAAATATGTGAACTATCATTTCACGCACTTGGCGGCGTTCACAATTTGGGCTGTCCGCACGGCCGATTTGGTGGGTGTAATGGCGAGTGAAGGCGACGCATAGGCGAATTCGGTGCAATACATTAGCATGTCTTCGGCTGACTTTATTTGGAAGACGAAAAGTCATACCGGGGTCTGTTTCCCGCAGGCGCTTGTTCTGGTGATCTGGTAGTGACCAGTAAGTAGCAGCGTATTCGCGCATGAGCGATCTCAACAATGTGTTGACGTCACTTCGCGAATACGGTACTTTGACGTACGTAGGAGCGTTGTATACTGCTGCTCTTGCTTCGCTATTAGCTGTTTCATTGCCAACCAGGCCACAGTGTCCAGGAATTCATTGGAGTGTAATCAAGTGATCGCTCCTGTGTGTTAGGTCAAATGCTTGGACGATTCGCAACGCTAACTCGTAGAATTGCCCTCTTCTCTAGCAAGAATGGATAGCTTGAAGCGCTGATTTGGCATCAGACAGAATCGTCCATTTACGCGGTGCTTGGTCGTTCACAAATTTTATGGCTTCTTGTATAGTAACAAGTTCTGCAGCTGTCGAAGATGACCTTTGATCTACTTTGTATTGTCGGTAAATACCGAGTTGAGGTAATATGAAGGCTGCAGCTGAGGTGAATGAAGTTACGGATTCATCAGTGTAAATGTGCACAGAGTCGCTGTATCGGTAATCCAAATGTGCCAAGGTGAGTTACTTGGAGGCATTTTAAGAAACACGCGACTTATACGAAATCCCACGCATGTGAAGGCACACCAGCGGTTTATTCAATGTCGATGGACGCACTGCAGGGGTTACGGCAGGTGCAAAGCCTAAAGGGATCATGTGCCTATGCGTATCGAGGCATTGTGAATACGTACATCCTGGTCGGTCCACTTGTAGCGAAGAGAACGGGTGCTGTGCATGTCGGGTCAGCAGACGAAGGTGCACTCGAAGAGGCTCACAGGATGTGTAAACCTTTATAGGGTAGGTGCGGGACTTCTCTATAGTACCATAGGTTGACGTGCACCGTAGCAGGACAAGAGATATTCTCATTGCTCGTGCCTGAAGGCTCTCTAAAGTACGAAAGCACGTTGCACGCATGCTGGAAAATACAGGTGAGTTGTACCGTATATAGCCCACAAACAATGCCTTGTATAACAGCAGAAGACTTTTCTCTGAAGGGTCCCATCTCAGTCCTGCTATAACATGAAGAACATACACAAAACTGATTAGTTTGTTTCGCAGCACAGTCACATGCTTTGACAAGGACAGGTTGCGATCAATGACGACCCCTAAATAGCGGTGGTGCTTGACCGTGGAAATCCCTGCTCCGTGAGCGAACATTGGGTACCGCGACATTGATTTCTTCGTAAATGCCAATGCAGCACATTTTGCTATTGAAAGTTGCAGGCCCTGACAACGTAAGTACTTCGATGTTATTCATGTGCCTTGTTGTAGCCTTGCTCTCAGTTGTGGTCGCGTTGCTACAGATGCCCATATGCATATGTCGTCTGCATACGCACTGATTCTGACAACGTCGGGAAGCTCAGCCTCAAGGCTAATGAGTGCTATGTTAAAAAGCATGGGGCTGAGGACGGTGCCTTGCGGAACTGCACGGCTTACGAGGTGCCTAGCCGTGTCACCGTCAGATGTCGACTTTATAATGGTACGTCCTCCGAGATAGCTCACTATCCATGCATGTAGTCAGCCACCTACGCCGATGTCTTCAAGTGCGTCTAGAATGGCCTCATCGTAGACGCTATCGTACGCACCTTTTTATCTAAGAAAATAGCCCCGACCAAAGTACGACGTTGTCTTTTCTTTTTCAAAAGAAGAAACTAGATCCACAACACCGTCTATACATGATCGACGTCTACGGAAGCCATTTACAAAATCTGGTAAGCCGAGATTATTCTCCAGTAGCCCTTCCAATCTTGCCAGCACCATGCGTTCCATCTCTTTACCGATGCAACTGGCTAGGGCAATGGGTATATAAGAAGACAACCCGTGTGAACACTTGCGTGGCTTCAGTAAGACCACTATGCGGCTGCACTTCCAACTCTGGGACTGTCGCTGTTTCCCACGTAGAGTTGTAGAACGACAAGAGAGCCTGCCTTGCTTCCTGGCTGAGGTGATATAGAGCCGAATAAGTAATTCCGCCAGGCCCTGGTGCGAACGACCGTCGGGACGCAGAAATGACAGCGTCGAGTTCATGCATTGTGAATGGTAAGTCGAGGCGATCGTTGCTGGATGAGGCTAAACACGAAGGTGATATCGGTGAGGAGGACATAGCTACGAGTAAGTGGCAGTAATCTTCTGCAATCTCTACTTCAGGTCGACCTTGCTTTAGAGCCAAAGCTCGGAAAGGGAACAACTGTTGAGTGGGCGTCGGAAGGCTTCGGACAGTTTGCCACATTCGAGACAGGGGTTTTCTGGGAACAAGAGAGCCACAAGATACCCTCCACCGTTGCCTACCGAGCTTATCGAGGTGTCGCAATATATGTCGTTGTGCTTGGCGTGCTGTAGATAGGTCAGATGGGGATTCCGTCCTCCTGTATTTCCTCTCTGCGCGGCGACGTATTGCACGAAGGTATTCATATTGTGCGTCAAGTTGTGATCTTGGTAGCGACACATTCACAAGTTTCGTATGCGTTGTTAAGGTTGGTGGATTGAGGCTTTCTATTTCAGATATAGATTGAATGTTCCCGCACTGAGCATTTACAGAAGCTTGGAATCCTGGCCAGTCTACGCTTTTCACGGGCAGGGGAGTCGAATGACGGAATCCTTTTAGCTGTACATATGAAGGAAATGGTCACTTCCATGTCTTTCAGCGTCTACGAACCAACAGGTGGTAGGCGAGAGACTTCTTCTCACAAAACATACGTTTAGACAGCTGCTGTACGATGCGCCACGGAGGTAAGTAGGTGAGCCATCGTTAGTGAACATCAGGCCCTGATTGAGCACAAAATCGGCAGTGTCCCTACCGCGGGTGTTCATTGAGGCAGAACCCCACATGGGATGATGTGCATTAAAATTCCCAGCTAATACATGTGATAAAGGGCAAGCTTGGAGCACAGACAAGAGATGGAAACAGTCCACGTGGCTTCTAGGAGGAATGTATCCACCAATGATTGATATTGAACGTCGCTTGTGCTTTATAGATAGGCAAATATAGTCGTTAGAAGCATGAGGAGCCACGGCATGTCTCACGTACGTTAAATCTCGACGTGCGCATATAATTACTTTGCTCGCATTTCGATCTTCGCGTGACCACAAAGTGACGTATCCGGAAATCCGAAACGACAGCATCATATTCGGCTCACTTATTACAACCAACGGAAATTTGTATTTAAACATCCGTTGTCGAAAGTCAGACAATCGGCTTCGCAAACCTCGTGCGTTCCACTGCATTATAGCTGAGGTGCGCACACGTTCATCGAAGAAATTCGCCATATTGTTTATGGAAGGGCCAGTCATAGCGGTTCCAGCACGTTGAGGATCTGCACTGCTGTTTTCGCACCTGGCGTGTGTAGCTCGTCGAGAATGGCACGAATAGACTTTAATAGATGCTTCAGCATAGTTTGATTCTTCTGAGTGTCTTGCCTATTATTTTCCGCCCTCTTTGTAGTTGCAGCCCATGATGTGGTTCTTTTTATTGCTCCGGTCAGCAGCGAAGGCCACTCAGTATCTGAAGCATCGGCGTGCAACGCGGGCGTTGGTCCACTTTCCGCATCCCTGGGACGTGGTGCGTACAGCATAGGTGTAGCGGCTTGATAATGCGCACGCGTATGTTCATCTGTTGCTGATGGTGATGCATCACTCCTATGTCCACTATGCTTTCGCTGGTGTCTATGTTTTGGACGATGTCTGTGTCGGTGAATGGGCGTGACAGCCTCTCTATGTGTGTCGAGCTGTCTCTGACCATCTTCCGCAGGACGCGAATTTCTTCTTTGATCTTCGGGCACTCCTTCGACGTTGCTTCATATGCACCAGAGCAGTTTGGGCATTTTAATGGAACAGCAGTATCGCAGTTCTCCACCTTATGAGATCCGCCGCGCTGCTGACAAGTTGTCTCACTTTTGCACACTGCACTGACGTGTCCCAACTTGCAGCACTTGTGACACTGCAAAGGCCGTGGCAAGTAATGGTGCACGGGATGTCTCACGTATCCAACCTTCACGCTAGGGAGAAGAGTTTCAGAATCAAGTACTAGATTGATGCAGCGAGACGGCCCGAAGCGGTGTATGGTCACGATTCTGACTGTCGACGTCACAAGTTTCTGGAGGTCAGCGTCTGTGATATCAGCGTCGACGTCATTTATCACCCCAGTCGTTCTTCCTTTCCCATGAGCGAGAAACGCATGAACTGAAATACTTTCGAGCTGCCTGAAGTGGATATGCGCGACAGTTAATAGGTGAACAAGAACAAGCTTTTGTAAAGGGTTTCAAGCTTGGACGACGCACTTGTTACGCTATTCGCATTGTGCGACGACTGGTAGTTTTTTCGCTGTTTAATAACGCCTTATAAGTCTTATTACGCGACGATTGTTTTCCTGAAATAAAGCCTGCTTAAGGCAAGTTTGCCAGCAGGTCCCAAGCATGGGCATGAGTCAGTGGTATAATACCGAACTGACACCCAGTGGACCAGGGTTTGAGCCCCACTGTGTCATTTCTGCTAGGTTCTTATTTGCTAAGTTCGTGCGATATAATTACGCACACCGGCGGCGGCGGCGGCGGCGGCGGTGGTGGCGGCGGACAACTACGGTGGCGTGTGACTTGAGGTGTGATCGCATTATAGATTTCGCTGTAAAGCAACCTCTCATGTCTGTACAACTCTGTTTTCAGTTGAAGAAGACCCGGGCTTTGTGACCAGCTTTTTATTTATCATCTTGGTGATATTTATTGTTTTTGTGGCGACAGCCGGAGTATAAGCCTGTAATATACAATCCAATGA
Source organism: Rhipicephalus microplus (assembly GCF_043290135.1). Lineage (NCBI taxonomy): Eukaryota > Metazoa > Arthropoda > Arachnida > Ixodida > Ixodidae > Rhipicephalus > Rhipicephalus microplus. The sequence goes on along the minus strand of NC_134700.1, from coordinate 81,905,204 downwards.
ATATTGCTTTTCTCATATCGTCAAAAATAAACCAGTTTCGCAAAAAATTGTTTTGCGAAAATATTTACCATTCGGTAGCTTTAGAATATGACAGTGCGCAGCCAGCGCACACACTGTAGGGCAACGTCAATGCTGTCAGGTATCAAGTTGTTTCTGAGGAGGCATTTCTGAAAACAAAAAGAAAAGAATGCTGAAGAAAAATTATGCTTTCTTTATACCTGGACATGAAAAATATTTCGGCTCAGTGAACCCTCAGGTGGAATTACTTTAGCATTGCCAAATGAAATTACTGAGTTCAAAAAAAGCCTAGCTTATCGGTGTTTACTGTCTTGGTTGATATGTGGGGTTAAACGTCTTAAAACCACATTTTATTATGAGAGACATCGTAGAACGTTTACTCTCTTGGCGACTAATGTGTAAACACTTATTCGCCTATAAACATCAATTTATCTCTTATTCTGTATTAGAAGCAAACCTCGGCAGGCACTAGAGAAGAAAAATTAGGTTAAAACAAACTATGAATTATCTGTTGTGATCGTAAGTGAAGTCGTTGCAACTAGTTAGAAATACTCTAGTGGGTAATGCGCAATAAAAAAACATGGCCCATTCCTCTGTCATAGGAATCCGTAAAACACTAAAGGGAAAGGTGCACTGTAAATGAAAGAAAAAGTTAGCCCAGTATTGGCATGCTTCCTTAGAAAGGATGTCTAAAAGCGATAATAACGATAGTTTTCTGTTTGCAGGCATTGCGTGAGATATAAAAAGTCAAAGCAACACATGGTGGCATGGTGACTCTGGACAGTCAGCGCCATCCTTGGTAGAAAAGTGGCAACCGAGTATGTACATCACGCGTTTTGCCTTCTCGCCAAAGCGCTGCTGCTCGCTTACGTGCTCATGCAGAGAGCGCGTGGTGCTCTTGAGTCACCTCACAATGTACCTCCTGTAGTGCAGCTTCATAAAAGTCTCTGAGGTGAACGAACACTTCATGATGATGCTGATATGTGGAGTTTAACGTCCGAAAACCACCATATGATTATGAGAGAAACCGTAGTGGAGAGCTCCGGAAATTTCGACCAACTGGGGTACTTTAAGACAAACACTTCAGGGAAGTGAATCTAATAAAACGAGGACCACTCCTTAGTCAAGTTTAAAATGTGGAGCAGATGACGGAAGATGAGGATGACCGAACCACTGCGAAATGCATTTCTCAGGTCCGTGACAATACCGTTTGCGACGTATGCCTCGATGCATGTGTATCGTGTTTTTAAAAAGAGAAGACAGTCATGTCGGCTAGAGCTGCCCCAACTAAACAAAAAAACAGCCCCCAGTGGTTTCCTGCCTTTTTAAAGCGAGTGATATGAAAGGAAGGAAAGAAAACACATGAAGGGAAGACTTAGTGTGACGTGATAACAGTGATAATCTGCAATCTAATACATCTCCTCTTCCTGATGCAATAAAAAAACAAGTTTAGGGAACTTGGTGGAAGCTGGCACCATAATATAATCGTCGGGATTCCGTGCGTTGCCTGGTCGACCATCATTCACCTGAAGAGTTGACACCTCAATGATGAGCCCATTGTATTGTGATCGTGGAGTTCGCCAGACCTTGTTCAATGTGCGTTTGCTCTCCTGGTGTATTGCGGTCCCTTCTTTCATCAGGATTGAACATGTTGTTTACCTGGGGTCACGGCATCTTGTTGCTCCTCACTCGCATCATTTCCTGGTACGTGCAGCAGGTGTTACCTGCTTCGCCTCAGCATCCGTGGGTTCTCTGTATTCACCATATACGACCTTGGTGTTAGTTGTACCTTTACTGTCGCTGCGCGTGACCAGTCTTCCTTATGTATGCGCACTGACGATCCCCTCTCGAGTGGTGGTAGTGCCTTGCCCCTTGAACGCTGGCGATGCTTTTTCACTGGAATGCCGGGATCGTCTTGGTATTTGGGCAGGGTCATACGAAGATGTGCACCTTGCAGTAGCTCGTCCAGAGAGTGACCATCTTCCAGAGTTCACCTATAGGCTAGAAGTCCCATTCAAAAGCCACCGTGGGAGTCATTGGTCTTCTTTAGGATGAGCTTGACAGTCTGGGCCCCTTTTCTGGCAGTCCATTTGTCCGCAGGAACACCGGACTTGATATGATATGCTGAAAGTCATAATATGCGGCGAACTGTCAAAATTTTGTGATCTAAACTGGGCCCATTGTCTGTACATACTTGAACCAGGCTGTAGTACCATGAGAAAATGGCAGATATTTTATTGACGACTTCTTTGGCTGTTGTGTCACTAAGCTTTTCAACAACAGAAAAATTGGAGTAGACATCGTATACGATGACGTAGGAGGCCCCACGGAACTAGAAAAGGTCCATTCTCACCCAGTGCCAGGGCTGGCCCGGGATTGGCTGCATCAGCAGGGGCTCACTCGGCTGCTTGTGTGCATACCTCTGGGAAGCACTGCACCCCCGAAGGAAGGAATCAATAGTTCTGCTAATTACAGGCCAAAAATCTAATTTACGTACTCTCGCTTTGCAACTATTTAGTCCAAAAAGTGCATCGTGAACTCGTAGAATAATTTCTTCTCTAATTGCTTTAGATATGACCAGTTTGCAGCCCTTGAGTTGTTGTCCTATCGCAGATAGTTCTCTGGCAAAAGTCTTGATTTCACCTTCGACTGTGTCACCTCGTGAGATATGTTTCTTCACCTCACTCGAATATGGGTCGTTCCTGGTTTCATTTTGCAGCCATGCCTTCATGGGCGAGCTTACGATGCTTTTTTTCATCAGGCTTGAGGCTTTTTTTTTTCATCAGGCCTGACAAAAAAGCACTGCAATCGGGGTGCCATATCTTCAGTTTCCTTTGTGAAATGGCAAGCAGGGGTTTATGGTCCATTTCATTTAGTACCTTACGACCATAAACAAAATTAAACTTCTCAACTGCATACACTAAACCTAGTGTTTCCTTTTTGATGTGCGAGTAACGGGTTTCGCAGTCAGTTAGTGTCTCTGATGCGTACGTCGCTGGGCGCCAGTCAGTGCCATGTTTCTGCAGCAGGGCAGTGCCTAAACCGGGCCCTGATGCATCCGATGTGATTTTAGTGTCCTTCTTCTGGTCAAAGAGCGCGAGTAACTGAGGGTTTGTTAGTGCATCGCACATTGCCATCTATTCACGCTGATGTGCTGTAGACAATTCGAACACGGCGTTTTCTTTGACAAGGCTCCACAGCAAGATTGTCTTATCATTCAGTGAGTGTACATATTTGCGTGGAATAATTGACAACGCTCATTATTCTGCGCACGGCGTGTCTATCTGTGTGTTCCGGCAGTAAACAGACGTTTTCAATCAGGTTGCAATTCGGGCGTATTCCCTGCTCACCTATTATGTCACCCAGGAACTCAATTTCTTAGAAAAAGCATTTCTTTAGGTTAAAAGTCAGCCCTGCTTTTTGTGTTCGTTTCAGCACAGAATTTAGGCGTTCGTTATGCTGATCCTTACTGTCACCCCACACTAAAACTTCATCTATGTATAGTCCAACACCCCCTTCTAATCCCTCAAATATTTCTATTAACATTTTCTGAAAAATTTCAATTGCTGACTAAATTCTGAAGGGAAGCCGCAACAAGCAGTAATGCCCGAACGGGGTCGCGAAAGTGCACACTCGTGATGAAGCTTCGTTCAACGGAATTTCGTGGAAACCCGCCCTGGCATCCAGCCGAGAAAAAAATTTGCACCTGACAGCTCTGCCTCAATCTCTTCACTTCTTGGCATGTGGTAGGGCTCCCGCTTTATTTCATTTTTTTATTACCTCGGAGCCATGCAGACTCGGAGGGACCCATCTTACGTGCAATAACAAGAGGGCCTACCCAGTCTGTAGGTTCGTCCACCTTCTTGATATTAGAGACAGATTCCATGCGTTCCAGCTCTTGTCGAAGAGGCTTCTTCAGGGCTATGGGTACCCGTCGGGCTGGGTGCACGACTGGAACCGCATCCTCTAGCAGGAACATTCGGCATCGCCTTCCGACACAGCCCGTGCCTTTAAATAAGTCTGGAAAACCCTTTTCGAGTACCGGCTCGCTCCACCATTTTGAATCCACAACTTTCGGGATAAGTCCAAATTGCTGACATGCGTGCAGTCATAATATGGCCTTTTGACGTTCTTTGACTATAAGGAAGGTCAGAGCATGCGTCACGTCATTTAGCAGCAACATTTCTCTGTTAAATCCGACATGCTTGATGGCACTGTCGTTGTAATCTCTCAAAATTACATTGCTTTCTGCAGTACTGCTGTAGTCTTGAAATGGCGGAAAACAGACCAAAGAATTATGTTGGCTTGTGAACCCGTGTACAGATTGAATCTGATTTCCTGGCCGCATATTTTTCCGCTCACCGTGCAGTCTGCGCTTACCCCGTCGCTTACATCATAGACGTGTATATTTAAAACGTCAAATCTGTCATCTGTCTCAACTTCGAGTACTTGTTCTAGGTGTCACCAGGGGCGGCGCTTATCACATATTGCAAAATAGTTCGACTTATTGCAAGCAAAGCATGTCTTTCCATACGCTGGACACTGCCTTTGCGCAGCTCTTTGTTACATGGTCGGCACCTAATTTTTTTTTTCGTAGCGCTCTGCCCGGTTGGTATGATCTACTTGCAGCGTTTTAATTGACCAAACAACACTCTGTTGTGAAGAAGTTTCCGCTGCTTTGCACATCTGCTCCACATTCAGTTAGGTTGAGCCCTTTCTCGCAGCATTTTTTTCTCTGATCATCGGGTTATTTTGCCAAAAGAACCTGGTCTCGAATCATGGATTCTTCTGGCGTGCCAAAATTGCATAGCTCAGCTTGTCTCTTGAGCTCTCGCAAATGTTGCTCCAACGGCTCTCCCTCGTTCTGCACGTGAAGGCGAAAAACGTGCCTCTCGTCAACCTCTTTCACTTCGTCGAAACAGCATTCATCGAACTTCCGCCGCACTGCCTGGTAATTTTCATTGCTCTAATCTTCTTCTAACGAGAAGTTGTGTTCGAGGACTTCTTGCCGGTGATGGTGAGCAGAATTGTTCTCTTGGTGGCTTCCATATTGGGCGGTTTAGTGGGCATTGCCACAAAGAATAGTTCCAGTTTTTGCTTGAACATCTGCCACTTTCTTCGTAAATCGCATGACAGCTGTAGTTATTCTGGAGGCTTGACGGTATCCATTCCATGTAATATTTAGCACTTTTGACATCCTGTATTGTGTCTTTAAAAAAAGCAGGAGTCATGTTGGCTGGGAGTGCACCAACTAAACAAAAAACAGCCTCCGGTGGTTTATTTCCAACCTTTTCAAAGCGAGCGATATGAAAGGAGGGGAAGGAAACACATGAAGGAAACGCTCAGCGTGACTTATAAACACTTATAATCTGCAATCCGATAGAGTATGTCTCTTCCTGCCGACATGAAGCCGCATATTATATTGATTGATATGTGGGGTTTAACGTCCCAAAACCACTATATGAATATGAGAGACGCCGTAGTGGAGGGCTCCGGAAATTCAGACCACCTGGGGTTCTTTAACGTGCACCCAAATCTGAGCACACGGGCCTACAACATTTCCGCCTCCATCGGAAATGCAGCCGCCGCAGCCGGGATTCGATCCCGCAACCTGCGGGTCAGCAGCCGAGTACCTTAGCCACTAGACCACCGCGGCGGGGCATCCGCATATTATATCGATGTGCTGCGTTGACGTTTGTATTGCGGTGTTGTCTGCATTGCGGTGTTGTCTGCATTGTTGTGGCAGCCTACAACACAACAATACTTATGAGCTCGCCCACACTTTCGTTGGCTGCTTCTTACATCGCGGAAATGCAACTTCGCAAAGCGAGCGTCTCATTTTAGCGCGCCAAGCTGACGGCATGGCGTCGAAGTTTCTTGCACCGATTACAGCACGCGTTTCGCGCGTGTCACACGCTCTCCCGTTTCGGCGAAACACAGTGACTCGCCTGCGTCCTCCCTGCGCTGATCCTCAAGTTTTCCGGAGCTTGCCACACGAGCCAGGTGTGGTATTCTCGCCGCTCCACAAACTTGAGCTTCGGTTCTCTACGGTCAACATCTGGCAGCGGCGTGAGAAACGAAAGTTGTTTTGGAACGCATAGGTACGACTAGGTGGCCGCACCATGTCGTTTTAGCAAAGGGTAAAAAAAGTGCTTTTCGTTCATAGCGCAGAACTGTCAACGCCCTGTAATAAACACTGTGGTATTTAGAGTTACGTAACTTTGCCTTTTAAAAATAAAGTAACACACTACATAATACTGAAGCAATGTTGTTGCCAACAAACATGCATAATATTTGCTTTTTGATTGACAATGTTCACTGAAATGAAGGCAGCCAGAGACCTGGATGAGTTGGCGTTATGCAATAGGTTACACTTTCGCTCGGGTCGCTGGATTGACTTACAGATAGACAACCGGAAGACAGACAGACACCAAAATATCAGGATTGATTTATCCTAAGAAGGAAAAGCGTCTTTCAAACCCTCCACAACCGGCCAGAGAACACATACCACATTAGAGAATGGAAACCATACCTTTGGACTCTTGTAATGAGCCAAGTTAGTGGCGACGTACTGCAATGCAATACCGCGAGGCAAGATGGCACTGCTAGTACTATCATCTTCACTAGTCTGACGCATTTTTTTTCGGTGCTGGTTTGGTGTTCTACTGCAAGTTTGGTTTGGTGTTCTACTGCTGCTCGTTTCCTGTGGTATTTTTTTCTCGCCGCTAACTTGCAGTTCGTGTGTATAATTTTTGCCAAGTGAGCAAACTGGCCTTAACTGGCAAAAACAACGTTAATCAAGTCAGGCTTACATCATTTATTGCGACTGCTTAATCTCGTACTACTAATGTATAAGGTCAGGTCTGAACGAAAACGTAACTCGTACAGGTCGAAAGCATTCAACCCATGAGTAAAGACCCTTGAAAGCTAACAAACATATGCATATAACTAAACATTCAGATCGCAGAATGAACATCGCTCTAATTGTATTGCGGCGTTCGAGTTTAATAGCGTGGCTTCAGGACAAGGGTCACAAGAGTCTGATCCTGCCGCCACCTATGCGGCGCTTGTCAAGTAGTGTGAACCTTCAGGTGAAGAGGATGCATGACGTCGAATCGGGAACGAAACTTGCACATTGCCAACAGATAGCTCGCGCAGTCAGAGCAATGTAGATGCGTTAAATTTGTTACGTACATAAACGCGGATTCGTGCTATTCTGAATCTTTTTTTTCGTTTTGCATTGTTACCTTTATTTCTTTACCACTGCCCCATGTCGGCTTGTATGGACAGCTAGCCGTGAGTATTTATTTCTAGACCGTGAGACCATACCAAGGGTAATATGTGTTTAGGTGGGAGGCATAAAACTAGTTCAGGCTTGTTACATTTCTTGTTAAAATTAAGTTACACAACTACTGCTACTAGAATTTCTCATCACAAGTAATGACTGGTCTGCTGATTATAAAGCTAACATGTATGCTAAATAAACATAGTTATGAGGTGAGTGCTTTCGGATTGATGAGACACATTTAAAAAAAAATAAGCTTTAGGTATGCAATGTAGATTCTCGTTTTTACATCGTTGTTGGTGCTGATACAGTACACTGAACAACTGCTCAGCTTTGAGCACAATCTTTTTTCCGCATGGATATGTCGATAGAACTTGAGCACTCTCTTGCAAGCAAGCACTCCTGAAATCACTTGGTGCTGCATGATGTGAACCTGTGCAAATGCTGGATCAATAAAAGTCACATATATTACAAACTTGTGGTGTTCACTTTTTCATCATACTTGTAAGCTGAAGTTGTTTTATTCCTGCTACTTCAGAAGCTTCAGCTCGAAATATGTACTATCTTAGAGTGTGTCTGGAGATAGCTCAACACCATGTACATTTCAACTACCTTTCTAATTTCCTAGACTCTTTTACGGCAGTAGGGCACATAATTTCACTTCGTAGTGGTAAACGCTATATCTATGACAACGTAATTTAAACAGGAGCAGATGTACTGAAATAAATCTGGAACGTTGCTCTGATATATGAAAAAAAAAACAGTACCACATTCAATGAACACAGTCTTGCCCGTAACGACAATATTCACGTGATTGGTGAAGCTGTGCTGTGAGTTCTTACCACCTGGGCAATTTATTTTTTGAAGAAGCCCATCTAACATACGTGCGAAGGCTACAGCAAATCAATGCAGCCTTGTAAACAAGCTTTGGTGCATCTTTCGGTAAACTTCTATGAAATAAACACAAATAATTAAGACAAACCTGTTCTGAGTGTACTTTGTGAACTGTCTGGCAAGCAACCACTGAATCTCGGAAAGCATGTTATTGCACCTCACTGTGGTGGCGTTCAGTTAAAATGTAATAAATAATGCCTGACGATTTACATAAAAACCCTGAAGGACCGCTAGGAGGCCACGGAATGCGCCTGCACTTTATGCAAGCTCCTGCTTTCTATGCTAAATTTTGTAGTTCAACGCAGTGCTCATTTTGAATTTTTGTGCTGGCCGATTTACCAAGTCGCACGTGAAGAACTAACAGTTCCAAATAAGTAGTGAGTGATCGTCTACATGGTGGTAGTGGGAAAACAGTTATTCAGAAAAGACTGAAAGTTGTACTAAAAATGCAATTGGGTGCTCTCTTTATTCCGGAAGTCCACTGAAGGTCATCGCTGCTCGGGCGCGGACCACGAAAGAGCACTGAGCATCCCGGGTAGAGCAGCTGAGCAGAAACTCCACTCAAGCCTCTTTTGTGGGTAGGGCGAAGGGAGATGAAGAAGGAAGAGGTACGACCAGGCATACTGCAATCATGTGCTAGGTGTCGGCAAGCCCCCTACAATGTCCTATATATATATATACCTGGCGTAAAATGCTGGGCGGCTGCAGGACACAAAAAAGTGTCCGTCTGCAAGCGCCTCAGACGTCACTCGTCCGCTTTAGAGAGACCCCTTCCAGGTTCTGGGTAAAGACGGTGTAAGATTCGATAGTAATCGAGGATTTCGTGGTACTGCGTACAAGCATAGGTGCCTGAGGAAGACGCGAGGTCGAAATAGATAACAATTCGGGAGAGAGAAACGCAGGTAGTGGCATGAGCCGCTTCGTTACCGACGAGACCCACGTGGCCAGCAGTCCATACTATGCGGATGGAGTGAGGTTCTAAGTGCCATGAGGCCACCAGTAGACGGCAGCCGGAGGAGCTTTGGTACCATGTACGTATCGGGAACAGGCGATGCGCGAGTCTGTTAGGATCCTTCTTGCAGAGTGGTGAGAGGCAGCTAAAGCGACGGCTACTTATTGGGCCCGAGTGGCATCACATGAGCGGGAAAAGATGCCGTCAATGTGGTTACCCTCGGATATCACCGAGACCGTAAAGTATCCCGAAGAGGTTGGGCCTGAGACATATCAAACATGTGAGATCTTGGCGCTACCTTCCTCCCTGCAAACCCTTAAGCCGTTATGCGAACGCGCGAGCGCGTGTCGCCCCTTGGTCTCGAGTTGCATGTGACCCACCAAGCACTTGCACCTGGGAGTAGTGAGCTTCGCGTTCTTCTTTCGATCAGTAACCTGATTAGAGGGGGACGCCCCTTGTTACCCGCCCCCTAGCCTTTCGAGGCAAACATATTGCTACTACCAGACTACAAGATGAACGAATATATTGAAAACCGACGTGAACGACGAGATCCCCGGAAAGAAATTCGCTTGGACCGATGTCAACCATGGAAAAACAACAGGTAAAGAACATACAGAAAAACGACACGTCGAACGCAAAGGAAAATAGTATTATGAGCTGATTCAAGCATCCGACGAACAGCCCGAAAAGAGCACATAACCACACAAAAACCGTCAAAGCGACGCAATTTGAGGATGCCCTTTTTTCCTATAAATGAGTTTAAAATCGTCTACAGGCCACAAGCTGGACTCGACTTATCGAAATGGAGCTTAACAGCAATCACTCATGCTATCGGGTGATGAAGCGGCCTCGAACAACAAGATTTCTACAACAACGTTCGAGTTCAAGTGCAGCGCGTTGAAAATATGGTCATTGTTAGTACCATCGACACAAAACGCGCAACCAAGCTCAAAGACCTTGCTACCATCTAGTTAGGCAGCACTATTCTCGGCGTGATCTCCCCCTTGCGAAATCCCGACGATGCTCGCAGAGATGTCTTCTACGGACTTCTCCCAGGCTTTAGCAGTGCCGAAATTGTACTTGGCCTCAAAGTCGGCTCAAGACACGCGATCCTCAGCGCTCGCATTGCTCGGTCGGTCTTCCACCACCGCCATCACTTTCGACAGCCTACACATGACATAATATATCACCTGCCAAAGTGGACATTACCTCTGTAAACCCTATCGCAAGTTTGTGCAGTTCTGCCTCAAATGCAGTGCCATCGGAGACCAACAAAACATCTGTCTCAAGCCAAGGGAAGACTTCTGCTACAAGTGTGGACAAGACGCAGTTACGACAGATCAGGCTACCACTTTATGAAGTTAGACAACCAAAACTCAAAATGACGAGAGCCCTAGGCAATGGCTGTAGTTTACGTAGTGAGGACTTACCCGTGCTGCACAAGCCTTCCCCCCGCCCCAGCGGCTTCTTGCAAGACAAGCACGGTCGCAGGAAGTATAGGTCTATATTGCGATCACGCTGCAGCAAGCGCACAAGGTTCCAGTGACACTCCGCCCAGCGCCTATGCTAATGTAACAACAAAGATCCTTCAGATTTCTCATCTGCTGATAACTACGCATTTAGGAATCTAAAAAAGATGGTTTCGAGCCAGCAGAAGGCTTTGCAACGCCATCGTGACCAGCTTTAACAAAAATGTTGTCATTCATAAGCTTGTAAAACTATGCAAGGAACATAAAAAGATAATCAAGAATCAGAAAGCAAGCATAGAGAAGCTCGCTTGATTATTCGAAAAACAGCACCCAGCTAAACAACTGGCGAAGAAGCAAGCTCACCACGCCAAATATAGAAGCTAGTCAGGGAGGCCGAAATATTGCGCATGATGAAAACAGAAGTCACCGCTCTTGTCGAATCGCAGTTTACGGTGATAGTTGAGCCAAAACACACAGCAGCAGTCTAATCGACGCTCGAAGCACTCGTAGCGTTGAAGTTTGAGTACATGACTCCCCACATGGATGGCACGTTCACGACGCTCAGTCATACGATGGACCCTCACACAGCCTAAATCAACGAGCTCTAGTCGCAGCTAACCAACTTCATGGCTCATATCAAGAACAAGTGCATTAGTCAAGCGGAACTTGAAGACTGGCAGGAAAGGAAAAAAAACACGCTCCAGAGTGAAAAAGTTTTTCACACAATATATCCCGAACACGAGCACGTAAAAGCACTAAATATTCATGAAGATGACAGCCTCAAAGAATAGGATTCTGACTCTATAACCATCTTTTTGCATTTGGCAGCGGAACTGAGTGTTATACTGACCCAGCTAACAAATCTACAACAATATAATAAAAATCAACCTGACTTCGTGGCTTTTTAAGAGAACAATGCTGTAAAAGTGCGGCTCACGGGATACAACACTGTCGCCCTCAACCCAACAATCCCCATTCTACTAAATAAACCGTTGCGGCCCAGGCCCACAAGAAGAAAAGGCACTGATCACTCTATCGTGGACGAAATAGCAAAACAAAAATCGTAACAAAGCCTCTACCTCGCTGACACGTAAAGCCCACCACGAGATCAGGTCATGGACTACAATCACTTCATCTGCGAACTCAGCGAACGCACGAAAGGTTACCAGTAGCGGTCGTAGGAGACTTCAAGGCACCTCACAGAGGTTGGGGCTTTGCCATCACCACCAAAAAAGGGTTAGAGTCCACGACTCTGCTCAGGAATATGGCCTCACATTGTTTCTTTTTCCACTCCAGCCCAAGTAATCGGGAAACAGCGTCTCGAGAGATACACCCCCCGACGTCTCCTTTACACGAGACGTCAAGGGTGGGGATGAAGCTGTATCCCCGAGAGGCTTTGGCCGCCGTATATGATGTCGATAGGCAGCCGACAACAACGAGCCAGCTGGAGCGAAAGCTATTACAAAATAGAGCTTGCGCAGCACGTGGCTAGGCAAAACCACTTCATCGTTTCGCTAAAGTGGTTTGTTGTTAAAGCGCTTCGCCTAACACTACGCATTAGCGAAATGCGAATGCGCAGTGGTAGGCAAAGATGCAGTGTTCGATTATTTTCCAATTCAAAATTCACCCCGATGAGGGCGCCCCTACAAGAAACTGCAATGGTGCGAATGGCAACCACCATGCAACCATGACGCAGAGGGCAGTAGATACACTCCGGGTTTTTGAAGCCAGATCGTGCCGCAGTGGACTTTTTCGCCCTCTACGGTGGTTTGTAGAACTTGAGAGTTTTTGGTGTCTGGCCGCGCAGAATCTGCACATCGCGTGAGCCGAGTACAAGCAACGACACTGGAGAAGGACAAAACGTGCGGCGAATATGATTTCAACTCAGGTAACATGAAACCCGAGGAGAGGAGAAAGATACAGAGCCCTTTTTGTTGACGCGCACGCTGCTAATCTGCATTGACTTACTACGCAGACGACAAATCTCCCGCCGGTAATCAAGTCAAGATACAGTGCTAAAGTACCAGTGCCTATACATACAGTCATTAAAAATGAACATCATCATCATCATCATCATCATCATCATCATCAGCCTGACTACGTCCACTGCAGGACAAAGGCCTCTCCCATGTTCCGCCAGTAAACCCGGTCCTGTGCTTGCTGCTGCCAATTTATACCCGCAAACTTCTTAATCTCATCTGCCCACCTAACCTTCTGTCTCCCCCTTACCCACTTCCCTTCTCTGGGAATCCAGTTAGTTACCCTTAATGACCAGCGGTTATCCTGTCCACGCGCTAGATGCCCGGCCCATGTCCATTTCCTCTTCTTTATTTCAACTATGATATCCTTAACCCCCGTTTGTCCCCTAATCCACTCTGCTTCTTCTTGTCTCTTAAGGTTACACCTACCATTTTTCTTTCCCTTGCTCGCTGCGTCGTCCTCAATGAATATCAGCATGACGAAAACAGAGACGGCAAAGAAAGACAAACTAAAACATGCACTGACAAACGCAGACAAACTAAGCGCTGTACTTTGTCTTTTCTTTCCCGTCCCTGTTTTCTTCGTGCTAATATTTTTTTAAGATGAAAGTGCATCAACTCGCCCATTAGTTTTTTCTGATCATATATATACAGGGGGGCTGTGACTCTTAGGAGCGCTTCGTTTTTCGTGGGCGAGAGGGCATTTACATAGTCAACACGCGCCCTTCGCCCTCTCGCCACGTGGTAAGCGTGAGGTGGTGGGAAGAGTTCGCGGTCTATCTCTTGCACTCAAGAAAATCCACTGTAACAACAACAACAACAACAACAAAAACAAAGACAACAAAAACAACAACAAGAGCAGCGGCAGCGGCAACAGCGGCAGCAGCGGCGGCGGCGGCGGCGGCGGTGACGGCAGCAGCAGCAGCAGCAGCAGCAGATGACGGACGCTGCTTGCCGACAATTCTCTGCGGCCTTTTCCTATTAATAGGAGCTCGGCGAACAGCTCACCCCTGTCTTCGGTCTTGTTTCGGCATAGTCGCTTGCGTGATGAAGTTTTCAAGACTCTCGACGCAAATGAGGAAGAATGGATTGTGTATCACCGTAGTGAATGCTGCCCCTAGAGATCCGCTTTTGGACGCGCATGCCATACCAAAGCTCATAAGTCCTTGAATTACGCCTAATGCAGCCACGCAGCTGACGCACCTGGAAAGCCGGTACACACAAACATTTTCTTTCAATTTACTAGCGAGGACTCCGGCGCTTCGATCGTTCAGTCACTATAAAAATTAGGGGTAGTAAACACAAATTCGCCTAGTCTTTGGGTTTGCCACCTCGAACACACATGTGGCTTTGTTTATTGCTGTGTTTTCAATCTGTATCAGATAAAAAGTTGTACTGTTGTCAATTTCTTGAGCCGATATAAATTCGTGAGCCTAAATAGGTAAAGGGGGCGAAGCGTTGCTGCTAAACCTTTACTGAACTTCTTCTTGCGTCAAAGCAGATCCAAGCCACACTGAGCCAAAATAACGAAGGTTAGGCAATACTAGGCAAAGTTGTGTGTAACCCACGATTCCCATGCTGACTGAAGCGCCTTGCCTTGCACCTCTCACAAATATTAGCACCAGTGTTCTTCCTATAGTGTACTTATCGGAAAATATGTGTACGCATTCCCTGCGCCGTTCTGAGACACCTGAACACTTTCAAACGCAAGTTTGGGCTACTATACAGTTATCAACCAGCCTAAAGGAGCACTGACATCAAATTTACTCCTGGCAAGTTTTTTGCATCAACAACAAGCCACAGACCGCGTAGCAGCGATTCGCGACTTCGAACGCATCTGAGGGATGAATAACTATCACTTTTATTGATATATAATACAGGCATCTAGCACGATTCAAAATAGCCAGCAATCCCGCCTTTTTTTTAGCGCTGGTAGCACTATCAGCGGTGCGACCTCGCGGTCACCTCCAGATGGTGCCACAGATGACCACTTCTCCAGAGAAAAGAGTGACGTCAAGCTCAGCTGCTCCGCACACATTTCGTCTGCTAGGCGGAAACACTCAGTCATGCCTTGTGACCTGCATCGCCGTCATCGCCATACAAAGTGTCGATTCGGGTTGAATACGATAGTCTGAAGCTCGAAATCCTCGCAATTCACGACGTCGTGAATTATTTTTGCTTCAATCGACCCTTCACAGGAAAGCGATTTCAAAATGAACGCCGTTTCTAGCAGAACTCAGGAGGTGCCCCAGGATGCTATGTTCGCTCGTGGGTCTCAGTTAGCTATATTGGTGTGTTTTGGCCTGCACGGCATTCAGGCATACGCAAAGGGATCAATAGAATATCGCTATCGGGAATGAGCATCAGCGGAGAAATGGAATAATTTCCCTGCTAGCCGGGTTCTTCTTTGCGCTTCCATATGGACCCACCTATCCGGCCTCTTGCGGTTGCGGCCGCGGTAACTTTTTGTTATGCAGATGCAAAGAATTCTACATACAAACTAGAATTCAACAATACCTGCGTGTTACTTGCTAGCGATGGTATCTCTCTATACACTGTTCCACTTCGTCAACTTGTGGTCGTGTTGGCGCGTAACATACATATACGTGATATGAAAAGACACCCTTATTGCGCTTTTTCTGCGCTTCGAACGAGACGACTGAAACTCTCAACGATTCTTCGACATGCTGACCAATAAGCACACGTTGAACCATGCTTTTCTCCTCGACGTTCTTTTGAAGGTGGTTTGCATCTTGGTAAGTTCACGAAATCCTTCAAAGCGGTGCGACGAAGATCAGACATGCCGAGCGAGTGTGTATCTAGGCTTCGGCGCAGTTGTCACCAGAGTAAGAACACTCGAATCGTAGACGTCATCACTACTAGCGCATCCTCACTCAGGGTGGCATGTGTGGAATGTATCACACTGAAGACGTAGCATTAGTGTCGATGTCGCAGGACATCCCATTTTTATTATTAAACTATGGTACGCTGTTTGCTGTAAAAATTAAAATAACTTCCATGCGACGAATTCGATTGCAATTTGGCCAAGACAACCTACGCACACCAAAGCAATCCCAGGAAAGGCACATGTCGATTCTGAAGTTGTTGTCAGTGCTTCTTTAAAGAGACACTAAAGGCAAATCGCAGCTATGGCAGAGTAAAAGCTCAGTGTACGAAGATCAGCTGCTGGGGCAAGGCCGCTGCATAAAAAACACATTGTTCTTTATTCAGTGGCCGGGGTGCGAGTTTTCGAACGTCTACAAAGGCAATATTTTCGACACTAGTGCCCTACTTAACGAGAAATGAGGCTAAATATATCACACGATGAGCACTATGAGGACACCTTTTTTTCAATGATTCCGTGGACGTCAGAGCGTCCGCCTACAACGAATTACTTGTATAATCAAACTAGTCGCAAAAAAACAGAACCTTTCAATTTTTAACAATGCCAAATGTTCATTGATGCTATTCTATGGTACCACAGACTCCTTATATTATTTACAACATAAAATAGCGCTGAAAAAGTTCTACCACATCATTATGCATTGAATCGCAATGGGCTAAAGACAATGGAGGTATTCTTTGATAAATGGTGGCCACAAATGTTACTGTAACAAGTGAAACATAATCAAGTGAGCGTGTCCGTGCTTTCCTCTAGGCATGCGTAGCTAGTTTTGCATCTAGTAGGCAAGACGGCGAGCCTTGACACCAAGAAGTAGAAAAAGAATATTCCATTCTCGTCGTCATGGCCACGATGCCTGGTAACGGCGATCACGAACTCTATTAGGTTTCAATGCCCATATATATAGTACCATCGATGATGCAATCACGGGATCACGATGACGCGATTCAGTTTGCCAGCCAAAGTGTAAGCCGTTCCTTGACGCACAACCATCTTTATTTATTTATTTATTTACAGGTACCTTACAGGCCCTTGGTTAGGGTACTGAGTAAGGGGGGCTAACAAAGACATGTACAACAAGTAAAAGGGCGAAAGGTGCCAAAACGTAAGTTCAAGACATGAGTAACAAATAAACAAGGAATAAGTAAGAATAAATTGACATCATACATCGTTACCAAAAAACTAGAAAGATGCAGTTCATGGCACGCAGCAGTTAGGAAGTGTATAATACGTGTAAGTAAAATGGCACAGATTGTGGTATAATACACTGGGAAAATCATGAAAGCGCTTACAGGAAGTGTGAACAGTTCGTCCTAAGCAAACAAAAATAAAGCACAAAAAATAAGGGGGCAATAAGCGCAATAGAAAAAACTTTTTGCACAGCATTATGAATGTCATATACATACAAGAACGAAACTGTGAACATGTAATTATCAACCAAAATGTAAGACCAATTTGTTGCGGAAGGAAACAGGGTTAGTGTCAGATACCAAGTTATCGGGAAGATCATTCCACAACGTGATGGCACGAGGCAAAGTGGATGCGTTAAAAGACTTCGTTTTGCCGTACATGCGCGAGAAACTAAGCCGGTTGTGTAGTCTAGTTGATAAATAGGAGGGTCGTTCAATTGGAAGTCTGGTCATTTTAGTGCTATTGACGTATTTATGAAAGAGGCATAAAAGAGAAATGTTGCGGCGAGTGGATAATAATTGAAGTGAATAATCCATTTCAAGTTGTGTTACGCTGCAGCCGAAATTATAATTACGAGAAATGAATCGGACTGCCCTATTTTGAACTGCCTCGATCATGTTGGTTAAGTAATTTTGGTGGGGGGACCAGATTGGGGAGGCAAATTCAAGTTGAGGTCGAACAAAAGTTTCTTAAGCTAGTTTTCGGACGTTAGCGGGGGAGGAATGTAAGTTACGGCGTAGGTATCCCAGTGATCTCGAGGCATTTGCGCAGATGTTAGTGATGTGAGAGGACCATGAAAGATTTTGTGTGAAGTGTAGGCCCAAATATTTGTATGTGGAAACATGCGAGAGCGGGTCATTATTTATACGGTATGAAAAAATGGAGGGGTCATGCTTACGGCTAAATGAGATGGTTTTGCATTTTGATGCGTTTAGAACCATTTGTCACGTCTCACACCATTTCATAACTACATCAAGGTTTTTCTGTAGTGCGTAATGATCGTTAGCATTTTTGATAGGGTGGTAGATTATGCAGTCATCGGCAAATATTCGTATGAATGATGTGACGCCATCAGGCAAGTCGTTTATAAATATAAGAAATAGCAGCGGGGCGAGCACGCTGCCCTGTGGCACCCCGGAAGTTACATCGCATATTGACGACGAATCGTTATTGATGACAGTGAACTGTTTCCGGAGAGAAAGAAAATTTCAAAGCCATGATAAGGTTAGTGAGTCTAATTGAAGAGCAGATAGCTTTGAGATTAGGCGGCAGTGGGGCACACGGTCAAACGCTTTCGAAAAGTCAAGAAAAATGCAGTCTATTTGGAGGTTATTATTCATGTTCGAGTGAAGGTCAGTCGCGAATTCTAGCAGTTGTGTCTCGCATGACCAACCTTTCCTAAACCCATGTTGATTGCGGAAAAAGAACTGGTTAGACTCAAGATGGTTGTAAATGTGCGAAGCGATAATGTGTTCTAATAGCTTGCAGCAAATGGATGTGAGATTGGACGGTAATTTTGGGGTAGATGTTGGTCTCCAGACTTGAACAATGGGGTAACTTTTGCAACTTTCCAGTCGTCAGGTATCTGCCCACACTCTAAAGATTGCTGAAAAATATAGCACAGAATGTTACTGGTTATGGAAATTTTGTTTTTTAGTACTTTTGAGTTAATGTTATCAGCCCCAGCGGAGCTAGACAGCTTCAGCTTAGTTATCAGACATTCTATACCTTTAGCTGTAATTTCGATAGGTTTCATGTACTGGTAATCATAATCGGGCACGTTAGGTAATGTAGATTGGTCTTCCCGACTAAACATTGAGGCAAAAAGATGTTAAAAGCAGAACAACACTGGCTGTTAGAAGGAGGTTCGTGATTCTCATCATGTAAGGTAATGTGGTTAGCATCCCGATTGCGAGATATTTCACGCCAGAATTTTTTTGGGTTTGTTTTTAGGAGGGAGCGCAGGTCTGTTGAAAAATATTTAAGTTTAGCAGAACGTAAAGCTGCGCAGTAGGTGTTTAAACACTGCTTATACTTATCCCACGCACTGGCTGTGCGCAGGCGTTTAGCATTTCGGTAGAGACGTTTCTTCTTATTTCTTAGTTGGTTGAGTGACTTAGTGAACCAGGCATTACACTTGACAATAGATATCGAAACCAAGGGAATGTATTTATTAATGAAAACGGTCATTTTGTCACAGAAAATTACCCAGTTGTCGTGGACCAAGCGATTGCTAAATGAGGTCAAGAATACCTGGTTAAAGAATATTTCAAGTTTATTGTTGATTTCGGCATAATTAGCTTTATTACAGTCGCGAATTTTTTTGGTAGTTTTGCCGGAAAACGTTACAGGAAGATCAAGGGTTACTTCAAGAAGTCTGTGATCGCTAAGACCTTCTCGGTAAAGGACTTCCACGACTGTATCAGGGGCTGAGGTAAGTATTAAATCTAAAATATTGCTTCCACGGGTGGGTTTATTGACCACCTGTACAAGATTAAAGTCAAGCGTTAGGCTGATAAACTGGGATGATGTGTTACAAGGGGAGAATAGAAGGTTCCAATCAATCTGGGGAAGGTTGAAATCTCCAAAAAGAAAAACAGTTTTAGTATGGCACAAGTTAATGGCATCAGTAATACTTTCCCTCAATTCAGCTATGAAACCACTATTGGAATCAGGAGGGCGGTAACAGTTTCCTATCAGAACAACGTCAGTAGGGCTTGTTTTGCAAGCAACCCAAATTATCTCAAGGGCCGATTTTGTGTCGACAACGTAAGAACAAACTGTTTTTCTGATGCCCAAAAGAACACCACCACCTCTTTTATCAGCGCGGTCTTTACGATAGATATTAAAGGTGTTAAAATTTGGTAAAACCTCGTCATTGTTAATATCAGGTTGCAACCACGTCTCAGTAAGCACGAGGACGTCAGATTCGTTGTCGTCTAGCAGCGAATCTATTTCTTCTTTTTTAGGCAGTAAACTACGTATGTTTGTAAACGTAAAAGATAATGAAGTTTTGTTAGAAAGGGGGTTATCTTGGAGACACTCTTCCGCGCGCGTGTAGCTGCGGTTTTCGATATAGCGCTTTGTAAGAGGCGGAGGATATAAGAGCTATCCTGTCGACAGTACCACTTTGTTCGTAATACTATCAACCACATACATTTTTTTGTCCATGTGTAAATTGTCGACGGCTAAGTAGAATCTGATGTTCTGAGCTTTGGCAAAGTCGTACAATTTTTTCCTTATTTGTCTGTTTGTAAAAGAGAAATCTTCACTGATAGACAATCCCGTTCCTTCAAGTTTTCGCGCTGATGACAGTACTTCCTGTTTGTCCTTGAAAAATGCAAATTTTGCTATTATGGGTCTATTTTTACCTTGTGTGTATTTCCCTAATCTATGTACGCGTTCAAAATGCGTGCTGGTTTTTCTTAACTCTAATTTGTTCGAGCACAAATTAATTATTTTTTTTTCTGATTTGGCCCAATCTTCCTCGGAATCATCATCGAGTCCAAAAAACAGTAAGTTTGACCTTCGCTGTCTATTTTCTGCGTCATTGCAACGAGGCGCGATTGTCGTAACTTGATTGGAAAGTTCAAGAATTGCTTTTTCGGCTGTATCAGTATCAGCTGTACTGAGGGAGGCATAGTTTGATTCTAGTGTTACAAATTTAGCTTTCAGCGCAGAGATTTCATTACCATAAACTTCCTGTCTCTCTTTGATGCATTTAGGTTCTGCGGTGAGTGTTTCGTTTCTCTCCTCAAGCTTGTGGATAGTCTGGTATCTGGTAACTGCGTTCATACATGCGAATATTGTTAACTAAGACGCAAATATTATGCATACTAGAGGCGTAACCTGAATACTTCAGTATTAGGTGGTCTGTTTCTTAAAACTGGAAGGTGCGTAGCTACGTAATTCTAAGACCACTAACTAGTGCTTTTTATTCTGCGCTGAGAATGCGACGCTGTCCACGCTTCATAGGAAACTACGGTGCTGCTACCTACCAGTGGCTCTGAACTCTACGCATCATCTCATTTCCCAAGACCACTGCCAGACGACGTCCATATCTCACGCAGTGCCTTCAGACAGAACACTATCGTCTTTCGACGACTTTTGGAGCTAAGCACGCAGATACGCGGTCATTTTCTTTAATGCGTCGACGCGTGCTGCCGTCGTTGTACTGCGTCGACACGTGCATGCCAAGAAGATACAAGCCATGGTCTTCACAAAGAAGCTAGGCCTGACAACGTCGATTGATATGTTAGATTTAACGTCCAAAAACCACCATATGATTATGAGAGACACCGTAGTGGAGGACTCCGGAAATTTCGACCACTCGGGGTTCTTTAACGTGCACCTAAATATGAGTTCACGGGCCTATAACATTTCCGCCTTCATCGAAAATGCAGCTGCCACAGCCGGGATTCGATCCTGCAACCTGCGGGTCAGCAGCCGAGTACCTTACCCACTAGACCACCGCGGCGGGGCGGCCTGACAACGTCAACATGCACGATTGTATGCCACGCGCACGCCTGCCCACTTTCGGATTCTGTAGGTATGGCTGTACATCTCGCGGAAGACATTCCAACAATACAGCAGCATAAAAACAGTACCAAACAAACACAGGAGAGCGGTTCTGATGTTTGCAAGTCTTCATCTATGTAAGAGGTATCAAACAAGTGGCCCGCGGGCCACATACGGTGCGCAGGCCTTCGGTGCGCGTACGCACCTGACTGCCTTCGCCGCATTATATTTAGGAGTCGTGACTGTGTCTTGTGTGTTCAGATGATTACATACGCCAGCATTGTTGTTTCATTTTATTTTCCATATTTTTGGCGATACCAATTTGGAATAGTATGTATATTTTGCTGACACCACGAGATACATATTGCCAAGGTTTACTGAATAATTTATTAATGGATGGGGATCACTTATATGCTGTATTTATACATACTAAGTGTTTTAGGCACCAAAAAGAGGCAGGCCAAATACATTTTCAGCCCCCAGAACTATAAACGTAGCCCAATATTATCAAGAAAAGTTTAAATTGTTGGAGAAGTGCGAGACCTGTGTCTACGACAGGAGAGTAAGACATTTTTCTGTTTACGAGGGTAGAGAGGCACTAATGGTTTAACATAGCCATGCAATTTTTTTTTGTCACAGGGTTCGCAAAACACGTTCTTTCTTTTTCAAATCCAGCGTCATGAGTTGAGTGTCCACCATCTAAGAAAAACGCTCCCACGTCTGTTTCTTCTCGGCATGGCTGAGAAGGGCAGAACAGGAGGAAAAAAAACGACAGATCCCACGCACAGTGGGAATCGCTCATATGCGAAGCCCGAACGAGGAAGGTACATTAGTCAATTTAAAATCAGATCAACGTTACGAGGTGGAGGTAAATTATGACGTAACTGACTTCCACGTCAATGTTATCACGCCTTGACGTGTCACTTACCATCGTCTACTATTCACTTCACCTAATACCATATTTATAATATGTTAAGCCAGTGAAGCGGCCGCGAGCGCTACATTGGGCCCTTCACGCAACGCTGACGCGCGTGCACGCTGGGTGCAGCGACGCTACGCTATCAAAACGCCCCAGGTGCAACTGGCGCGACCAACGTCCGTCGGCAACCGCCGCGCCGACAACGTTACCCAGATAGCACTGCGTCTCTTGCCCTTGGTGACAGAAGGACGCCAGGTGCACTCAAACGCGCATGCGTCAAAGCAATGCAGTGCGGTGTGCGCCTGCGAGTGAATGGCAGTCTTATCGGCGCCTGGCGTGGCATCGCCGGCGTGACGCGATGAAATGAACGCCGGCGCACACGTGCGCCACGTCACATCAAAGTGTATTGGCGTCTTGAGTGTGTCATGTAGTCATGTTCTTACATGACACACAACACATGATTATGATGTTTCCATCCGTCATATACCTTCGTTATTATTTCACGTGACATTACACCAAATTTGGCAAATGTGAAGCTAGCGAAACGGCCGCCAGCGCATCAAGAGTGGGGCATGTAGTCATGTTGTTACATGACCCGCATGTCATGATTGTCATGTTTGGACGTGTCCTTGCACAATGTCGTCCGTTCGCGTCGCGTAATACTGAATCGGGTATATGTGAATTTAACTAAACGGCCGCGAGCGTATCATGAGCGTGGCATGTAGTCAAGTTGTTACATGACATGCACCTTATGATTATGATGTATGCACCAGTCACATACCATCGTCATCGATTCACGTCCCGCAATACCGAATTTGGTCTATGCGAAGCTAGCGATACAGCCGCGCACATCGTCAGTGTGGCCAATAGTCATGTTTAAACATGACTCGCATGTCATGTTTTCATGTTAGGTCTGTCGCCATGCAGTCATGTGATGCAATACAAGTTTTGCCGCGTGTCATGTAAACGAAACCCCCGCAAAAATAGCAAGACGATGCATGTAAATTGTGACATTCATGACATACATGTCATGATTTACATGTAATGACTAGTCATTTATGTTGGTCTTACATAATGCTACACCGCACCAAGTTTATTATCAATACCATTATCGAAACAGCCAAGCGATTTAAAAGTCATAGGCGGCTAGATAGATAGATAGATAGATAGATAGATAGATAGATAGATAGATAGATAGATAGATAGATAGATAGATAGATAGATAGATAGATAGATAGATAGATAGATAGATAGATACGCTCAATGTTGCCGAAGTTCGCTAAGACAATTTAATAGCCAGACCGCTAATAGGCCAGGACGATCTTTTAGCCTTGTATCAACCAGGTCTAATCGCAGTCGGTCAACTTCTCCTTTGTCTATGAATATCTTAAAGGGCGTGCCTCACCAGGTTTGAGTACTGCAGGCTGGCAAGAGAAATACATGTACTGGGCTCTCACCAGCTCGTCAGCCATGATTTGCAACGCTAAGCGCCCCGGAAAAAGGTGAAATCGCCGACTGAACGCCACTCGCCTATCATCTCTTGGCCGTCGTCCAACATAATGGGGGTAACGTGTGCAGGGGATGATCCTGCTTAAGTCGAAATAACTCTTGACACTGCGAAGATTATTCGAGGAGACCTGTGTAATTTATTAAATCTGTTGCTTCCATAGAATAATAAAAGTTGACGGAAATATTGAAACATACAAAAGGAATCTGCGCGCATTAGTATTTTTAACTTCCTATCGAGTGAGATGTGAGTCTACGGCGCCGCCATATCATTTGCGATGATGTTTTTGCAGTTTTTGAATCGTGCCTGTGACAGTCCTGACTATGCTTGGCGTGTTCTTGGTGCATCGTATCTCATAACAATTCAAGCAGGTGCGATGCTGTTTGTCGTAGTGAGGGTACATTATCTATACCAGCCTGTCTAAACGTGCGCGCATAGAGGGATCCACACCGCCAAAACAGGCAGTACATCCGTAGAGAGAACGCCAAAATGGCTTGGGCATGTAATGAGAATGTAACCTTGCATGCACATGGCGTACGTGTTGTTGCGTCTGCTTCGTATGATTTTCCGGCTTCGAATGGTCTGATAGTTATAGGGATGGGAAAGGAATTAGGGCTGCGAAGGCTTTACAGGGGGAGTGGCAAATGTTTCAAGCTAATTACCAAGTAAAAAGAAAATTTTAGCTTAGTTAACTATTTTAAATAAGTGGTTGAAAAACAAAAAAACATCACGTCGACATGTGATTTTTTACTGCACACTCATCCTTCTCAAGATGACCCAGCATGCTTTTGCATTCATTCTTCGTCGTATTGCGGCGGCACAGAACCGCCTTCTATTTCATACGCGCGTGACAGACGCGAAGGAGATGCGTAGCGAACGACGAGACGAGAATGAACTCATGTGTTGAGGCTTATGGGCCTTCCTATATGCTATGTGACCTTTTAGCCTTTACAGTGCCAAAATAAACTTCTGAGATGGAGTGTAGGTCGCACCCCGTCGAGTTCCGAAAGCCTGGTGTTCCGGGTAACATGAATACGGGTCTCCAACTGTACTCGAAATCAAAATGTGAGGTCAATTAGGGTTCATATAGGCACCCATTTTTAATATAGGAATCTATAAGCCTTATTGAAATGTTAGGCACAAAAATCAAAAATAGGCATTTGTAGACACATCAGGAACATTAAAAAAAGTCTTTCTTGACATCTAATTTACGCTCACATACCAAAGTTGCCCGATAGGAACGCAAGAACCTATATAGGCGTTCGCCTGTAATTCAGTCTCTACTGATGACCGCCGTTGCAACTCGGTTGGTAGAGCAGTGAAGGCGTCCCGGCTTGGTGGTCTAGTGGTTAAGCCACTGGGCTGCTGACCCGCAGGTTGTGGGATCGTATCTCAGCCCCGGTGGCTGTATTTTCGGTTGAGTGAGAAATGTCTGAGGCCTATGTACTTAGATTTAAGCGCACGTTAAAGAACACCTGGTAGTCAAATAACGGCATCTCTCATAGGCTAATGGTGATTTTGGGTAGTTAAGCTTTACAAATATTATTATTATTATATTTGGCGCGTTATTAGAAGGGAGGAGGTCCGGCCTCTGCCAGCCGCCTGTGATCTTTTCGTCCATTTTACGTTCTTCACGTTTACAATAAGTTTAACAATGATAACATCCGCTACTTTGCTTAGCACCGCTGTTCATTAGTCCTCATTAGCATTACATTTGACAAACAAAAAGACCTTACATTTCTACTTGTTTCGATAGTTAACGTGTATTGCATACTAGTGGTTAAAGGATTTTGCTGCTGTGCGTTTGCTTTTTGCCGCTGCCCACGTCTCTGCAGCTCTGAAGCGGTTCCCAGGCAGCCGCCACTGTTGGGGCCATAGCTGTCCAGGCGTGTTTTTCCTACCATGAGCCAGGAACGCCCATCCACCAGCTCGTCCAAGGTACGTTTTCTCAACCTGAGCGCCAAGGGCGTTCGGCCTATTACCCGCTCTGTTTCGATGGAGCATTTGACTGCCTCCACGACAGTTTCCAACGAACATGAAACGCCGTGGTCGACGGCGAACGCCGACGCGCGTCCCTCGGTAGCAGCGCAGACACCCGAGGCGAATACTGCGAGGCCGGCAACTGATCCTGCTGTCTCCAATTCTTTCTCCCAACAACCTGAAGTCGACACTCCACCCGGAGAAAGGATGGAGGAGGACACTACTCTTTGTGACAACACGGACAACGACGCGGGAGGTTGTTGGAAGACGGTCCAACACAGGCGACGCGCCCGCCATATGCACGCCGAGGCGCAACCCCCCGAAGATACATCGGGCATTCCTTATGCCCCTCAGCAAACCGCACGCAAGCGGAGCCAGAATCAGAATCCGCCTCCACTTCCTTTAC
Organism: Rhipicephalus microplus; assembly: GCF_043290135.1. Taxonomy (NCBI): domain Eukaryota; kingdom Metazoa; phylum Arthropoda; class Arachnida; order Ixodida; family Ixodidae; genus Rhipicephalus; species Rhipicephalus microplus. The sequence goes on along the minus strand of NC_134700.1, from coordinate 81,879,184 downwards.
ACGATGAAAAGATAATTCTGCGACCCAACGGCGGACTTTGACTCGATAGTAGGACGCGCCCAGAACTCGCCAACGCTTTATGGAGCGCGGCAGGCTTGAGCATCGAAGATCGTCAGAACATCATATTCTGCCTGCGGCCCCAGCAGAACTTGGCAGTCATAAGCACACCCAAGTCACATGTGGCCGACGCATTATACAAAGTGCGGGAACTGAGGCTTGGTCAGCGAGTGTATCCTATCGCAACGTATTTTGCTGCCCCAGACAACTCATGCAAGGGCATTGTTCCCGGTCTTGTACCCGGCACGCCGTCGTCCACGCTAGTGGACAAGATTTTGACACCTGGAACCCAGATTCTTCAAGCACGTATGATGGGGCAGACCAACGTTGTGTTAGTCACCTTTGAAGGATTGAAAGTGCCTCGCTATGTGCGATTCCACGGTGCCGAACTCCGCTGCTACCCTCATCGCCCTCGCCAACTGGTTTGCAAGATATGTCACCGGCTCGGTCATTGGGCTGACCACTGTCCCACGCCACACGTGCTTATTTGTGCAACATGCGGGACTGACAACCCAGCCCCGTCGCATCCGTGCACCCCTCACTGCAGGTCCTGCGACGGAAGCCATCCTACATCCGACCCAAACTGCCCACGGCGCGCTCGCCAGACACCGAACAAGGTGTGGGTGCGCAAAGCTCTGAAGAAAGAACAGCGTGAACTGCAGCCCCCCAGCACATCTACTGCTTCCAAAGATATGGCAACGACTGAACACTCACAAGTCTCGACTCAGGGGACACTGCGAGCGCGTTCGAAGTCTCGCTCGAGATCCCGTCGCAAATCCCAGACCCGTTCCAAGTCTCGGTCCAGATCCCGCGGAGCATCAATGCGGCCGCTAGAGAAACGCCCTCCAGACCAAACTGCACCACCTTCACAACAACCCTACAAGAAGGCCCTGCTTACCAACGCCTCTGCCAAGGTAGCCCAGGTCCCCACGGAGACGCAGAGAATCTCGGCGCAAAAAACATCCACACAGGCACCTCGGGAGGTAAGTCGAGCAGCGGATCTCCCACAGCTCATTATAGCCCATACTTCACTTTCTACTCCATCCCCTCTCACTACCTCATCCTCTGCTCCCGATCCCCTGGTAGAAATCGCCCATTTACGCCGTGACATGGAGGCACGCTGTGAGCACTTGCAAAAACAAATGGACGCGCTGGTGGCAGACATGGGTACAAGTATGCAGGCGGCCCTCGACCGAATCGAACGGCAGATGGAAGAACTTCGTATAGGAATTACGGAGCAAGGAAAATTATGTATAGAACGTACTCTCGCGCGAGATAATAACATACAAACTCCTAAACCTAGCAGCTACAGCGCCACCCTGCCACCCGACCACATCTCTCGGCCGCAACATTCAAACGTGGGTAACTCTAACGGGGGTAACCGACGCGCGCAACCCTATACACGCCCCTCTGCTTCCTCTCGTGATGACGATGGCACCGCGTGACCCGCCAAAGCTAGTGGTGTGGCAGTGGAATTGTAGGGGATTCCGTCAAAAACGAAATTCCTTGCAACAGTACGTTGCCACATCCACAAACCCTCCGCATGTCATCCTCTTACAGGAACCCAATTGCACCCCTTCATTATCCCGTTACAGCCCCCTCTCGGGTGTCTCACCTCTTGTCGGAGCCCTAGTCTCGAAACGCGTTACATGTCGCATGCATACGACGAGTAGCGACATTCCTCATCAAATATTGGAAGTTATTACGCAAGGAAAACGCGGCGACAGTTTGTTTATCCTCAATGTATACAGTTCCCCTCGTTCGCGTACACACTGTTTTTACCATCTGTTAAAAGAATTGGGCAGCCTTGGACGGGTTTGTGTGGTATGTGGTGACTTCTACGCTCCAAATGTCGCATGGGGTTACTTTTATTCGCAAGCCAAGGAAACCCGCATATGGCATTCCATCTGTAACATGCGATACACACTGCTCACCGACCCAGAGCACGCCACCCGTATAGGCAATAGTGTTTCTCGCGACACCTGTCCTGACCTTACCTTTGTCCGCGATACTGGCCCAGTCGTAGCGCACGGGCCTTTAGAAGAGCACCTTGGCAGTGACCACTATATTGTCGCAACCATCCTGTCGTTACGAGGCGCTCGCAGGCTAGAGCGAAATGTGCGCATTACAGATTGGACAAAATTCAGGGAACGCCGCCAAGACCCGCCTGAGGGCCAGGGCTACGAACCATGGCTTGAGTCTCTCGCTGACGATCTCGAGGCCACCACGCGTACAGTGCGTACCACAACTGAGACATCAGACATAGATCCGCATTTACTTCATCTTTGAAACGCCCGGAGAGGGTTGACGCGGCGATGGAAGCGACAACGCCTCAACAGAAAACTTCGGAAACGTATAGAAGAAATTACACGGGAATCCGAGGAGTACGCAGCGTCCCTCACCAGTAATAACTGGCGACAATTTTGCAACCGCCTCTCAGGCACATTAAGCACAGCTAAAGCGTGGTCGATTCTACGTTCGCTCACAGACCCCAACACATCAAAGAGAAAAACATTTCAGCAGCTGCACATCTTAATGCACGAGTACCGGGATGATCCCGACTTGCTCCTCACAGAACTAGAACATCAATTCAATCCCTTAGGCCCGCCACCACAATACCCTGATTACCCGTATGTGGGTGAGGAGAATGAATTGCTGGATGCCGACATAACCCCGGACGAGGTGCGGGTGTTCCTACAAGACCTACGACAAAACACGGCTCCAGGAGCGGACCAAATTCGATTTTCCACCGTTCGTAACTTGAGTGACGCGGATATCAACCACATTACCCATATCTTTAATGAATACTGGCGCGAAGGCACACTTCCCCAAGCTTGGAGACATGCTGACATTACACTGATCCTCAAACCGGGTAAACCTATAAAAGTTGAAAATCTACGGCCCATCTCTCTAACATCATGCACTGGTAAGCTAATGGAGCACGTACTCTTGCGGTGCCTGCAACCTTTCCTGGAAGAACACTCTTTCTTTGCTAACACACAATTCGGATATCGAGCTCATCTGTCTGCCCAAGATGTCCTTTTACAATAACGGGAGGAAGTCTTAATACCACCGTCGCGTGCCCAAACGAGAGCACTTGTCGCCTTAGATCTCAAAGGGGCGTTCGATAATGTTGCACATGAACTTATCCTTCGCAATGTTGCACATTGTGGGGCTCGTATGTACAACTATATCCGCGCATTTCTTCGAGATCGTACAGCTACCATCGGAATCGGGCCGCATCGATCAGGTACAATCCACCTTGTAGGGCGTGGGACACCACAGGGCTCTGTTCTTTCCCCCACCCTATTCAATATCGCGCTTGCAGGGCTCCCCCGGCTTCTCGATCAGATCCCCGATGTCGCTCACGCTATTTATGCGGACGACATCACTATCTGGTGTACACGTGGTTGCGACGGTGCTATCCAAGAGCGACTGCAGCAAGCAGTCGACACTGTCTCTGAGTATGCGAGAAAATGGGGCTTAAATTGTGCCCCGCAAAAGTCGGAGCTCATAATCATTCGTTCCCGCAGCCCCTCACCTATGCCGCCCATCACTGTACACGTGGATGGTATACCCATACCACAGGTCAGCCGTGCTCGCATCTTAGGCCTACACGTCCAGGCGGATGGCAGGTCTAACTATACTGTTTCCGTTCTATCCCGACAAACTGAGCAAATTCTGGCCAATGATCAGGCGGGTCTCTAACAGGCGCTCGGGTCTTCGCGAAGAGGACCTGCTGCGCTTGGTGGAGGCATGCATCATCAGCCGTCTTACATACCATCTTCCCTTTCAGCGGTTGACCCAAGCGCAACAACTTCGCGTTGATGCCCTCATTCGTAAAGCGACGAAGCTAGCCCATGGCCTACCGCACTATACTTCCACATACCGTCTTCTTAATTTAGGAACGCATAACACACTAGGAGAGCTACTAGAGGCGCATTGGGTCTGTCACCGCCAGCGCCTCTTGCTCACACGTACTGGCCGCTATCTCCTTGCATGGTTAGGGCACTCTGTCCCACCACTTGAACCTGAAGCCCGCCCAACGACCTTATCACCCGTCCTACGTAAGGTACTGAATATTCATCCATTGCCGCGTAATATGCACCCAGTGCATGACAAAGGACGGCGTAAAGCTCGTGTGCGATACCTTAACCGCATGCTCGAAAACATCCCGGAATCCCAGGCTCTATACACAGACATGACGCGCACTGAAGAGGGCTATACATCCGTAGTGTTTGATGGCACTGAATCCCTGAAGGACTCTGCTGCAATGCGCGGCACTAATGTCACGTACGGAGAAATTCTCGGCGTTGCTCTCGCCATTCGACACGCCGTTCGTGTCCCAGGGGAGGTGTATATACTGACGGACTCGCAACAGGCATGCCGGACGTTCCTATCAGGACATGGCATTCCGAGAGCGGCACAACAAATTCTCAAACAGATCCCGAAAAATGATTCAGTCACACCTTCCCGCATCCACTTAATGTGGACCCCTGGTCATGCCTTGCTGCCGGGCAATGAACGCGCACCTGCAGTAGCCCGCGATATTTCCCTCCGGGCGGCCCGGTGTGGTGAAATGACCAGTTCAGGCTGGGGGGATCCCTTGCTGCGTTACGGAGAGATTCTCCGTCATTATAGAAGCGTTCGCTGCACTCACCGTGCGCCACCACCATCCTTCTCGAGAGAGGAAGCAGTGGAACTACGCCAGTTGCAAACCGACACTTTTCCTAATTTTGTCTCCCTGATCTGAAAACTAAACGCGAAGGACAAAAATCTCTAGAAAGATTATTGCACACATATCCAGGCACAAGAGATGACCTGCTTCAAGACATCTATATTAAGTGTTTCGGCGCCCGAGCCATCACAGCCCCTTACCAGGCTAAATACACTGGGCTCCCAAACTCAGAACTGGATGCACCTTTCACGCATGCCGAGGTCAGAGCGGCAATCGTCAGCATGAAACGCAACACAGCGCCTGGGGCGGACCAAATCACCAACGCCATGATTCGCAACATGAATGACGAAGCCATAACAGCGCTTCTAAACTTCATTAACAAACACTGGGTGAATGGCACTATACCACAACAATGGAAGCATGCTGTAATCATTATGATACCCAAACCAGGAAAGAAATTGGCAATAGAAAACCTCAGGCCAATCTCTCTTACCTCGTGCTTAGGCAAAGTGTTTGAGAGATTAATAAATGCCAGACTTCAACGGCACCTTGAACAAAATAACTTGTTGCCAAACACCATGTTTGGTTTCCGCTCGAACCTTTCGACACAGGACATCCTTCTGCTTTTAAAGGAGGAAGTACTAACAAATGTTCCAAAAGCAGGAGAAAACATTGTCATGGCCATTGACATAAAAGGCGCTTTTGACAACGTAAGCCATAAGGCCATATTAGATGGGCTAGCAGCGACAAACTGCGGTCAAAGGATGTACAAATATGTACAGAACTTCCTTACTAAAAGAACCACTGTTATCAGATTAGGAGAACACGAATCCAATGTCTTCCACCCACCGAGCAAAGGCACACCACAAGGCGCTGTGATCTCGCCTACGCTTTTCAACATAGCCATGATTGGTCTAGCCAAAAAACTGGAAGGTATTCCCGACATCCGACACTCCTTCTATGCGGATGACATCACTCTATGGACAACCAAGGGTAGCTTGGCGGAAAAAGAAGAGCGGCTTCAACTGGCAGCTAAAACTATCGAAGATTACACTAAAGAAAGGGGGCTTCAGTGCTCAGCAGACCAATCGGAACTCATTCGGTTCTCCAAGAGTAAAAAACAAAAGACAGACCCGAGCCTCCGCCTTGAGGTCAAGCTAGACGGCAATATTATACCAGAGAAAACAACTGTTCGGATCTTAGGGATGTGGTTACAGTCCAATCAACGATGTCTCCACACACTGAATATGCTAAAACGAACAGTTCAACAAATTGTTCGTATGATAGTTCGAATAACGAACAATCGTGCTGGACTGAAAGAACAAGACGTGCTTCGTTTGGTAAAGAGCTTAGTCATCAGCAGATTAACATACTCGCTACCCTACCACAACATGAATAGAGAGGAGAAAGAAAAAGCAGACAAAATAATAAGGATGGCGTATAAAGCAGCTCTGCGACTACCACAAAGCACTTCAACTGCGAAGCTATTAGCGCTCGGACTTCACAATACATTTGATGAGTTGGCTGAGGCACAAGTAACCACCCAGATTAACCGCCTGCTACAGACGACAACCGGCAGAAAACTTCTTCAGAGGATCGGCCTCGGCGAACAAGTACAGGCACGTGGAAGAGCTAAGGAATTGTCGTGCTCAGTCAGAGCCTGGTACAAAATATGCCCCCTACCGAAGAACATGGACCCAGTTTTACATGCTGGAAGACGTAAAGCAAGAGCCGCTTACATAGATAAACAGACAAAATATCTGAATACGGCGAGATTTACTGACGCTGCACCATATCAGGTAAATGCAAAGAACATGGTGGCCGTGGTCACAGACCGAAAAGGAAATGTGACAAGTTGTGCCTCCATAGCCCAAGCCTCTATCACAGAAGCGGAAGAGATAGCGATTGCGCTGGCAATCAAGGAGGGCAGGGAGCGAAAAACCCCAATGACAATAATCACAGACTCGAAGGCTGCATGTAGAAATTACGAAAAAGGTAGAATATGTATGAAGGCTTTCCAAATTCTAACCAAAGCTCACAAGGACTTCCCAATTGAATACACCCAAACCATTATCTGGGCGCCGGGGCACGAGGGCGTCACCGGGAACCAGTTTGCGGATGAGGCGGCTCGAGGCTTCACAGATTACCGAGCTTCCTTGCACACTGCAATAGAGGATCCAACGCCCCTAGACCCTAACTTTGGTGCAATTCTTCAGTATTACAGGGACAATAGAAAAGTGTATCCAGCACCGCATAAGAAACTTACAGCAATGGAATCGGTGGCATTACGCAGAATCCAAACAAACACATACACGAACTTACACAGGCTGCATGTATTCTACCCCACAGCATACAAAGATATATGTCCGTGGTGTGGGGCCACACCAACTCTGTTTCACATCACGTGGGAGTGTACGCATCACAATGAAGAACACCACAACATGAACAACACAGAGGAACAATGGGAGGCGCTGCTGTCCAGCTCGGCCATTGTTGATCAGCACTGGCTGGTGCAACGGGTAGAGATGATGGCTAGGGCCAGCGGAGCCCTGGAATAGGGGCCCGACCATTTGGAATGCTCCGCGTTATGCGCAAATAAAGTTTTCTCTCTCTCTCTCTCTGTCTCCCTGAACAAATTCTGGCCACACTGTTATGCCGACAATTGTCCGGGCTGCGGCGGGTCACCCTCCATCTTCCACGTCACTATCGAGTGCACGGCAAACCTTTTCCCACCATTACCACTCCTCCTCCGCCCGCTGCAAAATAAAGAGCTGTGAGACGACGCCCACCGCGACGGACCTCCCGAGGTTCTGCGAGCCATCATACAACAGGCTCGACACGTCGCCGGAGTCGTCCTAGGGACCCCGGGCTAGGGGTCCCGCCCATGCTTTTTGTTCTACCTACATAATAAAGATGTTTGTCTCTCTAGTGGTTAAACGAGGGTCGACTGTCAATGCCGCTTGGCCTGAGCCAACTGAGTACTCTAGCTCACCGCTGAACGCGAGCTTTCCCTTCGGTTCGTCTGCAATGATACTGCATGGCTAATGTAATCGAGAATTGCACTAGAGGGAATACCACAACAGTCATTGTAGCCGTGCAAAACATTGTTTCGCAAGTTTGTCCTTAATTAGTCATCTGCAGTAGCAGCTACGCTGAAGAAATATAAAAGTACTTTACCCTTCCATCAATAAGCAGGCCCATGGCATCTTGTAAGTCTTTGCCTCGGTAACTCTGAAAGAAGTGCGTCCATCAATTTACACGAAGGTGGCGTCATCAGAGATGCCGATTGCATTTCATGAACAACATGATCACACAAAAATTTACTGGCCACACCTGGCGTACACGCCGACGACCCCGCAGAGGGCACGAGCTTAAAGAGTCTGCGCTTAAAATGTCAGGGCCCGAGCAGGAAAGGAACCCTAGCATTTTGCATGGCAACCAAATATTCTACCACAGAGCCACGCCAGGTCTCGCAACTTCTTTTCAAATAGACCGTAATGCTTGTGAAGTGTCGATTCGGGATGCAATGATTGCAATCCAATCTTAATATAAAAATTACAATTGTACTCCTAAGATACAGCCGTCACGTCGGGTTAAGAAAACCCGTACTTAAGCGCAATGCATTGAATTTGACTGACATTACATATAAACCGAGGAACGGTGCTAACAAACACTGGTGATCTTAATTCGACAGCGTCAAGAAAAAAAACAGTCCACCTCCAAGAAACGAATGACGATAAGAAGGCGAAGCTCTATATTCTATTATTTATTATGTCTACGTTGAAGTCACCGATTAATATAAAGGACGGAAAGGTGGACGGCAGGACGTGCGAATGGACGGACAGGTGTACTTATACACGGACGAACGGATGTACAGATGAGGCAACGGACCGATGAATGAACGCGTGGGCACAGGGATGGCACGGCTGATCATCTATTGTGCTGTCATTTAGTTGATTACACATAGAGTCGGTTGTTTACACATGTGTTTTCTTTTTTGTTGTGGAGGGATTCAGCTTTGGTTTAATTGTTTTGGGGGGTTAATGAATGCCGAAAGATTGTGCCTCTCTGTGCAGCGGAGAGTTCCCAGCACTCCTGAAAAGAACGTAAATATGGGGCAAACCTCTACACCCACAAAAAGAGTGGCCAGCACTCTTTTGCGGCTGTGAGTGCATGACGCCGTCATAACGTGAGAGGTCGGCAAAATTTGTGTCCTAATCATAACGCCACTATGGATTCACCTATTCCGGGCTTGTACATGATGATATCTGCACGCGACATCACCGCTTCCTGAAAGGAGGGCATGTCTTGAAAGCACTGCGATGCTACGCGATGTTCAGAAACCTTCTAACGCCTCCGATACCGGAGGCAATGCAAGGCCAGGCCAGCACCGAAAAATAACAACTCACTAAGAAGACAAGTTGTGTTCATGCCTTTTAGGCTTGAACGCGACTTTCTTGAACCCAACGGTTCCACATGACTCGTCTTAATACACTGTTGGAGAAGATATGATATAAACTTGGGACGCTAAGATAACGCAGGTGTCAAATAGAATAATAAAGTTTGCTATTTTTTCGGGAGCCTGGGCCTCTGTTTCATACTAAATTTTGCATCTTAACCGCAATCTGAAGCCCATCTGTCAATATAGACATCAAGTGTTGCAGAGAAAGAAATTAACTTGTGCTTTGTACTTACTGAACTAAGTTTGCTCAGTGCCATAATGGTGTTTTTTACCACACACTCCGTCATCCCTTCGTTGTAATGTTTCCTGTTCTGTGAAGAGGACAAATGTGAATAAAATATTGAATCAACGGTTTCTTTGAGGGAAGATTCACAGGACAAAATATAAGTGGTTGCTGTTATAGAGTACTCACTTTCTACATAGCGTTGCAGCCTTTTGCACTACACAGACTTTACACCACTAGTATCAAGGTTTATGTTCAAAGGTCCAAATATTATACATTCTAAGAAAGCCTTGTAGTTGCGCGGAATTTCAGCATGATTGTACTAGCGATTACAATAATTCTTGACAAAATAACTGTTGTGAAGTGTGAGAACACGTATATCAGTGAAGTAAAATTTCACAACACTGTGCACCACTCGATACCGTTTTCACTACTATCGTTTTCCAAAAAAAACTAAAACAGTTGATACCCGTGGTGTCACTTCCCAAAAACAAACGAACGGGAACACGAACAAAGAGAAACTGCAGCAAAAGAGATTATCGGGCTGGTTTTCACTCGTTTGGAAACAGCGAAAAACACGAAGGACGCAGACAAAATTTGTACCACGACCACGGTGCTCGCGTTGTCATGCCCTTCGTTGAATAGAAGTCATGCTTATTTTTAGCAAGCTTGTCGCAAGGCTGCACTTTGCAGAGTTACAAGCAATTACACCACTCGGGCTCCAAACAGTCATTTAGACGTCCAGTTAAAGGACACTTAACTAAAAAGGACACAAGGGCAGATGTAGGCAACGATTTTGGTGAACACCTTGGCAAGGGCTGCTTAATACTGCCCCGAGGGAGGCATGCGGACCGCAGGCTGCTGACCACTGGTTTGGACCACTCGCTAATATCCAAGACTTCAACTTAAGAATAGCTTATATGTTACCTTATCAGTTTTGAGCATACTACTGAGCCTGTATAGAAGCACTGAAATTAGGGTGACATTGTACTTGAACATAGTGGTCTGTAGGAGTGCGCAAGCAGGTACTCTATTGTTTCTTTTCTGTTTGCGTGCTTATCTCGCCACTACTGAGCCCAAACAATTTCGAAACAATGTTGATTTTTACCTTTGCTTTGATGTCTTCGAAGTTATTGTAGCAGAAGCGTAAAAAGGCACATACAGCTTTCAGACCCTTTGAGAAAAAGTAAAGTGGTTTTAGTTGACCAGCCTTTCTCAGTTACTCTTAATCTTTACAGCATTATAGCACCGTATTTGCTAAGCCTTTGCATTTGCCTTTCAGAGCAGCATTCACAAAATAATAATGATGGCAGCCAAACAGGCAACAACTATTCGCACTGTAAACAGTGCAAATTTTATATTTAGTGCTTCCACTTCAAAAGCAGGGAAAATCTTTGTTTAAGAAGAGAGCCCCCAAAATATCCTCTTTCGCTAGAAAATGTCCTCCATTAAATAAGCTATAACACTGAGGTAAACTTACAATATCATACTTTGACTTCAATACTATTTTCGAAGTTATTAATAAGCGTAAGGTATCCGATGTGAGAAGGTATAACATGGAGAGAATCGAACACGGTTTAGAGAACAGAAGAAGTGCCAAATAAGTGATAAGGCAACTTGGGATACGCAAAAACCAGATGTATGCGCTAAGAGAGAAGTAAGTGATAAAAACTACCAATATGGGTAGGATAGTTAATTTAGAAGAGAATTTAGAAGTTTTAATTTATAGTTAATTTAGAAGTTTAATTAGGATAGAAGTTTAATTAGGATAGTTAATTTAGAAGTTTTACAGCTGGGACAACCGGCTGTAAAACTCCTCTGTAAACCAGCAGCCGGGACAAACCAGCAGGCTGTAAACCAGCAGCCGGGACAACCACGACAGTAGTGTAAGAAGTAGCAGTAATCCAGACGACATCCCATCAGTAATGACAAAAGTCAGAAAAGCCTTAAATAGAAGGCAGAGAAGCATGGGGTGATGATCGGGTAACATCAGATCTGCTGCAAGACGGAGGACAGATTGTGTCAGAAATGCTAGCCACCCTGTTTATGAAGCGTCTGCTGACGGGAAACGATACGAGAATCTTCAGAAAAATGCTTACGTTATCTTAATACAAAAGAAAAGAAATGACAGGGACTTGAAGTTTACAGGCCAATCAGCTCTCTGTCCGTCGTAGACAAGCTATTCCCAAATGTAACTACTTAAATTAGAATTCAAGCAACCCAAAGAACAAGCAGGATTATGAATAGGCTACTCAACAATCGACCACAGATATATTATGAATCACGTAATAGAGAAAAGCTCAGAATAAAGCCAACCACTATACATAGCCTTCATAGAATGCGAGAAGACATGATTCAGTAGAAATGTCAGCAGTCACGCAGACACTGTGGAATCCTAGCGTCGACAAAGCATATATCCGTTGTATCTATAACACATATTACGCAAAGCATTACAACTAAACAGCGCTTGAAGTCCGGCACTTAACTAAAACACCAAGTTATAAACACCAAAACTTGCTTTGTTGGTATGTGTTGCACATGTGAGGGTGTTGTGACATGAAATCTAAGGGGCGCCTTTTCTTGCTTCGTGAGCCCCGAAGGACAATAGAGATTCGTTCTTCATTAGTAAATAATTAATCATTTCAGCATAGATCACTGATTTGGTAGACTTTCGGGTTTCGTTGCATGTGGGCAATGTGTTTTCGGTTTCTCGGGTGCATGGTCACGTCTGATCAAAAAATTTTATCATGGTGCTTGTAGGTGAATTGACACATCTCCTCGCAAACGCAGCAGCGTAGCCGCACTAAGATGTTTTCACGTTCGTCTGCCCACCAGACGCCGCTAGGTGCATAGTGGCTGGTAGAGCGTTTGCAAAACCGCTTGAGGCCACTTTGTCTGCAACGCCACTTACCTATGAAAACCTCTTTATTAGTGCTCTGTGAAACTATTACACGGGTATTAGCATGAATTGCACAAGTACGCTCGGTGGTTGATGGCCCCATTCGTGTAGCGCCTCCTGCGAGCGCGTGCGGGAACCCAGGCAACGTTTCGCCCTGCTATCTTGCCACTTCGAGTCATCGCTCCTTGCTATGCCATGGTTCCGACACACGTAGTGCTGAATCTGTTCTCCTCTGGCACATGACGAGAGTTCTATCTATATTGAACTATAGGCACCCGGCAATGCAGTTTACGAGAGCTGATGCTAGTGCCAGAACACATAGCCTAGTAAGTAGACGCAGCAGAACCGAGTCTTTTAATGCGCAGCCTAGTGAGTGGACGCAACAAAACCGGACTTGCCCGTGCTTAATGTTTTCTTTCTTTTCCGTAGTGAGCAGGGGGTTATGGCTGATTATGTAAGCACCCAGGAAGCGTCCTTCGAAAACGTGCCAAAAAGGGCATCGACACTTCAGCGTGTCAGTGTGTTCAGGCAAGTTTCATTTTCTTGGTACCCCTGGTGATTGATACCAACAATGCTGAGGTGGCCTAAAAAGCTTCGTCAAGCCCTCTTGTTCACTGCCTAGAGAATCAATACAGTTGTAGCTCTGGAGAAGCGCTACCAGCGCAACCGTGCATGTCATACGCAGCCGCGCTGCCTGCAACACTGCTTACGTTTCAGCGCGGATTTAAAGGAGATGGGTGAGTGGGCGAGTGGGAATGTGCCGGAACGCTAATATAGAGTCCCGATGCATTCACATGCAAGGCCATGCCAGAATGCAAATAAAGCGTTTGGGCATGGCAATACTCCTTTGGTGAAACATTTTTTGGTGGTCACGTCAATTAAATTTTTTTAAATATTATTTCTCTTTTCAAAGCAGTGCCATCACTGTCAGTGCCATTGGCAACGCGTCTCAATCGCGAGAACGATGACTTAATTCCACTTTGACTTCACTTGGTAGAATACGTTAAAAGTTTCAATTCTCCTGTCTCTGTGCAAAGTTTTATTTTTATAAAGGTGAAAAATATACAGCGGTATTTTAGAGTCTAAAATATTGTGTTTAAGATATTGCAGGTAAAGGTTAACAAAGTCAGACGAAAACAAATATACATACATAACTCAAAGTCATACGCAAAAATATGGGTTGAATAATGTAGTACTTTGAATTTCGGTCCCTATTGTTTGAAAAAATCCACGCAGTTTTGAGTCATTATTTACTCGTAAGCCAACTTACGTTCACTAGCCAGATTTGTCACGATTTCATGCAGTTATTACCACCTATTGCTCACAGTGGTCGTGAAACCAAACTTATGATGACACGTTTAAAAAAGATGGGCACATTCCACGTACAGTGGGGATCAATAATATGCGAAGCACAAATGAGAGATGCTGATATATCACTTTATATTCAGCACAGCGTTACGAGGTTGAGGTAAATGAAGCCGTACATGACTTCTGTGTGATGATTATCATGTTTGAATCTGTCGTTTAGTTTCATTATCTATTCATGTCACGTGATACCAAATTTAGTACATGTGCATCAAGCGCAACGGCCGCGAGCACGCTATGAGCGTGGTATGTTGTCATGTTCTTACATGACACTCGTGCCAGAATTATCATTTTCGCACCAGTCATATATTTCGTCATTCATTGACGTCCCCTAACACCAAATTTAGTGAATGTAGAGCTAGCACAATGACCTCGAGCGCACCATGAAGGGCCCAATGTACTCCAATGTAGCGTTGACGCCCGCACACGCTGGGCGCAGCAACGCTACGTTAACCAAACGCGAATAATATAGTCTGGCGCCAGACACCACCCGCGTCCGTCGGCACGGCCCGACGGCAACCGAAGCGAAATGCGACATGCTGCACTCGCGCCGATGTCGTACCCAGACAACACTGCGTCTCCCTATTTTCGTGATGGAGGGACGCCGGACGCGCTGAAACGCGCACGCGTCAAAGCAACGCGGCGCGTGCCTGCAAGTATATGGCAGGACCAGCGCATGGCATGGCAACGCCAGCGTGACGCGACAAAATGAACGCCGGTGAGCACGCGCACCGCATCACGTCGAAATGTATTGGCGCCTTGACAGTGGCATGTAGTCATGTTCTCACATGACACACATTTCACGATTATCATGTTGCACCAGTCACATACCTTCTTTATCCATTAGCGTCACGTAACACCAAATTTGGCATATGTGAATCTAGCGAAACGGCCACGAGCGCATCATCAATGTCGCATATAGTCATGTTGTTACATGACACACATGCCGTGATTACCATGTTTTAATGTGTCCTTTAGCTATGTCGTCCGTTCGCGGCACGTAATACCAAGTTTTCTACATGTGAAACTAGCGAAACGGCCGCGAGCGCATCAAGAGCGTAGCATTAAGTCACGTTGTTTTACATGACACGCATTTCATGTATATCATGTTTGCACCAGTTCCATACCTCGGTCATTCATTCACGTCCCGTAAAAACAAATTTGGTATAAGTGAATCTAGCGAAACACCTGCCAGCGCATCATGAGCTAGCATGTAGTCATGTTGTTGCATGACACGCATCTCATGATGATCATGTTTGCACTAGTCGCATACATTGGTCGTTTCTTCACGTACCATAATACCAAACTTGGTGTGTGACTTAGGAAAACGCCCGCGAGCGCATCGTGACCATGGCATCTAGTCATGTTGTTACAAAACACGCACGTCATGATTTTCATGTTAGGGTCTGTCGCTTGTGTTCGCCATGCAATCCTGCCATGCCATACCAGGGGGGCAAGCGGGCCCTTCGGGGTGCAGGATAGCTAGTAACGATGAAAACAACCAGGGAGACTCTTTGACAGGTGGTATGGGCAGATACCATTCCAAAGTGGCACCAGTATCTAAGATAGGTAGAGTCCGGGGCATAAATTGACGTAGCCACGAGCGCCGAGCCAATTCAGACATGGGGTATATTAACATGTAGGTGGTAGGAACAGGCTGAAGTAGACAGAGTAGAAGAACAGCTAAGGGAAGAGAGGTCGATGGTATATGGTTTTGTAGAAACACATCTCAGGGACAATGGAGCAACCTCGGAACAATGCGGACTACACGTGGGAATATTGTAATAGAACAGAAGGCAGCAGAAAGAAAGGTGGTATTCGGCATTCATTCATAAAAGTACAGACTGGCAAAGGGTCTAGCAGGAGTGCAAGGAACATTCATGGCTAAAAGGGGAAGTGGCAGGTCAAATGATACTCCTTGGTTTCGTGTACTTGTGGACGGAAGCAAAGGCCAGAGAGGAAAACCAGGCAATGGTAGAGTGTGTAGTGCCACACTAAACACTCTATCACAGCGACCCGGCACTTCCTTCTTCGTCCCTTGCGCTCCTCCCAGAGTCGCCCACCGGAGGCACACTGCTTACCGATGGCCTATAACTGTTGACAGCCTACACTTGCCAAATTAACACTTTATGGATTTTCGTTCAGGTATATAGCATTTGTCGCTCTCTTTCTTTTTTTATATGCCTTCAAATCGCGCAAAGCGCTAGGGGGAGAGCCCTGTAGTGCCACTATCACCATCATCATTTCTCAATCACCGCGCCGCGCCTCTCGCGCAGCTGATGCTAGCTCGAGCTGCGCGAGGATGAGAACAAGCGAGCGCACTTGGTGTGCCGGACGTGGAAAGCCATGCGGCTCCGCTTCAGGCGTGGAATAAAGTGGCGAGAGAACGACATGACCACGTTGGCCGCCGTCCCGTCTTCCTCTCTCGCTACATTGGTGACCTGGAGAACACGCCCTTCACCGAGCGGCCCGCTGCCATGTTCCCACAACTCTGCCCGCCAGTGCCACCATTCCAATCGACCTACCCCAAGGTATGGCTCATGCAGCTCGATGCTACTCTTGCGTTGAATGGCGTCACGGACCAGCCGCTGATGCACGCCATTCTTCAAGACGCCCTTCCGGTAGAGTTGCGTCATCTCTCTGTCACTTCAACCTCCAGCCAGCAGCCTTATGATGACCTCTGCTCTGCGGTGCTTGCCACCTATAACCTCACGTACCGACCACTTCCAGGGACCCGCGACTTTCAGGTTTTCCCTGCGTCGCAGCCTGCTGGACCCTCCGGCCCGAAGCTCTCATCTGACCGCAAGATAACTTCCCCGACAACGTCTCCCTCCACCTTTGGTACGGCCACTAGCGCACTGATTCTCGCACCAGGTCACAGATCCGACGAGGTTCTTGAAGTCGTTCTTGCTGCTGACAACCTGTCCACCATGAAGTGCGTTTTTTCGAAGTCCTCGGCCGATGGTCCTGCTGGCACGCTTGCTACCTGCACGTTTTCCACGAAAGCGACGGCACGCAACACCGGGGCCCCAACAGACTCCATGAAGACCACCTTGCCGCCTGCCTCGGAGTCTGGCACAGGTGACCTTTCGCCGATTATTGACTTCCCGACCTCGAAGCTTTCGCCTTCAACAACGTCTGATAAACGAAACTTAACCTCTCGTCTGGCCACTAGCGACGCGTGTCCTGCGCCCGACTGCCCATTCGCCAAGGTTGTCGACATTTGGACTGAATGCAACCAGTCAGCCACAGGGTTTGTGTTTTCATCGTCCTCGGCCGACGACACTGCAGGCATGCTTACCACCGGCTCGTCTCGGCAGACCTCCATGGCTCACAACACGGCTGACACGTCAGGTTCTACGACAGCAACATCACCGAACGCCCTGGTGGCTACCACGACTATGGGGATTGTCACGCCCGCTATTCACCTCCCGGTTGTGGAACCTTCACCCTCCCCGATGTCCGAAGGTGACTGTCGACCAGCCTCAATGCTCTGCACGTCCTGCCAGCAACGACCACCATCTTCCTCTACTTTGAGGTCTGCGTTGCGTCTACCCCAGCGTCCAAACCCGCACTGCCGACCCTCTGCCGACGTTAGCAGCATGACCTCGCGACACACGGTCTACTCTCGGCCTGTCCGACCAGGTCATCGTTAGACCCGCTTGTCGGCAACCACACCGACCCGGCACTTCCTTCTTCGTCTCTTGCGCTTCTCCCAGAGTCGCCCACCGGAGACACACTGCTTACCGATGGCCTGTAAACGTTGACAGCCTACACTTGCCAAATTAACACTTTATGGATTTTCGTTCAGGTATATAGCATTTGTCGCTCTCTTTCTTTTTTTATATGCCTTCAAATCGCGCAAAGCGCTAGGAGAGAGCCCTGTAGTGCCACTATCACCATCATCATTTCTCAATCACCGCGCCGCGCCTCTCGCGCAGCTGATGCTAGCTCGAGCGGCGCGAGGATGAGAACAAGCGAGCGCACTTGGTGTGTCGGATGTGGAAAGCCACGTGGCTCCACTTCAGGCATGGAATAAAGTGGCGAGAGAACGGCACGACCACGTTGGCTGCCGTTCCGTCTTCCTCTCTCGCTACAAGTGTATATCAAAGGACATTCGGAAGTTAGGAAGAGAGTGCGAGATAATTATACTAGGGGACATGAATGCGCACATAGAAGATATAGGTGAGTGTAGTGTCCCGACAGGCAAAATGATCATGGATATGTGTGAAAGGCTTGATTTGATCATTTGCTATAGTACCGAGAAGTGTGAAGGGCAAGTAACATGGAAGGTAGGAAGGCTGCAGTCGACGATAGATTATGCACTCATGTCACATAGGATGTGTGATACGCTCAGGGGAATGCACGTAGATGAAGGTGGCTCCAGAAGTCTGGGTAGTGATCGCAAACGTATAAAGCTAAGTTTTGGAAGAGCAGTGAAATTGGGAAGAAGAGAAGATGAGCAACTACAGAAAAATTTTTATCCAGAAAGGCAAATTGAAATAGCCACTAAACAAACTGAGAAAGTAATCACGGAAGATAATGAAACAGTGTGGACATACACGAATCTAATTAGACTGTTTGAGCTAGAGCTTGCTAAGACGCGTGACAAGTCACGCCGGAAAAGAAGACACAAACCCAACAGTTGGTGGGATGAGGAAGTTAAGAGAGCCATAGCAAAACGTCAGGAAGCCTCTAGGGAACACAGACATGCTAAGCAGTGGGGTGAACCGACAGATGATGTTGAAAGAAAAATGGGAAACCTTTCTAAGCTGTAGAATGGATGCATCATTTCTAATCAATGAAAAGATTAGAAAAAAGGGAGCTCAGTGGCTGGCAGAAGTACATAAAAAATAGAAAGGCAGCTGCGAAACTTTGGAACCATCTAAGTCCTCTAAGAAATCAGACGAGCCTAGAGCAGAGGTTTATAACTACAGCCTAAGGTGCTAGGCTAGAAGGGGACGATATAATGAATATATAAGAACAATGGTGACAGAAAAATTTCAACAAAGAAGTGCTTAATGCACCACAATTGACAAGGATGAATCAAGTGGTGAAATTGCTCAGTTTTCACAATGAAAGTGGGAAAGTGCCGAGAAAAGGGTTTTTTGTAGTACATCAACAAGCTCAGTTGGCATTCCAATTATGCTGATAAAAACATTAGGTCCGAAGTCTAAGCAGGCTTTGAGAGAGGCAGTGATCAAACTAATAATCGATGGTGAAGTTCCCGATGGATGGAAACTTAGCAGGATGAGCATGATCTATAAAAGAAAGGGGGACAAAGCTGACACGAACAACTACCGTCCTATAACAGTGACATCAGTGGCCTACAAGCTGGCGATGGAGATTATAAAGAAAAGACTGCTGGCATGGATAGAGGATGAGGGGGTGCGGGGGGAACTGCAGAATGTGTTTCGGAAACACAGGAGTTTGGAATACAATCTGTTCTCACTGACGCAGTGCATTGAAATAGCAGAAAAGGAACACAGTACCCTGTGGCTAGCATTTTTGGATATCAAGGGAGCGCACGCTAGAGTGGTTCAAGAGGAATTGTGGGAATACTGGACACACTAGGCGTGAAACATGTAGTCACTAATCTTTTAAAGGATATCTATAAAGGTAACAAGGTAGTTATAAGGTGAGAACAACAGGTATCCAAGCCTGCAGAGGTCAAACGGGGGCTTAGGCAGGGGGTGTCCCCTGTCACCCTTATTATTCATGATGTACCTACAAGGATTAGAGGCCAAATTAGAGGGAAGTGGACTGGCCTTCAACCTCTCTTTAGTCAAACAAGGTAAACTCATTGATCAGGCACTACCACCAGGAATAATGTACGCAGATGATATAGTGCTAATGGCCGACAACAAGAAAGATTTGCAGACAATAATGGCCATCTGCGCTAATGAGAGAGATAGGTTAAATTTTAGATTCAGTAAGGAAAAATCAGCAGTTATGATTTTCTATGATAACAAAGGTAGTCAGCTTAGAATACAGGAGGTCACGCTAGAGATAACAGATAAGTACAAATATGTTGGCACATGGATAAGCAATGGGACCGAGTACCTAAGGGAACACGAAATATACGTGACGACTAAAGGCAACAGGAATGCAGCAGTGATGAAATATAGGGCACTGTGGAATTACAATAGGTATGATGTTGTGAGAGGAATATGGAAAGGCGTCATGGTTCCTGGGCTGACGTTCAGCAATGCGGCCTTGTGCATGAGATCAGAAGTTCAAGAAAGATTAGAAATTAAGCAACGTGGAATGGGTAGGCTTGGTTTAGGAGCTCACGGGAATACACAAAATCAGGGAGTACAAGGTGATATGGGATGGACATCATTTGAGGGCATCAAAGCTAGCAGCAAGATAAAATTTGAGAAGAAATTGAGAGAAATGGGGGAGGAGCGTTGGGCTAGGAAGGTTTTCAACTACTTGTACACGAAGAATGTCGATACAAAATGGAGGAAGCGAACCAGGAAATTGACTGGTAAATACTTAGAAAACAGCAGGTGGCCAAACCAAAAAGAACTACCGGTCAAGAAGAAAGGGAAGGAAACGGAGACTGATATGTGGAGAATTCGCATCATTAAGAAGTCCGCACTAGAGATCTATCGAACGTTTAAGCAGGAAATTGCCAAGGAAAGTATCTATGATAATACTCGGGGTAGTTCTCTACTGTTTGAGGCCAGGACGGGGGTGTTGCGAACCAAGACGTATCGAGCCAAATACGAAGGGGCAGACACAGTATGCAGTGCGTGTGGAGAGGAAGAAGAAACTGCCGAACACTTGATAATGTTCTGTAAAGGGCTTCACGCTATAGTTCAGGATGATGGCGCAGAGTTTTTCAAAGCACTGAGGTTTAGGGACAAGGAGGGCAAAATTGACTTTAAGCGGGTAGAATGAACTAGAAGGAAGTTATCTGATTGGTGGCTAAAGTCAAGGTACGAGTGAAAATAAAACATTTACTGCAAAGTACGAATCCTCAACCTCACTATTTAAGGCAAAAAAGATAAATCTAATGGTTAGTTCACTAAGTATTACGGCTAGGTGGCGTTAGCCGCCGCCCGATCTAAAGGGTACAGCCACATCCATCCATCCATCCATCCATCCATCCATCCATCCATCCATCCATCCATCCATCTATCCATCCATCCATCCATCCATCCATCCATCCATCCATCCATCCATCCATCCATCCATCCGGTTTGTTTTGCTCCCATGCGATTGCTGATTACTTGCTAATCTCATTTGAAAAACATACGCTATTATTTTTAAAGCTTTAATACATTGGTATACTTTCAATCTAAGTGTTGCAACTTGAAAGAGATCACTGTGCAAACTCAGGTGGTCGGTATCATCAAGACAGCGCAATGTAATGTTGAAGACTATGTGCAGCAACTCTATCATCATTGCCCACCAGGAGCGCGGCTCACCCGGCAATATGCCCGGCAAAAAAACGTGCTGTGCAATCACCTGGCAATACAAGTTTCGGTATCCTATTGTAGCGCCAGAAGAGATAGCTTAGCGAGTAGACGCAGCAAAAATGGGCACGACAGGGCATATATGTCTTTTTCAATGACGAAGAGTAGCGTGGAGACTCACGTGTACATTTATTATGCATTAGAATAATTTATTCTACAGGTTTTCCCGCTCAATTTAATCCAAGCGCCAGCCAAATTAATCTAGGCGCCAGTCAATTTAATCCAGCCGCCACTGAAATTAATCCAGGTGCCAATCATTTTAATCCAAGTGTCACTGAAATTAATCCAACCGCCAGCCGATTTATTCCGGACGCCAGCGAATTTAATCCTGATGACATTGTGACTTCAAAACGACCCAGAATTTTCGGGAATGCGTGGAGTGAATAGCTTTGGAGTTAATTTAACAGGGAAAAACCATGAATGAGTGACACAATGTGACTCGCGCGACTTTATCACGCCTGTCACCCGCGTAAGCACTATTCACACCTTCGACATGCATATCAAAGGAAAAGCCGTCCACACAGTAATAACTTGATAATTATTAACCAGGCCAATGATCTCATCACGAGTGACTTAAGTGACGTCCTCACGCATATCACCCACGCACACACTGTCTTAACCTTCCGTCATGCATATCAAATGAAACGTCTTTGAAAGGGCGGGATTTTGATACCTAAAACTCGGCCAAGTCACCTGATAACCAGTTCCTCAGGGGACGTCATCACAAATATCACCCGCACACGTAATTTACTCGCCTACCGACATGCATACCAAACGAAACGTCTTTGTGAGAGCAATAACGTGGTACCTATGACTCGCCCAACTGACTTGATCACTTGTGATTTACGTGACGTCATCACGCCTATCACCCACGCACGCAATGTCTAACCTGCCATCATGTATACCAAACGAAACGTCTTCGAGAGGCTAATAAATTGAACGCTGTCAATCGGCAGAGTGACGTGATCACTAGTGACTCGTGTGACGTCATCGCGTTTGACACCCACGCACGCAGCGTCTAACCTGAGTTCATACATATCAAATGAAACGTGTTTGAGAGAGTAATAACTTGAACGCTGTCACAAGGCCCAGTGACGTAATCACTAGTGACTCGCGTGACGTCATCACGTCTATCACACACGCACGCGCTGTCCTAATCTGTTTTCATGCATATCGAACGAAACGTCTGTGAGAGAGCAATAATGTTATACTTATGACTCGGCCAACCGACTTGATCACTATTGACTCACGTGACGTCATCACGACTAACAGTCATGCAAGCACTCTCTAACGTGCTTTCATGAATATCAAACGAAACGTCATTGAGAGAACATTAACTTGAAGGCCGTTGCAGGCAGCGTCTGCTAGTAAAAAACTAACTTCTCGCGCTGCACAGCCGTTCACCAGCTAAGCGGTATACGTAGGCACCAGATCGCGCGTTTCGAATTCAGTCAAAGGCGTCTTTACATGGATTTTGTTTGACGTGACGCTTTTCTTGACTCGTGTAGATGCGATGGAAGCAACAGTACCTTCAAGCAGCAGTGTGGTACAACCCAACAACAGTGTCACATCGCTCGTTGAGGGCAGCGCTTCTCCTTCATTCAATAAATAGAAGTAATGAAGTCGAAATGACAATTAAGCATTTTACAAACCATACTCAATTACGCAACATTCAACCGATACCCTCACCTCCCTGTGACACGTTTACTCCAGCTCGTCGTGTGGGTAGATTTACGCGTCTTTTTTGTTGCTTCTCGTGTTTCGTAGAATGCCTTGAAAATGTGGGCAGCCAGGCCGCAATACTGTGAACGGACAGGCGTTCTACACTAAACAGGCACGCTTATTCCAAGCACACTAACCTATAAGAAACGGCGTGGCGTAGAATGTAGAAAGGAGGGCACGAGTCAGGCACAACATTGAATGGCGCATCAGCAAATGGCCAGTTGCAAATAGAAATAGTATGTATCTCAAGTATGGGGACTGCCCTCTATTACAACGGATTTGTTTCACAGGATAACCAGATGAAATAATTGTTGAGCTGAAGGAGTGGTAGACAAATCTTTTTGTAGCAAGCTTTGGAGCAGGCAGACCGTGCGTCTTATGCTTGATTAAGGATATACAGTGTTATGACTATAGCCGAATTATATGCAAACGCCTGTTTCGTTTCTTGTGCTCATATCGTGTCATTTTGACACGTGAGCACAAATTAGAGGGCGAGGAGAGCTTTTATAGTGCTTTTATAGTGCCTATATATACCTATTTCGGGCGTTGTAGCTTCAATTCGTATAGGTGCCTATAAATGTCTGTTTTCAAAATCGATGCCTATATAAAAGCTATTTAACCTGAAATTTTGCTTTCAAGTACCACTGAGCCCGGTATTCATGTTACCGGACAAAATATAGGTTTCGGGACACTGTGTGGTGCAAACTACTCTTTACTTCACGAGTTACGTTTAGAACTGTCAAACTCAGAAGGCATTTTAGCCAATAGGGAGGTAGACTAGCCTCTACACATGTATACCATCCATGCCGCGTCGTCTACTCAGCCTCTTTCCAGTGTGCGCTCAGATGCGTAGGGAGCAGGAGGTGCCTCTGTGCAGCGGCAGGAAGATGAAGAATGAATGCGAAACTGTGGAGAGTCATCAGGGGAAGTAAGGAAGTAGAGTGCAGATAAAAAAAGCAGTATATATGCAGCTTTTGTTTTTTGTTTGTCATTTACATGTGGTGCTTCACTGGGTCACCTGAAAATATTTATTTAGGCAGTGGAAAATGTTGCCTGCCCAATGAAAAGGTTTGTGTTACTAGAAATTTTAATTTGATCATTAGAAGCAGCGAAAGCATAATCTCAGGAGGTGAGCTTGAAACCTTCGCCACTAACTCTAAGAAGACTTCGTAAGTCCAATTCCTTCCCCGCTATTGGTATAAAATTCACTCGGAGCTGGAGCATCACACGACGTGCATGAGCACGTCATGCGCGCGTAACCTACACTCGCATGAGATGCCCATGTCAGCCCGTGCGTGCAAGCGGTGTTCTGCCATCTCGATGTTCTTTTGTATTTTACTGCGAGTTTTTGTGGGATGAATCCCTATCTGCGCGCACGTTTGGAGAGGCTGGCTTCGATAACGTATCCTTACCCCGATACACAGCGTCACACCGCTGCATCTTCTGCTAGGGACGGTACACCAAAACCACGCCCAGCGTTGTGAATGCTGGCCCCGACACAATGCGCAAACTGCGAGAACACCAACGCAAACAAAATGAAGGCACCTTAGTCTCGCGTCTCTCTCGATATAAAATTAAATAAATAAGGCGAATGGATTTTGCCTGTGTGTTCTAACATTTTTGTAAACTTTCATGCTTCTATTTAGGCAACAGTTTGTACAAATTACACACGTTGTATCAAATAGTTCTCGCAGTGTCACGTACTACTTTGACATAGGCAGGACCATTCTATCACCTTCACCATGTTGGGGCGCACGCCCATGAGATGAAGGTGAAGCCGTATTCAGTTTGGCCTATCACCTCTTTTTGCCACGCGTAGTACTGGAAATCTTGGTAAATGAGATCTTGAGCGCTCAGTGCATTCATTCCTTTACGCTTGTCAAAACTCTGAAGTTTGTGTAACGACCCTTAAAGTGTTCACAGACAGAAGAAAAATTGAGCCTGTGTGGTTAGGCCAAGTTAATACGCCGCGAAAAAAATCCTTCTGGCGTTTGGCACTCTGACTATTTGCGCATGTATAGCCCTTCTTAGCTATGGCACACAGAAAGAGACCCAGAAGCATATTTCTACGATGGTGCACACTTAACTGACCATGCTGAACTAGAAATGGAGAGACCGTATTCTGTGAACCCCGCGGAAAAACGCATGTTTATGCTAAATCATTACCCGTTTGTAGAATTATCATCTAGAACGTTTTTGCTTGCTTTCATGTCGTAGAGACAGATACCACACCTGTTTATTGGAAAATTTGAGTTTTGTCAAAGATTGTTCTGCCTATATTCACAATTTTGGAAGCCTGAAAGAGTGTTTTGGCCACCTATTATTGGTGCCTAAATCCCGGTTTTTCAGTGCCTATAGAGCTGGCCTCTATGGTTACGACCTACCTGACATGTTTTCGCAACGCCGAAGCAAAGATGATGCCCGTTTAAAACATCTACCGTACCTCAAGAAAAAAATTGTTGTTCTGATAACGTCGAGCTCGTCAAATTGGTTATGAAATGGGGGATGAAAGAGAACTGGGGCAAGTCCGTGAGAAACAAAATTTATTATTATACAGGCAAAGCGATTTTCATAAACACGCACCCATAGATGTGCTGCTGAGCAGTGTTCTACATATCAAGGCAGTCGAGGGCAGCTTGTACAAAAGTGTAATTGTACCTATCATAAGCGGCACAGTCCACACGCTGGAAGAGCTGCATAGAGCGCCCCGCGGCCTCAACCAGCAGAGCACGGCGATGTTCTTTCTTGGAGATCCCTTCCGGTCTCGTGAGGAGATCATCCCTCCGCTCGCTTAGGAATCTCTTTACACCTGCCTTGAACTTTAAGAATAGCTCCTCAATCGGACTGAAGAAAGGGCTGTATGGCGGTAGCCACTTGACTGTGTGGTCGCCTGCCGCGAGGACAGCCTGTTCGGCGTGGCGGTGCGCTGGTGCGTTGTCAAACAGGAACACTGCCTGTATTCCTGGTTCCTGCTGTGAAACTTTACTCGACACTTCTACAAGAAAGTCGTTGAAGACAGCCCAGTGGACCTTGTCGGCAATTGTCCAGTGGAAAAGGCCATTTGCTGACATGCAGGCTATAACATTTACATTCGCCCATTTCGCACTAGTTGACAAACGGCATGCTGGAGCACCTCGTTTCGCCCTACCGAAACTGCGCGAGCACCATACGTTGAAGTTGGTCTCGTCGATGTAGTATCGTGTTAGCGTAGTTCCCTCGCTCTGAAGCCACTGAGCATATCGGCACCGCAGCTGTTTCACGTCGGCGCGATTTCTATCTACTGGGCTCGGGGTCAGCAGCTTCACCGAATAACCATGGCCATCGAGAAGCCGATCAATCGTCGACGTGCTCACTTCAATGTTAGACATCTCATCTTTGAGAGATCTCTTTATTTGTTCCAGTGTGAAGGATGGGTTTCCCTGTACGATTCGTTGCAAGGCGTCCACCACGTCCGGTCCAAATTTCCTCGACGAACCACCACGTGTTTTATTGTGTCACGATCACTAGCGGCAATAGAACGCACGGTCTTTATATTGATTTTGAGTGTTTCGAAAGCACTTTTAAATCACCTCCGCGCCTGTGAACATCTATTATACGGCAACGATCTACAGGAGAAACGCGAGCGTACTTTTTCTTCGGTTCATCAGGCGCCTTCCGTGGCCTTCCGGGCCGCCGAGAGTCTCGGTCTTCCATAGCACCAGTGGTCGAAGCGCAAACTTTCACTTATTCTCAGGATTGCAAAAGCGCTCACCTAACGATGACTTGGCCGGAAACTTGAAACTACGCCGTCTTGTCGCTTGCGTCGCACAACGTCGTCCTGTCGTCTGCCCGAAAGATACTCGCCGAAAACAGCTACGACACAATGTCGTCTGCTTCAGTTTTACTTAGAGCAATTGCTTTAATTCATAAATAACCAGCATTAGGGTATTCTAACACGAATTAAAACGTATGTTCAATTCTTCGATTCATTATTTCGTGGGGGTGTCATCTGCATTGTAGAACGTCTGCACGTCGTGTGCATGACGACGGGCAGTCATCTGCACCGTTGTCTGCACCGTCGTCTGTCGTCGTCTGCAGCGTCGTCTGCACCGTCAGATTGTCGTGTGCACCGTCGTCTGCATGACTGCCCGTCGTCATGCAGACGACGGTGCAGAAGTGTCGAGTAAAGTTTCACAGCAGGAATCAGGAATACAGGCAGTGTTCCTATTTGACAACGCACCAGCGCACCGCCGCGCCGAACAGGCTCTCCTCGCGGCAAGCGACCACACAGTCAAGTGGCTACCGCCATACAGCCCTTTCTTCAATCCGATTGAGGAGCTCTTCTCAAAGTTCAAGGCAGGTGTAAAGGGATTCCTAAGCGAGCGGAGGGATGATCTTCTCACGACACCGGAAGGGATCTGCAAGAAAGAACATCGCCGTGCTCTGCTGGTTGAGGCCGTGGGGCGCTCTATGCAGCACATCCAGCGTGTGGACTGTGCCGCTTATGATAGGCACAATTACACTTTTGTACAAGCTGCCCTCGACTGCCTTGATATGTAGAACACTGCTCAGCAGCACATCTATGGGTGCGTGTTTATGAAAATTGCTTTGCCTGTATAATAATAAATTTTGTTTCTCACGGACTTGCCCCAGTTCTCTTTCATCACCCATTTCATAACCAATTTGACGAGCTCGACGTTATCAGAACAACAATTTTTTTCTTGAAGTACGGTAGATGTTTTAAACGGGCATCATCTTTGCTTCGGCGTTGCGAAAACATGTCAGGTAGGTCGTAACTATAGAGGCCAGCTCTATAGGCACTGAAAAACCGGGATTTAGGCACCAATAATAGGTGGCCAAAACACTCTTTCAGGCTTCCAAAATTGTGAATATAGGCAGAATAATCTTTGACAAAACTCAAATTTTCCAATAAACAGGTGTGGTATCTGTCTCTACGACATGAAAGCAAGCAAAAATGTTCTAGTTTATAATTGTACAAACGGGTAATGATTTAGCATAAACATGCGTTTTTCCGCGGGGTTCGCAGAACACGGAATCTCCATTTCTAGTTCAGCATGGTCAGTTAAGTGTGCACCATCGTAGAAATATGCTTCTGGGTCTCTTTCTGTGTGCCATAGCTAAGAAGGGCTATACATGCGCCAATAGTCAGAGTGCCAGGCGCCAGAAGGATTTTTTTTTTCGCGGCGTATTAACTTGGCCTAACCACACAGGCTCAATTTTTCTTCTGTCTGTGAACACTTTAAGGGTCGTTACACCAACTTCAGAGTTTTGAGAAGCGTAAAGGAATGAATGCACTGAGCGCTCAAGATCTCATTTACCAAGATTTCCAGTACTACGCGTGGCATAAAGAGGTGATAGGCCAAACTGAACACGGCTTCACCTTCATCTCATGGGCGTGCGCCCCAACATGCTGAAGGTGATAGAATGGTCCTGCCTATGTCAAAGTAGTACGTGACACTGCGAGAACTATTTGAGACAACGTGTGTAATTTGTACAAACTGTTGCCTAAATAGAAGCATGAAAGTTTACAAAAATGTTAGAACACACAGGCGAAATCCATTCGCCTTATTTATTTAATTTCATATCGAGAGAGACGCGAGACTAAGGTGCCTCTATTTTGTTTGCGTTGGTGTTCTCGCAGTTTGCGCATTGTGTCGGGGCCAGCATTCACAACGCTGGGCGTGGTTTTGGTGTATCGTCCCTAGCAGAAGATGTAGCGGTGTGACGCTGTGTATCGGGGTAAGGATACGTTATCCAAGCCAGCCTCTCCAAACGTGCGCGCAGATAGGGATCCATCCCACAAAAACTCGCAGTACAATACAAAAGAACATCGAGACGGCAAAACACCGCTTGCACGCACGGGCTGACATGGGCATCTCATGCGAGTGTAAGTTACGCGCGCATGACGTGCTCATGCACGTCGTGTGATGCTACAGCTCCGAGTGAATTTCATACCAATAGCGGGGAAGGAATTGGACTTCCGAAGTCTTCTTAGAGTCCGTGGCGAAGGTTTCAAGCTCACCTCCTGAGATTATGCTTTCGCCGCTTCTAATCATCAAATTAAAATTTCTAGTGACACAAACCTTTTCATTGGGCAGGCAACATTTTCCACTGCCTAAATAAATATTTTCAGGTGACCCAGTGAAGCACCACATGTAAATGACAAACAAAAAACAAAAACTGCATAGATATTGCTTTTTTTATCTGCCCTCTACTTCCTTACTTCCCCTGATGACTCTCCACAGTTTCGCATTCATTCTTCATCTTCCTGCCGCTGCCCAGAGGCACCTCCTGCTCCCTACGCATCTGAGCGCACACTGGAAAGAGGCTGAGCAGACGACGCGACATGGATGGTATACATGTGTAGAGGCTAGTCTACTTCCCTCTTGGCTAAAATGCCTTCTGAGTTTGACAGTTCTAAACGTAACTCGTGAAGTAAAGAGTAGTTTGCACAACACAGTGCCCGAAACCTATATTTTGCTCGGTAAAATGAATACCGGGCTCAGTGGTACTTGAAAGCAAAATTTCAGGTTAAATAGCGTTTATATAGGCATCGATTTTGAAAACAGACATTTACAGGCACCTATAAGAATTGAGGCTACAACGCCCGAAATAGGTATATATAGGCACTATAAAAGCACTATAAAAGCTCTCCTCGCCCTCTAATTTGTGCTCACGTGTCAAAATGACACGATATGAGCACAAGAAACGAAACAGGCGTTTGCATATAATTCGGCTATAGTCATAACACTGTATATCCTTAATCAAGCATAAGACGCACGGTCTGCCTGCTCCAAAGCTTGCTACAAAAAGATTTGTCTACCACTCCTTCGGCTCAACAATTATTTCATCTGGTTATCCTGTGAAACGAATCCGTTGTAATAGAGGGCAGTCCCCATACTTGAGATACATACTATTGCTATTTGCAACTGGCCATTTGCTGATGCGCCATTCAATGTTGTGCCTGACTCGTGCCCTCCTTTCTACATTCTACGCCACGCCGTTTCTTATAGGTTAGTGTGCTTGGAATAAGCGTGCCTGTTTAGTGTAGAACGCCTGTCCGTTCACAGTATTGCGGCCTGGCTGCCCGCATTTTCAAGGCATTCTACGAAACACGAGAAGCAACAAAAAAGAAGCGTACATCTACCCACACGACGAGCTAGAGTAAATGTGTCGCAGGGAGGTGAGGGTATCGGTTGAATGTTGCGTAATTGAGTATGGTTTGTAAAATGCTTAATTGTCATTTCGACTTCATTACTACTATTTATTGAATGAAGGAGAAGCGCTGCCCTCAACGAGCGATGTGACACTGTTGTTGGGTACTACCACACTGCTGCTTGAAGGTACTGTTGCTTCCATCGCATCTACACGAGTCAAGAAAAGCGTCACGTCAAACAAAAGCCATGTAAAGACGCCTTTGACTGAATTTGAAACGCGCGTTCTGGTGCCTACGTATACCGGTTAGCTGGTGAACGGCTGTGCAGCGCGAGAAGTTAGTTTTTTACTAGCAGACGCTGCCTGCAACGGCCTTCAAGTTAATGTTCTCTCAATGACGTTTCGTTTGATATTCATGAAAGCACGTTAGAGAGTGCTTGCATAACTGTTAGTCGTGATGACGTCACGTGAGTCAATAGTGATCAAGTCACTTGGCCGAGTCATAAGTATAACATTATTGCTCTCTCACAGACGTTTCGTTCGATATGCATGAAACCAGGTTAGGACAGCGCGTGCGTGTGTGATAGACGTGATGACGTCACGCCAGTCACTAGTGATTACGTCACTGGGCCCTGTGACAGCGTTAAAGTGTTTACTCTCTCTAAGACGTTTCGTTTGATATACATGAAGGCAGGTTACAGAGTGCTTGCGTGGGTGTCAGGCATGATGGTGTCACGCCAGTCACTAGTGATGACGTCACTGGGCCTTGTGACAGCGCTCAAGTTATTACTCTCTCAAAGACGTTTCGTTTGATATGCATGAAGGCAGGTTACAGAGTGCTTGCGTGGGTGTCAGGCATGATGACGTCACGCCAGTCACTAGTGATGACGTCACTGGGCCTTGTGACAGCGTTCAAGTTATTACTCTCTCAAAGACATTTCGTTTGATATGCATGAAGATAGGTTTGGACACTGCGTGTGCGTGTCATAGGCGTGATGACGTCACGCTAGTCACTAGTGATGACGTCACTGGGGCTTGTGACAGCGTTCAAGTTATTACTCTCTCAAAGACATTTCGTTTAATATGCATGAAGACAAGTTTGGACACTGCGTGCGTGGGTGTCAGGCATGATGACGTCACGCCAGTCACTAGTGATGACGTCACTGGGCCTTGTGACAGCGTTCAAGTTATTACTCTCTCAAAGACATTTCGTTTGATATGCATGAAGACAGGTTTGGACACTGCGTGTGCGTGTGATAGGCATGATGACGTCACGCCAGTCACTAGTGATGCCGTCACTGGGCCTTGTGACAGCGTTCAAGTTATTACTCTCTCAAAGACATTTCGTTTGATATGCATGAAGACAAGATAGGACACCACGTGCGTGTGTGATAGGCATGATGACGTCACGCTAGTCACTAGTGATGACGTCACGCGGCCTAGTGCCAGCATTCAAGTTATTACCCTTTCAAAGACGTTTTGTTTGATATGCATTAAGGCACATTATAGAGTGCTTGCGTGAGTCTTAGGCGAGATGACGTCACGCCAGTCACTGGTGATGACGTCACTGGGCCTTGTGACAGCGTTCAAGTTATTACTCTCTCAAACACGTTTCATTTGATATGTATGAACTCAGGTAAGACGCTGCGTGCGTGGGTGTCAAACGCGATGACGTCACACGAGTCACTAGTGATCACGTCACTCTGCCGATTGACAGCGTTCAATTTATTAGCCTCTCGAAGACGTTTCGTTTGGTATACATTATGGCAGGTTAGACATTGCGTGCGTGGGTGATAGGCGTGATGACGTCACCTAAATCACAAGTGATCAAGTCAGTTGGCCGAGTCATAGGTACCACGTTATTGTTCTCTCAAAGACGTTTCGTTTGGTATGCATGTCGGTAGGCGAGTAAATTACGTGTGCGGATGATATTTGTGATGACGTCCCCTGAGGAACTGGTTATCAGGTGACTTGGCCGAGTTTTAGGTATCAAAATCCCGCCCTTTCAAAGACGTTTCATTTGATATGCATGACGGAAGGTTAAGACAGTGTGTGCGTGGGTGATATGCGTGAGGACGTCACCTAAGTCACTCGTGATGAGATCATTGGCCTGGTTAATAATTATCAAGTTATTACTGTGTGGACGGCTTTTCCTTTGATATGCATGTCGAAGGTGTGAATAGTGCTTACGCGGGTGATAGGCGTGATAAAGTAGCGCGAGTCACATTGTGTCACTTATTCATGGATTTCCCTGTTAAATTCACTCCAAAGCTATTCACTCCACGTAATCCCGAAAATTCTGGGTCGTTTTGAAGTCACAATGTCATCAGGATTAAAGTCGCTGGCGTCCGTATTAAATTGGCTGGCGGTTGGATTAATTTCAGTGGCACTTGGATTAAAATGAATGGCACCTGGATTAATTTCAGTGGCGGCTGGATTAAAATGACTGGCGCCTAGATCAATTTGGCTGGTGCTTGGATTAAATTGAGCGGGAAAAGCTGTAGTACGCCATAGACACAACCAGAAAGCGATCGTCGAAAAGGCACCTGAAAGCAAAACACCTCAGCGCGTTGATGAATTCAGCGAGCGTTTACTTCTTTAGGTATCCATGGCGGCCGATGCCTCTTTTGCAGAGGTGGCACCAAGTTACACACAAGAGCTGCGTAGCGCCAGCTGGTCAGTGACGGTTACCTATGCGCCCCAAGATCGAGTGCAGTCGCTGCTGATGGCCACTGCCTCAAACGCACCAAGTAGGGCTTAATGCCTGCGTCAAGTCTATAGTAACCTATACTCTGTTTCAGAAGTTTCCTTCAGCACTTTGGAGGCTACAGGCTTCTCAGCCAATAGGAAGGACGCTTAGCCTCTCCACATGTATTCATCTGCTCACCGTATTCATGGGGTCTGCTCAATGAATTGTGGTCATTATGACTAGTTTATTAACCATAAAATACAGGGAAGCTATTGAACAAGCAGCTACACTTGGAACTTGAAGAAGCGTGAATTTTTTGCTTTGCTCAGTAGGATCATGCCGGCGAATAACTTCTCTTTGTGGCTGTTATTTTTTGACGCTGTACGTGGCTCTCGTATGCATATTTTTCCGTTGACGCGTTCCTTCGTGCCTCCTACTGCAACGCTCCTTTCCCATCTTTTTTGCTTCCTCCGAAAGAGGATTCGACGTGAACGGAATGCTGTTGCATGTCCGATATAGGCATCTGGCAATACAGTTTACGAGATCTGATGGTAGCGCCAGAACACACAGCCTAGTGAGTAGGCGCAGCAAAACCGAGTCTTCCATTGCGTAGCCTAGCGAGTAGACGCAGCAAAACCGGACTTGCACGTGCATACTATTTTCTTCTTTGGTTGCGTGCAGGAGGTCACGGCTGATTATGTAAGCGCCCAGGAAGCATTCCTTGAAAACGTGCCAAAAAGAGCACTGACACTTCGGCGTCTCAATGTGTTCAGCGAGAGTTCCATTCTCTTGGTATCCCTGGCGGTCGGTACCAACAATGTTGAGGCGGCCTAAAAAGCTTCGTCGTGCCCTATGGTCTACTGTCGGGTGCCTATTGGGAGATGCAGCATTCTTGGTCTGACGACGCAGTCCGAACACTGCCTAGGCGCGTTCGGCTTAGCAGTTGTGGCTAAGCAAGGAGCATACCTCGCTAATATCAATAAAACGTACCTGATGCTTTAGTTCCAGAGTGAGATGAAACAAATTGGTGGCTGATTTCACCAATCGTTTACTGTTGTCAGTGCAGTGGGTGTGTAGCAAAAGCAAGTCTGAATCCAAGCGGGCAGTTGTTTCTGCATGGATGCTACCTTGTTTATTTGGAAACACAGTTATCGGTGGTAACCGACGCAAATAAAGCGGCAGGCATTGAAATAGAGGAGGCGTTGGCTGAACCAAAGTGGTGAAATAGAGTACAGAATATGATCTAGTGGTCCGACCGGCTGGGCCCAGTGTCAGCTTTCACGCGGTTGCCCGCTGGCGCCGCTGCTAGTTTTCATGCCAGCTTCGGCTGCGTTGCCAGCCCATCGCGGACTCCTGCAGAGCTACGAATGCGGTTACTTCTAACGCTCGCTTCCTTTCTGGATCATGCAAGTGCAAAAACACGAGGTTATATTTACTGCGTGGAAAACCAGGCAAAAGCGTTGGGATGGCATCGGGAAGCAGTGATGGTTTTATTCGGGAAATGCTCACTTTACTGCCGTTCATCACGTGCATTTATTCGCACAGGATGCATCTTGGCTAGAAATGATGTTCGCACACCCCTGAAGTTTCGGTCAGAGGCTTGTCAGTTCTCCGGTGGTTGCGCTCGCAAGTTTCTCCGGAGATTGTTGTCCCTGGGGGCGGCAAACAGCGAGCCTTTCGGAGCACCTCAGTTACCGATTGGGCAACCCGGAGCAAAGCGTTCAGAATCCTTTCTCCGCATCGACATGTCACGAGCTACATGTTTGTTAGTGCGCAATGTCTCTATAAGTACAAACTCCACCGCGGTACTGGCAAGAGAATGCAACAGATTGCATCGGAACGTGCAGTAGTGTAGCTTGTTAGAACTAGAATCGTAATAACCCAGCCTGCAAAAAACCCTCAACGGCTTCACTAACTTACGCGGCCTGCGGCCCAGCAGAACGCGGCATGGGTACCGCAAGAACATTTGTTTAGAACACGCACCAGAACAGGATGACTGAAAAAAAAACGTCTTGTGTGTGCTAGGACTTTATTCTGGCCGTCACCAGCTCTCTTGTTCATATCACTCGTGCTACAAATTATTTCGAACATTTGTGAATGACAAGAAAGCGACAGCAAGGCACTTCCCGTTTATGCTATCGGTCTTAACGCGTACTTCGAAACGCGCGCTTGGGATAAAAGTGACATGGATAACACGGTACTAGATGTAACAGAATACACAAAATGAAAGAAAAACAGAATATTTACTTTTTCATGTTTTTTGGGGCTGATACTATCCTTTAGCCCGTATCCGCTAGCCCGTATCTACGCCTTCCACGCATCTTGGTCCGTCGGAAATACGAATGCATACATTCGCAGCCCAGCTTCACGGTTTCTACAGAAATGTAAACACAACACTTGGCACCGCAGCTGCTCGCAATCTGGTCACTCACCGACGAACACAAGCACAACCACAAGCAGCACACATCACAACTCCGAAGAGCCTGACAGCACACAGAAAACGATGAAACATTCGTTGTTTTGTTGTCGAAGCGCAGTAATGCTGCAGGGATTGCAACGCCGATACGAACGTGCCGCCGGATGCCGGCATCAGTTGCGTTGTGTGCCACTACAGCACACAACGCAACCAACGTCGTCAGCCTGTTGACAGATGTGGTAGAGCTTCGAGGTCTTGACAAAGTTTTATCGGGTGGCGGTGGCTCCACGCACCAAACTCACACACACACTCACGCACGCGCACTCATTGACTTCCACGCGGCCTACGCTATCCAGAGAAAACGCCGCCGGCGCACGCTTGCCTCGCACATATGACATGAAATGGCGCAGTGGCACCGTGAGAAATCATAGCGGCCGTCCATGTCGCTTTCGACCTCCTTCAGAGAAGCCGTGGCCGGCCGATCATGCCACTAGTTCAATATGGTCATGTACAAGCCACCTAAGGCTGGCTTGTGCACGTACGTCATGTACCTCCTCAAAGGCGGTTCGTCCCACTCTGTTAGAGCAAGTTAAACTGCTTGTTTTTTTCCCAGCGCTACACTCTACGTCAAATCCTGGCTAGACTACACGCCCGCAGGCAGGAAATCAAGTCGAATTATCGCCGCTTCTAGGCGGCTCCGTAGCCGTGTTGCAGAGAAACCAGCCCGATTTGAAGTGGCCTTGCAAATAGCCGGCACAAAGATTAGCTTGGATTTTAGGTCAAATTTTTCCTCGCAAGATACGGCCAGCAGTTAGGCGTTACTATCCGTAAGCGTCCCGGCCAGGCCCCCTAAACTCTCAAGTTGAAGTTATCACTTGTAGGGGGTGAAAAAATCAACCGCCGTGCGTTTCTGCTTCAAACACCCATAGTGAATATACTAACCCCTCTCGCCACTCGTGCTATTGCACTTTCCTGTAGGGGCGCCGCCGTCGGAGCCAAGTTTTAATTTCAAAATGATCAAATACTACATCTTTGCGTATTGCTACACATAAAAACAAGTTATTTTTCAAGTAAGTAGTTTTGCCTAAACATGTGCTGTGTCACCAATTTATTGTAATAGTTTTTGCTCCAGCTGACTCGAGGTCACTAGCAGCCTATTGACATCATTATCCTCATTTCAAAGTTTGCGGCGGCCAACGGTTGCGACGGCACGTAACGGCTCGTGGTACGTTCGGATGTGTCTTGGACTCTTTCGTTTTGATTATTCTTTTTCGTTTTGTTTATTTTGAATTGTTCAAATGCTTTCGCGAAGGGAATTCGAGTGACTTCCGGGGAACGAAACGACCGTTGAAGCTTTCATCGGATGAAGACTGTTGCAAGCCTGGGCCGGTGAGTAGAAACCACTTCAGTTTTTTAAGGACGGTTTCTTGGTGGGCTCGTTGGTTCATTTCAACATATCTAGTTTTTTTTGCCAATGACTGCGCAGGCGTCACACGGTGGCAGCGCATTGCAGTATTAATTTTAACATTGTTGAACGTCTCAATCTGTAACCGGAAAAAGGAGCGTTACTTGTGGCGTGGCTTCACGTGGAACGAGTCGCCGACTCAATAGTTAATTCTGAAATTATACCACCAGGTAACACCAATCAGGTCGTTGCGATAAAAGAAGGCAAATAAATTACTGTCGCCTTTCATGTGTCTTTTAGCTAGCCCATGTATTAGTGCAAGAAACCTACTAGTTAATAGTTTACCGCAGTTGCGTTTGAGAAACATCACATAATTATGGGTCTGGTTTTGCCATAGTGTGACAAAAAAGCGTCACATAAATGAGAAATACTTCTTTTTCTGCCACAGCCTCCTGGCCGACTTGACATGGAAGCAGCTGTGTACAATGGGCAAGGAACCTGCTAAATGACATACCTTGTGAAGAAGCAGCCCTGAGTGATACACGCGTTATGAGGTACCACAACATATATGTATAAAATACTGCTATTCACTAATGCACTGAGCTTATTTGCTTACTGTGGTAAATTTCATGCATTGATATCCGGTGATGTTACTTGTTTTTCCAGACTGCCATAAAACGACAGGATGACTACCCCCGAATGTCCACTCTGTAAGCACGTTGAAACATTTGAATGTCTACTACAACAGGTCCTCTCGAACCTCACACATGTAATGCTCTATTTGTCAATGTTTTAACGCGCATATCGTGGAGAGGTGCTTTAGATTGGCTACAAGCATTGGCTGCCTACCGTGGCATAGAATCTACACTTCAATAATGCTGAAACTGTAACACTATTATTTAGATTGTGTGGCACTGCTGAGCTCAAAAACACACTGTTTGATCCCAGCCACTCTGACCATATTTTGATGGAGGCAAAACGCTAAGACGCTTGTGTGCTTAAGTATTTGTTCGATTCGCCTGCACCACGTGATCCATTTTACATGGTGCTGCACCTCACCATTCATTTCAGTGGCGCAGCAATGGCACCTTCTAAATCTTGCCATTCGTTTCAAAAAGCGCTCGATAGGTAAAGCACCAAAACTATTTCATGACTTTCCTGTACCTTCTGTGCTGACGGCGCCGGTATGTCGCAGTCGCTCGCACAGCTTAAAAAAAGAGCATAGCATAAGACGTAGGTGATGTACCCACCTCTACAAATGCGGCGTGTTTTGCCAAGATGTTTGCAACTCATTAAATTAAGCGAACAAAAAAAAGGATTCCACCTTGTTGGCACCTCGTCATTCACTTGTGATGCCGCACTGCTGAACTCCTGCCGCACTAGTTCTGAACTTCTCGAGCATGACTGTGAACGAGTTGAGATTGTTGCAGGTGAACTAAACTGATCCCTAAAAGATGGAAGCTTGAAAATATGAAAAATATGTGAACATGAGGTGTCGAAGCAAATGTTTCGACAAGCAGTCTTGTCTCCTGTGAGTCTACATTGTCATTTGTTTGAACCTTTGGAAGCCAGAATCAATCTAAATTTGCCCACTACTGTACGACTCACAATCACTTCATCGTTGGCATGTGAATGGTCAGAACGTATTAATTGCACTACATAATGAACAATTCCGTAGTGATGGCTTTCCGACATTTAGTTGTGCCTTGTGACAGTTTACAAACAACACCCACAACTTTTTGGCCTTAATTAACTGTGTTCAGTTCATACAAGTTTACAAAAAGATGCGCCAAACCTCATAAGGCTGCACTAAATTGCTTTAGCTTTGCACATATGTTAAATGGGCTCCTGAAATATTAAATCATAAAGGTGATGAGCACTTGCAGCACAGCTTTCTCAAAGACGTGAACGCTGTAGTGAAGAGGAAGATCGTGTTCCCTGAATGTGGTACCGTTTTTTTTTGGCACAGAAACGTCGCAGATTTCTTCAAGCACATCTGCTTCTGTTCAATTAAGTTGTCGTAACTATAGTGTCTAGCACCACGAAGTGAAATTCTGTGCACTACGTTCATGAAATACATCTAGGAAATCGCACAGGCAGTTGAAACATACATGATCTTACCTTATTCACAGCCACACTGCAAGATAGTACGTATTTTAAGTTCTAACCACTAAAAGTAGCAGGGAGAAAAGAACTTCAGCTTTCAAGAACATGTGTACTGAAAAAGTAAACACAATGACAAGTGTGCAATAAATGTGACCTTTATTGATCTGGTATTCGGACAGATTCGCATCATGTACCACCAATTGATTTCAGGAGTGCTTGCTTGCAAGAGTGCTCAAGTTCTATAAATATATCTATGCAAAAAAGGAATTGTGCTCATATCTGAGCAGATAGTGCGATGTAAGAGCATCAACAAAGATGTACAGACAACAAAATTGTACAATGCATGCCTAAAGCTTATTTTCTTAGAATTGGGCCTTTTCGATCTGTAAGCACACACCTGAGTGTCCCTTTAGCATACATGTTCGCTGCATACTCAGCAGACTGGTCATTACCTGAGACGAGAAATTCTAGCTGTGGTAACTGTGTAACTTAACTCTAACAATAAATGTTGTTGCAAACCTGTAATACTTTAGTCCATCCCCTAAGTACATAATATCTATGATATGGGCTCACGGCTGAGGATTGAAACTAGTGTCTACCCTCTCGACACGACGCGACACTGTACAATTGTGAGATACTCAATGTAGCATTGCAGAGCAAGAAAGATTCGGAAATGCACGCATCCGCAATTACTTATTAACAAATTTAGCAAAACAACATTGCTCTTACTGCGCAAGCTATCAATCGGCAATGTCCAAGTTTCCGTTCTGATTCCACATCATGCATTCACTTCGCTTCAAGGTCAACACTACGGGGCAAGCGCCACATCTGATGGCAGAATTATACCCTTGTCTTGATGATGGTGATGATATATGTTGTTTAATGGCGCAAGGGCCATTGATGGCCAAAGAGCGCCAGGAAATGATATGGGATGAGAGCAATGGTTATGATAAATGGCTGTAAAAGGGCCTAAAGTTCTGCGTTCTAAAGATGCGTAAGACATATATTTATTAAAATCATGAAAGTGAAGTGAAGCATGCCTGGTGATAATGGGTCTTTAGTTGTCATGACATCATAAAATAGGAGCGTTATAATTAGCACCGATTTCTCGCCAGCGCCCTTGGTCCCAAGGGCTGGGAGACAGGTGCTCTTTTGGATGTAGCATCCGCAGCAGCAGCCTCCTATCGGAGGCCGTGCTACCGATCACTTGAGTAGATAACATGGAAAGTATTTACTTCCTTTAAGAATGCATTCAATGCATTATACTTAAAAAGAGGTTCGCGACCAATAAACATAGCTGGGTGAAGGGGTATGTGTTCCTTGTATGCTAGTGTAAAATGTTTTTTCCTGTAAACCTCTAGCTCAGAGCATTCAAGGAGTATGTGAAGTACGGTAAGTGGACGGCCACATCTGTGACAGCTGGGTGGGTCACCACCAGACAAAAGGTGTGTGTGCGTGCTGTGTGTGTGTCCTATTCTAAGCCGACAGAGACTGACCTCTGTGCGGCGTGTTTTCGACATGGGTGGCCAGTTACCGAGGTATGGTTTTATCAAGTGTAACTTGTTATGAGTTTGTTGATCCCATAACTTCTGCCAGTAAGCCCTGAGCTTTTTTCGTTTGTTTGGTTTTAGGTCCATTATAGGGACAGCAACTTAAGAGTTGGCGGAGCTTCCGTTAATTGACGTGGCGAGCTGGTCGGCCAACACATTTCCTTCGATCTCGCGATGTCCTGGCATCCAGCACACGACGATATGTTGCTTGGAAGTATAGGCCGCGCAGAGTACCGAATAGAGAGATATAATTATAGGGTTTTTTGTTTTTTAAGATTTTTCAACGCTTTTACGACACTCAGGGAGTCGGTGTATATAACTACCCTTGGCGTATTCAATTCTTTGATGTGTTTAACGGCTACGAAGAACGCGTAAGCCTCGGCTGTAAAAATGCTTGTGCTGGTGGACAGAACGCCGGCATCCGAAAAGGATGGGCCGACCGCCGCATAGGACACGCCAGTATGGGATTTGGATGCATCAGTATAATATTCTGGACAATCATATTTATGTTCCAGCTCTAAGAAATACATCCGAATGTGTATGGGGGAGGCATGCTTTGTGAGAGCTACGAAAGATGTGTCACAGTCTATAACCTGCCACTGCCATGGCGGGAGCCGCAGAGCGGGGGGGCTAAGGTGGTATTCAAGCAGTGGGACATCTGTTTCTTCAGCAAGGTCTCTAACACGCAGCGAGAAAGGGCGTGCCATTGCGGGTCGATTGTAAAAAAAGTTGAAAGCTGGACAGGTCGTTGATGGTGGAATATGCAGGTTGCTCACTGTTCGCATTTACTTTAAGGAAATATATGAAGGAAGACTATGTTCTCTGCAGATCAAGGGACCACTCGTCCGACTCTACATAAAGGCTTTCAACTGGGCTTGTTCTAAAGGCTCCTGTGGACAGGCGGATGCCGTGATGATGAACACGGTCCAACATTTTCAGAGCGCTTGGCGTGGCAGAGAGATAGACTATTGCCCCATACTCAAGACGTGAGCGTATAAGGATTCTATACAGATTCATGAGGCACCTTCTGTCGCTGCCCCAAGTTGTTCGTGACAGCACCTTTAGGATATTCAGTGTTTTCAAGCATTAATTTTTTAGATGTTTTATGCGCGGTACAAAGGTTAACTTCGCATCTAAAATTATACCTAGGAACTTATGTTCTGTGTTTACGGGTAGACGCTCACCCTTAAGGACCAGTTCAGGATCAGGGTGCAAGCCTCCTTTTCGTGAAAAAATGACACAGGTGTTT
Source organism: Rhipicephalus microplus (assembly GCF_043290135.1). Taxonomy (NCBI): domain Eukaryota; kingdom Metazoa; phylum Arthropoda; class Arachnida; order Ixodida; family Ixodidae; genus Rhipicephalus; species Rhipicephalus microplus. Next base: position 81,837,724 of record NC_134700.1, on the reverse strand, counting down.
TTCTGTGGGTTCAGTTTGAACCCGTTTTCCTCAGCCCATTTGGATATCTTGTTAAGGGCGAGCTGAACCTGTCACTCACAGATCCCAAGAGAACACGATTGAAAACCTATCTGCACATCGTCGACATACATATGTTGAATAAAAAATATTTCGTGGGATGTACAGACGGAGAGAATTCATTTTTATAATAAAGAGCGTACAGCTGAGCACCCCACCCTGTGGCACTCCGGTTTCCTGTACAAATGTTCGGGACAGAACATTGCTCACTCTAACGCGGAAGGTACGATCAGACAGATAGCTTTCAATGATACTGAACATATTACCGTGTATACCTATGTGTGAGAGGTCTCTCAATATTCCAAACCTCCACGTAGTATCGTAGGCCTTCTCCATGTCGAGAAACACAGATCAGAAAAACTGATTATGAACAAAAGCCTCACGTATGTGTGCCTCGATACGTATAAGATGGTCGGTGGTAGATCGGCCCTCTTTAAACCCGCATTGGTATGGGTCGAGCAATTTGTTTGTTTCTAAGTAATGGAGTAGCAGCAATTGATCATTTTTTCAAATAGTTTGCAGAGGCAGCTTGTTAACGCTATAGGTCTGTAACTTGATACAGTAGAGGCATTCTTTCCCTGCTTCAAAATTGGAATTATAACAGCCTCCTTCCAGGAGCAGGGGATCACACCTGAAAACCATATGCGATTATAAAGACAGAGGAGGGTTTTTTTTAGTTTCGGAGGGTATTTCCTTCAGCATCGTGTACATTACATTGTCAGAACCTGGGGTAGATGTATTACAGCAGCTGAGTGCTGTTCGTAGTTCTGCTAAGCAGAATGGTTGATTATATGCCTCATTTCCTGTGGATTTTCTTTCTAACTTTTGTTTTTCTATTCGTGCCTTGTAATTCTGAAAGGATTCGGAGTAGTGTGAGGAGCTCGATATCTGTTCTAAATGTGTGCCAAGAAAGTTGGCTTGATCCTCCAAGCTTTCCCCGAGGCTATTTACTACTGGAAGGCAATACGTTTGTTGGCCCTTAATTTTCTTTACCTTATTCCACACTTTTCCCTCATCTGTGTACGAGTTGATACTCGATATAAACTTTGTCCAGCTCTCTCGTCTAGCTTGTCGACGCGTTCTCCTTGCCTGCGATTTGACCCGCATGAAATTTTCCAGGTTTTCTGCTGTAGGGGAAACGCGAAGCAACGCCCAAGCTTTGTTCTGAGTGGTCCGTGCTTTCCTGCATACGTCGTTACACCATGGGACTCGCCGTTTAAAAGACATGCCGCTTGTTTTGGCAATACATTTAGATGCGGCATCAAGTATAAAAGCTGTAAAATACGTGACAGCGTCATCTATGGTCAGGGCAGACAGCTCAGTCTATGTCATGTGTGTAAGAGTTCTATACCCTTCCCAATCAGCTGAGTCAATCTTCCATCGAGGAACCTGCGGGGGTAGTTGATCTTTGTTCGGCGCACTCAGGAAGTGGTCACTACCATAAGGGTTTTTAAGAACTTTCCACTTGAAAACAGGTAAAAGGGACGGTGATGAAATGCTAAGATCTATGGAGGAGTACGTGTTGTTTGCAAGGCTAAAATACGTAGGCTCCTTTATATTTAAAAGACATAAACTAGAAGAGAAAAGGAGCTGCTCAATGAGACGTCCTCGCGCATCACAGTGAGCATCGCCTCACAGGAAATTGTGTGCATTAAAATCACCTAGAACCAGAAACGGCTCTGGGAGTTCATTTAATAATGATTCTAGATCACGTCTGTGTAGCTGTTGATGCGGTGGTATGTACACAGAACATATGGTAAAGAGTTTGCTAAAAAGTACAGCTCGAATGGCCACTGCCTCAAGGGCTGTTTGGAGCTTCAGATGCTGGCATACTATACTACGATCAGCTATAATGGCTACACCGCCAGATGGTACGACAGCATCCTCCCGGTCTTTTCGGAAAATAATATATTGCCGTAGGAAGTCCTTGTGCTTAGGAGTTAAGTGCGTTTCTTGCACACATAGCACTTTCGCGTTAAACTTACTCAGAAGTTCTTGGACGTCATCTAAATTTCTAAGTATTCCCCTTACGTTCCACTGTATGATTTTGTCCATAGTGGAAAAAAGGGAAAAAGTGCTGTGTGTAGAAAAGACGGAGATTAGCTCATTTTACAGGGCCTTTGTCAGGCCCTGTAAGCGGCGTTCTGTCTTTTTTGGGGCAGTCGAGAGAAGCTCGCCGCTCCTTCGGCGCTTCCTGCGCCGTTCGGCTTGAACTGGTGTCCATAGCCTCTTGCGAGGCACTGGACGCCAGCTCTACAGAGCGATCTGTGCGTCGCTTAGACTTCGCCTCGATTGACGAAGTCTTTGTCCCCACCGAGCTGGGGGTCGATAAAGCCCCCTTGGCCTCGTGATTGCCCTGGTTGCTGTTAGAGCTTGTCGAGGTCACTGGTGTGGACAGGCTGAATGAGGGCAGGGCAGCGCTAGCTGCTCCCGCCGTAGGAGCTTGTGGCATTGGCCTCGGCACGCTAGGCGAGGTCCGGGCAAATGGCAAGGGCCTTTGTGGTGCCACCCCTCGTTGCACCACTTCGGCGAAAGGTGTTTTTAGTGCCAATGTTATTGAGACTCGTTGTCTTGCTTCCCTGATAGTGATATTTTCTTTTACTTTTATAGTTATTATTTCTTTTTCTTTTTTCCAGGCTGGGCACACTCTGGAGTATGCGGGGTGACTACCTTCGCAGTTAGAAACAGAGGACCTCATCATCACTACATTCATCAGCACTGTGGCCGGTTGTGCCACACTTAGCACAGATCAGCTGCCCTCGGCAGCTCTGGGATGCATGACCAAATCGCTGGCATTTGAAACAACGCCTCGGGTTCGGAATGAAGGGTCGGACATGGAGTTTTATATAGCCAGTTTCGAGAGTCTCAGGTAAAGTGGTTGAGTTGAAGGTGAGTATTAAGTGCTTTGTTGCTATTTCGTTGTTGTTGCGTCTGATTATGATGCGCTGGACATGTATTACACCTTGGTCCTTCCATCCATCAAGAAGCTCTTCTTCACTCAGTGTCATCAAATCTTCGTCCGATACCACGCCCTTCACTGTATTCATTGTACGATGTGCACTCACAGAGACTGGGATGTTACCAAAGGCTACGAGGTGCGAGAGTTTATTGTACTGTTCCTTGTCTTTTAATTCGAGAAGCAGATCTCCACTTGCCATCTTCGTGGCCTTATAACCGGTTCCAATGGTCTCTCTCAAGCACTTGGCCACAAGGAAGGGTGAGATTGCTCTAGCTTTTGTAGATGATTGTTCGCAGTGGAGGACATGGTATTTTGGGAAAGTTTCTCTGTTTTTCGACCAAAGTAGTGAAGTTGTGTCGGTGTGTACCCTTTTTGACGCACGATCAGTTAGACAGGGGGTCGAGGATCCCATGAGAAAATGTGTATTTTTCGGTAACGGCGCCTACCACCCACCACGGAGTCCAACGAGGGGACGTGGCAGAGCATGTGGGCATGTCTGCGCAACGCCAGCAGTACGCAGTTACTATAACCCAATATGGTTTACCCTAGTTTGGATTGCCACTCAAGGTTAACCCTTGCCGCCAGGAAAAACAGAAGTTAATTGAAGAGAGGAGAGATCAGGAAAAATTGAAAGTAAGCAGGAAAGACGAAGATGAAGAGAGGCAGAGACAGGAAAAGGCGACTGCTGGTTTCCCCTGAATGGGTCAGCCCAGGGGTGCCGTCTACGTGAAGCCGGGGCCAAAGGGGTGTGTTGCCTCTGCCGGGGGGCTTTAAAGGTCCAATCACCAAGCGTCGGCTCAACCCCCAGGATCCCCTTTTTCCCGGACACGGCAAAGCCACGCACGGCTAGGAGTGGGAGGGAGTAGAAACTCCCCCTTTAGCTCGGGTCCGTGGTGTCGCTACACACCAAATGCCTACTTGCGCAGGCGCCCCTGCTATACCCTTGTCTTGAAGCCACGCTAATAAACTCGAGCGCCGCAACACAATGAGAGCGACGTGCATTCAGCGATCTTCAGTTATACGCATATGCTTGTTAGCTTTCAAGAGTCTTTACACATGAATTGAAAGCTTTCGGTATGTATGAGTGACTTGTTTTGTTCGGACCCGACCGTATACATTGATTGTACTGGCTTGGACACTGGCAATAAACGATGTAAACCTTACTTAATTGACGTTGTTTTCGCTAGTCGAGGCCAGCTAGGTCACCTGGTGATATTTACAGACGCCAAACGCGATTTAGCAACGAAAAAAAAACAGAGGAAGCGCGCAGCGCGAACCAGCCCCCCACATGCAGCAAAAAAAAAAAGTGTCTGTTTATTGATGATGATAGTACTACCAGCGTCATCTCGCCTCGCGGTATTGCAGTTAAGTACGCCGCCGCTCGGTATTTGCATATTATTTTGAGAGAAAAGCCCAAAGGTATAGTTTCCGTTTTCTAATCTGGTAGGTGTTCTGTGGTGCGGCCTTGATGCGGTGGTGGAAAAAAGGAATATTTTACGCTTTTCACAGCGGTTTCTCGCCGAGAACGCGTCGGATATTACGACTACAGGTAATTAGCAAACTATTACTATCACAGTCACCTATATTTGCGAGATTAACATGCAAAGCACAGCCCTTGAAGTGAACTCGGGACCACATGCACGTGAAGCAGATGTCTTACCCATTGCACCACAGCGCCACCGTATGACGGCGAGTGTTTTTGCGAGTATATATCAACCAAGTGGGTTTTTGCGAACCATCTTTGGAACCTTAAACTGTTTTTGTGCAATGTGCATGAATTTGATCCGCGAGTAGTTTGTAGGGCTTCATGAATTCGAGACAACCACGGTGAGGGCTTTCGGCTCTGACTTCAGTTCATGGTGCGCCGTTCCGCAACAACGATTAACGTATGTTTGTGCGTCGTTTTAGTGCTTCCCCGTGAACTGCGGGTGTTACGCTCACCGAAATCCGCGGACAACGCTGTGTTCGGCTGTCGAAACCTGCGTATGTTTCTCGTACGTGCGTGTGCTGTGAGAAATTTGGCTGATTTGTGTCGGGAAGTACACGCGTGTCAGTGACAGCAGCATATTCTCAGCTGTTTCAAGATGTGGGATAACATAACTTCAATGTTTCTGCACTGAGGGTTCTACTACCACTACCCCTCAATCGGGGCACACGCACAGTTTTCTTGCTTCTTTCGGGCGAGGACCGGGGTGCTGCCCAAGAGGTCACGCATGCAACGCAGGAGCTGTGATGGCTTGCGGTCACCGAGTTTTTCGTGCTGAAGTAGGTGATGCACTTTCTCGTCTTCTGAAGGTGAAAGCTCGTGGGTCAGTTTCCTCTTCAGGTGTAGGTAACGGTCATCAGCCGGAGGATTTGCAAGTATATTGCGAACTTCACCCGCATAGCGAGAGTCTAGATGGGTGACGACGTAGTCATAGCGCGTCCGGTCCTGGGCGATGCGTGCCGTGGAAAACTGCGCCTCGACTTGAGCGAACCACACGTCAGGCGCCTCTGGCCAAAACGGTGGAAGTTTGACGGCGACGCGACAGACGTCCGTGTCGGTGGCGGCCGCAGCAATGGAGGTGCCCGAGATGGCAGGGACCACTGGAGCGAAGATTCGGGGGGTGTGGCCCAAGTGGGGCGGTGCACGGTCGTCGGACGAGAGCACTTCATTTTCATTGCGCTGCTGCTGTTCCCGGAGCTGCTGCTCTTGGTTATGGATCACTTGCTGCTGGGCCTGCAGTTGTTGTTGCAGTTGTTGTACTTGTTGTTGAAGGGCAGCAAGGGTTTCCTCGTCGGCCATGGCGGTGCGGTACGTTCGTTTTCCGGGTCACCAGATGTGGGATAACATAACTTTATTGTTTCCGCACTGAAGGTTTTACTGCCCTCTATCAGGGCACACACAGTTTTCTAGCTTCCTTCGGGCGAGAGCGTTCTTATCGCAGTCGCCCGTGTTTGGAGGCATTGCCGCGACGCGCAGGCGTAGAAGCGGCGCCAAACCATTTAGCAGCGCCAAACCATTTCGCCACAAAGACACTGCGCTTTCGCACGTAAACGTTGCATGGGTATTTTAGCGTGCCTACTCAAACATTTGCATTTCGTACGGGCGATCTGCCGCAAGCTGCACGCTGGGGCAACAGCACCTTTTTAGCTCTTCAACGATTACGTATTTCTGCAATTAGAATTTATGTGCATTATTTTGCTATATAGAGTGGTTTTTGCTCAATTTCAGTCTTTAACTGATCATATTTATGGGGAGTGGCTACTCTTACCTTTATTCAGCATCACATCGCTGTACAAGTGAATGCCGAAACGCGCGCCAAGGTAAAACATGACGTACACAAGTTAGCGACGGACACGTCGGTCTCCCTCCAAATGAATAATGCCTCTGCACATCTCTTTTGCGAACGTCGGCGTGCAGTTGGGGTCAAGAAATGGTGCAGAACGCACCTCAAAATATTTATTCTCAATGCTAGCAGTTGCTTTTTAGAAAATGGGGATTTGTATAACTGGTACATTATCTCCACAGCAGTTCACTGGTTGCCTTGGTCGTGGTTCAATGTTAGAAATTCCTGCTGGAATATGAGAACTGTACTTAATATTCAAAAGAGTGAGCGAATGTCGGTGACACATGCTCTCCTGCTGTCTTCGATCGATTGGTTGATATGTGGGGTTTAACGTCCATAAACCACCATATGATTATTATAGACGCCGTAGTGGAGGGCTCCGGAAATTCGGACCACCTGGGGTTCTTTAACGTGCACCGAAATCTGAGCACATGGGCCTACATTTCCGCCTTCATCGGAAATGTAGCCGCCATAGCCGGGATTCGAACCCGCGACCTGCGGATCAGCAGCTGAGTAACTTAACCCCTAGACCACTGCGGTGAGGCTTTCGTGCTGACTTCTGCACCTGACTTCGGACTTCTGTACTTGATATTCATCGTCAAATTGCGCAACCACAAATCAAAGATCAACCAAAATATTTTTAATTTTGATATTTTATTGTCTCGCGGCCTTCGGTTTGTTTATTTTTTGCGATGCTTTCCTAAAATCATAAGTTAAACTTGTTTGGTAGAACATGAGCATCAACATACATAGGCCAGTGTTCAGAAAGCTGTCACGCATGCACTAGTACTCTTTTATTTAGTGCATGACACAGTGTCATACCTCTACAACTGATGAACGGAAAGTTGTTTGTATTCTTTTATTGAAGTCAAAAGAGTAACAATGGGACTGCACATCGCATTGTATGCCCAAATGCAGAGAGATGTACAATCTCTTGAATAAAGTGTGCCATATAGCACTGGAAGATGTTTCCGTCTCAGACAATCTTGTAGAAAAACGACCATCACAAGACAGCGGGACGAAACGGTGACGCACAAATGCCACGGCATGCAGGCGACGGCGGGCGCCCAGCTGGCGTGGCGACAGCAGAGAGGGGAGGGGGGGCGGCGTTTTTTTCTTTCCGCGCTCACGCTTGGGGTTGAATGGTTCTGCGTAAGCTGATGCCGGCTCCTGGCACCAGGCTGGCGCGACGAAGACGGGGGCTCTCTCCTTTTTTTTCTTTTTTTTCCCTTCTTCCACCTGCTCTTACCAGCTGTTTGCGTGACTTCCGTGCCACGCGGACGTCACGTTTATTTTTATTGCTGGGCTCCCTATAAAAAGAACTTTCGTCACTATGCAGGAGCGCGCCGCCTAAGTGCCGCTCGTTATCCGGCACCTGACTTTGAGTGTAGTTATAGAAGGATTTGGTTTTGCTTGCCTGTATATGCTCTGCTATAGGATTAGTTTCTGCCTTTGCCGAGTGCATATCGTCGTTTGTAATCTGTGAACATTAGGATCATTTCGCTGTTGGTGCCGCTTTGTAGTTGAAGAACATCGTAAAGTGCTTTCGGCGTCAAAAGTGAGAAATATTATATACCGTGGCCATGCAGCGTTTCCACGGCTCAGTGAAAGGCAAAATTTTGTTTGTTGTTAGCACGGAGGAAGGAAAAAGGTAAGGAGAGGCCATGCCCAGCCGGCGCAGGGCGTAAAAAGTGTGGCGGAAATGACATCATGGCGGCCATATTCACTAGGCACAATGGCGGCATTGCTATGGTTACGTGTTGCGCAGTGGAGCTGGTCTAGCAGTGAGCGGCCGCGGCTTTCGGCAGAATGTGTGCCTCCCCAGGTCTCGTGCTGAGCCGTAGCGGACAATATCTGTGCTCTGCGCCGCGTTATTGGTTACGCAGTGTTCTCCTGGTTGTTACATTACTCTTAGCAACGTTTACAAATCCCTTTGTCCATCACGGAGTTTCAACAGTGCGTAGAACAAGTGCATATCCATGTGTCGTGCGGCGGATGATGCGGATGAAGCAGTTAGTGTTCAGCGAAATTGCGTTGGGCACCATGACGAAGCTGAATGATGACGAATGCCTTGCAGGTCAGTGACGGTTGAGCAGTGCTCCTGCTTTTGACAACGGACGGCGCTGTTGAGCCCAGCAAGACGCCGTGAGGACCATGTGCACATACGTAGTTTCGTGTTGTATGTGTACAGTAACAACTTGCATGTGCGTATTAAAACACCTTTTCTGTTCCGCTTGGTACACTCTCCACCAGCATTGCATGTAATCTCAACGTAACAGCAACCACGTTCAACTGTCACTAGCACTGTGCTCAGTCACCACGGTCGCAGAATGCTGATACAGGTGAGTTTCACGCGGAACACGGACACAGTGGCCGGACACTGCTTCGGCCGCGTGGAGGAATGCAACCGTAGAAGGCGCACGACCGATCGTGTTGTCTGTACAGTTGCTGAATTAATGACGTGAAAGCACTCGCTGTTGTCAGTGTATCTAGCGCGCGTTCTCTCGTAGTTGCTTCGTTGTCGGCGAGCTGTTACTCACTGTTATTACTCGGACGAAGTGATTTCGCTGAAGGTGTCCCGCTGGCTCAGAGTTATGAGCCCAGTTCCATTAGTTTCGGATCCTCACGACACACGCGCTGCGCAGCCCACGTGCTTTCCGAGCCGGAGGGGGAGTCGCGCCTTCTGCTTCGCATTCATATGTAAACAAGAGAGGAGAATTTGCCTAGTCAATATGACCGACTTCCGGCTTCATCGCGGCTTCACAACGAGTGACGTCAGGGCCTCTCCTTACCTTTCCTTCCTCCGTGGTTGTTAGCTTAGTAACTGCGCACTGTTGCCTACCGTTCGGGTGACGAATTTATTTGCGCTTGAAATATCATTTTATTGTGCGCTCCTAATATCGCTACAGCAAAATATTTCTGCCAAGTAACTTCTGACACTTCGGTAGTAGAATTGTCCCTTAAAACGAACAAAATGGAATGACACAGAGGTGAACTTGATCACAATGCACAATCGCAACATTGGTGTGCACACCTGTCTCTGAAATTTCAGTTTGCTTTAAAAGACCCAGATTGCCCAAGTTCATACAGGCGGCGTGACTAGCAGTTCTGTAGTATATTCTAAAGAAAAGCGTAATCTATTTTTTTAACTTTCTTGAAAGATTTTACAGCTTTCCTATAGACTGATCAAAGGAGCAAACATTATTCGCTTAACTTATATACTGTAATTTCCTCAAAAAACCGAATGTTGCTTGTCTCATTCTCATGCATATATTTAATCAGAAAAGCTGTGTGTTGAAGTGTTGTTACCTTTCGTGCTGTTATTAGAGCAAGGACGAACGCACTAAAGTGCTGTAATACACACAGCTTTTCTCAATGGTCTTTTCAACTCTCCTACGTTCACTTTATGGACAACTGAATGAAAAGAAAAAAATGGATGTCTCTTCACGGCTATTTTCCCCGAAGAAGGGATGGATTTGTGGTGTTTAACGTCCCAAAACCACCATATGGTTATGAGAGACGCCATAGTGGAAGGCCCCAGAAACGTTGTGGGGCTGCTGACACCCCCCCCCCCCCCCCCTGTAAAGTTGTCTGCACCGCGTGCGCACGTGTCTCGCCCCAAGGCTTTGTTTCGGTGGTGACCACTGCCGGGCGATAGATGACGTTGTGTTCGCTTTGAGTGCCACTCTTGGTAGAGTGGTAGCGCCGGCGGTGGCCCCTGGCGGAAGGCAGGCCTTGGTGGTGGGCGAGCGTTGAGCGAGGCTCTTCTGCGCGTGGCGGCTGCCGCGAACGGTTGTCTGTAGCGTGGGTCCCCGGTGCTCGGCACCGCGGGCTTCGCGCCGGGGTCCCACGTGGAAAGTCAGGCGTTGGCGACGCCGCCTTGGGTATGTGTTAGTGTGTTGGGTGTGTTAGTGTGTGTTTATGATGTTATTGTGTGTTTAGTGTGTCACTGGGTTATGTTGTTGGTATGGTAGCGTGTTAGTTCAAATTCATGTAACATTCGGTGGACGATGTCGTCGTCTAAATTAGTGAATAAATGTATGTATGTTGTGTGCTTTGTTCCGACCGTGCCTGCTGTGTCCGTTCACTCCAAGAGCGTGGCGTGGCGAGGTGCTCGTTCGCCTCGCCGAGACCCAACAACGTTGATCACCTAAGGTTCTTTAAAGTGCACCCAAATCTGAGTTTAAGGGCCTACGACATTTCCGCCTCCATTGGAAATGCAGCCGCCGCAGCCGGGATTTGAACCCATGACCTGCGGGTCAGCAGCCGAGTACTTTAGCCACTGGATCACCGCGGTGGGGCACCCAAGAATATGACATTCGTTTCTTCTTTGTGAGTACCTAAGACCAGCCTGCATAACGTAAATATTGAATTCATTCGCACTACACCATTACGCAGTAGGCGCTACACAAGTCCCATTTTTACAAATAAAAATACAAGAATCGTGATGCAGTGCAAAAAAGCAAACAGTTGCCAAGCGCGAACATTCCTTTCAATGTCTAGTTTTGTTCTTTTCACAAATAAAAGCAACGTAAGTGAGTTTCAAGCATCTATAGGTATAACATTATAAATAGGCTGCACTTAAACAATTGCATATGCAGCCAATTGGCTCGCGCCACTCACAAAAAAAGCTCCTTTTCACTATATGCTGTAGTGGCGAAAATTAGAAGGGGACACAGAACACAAGAAAACACGAAACTATGACCCTGTCAAATTCGCGCTACTACCCCGAATGTTAAAATGATATCTCACCAACTATCCACGCTCTCAACCCTACTGCAAAAAAAATTGGCAGACCCCACATACAGTGGAAATCAATAATATGTGAAGCACGAATGAGAAGGTTTCATAAGTCATTTTAAAATTAGCACAACGTTACGAGGTGGAGGCGAATAATGCCGTACATGACTTATCATGATTATCATGTTTTGATGTGTCATTTACCTTCGCATCTATCTACGTCACGTGATACCAAATTTAGTGTAGGTAAAGCTAGCGAAAAGGCCGCGAGCACGCTATGAGCGTGGTAGGATGCCATGTTCTTACATAACACGCGTGTCAGGATTATTATTTTTGCACCAGTCATTTATTTCGTCATTCATTGACGTCACGTAACACCGAGTTTGGTAAATGTGAAGCTAGCACAATGACCTGGAGCGAACCATGAAGGGCCAAATATCCTCCTATGTAGTGTTGACGCGCGCGCCCGCTCGGCACAGCGACGCTACGTTAGAAAAACGCGAACACTCTGTAGTCTGACGCCAGGCGTGACCGGCGTCCGTCAGCCTGGCCCGACGGCAACCGGTGCGAAATGCGACATGCTGCATTTAGCGCCGATGCGTTACCCAGACAGCACTGCGTCTCCCTCTTTTCGTGACGGAGGGACGCCAGATGTGATGAAACGCGCATGCGTCAACGCAACAAAGCGGTTCGCGTCGCGTAATACCGAGTTTGGTACATGTGAAGCTAGCAAAACAGCCCGGAGCGCATCATGAGTGTAACACGTAGTAACGGTGTTACATGACAAGCATCTCATGTTTATCATGATTGCACCAGTACCATACCTTTGTCATTCATTCACGTCCCGTGCTACCAAATTTGGTATAAGTAAAGCTAGTGGAATGGCCGCCAGCGCATCATTAGCGTGGCATGTAGTCATGTTGTTACATGACACGCATCTCATGATTATCAAGTTTGCACCATTCACATGCCTTCTTCATTCATTCGCGTACCGAAATACCGAATTCGGTATATGTGACACTAGCGAAACAGCCACCAGCGCATCATGAGCTTTGCATGTAGTCATGTTGTTACATGACAAGCATGTGATGATTTTCAGTTTAGGGTCTGTCGCGCCCTCATGTCACACCATACCTGTTTTTCTAATTGCCATGTGAACGAAACCCCCGCAAAAGCTGTAGGACCATGAAATGTAAAGCATGACATTTATTACATTCCTGTTATGATTTTCATGTTATGACTACTCAAATATGTTTTTCATACATTCATGCTATTCGGCCCAGTGGCAATATGTTTTTCATTCATTCATACATTCGGCCCAGTGGCAACCGGTGCAAAATGCGAGATGCTGCATTTCGTGCCGACGATGTTACTAAGACAGCAGTGCGGCTGCCTCTCTTCGTGACGGAAGGACAGCGTGTGCGCTCAAACGCGCATGCCTCAAAGTAACGCAGCGCAGCACGCACCTGCGAGTATATGAAATTCAGATTCACAATGAAGGTCAGGAGGCATATCCACTGGTCTCTACTACAAGGATATCGGCGCCTGGCGTGGCATCGCCGTCGTGACTCGATGAAACAAACGCAGGTGCGCACGCGCGCCTGTTCACGCGGAAGTGTAATGGCGCCTTGAGTGTGGCGTGTATTATTGTTCTTATATGACACGCATCTCATGATTATAATGTTTTCACCAGTCACATACTTTAATCATCTATTCAAGTATGTAATACCAAGTATTGGCAGATGTGAACGTAGCGAAACGGCTGCGAGCGCATTCCGAGCGTAGCATGTAGTGATGTTGTTAAATGGCACGCATGTTACGTTCATCATGTTTGGACGTGTCATTTACCTATGTCGTCCGTTCGTGTCACGTAATACCGAATTTGGTACAGGTACATGTGAAGCTATCGAAACAGCCCCGAGCACATCATGAGCATAGCCTGTAGTCATGTTGTTACATGACACGCATTTCATGGCTATTATGTTTGCAACAGTCACATACCTTTGCCATCCATTCTCATCCCGTAATACCAAAGTCGATACATGTAAAGCTAACCAAACGGCCGCGAGCAGATCTGGAGTGTGGCATGTAGTAATATTGTTGCATGGCAGCATGTCATATTTTTTAAGTTAGGGTCTAATGTTTGTGTTCGTCTATGCAGCCATGTCATGCTATACCAGTTTTGCAATATAACATGTGAAGGAAACCACCGCAAGAGCAGCAAGACCAAGACATGTAAATTATAACATTTATGACATACACGTCATGATTTTCATGTTATAAGTTTGCAGTTATGTTCTTCATAGAGTCATGTTTTATCATCTCAAGTTTGGTATCGAAACGATCATGCAAACGGTCAGGACAGCTAAATTTTGTGGGCGGAGAGATAGATAGATAGATAGATAGATAGATAGATAGATAGATAGATAGATAGATAGATAGATAGATAGATAGATAGATAGATAGATAGATAGATAGATAGATAGATAGATAGATAGATAGATAGATAGATAGATAGATAGATAGATAGATAGATACGCTCATAGACGCCCAAGTTCGCTAAAAAATGGCAGCATATCCACGGAGTGAATGATGGAGAGTGGGGCGAAGAATTCGTCCGTCCATTCGTTCTTGCTTCCGTCGTCCATGCGTCCGTCAGTGTGACCGTCCATGCGTTCATCAGCCCGTCCGTGCGTGTGTCTGTTCGTGCGTCCGTCTCTGCGTTCGTCCATGCAGCCGCCCCTGCGTCCGTTCATGCGTCCATCCATGCATCTGTCTGTGTGTCCGTTCATCTATTCAACACTACAAGTACCACCATCTCGCATCCTTTGATCATATATTCCCCTTATAGAAGCACCGCCATCCAGCGGACATTACAAGGACTAAACCAAAAGGTGGCACACGCACAGTTTCTTACGGCTTGCGCATCGGGTCCACTTCCCACCATTAACCACCTCGAGTTCATGCTATATACTAGTTCACTGTATTCATGGCACTGCGGCCGAACGCTTGCTAAACCTTTCGAAAACCAAGGAGGTTACGCCCAGCGAGTATGACGTAGCAAACTTTTTCAGTCAGATAGTGCTCAATGTACATGCCAATGGCTGCTAATGGGAAATGAGAGGCGGAGAATTCGTCTTTTACTTTCTTACGGCTTGCGCTTCGTATCTACTTCCCATTTTTAACCACCTCGAGTTGATTCACGTTATATACAAGTTCATTGTATTCACGGCACTGCGGCTCAACGCTCGCTAAACCTTTTTAAAGCTAAGGAGGTTACACCCAGCGAGTATAACGTAGCAACCCTTTCTTGTCAGATAGTGCTCAATGTACATGCCAATGGCTGCTAATGGTGATCGCAGCCTGCACGTTAACTAAAAGCCGAATGCTCCTGTCTCTCATTACCCATTAGCAGTCATTGACATGTACATTGAGCACTATTTTTTATTGTTCAACAACGCGCAGAAGAAGTCGCTCACCGGCACCACCTTGGAGGTCAAAATGTTATACTTGTTACATACTGCGAGGGACGAACGGGTGCCGCTATAATGAGCTTCACCCCTAAAGATGCTTCGCAATTAATAGCGCCGCTGCGTACATTTGTGTGCGCATCGTCGGCCGCCTATCCGCGATAGCACGGGGACAGTGCTACTACCTGTAGCTCATCCAGAGGTGAATTGAACCCTTCAGAGTCGTAAACTGTAGTTTTTCTGATCGTAATTTCTTCCTTGCCAGGAGCGCACTGTCTTTCTTATAGTTCAGTGTGCCGAGTGAACGACGTCAACGCGTTCTACTTACGCCTCAAATAGCGCCGATTGGCCTGCTTACCGAACATGTAGCTTTTTGGGTGTGTTAGCCGCAGTGAACTAGAAGAGGGTATCTGGCTCACAGGCGTCGAACATGCGAGGCTGCCGTAGTATTTATTTCGTGAAGATGTGGCCAGCAAATGAAAGTTTAGGTACGATCGTTGTACAGTTAAAGCGGCGATGACAATTGTCATCCCAGGGTGAAGTGAACTTTAGCCTAATGCGTCGTATGTCATATGTCAGCGTGGCCTTGAAGTCCGCGTGCAGGGGTTAGCGTTGCGACGTATTTTGAGAAGCGTAGCTCATAGCTTGTGACCGGGGCTGTGGTGGTTCAGAAGTACACGCAACAGTTTGACTTGTTCTTCAACAGTAACCGCGATTGAGGCAACTTGAGGCTGGCACGCTCGCGACATTAGACGCTGGTCTATGCGCTCTACAATCCATATGGTCGCTCCCACATTCCATAAGCAGGCCCATGATGTACCTCAATGTTGTCTGGCGTATAGCGATAATGAATTTCCAGTTAGGCATTTGCAATGTATTTTTCATTCATGCTGCCGAGAGAAACACCTATGAGGTCATAGAAAGTTTGCTGATTAGTCCAGCGAATATATTGCCTCTAAGAGCGAACAAACTTTGTTTTGCTCCTGCAAGTCGTGGTCAGCGTGCTGCAAAGTTTCTGTCATTCCTTCCGTGAAGAGGTGACGCTTTTGATAGGAATTGTACGCGCGTGTCAAGCATAGCTTCAGTTTTTTATCTTTTAGGGGCGAAACAAGGAAGTTTATTGCAAAGTGGTAACAACGTTTCAGGTAAGTACAACTGTCTGGTGTAACAAAATCACTTCAGCGGCGTGTACAAACAAGAGAACATAGACAGGATGTAACACACAGCACTTCCAATATTCTCACAGATCGCGAATCACTCAAGAGAACAAAGAGAAAAGAAACGCAAAAAGAACAGCGAATTGGAACAGATTCACATATTACGTGCGACGAGAAGCAATTTTTTCACCGAGTTAAAACGGCAGTAAAAGAAGTTCAATATTCCCGTTCCGAACTCCAAGAAAACGTGTATGCTACCTTCTGATAAATGCTTCTTCACCCTGAGTTTCCATCTGTTCGGTAAGGTACCGAACCATGATCAATCTAATCTTCTGTAACGCTGGGTATATAGCTCGTTGGGGTCTTCGCCGTGCTTCGGCCATACAGCGGCGACGCCACAAGACGAACATTGTGACGTACAGTATGAGTTGTTCAAATAAGCCCCTTCTGCGCTGTTGGCGCGAAGGAACCGACACTCCGAATTGACGACGCACGACGTGCCACACGCCTTTGGCCGCTACGCATTCAAACATCGTGTGGCGGATCGTTTCTCTTTTCCCGCAGTTGGGGCAGTGGTCATTGGGAATGACGCCCCACTTTAACAGTCTCTGACGAGTTGGCAACGCGTCCCATCGCTGCAGCCAATCAAATTCTCTAACTATTTCCGGTACGTGGTTGTTGGGCCATTTCTTCCACTTGCTGGGCCTCCATCTATGTTTTTCCTCGTCAGTAATCGAGCCACTGATTAACATTTCGCTAATGCGTGCGGGTGCGAGCTTTGCAAAGTATTCTTCGGTGGCGTCGCCGCCAACCGAACGCTTGAGGCCCTCTGCTGCTTTATAAAAGGCATGTGGGTGTTCTGCTTGAGGTCCCCGGTACCTTTCCAACATAAATGCGGCTCCAAGAGTTCCGGTCCAATATAGCCATAAGCTACGGCCAGAATGGTCATTAGAGAGTTTTAGTACTGCGTACGTTGCGTACGTAAGGACGCCACGTTCTGCGTAGGGCGCATGCGCAGACCGTAACGCGCACGTATCGCGTTACGTACGCAGCTGCTACGTACGCACGCATGAGATGCGTGCGTGCGTACGTACGAGGTGATCGCGCCGCTCTCGAACACGTTCGCGACACCGCGAGACTTCGTTTTGCAAAATGGCGGCATCGAAGGCAAGCACCGGCCGACTCTACTTTTCCATCGCGTATGATTTGTCGCTTCTGCGCGAAGTAAACGCACACAACCCAATTCAAGATCCCTCGCGGTAGGGAGGCATCGTGAAGAACATGAACCTTGCTCTGGGAAAAGTGTTTAGTGTGCGCGCCTTGCGCGAAAGGCTGGATCTTCTGATGGCACAGTTCCTCGCAAATGACCGCGCAAGCCTGAGAAAGTGAGTACTCAATGTTTGATACCTCACGATGTGCTTCGTATGTCGCATGCGTACTTTTATGCCTAGCTCACACTGAAACATCCGCTTTCTACCGAAATTCCCCTGCCGCCGAAACGCAGCGTCGGTCGCACTGGACGCGCCCCGCGCCGCCGAATGTGTCATCTACTACGGGGCGAACGCGGGATGGATGCGCTGTCACCCGGTTGTTGTCGCGGCTCGCAAATGCTACTACGCTATCCGGTGGTGTATACTTCGACGATTCTCGTACGCAAGAAAAGACAGTACTGCTTACTTTGCTGGCAAGTGGCTGTCTTGTAATGCACGAAGAGCAGAAAAACCACCGACGCCAGCGGCGTTCGTGGGTTCGTTTTGCTCTGCAAGACCGCAACAAGCTCGGTCACCTCTTTCACGAAATACGGAGGCGAATTAGGCACAGAGTAGGTTGAACTCTCCTTGGTTTTAACATTCAGTTACGTGCACTGCGGCATAACAAGTGAGTAGGGCTTGGCCGCCATTTTTCAAAATTCCTTGACTAGCGCTGCTATTGGTCCGCGGTGACCGATTCGGCGGCAGACACCGCAAAAATCGGTCCGAGAGCGATCGGCGCGGAGAGGGCCCTTTCGGCGGATCTCGCCGCCGCTGAACCAGATTCGGAGCACTTTCGGCGGCCGGAATGCTCAGCGTGAACACGGCCTCAGAGCGAAAGCTTTACTGGCCTAGACGAGCGAGTTTCGCTGTGTATCTTCGCGTTGCGTTGAAGCGAAGAACAGATACCCTGTGATAAGCCACGCGAGCCTACAACGAACGCGTTCGTCGGCTCGTCTGTGTATGTCACAAACCAGCGCCTCGATAAAGCGCACGCGAAGCCGCTTTCAATGCCCACGGTCGACGATCTAGAAGAATCGGATGAAGGCGCCGCGTGAGCCCTGCATGACAAGTTACGTCGACGGAAGGAACTACGACGATCTGCGCTGGGGTTTCTGTGAGTGTTTCCGGGAAGAAAAACATTTTAATACCGTGCAAGAATTGTGGACTGGATACGCAGTTGAAATTAAGGACTTCAATGTTCGAGAATATTTGTAATGCATGAGATTGCATTCGTAGCGCGTGATCTGTTCGTTTAGTTCCCGTTGTGTGCACTGTTGTTGCGCGCGCTGGGCAGGTTTCCGGGCTCGCGCCTCAGCTCTGCTGTTAGATCGAAAACACAGAACTACATGAGGATGTATACGTATTCGCATCTTCACGTTATTCATGTATCGCATATATTGAATTCATTCTGATCCACTTCTCGATGTTGCCACGGTCTTTTCATGTTTTAACCGCTGACTGTGTTACTTCCAGGTCGGGTACCGAAGAGGAGTACGATGAAAAAGAAAGGCTGCTACAAGAGATATGCAGCCTCGCAAGAGACTTCGGCTACAAGAACAAAAGCCGTAAAGCGCAGTCCTCTGCGGGTCAAAGGGTCAGTGGGGTTGTGACCAGTGACACTGCCGCTGCTACCTTGGTGCCAGCGTCACAAGTCACTTCAGTACGTAGTGACAAAGACAACCGGTAGCTCTTTTGAGCAACAAGATGAATACAAAAGGACATAGGACAAAGGAACATCTGGTCAGTGTGAACTGGAGATCATTGGGAGGGGCCTTTCGTCCTGATTTGGACATATAATGAGCTGACGATGGTGGTGCAAATGTCATATGTTCTGGGAAATGTTATTATGCCTCTTATCTGTAATGTCAGTCATTACACATAACGCTGTATGAGTGAGGGGAAATGTACGTATGCGAAAGGTAACTACGCACAGGGGTAGCTCCTTTGCACGCTTTTCGCTACTATCTACTGATAGCTTGGTTTCGCAGCTTTTATTAAGTACAAAGAACAAATGCATTGTTAGTAAATGATTGCTCTTCACATATGTGTCATTGTGCAATAAATGTTTAATAGGGGTAATGCTTCTGAAACTGTATGATTGAAACACAATCTACTCTATCCCACTGCCCAGAGCCACTGAGTGCAGATGCAACTTTCGACGACGCACCTCAAAGTGCTGCAGACCTACGGGAGAGAATTTCACAGGGCACTGACATAGCCGCAACACCTGGCCACTCGGACGAAACCACGACCACTGCTAATAACCAGTGGCAAGAGGCATCAACAAATGCGGAAGACAGGCCTGATACTGCAGGAGCTGCCCAAGTTGTGCCTAGTGAGTACATGGCTGCATTTTACAACCAAATCTATTACTTTGCCCATTACTCTGTAATCATCACCTTGTAGCGGAATAAGTGAACACACTTGACTGGTACTCACTCAACCACTGAAATGACATATAGCTGGGCTCATGGCAACTCATACAAGAAATCCCACTGCGCATGCAGTCTGTGATTTGACTACAAAAAATCACTCGTGCACGCTTAGGTGAACAACAGGGAACGGACTCTGTTATATCTTTATTGGGACTACCTTACAATCATATCATGTTCAACATATTCATGTTTCATCCGCTCTGGCCAATGGACCGCTACTGCGTTTGAAATCGATGGCGCTGAGTGACTAGACTCACAATTCAGGCAACGGACTACCATTCATATTTCTGTCAGTATCAAATTTTTTAACATGTACCAAAATTTAGTGTTCATTTTTTTGTCACTGATGCTCGTTTCTGCCTGGTTTGAAATAAATGATGCTCCAAACTAACTGCAAATAAATTTAAATTTACAGGAAGACGCAGGGCTCAAGGAGTGACGGCTAGTGCGGACTACGAATTCATCGAGAAGAGGTGGAGACACGAGAGGGCCCTGAATGATAAGGAGCACGCGCTTGAGATGGAGCGTCTGGCCGTCGAAAAGCTCCGAATCGAGCGAAAGCAAGAACGCTCCGAGAAAAGGCACGAGCTGAAACAAGACAGAACTGAAAGAGAGCTGCAACTGAGAGAGCGGGAAATGGAAATTCGCGAACGCCAGCTGCAAGCACAACTCGACGAAGCGAGCCAAAGAGAGCAGCTGTCGAGATTCTACAAGGCTACTCAAGACGCGATACGCGATACTCAAAATGGTAGAAACGATTTGTGATAATTTGGCCAAGTAAAAAGCGTGTAAATAACATTCGGCTGCATTCACGAGAAGGCAGACTAAATAATGTAACGGGGCTTCTGGCTGGGCTGTAAATCCAGCTCGCGACCTCAAACTTAATTTTATTATGCGAACATTTCAGTGTTGCAGAGAAGACACTTCGACATTATGTACCTGAATTATTACAGTTGTACAGTTTAGCATTATGTTTTGTTTCATGTCAACAATTTATACTTGAAAATAAAGGAAGAAAAGCATTTATTTTATGAGCGTGCATGCTTGACCTGGATTTTGAAACGTTCTCGTGGTGGCGTGCTCGTACTTTTACACAAAATAGCTGATCGAGGTTTAAATAGATTCTGTTGCACTTCACTTAACGACTGGCAGGGCTCAAGTAATCTTGCAGGCAAGGTGGCTGCACATCAAAATATTTAGACACTTGGTTACCATACATACAAGCATGACAGTTGGTCAGGATAACAGCTACCCTGTACATGCGTGGTACGGCCTGAAGTAGTATCTTCTGTTTTTTTTAAAGTCAACAAATGCGAATTCTGAGATGACTTTTCCAAATCCCCACTCAACAGACTGCCTGACCGCACTCATGGATGAATTGAACTCTTGTTGGGCGGCTGTCAATGCTGCTCCTCCGTAGGGCTTCATAAGCAGTGAGCGGAGAGGATAGGCTGGGTCGCCGTATATAACGAATTCCTTGTCCAGTGCCAATGCTTCCAGCTTTTCATACAACTGGCTGTCCCGAAGAATGCCTGAAAACAATCAGTTCCATATAGTAAATCATCCTTCAATGCATTCAACACAGTTCGACTACAAGAACAACGAGTACCCGCATACGTTGTAGGATGCTTCTGCGATTGTAATGGAGTGACTATATCTGTGTATGTGGAACTGACTAATGAACGGCCCGACCAGATTTCCTTGAACGTCATGTATAACGTTCTGATGGAACATAACTCACCAGCATCATGCCTTCGTCTCGGGTATGGTCCATCCAGCTGGCAGATGAGCCCATTTGGGCACATCAAAGACTGGTATTTGAGCATATGTAGCCTGTTGTGCCCGGAAAAGTACAGGCGCTGGTCTTGCGAAGGTCGGCATATGGGGCGCGCTGTACCATCGATAAATGCCCAGCAGTTTTTCACAGGAGCACGTTCACGATGAACAGCCTGAGGCAAACAAATATCAACATGAGAACGGGCACTAATGCGTTCAATCTCGAAGTGCTAAAGAAAGAAAATATAACTTACCTCGCTCATAGCCTCCAAGTCCGAATGTTTGAGCCATGGGTGAGTGTTCATATTATTCAGGAGGCAACCGAAGTTCTTTTCGATGTGGTAGAGTACTTTGTTCGATACGCTCGACACTACAGAATAGTGACGTCCAAAATATTCTTGGAGGTCACACAGCCTGTTTGGATAGGCAAGTCTACGGAGGCATTTGCATAGGGCTTCTGTGGCCGTTACCCTCACTCCCTGAGCACTTGTGATGTACTGCGGCATCTTCAGGGCATGCACGAGCACTGGAAAGTCAGCTTTTTTGAAGCGAAACTGTCGTCGAAAACACTGACTCGACATTGAGTTCAAGTTTAGTAGGCCGCCTCGCGATGCATGAGTGCCGCAGCATGAGTGCCTCTATGTCCTCCCAACTCAGGTGCGCCAAGCAGTGGGGGCCCCAAAGAATACTTGCTCTCACCATTGTCGAGGAGATTTCGCCGTACCTACCGCACGGCAGGTGAGAAAGCGCGAACGTTTGGCAGTCGTACTCGCGTGGACGTTCACAAAACGTTTTGAGTGGCTACAGCTACGGTATCGTACTATGGCCTTTATGTGGCTTAAAATATGGCCATAATCTGGCTATAACACTTGGATTGGCTCACATTGGCTATAAACACCATGTGCTTCTATTTTGATCTACCAGATGGCGCAACACGCTTCACGCTCGTTACGTACGCGGGTACTACGGCGTACTAAAAGCCGACTAGTGGCAAACGACGCCACGTAACGCAAGGCGCTTGCGTGATGCGTACGTAGCACCATTCCGCAGTACTAAAACTCTCTAATGTCCTGAAACAATTTGTGAACTGTTTAACTACAAGTGCCTTTGTGAATGTCGTAACATCTGGTAGACTGAGTCCTCCACAGCTTTTTGGGAGCTTAGGGAACTTTTGTTGAACTTTTGGTGTCTTCCCGTCCCATAGGAAGGCTCCAACCAATGACGCAAGGCGGCTCGCAAAATGTTTGGGTATGAGTGCAAATTGCCCGATATAAAAAGCATGTGCGTATGCTTTGGTTTTCACCACTGTCACTTTGGCGTCAAGTGACAAATTGAAGTCAGTGGCTTACGCGAAGACCTGCATGGCTCGATGTACGGCGTCCTCCCAATTTCTTTTGGCCACCTCCCCGTCTTAAAAGTATACCCCGAAGACTTTGCTGTTCTATGCATTCAGGAAAGCACCCGATAAAGTGGCATATTCTTCGAACAGCTACAAAAAAGCGCGGTAACTGGCTTGGTTTCGCACGAACACAGAGATGTCATCCGCATACGCGGTGATGCTAACTGATTCCAGACCTGTCATTGGAAAGCCCTGAATATTAGGGCACTTTGCCACTTTCGTAAGGAGAGGATCTATGGAAGGAACAAAGAGCACCGGTGCAATTGGGTATCCCCGGCGAACACCTCTTGATACTGGAAAGCTTGCTGTCTCCACGCCGTTGATGAGAAGTCAGCTGGTCATGTTGGTGTGTAGAAGCTTTATACAGCGAACGTACTGCTCAGGCAAACCAAACTTTCTAAGTACGCAGTATAGGTAGTCATGTTGGACCCTGTCAAAGGCCTTTGCTGGATCAAATGACACGAAAGCACCGGTAACGTTTTTGGCGTTGGCATAGTAGAACAAATCGCTTATCAGAGTAAGTGTTTGAAAAATTGACTTACCCGGCACTGCACACGTTTGCGTGGGTGACACTATATTGGGCAGAAAAGGTTTTAGCCTCAAGCCAAGGACCGTAGCTACGAGTTTGTAGTCCGTGTTAAGGAGGGTTATCGGCCTTCATGACCGTGGATCATCAGGATCCATGCTCTCCTTTGGCAGCAAGACTACACGGCCCTCACTGAAAGACCTCGGCTTTTGCCCATCAACAATGAACACGTTAACCATGTCCGTAAGTGCGTCGCCTAGGACGTCGAAGAAAGTTATATAAAACCCCGTCAGTATTCCGTCTCGACCTGGAGCCGTGGTAGTGATCATTTTCCTCAAGGCTTGCCAAACTTCATCTTTCGTCACCTCAGCGCAGAGCATATCAGACGCATCAGGACACGGCGTGGGCAAGCCTTCGCAAAATTCTGCAATTCTTTGATGCTGGTTGCTGTCTTTGGAGCGATGATCTGCAGAGCAGAGCCTTTCAAAATGCGCCCTAAAGACTTCCTCGATTGATTTGATATCTGCGACGATGCTCCCACACTCTGTCCGTGCTGCACCGATAATACTGGGCTGGTGTTTCTTCACCCCTACTCGCTGTGCGTATGCCAAGTTACCTAGTTTATCCGTAGGCAGGTGCAGTTCCTCTGCGTGTTTAAAAGCCCCGGACCTTGCCCTCAACAAGAGGTCGTATTGAGCCTCTTTGGCCCCAGTGTACTCTTGAACTGCGCCGGTCAGATTACCTGCGCGCTCAACGATTTAAATACGCCTCAATGTTTCATTCATTTGGGATGTTAGACGTGCATGGCGCATTTCCCCGGCCTCTTGCACAATCACACGCCATCTGGTCTTCAAGGGATCCCATGCTGTCGGCGTAATTTGCGGTTTGTCTTCCAAAGACGCATAGATATTCATGCGCATTTCGGATACCGAAACTTCACCATTTAAAATTGATGAATCCATTCGCCACAACTTGGAGCAATGCCTTCCCAGCTGGGCCTTCAATGTGAACAGCACTGGCATGTGGTCGCTAAGCTTGCGTTGCCCAGACGCTAAAGAAATGACATCGCATGTCTCTAAATTTTCAACGAGCTCGTTAGGGATATATACTCTGTCAGTTCTGCTCAGAGACGTACCCTGAACGCGCGTGGCTCCAAAGGTGTTCCCGTGAAGCGTTGTCCATGTATCGATCAGCTTCAACTCTCTACATATTTTCTGCAACTCTTTCGAATGGTATGTGCTTTGTCCTTGACTAGGGCCTCGAACATCTCGAATTGAATAAAAAACACAGCTGAAATCACCTAACAATACGCACGGTGCTGAATTTATCAGGAATAACCTTGCACCTCTAAAGAAGTCATTGGCAAAGAAGTCATCCACGGGCGCGTAAAAGTTGGTGAATCGGATTCGCCGGTCGTTTATCCACATGTCCACCGCAATAACACAGCCTTCTGCATCGAAGAGGCAATGCGCACCCCGCCTGAACCTCGGATTGAGAAACAGGACACCGGTGCCATGTGACGGCGTCTGTGTTAAGGAGAAGAAGGCTTCAACCGAAAATCTAGTACGGAATGTCATGATGTCGTGCCGTGTTCGAAAGTTCGTTTCTTGCAGAAAAAGCACGTCGACCCCGAGCGAGCGCACAAGGTTCATCATCTCCTGTTGTTTTACAAGATCTTTGAAAGCACGAACATTGAAAGTCATGAAAGATGGCCTATCCATTTAAAATAAATTGAGGGGGAAACTAAACAATCATTTTTTATCCTTTTTTTAACAGCGATCCGTAAGAAACGGCACTGCCTCTCCTGTGTCAAGCGGCAGTGGAAGAAGTCTACGTGATGATACTCGAAGGACTGGCACTGAGATTTACTCACGCGCACTGATAGAACGGACCCAGTACGCAACACCAATAATAAAAGAAATAGTACACGCAGCATGCAATGTAACTCACTGGCTGCAATTACTATAACAGGACATAGCCACCACGGCATAGAGCTCACAAATTGGCACATGAAGGTTTCATCTTTATTGCCATTAACATATGGAATACTAAACAGTTTGCATGCATCAGAGACAACAGATGCATAGTGGTTGTACGGCTGGGAAGCAAGCATTACAACGGTAAAGATAACAGGAAGCAGAAAGAATGGATGTGGGCAGTACAAATTAAAAAAAAAACATTGAGTCCTCACCCGCATCAGGTGATAGATCTCGGTTTGGCGAATCCACTCAAAGCTTTTTGGATGTTCCGGAGGTGGTGACATCACTTTCACTGCTTGAACTACCAGGCTTGGTGCGGCGCTGAGAGTTTGTGGCTCTAGACAACTTGTCGGTAGAACACGTATTTTCAGGAGACAAAGATACCGATCGTGAGGCTTGCGAAAATCTGTCATTCCTTAATTTTCGTGATGGTGACCGGCTCCAACGATGTCTGGATGTGTTGTTTGATGCTTCTTCTTGGGCCTGTACAGTGTGTGTGCGAGGCGTGTTAGGTTTCCTTGAAGACGCGGTCTTTACTTCTTTCGTGGACGTCGTCTTCACGCTACCTTCCAGGCGCACAGGTGGCCGTTCATGGAATTCGTCACTTGCACTCAGAAGGTCGGAGCGATTTTCCCGGTTGGCCAGCGCTCCGAGATGCTTGCGACGCTTCCTCCAGCGGTGATGCGTTCGAGGATTGTTCGTTTTCTGTGGCCTTGAGTTCCTCTATTGAAAACTTAGCAGACGCACTCGGCGTCTCTATAGCGTTGCTGGGATCCTGTGACGACGTTGTGGGAGATGACAACACTGCGGTGTCCCCAGTCAGCGCAGAAACGTCGTTGTCACTCGTTGTGCATGGCGACGCGGCATCAACGCCGCTGGCGACGCGGCATCAACGCCGCTGGCGTCTTCTGTCTTGGCGTCATAAAATCCTGTGTCTGTTGCGCTGTCTTCATCCCAATAATCTGGAATCTTCTGTGGCCGTGGCTTGGCTTCGCATTGCAAAACTTCCATGTGCCTGGAGGTTCCAATTTGGGTTGTTCTCTTCTAAGCACTCTCCCCAAGTTCTGGGAGTTCTTTCAGTGGCTGTGAGGTGCTCTGCGCTGCGTCTGCGTATGACTTGGAACGGAAGCAATCTTTCGTCGCGCGGTCCCCATTACAGCGTTTACACTTGGACACACAATCCTCAGATGAATGGCCGAAGGTGCCACATCGTTGACAGAAAGATGTTGTGCAAGAAGCCGCTACATGACCTTCTGTGCTGCAGCGTGCGCATACTCTACGCATACCACGATACTCGAGCATCACATGGTGACCTTGAATTGATAGGAAGTTAGGGGCGGGCTTGGCCATCTCGATTCGGATGATGCGGGTACCAGTGTAAGTTGATTGATGCCTTTGCAAGGTAACAAATGTGATACCCTTCACTTTTCCGTATGGCTGAAGAGCTGAAATAACTGCGTCATCTGACACGTACGGCGGGAGGCGGAACACACTGACTTGTACGCTTGGCGCCCGGACTGCCTAAACTTGTACCTTGTGACCTTGTAACTTGAATCCTTGGTTTACCATCAACTTGGTTGCTTGTGCAGCCGACCGAGCCGCAACTAGGAACTTCGAAGCTCCGAGGTGTTGCAGGAACAGCACCCCTTCACTGCCCATGACGTCTTCGAGGCCATCGATGATCCCGTCGACGGACGCTGTCCTCTCCGGGACGGTAAAGTGGAAGCAGTGCTCCTTGAGCGGGAACGCCGCAGGCCTTGACGCCATCCTCGCTGGTCCCGGCAAGGGCCGACGATGATGGGATCAGGCCTCAAAAAAAAAACTGGCTGGCAAAGTCGCGAGCAGACACCCGGCAGCAACGCCGCCGGGACGCTGACCGCGTTGAAGGCTGGAATGCCGATGCTCTTTATAGCGGCACCAGTTCGTCCCTCGTAGCCGTTGTAGCGTCTAAGAGTATAAGTAGAAGTATAAGATTTTGACCTCCAAGGTGGTGCCGGTGAGAGCTATCTTCTGTGGATTGTTGAACAATAAAAAATAGTGCTCAATGTACTTGCCAATAGCTGCTAATGGGGAATTAGAGACAGGAGCATTCGGCTTTTAGTTAACGCGCACGCTGCGATTCCGATTGGCGGCCATTGGCATGTACATTGAGTACAAGCTGACAGAAAAAGGTTGCTACGTTATACACGCTGGGCGTAACCTCCTTGGTTTTAGAAAGATATTTAGCGAGCGTTGGGCCGCAGTGCCAAGACTACACTGAACTAGTATATACCTTCAACTCGAGGTGGTTAAAGGAGGGAAGTAGACCCGAAGCGGAAGCCGTAAAAACTGTGCGTGTGCCACCTTTCATTTAGTCCTTGTAATGTCCGCTGGATGGGGGTGCTTCTATAAGGGGAATATATGATCAAAGGATGCGAGATGGTGGTACTTGTAGTGTTGAATAGATGAGCGGACACACAGACAGATACATGGATGGACGCAAGAACGGATGCAGGGGCGGATGCAAGGACGAACGCAAGGATGGACACACGAACAGACGCACGCACGGATGGGTGGATGGACGCATGGACGGTCACACAGAGGGACGCGTGGATGGACGGAAGCAAGAAAGAATCGACGGACGAATTCTTCACCCCCTCTCCATCATTCACTCCGTGGATATGCTGCCAATTTTTTTTCTAACACACTCGTCAACATGGGCATGAACATTTGGATGATTTCTGGTTCCCGAACCACGGCCTAGCCACCTCTTTCAGGCGTACGTGAACGTGCAGTGGCTTGTCTTAGTTGTTTGAATGGTTGCTATTGGTGACCCAGTCTTCCAGTCAGTCTTACAGGTCTTCGAGGGATGATCTGCCAAGTACGGCGGCTCTCAGTACCATCGTTCAAGCACTCTGGAATGGAGTGCTGGGTTATTTTGTATTATCTGGAAGGAGCCCGTAATCTGGCAGTAGTGATTAAATAGTCAACGTCGCGCTGAATGAACGACCACACAGAGAAAGAAACACACATCGATACCACGGCCGCTTTAGAGGGCTCTTATTTCTTTTGTGTCCCTGCCACTTTTCGTCCTATTTCATCAAGGCATGCATCAACTACTCCAACAGCGAGTTGTCTGGCAGTAGTCCTTGCTGCCTGTGGTTTGTTAGACAATGGAGGATGTCTCTAGCGTATTCTTATTGACAGCTTGGGCTACGTGATCAATGCTTCGGGGTGTTTCTAGAACATAAAGAAAATAGTATCTCCACAATATCTCCCATGAACGAGGCATTAAAAAAATCGTAGGTATATCCACGAAGTGAACGATGGCAAGTGGGGCGAAGCTAATGGACGGCCGGACGGACACACGGAAGGATGGACACAGGGATGGACGGATGTACACAAGGACGTAAGCACAGGCGGATGGACGGATGGACGCAGGGACAGATGCGCGAATGGACGAATGCGCGGATAGACGGACGGATGCATGGATGAACGGATGAACGCACGGGCGGATTGATGGACGCAAGGACGGACGGAAGCATAGCCAAACGCAGAGACGGATGGACGTATAGACGAGCGCACGAACGAACGGCCGTAAGCACAGATAGACGCATGGACGTATGCCCGAATGGACCGACGCACGGATGGAAGGATGAACGTACGATTGAACGGATAGATGCACAGACAAACGGACGGGCGGACGCATGGATGGGCGGAAACAAGAACGAACGGAAGGGCGGAAGCGCGAACGGACTGACGGACACTTCGCCCCACTCATCATCGTTCACTCGGTGATTATGCTGTGAATTTTATTTTTTCTCATACTACAAGTACCGTCCTCTAGTATCGTACAATGTGCATTTGTCAGCAGATATGCATTTCGTTTTATGTAGAAGCACTGCCCTCCAAGGCCAGCTCAAGTACTAACGATAAGTGGCTACCTACAATTACGACGGAACGCTCAGCTCACGCCTTCAGTAGCTTCGCCCCTAAAAATAAACGACAGCAGGGCTGCTAGTTCTGAACAATCGAAAACAATTGCAAAGCTTCCCAAACATAACTTTGTCGTACTCTGTTTGGGAAGTTTCGCTTTGGCAACGCTGAGGCGTCACGCACCGCATCCTTTGTCCTATACTGCACCTAATAAAAGTGCGCAAGTGCTTACGGTACCAGTTGCTCTTGTCAGTGTTGTGTGGAAGAGTCAAATCGAAGAAAGCCGGGTAATGGGTGTCCCGCCGGGAACGAGACGCCAACGAGGCCCTTCTTGGCGCAGAGCGTGTGTTACAAGCGCTGCCCAGATTTCAATCGTCGTGACGTCAGGACACAAATGATAAATAATATTGCCGTTCTGCACATTCCAACACGTTTAAAGTGCAATGAAAA
Source organism: Rhipicephalus microplus (assembly GCF_043290135.1). Taxonomy (NCBI): domain Eukaryota; kingdom Metazoa; phylum Arthropoda; class Arachnida; order Ixodida; family Ixodidae; genus Rhipicephalus; species Rhipicephalus microplus. The sequence goes on along the minus strand of NC_134700.1, from coordinate 81,808,279 downwards.
ATGTCATTAAGCCAGAAGATATAGCAACCTTCCAGTGATTGGATTGGATTGGATAAACTTTTATTTGGTACTCCAAAACACAGATCACTGTGTTGCGGGCAGCTCCCACGTGGGGACTGAGATGCCACGCTCCTCAGCGATGGGTGTTTCGAAGCTCCTGTGAACATCACACATGCTTCTCACAGCTAGTGTATTCAGGTGATTGCGCCTGAAAAAGATGTATGTACGACATAATTTCCTTGCTAGCGATAAAGTATGAACGAAGCAGAGTGCTTTCTGGTAGAATATACACTTAAGAATACTAATACTAGCTATATCACACTCCATTATCCGCGATCTTTTGTTCCTTCATCTCGGTGTGAGTTTGTGCACGCCAACATTTCACTTATACGCAGGCCCTTTTTCGCAGCGTATATTTTACTCTAGTGAGATACCATGAACACCCTTCTGCTGCCATGCAACTATGGGCATTCATCGAAGCATGAAATATGAGCAAGTGAGGAGAAATATTGTTATCAGTTTTGCAATGTGCCCCTAATGGGCCGTCTCCTACACCAAAAAAAGTGCATGTTAAGGATTAAAATAACAGCTTGTACAGTTAGCTGAAAAGAATAAGTTATATTTATTCTCTTATTGACTTAAAAGATAGTACAATCCCAGTTTGGCCCAGGCAGGAGGGACAAAATTGCAAAGGAAAACACAAATTGAACATGGCGAAAAAAGTAAAGATTTGCTCGAATGAATTCATGTGTAACTTCAGTGTGGTACATTAGAAAGCAATCAGGACGATTTATTTAGCTGATTCAAAAAATTATAATATCAGTGCGCTCCATTCGGTTATGATGTGGTTTGAGAAAAAAAGAAAACTTGAAGGTGCTCTTTTTTGATACGGAAATAAGGATTCATGGCTATGATATCTGGTCAATGTTCGTTCTAACGGTCTTAGATCTGATACAGGTTCAAAATACAGTTTGTTATTTTTTAGAAGAAAAATAATTGTAAGCCCAAGTATTTTATGCTCTTATTTTAAAGTTTTGAAAGCACTGGTATCTATTAGACTTGTTGGTGAGATGCAACGCTAATTAGAAAAATAGGTCTAAGTCTAATACCTTTCCACAGCACCATTTCAAGAGCATTAGTGTTGCGGTTAAATTGAAGATTCCAGATGGTGCAAGCGTATTTAGACTTAGGCCTGATTAATGCTTTTTATGAATCAAGTTCGGTATCTTGGGGTGCCTGTTTTAGCTTGTGTCGAAGAATAAAATATTTGTGAAACAAAAGGGCACAAATGTTAGCAACGAATGAATTCTAATTGGATTGTTATTTATAGTCACACACTAGATATTTATATTTATTCACCTAATTCAAGAAAATAACTGGGTGACTGTTATAGAACCGTTTATGTTTTTGCTTGGTTGTACGCACGAATGCTGTTTTTATTGCATCTATTCTCGTGTCTCGATGTTTGCACCATGAATGAACGTTATGGAGGTTACTATGCAGAAGTTCCTAGTCCTCTCAACAATCTTATGATTCAGTTTGCAGTCGTTTGCAAGTAGACGACTTTCAATGCGCCCCGTGATAACGTCAATGATGTCAGTATTAAAACCGCCAGGGCTGCGCGGAGTGCACAGCACTTCACATTGAAAGCTGGAGAAGCGCACGTTTCTCGAGTATTTTTTATACTTTTTTCGGGTAATAGCAGCAATAACGCTTGTTAGGTGCCCTCTCTTTCATAAATAATATTTTGGTGTAAGAGGAAGGCATCCTCTATGCAATCTTTATTCGATAATCAAAAAAGCGTCTAAAATTCGATAATCAAAAAAGGAATTGCCCCTAACCAGTTTACATTTTGTGACGCCTCTTGTAATTCTAAAACACTTTATTACACAAAAAACACAATTTCTACCGATATAAAACATGCCTATGGTGAGTTTGTCAAGGAGTTTCAAGCACCGGCGTAGCTTAGTGGTTGAACACTGGGCTGGAACGCAGGGGACCCGGGTTTGAATCACGGTATGTCTTGTGTTTTTAGGGGCGAAGCTCCTCTCGCCAAGGGTCGTACGTGCCGTATCGTCGTAGTAGCCATTTTCAAGGTTATAAAAGTGCATCGCATATCAATAAAAACAGCGTTACAGCATATAGATGAAGTGAAAGATGATGAGTGGAGCGAAGCGTCCATCATTCCATCCGTGCGACTGTGAGTCTCTCTGTGAAGAACTTTGTCTCACTCGTCATCGTTCACTTCGTGGATATGCTGTGATTTTTTTTAACTTCACGTGATAGTGGTCATCACCACCGGCAGCGGACAACTACAGTGCAACGACCGTTGTTGTGGTCTCACAACAGGTTTCGCTGTAAAAAATCAAGAACAGGAGGGGCCCCAGTCCACCATCTTGTATCTCCCCCGAAGCAAATGCCAAATGACGTGAGAGCTGACGATTTGGCGATGAGGAATGATGTGGAAGGAAAAAAAATGATGGTCATATGAAGTAACCAAAGCCTGCTTAGTGAGAGAGTGTATTGCGAAGCACATGCCGTTTAACATGTTGTCACTTCATTAGTTGTGAGTTGCATAACAGAACTGGAATGTGTCAAGGACACATGTGAAGATTTATATTCTCAAGGAAAAGTGTCAATGTGCAAAAATAATTTGATCATATGCGTTGAATCTGTTGAAGCTTCTTGCTTAATGAACTTGTTCGATCCGCTCGTTATCTCGATTACTATATACTGCGATAGTGTTTATAGTTTATAGTACACACAATCCTTACTGTTGAGAAATTTCTGCCACGGTAAAATGGTTCTTCTTTTGTCATCACTACAATTGCGCTGTTTATTTTCACGATGAATCCATACCAAGTCACCCACTTTTCAGTACTAAACAGAGAAGGTGTGGTTGATGAAGAACCTAGTGTTCTAAGTGATTATTTCCAAAGGAACAATAAATGGAGTTGATCCTTTCCAACCCCAATATAATTTTGAGACACGCCGTACTGGAAGGCTCAGGAAATGTCGACCATTTGGTGCACTTTAACATGCACTCTGAGTATCCGGTTCACAAGCATCTTCGCCTCTACTGAAAATGCGTTTCATTAAAATATCAGTTATGATTATAGTCACCCCCCCCCCTTATGATACAATAGTAACTTCACTGTCCTCCAAAGCTGCCCGAATGGCCGTACACAAGAAAGCACACTTCTGGTAGTGTATCGAAATTTTATGCTTTTGTTTCTTTTTTAACCCATGTGCTTGTGCAAAAAAATTACGAAGAACCATTAGGCCGCACCTCAATTTCGCAGTTTTGTTGTAAAACAGACCACTTTAAATATTTTCACGTTTGCGTATTTGGCAATACATTCATTTTTATGCACACAGAGAGCTTAGCAAAGTTCTTGTATCAATTAGGGAAGGCAATTTGTGGCAAAGCACAAAGGGTTGCTTGCCAACCTGCTTATGGACGAGACATTGTATCATGGAAACACGCCACTGTATGTCACTCTGCACGGCAATGAATATTTCATGCATCGCTCCAGACAACACAAATACAAGCTCAGAACGTTTACAGTATGCCTCCTTCAAGACATAATGAAGCCCTTAAAAACTCATGTTATGGTACTAATATGGATGGCAATAATCAAGCCATCTTGCCCGTACATATAACAACCTCAACCCACCCTGAAAACAACAATTTATGACTCTTCAAATACACTGCAACAAGCAAGAGAGATGTCACGGTAGGCGACTATGTCAGTAAAACAGCAGATTCTGTAATGAATTCCATTTATTTTGACTGTAATTAGTCACGGATTGCTATCAGCACAGCTTTGTCAGGCGTTCAAGTACGAGTATTCTAAGAAAAAAGTCACAGCTTTGCCGCAAAGACGTAGCAATGAACGCAATGGCAACAAATTGAAAGTTCACGCACCGAATGGCAAGCAGATCAAAACATGCCCTTCGTTTATGACAAACAAATGACGCATGAAACGTACTCGCAGGTACAGATGAACACAAATAAGCATCTCATTTGTTGCTTCGCTGTGTCTGAAAATGAAAAGCACGTTTTTTTCACAAACGAAGACTGCGCAACGTTTTCTGTGACTTTTGTGCGCCCGGTAACTGCAACAGAATCATTCCGAAGAAAGCCCAAGACCAGCCGCGACGTATGATTGTCCCCACCGCCAGATAAGCGTGCGCGCACGGTCCACCATGCTCCATCCGCACGTTTGATACCGCACGCCAGAGTCTTTTTCTGCATTATTTTTCTTTCTTGCGTTTTCACATATATAGATGCGTGTTTATATACGGTGAGTGAGGCGACGTCGATGCCAGCAGCAAAATGTAGTTCAGAGTGTTCACATAACTGATCTTGCAATGAAAAAATATTGAATCAGTCATTACAACTCAATCTTCAGAATCACGTTTGAAATATTCCTCAAAAGTTGGACGCAATATCCTCCTGACCACGTAAGTCTTGCCAAATGCACTCAGTAGTGTTGGACACTCCGCTCTGACTATTAGTGCACCCAACCCGGACATGAAGCTAACTTGGCCGAGGTAGATTTGTGACAAGTGCGACGGCTGCTTGATGAAAAAAAAGCAGATCCCACGTACAGTGAGAATCAATGATATGCGAATAACAAATTAGGAAGGACGATAGGTGAACTTAAAAGCAGCGCAACGTTGAGATGTTGAGGTTTATTATGCCGTACACGACTTCCATGCCATGTTTATCATGTTTGGAAGTTTTATTTACCTTCGTCATCCATTAAACGTCACTCGATACCAAGTTTGGTATATAAGGAGCTAGCGAAACGGCCGCGAGCGTGCTACGAGCGTAGCATGTAGTCATGTTTTAGATGAAATACATGTCTTCATTATCAGGTTTGGACGTTTCATTTAACTTCATCGTCTATGCACTTCCCGTGACACCGAATTTCGTACATGTGGAGCTCGCCGAACGGTGGCGAGCGTGTCATGAAGTGCCCAATATACTCCAACGCGACGTTGACGCATGTGCAGGCTGGGCGCAGCGACGCCACTACCAAACGTGAGCACTCTATGGTGTGACGCCAGGTGCGACCGGCGCGACCAGCGTCCGTTGGCGCGTTCCGTTGGCAACCGGCGCGAAATGCAGCAAGTCGCGTTTCACGCCAACAGCATTACTTATACAGCAGCGCGTCTGCCTCTCTTCATAACAGAGGGACGCCGTGTGCGCTCAAATGAGCATGCGTCAAAGCAACGCAGGGCAGCGCGCGCCTGCGGGTGGTGGTGAAAACATTTAATAACCATTAAATGGTTACAGAGAGGTGATTGGGTTGGGGCCTTATTGGCCTCCTACCCTCACAGCACTAGGTGGAACCCCTATTCCGGGGCTCCATTGGCAAGCAACGCCACCCGCGCACGTTGAACCAGAGCCTCTTGGGCCTTCATGTCTTGACAGCCGAGCAGGGCCGCCTCCCAGTCCTCTTTCGTGGGATTGGGGTTGGGGGGGATAGATGGATTAGACTGGCACGCCCAGACGATGTGAAAGGTGTCAGCCACCTCACCACAGAACTTGCACGTGCCATCAAAGGATGAATTGAAATGTTTTAGCACCGCCGGGCACAGAACGGTATTGGTAAACAGTTTTAAAAGGAGGCGCTCGTCAGCGCGATGCAGTCCCTTACAAGGGTCTGGATAGCGCCGGTGCTCCTCCTCGTAGTAATTGGTAATATCTTTGAATGAAAGAGCCGAATTGTCTGATTGCGAGTAGGCTTCCAAAGACAGGGAGATAGCCCGGGAAGAGAGTGCGCGGGCGGCCTTATCGGCCTGTTCGTTACCCCTGAGTCCTTGGTGACCGGGTGCCCAAACCAGATTTCGCGGAGTTGGATTAACGTATCGGTAGCTAGGTTCCAGTATGCGCTGAGCAAGCGGTGAAGCCCACCCTAGCTGATAGTTCTGACAGGCCCCTCGTGAGTCGGTGATGATATGTTTAGAAGAGGGATAGGTGAGAGCCAGAGCGATGGCAACCTCCTCCGCGTGTGTTGCGCTGTAGGCTTTCAAAAGTGAGCCCGTTTACGGTGTTTGCGTTGTGTATGACTGCGGCAGTATACCACCCCCCATGGTGCGGGCCGGCAACGTCCACGTAGCACACGTGTTCCCCTTGACCAAAGTGTCGCTGCAACGCTTCCGCGCGCGCCTGGCGGCGACCACTGTGGTTTTCTTTGGACATGTTGCGGGGAAGGGGTCGGACCCGGAGGGCGCGTCTTCAAGGTTCTGGCACTCTCACCCTTTCCTCAATATAGTACTCGTGTTTGATGTGTATTCGGTCCAAGAGGCGGCGACCGGAATGGGTCTGTGCAAGGCGCGTGTATTGGTTAACGAGGTGGGCTTCTCGAAGTTCTCGGTAGGTATTCACCACGCCTAGGGCCAGAAGTCTCTGGTTGGACGTGGTGATAGGGAGGTCGAGAGCCCGCTTGATAACTTTACGGTGGATGACCTCGAGTTGATCATCCTCGTGTTTGCGTAGGTGCAAGTAGGGAGTCGAGTAGAGTATTCTACTCGTTACGAAAGCATGGGCAAGCCGCATTGCATCCCTGCTTCGTAATCCGCCCCGCTTGTAGGAGACCCGGCGGACCATACGGCCCACCTGGTCTCCCACCGTGCGAAGTTTGGCTATTGTGGTGTCGGCCTTGCGTTGGTGGTGTATGAAGAGGCCAAGGACGCGGATCTCCTTGGCCTCACGGATCGGTCCCGAGGGAAGACTGATATGGAGCTGAGTTGTGTCCTGAGGGGAGGGACGTACGTGCACAAATTCTGACTTAGCCGGGGCACACTGGAGTCCGCAGTAGGTTGCGTAGTCGTCGACTACAGTCGCTGCTGCTTGCAGGCATGACTCCATGTGACCCAGGTTACCTTGCGTGGCCCAGATCGTGATATCATCCGCGTAAAGAGCGTGATGTATCCCTGGTAAAGAAGCCAATTTGGGGGGAATATGAAGCATGGCTATATTAAATAGGAGGGGAGAGAGGACCGCGCCTTGAGGAGTTCCCCTCGAGCCGATGATGTAAGGTCCATGTTCCTCATCTTGTATGCGTATGTAGGCTCGACGGTCTGTAAGAAACTGTCTAACATAATTGAATGTTTTACAACCACAGTTGGTCTGACTGAGGTGGTCAAGGATTACCTCATGCTTCACGTTGTCGAATGCCCCTTTAAGATCCAAGGCCAGGACTACCTTGTCATTGTGGGGGCATTCAACAGGATCTAATATGTCATGGTGGAGCTGTAGAAGTATATCCTGGGCTGACTTCTGAGGGCGGAATCCAAACATGGTGTCCGCAAAAGTGTGCTGTGTTTCTAGAAACTCGGAGAGTCTGTCGCGCACCATCGTTTCCATCAGCTTGCCGACACAAGACGTGAGGGAGATGGGGCGAAGGTTCTCCACGTCAATAGGTTTACCTGCCTTCGGGATGAATGTCACGAGAGCTGATTTCCATTCAAGAGGGAGAGGAGTTTCTCCGTCCCAAATGCTATTGATGTATTTGTGGAGCGTGGCAAAGGCTGCGTCAAGAAGATTGGCCAACAGTTTGACCGTAACCTGGTCACGCCCTGGTGCAGTGCCACGCTTCATCTTGCGTAAGGCCGCCTGGAGGTCGTGGAGCTGTAACGGGGTGTCCAACTGCGTGTTCTTCTTGCCTGCGTAGGAGTATGCGGCCGTCCAGGGGTCCTTGGTGGTGCACAGGTATCGGTCCCTGAGCGTGTTTGCCAGCTGTGTTGTCGTTCCTGTAAAGTTGTGCATGACCTTATGTAGGTGACGTTGAGTTTCCGTGCGTGTTTGTGTTGGATCGATGAGAGCGCGAAACAGGTGCCACGTGTTGCGACCAGACATCTGGCGTGCAGCCATGTTGCACCTGTCCACCCAGTTAGTGTCGGCTAGCTGAGCAGCATATTCCGCAGCTTGCTCCGTGAGTTCTAGGATGCGTTTCTTGAGGCGTCTGTTATGTTTCTGTTTTTTCCATCGTTTGGTGAGGCTGCGGCGGGCCTGCCAAAGATGGAGGAGGTGGTTGTCCACGTCCGTTTGAGTTTCCGTGAGCTGTATCAGCTGTTCGTGTTGTTTCAGTGTAGACGTCAGTGATTTAGACCAGGTGTCGTATCCCGACTGGAGAGGGTCTACAATAGGTAGAGTGGTGCGGAAAGTTGTCCAGTCTGGGATACGAGCTTGTGTAAGTGGGCGTTTTAAGAGAAGCATGTACACAGTTGTGTTTAATACACAATGATCACTACCGAGAGTGTCCTGTGTGTTCAGCCAGTCGGCATGGCGTATGTTGCGTGTATTTGTGAGGTCCGGGCAAGTATCTCGTTGAACAGAGTTGCCTACACGTGTTGGGCTGGCGGGATCAGTGTGGAGGGTGAGTCCAAGTGTAGAAAGAAGTTCCGCAAGCTTCCTTCCACGCGTGTCCTCTCGTGGGTAACCCCATAACCTGCTTGGGGCATTGAAGTCGCCGACGATCAGGAGGGGGTCCCGTCCTGCCACCTGCATAGCTTGTGTGAAAGTTTCGCAGAACGTGACGTTCTTAAGCTTTGGGGGACAGTAATGTTTAAAATATGAACAGGTGGGTCAGATCGCCTTATAGGCAGCACCGACACCATTGTGTATGGGAAAGGCGGTGTTGTGGGGAGTGTGACTTCCTGGGCGGTATATTGCTTGTGAACAAGTATACATGTCTCTGGGTTGTGTTGAAATGTAGTGTAATTTGTGAGTTTGACGTCCGAGCCGGGTTCCTGAAGGGCAACCACGGCAACGAGGAACTCAAAGGTCGCAAGATAGAGGCGGAAATGAGCCCGCTTCTTGTGGTTCTTGAGACCTCTGCAGTTCCACTGTGTTAGTAACAACGGCTGAGTTGCTCCGCGCCTGCGAGTATATGGCATGCAGAACGACAATCAAGGTCAGTGGGCATATCCACTCATCTCTTCTAGGGGAATATGGGCGCCTACTGTGGCATCGCCGGCATGACGCAGGAAAACGAACACTGGCGCACGTTCGTGCCAGCGTTTGTTTATCGCGTCACGCCTGCGAAGTGTATTGGCGCCTTGAGTGTGGCGTTCATTAATGTTTTTACATGGCACGCACCTCATGATTGTCATGTTTGCACCAGTCACATGCTTTCGTCACCCATTCACGTTACGTGATACCAAATTCTGCCATATGGGAAGGCAACGAAACGGGCGCGAGTGCATCATGAGTGTCGGACGTAGTCATCTTTTTACATGACACGCATGTCATGATCATCACGCAGGCGGGTCATTTACCTATGTCGTTCATTCGCGTCAGGTAATACGAAATTTGTTACATGTGAAGCTAGCGTAACGGTCGTGAGCACGTCATGAGCGTAGAAAGTATTCATGTTTTTACATGACATGCATCTCATGAATATCATGTTTGCACAAGTCACATACCTTCGTCATCCATTCACGTCCCGTAATACCGAATTTGGTTCATGAGAAGCTAGCGAAACGGCCGCGAGAACATCGTGAGCATGGCATGGAGTCATGTTGTAACATAACATGCATCTCATGATTATCATATTTGCACTAGCCACATACCTTCGTCATCAATTCACGTCCCGTAATTCCAAATTCCAATATGCAAAGCTAGCGAAACGGCTGCGAGCACATCACGAGTGTGGCACTTAGTCACGTTGTTATATGACACGCATGTCATGGTTTTTATCTTACGGTCTGTCGCTTATGATCACCATGCAGTTGTGTCATACTATACCCATTTTGCAATATATGAGAATGAATCCACCTTAATAGCAGTCAGTCAGTCAGTCAGTCAGTCAGTCAGTCAAGGAACTTTATTTGGTCCAGAGAAGACGAGAATGCCCCCATCAGGGGGTACCGTCTGGGGGCCCCACCCACGATGGCACCGGAAGGTTAAAGCTCTCGGCGACTTCGCGGGCTTTCTGGACATCCCTTAGCTGCTGGTCCTTTGCGGAGCTGGTGATAAGCTGGAGCCAGTCTTCCTCAGTGGAGAGAGACCCTGAGCCCCCGTGTAAGTCTTGACACTGCCACAGCACGTGCTGGAGGGTGCATCTCGGATTACGACGGCGTGGACAACGTGAGTCTATTCCATCTATGAATTTCGGCCAAATAAACGGACATGGATACGTGTTTGTTTGTAACATCCGTAAGGCGATTGCCTGTGGTCTGTTTAGGTGTGGGTGTGGAAGGGGAAACTTCTGACGCCCCAGAGACGCTCTAGGTGCCGATCAGTGTGGACGCGCGAAGGTCGGCTCCTGCTTTCAAGAATGCTTTCCTGTGGTATTCACAAATTTGTCGCCGAGTTTTTAGTCCCATCGTGTGCCTAAGTTCTCAAGAAATCAGCAGATACCACCTTTGTGCTGGTGAGTGGACTTTTAAACCGTTTTTGGGACATTTTTACACGGCAACGCCACCGGGGGATTTAGGCCAAACCAAGGAGGCGATTGTCGCCGATGCGCCGGCCTGGCGCCAACGCGACTCAACGCTCAGCGCGTTCCAGGATCTGCAACTGAGAATGGAATACCAAGTAGATGGAGAGGACATCTCTCCAGAGGATTGCACGGAAGACATGGGTTGGAAGGAAGCCGAAACGAGACGCTCAAGGAATAAGCAAGCCGTGGTTAGCGTTCCTGCTGCCAAGGGTTCGACCAAGGCTGGCGCTGCAGGAGACGCTCGAGCCAGTCGTAGTAGGTATGACACTAAGCATACAATCGTGCGAGCTGGATGCGTGCCACCACTACCTAAGGACTTCAGCGAAATTGTGCTACGACCACGTGGAGGATTAAATATCTCGAGAATTGGCACTGGAGCCGTGGCAGACGCGATAGTACAGGCGGCCGGCGTCAAAGAGGAAGAGGCCATGCAGGACATCATCTGTACCAACTTGCAGCAGAACATTATGGTGGCAAGCACTCCGGACCAAGACAGAGCTTCAAGATACCTCAAGGTCAAGCAAATTGACATTGGAGGCAAAGTTTTCGAGGTTTGCGCGTACGCCGCGGCACTCCACGATACTTGTAAAGGGGTGATTCGCGGGATCCCCGTAAGCGATACTCAGGGCATTTTGACCCGAAAGATTGTGAACGCGAACAACCCGCTCGCGCTGCAGGCCAAGAGATTCAAGGACACCGAGACAATCATCATAGCGTTCGAAGGACACAAGGTGCCCAGATTCGTGAGATATGGACCTTCACTTTTGCAGTGCTCCCTTTACTGCAAGAACATCGACATTTGTTACGTCTGTGGAAAGCTGGGACATCGGTCTGACGTCTGTCCGAACCAAGCTGAAACAATCTGCAGAAGCTGTGAGATCAAGAACCCAGATAGCCTGCACCAGTGCAATCCAAGATGCAGGCTGTGCGACGGTCACCATCCCACGGCAGACAAGGAGTGCAAGAACAGGTTCTTAGTGCCATACGTCGTCAGACGCAGACGTTGGGAAAGATCGCGAGCAGCTGCAGAAGCCCGGGACGCATCAATCACATCGAGTCCAGACATCAACGACAAGCAGCCTATTCCAACCTACGGGACCCAGAGCATCCAGACTACACAAGAACAGGAAAGGCGGCCCCACTCCAGGGGGAGGTCACGTTCCAGAAGAGGTTCTAGACCCAAGGCCCGCTCCCAATCACGGGGGCGCTCGAGTTCTCAAGGTCACCATCAGGGTCGGGGTCAGCCTGGGCGGCACCCGAATGGCCAGCTGCCTGGCGTTCAGTTCGAGATCACGGCTTCACACCCGGGGAGGATACCTGCTGTGACTTCGAAAGGCAGCTGGGCTGAGCGAGTGCGCAACGGCGGGGCAGAGGTGATGACAGGTAAGCTGCCAGAGCATGATAGAATTGCGCAGCTAGAGCAAGAAAACGCGAGACTTACACAATCGAATGAGAGGCTATCAGCTGAGTTAAAGGAAATAAAAATTCTTCTCACTAGCTAACCAGCGCGCAATCTTCACAGCCAATGCCTTAGCCAGTTGATGCCCCTGTGGCTGAAAACGTGGGGGACTCGAGAACCACAAAAAAGAGGGCAGTCATGGCAGAACACGTGGAAGCCAACCAAACGACCATGTCAGATATGAAAGAGGTGTTTGACACGCTCAGCAAAGTAGTAGCCAATCTTAGCGAACAGATGGGTAGGCTACAATCAAGCGTGGCGGCACTGGAAGAGCATATGACTTTGCGCATTACAAAGGTCGAAGCATATCTGCACAACACAGCAAGGCCTCCTCATGCACCAAGCTCACCCCTTCGGCCACCAATACTAGTGGTTCCAAACCTGTCGACAGGTGCAGCATCAGGCTGTGGCCGCCCATGTAATAACCATGATGGCAGTGCTACGTGAAGCATTTCGTATCTGGCAATGGCACTGTAGATGTTACCTTAAAAAGACGGCAACCCTGCAGCAGTATATCAGGAGCAGCCAAGAAAAGCCTCATATTATATTATTACAAGAGACCCTTTCACCACAAGCAGCGTTGCCTGGATTCCGGCCTGTAATAGGGGATACTGAAGGGAGGGGAGTCTGCCCCTTTGTATGCAACAAACTAACGCACGTAACCCACGACCTCAAGATAGAAGCAGGCCGGTTGGAACACGTCTTGGTAGAGATCGTGCCGGGTACCAGCAACCGTCAGAGCAATTTCATTCTTAATATATACAGCAGTCCAAAGGAACAAAAGCAAGGGTTCAAGACTGTTCTAAAGAAAGCTGGTAATATCGCCGGGGAATGTCCACTCGTCATAGCAGGTGATTTCAACGCCCCTCATCATACATGGGGTTACAAGTACAACACTGGGAAAGGAAACCGACTTCGGCAAAGTGCCAGTGAACTTGATCTCACCCTAATCACAGACCCCAGCCTACCAACAAGGCTTGGTACATCTTGCTGCAGGGATTCCACCCCGGACCTTACATTTGTAAGGAACATGAAGAAGGCCCAGTGGATGACCTTGCTGTAGACCTAGGGAGTGACCACTGCATTCTTGCCACTACCTTCTCTGTGGAGCGTAAAAAGCAGAGAATTTCACTTCACAGACTGGGATAAGTTCAGGAAGATAAGGATGGAAAGGGAACAAGATGGCCACAAACAAGGCTTGGAGCAGTGGGTCAAACAGATTAAAGATGACATCAAATCCGTCTCCTCCACCATTACCACAGATTTTCCGGTTGAAAGAATGGATAGCCGGCTCGCTCATCTTCTTGAGGCAAAGCAAGCACTACTGAACCGTTGGAAGGGTCAGCGCCTGAACCGAAGACTGAGGAAGAAGATAGCTGAGGTAAACAGATCAGTCGAGGAACATTGTCGCGCACTATCGAGGCAGCAATGGGACGAAATCTGCAACTCCGTCGATGGTCAGATGCGCAATGGCAAGACATGGAATATGCTAAAGCATATCCTCAACGAAAACACCACCAAAAGAAATCAAAAGCATGTTATTGCTCGAATTTTGCATAAAGAGATAGGGCGCACTACAGAACAGCAAGTTGTACAGCAGCTCGTGCATAAGTACCTCCCAATCAAAAGAGGATTGGCACCACCAAGTAGATAGTACCAGGGCACGCCTAATCCAGGTCTTGAGGGCGATTTTAACACCGAGGAGATCAGAAGAGCCTTGCATGATCTCAACGGCAGGTCGGCCCCTGGCCCGGACGGTATATCAAACAAGGCCCTGCGTAACCTTGATGACGATTCAATTGAAACCCTGAGGGATATGATCAATTCAGCATGGAAAGAAGGCAGGGTGCCAGAGCAGTGGAAGCTGGCCAGCACGATCCTTATTCCTAAGCCAGGAAAGTCCCCTAACTTGGACAACATGAGGCCAATATCCTTGACATCATGTATCGGCAAGGTCGCAGAACATGCCACACTGCACAGGATAAACAATTATTTGGAAGATAACGCATATATACACACAATATGGTTGGATTCAGGGCAGGGCTATCCACACAAGATGCATTGAAGCTTATCAAACACCAGGTCATTGACCATGAAACCAGAGACGTTAGAGCCATTCTGTGCCTAGATCTAGAAAAAGCGTTTGACAACATCCACCACTCATTCATATTCGAAGCAATTTCCAAGCTTGGTCTAGGGAAAGCCTTCTATGACTACGTGTGGTCCTTTCTTACAGATCGGAAAGCCGTGATGAAGATTGCAGATATCGAGACTGCAGCAATCGAACTAGAAGCAAGGGGCACGCCACAAGGGGCAGTGATTTCACCAATGCTTTTCAACATTGCCATGATTGGACTGTCAAAGAAATTATCGAGCATTGAAGGATTGAAGCACAGCATCTACGCAGATGACATTACCATCTGGTGCACAGGTGGAAGCGAGGGGCAGATTGAGAGCGCTCTGCAAGAGGCGATTGACACCGTAGAAGACTACCTTCGCCCTTCCGGGCTCAAGTGCTCCTCGAGAAAGTCAAAACTTTTGCTTTATCGGGCTGCACGCCGGGGACCGAAGCCCAGGGGATGGAAGCCGTTAAACCAGATAGACATCCACCTCCGTACAAATCAAGAGGATGCCATCCAAAGGTTCTACTCCATCAAAGTCCTGGGAATGCTGATAGAGTCTACCGGCGCCAACAGCAAATCTATAGTCAAGTTAACTCGGCAAACAGACAGTGCGGTGCACCTCATACGCCGAGTGGCTAACAAATGAAATGGGATCAAGGAAGACAGCCTCATCAGGTTGATGCATGCGTTTGTTCTAAGTCACTTCACATACGAGGCAGCAATGCACAACTGGTCAAGAACAGAGTCCGAGACACTGAATGTGCTCCTCAGGAAAGTTATCAAGAAGGTCCGGGGCCTACCCATACATACCAGCACCGAGCGTCTGCTTGAGCTTGGCATACACAACATGCTCGAAGAAATAGCAGAAGCCCAAGAGAGAGCACAGTTTGCAAGGTTATCTACTACAAGGTCGGGGAGAATGATCCTGCAGGAGCTGGGCCAACACCCAATAGCAATCAGACGCAATTACAATGATATCCCTGACAACATCAGGGAGACTATCACGGTATCTCCTATACCGAGAAACATGCATCCAGAACACAACGTCGGAAGAAGAGTAGCGAGGGCCAGGACTATACTTCGTCAAGTCTCAAACGAGGAACGAGGGGTAGTATTTGTTGACGCGGCTTCCTACGCCAATAGGAAAGCGTTTGTGGCAGTGGTACCACGGTCGATGGGGCTGGCCATGTCATCAACTCAGCGACGGTCAGGACGAAAGACCCAATCATTACGGAACAAGTGGCCATCGCCTTAGCACTCAAGATGGATAACATTGAAGTCGTCTACAGTGATTCCATGGCAGCACTACGGGCGTTCGCCAAGGGGACGGTCTGTGAACAAACGCTCAAAATACTGCAAGGCAAGAACATAACACATCATCTTCTGAGTTGGTTCCCAGCTCACCTTGGACAAATCAACGATTCCCCTCCCAATCTCAACGAAGCAGCACACGAGGCGGCGCGAGAACTCTCCAACCGCGCCTCCCCGGGGATGCGTTCTACCGGTGAAGGGGATAACCGGGAAATTCTTACAACATATAACGAGCTCACTAAACATTTCTACTTATCTAGGCGGATTTTCCCTCCACCTCACAAAAATCTAACCCGGCCCCAAGCACTTACATTAAGGCTTTCGCAAACGCGGATGTACCCTACTTTGAAAATATTACACATCATGTACCCTGACCTATACCCAAGTAATCTTTGTCCACATTGTGGGGAAATAGCTTCATTAGAACACATGCTCTGGCAGTGTACCAAATTCGCTCATTTATCGCACATCACCTTTGCCAGATTGGAGGCGGCAATCCGCAGCTCGTCCTTGGCAGATCAGCTCTGGGCTGTCCACCAAGCCCGCGAGGCGGCTGAGGAGCTTGGCATCTCAGTCCCCACGTGGGAGCTGCCCGCAACACAGTGATATGTGTTTTGGAGGACCAAATAAAAGTTTATCGAATCCAATTTGACGCCCCTGCTGATGGTGCTTACAGACCTCGTTAAATGTGAAAAGAGGGTCCCTCTGCCACTGCCCTCCCTCAGCCCTCGAGTGCCCAATTCCGGCGTGGTGAGTGAGACCTCGCACCTGGGAGTGTGCAAGTTCGTTGGCGTTCAGGATGGTTTCGTGAGCATCACTGCCCACGTGACCAGGGAACCAAATTCTATGCTTTTTGCCTGTTCAAGATGCAGCAAAGAGAACGCGAGCGGATTCTTTGCACACCGAGCCTTTCGTAAATGCTCCAGTGGCGGTTCGGGAGTCCTTGTAAATAGTAGAACGGCTCTTAGTGGCCATGGCGATCGCCACTTCCACCTGTTTGGCTTTGTCATCATCTAAATTTTGAGCGTAATTGATGTCAGCAGCTCTCACCGTAACGACGTAGCTGCTGAAACAAAGTGATTGGAAGCTGCGTATTGCGCTGCGTCAACGGAGGCGACAATGCTCTCAATTGTAGCCGCTGTTTGAAGGAGGGCTCTGGCCCTTGCTTTGCGTCTACCGTAGTTGTACTGGGGGTGTATGTTTGTAGGTACCTGAGATACAGTATACATTTCCCTGACTTTGATAGGGAGCATGCACTCTTTCTGTCTGGCGATGGGAGACCGTATACCAATATGCGCTAGTAACTGTCTGCCAGCCTCCGTGGAAGCCAGTCTTGCTACTTGGGTGACCTTTTGTGCCTCTACTATTTCTCTAAAGGTGTTGTGGACAACCAGCGTCAATAGATGTTCTGTACTGGTGTCATTTCATATCATACTAAGTTTGGTATTGATACCATTATCCAAACGACCAGGAGAACTAAAAGTCGTCAGCGGCTAGATAGAGAGATAGATAGATAGATAGATAGATAGATAGATAGATAGATAGATATAGATAGATAGATAGATAGATAGATAGATAGATAGATAGATAGATAGATAGATAGATAGATAGATACGCTCAAAGTCACCCAAATTCGCCAAGAAACGCTTCGCATTTAAAACAAGGTGCGGCCTGCGGCGTCGCGTCGCCGTCAGTGGGCGAGCGTATCTGGGCAGAGTTGACAGTTTCAGCCGCTTTTTCGAGGAGAGAGCTGACGCTCCATCCGTCACAGCGGATGGCACTTCGTGTTTCAATGTGGTTGCGCGAGGATTTGTGCGTGTCCGTGTGCCTTTTCGTGTGTCTCTGCTTATTAAACGCAAAGCATTTCTTAGCGAAGTTCAGTGACTTTGAGCGTATCTATCTATCTATCTATCTATCTATCTATCTATCTATCTATCTATCTATCTATCTATCTATCTATCTATCTAGACGCCCATGACTTTTAGCTCTCCTAGCTGTTCCCATAATAGTAACAATACCAAACTTGGTGAGGCATAGCATTACTGTGAGACCAACATAAGTGGCTACTTATAACATGAAAATCATGACATGTATGTCCCAAATGCCATGATTTACAATTAAAGGTCGCGTAGTTCTAGCGGTTGTTTCGTTAACATGGCCTTTTGCAAAACTGGTATGGTATGATATAATTACAAGGTGAATACAAGCGACAAATCCTAACATAAAAATCACAACATGCGTGTCATGTAACAAATAGACTACATGTCACGTTCATGATACGCTGGCGGCCGTTTAGCTAGCTTCACTTACAGCCAAAATTGGCATTACGGGAAGTGAATGGATGACGAAGGTATGATACTGGTGCAAACATGATCAACATGAGATGCATGTCATGTAACAACATGCCTGCATGCTACGCTCATGACGTGCTTGCCTCCGTTTCGCTAGCTTCTTATGTACGAAATTCGGTATTACGCGGTGCGAACGGACGACATAGGTAAATGACGCATCTAAACATGATAATTACGTCATCCGTGTCATGTAACAACATTACTACATGCCACACTGATGATGCACTCATGGCCCTTTCGCTAGCCTCGCATATGCCAAATTTGGTATTACGTGACGTCAATGGATGATGAAGGTATGTGACTGGTGCAAACGTAGTAATCAGGAGAGGTGTGTGATGTGAGAACATGTCTACATGCGAAAGTCAGGGTGCACTACCTTTCGACGTGATGCGGTTCGCGTGCTCACCGGCGTTCATTTCGTCGGGTCACGCTGGCGTTGCCGTGCCAGGCACCGCTCCAGCCATATAGTCGCAGGTGCGCGCCACGCTGCGTTGCTTTGACGCATGCGCGTTTAAGCGCGTCATTCCGCCACAAAACGAGGATGACGCAGTGTTGTCTGGGTACCGCATCGGCACGAAATGTATCATGCCGCATGTTGCGCTGGTTGCCGCCGGGCCGCGCCGATGGACGCTGATGGCGTAAGTTGCGCCTGGCGTCGGCGGACTATAGAGTGCTCGCGTTTTGCTAACGTAGCGTCGCTGTGTCCAGCGTGAGCGAACGTCAACGCTACATTGGAGTATATTGGGCCCTTCATGATAAGCTGCGGCCGTTTGGCTAGCTCAACACAAACCGAATTTTGTGTTACTTGATGTCAATCGGTGACGAAAGTATATTACTGGTGGAAACGTGGTAGTCCCTACACGCGTGTCAATGACAACATACCGCGCTCATAGCATGCTCGCGGCCTTTTCGGTAGCTCTAAATATACTAAATTCGGTATCAAGTGACGTGAATAGATGACGAAGGTAAACAACACATCCAAACTTGAACATCACCACACGTAAGTCATGTACGGCATCATTTACATCAACCTCGTAACATTGTGCTGATATTAAATTGACATATAGACCATTCTTAGACCTGCTTCGCATGTCATCAATTCCAGCTGTACGCGGACCCTAGCATTTTTTGTGTGTGTGTTCATGTGTTGGAAGCAGCTTGCTTAGTGATTTAGTACGATTCTTTGGTGCACGCTTGTGTGACAGATGTTTTTTTTTAGTGGTGTGACGCCGTGAAGCTGTTGTGTTCCGCTGAGCAGCTCGAACGCAAAACAAGACGCTACATTGAAGCACAACGTATTCCCCTGCAACCAACAGCTTCAGGAATCGTATCCGGATGCATAGTATTTGTAACAGAGTACCTAATAAATGCGAAGCATTTCTTGGCGAACTTCGGCGACTTTTAATTGAATATTGAATTGAATTTGATTGGTCGCACTTTTTACAAAAAAAATTGCATACACTGCGTGGACCCATAGCCATAGGCTAGTTTGGGTCCAAAAAAGAAAGATTTTATAAAGGCACTTCGGAAAGTGTAACTAAAAAGTTATACAGTATCAATAAAGAATAACTAAGTTTTTACAATCTAATGTAATAAAGAATCAGCAAAGAAATATTATAGTGCATGAAATAACCGCACTAATCTATTACAATGCACGAGAGAAGGAAAACGGAATAAAAACCTACTTACATATTGAAATCAAGACAATCATCAAACTAATTATGACAGGACATTAATAAATCACTACATTCTTCTAAATGGTGTTTTTTAGTGCCTTAGTGAAATTTGAATGGAATGGAATGAAAAAACTTTATTTAGTGAAATTTGAACACATTTTTATTTCAAAAGGAATAACTTTGCAGATTTTATTACCAACAAACTTTAAAAGCCCTTCACCATATACGTTGTTAGTTCCATTTACCAAAGGTTAGTTGACTAGTAGAACGAGAAGGGGCCGAAAACATCGACACATGAAAAGGGTGGTTGTAATTAATAACTGTGTGTACGCATCTGGCTACTTTTAATTTCCATAGCTTGTCGAAGGGCAAAATAAGTAATCTGGAAAACAAAGGTTTGCTGGTGTCGTTATACTTGCAATGAATATTGATTCTTACAGCCCGTGTTTGAAGTCGTCTAACCGGGTCCAGGTAAGTTGTGTACGTGCCACCCCAAGACTCAAAGCAATATGAGATGTGACAATGCATGAAAGCACAATAAAGCATTCGTAGAGTAGTGGTATTAAAATATTGACGAGCCTGACTAAGTGCATGACAACCTGAAGCTGATTCGGAACACACATTTTGAATCTGCATCTGCCAATGTAAGTTGTTATCTATAGTGACACCCAGATATTTAATTGTGGTTACTTGCTCGATCACGAAATCGTCAATTTTTATGTGTATGTCAATAGCATTAATGAAGCTTAACTGAGAGCGAAATGTGATGCAATTAGTCTTATCAGTATTTATAGATAGTTTATTATTCGTTAACCAATCAGCGACCTTTTCCAGTTCCATATTGAACTTCGATTCAAGCTCAGTTAGATTTTTACCTGTTACTACGACACAAGTATCATCAGCATACATCAGTATGTTAGAAGGCTGAAATATCTGCGGAAGGTCATTAATATACAAGGAGAAGAGCAATGGTCCCAGCACCGAGCCCTGGGGAACACCAGTAGTCAAGTGGCTCATAGAAGACATGAAATCGTTAATTAATACAGCCTGTTGACTATCTTCCAGGTAATTTGAAAGAACTTGAAATATGGTACCACGGAAACCATAATGTCGTAATTTACTTAGCAGTATTTTGTGGTCTACGGTGTCAAAGGCTTTTTGTGGTCCAGAAAGATAACTGCTACTAATTTATTTTCGTTCAATGTAGTGTTTATTGCTTGAGTAAAGGTCATAATGGTGGTGGAGGTAGAATAATTTGGTCTAAATTAGTGTTGCTGATGGGAGAGCAAGTTATAATTCGCAATGAATTTATAGAAACGATTGGATAGAGTTTTTCCGAAGATATTGCTATTTATGCTCAAAACTGAGATTGGTCGTTAGTTTGACGGTTGAGAGTGATCACCACTTTTATGTATCGGAATAGCTTTTGCAATTTTTAAACAAGAAGGGTACATGGCTGCTCTCACAGAATGGTTAAATAGTCGACATAAAACCGGTGTGAGGACGTCTAAATTTTCTTTGAGAAGCCTTACAGTTATCCCATCTAGGCCTGCCGGTTTACTCATTGGCATTCCTGACACAATTGATATGATTTCCTCAGCGTCGATGTCATACATGACAAAAGAATTAGGGTTGGAATCTGCGAGACCATGTTCTTGGTTGGGTTCCTTGAATTTTTTAGCTAGTGTTGAACCAATGGAGGCAAAATACGTGTTAAACGATTCAACCGTATTGAAGTCGATGACATCAGGAAGCGCCTTAGAAGCGGGAGGGTTTCCGACAACGTCATTTACAATTTTCCAAAGTTTTACCGAATTACCATTCGCCTGCTCTATTCGTCATGCATAATAATCCTTTTTACTCATTCTCATCAAGGCAACTGATTTATTACGCATTGTTTTAAACTGGCGCAAATAAAACTCGTTATGCTTGCGCCATTTCCATTTTTTATGCCAGTAATCTTTGCTTCTTATGATTTCCAAGACTCATTTATTCATCCAGGGACATATTGGCGTTTCCCGTGAATCAACCGAAACTTTTCTGCTGCTTCCTTTCATCGCGTTTTCTAGAAGAGTAATCATGTTCGAAAATTCGATATTAACGTCATCATGGTATGTTTGATTATCGCTAGATCCAAGAAGAATATTTCTTAAAGCCAAGTAGTCTATTTTTGTTACAAACCTCGGCCCGTCACGTTTTTTATTCTTTAGGCAATCAACAGAGAAAAATACATCGAAATGATCTGTGATAGGCTTGTCATACACTCCAGCACTAATATATTTCTCGGAACTTGTGCGTATCTATCTATCTATCTATCTATCTATCTATCTATCTATCTATCTATCTATCTATCTATCTATCTATCTATCTCTCCGCCCACAACATTTAGCTGTCCTGGCCGTTTGCATGATTGTTTCGATACCAAACTTGAGATGATATAACATGACTCTATGAAGAACATAACTGCAAACTTATAACATGAAAATCATGACGTGTATGTCATAAATGTTATGCTTTACATGTCTTGGTCTTGCTGCTCTTGCGGTGGTTTCATTCACATGTTATATTGCAAAACTGGTATAGCATGACATGGCTGCATAGACGAACACAAACATTAGACCCTAGCTTAAAAATTATGACATGCTGCCATGTAACAACATTACTACATGCCACACTCCAGATGTGCTCACTGCCATTTGGTTAGCTTTACATGTATCGACTTTGGTATTACGGGATGTGAATGGATGGCAAAGGTATGTGACTGTTGCAAACATAATAGTCATGAAATGCTTGTCATGTAACAACATGACTACACACTATGCTCATGATGTGCTCGCGGCTGTTTCGATAGCTTCACATGTACCTGTACCAAATCCGGTATTACGTGACACGAACGGACGACATAGGTAAATGACACGTCCAAACATGATGAACGTAACATGCGTGCCATTTAACAACATCACTACATGCTACGCTCGGAATGCGCTCGCAGCCGTTTCGCTACGTTCACATCTGCCAATACTTGGTATTACATAGTTGAATAGATGACTAAAGTATGTGACTGGTGAAAACATTATAATTATGAGATGCGTGTCATGTAAGAACAATAATACACGCCATACTCAAGGCGCCATTACACTTCCGCGTTAACAGGCACGCGTGCGCACTTGCGTTTGTTTTATCGTGTCACGACGGCGATGCCACGCAAGGCGCCGATATCCTTATAGTAGAGACCAGTGGATATGCCTCCTGACCTTCATTGTGAATCTGAATTTCATATACTCGCAGGTGCGTGCTGCGCTGCGTTACTTTGAGGCATGCGCGTTTGAGCGCACACGCTGTCCTTCCGTCACGAAGAGAGGCAGCCGCACTGCTGTCTTGGTAACATCGTCGGCACGAAATGCAGCATGTCGTATTTCCACCGGTTGCCACTGGGCCGTGCCAACGGACGCTGGTCGCACCGGTCGTGCCTGGCAACACACTATAGAGTGTTGGCGTTTTGCTAGCATGGTCTCATTACGCCCAGCCTGTGCGTGCGTGATCGTTGCTTTGGTGTATATTGGGCACTTCATGCCGCGCTCACTACCGTTACGCTAGCTACACGTGTACCAAATTGGGTATCATGGAAAGTGAATACACGACAAAAGTGGATTGATTGATATGTGGGGTTTAACGTCCCAAAACCACCATATGATTATGAGAGACGCCGTAGTGGAGGGCTCCGGAAATTTCGACCACCTGGGGTTCTTTAACGAGCACCCAAATCTGAGTACACGGGCCTACAACATTTCCGCCTTCATCGGAAATGCAACCGCCGCAGCTGGGATTCGAACCCGCAACGTGCGGGTCAGCAGCCGAGTACCTTAGCCACTAGACCACCGCGGCGGGGCGACACGACGAAAGAAATGACACGTCTAAATCTGATAATCATATATGCATTTCATGTAGAGCATGACTACATGCTACACTCATAGCGTTCTTGCGGCGGTTCTACGAGTTCCACATATACCAAGTTTGGTAATACGTGACGTGAATCTACGATGAATGTATATGACACGTCCAAATATGATGATCGTGATATGGAATTCATGTAAAAACTTACTACATGCCATGGTCATAGCACGTTCGCAGTCGTTTCGCTAGCTCCTTATATACCAAAGTTGGTATCAGGTGACGTTAATAGATGACAAAGGTAATGCAAACGTCCCAACATTATAAACATGAAATGGAAGTCACGTACGGCATAATTTACCTCCGCCGCGTATTGTTGTGCTGATTTTGAAGTGACCTTTCCTCAATCATGCATCGCATATCATCGATTTCCACTGTACGTGGGATCTGCCAATTTTTACTGTCACAAACGAGCACTAAAGAACACGTGTGCCACCGCCTCTACACAATAGCATTGAATCACCATGCTAAACGTTCGCTGCGGGCAACGTGTGCTTTCGCGGTGCGTTACGCTGGGCCGATACGTCAGCCCTTAGAATCTACCGACCAATAGTCTCCCCATGAACGGAATCACTTACCTTTTTTAACTCCAGGTGAGTCAAACAGGCAGCGTTCGTAGAGAGTACTGAGGCCTATACTCTATGAATACCTGAACCTGCTAGGGCAAACTGTTCACTTATGTGGTGTGATAGATACTCCGAATAACAGGACGTTTTTATTGTATACGTATCAATGTTTCTTGGTGGTTTGGATTTTTTGGTATTTTCGAGGGTCATTCACGATCATCTCTGCGTACAGTACTGCTATTTCTGTTTATTTAGTGCAACTGATGACTCTGTGATTCTTTGGTGTGTTTTCCAAAGCTGTGAATTCAGGGGCGTCCGCCTCGTCAAGCTACTTTTCACAGTAGTTTTTTGCGGCCGCTTCATCCTTTTATAGAAAAGTAAAATAAAGATTTGATTTGATTTGATTTGATTTGATTTGGTAACAATTCAGAATCAATCCTGTGATATGCCGCTACGAAACGCGTTATTTACGGCCTACTGTGCCACGTAAGATTGCGTGTGAAAGCGTTTATCGTGGGAGAAGTGGTGGCGCTAGAGCAGACTCGACGTGAACTTGGCCTGTCTCGCCGTTTTGGTGGCACACAGCAGGCCGCACCTTGAATTTATATCCAGCGGCCGTGCAAATGGAGATGTCGATTTCTGGTCATTAACTGCAGGACCAGGCTACTTTGAAGCTCAATGTACCGCTATCTGTTCAGCGTTATCCTTTGTAACATCCGCCAGAACCTTGAGCAACCCTAGGCCCCCATCAATACTGCAACTGACCTCCCGTCATCATCTATAGTTTACCATCTCAGACATTTATCTCACTTTTGTTAACTACCCACAAATGGCAAAGATGCCATTTGCACTCTAACTTTAATAAAAAAAATCTCATCTTGGTAGTCAGTTGGCTTAGAATGGCTTGGCTACTTGACTATTTAGAACGGCGGGAGTCCACACGGTGGCCATTGGCTCGGTTGTTTCGCGATGCAGAGGTTTCAATCATTACAATAAGGCCAGCAGTTTTAAGAGCGCACTATTTCTAATGAGTATTTTCTCATACTCAACACTTCTTACTACGCATCTTAACGTGAAACATAACGACTTAACGTTATGAACGTGGTAGCAGCAGCGGGGCAAGGATGCCGACGCTGCGCTCGAAAGGCTAGAGAAACAATTTCAAAACCAAGCTTGGCAGCTTGGGTTTCATAGCCACTAGTGGTGACAAAAACCTCTGGTGAAACAACGGTAGAACTGTCCCATATCGGAAGCATGTTGCAGTTAAGTGGCCGTGTCACGCTGGGCTATCCAGTGACGAGGCGGAGGCGGCGCAGGTTTGTGCGCAAATGTCGCCACATCAACCCCCCTCCCCCCTTCGTAGTGTACATTCCTCAGGGTGTGTAGAAATTTTGGAGGCGTGCTAGGCGTCCAGAGCGTGTCGTGAAAGGAGCGGGCTGCGACTTCAGTGGCTGTTGAAGAAAGCCAGTGGAAGGAGTGCGCTGTTCGGTTCGTTCGCAGCGATGTATGCGGGCTTGAGTCAATCAATCAAGACGTGGACGTTGTTTCCGTTCAGACGCATTTCGGGGGGCCCGAACATCCACGTGGTCCCCATTCGGGCTCCCCAAAATTTATCCAGTCGGACAATAAAGCCAGAATGAAGAGGCACAGGTACAAGTAGCGGCGTGTGAATTTAAGCAAGTGAGAAGCAAACGCTATGTAAGAAACTAACGAAGAACAGCTAACAAATAACATTTATTTCAAAAACTTGGCAGCGCTCACCGATAAATTCGGCGTGTGGCCTGTGAGTCCTCACGCCGAATTATTACCACAATTCCATAAACGCCGGTAACGCATATGTCTCAGGCTTCAGCTAAAAGAATGCGCGTACTTTAAAAAAGACATTCGAGTCACTCCCAAGCTTACGACCACATGCTCTCTACATCTTGCCAATCCCGTCCAGCATGGGAGACAGCCAGACACTCTATACACGGGGACCTTGGAAAAGAGAGATTTAGTACGAAATGGGACGGCTTCGTTGAGCCATTAGCCCGTCCGTGCCCACTCGAGGCCTATGTGAACCACACAACCTTTTGACCGCTGCCTTTGTATTTGGGCAGGCGCCCCGTGGCAGAAAGAGTAAACAGTGTAAACAATTTGTGACGTTGGGACTGAATGTTTATGGGGCTCTCCAGTTATTGGTCTGTTCCGCGCCGACGCAAGTGCCATCGTAGGCAAACTGGCCCATCACTATCGGAAAAGTAATCAGACGACCACTTCCGTTATTTACGTCATTGTTCATGTGGAACAGCGTTGTTCGCATGGCCATTAGAAAACAGCAACCTTCCGCGTATATGTGGTGGCCAAAACATCAAGGGATGTCTAACAAGTGCTGCTGTATGATGGGGTGCTCAACATCTACAAAAAACTCACTCACAACACTGTTTTATTTCTTTACTGCAAGACCTTAGAAAAAGAGCGAAAGAAGCAATGGATCGCCGCCGTGCGTTGGGGCACACAAGCCACTCCGACATTGTGCAAGTTAATGCAGTGCTTCTTTTACTCAAGCTTTCGCTCTGCCGTATTGACACTCGTGGGATGCACTCGATCATGTCGACACTGGTAAACGACGAATGTGGTCGTCGCCTACGCATTTGTTGGTTCGGTTCAACCACCGTGCAAGGGCTTCTTGGTCGAACGTTCTGTATTTATTATTTACAGAAACAGCAATGCGGCAATGGTTGAATTCAGAAAGCACACACTCTTAAAAAAATGGAGTGACGTTCTCTCCATTTAAGGAGGAACGGCGATGTCCCCAATATTCGTCTTTAAATAGAGAAAAGTTGCTCCCTCATCCACGGAGAAACACGTTCCTCCTTATGAAAATCAACATGGCTGCCCCCCGGCGAAGCGAGTAGGCTTAGCAAATGCAACGATTCTTGACTGGTAAGGAGTACACGGCACTGAAAGTTACAAAAAAGGTCCCGCTGAGCTTGATATTGAACGAAATGATTATAAAAATAAGCAGACGAACTTGCGGTGGTGAACACATCGCGAAAGAGAACGACGGAGCAAGTACGTTTCGTTCGGTCAGCGAAGCCACGTTCACTGCGAAAGACACGGATTCTGTAGAGCCCTCACCTGAAGAGTGCATGCTAGGCTTGGTGTATTTATTTCTCGCAGATTCGCATAGTGTAGCGACGTTATCCATGCGTTTACGGGTCCGTAGGTCACGAGATGTGCCTCCAAACCGTACAATCGATTGCAGCGAAACCATTCCGAATCCGTAATGCAGCTTTGATAGATAGATGTTCAACGTTATATAAGTAGCTGGAGGTGTGCGAGCGTCATAGCAATGAAGTAGGTGGTAGCTGGCGCCATTTGGAGGGACTAAACGATACTAAAAAAAAGTTGCCGGCCGCGATGTACGTTGTCATTACCCACTATCACGTCTCCCTTGCGGATTGTTTACGCCTCAACCCATTCAGGATTACTCACGGACACCGGAAGCCTAATATGTGCTGAGGCAATTTATATAGCTACACCTGCACACATGGTCACATAGTACACATATAGTACGCAACAAGTACACTGACATCTAGGCTAACAAGTACGCAACAAGAACACAATCAACCATTCACATCAACGACTAACACCTCGGCATGTTTACTTTTTTTCTTTATTGCCTTCTTGACTACAGGTCAAGCTAATATGACAATCACTATCACACGCGTTTCATGCGTGATAACGCGTCAAACAAAGATATTACATATTCAACACAGTCGGTAGTCTTATACACATCTCGCACTTTTATACCAGCTTCCACGAAACACTCACTAACGGATAGAACTCTCACATCACAGTGTCTGTACGATAGCATACTACGCCAAACCGAATGAAGACCAAGTAAAAATATAACATCCAAATTTGGCACACAACTATCACAAGGCAAAAAACGAATTCCATATGGAGTAAGAGGTAAATCTTTTTTTAAAGTCCTCTGTAAAATGTCCCAAAAGAAAATAGCGTTCTTACAATCAATAAACACATGTTCAATGGTCTCAGGTTTGTTCCACAGGAGACAGCTGCTTCCCCGTGGTACATACATCCCTCTCTCTTCAAGCCACGTTTTTACTGGCAAGGTTTCCGTATGAAGTTTAAAAAAGGAGGTTTTCACATTGGGTGGTATACACATGTTTTTCACTCGCTTTAGTACGTCATGACCATATAACTTTTCATACTTTGAACGGTACGGGGGCACAGGAAAAACATTCGGTATTAGGTCTTTCATAAGGCGCTTTATTTTCACATTAGTTAGGTAATATATCGAATACCTCGCCCTTAAGAAACGATAGGAGAACACAACTTCGCGCAAGAACGGTGGCAAGGTGTGTCGTTTTCGCCTGTCTGACGATACAAAAAAGTCATGCATGTGGTGTAACAGTGTTGTTTGAAATAAAGAACGTAAAAAAAGAGCCTCTCTGGTCTCTAATAAGCAGGAAACGTGATGTTACTTGGTTAAGAAAGAGATGGCACAGAGACAGCCCTCCTTGCTTAACTCGCCGAAACAAGTTCGTTCTAGATGTTCTCTCCCACGTAGAGCTCCAAATGAACGTGGCGAATATCCTGTGGGCTTTGTGAATGCTTTTCCGTGTACAACTAAGTTCTTGCAAAAGGTACACAATTTTAGCAGCCAGAAACAAGTTGCGTACAGCTGACCGAGAAAAAATTGATAAGCCACGACCACCCCATCCTTCGGCGGTCGCGCGCAGTTCTTCAGCCTTTCCAAGCCAAAATGTTTCACTGTCTTGATACCTGTCCAATGGTACCCCTAGGTAACGACTAGGTGTCGTGAGCCACTGAATATTCCCAAAGAAACTGGGTGTGAGGTCCCAATTATCATGCCATAAACCAATGCTTTTCTCTTTGTTCATTAAACTTGCACTCGTGTCACAAAACCTTTGAGTGATTTTTAATAACGAAGTGACCCTCTCTCTATCACCAGCAAAGAACGCAATATCGTTGGCATATGCCAAAACACGCAATTCACATGACTGCAACCTGAAACCATCAATCCCTTTGTGGTGAATTGGAGTGCAATGGGAGAGGAGTGTCGCGGAGACTAGCTTGCCTCGAAAACTTGCACCAAAGTCGGTATCCACGTGACGGATTCACTTCCTCGTAGACCAGCCAAGACATCATGAAGGGGCACCTGGTAGTCGGCGGCGTGCGGTAAAAAACGTCTATAGAAGTGCAGTATGCCGAGGAAGTGGTGGAGGTCTTTAGCGGTGGTGGGTTGAGGGTACTTCTGCAGGTCCGAGAGGAGTTAAGTGAAGGGTAGAGTTCTCCCTGATGAAACTTCGTGGCCAAAAAACGGATGAAGGGATCGCCTAGCATGCTTTTTTGGATATTGACGAGTAGACCGTGGTCATCGAAGTGTTTAAACAGCGGACGAAGGTGCCTGTGGGGCCCCTCAGCTTTGCAGGAGAATAACAATTTGTTGTCAAGGTAAACTAAGCAGAAGCCGACGCCGCAGACGACTTCATCGATAAGGCGCTTGAATGTTTGTCCATCACTTCCATGGCCAAAGCTCATGAAGGGAAACTCAAACAATCCAAAAGATTTGATTATATTCATCTTCGCAATGTCATCTGGAGTCACGGGTATATGTGTGTAGGTCTTCACGACGTCCAGCACGGAGAACACGTGGCCATCATGAGTGCGATGGGCGAAATACTGTATGCGGTGCAGGGGGTACCTGTCCTTGATGGTGCGCGCGTAGACAGTGCGGTAGTCCCCATAGGGCCGCCAACATTTGGTCTTCTTTGGTTCATGGTGGAATGGAGAGGCTTACAGACGATCAGAGCAGCGGGCGATTCCTCCGTGGGGCATCACCCTGAATCCTGCTGTGGCTATTCGCATGTGGTCCGGAGTAAGGTGACAGCCACGATAGGAAACTGGGAGGCTGAAGTGTTCCAGATGTAGTATGTGGTGGTGTGCTGCGCTTTGCGTGGCAGTCCTCTGGGACGCATCAAACCTAGAAACTCGGCGGGGAGGGCGTGGTACGGCGGCTGTTTGACAACACTGAGCACCTGAATGCTTGGCTGTTGGGTGGTTGTTCGCTCACCTGGTGTGGAGTGTTCCGTTGTTGTGTCGATGAGCCGGTCGCTGCGGCAATCCTAAAGGAGGTTGTAGTGATCCAGAAAGTATGAGGCCTATGATTGACTTGACGACGTCGGCGATAACGAAGTTCCAGTGAAGGTCGCGTTGTAGGCTGTTAATCTAGGCTCCCAGGTGCAGCGAGTCATGCCTCTCAGTGTTGAACGATGCACCTGGCTGAACTTGAAAGATGTTTTCGGGCGAGAACCTTCAAGGTAGGATCACGCGTTGCGGCAGATGTCGAAACCGCTATCAACATGAAACCGCTGTTTTATGGCTTATTCGGCGACGAAGATCCGATGCTCTCCAAGTTGGCAGCTCTCGGTCGTCTCCACCAAGCTGTCTTTAGTGCTTCTCGTTGGCCAAAAAGGGTGCCCGACATCGCCAGGCTGTGTTGCTGAAGAACCGACAGCAGTAACACCAGTCGTGCTCTGCAGGCTACTGTGACGAGGTGGTGTTATGATGACTGCTTTGCAAGTGGTATCGCTGACACGTTCAGAATCACTTACTGACGCGCCACTGAATGCAGCTGAGTTGTCGATCTATATTGTCGATGCGGCGCGCCAGCTTCATGGTGTTCAGCTGAACCGCAATAGCCTAGATGGCGGGTGAAAACTGCGGCAGAGAGGCTTCAGTAATGCGATCAGTGGTGTCGGAAAGTTCATGGAGAGGTAGCTGAAGTTGAGCCTGAAAAATTGGCTAGATACGTGGTGGAAGGCCTGAAGCCAGAGTGCTCGCAGAACAGAATTCCAGGACATCTTGCGCATGAGAGCATCCCTGTGACGAAGGAGCTGTGAACGTTCGCGCTCGGCAAGCTCTGCAGTCAGAATTCGTCACACGTTCTGCCTATCCGAGGGTGACAGGGGACGTATGAGTTCGGTGTTGCGGTGCTCGTAATGGTTGGCCTCCGGTGGGTTGATAAGAATATTCCTAACCTCTTTGGCGTAGCGCGCGTGTAGTTTGGTGACGACGTAATCATAGCGGTTCTGGTCATGTGTGTTGCTTGCCGAGGAGAACTGAGCATCCAGTTGGGTGAACCAGGCCTCGGGCGACTTCACTCAAGACGGCAGAAGTTTTACAGTAAGACGCCAGGAGGCAGCGTGCGGGATACCTTTTTGCATGAACCATTTTGTCCTCGGCAAAGCCGGCAGGTTTGCCTTGGTTATGGATGTGTTGCGAAAATGCTGTGGTTGCTGAGATTCCAGTTCCTATGGAGCTCATATGCTTGCTGGCATAAAGCGGTGAGGACTTCTCGGTTCACCATAACGGTATGACTTGTATGGTTTTGGGTTGACCAGATGTGGCATGCCGTGTGGATAGAAGGATGCGTCCCAACATAAAATATTTTCATGAACAAAACAACACCGGCTGACAGGAGTTGACTGGAAACAGAGGAGCAAACGTTCCCTTCTTTTTCACACCCAAAAGGAGTATGAGTTACAGCACTCGTTCCTTAAGGGTGGCATGTATTATTACCCCATCTACTAAGAAGCATCGTCTCGATGCCAGGCATGAAGGCAAAAAAACATGACGAAGGTTACTATAGAAGCAAAATAAATGGCATAACGCAAAATGACACAGTTGTTTGTGAGTCAGGACTCAAATCAGAAAAACAGGAAAGTATGTAAATAAAGGAAACAAAAAGAACGACGCAAAGGCATCAATAAAATCAGTCACTCCACTGGTGAGTCACAGTCACAGCGCCAAAAGTACGGTTGGAGCCTTGAAACATCAAATGAATGACTTCAGCTCGCGGGGAGGGGATGGGAATGGGAAAGTCTTAAAGTGTTTTCTGGGAGAACCTCGTAAGTAAATTCGGTGAGACGTCATACGACTTTGTAAATGCCGAAGTGCGGCGAAGTATCTTTTCTGAACGAACACGCTGTCGAATAGGGGTCCACACCCTGGCTTCATCACCAGGCTTCAAAATAACTTCGTGACGACGAAGATTGTAGCGGCGTGCATCTGCGGCTTGGTGACACCGAATACGGCGACGAGCAAGTTGACGGGCTTCCTCTGCACACTGCGCGAACTTGGCGGCATCCGAGGAATAGATTCCTAAGTTGTCGAGCAGGAGCATGACGTCAAGCATTCTCGTCATCTCGCGACCATGAACTAAGCGAAACGGTGTGTAACCTGTACTTTCTTGTACTACAGTGTTATACGCAAACGTTATCTAAGGAAGGATATCGTCCCAGTTCTTGCAATTTATGTCCGCATGCATTAACAGCATGTCAGCAATTGTCTTCTTAACTATTTCAGCGAGCTGTTTTGCTTGCAGGTAGTAAGCTGTCGTTTTACGATGTTCCATGGCACCTAATTGCAAGACATCCTGCATCATGTTTACGGTGTGGAAGCTGTGTCACGATCAGTTACGACGACGGCTGGCGCACCATGACGTAGGATGTTACGGTTAACGAAAAAATGGGCGACGTCTGCTGAGGTAGCTTTTAGAAGCCCCTCTGTTTTAGAGTAGCGTGTCAGGTAGTCAGTAGCGACCACAATCCAGCAGTTTCCAGACCAAAACGTGGGAAATAATTCCAGCGAGTTCATGCCAATCTGATGAAAAGGCACCTTCGATGGGTGTATTGGTTGCAGCAGCCCCGCTGCTCGTAAAGGAGGAATATTACGTCACTGGCAGTCGCGACATGTGTGAACGTAGTACTTCACTGTCTTTGGGAGACGTGGCCAGTAGTAGGAGTGGCGAATCGGTTGCAGCGTGCGCGTATCGCCGAGGTGTGCGGACGAAGGCTGGTCATGACACGCGCGTAAAGTGTCACCATAAAGCGTGGCTGGCGCAACAAGCGGATACGTAGCATGTGTGGAATCAAAGTCCTTTTTGTAAAGCACTCCATCTCGAAAACAAAAAAAGTGTAGCGAATACGCGAAACTTCGAGGAAGGGGAGAATAGCGTCCTTCCAGGCAGTCAATGAGCGGGATGAGCTCCGAATTGGCACGCTGTAGCTGAGGCAAGCTGGTAGCTCATACGGCAGAAAAAAAGTGTCATCGTCTTCAAGGTCAGTGTTCGTATTTTGACTGGTGCGCGTGAAAAGCAGTCAGCATCAGTGTGTTTCCGCCTCGGTTTATGGACGATAGCGACGTTGAATTCTTGTAGCCGAAGGCTCCATGCATAGTGACAGGCGACCTGAAAGATCTTTTTGATTCGCGAGGTAACAAAGAGAACGGTGGTTGCTAACTACCCTGAATGGGTGGCCATACAAGTATGGGCTGAACTTAGTTATAGTCCAGACAACAGCGAGGCATTTTTTTTTGGTCACAAAATAGTTCTCCCCTAAGCATAACGTTCTGCTCGCATAAGCGATTACGCGTTATACGCCAGTATGCCACTGAATTAATACCGCTGCAAGGCCAACGTTGCTGGCGTCTGTGTGTAACTCCGTGTCGGTGCTTTCGTCAAAACGACCCAATACAGGCTGAGCCTGCAGAAGGTTTTGGAGGGCGTCAAACGTATGGCGCTCGTCTGGACCCTAAACAAACGAAACACCATCTTTTGTATGCTTGTTGAGGGGTTCAGCGATGTTCGAAAAGTTTCTCACAAAGCGCCTGTAGTAGAAGCCACAGCACTTGGCGTAGGTCGCGCTTATTTGTGGGCTGGGAAAGGCGGCAATGGCGCTGGTTTTCTCCGGATCTGAGAGGATGCCGGCATGGCTGACAACATAACCAAGGAACTTCAGTTCTTCTTATTCGAAGTGGCATTTCTCGGGTTTGAGAAAAAGCCCCGCTTTTCTAATTGTCTGAAGAACTGCCTCAAGGCACTGCACGGGTTGTTCAAATGTGTCTGCAAAGACCAGGACGTCGTCAAGGTAAAGCAGACATGATTTGAAGTTCAGCCCCATTAAAACCGTATTCTTCAATCATTGGAAAGTAGCTGGCGCTGAGCATAGACCTAAACGCAAGACTGAGCTCGTACAGGTCATCGGGAGTAATAAAAGCGGTCTTTTTGCGGTCACACTCATACACTGCGATTTGCCAAGAGCCGCTACGATTTGTCAAGAGTCCTTGAAGAAAAAATACTTAGCATTGCGTATATGGTCCAGTGAGTCATCTGTACGGGGTAGAGGATAAGCGCCTTTTTTGGTGACCTTGTTTAATTTATGGTAATCAACGCAAAAGCGCAACGTACCATCGTTCTTCTTCACTAACACAACTGGCGAAGCCCAGGGTCTGGTCGATATCTGAATGACGTCATCCTGAAGCATCTGCTGGACTTAGTCACGTATAGCGTCTTGTTCCTTTTGCGACACCCTGCAGGCATGTTGTCGGATGGGTCTCTCCGTGGGTGCCGTAATCATACAATGCTGGAAAAGTAGCGTCTGGTTAACCCTCGACGTAGTAGCAAAGCCTTCTCGAAACGAGCCGAGTATACGCAAAAGTCTTTCTCGTTGTGCTGAAGGTAGACCCTCGTTCTTGTCGAGAGGGCTCGCGAAGGCCTCGTCAGGGTGGTTATTCGACGAACGAAGGCGAACCTTGGTTATCGCTAAGTTCTTCTAAATATGCGATGGGAGTGTGTCTCGTAACGTGGCGATATTTGTCGCTTATGTTCATGAATAAGAGATGAGCATGTCTCTTGGTAGGCCGAACGATTCTTCGGGCAACGCATATTTGTCGTGAAATATAGAGAGAAAAGTTGGCCTCCACAAGCGGCTGCTTTGAGGCAGGAGAGTTAGATAATTGTCAGTATCATGGAACGCTCTCTTCGAGAATAGCGTACCGTCAGTTGCACCAATAAAATAATCCTCGAACGACACAAGTAATTCACGTAGGTCGATGACTGCGCCGTAATCACGAAAAAAGTGCATTTTCAGGATGATTGGCCGAACGCACACGCGCAATACGAGAAAGGACCCTGTAAATGTCGACATATAAATTCGAATGCGCGTCATGCACATACCAGTACGCATCACCAGATGGCCACCTGCCATGCGCAACTGGGGTCGTGGCCATGGTGTGGTAAGCTTCCTCAGTTCAGATGCCAGTGCGGTGCTCATTACGGAATAGTCGGTGCCGGTATCGACGAGGGCGTTGACAGCTTGATCGTTGACGAAGACGCCGATTTTTGCAGAAAAGATCTTTCGGCTGTCAGAGAACACTGACAAACTGGAATAGTCATCGTCCGGTCGTTGCGTCAAAGTAGGGTCTTTAACAGCCCGTCTGACCGTGACTTCACTTCCAGAAGTCGCTGTTCCTAGTTTCCCCTACGGGGACTTGGTGACCGGCTCCTAAAGGGAGCAAAAGACGACGAGGGCAAACTGGTCGAGGTAGACCCGTGAGGCGATGCTGACCTAGATTGATGGTGTGGAACAGCCGAAGGAGTTCGCTGGCCCGTAAGATAGGTTTTGATTTCGCGGTGGCGCTCACCGTAGCATGGGCATCAAGCATCAGCGTGGAAACCACGGAGACTTAGTTGGCGATACTAACAGTTCTAGTACACGTGACCAACTTAGCCGCAGTGATAGCAGAACGGACGGTTATTCGAGGTGCGCCACGTGCTTGCCTTGCTAGCACTTTGCCTTGAGGCCGACAGGTAGGAGGCTTCGCTTATAAACCTTGAGCTGAGAGGTAGACTTGAAGCAGTGTCCTTGACGGTGGCATAGCCTGGCACATTGTCCGCATAGCGGCACCTGTAGCCAGTGGCGCCGGGGATCGTAATATCCCCGCATATGTCAGGACTGGGGCCTCGGTTATTAGTGGTGCGATTGGTGCCAGGGGTGCGACTGCCTGCCGGACTTCTTGTCCTATTGCATTCGCGATGTCTGGCACGTGTGGACGGAATTCCACGACCTGACGCTGTCGCAATTATTCCTGCACCATACTTCAAATGAAGTCTGCAAGGGCCTGTCTCTCGCTATCAGGTCTGTTAGAGCATGCGTAGGCCGGGATGTGGCGTGCGTATTGTGACGACCGCTGCTGCATAGTACACTCCATCAAAGTTGCCTCATGGATGAACTCGGCGACGAGCGTGGGTGGATTGCGCATGAGTCCAGCGAAAAGCTGTTTCTTTACACGTCGCACAATGCCGTATCTTGTTTTCTTTCGACATGACAGGGTTGGCGAGCCTGAAGAGCCGAAGCATCTCCTTGCAAACATAAAAACGCGTTCGTTCGGCTGCTGGTTCTTGAAGAATATGGCTTGTTCAGCCCTCTCCTTTCTTTCCGCGATATTTCTGTTGAACGGTTTTGGTGTCTGCTGCGCATGAAAAACATGCGCGAGAGGAGAACCATGAGCATCGCTGGTTTGGACCACCTGGCTTGTCGTCGGAGCTGTCATCTTTCTGGGTGTCGATGCCAAGGAACTAAATTCAGGGGGTAA
This sequence comes from Rhipicephalus microplus, assembly GCF_043290135.1. Classification (NCBI taxonomy): domain Eukaryota; kingdom Metazoa; phylum Arthropoda; class Arachnida; order Ixodida; family Ixodidae; genus Rhipicephalus; species Rhipicephalus microplus. Next base: position 81,771,914 of record NC_134700.1, on the reverse strand, counting down.
CCCATGCAGTCGGCGGCTGCTTCTTGCCATGGGAGATGTAGCTGTCACTAAGGTGGCTGACACCGCCGAAGTACACATACCAAGCGTCTCCACCAGTAATGTCGCGAACAAAACAAGACCGACAGCCAGGACTTGACTGGAACCAGATCAACAAACGTTCTCTTCTTTTTCATACCCAAAACGAGTATGAGCCATAGCACTCGTTCTTCGAAAGTGGCATGTGTCAATGTATTGAGAGTTTATTAGCCTGGTAGCATCAGCGGGAAAGAATGCCAACGCTGCATTAAAAAGGTCGGAGAAACAATCACGAACCAGAGCTTGGCAGCTTGTGTTTTACACCCCCCTGTGGTCATGAACACTTCCGTTGAAACTGAAGTGGCGCTGTGCCATATGAAAAGCGTGTTGCAGCAAATGGTCGTGTCACACCTCCAGTGACGAGACGAAGGCTGCACAGGTTTGTGCGTTGTGATCGCCAACTAGTTTCAATAATAAAGCTGATAATTTCCTGGCATTTAGAAAGTGAAACGCGTAATCAGATAGTTTTTAACCCACAACACAAGTCACAAAGCGAAAATATGCAATACCTGTATCAATTACTTTCCTGCGAAAACTTTCCCATAAGTATGCATCAAATTAGGATAATGAGGCGAGGATTGATATCTAAGCGTTCAGTTAATTGCTTTCTCAGCCCCAAAAGGTCCCTGGATGGATCTTTTCGGTACAAATAGTTGTCCTCACAGAGCATATTGAAAGCCGTTTCTGAGTCAAATCAGGTCATGTGGTCCACAATACGTAACAAAGTCAACGAGAATTGCGGGAGGACGATTACAAGATGAAACAGTCACGCACAAGCAGAATTAGTATACGAACGTGGCTAAAAAAAGCGAAACGCACGTTAACCTTCAGTTGTTCGTACTTTAACTTCTTGTTCTCTACATTTATGTATCTATCGGTGTCGGCCTCGGCGGATGCCATGGGTTCGATTCCGCCATGGCGGTCACATTTCGATGCATGTGAAACGATAGTGGTCGTATGCAGTGCGATTTCAGCGGATGCTGAAAAACACCGGATGGTCAAAATTTTCGGAGCGCTCCGCTACGGCGACTTTTGAATCATATCGTCAATTTGGGATGCAGATGCCCACGTGTTATTGTTAATATTTCCATGCGCGATGTCACTTTTGTTTTGACGCTGTCTTTAACTATAAACTCATGGCCGGGTTGCTCTACAGGCTCTATAGACGTGTAATCGGATTCAATTCAACCTCATTGGATACCTAGGCTTAGGATTCATTATGTGCAGCGACCAGCTACTATCTATAGAAATGTTTTCGTTCAATTTTAAGAACGTGATTGCCTTATTTCAAGTTGACTTTTCAGCGATGATACTGAAAATATTCTTCAATGGGGTAAATATGCGTATGCTATAAAACGAGAAATTAAAGAGGAAGAACTTTTTAGATTGGAGATGAAGCTGGCTGGCACAAAACATTGTGAACGACGCTGTACTAATGACGTAACATCAGAAAATTGGTACATTACAGCTGTGTGCAACTGCCTGTAACTTTCGAAGCATAATTAAAAAAAATGATGTTGTTTTCAGATATCTGCAAGTAAATACTTCAAGCTATGTACGACTGCAACGCAGTTATTTTGTACACATGGCTGAATGATTTTACAAATCCTTGTAAGTAAATATACAATCAACAAGCCATGTCTACTTAAGACTTTTTTTTTCAAAAACTGAACTGTATCACCATGTGCGATATGTTTCGATGCAATGAAGAGTACTGATGCAAAAAACTGCAACAAAACTACCTACGTGATTGCACATCTTGTAAACGTATTACTAGCCTTACTGCATTAAGTTAGTTGTTCAGGCGTGTTGGCTTCCAGGCTGACACTAGGTTCTTGCACATTCTTATAAGGATTGCACTTACATTCTGACGCTGTGCATATAGCACATGTCATAAAAGCATAAGTGCATGTGCATAATGATGAGACTTTAAACACTCCTTTCAAGTTGGTTTATTGTTGTCAACTATATATAGTGATTGGCTGATCTGTACATGTTCTTTCGCATTTTTAGTTTTGGCTGTGGACTTACACTGACATGAAAATTGCTGCTGTTTTGGTTTCAATAAAACATTACTAACACTACTTGTTGAATAATCTGAGGTATGACTGTTTGTCTTGCATTCAAATAAAAGAAATGAGCTTGTGCAGGTTTTAAAAATTGCAAAAAGACTGCTTGCTTGATGCAGTGGTTTGGGTTGCATTACCATATCAGTGGGACCGGTTACTGTTGGACTATAACGCATAGTCAAAGAAAAAAAAACTCCGTGGCATGCAGTCAAGCAGGACGCGATCTCTGTGTTCTAACGAAGCTTGGGCGATTAATCACCAATCCTAGTGCAAACAAATGTGCGTGTTCTTGAAAACATTGTGTGACCTTTAAGCTTAGCCTTCAAAAGTTGAATGCGATAGCGATATCCTGCTTTTACTGTGAGCTTCAAACAACATATGTATGAAATCTTTTTGATCTGGCTGTGCAACCACCACGTGGCTTCAAGGATTCACTAACGTCTGTGCGTTTTGCATCGGGTGATTGACTTTAAACTATGAAGTCATAAGCCTATGCTCTGCCGCCCGATTGCAATTTAAGCTTGTACCATTCAATATTACGCCAATACTTTATGTAGTTTTGCAAAGAATACATATAGGTGACCTGTAAATCATGAAAGTTGCGGTCATCGCAGTTCCCACCAGAGAAAGTTGTTTTTATTGTTTGCACAAGCGAAAGCAAAATGAACAATCAGAAAGTAACTTTAATTCCCCGCTCATGGTATTAGGTTTCTCCTTTTAAAAAAGAGCCTGACCAATAATACTCCATATGATTTGTTTACGTCGATAGGACGTAAACATCGATCATGTGACGTAAACATCGATCATGTTTTCATCGATCATGTGACCTTGTTATCGAGATGGCAACTTCATATGATCGATGAAAACGCTGCACCATGGTCGACGAGGTCTGTCCTTCGAGAAGAAACTGCTCAATTGTGCAATCTTGAGACTTTCGATCCTGTTTCGGAGTAATAACCCCTTCTTTACCGGACTTTTCTAGAGTTATGTAATGCTTCGTAATAATTACTGGTGTTGATTCCATGCGTTAAGACAAAGAAGGAGTGCGGCTGTGTGGTAGAACTTTCGTTTCCACGCAAGGAATCCAGGTTTGATACGAACTCTCTATAACCTTATTACCATTGTTTGCATCTTTCTCATTTTTTCAGGCACGTAAAGATGGCCAATTTTTTGGTCTCGCGAGAATTATAAGTTTTTGCTTCCAACCAACGACGCCAACACCAGGATTCCTGTGAAAAAAGCCCATTAACGTTTACGCTTCAAAACCTCACATAGTGTTCAGGTTGGTGAGGAAGCTCACGTACTACTATAGGTTCTTCCAGTTTTGTTCCTGTTTGCTACAGCCCTCGTGATCCTGTGATATGTGGGTAAATTCAGAATGGTGAACAAGTCAGCCTTGCCACTTCTGTGCATATAGTATACTAGCATTTCAAAAATGGCATCACTATAAAAAACAGCTGATTTGCTGAGAAAGATGGTACTAGATAGCTTTTTTTGTACTGCATCATCTGTGCAAGATAATTCCCAAGCACACGTGGAAGTTCACAAAAACATCGTATACGCATGAACTACTTTATATAGCAGGATACCTCTACTGTTAAATGTGTGGTAGTTGTGCAGGACAACGTGGCGTGCCTTTGGCGCTCAATGTAATGCATTTATGCCATGCATAACAATAAAGGTCGATTATAATAACTGCAAGTAGTGTCCGAGTGTGACAACAACCATAATCTAGCAGCTTGACATACAGATCGACATTCGGTTTTCAAATGGGGGCGTTTGCAGGCCCAGTTTTTCAGAACGATCCCTTACCACCAACCTCCAAAACTTTTGATTATTTTGAGCTTTAGTGGATTTCCGGTTGGGCGAAAAGCAAACACCTTTTTCAGCTCGTAAAACGAACCTGTGTTTGCCAACTGAATGTTCTGTTAAGTAGTTTTCGAAATCGTTTTCACAGCCCTTATTCACTCGCCTCAAGGAGCACAAGCAGGGAACTTTTGGGTTCAGTGAGTTCAACCGTGGTCTTGTTAGTTATTACCCACCACTAGTTTACAAAGTATTCCCACAGGTCAATATCGGGGCATATGCAAAGGTTTAAACTTTAGTTTACGAGTGTCATTTTTCCTCAAAAATAGTAGTCTTATGCTTCATGTAGGAAAGTATTCAAAGTTTACTAGAATTCTATTTTTGAATTTTAAATTTTCTAGTGATTTCTTGAACGTCGACAATAAAATTTCAAGCTCATAGTGCACGGAGCTCATAGTGCACAGTAAAGTTTGCGTAGTTGCCAAATGCCTCATTCGAAAACGCATATTGGTAGACATCTTTTCTTTCACAACCTAAAAAAGAAAAGCTAGAGAAAAAATTTGACAGACATTACCCTCTGACACAAGTTGGTAGGTAGGCCATATCGCATCACTGTATACGTCATGCAATGCTGCAATATCTTGGACCCGTATTTGGCGGCTTTTGCTGCGGTTATCACAGCTGCAACAAAACACAATGTGAATTATTTTCCTTGCACTTGAAAGAAAGCATAAAGGTACCGTATTTGTTTGCACTTACCATATTCATCTGTGTAAAAGCGGCACAATAGCACAGTTTTGAAATTTTAGCTTCTGTTTTATCGAGCCATCGCATGTCAGTACACGCGTGTGATAGAAAAGAATAACAACGATGAAGAACGCACAGCTTTGCGTTGGTATAGGTAGGCATAGCTGATGCTTTGTTTCCTAGCCTAAAACGCATACGGACAAAAATTCTGGTCTCTGTCCCATCCGGGCGACTCAGCAGTCCTGAGCAGTACCTTGACCCCTGAGGCCATAGGGGTGTCAAAAGTTTAAAGAGAGTGCTAGGTTATGCCTGGTACTTGACAAGTATCACTAATGTAGAAGAGAGTGAGAGGAAGAGATAGAGAAAACAACGTTTCCCAGTCAGAAGTTTCTCAGCCCAAACGTCAGTGGGGTGGCTCTTTGTCCAGTGCTCCTTTGGCTATTGCGAATTGATGGGCCTGTATCACGGTTACCATTGGCTTAGCGGGGAGTTGTTCGCAATGTCAAACCTACGACAACCAGTGCGGCAATGGGCTTTTCTGCATTAACGAAGCTTTCGCCTCACTGTGAGGAAAGGATAGCTGGTGCGTAATTTTTGTTTTAAAGCGTGTATAACGCCCCCCCCCCCCCAACCAGTGACTGTAGCCTCAGAGTAGAGCAGGGTGCGTCTCACTGCGTGTAACTCTAGCGGTGTTAGAAATATTAGAAATATGAGCTATGTTGAAAGACCGGCAGTGCATACACGGATACAAGACACCTAACACCGATCAATTTTCACCTTAGAAAAATTTTCATATGGTGGTTTTTTGAAGTTAAACCCTACATATCAAAAGTTCTCATTGAGAGGACGCCTTAAGTTTTTCGCTGAATGAACGATTACTTGATTTTTTTATACTGTGTGTGACTTTGATTTTATGGTTACCTTAATGAGGAATAATCTGAATAAAATAGAGAAAGGCTGCGATTCACCATAGAATTACTACAACACAACAAGGCGCCAACATATCAGCGTTCTCAATTTAACAGCGTTCTCGTTTTAGTAATTAGCGTTCTCGTTTTAGTGCACATAACGCTAAAACTGTGGGCAATCCCGCCTTTTTTAGCGCTAGGAGAGCTACTAACGGCACTGCCGCGCGGTCACCTCCATATCGCGCCACAGCTTACCCCTTCTCCACAGTGCCTTCGTCACCATACAAAAGGTCAACTAGGGTTGAATAAATTGGTCTGGAGCTCCGAATCACCATGATTCACGACGTCACGGTTCATTTGTGTTTCAATGAACGTTTTGCAGAACTGCGATTACAAAATGGACGCCGTTCTAAGCGCCAATGAGGTGCCCGGTGATGCATGCTTCGGCCGTGCTCACTCGTGCGTTTAAATTAGGTATATTGGTGTGCTTTGGCGTGCACAGCATTCAGGTAAACGCAAAGGGGTTAATGGAATATCGCTATAAGGAATGCGCACTCGCGAAGAATTAGAATTAGTTTCCAGCTTTGTGCCTCCAGATGACCCCACCCATCTGGCCTCTCATGGTGGCAGCGGCAGTGACCCACTCGGTATTACGCAGACGCAATAAAGTCTACGAACGAGCTATACTTCACTATTAACGATACGCGCGTGTTATCAGTTAGCGACAATATATCTACGCGCTACTCCACTTCGATAGCTTATGGTCATGTTGGCACGTAACATATCTGCTATGAAGATACAACCTTACTGCGCTTTTTGGGCACATCGAGCCAAATGACTGCAACTCACGATGGTTCTGCGACATGCTGACTGACGAACACACGTTGCATCATTCTCTTTTCTTTTTTAAATCTCTTACGGGTGCTTTGTATTTTGGTAATGTCACGAAACCATTCAAAACAGTGCGACAAATATAAATCATGGCGAGTGAGGGCATTTTCCGGCTTCGGCGCCAGTCGGTGCCACAATAACACTCGTATTGCAGAAGTGATTGCTAGTAGCGCATCGTCACTCAGGATGGTATGTGTGGAATTTATCACACCCAACACGAAGCAATAGTGTCGATGTCACAGGGGCATTTCATTAATCATTGCGCTTTCGTATATTGTTTGCTTCAAAATGAAGTAATTTCACGTGACCAGCGTTATTTAGATTTGGCCAAGAGAACCTACGCACACCTCGATTCTGAAATTTGATGTCATTGCTTCTTTAAAATCATTGTATCAATAACCACCAATAAATGTGAACACAAATAAACATGGCAGCCCATATTCACTAGCGACCACCTGCTTACTGGCAAAACTGACAGCATCGCCCTGCACACGACGACAGCCGTCGGTAGCAGCTCAAAAACATCTGAATCTCCCAGGTGGCCTTCGTAGTGCGAAGCCCCGTTGAGGTATGCCGACAGCTGGCGGGGAGAGGTGTGCAAGCCTGTGTGAACTTTCATCAAACGGGTGCGGGGACGTACTGCCGGGAAGCGATATGCTGACGCACTTATCTAAGCACGTTCTTTACTCTCACCACTTTCTCATCAAGTAATAGGTCTCTTTGATGCACCAGCTGTGTTTCTTTACGCCAGAGTTTCGTGCAGTTGCACTACACCAGATCCCACATAGTTTATCTGCTTGCCTTAATCCGAAAAACATTACAAATTGTGGCCATCACATGGAGCACTTTGCCGTTAAAAAACAAAGATTTAGTCATGTCTTCAATACATGATACATCGCCCCGCCGTGAAAGTGTAGTGACTAAGGTACTCGGCTGCTGACCTGCATGTCGCGGGATCGAATCGCGGCTGCGACGGCTGCATTTCCGATGGAGGCGGAGATGTCGTAGGCCCGTCTGCTCAGATTTGGGTGCACGTTAAAGAAACCCAGGTGTTTGAAATTTTTGGAGCCCTCCACTATGGCATCTCTCGTAATCATATGGTGGTTTTGGGATGTTAAACCACACAAATTAATTAATCAATGAATCGATCAATAAATGATACATTAAAGACTTTTATAATAGAGCGATCATTCACTAATCAAAGTTAGGTGGACCATAACGAAACTCTGATGTATTGTTAACAACGGCAGCACTCTCTGCAAGTGTTTATTTTTAAAGGCAATGCATCTACCATATAGACAAAACAGATTGTTACGCTAATAAGTCATCTGGAATCAAAAAACTTGCACAGCGCAAAAAATCAAGTAGTTATGGCATAACTAATAGTTTTCTTGCACTGTGCAAATATGTTGATGCCATGAAAAAGCGGAGTACTCTTTCCTAAAGAATAAAATTCACCTTTTGCTCTCGATGTAGACACGACATCAGATTTTTCCTACATAATGTTATAATCCTTATCCAGGTGACTGAACTTGAACTTTGAAGTCAGATGACAAATATTAGTGGTCGTTTGTTTATGCAGCAGGTAAATTCATATTTTTCATGTTTACGTTGTAACCTCACTGACTGGCAAGCTACTTTTTTTGAAAAGATAATGGTATACTGACGACAGTGGAACATAATCCACATAAAAAATATTCATTCGTAGTGTACCAACCTAATAATTAGGTGGGTGATGCAAGCAATGCGTTGATGGCAGAACACAGCGTTAAAAAAATTGGTGCACTTGTGGATCAGCCATGACATGTAAGTTGCCAGAAATGAATGAAAGCTTTTTCTTGAAAGTACGTTGCAGCGTATTTCATCACGTTTGTCTATTTAGATAGTCTTTTCATCGATTCGAATGTCTTTCTGCAAGCCAACACATTTTAAATATTTTCGAAGAAGAACCTTAGCAAACAAGCCTCAGAAATAAAAGAATCAACTAAATAAATTCTTGGATGAATATATTACTTACTGTAATTTCCTTCGCAGACATCAAATTTCTCGCCACTTGACATTGCTGGTGTGCAGCAGCACGAACACCAAACAGCGAAAATGACTGCTAAACTCATTGCGGCGACAGCACAAAACCTGTTGTTTTCACTGGATGGTTGCTACGATGTCTGTTAAGAGAAAAGACAAGGAAAACTACAAGCTTTTTCAGTAATCCATCAAGAATTCATGCACATGCCCGAAATCCCACCGATGCCGTATTGTGTCTCATACGTTCCATCACAAATTGAGCGATATGCTGCAAACGCTGGCTGCTTAAACATGAGATGCCAATAATTTCCGTTGTCTGCTCAAAGCAGTTTTGAAAACGAAGCTTGCGACAGAATACTCTTGCGCGACAATCCAGACTGTTCGGCTGAACAAACGCAATGCGCTCATATAGTTTTTGATTTATTTAGACATGATATATTCGTTTGTGTTCGATAGATATTCGTATTTCATTGAGAATGAGACCAGGGTTACCAATTGCTTTACATAGAGCCGATTTTGGACCTACATATTCGAAGATATATCATGACCTCAAAAGTTGTAAAAAAAAGTAAACATTCGAAAGCCTCATGGAATTATGGAGCTGGGTGGCGTCCTTTTTCTGCTTGTTCTCTTTATTTTTATTATGTCTCAGTTCACTCTATTCATTTCTATTTGTCTCTACACACACACACAGATATATATATATATATATATATATATATATATATATATATATATATATATATATATATATATATATATATATATATATATATATATCATCGTCGTATATATACATATATATCATATATATCATCGGCCTTCGTCAGAGCCGTGGCACGGCCGTGCCACGGCCGAAACGTTTGTAAATACGATTTCCTTTTCAAATGTGCTATCTGCAAGTTCATTCAATATATATATATATATATATATATATATATATATATATATATATATATATATATTCGAAGGTCGTAGGTTCGATTCCTGCTCACAGTTGGTAATTTTTTCATCCACTTTTCTTTCTTCTTATTTACATTCCATTGGTTTTAATAACTTCCCCTGTACATTCCTTGGCATTACTGTGTGTTATATCTCATTAATATTGTGTTAAAACACGGAAAAACGAGCCCTTAGGTATACACTTCTTTCCCTTATATATATATATATATATATATATATATATATATATATATATATATATATATATATATATGTGTGTGTGTGTGTGTGTGTGTGTGTGTGTGTGTGTGTGTGTGTGTGTGTGTGTGTGTGTGTGTGTGTGTGTCGTAGGTCGTAGGTTCGATTCCTGCTCACGGCTGGTTATTTTTTCACCCTCTCTTCTTTCTTTTTATTTACATTCTGTTTGTTCTAATAACTTCCCCTATACATTCCTTGGCATTATTGTCTGTTAGATCTCATTATTATTGTGTCACAACACGGAAAAACGAGCCCTTAGGTACACACTTCTTTCCCTTACTCAATAACGAGGGTCTCGTACTGGCAGACTTGGTGTCATTAGGTTGTATACGAGGGACTATTGGTCAGCTGCCCACTCGTAATAGGTTCACGTGCTACGTGACGCCCCACATGCGCATAAAGGGTGTTTCAAACTCGCCGCTTGGCTACAGAGGGCGCTGACGGACACTCCCAGTTCTAAATTGACTTATAAACCCAAAAATTGGGTGGAGGGAAGGCCGCTGTGATAGCTCAGTGCTTAGAGCATCGAACGCGTTATTCGAAGGTCGTATGTTCGATTCCTGCTCCTGGCTGGTTATTTTTACACCCTTTTTTTCTTCTTACTTACATTCCATTTGTTTTAATAGCGCTTCCCCTGCATTCCTTGGCAATATTGTCTCGTAGATCTCATTATATTGAGTCCAAACACGGAAAAACGAGCCCTTAGGTACACGTTTCTTTCCCTTATTCATTAACGAGGCTCTCGTACTGGCAGACTTGGTGTCATTAGGTTGTATACGAGGAACTATTAGTCAGCTGCCCACTCGTAATAAGTTCACGTGCTACGTGACGCCACACATGCGCATAAAAAGGTGTTTCAAACTCGCCGCTTGGCTACAGAGGGCGCTGACTGACACTGCCATTTCTAAATTCACATATAAACCCAAAAAAAAAAGGGTGGAGGGAAGGCCACTGTGATAGCTCAGTGGTTAGATCATCGAACGCGTTATTCAAAGGTCGTAGGTTTGATTCCTGCTCACGGCTGGTTATTTTTTAACCCTCTTTTCTTTCTTCTCATTTACATTCCATTTGTTCTAATAACTTCCCCTATACATTCCTTGGCATTATTTTCTGTTAGATCTCATTATTATTGTGTTAAAACAAGGAACAACGAGCCCTTAGGTACACACTTCTTTCCCCTTTATATATATATATATATATGTGTGTGTGTGTGTGTGTGTAAATATATATATATATATATATATATATATATAAATTGTTAAGCGGTTTATTGGCGGACACTCAGCGATGATTAACGACAGCGACAGTCAATGCGGGGATCGACTCTCTGCGCGAGCTGCTCTTCTTCTTGAGAAAAGGGCGACCCACTAGAAGGCGCTGAAGAGGACGACCCACTGTTCAAAGGCTTTACCACAACTACCCCGGGTACGAAAAGGGAGCCGCCTGGCGACCTAACAGGTGGTTACAATGAGCGGGTCATGGTAGGCCTTCAGGCGCTCCACGTTAACAATGTCGCGTCCTCGACGACGCATGTCCGAAGATGGTTCGATGGGTTCAATCAAGTAGTTGACTGGGGAAGTGCATTTGACGACACGGTAGGGGCCTTCGTACTTGGGCAATAGTTTTGAAGATAGGCCAGTTGCAATAGTAGGGATCGAGAGCCACACGAGCGCTCCAGGGAGGAACGTGGGCGCAGTAGTGCTGGCGTCAGCGCGAATGACTTTTTGCCGCTCTTGATCATGCGCTGTAAATGTCCTTGCAAGCTCTCGACACTCTTCAGCAAGCTTGGCTGTAGCAGAAATAGGCGCCCACTCGGACGGATCTGGCTTGTACGGAAGTATAGTGTCGATGGTGTGCGACGGGTGCCTTCCATATAATAAAAAGAAAGGTGAAAAGCCAGTAGTGCTTTGAGGGGCGGTGTTATATGCGTAGGTGACGAAGGGTAGAATGTCATCCCAATTTGTGTGATCGGCAGCGACGTACTTGGAAAGCATGTCGCCGAGCGTACGGTTGAAGCGTTCCGTGAGGCCATTCGTCTGCGGGTGGTAAGCAGCAGTTTTGCGGTGAACAACGTTACACTCTTTAAGAATGGCTTCGACTACTTCAGACAGGAAGACGCGGCCTCGATCACTGAGCAGTTCCTGAGGTGGACCGTGTCGCAGCATGAATCGTTGGAGCAGGAAGGAGGCCACATCGCTCGCTGTAGCCGCGGGGAGAGCGGCAGTTTCGGCGTATCGCGTGAGGTGGTCCACAGCAACAATGGCCCAGCGGTTACCAGCTGAAGTTAGTGGAAGTGGCCCATACAAATCGATGCCAACGCGCCCAAACGGCCTGGCAGGGCAAGGTAGAGGTTGCAGACCTACCGGTGACAGTTGCGTTGAAGTTTTGCGGCGCTGACATTCTATGCAGGAGCGAACGAATTTCTGCACGTAGCGGTACATGCCGCGCCAAAAGTACCGTTGGCGAATGCGGTGGTAAGTCTTTGATACCCCGGAGTGCGCACATTGCGGATCAGAATGAAAGAATTCGCATATGTCAGAGCGCAGACTGCGAGGTATGACTAGTAGCCACTGGCGGCCGTCACCGTTGTAATTGCGTCGGTGGAGGAGGTCGTCGCGAACCGCGAAATGGTGGGCTTGACGACGCAACGCGCGAGTGGATGGAGTGGATGGATCAGTCAGCAAGTCTATCAGTGAGGCAATCCATTGATCCTTGCGCTGTTCAGTAGCAATGGCATGAATGCTAATCGAAGAAATGGCAAGGTGAGACACTGAGTTGTTGGCATTGTCGTCAGGCAAGGGAGAGCGCGACAGGGCGTCGGCGTCAGCATGTTGTCTTCCATTGCGGTATAGCACGCGGATGTCATAGTCTTGCAGGCGAAGTGCCCACCGGGCGAGACGGCCTGAGGGATCTTTCAATGACGACAACCAGCATAGTGCGTGGTGGTCGGTGACGACATCAAATGGGCGACCATACAAATAAGGTCGGAACTTTGCAAGGGCCCAGACGATTGCCAAACATTCCTTCTCGGTGACTGTGTAATTAGTCTCGGCTTTAGTAAGCGTACGGCTCGCGTACGCCACGACATATTCCGGGAACCCTGGTTTGCGCTGCGCAAGGACAGCGCCGAGGCCGACACCACTGGCGTCCGTGTGTACCTCTGTAGGGGCCGTAGGGTCGTAGTGGCGGAGTATGGGAGGCGACGTCAACAAACGACGAAGTGTTCTGAAAGCGTCGTCGCACTGTGATGACCACGAATGGAGAGGCCCGTTACTTCCGAGAAGCTTCGTCAGCGGCGATATGATAGTCGCGAAGTTTCGAATGAAGCGCCGAAAGTAGGAACACAGCCCTACGAAACTGCGCAGTTCCTTCACGGATGTCGGCTTGGGGAACTCGGTCACGGCCCGAAGCTTGGCTGGATCAGGGAGAATTCCGTCCTTGGACACGACGTAGCCGAGTATTGTCAGCTGTCGAGCTGCAAATTGGCACTTCTTTAGGTTCAGTTGCAGACTGGCGTTGCTCAGACGCGTTAAAACATGCCGAAGACGTTGAAGATGCGTCGAGAAATCAGGAGCGAAAACGACGACGTCATCGAGGTAGCACAGGCACATGTGCCATTTTAGGTCACGCAGAACTGTATCCATCATGCGCTCAAAGGTGGCGGGCGCATTGCACAGCCCAAACGGCATAACGT